>NC_080572.1:158993579-160406079 GCF_030247185.1 Malaya genurostris
CGAGTCGAATTCGAAAGTATAAAGAAATCGTATCAGTTTTATTCATATTCACGACCTCCAGTTATGTCTCTCTTATTACACACCCGTACTTTTATTCTCTCAACGTTGGGAACACTTTTATACACATTCTGTCAAATTTTGACGCATATCGTACGATTAGTTTTTGTTTGGCGTCTATACAAAGAAGATGAAAAAGTTTCGTGTGGTGATTTTTATAATGGATGAAAATTTATAACAACGTGCGTGCATCAAATTTTGTGTTGCAAATGGATTTAAGTGTTACGAAACGTTGAAAATGTTAGAAAAGGCCTTTGGTGAATCGTGTCTTGGAAAAACACAGGCATACGAGTGGTATAAACGCTTCAAAGGTGGTCGTACAAGCTTGGATCATGATGAGATCCCTGGCCACCCAACAACATCTGTTACTGAAGAAAACATTGAATCGGCGAAGCAAATCGTTTTGCAAAATCGTTCTGTACCGATTAGAGAGATTGCTGTGTTGTTGGGCATCTCTTATGGATCAGCCGAACACATTTTAACTGACGTTTTGGTTTTGAAACGCATAGCTTCTCGGCTGGTGCCAAAAAAGCTGAATTTCACGATAATGCGCCGGCTCACACAGCGTTGGTTGTGTCGCAGTTTTTGGCCAAAAACTCAACCAATATCATCAACCAGGCACCGTACTCTCCAGATATGGCACCGTATGACTTTTTCCTTTTCCCCAGACTCAAATTGCCATTGCGGGGAACGCGTTTTGAGACCATAAAGACCATAAAAGAGAATTCACTGTGTGAACTAAGAACCATACCTTCGGCGGCCTATAAAACTTGTATGGAAAATTGGATCAAGCGTTGGCATGCATGTATTGCCGCAGAAGGAGAGTACTTTGAAGGCGATAATAAATAAATTTATTAAAAATTGAAATTTTGCGTTTTTTAATAAAATTCCTGATCTTTTTTGATCATAAGGTATATAGGTGTAGAATAGTAGCTGTTTAATGTAAGTAATCTGTACTTTAATGTAAATGCATCACTTCAAACTCTATTAGTGAAAAAGGGGAAAGCTTACACAATTCATACAATCAATCAACTAACTGATATTCGGAAAAGTGATGGGAGCGTGCCAGTTTTTTCTCCTATTCACGACATCCAGTTATGTCTCTGACATTACCCATCCGCCTTTTTTTCTATTCAATTAGGGTCAGAAATAAACCGTGTACGGTCCGGCCGGGAGTGCAAGTCCAGTCGGGATAGTTTTTAATACGGGTCTTGTTCCGTAGGGTTTGTCATGACACGGTATTGTATCCGCACGGGTAAAAGATCTGGATACCAGCAAGTGATTTCAAAGACAGGGAAAGAGAATGATGCTTATCTTAAAAATAAATAGCCTCCAATGCCTGTTCTTGGCTGATCGGTGTGCTCCAAAACTCGGCCGCTGGGGCCACGCGTTGGTTGAATTGTAGTTGTGCTTGTCTGCATGACATGTGAGTATCTGTCCAATCAATATAGTTTCCATGAATGGTACTTCCTGGGTCCTTTATTTATTTATTTATTTAATGAATAAATGTAAATAAATAAATAAATAAATAAATAAACGAAATATGAATTCATATGAGATGTTAAGTAACAATAATATCTGACAATCTTATGGAACAGATGGGGCTAGACCGGATATGTGGTTAAACCGAACAGCTTAAATGTTTTATAAACCTGCTCTCCCCTATATTATGAAAACACCTCCCGAATTTTTTTTCTGGATACGCGCCTGGATAGAAGAGATACATATTACAAAGACGTAAATATTATAATAGAGATATTCTTTTATATTAACCTTCTAAATGATTTTCACTACTCATTTTGCCTGAGTGTACAGTTAGTAATATAGGACAGTTATGCGTAAAGCGGCAGTATACGTACTGCCGTACGTAATATAATTATTGTTTATTATTTACTGAGCTAGAATTTCCAGTAGACTATTTTTAGTATTGTTTGTAAATTTATGATATTAAAGGAATTAGTAATGATTTTATTGCAAGAATTTTACTGTTCCTATCGTTCAACTACTATTCTTTCTGCTTGAGATACGAAGCGGCGGAATGAGAAGTTTTTATATCTGCGCAATCCACCTGAGGTTACCGCATTATTATAATCGAGAAAAGTGCTTGTATATATTGGTATTATAACAAACTGATGCATTAACATTTGGAGTACAAACAATAAAATAAAACAAATATTTTGAACAGGAATGGTTTAACCATCCAGTTTTACATGTACCCTTTTTGGTCTAAAGCAACAATACATAGCAAATAATTATAAACTACTATTATAACATTTGTATCAATGTTGTTAACATTACAGCATAATTGTTTGCCTCTTTGTATTTGATGTTTGGTCTAGCTAAGTTATGTGATAGAAAAGTCAATAGTAATCCTACATGGCTTTAATTATGTTTGAAAATATTTATTGCTCCAAATTCATTACTTCGTGAATTAAGCACCGGATATTTAAGTTCTTGTGTAGTAGGAAGGATTTCGTAACTTATTTTCTTAGTCATAGATGAATATATTTTAAATTCATGGTGTATAGATAACTTGAGAAGGCACTTTTTATAATTAAAAATTACAGACGATACAAGAGGAGTTGTTCATCTAGAATCAATTTCAGGATACATAATTTTACTACTAATATATCGGGAAGTTTTAAAGGTTTGTAATATGATGAGAACTGATGTCGAACAATAGTTGAGTGGATTACAAAACTTGGAGATTCTCACAGTTTTTGAATTTAGAATCTTCTTTTCCAAAAATCCATGTTATCATTTGTCGAGCTTTCATAGAGGCGCGCACAACACTTCGATTTTTATACCAATGTGCTGGAGAAGATTCTCGGGATCCCTATAAAAATATTTTCAATGAAAATAGTTATTAATTACTATCGAAAATTTAATTAATTCTCCTTCTATTACTTGCACTGCACAATGAGCTTTTTTAAGACGTATTTGAGTCAGTACACCTGCTAGAAGTTCATCAACATTGTGGTTTATTGCTACCGATACTTCAATGAACTTAATTCGGTGTGTGCAAGCCATGCATTTACCATCTAAAACATGAAGAGAGGTATTGGCGAACATGTTTGACGAACTGTATCAGTTACCTTGCGAAGAAACAGCACGTGACCGAGCCAGGTCAATTTTGTTGGCAACTAGAATTATTGGACGACTTCGTGTAAGGTCCATGTCATGCAATATGTTAAGAAGCTGCTCTGCTCGACTGAAGGTTGCTTTGTCTACCACTGAAAAAACCACCAGAAATGCATCCGCTTTGGCCAATTCATCCTACAAATAGAAAAAAAAGGATCAAATTAAAACCATGGGAGGAAAATATAAATTTGAGTAATATAGGAATATACTTCATCAATCACAAAATCAAACTGAACCAATGAAAGCAACATGGAAAATGTATAGATTAACAGGAATCAGAACAAATTGGCTCAAATGGCACGTTCCCCTTGTGCTCATTGAAAATGTTCCGTTAGGCTTTAGGTAGTTTTTTTTTATTGAACTTTGAGTTAAAATTAAATTATTAAGATTTAAATTGGGTGTTCAGCCACAAGTGGTGACATTTCAGCCCTATATAAATTGCGTGTTTGCTGCATTTGGTGTAATTTTCCATTTTGACAGATGATCGCTGAAAATATTTAAGCTTCTTTGTAGGCGACTGCCGATCACTTTTAGATTTCTACCTGTGGCTAACAGACTTGTGTCGTCACAGAATAGCGATTTCTGACAACCAACGGGGAGATTGGAGCTACACAGAAAAAAATTATGAATTTTACAGGTGACAGAATTCTACATCATAATGTTGATCATGTTTCAGTGAGACTTCATTTTCAATAGGACTCACAACGTTCAAATTAAAATTATGGACACTCTCGAACTGCTGAGTAAGTTTTTGAGCTTTTTCATTATTTGTAAGTAATATTTGATTTTCTTCCTTGAGAGCAGGAATTGGTTTTTGAGGTTTCTTAAGAACCTTAGAATGATTTCCAAAATGGTTTAGAATGTGATTTAATTTGTTCAACTTCTTTAGCGAAATTTTCATTTCGCAAAAGAGTAAATCTATGTTTTTCATAGCAGGATCATGAGAACGTTGATATTGTCGTCGACGAAAATTCTTCAACCGAATGAGCAGTTGTAATTATGGGCTGGTTAGTGCTTTCATATGTTTATTTCATCCACAATCCGGTGATTATTGCTTTGAGTGCTTTTGATTACGTGGAACATAAAATTATCCATGCGTCTCGAAAATAAACTGTCTGGTGCGGTTAAACGGAACCTATGTTTCAATTCTACTTCTTTTCACTTTTTTTAAATAGAAAACTTTCGATATATGTAGCGAAACAATCAAATAGATTTCAGTAATGACTCTACAGTCAGTATCAACATAATTTATTTTGAACTGCAGGTGACTTGGTACAAAAACTAATGCATGATTTCCATGCCACAAATTGGTTACACAACTGGGTAGATAATTTGTGTAAAAAGCTTGATGTAATGGATGCTTTTCACAATTTTTCAAAAATGTTCGCCTTAGCCCTGTTCTCTCCTAATAATAATAATAATAATAATAATAATAATAATAATAATAATAATAATAATAATAATAATAATAATAATAATAATAATAATAATAATAATAATAATAATAATAATAATAATAATAATAATAATAATAATAATAATAATAATAATAATAATAATAGTAATAATTTTTTTTAAATGTACTGGTAAATTCATTTAGTTAGCAGATCTTGTTAATTGGTGAATATATAGTCCTATATATAGGGCTACTAGAAAAGCTCCAAAAACGGAACTCACTTTCTCAGCAACGGTAAACTGATTTTCACAAATCATGATTCAAATTAAAGCTGTCATTGCCTTTAAAGATATTGAAATTATATGGCGATGCGCTACGTGCTTTACGGAAGAAGAAGACTCCATCGCCTTTGCTCAGTTCGCAGCGTGCTTTGTGCAATTTCATGCAGCACGCAGCGTTGCCACATTTGAATCTACGATGTTCAATTTGCTATTCTTAGAAGAAAATCTTTCCATCTTATAAAAAGAAATTTTAGGAATCAATGAATTACGCTAAAATAATAGCAAAAAAAGTTTATATAGATAAACCGTCATTAGTAGATGGGACCCATTGTAGTGTTAAGCATCCTTGATATTCTTTTTTATTGCCTTTCTCATATAGAAAGGCTATGTAATCGCTGTGAAAACCGATTTTTTAATCGAGGCCCGGAGCTCACAAAATGTCTGTGTGTGTATGTATGTATGTGATTAATAATGTCACTCAATTTTCTCAGAGATGGCTGAACCGATTTTTACAAACTTAGATTCAAATGAAAGGTCTTATGACCTCATACCTTTTTTTGAATTTCATTTGGATCCGACTTTTTGTTCCGGAATTACAAGGAAATATGCGCAAACTTAGATCCGACTGTCGATTCCGGTATTAATGTCACTTCTGATTTGACAGAAACTTAGTTTTATCCTTCCACTGAACGAAAATGGTTGTGTATTTGCTTGAGGAACACGTGAAAATAGTGCAGTTTTACTTTGAAAATCATGGTAATGTTGCGGAATGTGTGCCAAAAAATCATCTTCTCGGATGAGGCACATTTTCATTTCGGCGGGTATGTTAATGAGCAAAATTGTCGGACGGAAAACCTGCACGTTATTATGGAGAAGCCGATGCATCCTCAGAGAGTGACGGTTTGGTGCGGCATCATTGGGCTATTTTTCTTCGAAAATGAGGCAGGAGCCGCCGCCATGATCAATGGCGAGCGCTACCGCGCCATAATTAGCGATTGGTTCTTCCCGTTACTTGGAGAGAAAGACTTGGACACCATTGGGTTCCAACAAGACGGCGCTCCGTGCCACACAGCCAACGCTCCGTTTGAGATTCTGCGCACAGTCTTCGGAGATCGAATTTCAAATATCGTTTGATCGATTAATTGCACTAATCGATTAATGATTAATAGCAATCGATTACACTAATCGACTCCTCTATTATTAATCGAATACCTAATAATCGATTAATACAAAAAATCAGACATCACTACTTGCGATTTCGATATTTAAACTTCTTTTAACAAGTTTGGTACAAGTTTTGTATGCAAGCAATTATTTTTATAGTGTTAAGTTTCTCTACCATGCAGCGATTTCGGTTGAAGCGATAAACTTTTTCTCATTATCAATCAAGTTCATCTTACAAAAATTAGAAATTAATCTTAAGCACGCAAAATTTACCCTGGGGTAGTTGTCAATTTCTCAGGCGAAACAACATAACATGGAATTCCATCCGAGCTTGCATACCAATTAAAGTTTCAAACCGTTTTATGTCACTTTTTATTTTGCTGTCTAGCAACAACCTACCTCTAGCACGCGTAGGACTGAAACATTAGCTTTAATTTCGCTTCTATTTATAGATTCGCGTGCTTCCAACAGCTTCGCTTTTGCATCGATTGACCAATCAGGGCGATGCTTTCCCTTTGATATATCGCTTACTACTTCAAAACCGTCGTCTATGGCTGGGAAATTCGGTATGCCGGAGATTTTTAGTAGACAAAATAAGACAATGCTCGCTACTAATCAAAATTTTATTCATATATAATTGAAAATACGTGGCTTGATACATTCAAATCGAAACATAGAAATATTTCCTATCAAATGATGAAATAATATTAATAATTGATACAAAATAGACTGAGCTGTAAGTGTTTAAAACCTGACCACATTTCTAAGTGTATTTTTCCTTGAGTTTCTAATTTGCACCCCTATATAGAAAATAAAGAAGTGTTCCACATCAAAAAAGTTACATGGCGGACCCTGTACAGTGAGATTAGTGAAAATTTTCAATTTCAGAGTACGAGGTGCACATTTATATAAAACTTATTGCAAAATCCATCTGGTTGGTAGATCTAGTTAATTATATAATAACAATATATAAAACTATTTTGGGACTACTAGTCCTCGGTTTCCGCTTCCGAAAGCACCGATAATTGTGAAGAAAATTTCCAAAACAGAACTCATTTTGGTTTCTCAGCAACGGTTAAACAGGTTTTCACGAATCATGATTCAAATTAATGCTCTTATTGTCTTGAATTATACTATGCAATGTCATTCAAAATGACTATGTAAAACTAGAACACGTTGGTACGTGCTCCGTCCGTAGCGTGCTTTGTTTAATTTTGTATAGCGTGCAGGGTTGCCACATTAAAAAAAATTTTACCTCTTCCCGACCATAAGATGTGCGGGACGAAATATATCAGTACAAGACAATATTTTAGCTATTTTGGGTACAAATTAAGAGAATATCCCCAGAAAAATATAGCATGGTGCATAAGTTTCCTATAATTTCATGGGAAATATTTTTCCCTATGATTCTTAGAAATAAATAAAAGAAAAGTTGGGTTTATTATATCGTAATTTAATTTATTGATTTAATTGCTTTAGTTATCAGAATAGTAAAATAAATAGTTAGTTATGGCATTCTACGAAACGATTTCATGTACTTGCACACGTTGCACATAACACATTTTTAATGTGTTCTATTTTCTATACGTCATTTTTCACAAACTTTTTTAGTGCAATAAAGACTTATAGTTCTTTTTACTTATTCGTTCAGAAACACATTTGTCGCCTTGGAAATAAGTTTTCTTTAACATTCAGTAAAAAAACATCGATTAATTACTATTTGAAAAATTTATAACGATTTTTATAGAAGGGAAAAATATTTCCATTGAGCGTTAAGGTTCACGTCACGTTCACGTCATCACGTTTTTGATCAATTATTCAAAAACTAGACCGATTTTCGAAAAACCAAAAACACTTAAGTTCTGGAAATCAAATTTATCATAACTAAATATTCTTAGAATTTTGAAATTTTGCTTTGCCGAGCCGTAATTGGTTTTTGAAATGTATAAACGGTTACTGTTCCGTTCCACGAGGATGATTTTAGAACTGAAAAGTAGTGGTTGTAGCAGAATTTCACAAAGAATCTGAAAATTCAACTCAAAATTATAAAATATTTGCTAAAACAACCGAAATTTGAAAAAGTTTACATAAACTTTTCCACATTTTTTTATTGCTTGCGCGCTGCTGTTTCGTATTGAGGTGGTGTGAGAAATGCAAGGTGGGCACGGTGGCATTATATCGTGAGCAAAAATTACACATAAAATAATGACGCGAATTTATGCAGCATTGGGTTTTGTGTTGAAATAAAAACTAGTTGAATACAATAAAATGGGTATTGTAAGAAATCGTTTATTTTCTAAGTAACTGTCATTTATAATGCTAATAATGTCCAATTCTGTTGAGTTCAATGCATTGCAAGGTCTTGGTATTACATTTATTGTTGAATATGACCATTTGTTTCAACAAACTTCGCAGACAAGGAGTGGCGGAATACTGAATCCACACCAGGAAAATGTCTGGGTTTGGAAGTCTTGGAATTACATTCCTTTTGAGAAATATGACCTTTCTGTTTTAACAGACTTCCCAGCCGACTCATAGCATAGCTTCGATTACATGGCTAGTGCTACGATTCTATTGACACAACAGAAATAATACTTTTTACTTATTCTAAGATGATAATGAAAGTCAATTAGAATGGAATATATTGGCATTGAATGTATTCGATAAGTAAATTCGACCGCGCTCTATCATGCGAGTCAAGTAAATACTTTTACGTAAATTCTATCTCATCGGCGGGAAGGGCCTGGTGAACGACTGGCAAAGATATCGAAAATACTTGAATGTTATCTCGTCTTCAATCGTTCTTTTGAAGGAGAATCCATGCTTGCTACTAAACTCAGGCATATGCATGGTTAGCAAGTTGGTCAATACATATACATATAGCCTCATGTTAGTCATTCATAATTACTCATGATTTATAGCTCTAGTGTAAGAGTAATCACTAACAATAACGATTGATTTAGCATATATTCAAAGTGTGAAGGATTCAAAAATCCATTACGTCCAGTCATTGAAAAAAGTTCTTGTTTCTATGTTCCGTTTTTCTTGGTATGACGCTACATTTCACCTTAAGGGGTTAAATCAACACACAGACGTTCCTAGGCTATGGTGCTCACTTGGTCACTGTTTTTTTGTACTGATTCAAATAGATTATATAAAATTGTCCTTATAATGTGTAGTTGTGTTTTATTATTTAGTTGTTGTTTTTGTAATGATAATGGTCATAGATCTGGTTTTGTGATAGTGTAAATTGTGTGCTCGTGTGTTTTAGCACTTTTTGTAATGGTCGGTATGGAATGTAATGGTAATAATTCTAATAGTAATGTAACAATTTTATAATGGTAATAGTAATAACAATAATAATAATCTTTTAAGTGGGTTTACCTGTTGGGTACTTGAAACGCATAAAATCTCAAACGGGCATTTTCTGATTCCGGGATGTTTTTGCCTTTCTCCAAGTGTCACATACCATTCGACTCAGTTCATCAAGCTGAGCAATGTCTGTGTGTGTGTGTGTGTGTGTGTGTGTGTGTGTGTGTGTGTGTGTGTGTGTGTGTGTGTGTGTGTGTATGTGTCAAATAATATCACTAGGTTTCCTCAGAGATGGCTGAACCGATTTTTTACAAACTTAGATTCAAATGAAAGGTCTCGTGGTCCCATACGGAATTCCTGAATTGCATCCGGATCCGATTATCGGTTCCGGAGTTATAGGGTAAAGTGTGTTCCATATTGTACATCGTCACTTAAACCGGCGAAACAAAAAACGTAAAAAAATTTCTAAACTGGTCTCAAAACAACACAAATCGATAGTCATTATCAGTAGGCAACTAAACAAACTGAATCCGGCTATCCTGGTTCCCGGTATCCGGTTCCGGAAGTACCGGAAATAGTGGTCATATATACCAAAATGGATCTCACTCACTTTTCTCAGCGATGGTTTGACCGATTTTCACAAACTTAGATTCAAATGAAAGGTCTTCCGGTCCCATACGGAATTCCTGAATTTCATCCGGATCCTACTTCCGGTTCCGGAGTTATAGGGTGAAGTGTGTTCAATATTGTACACCGTCACTTTTTTTATTTAAAAGGTATTTTTATTCAGGCCTATTTGCGTACAAGCTTTATTTTTTATTTTTTTTCCCTTTATAGGCTGCTCTGGTCGAGGGGGGGTGGTTACAACGATCCGCACTTTCCATACCAGACGAACTAGGCTATGGTGCCCAAATGAACACTAGTAACGAAGGAGGAAATCCTCCAGCATGTAATCCAAGCGACAGATTCCTTTGCGGCTATCAATTTGCAACGAAAGATACGAATATCTTCTATTGCAAGTTCGCCAGAGAATTTGTCACTTGAGCAGAAAGTGTGTGCTTCACCCTGTAACCAGTCAATCATTGAGTCGTGCGTCTGTATCGTATTGGTATTTTGTCATCCTATCAACTGCTTCTGTGTCTTAAATGTCCTCTTCGATGAAACTTTGCAAAATTTCGCATTGTATCCGCTTCGGTCTTGGCTCTGTTTTCCTATATAGTCTTTTATGTCTGAAGCGGTACTTACGATTATTACTTTAAAGTTCCTAAATCAATGTAGATATGTTTGATCTACTAACTACTATCCAATCTAATCTACTCTGATTGTTTCTATCCTTGTCGATGTTACGTTACGTTTCCTTTTGCCCTATTGAATTGCTTTCCACTATACCGGAGAAACCTGTTAATATCACAAGCTAATAGATTATCAAGAATAAAGGTATAATAATAAGATTGATAATAATAATAATAATAATAATAATAATAATAATAATAATAATAATAATAATAATAATAATAATAATAATAATAATAATAATAATAATAATAATAATAATAATAATAATAATAATAATAATAATAATAATAATAATAATAATAATAATAATAATAATAATAATAATAATAATAATAATAATAATAATAATAATAATAATAATAATAATAATAATAATAAAAGTGACTGTAAAAATAGTATTGCACTCACCTTTTTCTTCCAGCATCACACACCTTACCAAAAGTTAGGTTATAATATAAAAAGCTCATCTTTCAACACTATCATGTCCCAGGATAGGCGTCTTCTTCCTCACATCTTCTTGGCCTTGAATCTTCGATGACAATCCTTTACTTGAATAGTCTCATTTAATTTAGTTTTTTTATCATGATAATAAAATAAAATAAAACCAGATGTGAGTGATTTCGTTAAATTATATAATGTAAGGGTGCGCATTTAACACTAGATTGACCAGGAAAGTCACACTATGAACACAATGGGTGGATTGCTTAAAATTCTGCGATCTTTATTTAACTCTTAATTTAATGCTATAAGTTATTCTGTCAGTGACTTTCTTTCTTTCAATCATTTTGACTGCTTTTGAGCAATTTAGGTCTAAACTAAGTTTTGGGCCTTCTAGTTTTGAGCACGCATCCAGGAAACAAAAACTACTACATGTATTTCGTGAATAAATACTAGGTGTAATTGTATGAAATGGTCCACGTGAACCGTTCTCTTCCAGAAACACACATATCACACTCTTAGTTAGAAGGTGACATCAGTGTCCAAGTTGGAGACATCTAAGTACATTCAAACCTTTCCCGATTTGAGAGTGTATTTACACCTGATCAATCAGTTTCGCCGTCATTGCAATTTGTAATCATTACCGATACCGAACCGGATCGGAACGGATTCATAAGATATCAATTTACTCCTATTCCTGATAACACTGGTTCTCCTTTTTTAATTAAATTCACCAAGTTCAGGACGAATATGATATATTAACATTAATCCCAACTGGATCAAGATAATTCAAATTGGTGACCAATTCCAGGCATAATAATTTTCATTTTTTTTACATTTATAAGCGAATGATCGATCTCGGTATGGTCCGACTTTGTCAATACGCGAAGTGTAAATTGACTCCCACCCCCATCCACCAAGCGGGGGTACGCGCCCTGTAGCTCATCAACCAAAGCCCAGGTTTATTTGCGTACAAGCCTTATGTGGCCGAATTAGCCGATTTTTTACATAATACATTTTTTAAAGTGGATCTCGTTGTCACTCTTTTCCTAGGAGGAGAGAAGCTTTCCATTTCCCTCCTGCGAGGGTTGAGGGGCACTTTGTTCGTGACTCGTCTCGTCATCCATTGCCGCATCGGTGGTTTTGTTGTTGATTTCCGTCTTCTCTTCGTTTTCCTTGATGTTCGCAGTCTTGAGCTTGTTGCTAGTTGCTGTAGATGCGCCTTGTTGTACATTGGTTGCAGTTGCTGGTTGGTTTGATGGTGAAACAGGAGTACTGCGCTCACTAGTTTCCATTGTTGAACGGTTGACCTTGTCTTTGGTTGAAGATGTCCTTTTCGTAGTTTCGGTGCAAGGTTTACCGTAGTGTGCAGGTTGTTCACAAAACTGGCATGTAACCAGCTGATTTTCATAGGTAATCAGCGTTTTACACGGATGTGTCCCACCTTGACAACAAATGATGTAAGATGGAATTGCTTTACGTAGATGCATACGTACCACTCGCACGCCATTCCGGATACCGGGGAAAAAATTTCGCCATACTTCCCTTTAGATGGAAAGGATTTCACCGTACCGTTACATATTCTCCCGAACGTACTGATCGGTGACCTGCGGGGAGAGATCATGCACGCGTACTTCTATGGCATTGTCCACCATGTGCACAGGAATTTTGTATCTAATGTTATCACTCTCAACACTGTGAACCTCGTTGTTAACCGAAGCGAATGCAATTGCATCGCTTTCACGTTTAAACATAATGTACACACAGTTAGACGCCTTGTTGAATTGAATCTCACTTACTTTATTAGCGTCTAGATGCATTCGTTCTTTAAGTAAGATTTCAATTTCATTTGCTGCTGGTCTAACTTTGCAACGCTTGAAATCTTTACAAATTGATTTTGGTCTTGTAGGCCAAGATTCCGGCTTTGTTAAATCGTATTTGACCATTCCGTACACTCTATTGTTCACTGTACTGTATTGTATTTGTTTCTGTTGTTTCGACCGTATATGATTTGCGACCGTAAATAATTTTCGACTGCGTCGTGTGAGATGCGAGCACGAACTGACACCGTCACTTAAACCGGCGAAACAAAAAACGTAAAAAATTTCTAAACTGGTCTCAAAATAACACAAATCGATAGTCATTATCAGTAGGCAACTAAACAAACCGATTTCGGCTATCCTGGTTCCCGGTATCCGGTTCCGGAAGTACCGGAAGTGGTCATATATACCAAAATCGATCTCACTCACTTTTCTCAGCGATCGTTTGACCGATTTCCATAAATCTAGATTCAAATGAAAGATCTTTCGGTTCCATACGGAATTCCTGAATTTCATCCGGATCCGACCCCCAGTTCCGGAATTATAGGGTAAAGTGTGTTCAATATTGTACACCGTCACTTAAACCGGTGAAACAAAAAATGTAAAAAATTTTCTAAACTATTCTCAAAACTACACAAATCGATAGTCATTATCAGTAGGCAACTAAACAAACCGATTCCAGCTATCTTGGTTCCCGGTATCCGGTTCCGGAAGTATCGGAAATAGTGGTCATATATACCAGAATGGATCTCACTCACTTTTATCAGCGATGGTTTGACTGATTTCCACAAACTAAGATGCAAATGAACGGTCTTCTGGTCCCATACGGAATTCCTGAATTTCATCCGGATCCGACTCCCAGTTCCGGAATTATAGGGTAAAGTGTGTTCAATATTGTACACCGTCACTTAAAATATTTTCGGAAGCAACAAACACTTATATCGTAATTCAGAGTGCGTACGAGAAGTGTTTGTGTGTCATGTTAGTTGGTGGCCGTACGAACCGACTTTAATTATACCGGTTCTCGGGTTCCGGTGCCGGAAGTGCATATAATAGTGAACCCATTTCGTTTTCTTAAGGATGACTTACGCAATCAAAGCACTGTTTTATTCTGTATGTTATGCATAAACAATCTCTTGGTTTCTTTCAAAAATCGAAGAGAAATTTTTTGAATAGAATACCACAATATTACATGTACATGAGAAAGGCATCATTACACTACTAGGTGAATTAAAACAGGTTTTTCTAAGAGGGATGCCGTTCTATTTTTTGTATATTTGAAACACGAGTAAAACACTGCTGGGGCTGCCAGTTTTTCTTGTTATGAAATTCAAGCTTAAATTTTGTAACTGACATAAATTATGCATCTAGGACTAGAACACTACTGGCATAAACTACCAGATACTAATCGTTGTAATAAAGCCCAGTTTGATGTTCATAGTCATTCTCTGACATCACCTAACGTACAAGATGATACAAGTCTAATGTTGATTTCATTATGTTAGTAAATCTTCGGTAATGCTAAAAATAGAAGAATTTGATATTATGCATCATATATGCTGCTATATGAATCGCTACAATCTTCCTATACAGATTGACTCATTGGATTGCGAATGCATTTTAATTTTTTTTTCTATGAACTAAGTTAAACTACAGACTAACAGACATGACGCTATGAGTAAATTCTTCTGAAAATAAATTTTCGTGGGGCGTTAGCTCCGCCTACATTGAACTGCGCGAACTATTTACTATCGATAAACCCTTCTGTTTGGCACTACTTGGTTTCCCCCCGTTTGTCAACACAGATCAGCTGCTTGGAGGGATGCCTGATTTCATCAGGATTTTGCATAATATTTGAAAATAAATCGTAACAAAACTTGTATTTGTATTGTATTGCGTTGGAGGATTCAAAATTCGTTGGAGGCACAATTCTGTATCTAGCTTTGGCCAGGCACGTACCCAGAGGGGGGGGGGGCAAGGGGCCCTGGCCCTCTCCCGAAATCAGACACTTTCATCGGTTGTTTTGATGCATACTATTTATACATTCTTTAAACCACTACTTCCGTTTCTCCTGGAACCGGAATCTGAGGACCGGTATAGCAAAAACCACTTAGTTTGGCCATCAACTTATAAGACCTACATATTGGAATAATTCCAAAACCGGAAGTCGGAAGTAATTTCCTCTTTGAGATTTTTAATCACTATTTCCGGAATCGGGAACAGAAATGAGTTTTTTTTTTACCATCAACTAACAAGATCTGCTAATAAGAATAGTTTTAAATAGCCTGCTTAGTATTGCAATCGAATTTTTTGTGCTTATCACCCTGTATTTTCAGACCCGGAGGTCAGATCTAAATGAAATTCAGAATTTTTCTGTTTGATCTTAAGCCCTTTCATTTGATAATCAGTTTGTGAACATCGGTTTCGCCATCTCCGAGAAAAGTTAGTTCACATATTCTCATTTTTGAACGCTAATAACCTTGTAATTTCGGAACCGGAAGTCGAAGCCAGATAAAATTCCGGAACGTCATAGCTGGCCACAAGACCCTTCAACTAAATTTAAGTTTGTTTAATAGTTTTAGTTTGAATTATCTCGACGAACTTATTCGAATTGTTAGTGAGTCTCGGTTCAAAAGTCGGTTTTCACAGTGATTACATACTATGTGTACATGAGAGAGGCAAAAAATTTTTCGTTATTCAATTTTTTTGGGAGGCACAAGTTGAATAGTGCAGGACTACACCGTGAAGTAGTGATTTCGAGAGAAACCCGTAGTGGCAGGCCTTGCATTGTGATTACAAAAATCAATGTCAAAATTAAAGGAAATGGTACTGGATGATCAGAAAGTGCCATAGAATTAGTACTAAGCAAACGTATCATAGTTTCAGCTAAAATCCGCGAATGAAAAAGATGTTGTGCCGCTGGACGCCGCACTTGCATATTCAAGATTAAAAAGAGGAACGCGAGCACACTTCAGAAGCGTGTTCGCTTATGCTGATGGAAATTGGTGTCGGTTGGTTACTGTTGCCGAAGCCTGGATCCAATATTATACGTCAGAGAACAGAATGATTAATCCGGTAGCCGGATTCGGTTAAAACAGCATAGAAGTCTATGAAACCATAAAACCTTTCATTTGAATCCATTCTTACATTTATGCAAATCATCCTAGTCGTCTCTGAGAAATTTATGTGAATTTCGTTTTGGAGTTTTTGACCGCTACTAAGAAGATTTTTCTGTTGTTGCATCGTCACTCCCAATGACGAATTTCAATTTTTAATACTTATTTTGCTTATTTTAAAAATCTGCTGATTTATAAACAAATCTGCAGGTCTGAAATTAAATAGGATCATGTGAGATTATAAGGCACTTCATATACATTTGTAAAAATCGGCTTGTTCCTCTGTTCGACAAATAATCAACAAATTTTGCAAACTAGAAGAGCTTGCTAAATAGTTTCAAAATATTTGTTCCTTTTCGCGCAGCACTTATAAGAGCACACCCTTGAAATTGAAGGTTTTCATACTCTTCACTCAGTTTTTCCAAAACCAGAAGTCGAATCCGAACTATGGGGCTATATGATAAAGGATATGTAAAAAATCGAACCCTTCCCTTTGACACATAGAGCTTCTTGCTTCAAAGTCTCATTGTTCAATCAAATTATGTGAGTATTAATTTAAATTGCTAATTACTTGCACTTACTCTCCAAAAAAATAAAAGATACTAAAGTCACACCTAGAACTAGACACATAAAGAATTTTTAGTTAGATGCGTTATTTCTTATCCCCTCCCGAAACGAAATCCTGGGTACGAGCCTGGCTTTGGCAATATGTATTAAATCTGTATCCTGCATGAAATCCGCATGGACGTAAGTGTGGTACAATAGTCCAGCCACATAAAAAATATATATGTCGTGAAATAAATATTATAATAATTGAATTGCTTAGTAATCCAAACTCAAATACAACTCAAATTATTCAAATAAATGACACAAAGTAATGTTAGCATATTCATAGATTGTAGTCTAAATTCTATAAAACAATGGTAATTATTGTTATACAAACTTCAATCTTAGGCTGTGAACCATTTCACGGTTAATTTTAACTTTTGGTTAAAATCTGACACTTGAGTGGTTATTTGGTGTCGAGTAGTTAAATTTGACTAAAACTGTGACCCATTTCAAAATTTGACGGAAGGAAAGTTATCCATGCTCTCGAGCAGGGTTATTTTTGACAACATCAAATTAACCACTCGAGTGTCAGATTTTTACCAAAAGTTAAAATTAACCGCGAAATGGTTCACAGCCTTAGTAGTCTGAAAGCAGAAAGACAAAAATAACAGGATTGACTCGATGAATTCCATGAGGAACGCAGTTTTCTCCTGCAGATTGAAAGGATGAACAAAGATAGCAGAAATCCAAGAAAAAATCACGACAATGGCGCAGCACCGTGAACTCCCAAAATGTAAGTATAACGATGAAAAGTTGATTACTAAACAGGTAGAGTATGCTGCAAAAAAAGTCTAATGTAAGATTTCAGGAAATTAAGCCGACGAAAGGTTTTTTTTCCATAAATACGTTTATTTCTTAAGGCAGTTTACATAAGTTTTTCTTCGCCGTAGTAATTAGGTGATTCGCCATTAATTATGAAATCTACTCGGAAATATTATTTGAACCAAACGATTACCTTCTATAAATTATAAAATAAGCTGTTATTTTCAGACATTTTGTTGATAATTTCATAAAGTATTTCGAGTTTGTTTGTATCATTACATAATTTCTATTCTAATTTAGCTGTTGAACTCATGGACGCAGCTGGAATCAGAACTAAGTCTTAAAAGGGTCCTTTATTAAATTGAAACTTCAATTTTCTTTATGAAATGATAAAGAATTTGCATGTATGGAAGGTCACGACAAGCAAGAATGTCTCGAACTGGGACATTGGATAGTCTACCTTGAATACGCAAAGAATTTATTAGTTGAGATCTAACCTCACGATACTCCACGCATGTCCAAACGACATGATCAATATCCCGATAACCTTCGCCACAAGCACAATGATTAGTCTCGGAAAGTCCAATTCGAAGGAGATGTGCATCTAACGTGTAGTGATTGGACGTGAATCTGGACATCACATGAATGAAGTCCCTACTCACATCCAGTCCCCTGAACCATGCCTTTGTCGATATTTTAGGAATAATTGAATGCATTCACCGACCCAGATCATCTCTATCCCAAGAAGCTTGCCAGCTGGCAAGTGTTCTTTGGCGAGTCGCACTATAGAATTCGTTGAAAGCAATCGGTCGCTCATACATTTCACCCTCAATAGCACCACATTTGGCAAAACTATCGGCTCTTTCATTGCCTGGAATGGAGCAATGAGCCGGGACCCAAACTATTGTGATTTGATAATTATTATTCAATATGTCGTTCAGGCACTGTTTTATTTTGCCAAGAAAAACGGTTCATTTTTGCCAGCAGCGTTTGAGCGAATGGCTTCAATTGCACTCAGACTATCTGTGAAAAGAAAATAATGGTTTGGAGATAATGTGACGATTACACTCAAACTATAATGAACTGCTGCTAACTCTGCTATATAAACAGATGCAGGTTCTTGAAGCTTGAATGAGGCCGAAACATTATTGTTCAACATACCAAACCCTGTCGCTTCTTCAATTCGCGATCCGTCCGTGTAAAACATTTTCTTAGAGTCAATATACCTGAACTTACTTGAAAATATTTTTGGGATTTTCATAGAGCGTTGGCGATCCGGGGTTCCACGCACTTCGCGTTGCATGGATATGTCGAAAAATAAAGTTGAGTCAGGGACATTTAGGAGGCTGTCACGGATAGGAATATAATTTGAAGGGTTGATTTCCTGTGACATATGGTTAAAATATACTGTCATGAATCCTGTTTGAGATTGAAGATCAACTAACCTTTCAAAGTTATTAATAACTAGGGAATTCAGTACCTCACATCATATTAGCAGTCGCGACGAAAGCTCCCAAAAACGATCTTTCAATGGAAGAACTCCCGCCAGAACTTCAAGACTCATTTTATGTGTCGAATGCATGCAGCCTAAGGCAATTCGCAAACAACAATACGACGAAAGGTTTTGGACCGGTAAAAGAGAAAAGTCAAAAGACAGGTCAAACTATTTCAAGTATCAACCAAACCAATAAGTAGAGATGCAGTCTTTCGTGCGACAGGTCACGAAAGTAAATAAATGACTTGCGTTAGGTCAAGCTAGATCACTGCAAACCAGTTTGAAAAATATTATTTTGGCTGGAAACATTTTCATTTGAGCTTTCGACAGGTAAAGCTAATGAGAAAACAAATTTCAGCTCTGATATGATACTGTGAAAAATTAATAGCTTGCGTAAAAAAATAGATATACTTTTTGAAACATAGTCTGCATAATTATTTGAGCTTTCGACAGGTAAAGCTTAAACAAAATCAGCTTGATGTGAAAACTGATCTTGTTATGTGAACTTCCAATTTGATGATACAGAAACTGGTCGAAGCGATAAACTATTGTTATGCAGTTTTTTTAAGCTGGAACAGATGCATAAACCACATCACCTTACTATCGACACACAATAAAAAATGTTCTGGTAGAACTCAACACATTTGTTGTATTGAAAAAATCATCGATGATTGTTTGTTCAATCTAAACATCGTTTATGAACCAGTCCCGATTTGTTAAAATAAGTTTTATTATTCCTGCTCAAATCATTATCAACTCAATAGCTATTTTTTTTAAACAATTAATTGCAGACACCTTTCAATATCTGAGCTCAATTTCTTTAGGAAATGATTAAATCAGTTTAATTACATATTCAAGAGACCTTCGCTTACAGACAACAAATGAATCACAATCTAAGAGTCGCGTAGAATTGATAAATTTTCCCAATGAACGGTTAGCAAACTTGGTTCCACCACTTTTGAAATCTTTTTGGAGTGATTTGAAATCCGATTAATATTAGGTAGATTAATTAGCTGTTTCAAACTAATGTGTCTGACTGTCATCTGAATTGTTACAAGTATATTGGTATGGACTACAATTCCTAATTTTATGATGTTCTTCTGATGAATTCTAAAGTAACACATCAGAAACTGCTGTGAATTGTGCCTCTTTGGGCAGTAGGCTCGCTTTCTTAGATTATGTATAATTTCAGTAGAGCAAAATATTTTCAGTTGATGATTTGTCAGTTTTACTGGAATATTAAGTCACTGATATTAAAATGATTTAAAACATAAATTTCCATTTTTCTGTATCAGCGAAGAGTGTTCTAGCGCCAACACAGGTCTGCTGAAACCAATAATCTTTAATGAGAGAATTTATTTAGATAGTTCATGATAAGGAAAGTGGAGGTGGTGGCGAATATGGTAGAATAGTCCAGCCACAAGAGAGAGCAGTTAATAAAAAATATATATGCCGTGAAATAAATATTATAATAATTGAATTGCTTAGTAATCCAAAATCAAATACATCTCAAATTATTCAAATATGACACAAAGTAATCTCAGCATATTCATAGATTGTAGTCTAAATTCTATAAAACAACGGTAATGATTGTTATACAAACTTCAATCTTAGTAGTCTGAAAGCAGAAAGACAAAAATGACAGGATTGACTCGAATTCCATGAAGAACGGGTGCATTTTCCTCCTGGAGATTGAAAGGATGAACAAAGAAATCCAAGAAAAAATCACGACAGTCAGTACATTGCAGAGAATTTTGTATAAATGGCAACTCTGCTGGCAAATGAAAAAACTAAACACAGTCTAGATGACAGACTGGATGGTTTCGATAGGGTAACGTTGCGCCTTCATGACATATGTGAGTACTGTCCCAACTAAATAATATTCAAAATGATTGTTAAAGTGATTAAAAAAATCCAATTTGAGTGTCTTGTCTGTTTGTCTGTGGTAGTACTAGCCATGCAATGATTCGGTACACTAAGAATCGGCTGGGAAGTCTGTTGAAACAGAAAGGCCAAATTCCACAAAAGGAATGTAATGCCAAGACTTTGCTTTTGATGTTCAGCTTTTCAGTGAGAGAGCTTGTAAGAACGACTTCTTGGACAGGATATAGTATCGCATAATGAACAAGAAATTGAGGTTATCTGATCGCACTCATCCATAAGTTGTAATTCACAAAATTTCAAGGTAGATGATTAAAATCGATTGTATTGAATTAGGTTTAAGTCTTAAACCTACTTTAGCTTGGGTTTTTCGCGTAAGGACGACGATTTTGACGTAGTCAGGCACACATCTTCAACTGAACGTTATAAAAGGGGAACTGTGGTCGAAAATCGATCATTCGTCATCTAACACTCGATGTGGATAGACGATTAACCTACTACGACTAATTTCGATTTTTTTATCTTTTATTTGCAGCTGTCTACCTACCCAAGATATGGGTATAACGCGCCATAGATCCGAGAAGGATTCAAAGGATGCTAAGCGTCTGAAGCCAAGTGATGTACAGGTAAACGACCGTTTGCTGAGTAACAATCAATACGCTGATCTGCCAGTTGATGTCGAAGAGGAACTGCAGAAGAAGGAAAAAATGCTGCCTTTCTACCTGAAGGGCTTCTCACTAACTCTACGATCGGATTTCAACACGCTGATCAGCAAAGGACTACAGGCCACAATCAGTTTATGTACTGAAGGCTACAAAATAACTGTTCCAGCTTTGAACCACTACAAAGCAGTGAAATTGTACCTGAAGCAGACAAAAGCGGAATACTTCACACACGATATTGCCGCCAACAAACCTATGAAGGTTGTACTTCGAGGACTACCCGACATGATGGAAGCCGAACTAAAGCAGGCACTGTCGGAGGCTGGACTAAAGCCTGTTCTGGTGTTTAAAATGAAACGACATATTACGGACTAAAAGTATCGAGATCAACTGTACCTGGTTCATCTGGAGAAGGGCTCCATCTCCATGAGTCAACTAAAAACGATAAAACCTTTATTCCATATAATCATCGAATGGCAAAAGTATAAACCGGTACATCAGGATGTCACACAGTGCACGAAGCGACCCTCTCAGCAGACCGTTCAATTTTGTTGGTCTTTGAGCGCTTGTTGAAGGACATATTGCACGAAATATTCGTTCAATTTTCTGGAACGGTTTGTTGTTGTTTTTTCTCCTTAAAAAATAGTGTGAAAATTAAGTGTTATCTTTACATAGAAAGAAAATTTGTTGTTATTCTACGTGAAGTAGAAGTATTGTGCAGGTATGTAGTGTTAGTTTAAAAAAATAAGTGAAAAAACTTCGGAAATTCTGCAGTAAAACTAGTCCAACGGGGCTCCAACTCCTCATGTTAAATATGGCTCAACAATGGACCTCTGTCTGCCGGGGTTGTTGAACGAAAAAAATGGCATTCGGTTCAACGGTCTGTTTCAAAATCGGCAAACGAAGGCCCCGTGTTGGCCTCCCGTTGAACGATTGATTGGACTTTCATTGGACCAATGATCCAACGTATTGGACCAATGAAGGACCACCGTTGAACGTTTTATTCTAAGAGGGGAGGAATTGCCACATGAAAAGTCGGTGCGGGAAATGTGCCGAATCACACAATACCAACGATTGCCTACTAGATGTCATCGCTGTAAAATGCGTGAACTGTGATGGCGACCATCCATCTACTAGCAAATCGTGTTCCAAACGTGCTGAGTTCATAAAAATTCGACAACAGGCGTTTCGTAAACAATCAACGCACAAGAATGTTCCACAGAAGGATGCAATTAATTTCCCACGGCGCCCACCGAAGAGGGATATTCCGAATTTGCGCCACTTCCTCGCAGCAATCCAAAAGATTCAGCCACTGGATCACAAAAAGAATCTTCCTCAAAAATCCCTCCTGGATGGGGCAATAATCAACCACAAGCAAAGGATGACTCTGGTGACTTATTCTCTGCTGAACAACTGATCGTCATTTTTGAAACAATGACAACAAAACTACGAAACTGCAGAACGCGATCAGATCAAATCAAAGCCTTATGCAAATTAATCATCGAATATGCAATATAATGAGTTGGTTGTAGTAAATTGGAATGCTTGTTCACTCAGAAGCAAAACTGCTGAATTATCCCACTTTCTTCTAGAGAAGAATGCCGATATTGCTATTTTAACTGAAACTCATCTTAAACCTGGAATTTTTATTTTTATTTCCAATAACAGGATTCACAGGCTCGACAGGACAACTACCAGAGGAGGGAGAGTTGCCATTGCCATTAAACGATCCATTCAGCACAGGCTTCTGTCAGCCTTTAAATTGCAACCTATAGAAGCCATCGGAATTGAGATTACAATGACGATGGGACCCATCATCATCATTACAGCGTACTGCCCCAAACAAACCAATCTTCGAGATGGTACGTGTGCATCATTGAAGCGAGATCTAGCTATGCTCACTCGACGACAGAACAAATTCATCATTGCTGGGGACCTGAACGCACGGCATGAGCTGTGGGAAAACAAAAGACAGAATCGAAACGGGCTCGTACTTGCCGAAAATTACGAAGCTGGACAGTAGAACATCCGCGACTTTCCAGATCGGGAGTTCATTCCATTTTAAATATATCTAACAGCAACATCGTCATAGACAGCTCTCAGTTGTCTTCAACGAGCTCTCTTTCGACCACTTTCCAGTAATATTGACATTGGGATCTTCACCAGACACAGTGCCTATTCAACCTCGGAGGAACTATTATCGTACCGACTGGGTCCAATTTCAACAAATCGCCGACCAACTTATTAATATCAATTTCCCACTAGATTCCCCGATGGAAATCGATGCGGCCCTATCTTCCTTCCAGCATTCAATCACCGCCGAGTTCCTTTCAAATTGACAGTGTCACCAAGAAATTCATCCGACTTCGAAATATCTACCGGAGGCAGTATCAACGAACTGGCATACTAGATAAGAAGACTTTTTATAACAACTTAACTAGGATAATCCAGGAAAGGATATCTGAGTTTCGCAACAGGAACTTTCAGCAAAAGCTTCGAGAAATTTTTCCACATTCAAAGCCCTTCAAGGTCCTTAACGAAAATGCTTAAGAAAAAACCAAAGCCTATTCCTCCTCTGATGGCACCCCAGGACGCAGCTGAAGGAATACCTTTATTCACACCAGTAGAGAAGGCAAATGCGCTAGGCCAGCAGTTTGTGTGTTCTCACAATTTAGGACTCAACATTGTTAGTCCACATGAAAGGCTCTTTCATGTGGACGGCTCGTTGCTGATAGCGTAGCTGAGGTTGACCATTGTGAAAAAATCCAAAAATATGAAGGCCCCCGGTTTCGACAACACATTCAACATTGAGCTGAAACATTTGAGTATTCGCTCATTTGTCTTCTTAGCTAAAATTTTTAACAGGTGCTGGGAGCTTGGTTACTTCCCTCCAAAGTGGAAGTTAGCTAAAGTTATCCCAGTTTTGAAACAGGGAAAAGATCCTTCCTTTTCCAAGAGCTATCAGTCCATCAGCTTACTCTCTGCCCCAGACTTCCCAAATGTACCGCAGCGCGACATTATTATTGAGGCTGTCATACTACTCTTTCCATGACAGCCTTGTGATAGGTTTCATCACGACAGCCTATAGGAAAATAGTGCTGTACAGCCAACGTTGCCGTCATTCTTTTCGTTCGACAGTTCATTCCATCTCAAGAAATTTTGTCGTGGTCCACGACAGCCGAAGTAGCATGAAGTTCTCACCATTGTGACAGTACATGCGTGTTTGAGTACTAGTTACTCATTTTCAAATGATACATGGAAACGTCAAAAATTGAGTAGTTAGCATCAATAATAATGAGTAACTCTTACTCTAAATTTGAGTTTAACGCAAAATCTCGTTGTTATGTTAGTATTCGCAAGATCAGTCTAAAAGTTGTAATAGCCATTTGTAGCAACAGGTTCCCTTGATCAGGTCTGCGACAGTAGCGACAGTCAAATTTATTTCTCCAGGTTTGATATGACGATTCGAGACAAGCATGTGGGTTTTTAGTTTCGCCTCTGGTGATTGCTTTGCGCAGCGGTTGATCATTGCGCATAGCAATCACCATTGTTAACAATATAATTGATAATTAATAATATACGAAACTACTAATACGAAACGGATTGAAGAACAGACTTTGATTGTTTGTAACGCCATAACTTCGGAACTACTGGACGGATTGTCACCAAACTTGACACAGGTACTTCTTGCATTACAGAGATGGTTTAAGTAGTATTATTATAGGGGAGGGAACGCAGCAAGTGTCATAAAAAGGGGGGGGGGGTCATAGAAAAATTCATATAACTTGACAAAAATCAATACGTTTTATAGACCATAGAAACATTTTGCATATCTTAGATATGGGGGTGGATGTAGCAAGTGCTTTTAAAAAGAGGGGTGTAATGTTTAAAACAGCATGAATTCGAAACTACTGGACGGATTGTCACCAAACTTAACACAGGTACTTCTTGCATTACAGAGATGGTTTAAGTAGTATTATTATAGGGGAGGGAACGTAGCAAGTGTCATGAAAAAGGGGGGTCATGGAAAAATCCATATAACTTGACAAAAATCGATACGTTTTATAGACCATAGAAACATTTTGCCAACTTATATAAGAACGTTATTCTATAGTACGAATGTAGTTATGATGTCAAACAGCCTTTCGTTATAAATCAATCATTATCAGATGGAAAATTCTGAGCAATTATATGGAAATAATGATGTCATAGCAAAATTTATAACGAGGAGGGAGTAGCAAGTGTTAATAGCCATGAAAGCCAAAGGTATTGTAGATTGAATGTGACGAGGAAGTACGGAAGTATGTTACAAGCACATATACATATGAAACTCGGAGGTTACTAAGAGGGTATTTATAGAGAGAAAAGTGTTTTAAATTTATCTAACAACAGGGTTCAAATATAAAACTGACCCAATTTGTCGAGAATACCATCAAAATTATGATTATTGTGAGATCTGAGATGGGACACTGATCATCGCAATCTGAACATGAACGGAGTATTGTTCGATCGGGCTGCCGTCTAAGTTGTGTTTCGTTACAGGTTCATCCAGTTATATACATGATTAAAGAGCGATGTATTTCAACAGCTGAGACAGCTCGGCGTGGTCGTTTCAGGCAGTTTACGTTCGGTTTGTGGGCTGTAACATTCATAGTTTATGTTCGTACTGATGTGCGAGAAGCATTATTTTCATCCTCTTTATCTCTTCCTTCAGGATATCAAAGGCGTGATCGTTTCTTATATAAGAGTGTATAAGCCAATTCCCACTTGTACGCGGCGGGCAGATTTTCCCCAGACGGCTGGCTATGTCTGCCAGCCATTTTTGCCAGAATTCTGCCAGAATTCCGGCAAAAGTCTGGCAACAATGCAACAACCGTTTCCGACAGAGAATTTCGCCTAGCAGTTATTAACGGTTCTTTTCTGTCATATTCTTGCCATACAAGATTGGCAGAACCGTTTTGAATCGGTTCTACATTTTAAGCGTCTTTGTTTTATTTTTTCAATAAAAGATACATATGAAAGGCAATAAGTTCTTGCCCTTCATATATACTAATCATGGAAAATGTTATTGCCAATAACATTGCTTTCACACTACCAAACATACCCATATTTCAATGTCATTTAGCTCGTTTCAAGATTGGTTTTTTGTACGCACATGCGGGATTGACGAATTTCAAAAGAAGTCGAATAAAAAAAAAAGAAAGAGGACTGAAATAAACAAGACACGTACGGCGAGATAACGACGGAATTTCGCCTGGACAATTTTGACAGCAGTCGGAATGCAGCCAGCCTTCTGACGGTTGCAAGAATTCCTCACAAGCGGGTTGAAACAGATTTTAGATTTATATGTAAACGGTAAATAAATGTTCGTAGCGAAAGATATATTCAAATCAAAGATGCCGTATTCGATACATGTTAGCGGGATTCTGAATAGCCTTCGACTTTGCAGTCGACTTGTAAGTCTACGGGACTATTGCTTGGCCAGTGCTGCAATACTACGGACACTAAGAATCCTTTCAAGTCAGGACTAAAACATACAAAACCTGGCTCGTTAAGTTCGTTATACATTGAACCACCAATCGAATAAAAACCTTGAGTACAAAATTTGGAGTCGGAATTTGCAAGGCAAAAATCATTCAGAAACATCTTATTTTCAGGTACCGTACAACAAAGCTTTGAATGCAAAAACTGAATGAAAAAATCTGGTTCTTTCAAAAAAGTACAGGTGTGTAATGTCAGAGACATAATTGGATGTCGTGAATACGAATAAAACTGACACTCTTACTTTATACTTTACAATATAAATTAGTTGAGCGATAGCGTAAATTGTTCAAGTTTTGCCATTTTATGCTACAAGAATTTGAAACGATACACCTAAACTACAGTACAGTACAGTGCTCCCGACGATTGAAGTCCAAATAAAAGCACGACCTAAGCGTATGAGGCTCTATACCACGCAAACGGTCTGCTTTCATTGCCAACTGCTCCACTGGACGACTGAAGTCCAAATGAGAGTTGCGACCTGAGCGTTATAGATTTTTAACCACACAGAAGGTGCACTCTCTGAAGCTGTTGGTTGATTAAATCATTCACACGACGTCTGCTTTCATCCAACGCACAAGAAGAAATGATCGATTTTCGACCACGGTTCCCCTTTTATAAGCAGTCGGTTGAAGATATGTGCCTGACTACCTCAAAATCGTCGTCCTTGCGCGAAAAACCCAAGCGAAAGTAAAGAGTTTTCCGCGTTGTTTTAAAATTTTGAGAAAACTTCATTTTTGAGTTGTTTGTGGTTTTCTTACACTATTCAAAATATTATCCTAAATTCCTGATCATATTTTTGATGAAATAGTGAAAGAATTATGTTGCTGTCATTAATACAAGTCGAGATATTCACGATTAAGTTCTGCCCATTCTTCCACATGGCTAATTTTGAAAAGGCACCCCATAGTAAAGTAAGTCGTATTCACGACAAAACATGTTTGCAAGCGTGGAATGTAGCATGGTCGCCCGTAACAGATTCAAATGTTTATTTCGTTTTATTCAGAAAAAAGTATTAATTCACCATGTTATGTACTAATGTCTTTCTTGAGTAATATGATCTCAAGCTTTCCAGACATATAATGTTATCTTCTATATATGAATAGTATAGTGTTTCTATTAACATGGAATATATTCCAAAATACATATCGGGTATGGTACGGTTACTTATATGATATAGGGTTGTGCTGATAATCTGTTGAATCATTTTCTTCCTGTTATGCACAGAATTATCTTATCTCCAGAAACGGCATTTTATCTATTATATTATTTTGGTCATAGCTACCAGAAGTTCGCGACTTTTACACACGTTGAAACTGTCACTTTACATTGTAAAATTTAAAACTCGGTTAAAGCGTATATTTCATCAAGCAGAAGCTTGTATTCAATATATTTTGAATTCTTTAACTTAATCTTGCTGCAATTCTCGTACACATTTTTTGGTTTTCTGTTTTCTGGTACCGATCATCCCTTAGTTTTGAAACAAGAAGTTGGATATGGATGAAACTAAATGGAAGGCTATGGAGCCACAAAACCCAGATTTTGGGTAAGTCGGTCAATGTGTCCATACACACACTTTTTCTTTTTAAAACACTTTTTTCGAAAAGCTGAAGACACTTGTTCACATATAAACACATTGTAAAGTTGCCTATTCAATTTTGTGGTCGAAAACTATTCAAAGTGCACCAAATATCTTATTTTGGTTCAGAGCATCATATTCTATAATTTCAACGAAATCGGTGAGGCACGGGTACCAAAGTGTGCCGACAATTGGTGAAGTGACGTTAAATACACTAAATAATTAAATAGTTGTGAAAAGTAGCTATGATTCGATCAAAAATCAAAACGTCGTTATTCAGAATAAGGGTACAAAAGACATTTTCGGAGTATTATTAATGAATGGTAATGTATCTGTTTATTTAGGAAAAAGAAGGAAGCACTAAGGAGCAATACTTTATAAATTGAGACATATGGGCCGTTACACAAAATTCAGTGTTTATTTTCTAATATTCGTTAGTTATTAAAATTCATTGCCTTCGCCGACAGTATACGTAATTTTTAAAACAATTTCTTTATTTCACAATAGTAAAGTGTAATGAAACCCTAATGTTTTCTGCAAAGGTACTCCCAACAACGCAGTCGTATGTACTAGTACCGTTTCATTAAGGCAACCGAAATAGTGCGAGCGCACTATGAACCATAGCTTGTCTCCAGAAACAGTCGATTTATTGCTTCAAGAGACACTGATGAGACAGCCGGCTCGCGACAGCCCTTTGTAACAGTAATTTCCTAAAAATCAAAGGATGTCTTCGATTTTCAAAGGCTGTCGCCGTAACAGTTCATACGAATCAGCTGACATAAAGAAACAGGATATAAACAGCCCGTTCGGTTTGACTACTCTCCGGATAGAATACTCTCATCAAACTGGCGAGTAGAAACTGTCTCAGTGACAGCATTAATTTAGGCATGCGAGCCCTGTTGCCATTACAGTTCGGCATAGGCTTCACACATACTGTAGACTGGGCTTTCGACTTTGCGCTCAGACAGTTCATGCTATCTAGTGGCGGATGTCATTGAAAAGCAGCACTGCTGGGAAGCCTGCTCAGCCCTATCCAAGCTGTTTGAAAAGTCAATACAAAGGCGAATTCTTGCTTTCGCAGATGAACAGGATATATTACTGGAAGAACAGTTTGGGTTCCGGAACGGAAGATCCACCATCCACCAACTCACAAGGGTTAACAACGTCATACAGCAAAACAAATCAGTGTCCAAAACGACTGCCATGGCAATATTGGATATTGAAAAGGCATTCGATAATGTGTGGCACGATGGCTTGGTGTTTAAACTGCATCGGTATAATTTTCCCATGTATCTTATTAAAATTATCAAAAATTATTGCAGCTAGAGTATTCCAGGTTTCTCTGAATAATGCACTTTCAGAAAGATTTACTATTCCTGCTGGTGTACCCCAAGGAAGTATCCTAGGTCCCATGCTATACAACATTTTTACATCAGACATCCCACCTCTTCCGGGTGGTGGTGTTCTGTCACAATTTGCTGATGATACTGCCATTCTTTACAAAGGTCGTGTTATTAATTCTCTGAAGAATAAACTACAGACAGATCTGGACGCTCTAACTGAATATTTTACAAGATGGAAAATTGTGATCAATGCAGCAAAAACGCAGGTCATCTTGTTTCCACATTCAAGATCTCCAAAACTTGTTCCATCAGACGAATGCCGAATACGATTCGGTGATGAGGTCATCCAATGGTCCGACAAAGTTATCTATCTAGGACTCACCTTTGACAGACATCTGATATTCAGGTCACATGTTGACAAAATCGTTCAAAAAATGCAGCATACTCATTAGTTCTCTGTATCCGCTGATTTGTAGAACATCTAAACTGTGCCTGAAGAATCAGATGGCTGTCTATAAACAAATCATCTACCCCGCAATTGAATACGCAGTCCCTGTTTGGCGGGACTGTGCACGAACACACAAACTTAGGCTTCAGCGCATTCAAAGTAAGATCTTAATGATGATTCTAAATCTACCCCCTTGGACAAGGACTAGTGAAGTACATGAGATGGCCTCCCTGGATATACTAGAACAAAAATTTGAACAATACTGCACGAAATTTTGAAGGGAGGTGCTCAATCTCTGAAATACAAATTATTCAAATTTTATACGTATTAGGTTAGGGATAGTTATAAGTAGGTAGATATTTTATAAATAATTAAAATAAATATTATGATTCGTATGAACATCAAATTCGTATGAACAACAAAGATGAAAGGCCAAAGGGTCAAAACACTTGTACTGTAAAATGTTGATGTAATACACAAAAATAAGATTAATAAACAGATATTTATGCAAAAATAGCGAAAAATCGATCATTTCTTCTTGTGCGTTGGATGAAAGCAGACGTCGGGGCGAGAAGACGCATTCAAACAGTGGCATAGTCCAATCCACGTGCGAATGTGTTGGTGTGGCTATTCTCAGTAGTTGAAAGGTTAATGCTAGTGTGAGTGTGTCGAAATAACCCAGTGAATTTTGTCGAGCCGCATCGTGTCAATTATTGAAGACATATATGCAATAAAAAACACTGCAATGCCAAGAGAACAGTTGAGAAAGACATAAAATCGTTCATGAAACTCTATATCACGTAATGGTACTGTCTTCTACTTGGTTCATTAGTCCATAGCTTACGAAATTCTATATGCATTTTTCACAGTGTATGATTATGAGTCAAAAATGTTTTTCCTCAGTGTAAAATTGAACCCACAACAAACTTTGACTTCGGCTCGCACACATTCCAATTTCATATATGAATAGATCTGCGCACTCTGCATCGGTGTGAGTAACTGAGACGTCAAATTGCTCAATTGGAGAGCGCACCTTATGACTTGTATAAGCATGCGCGTCACTTTTGATTCTTTTATTTAGGTTAGATTAGGCTTCAATTTCTTACCTTTTTTTCTAACCTGCTCGGCTCGGGTCGATTACCCGGGAGAAATGCGAACTTACTTCCCTTGCATTTAATTCAAAAAATATAAAAGAATATCGAGAAGGGAACAATATTTTAACACTGAAAAAAAAAACCTAATTTCTATGCACAATGAGAACGAACCATTTATTTAAGTCTTTCATTTTATAAAGTTTGTCCATTAGGGATTTAAAGAAAAAGGGATAAAGTGGTATCCGCTTACGGTTTTGATGCGTTGTCTTCTAGCGACGATCTCCAGCGGCCGTCTCTGCGATGCTCGAAGTCCACCAGGTGGAATTGTAGCCGTCCACCATCGGCGACAGCAGAAACAATGGCTACCGTTTCACAACCGTTTTGCTTACACGTGCAAAGCCTTACACTATATCTAGGCGGGTGTCTTCCGTCGAATTCTACACTTTTCCTGCGGAGGATTTCAGGGGACCATCATCAGGCACTAGGTTCCACCCGATGCAGAGTTACTCACAATCAGGCACGTACCCAGAGGGGGGGCCCAAGGGGCCCGGGCCCCTCCCGAAATCGAAATAAAGTAATTGGGATTTTTAACCACTATTTCCGGAATCAGGAACAGAACTGAGTTGTACGGGCGAATTTATTTTCGAGGTTCAGAAGTCGGGTTTCGCAGTGATTACAATCAATGTCAAAATTAAAGGAAATGGTACTGGATGATTAGAAAGTGCCATGAAGATTAGTACTGAGCAAACATATCATAGTTTTAGCAAGATTCTGCGAATGAAAAAGTTGTCCTGCCGCTGGATGTTGCACTTGCATACTTAGGATTAAAAAGACGAATGCGAGCACACTTCAGAAGCATGTTCACCTATGCTGATGGTGTCGGTTGATTACTGTTGACTTACTCCATTATTATACGCCAGAGAACAGAACATTACCGGGTTTTCGGTAATATAAGTATAAGTGTGCATTATTGGAGCGACTCAAAATCGGCGTGAGCTCTGAGAAATTTATGTGAGTTCTATTTTGGAGTTTTTGAATTCTATTAAGAAAATTTTTCTGTTGTTACATCATCACTCCCAATGACGAATTTAAATTTTTATACTCATTACCCTGTAAAATTTCAAATATATTCAAAAATTTAAACTCGAAAAAAAAGTCTTCGAACTTCAAGTTTTCTTCAAAGAATGAAGCACGGAATTGGTATAGCGAACAAAAACAAAAAAAGATCGCGACAATTTCAAAAATCGGTTAATTTTAAGAAACGTCTACTAAAAACGTGATTTTCAAAAGACTACAAAAAAGTCTGAAACATGTCTACAGCTTATTTTATAAATAATCCAGACACGGAAGTTGACTCGATGAAATAAAATCGGATCACGTGGGATTATAAGGAACTTCATTTGAATAAAAATTTGTTAAAATCGGCTTGACCAAATAATCAACAAATTTTGCAATCTAGAAGAGCTTACTGAATAGTTTCGAAATATTTGTTCCTTCTTACATCATTGAAATTGAAGGTTTTAAAATTCATCACTTAGTTTTCCCGGCACTAGAAGTCGAATCCGAACAATGGTACTATATGATAGAAGAAATGTAACAATCGATTCCTTTCCTTTGACACATAGAACTTCTTGCTTCAATCTCTCATTGTTCAATCCGAAATATGCGAGTACATATTTACTTAAATTGATAAATACTTGCACTCACTCTTCAATAAAAAGAAAAACAAAAACAAAACAAAGATGTCTTATTTCTCATTTGTGGGCCCCTCCCGAAACGAAATCCTGGGTACGGGCCTGCTCACAATCACTTATTTTTAGACAGGTGGTCAACACTTTTGTCACTGGAAGAATAATGCGTACTTATTAATAACGCCACTTTATATTGCTAGACTTTTGTTACCAGATAAGAGAGCGAATGATCATTCGCTGGTGTTTATATACCCGGCGGCGTCCTGACAGAGAAGTCGAACGGGCCGAATGACATTTCATTTTTGGTTGGTAGTGGGTAATGCCAAATGATAGGAATTTTATGGTGCCAGGGAGTTCGGGAAGTTTTTATAGCAAATTTTAAATTCAAATTTTGGGGAATATAACAGGGTGTTTGTTTTACATTAAATTATGTATAGAATTGCAATTCATTTGTGTTTATTGGTTTCGGGGAAACCTGACACCGTATATGGACAAGGATGTAAAATTGAATACTAAAGAATAATTTAAAGTAAATATTTAACAAAATAATTTAAAATTATTGCAAAGGTGATCTTGGTGTTTATAATGAGGAATTCAATTTAAGAAAATGGTACAAATAATAGATGGACAATAATAATAAGAATTATAAAAATAAACATTATTATAAAAATATATATGATTATATGAATAATATATTTGTTAAATTCAGGAGATATTATTTATAAAGTATTTATTTACAAATATTAATCACATTGTGCATATTTTATCAAGTGTTACCGAACTTGGAGGTAACAATCTTCCCGGAGTCGGAATAAAAAAAATATGTTATATTTTTTTAATTTAAATTATTGGCAGTGTTTAGTGTAGATTGTTGAGTGTCGAATATTGTGGGCCTACTTCCTTTGGAACGTCAAGTTAATTCAAAACAATGATTTTTCCCATAGGGGAGCTCTTTTATTTTGAATTATATGACATTGCAAGGGTGAGACTCGTCACGGTATTCCTTGTGTGGGCCTACTTCCTTTACAGTAGCATTTTTTTTTAGAACAATGATTTTTCCCTTAAGGTGAAATGTAGCGTCATATAATGCGCGCAAAATTTTATCCGCTTCAGTTGAACGAACCTTCGCACAAAGCATACCAAGAAAAACGGACACATAGAAACAAGAACTTTTTTCAATGATTGAGCGCAGTGGGTTTACCTCTCGTTATATTGGCTTGTAAAAAGATTGGACGTAATGGATTTTTGAATTCTTCACACTTTGAATATATGCTAATTCAATCGTTATTGTTAGTGATTACACTAGAGCTATAAATCATAAGTAATTATGAATGACTAACATGAGGCTATATGTATATGTATTGACCAACCTGCTAACCATGTATATGCCTGAGTTTAGTAGCAAGCATGGATTCTCCTTCAAAAGAACGATTGAAGACGAGATAACATTCAAGTATTTTCGATATCTCTGCCAGTCGTTCACCAGGCCTTCCCGCCGATGAGATAGAATTTACGTAAAAGTATTTTACTTGACTCGCATGATAGAGCGCTGTCCAATTTACTTATCGAATACATTCAATGCCAATATATTACATTCTAATTGACTTTCATTATCATCTTCGAATAAGTAGAACTTATTATTTCTGTTGTGTCAATTGGATCGTAGCACTAGCCATGTAATCGAAGCTATGCTATGAGTCGGCTGCGAAGTCTGTTAAAACAGAAATGTCAAATTTCTCAAAAGGAATGTAATTCCAAGACTTCCACACTCAGACATTTTCCTGGTGTGGATTCAGTATTCTCCCAATACGGTACAATCTAAAATAATACCTGTTATACGATATCACACAGCCAGGCTTTATTGCTTCAGCAACATCAATGCATTGAACTCAACAGAATTGGACATTATTAGCATTATAAATGACAGTTACTTAGAAAATAAACAATTTCTTACAATACCCATTTTATTATATTCAACTCGTTTCTATTTCAACACAAAACCCAATGCTGCATAAATTCGTGTCATAATTTTATATGTAATTTTTGTTCACGATATAATGCCACCGTGCCCACCGTGCATTTCTCACACCACCTCAATACGAAACAGCAGCGCGCAAGCAATAAAAAAAATGCAGAAAAGTTTATGAAAACTTTTTCAATATTCGGTTGTTTTCGCTAAAATTTTATAATTTTGAGTTGCATTTTCAGATTCTTTGTGAAATTCTGCTACAAACACTACTTTTCAATTCTAAAATCATCCCCGTGGAACGGAACAGTTACCGTTTATACATTTCAAAAACCAATTACGGCTCGGCAAAGCAAAATTTCAAAATTCTAAGAATACTTAGTTATGATAAATTTGATTTCGAAAACTTAAGTGTTTTTGGTTTTTCGAAAATCGGTCTAGTTTTTGAATAATTGATCAAAAACGCGATTTTCGCATTCCGCTACATTTCACCTTAAGGGAGCTCTTTTCTTCGAAAATACGTGATTCTGTAAAGGTGAGACTCGCCACACTTTCTTCTGACGTGGGCCTACTTCCCTTGAAGTACCAAGGTAATTTGGAACAATGATTTTTCCGCAACGGAGCTCTTTTCTTCCAAATTATGAGATTCTTCAACGGTGAGACTCGCCACATCTATTAGGGACATGGGCCTACTTCCTGTGGTAGTTTCGGACTAGAAAGACAATGATTTTTCCTAAGGAGCTCTTTTCTCTCGTGTTGTACGAAACGCTACCGGTGAGACTCTCCATGATTTTTTTTCTCAGAATCCGTCAGATAGATAGGTGTTTTATTTCCTTTCTGTTCCGACCAGAATACCCAAACTCAATCAAATCACTGTCGAGATATATTGACTACTTCGATCAATCGCGAAGGAGTTATCAAAATAAATTTTTATTATTAATCCTTTTTTTTGTCGGTCAGTAGTGATAAGCCTCTGACCAAAATTCTTTCCATTTGTTCGTTTTCTTTTTTTCAACAATCACACATTCATTCATTCATCTTTTTCAATCAGTCTATCTCATACATAATCCATTCATTCTTTACATTCACCTCAAACAAACAATTCGTTTCACTCATACGTTATCATTCAGTCCTTAACTGATACATTTATCTTTAAAATTAGCTTTATCCTAGGGCGCCCCATAATATAAACTAGATCTATGTGATTCGTTATCGATCTTACTGGTTCGTCGACGAAACCGATCGTATTAAGGAATCGAACGTAATCTGATGTGTTGTAATAGGACATCACTCAGAAAAAAAAACAGAAGAGATACCAAGAAAAACTGGTTTAATTATTCCGGCTTTAAATGATTTGCCGGTCAAACACCCAAATCTTTTCCCGATAAATCTGCTAACCTGTATGAATTGGTGCCGACTTTCGCAGCCACCTTACAGGGTAAATATTGCCTGCCGTATTTCGCGTTGTAGCACTCCACAGCGCTAGATTGTTTGGTATTCCGCCGAAAAACTAACTGACCCGGACTAAAAGCTTTTGAGAAACGTTTATGACGGAGATTATAATGATTTCGTGATGATTCGTATGATTTAAGTAGGTTTCTACTAACCAAATCGTATATTTTATTGAACATTTGCTTACGATGTGCTTCCCTCTCTTCCTCACAACAATTTTCACCGTGACGAAAGAGACGATGATCAGAGCCTTTTTCCGATAGCTCATGACCATGCGTGATGAAGTATGGGGTTAGTCCGGTAGATGAATGTATGCTGGTATTTAAAATCAATTCGATTTCCGGAATTTTAGTGTCCCACAGACGCTGATCTTCTTTCACGTATGATCGAATAGCTGCGTTTATGGTCCTATTTACCCTCTCAACCGGGTTAGCTTGAGAATGATACTTGGAGTTTAACCAGTGTGTTATTCCGAAGCGATCCAGTAAGTTTTTAAATTCTTTAGAGACAAAAGGACTACCGTTATCGGTAATTACTATCTCTGGGACAGAATTTCTGAAAAACCACTGATCGCGAAGAACCACACACATGGCTAAACTCTCAAGTTTTCGTAAGGGATGTATCATCACCCATTTGGAAAAATAATCTGTTATTACTAACATGTGTTGGTTTCCCTTACGACTTCGTGGTAGGGTGCCTACGAAATCTAAGGATATTATTTGCCAAGGTCGAGACGCCTCCCTAGCTTTGTCCATCGGGGGAGTCACAGGAACGAATGCTGGCTTGATTTCTTTGCACGTTTGGCAATTTTGAACATATTGGCGATTCTGGGCCAATAGTAACGTTTCTGAATTTTGTTACGAGTTTTTTCGACACCAAGATGGAATACATCATCATGGTTTTCTTGAAGGATTTTGGGGATATCGTTGAGCTCAGGAATTAATTTCCACTCGAAACGACTGTCAAATGGTTCACTTTTTGAGGTTACAAATTTTTACAGTTGTCCATTTTCAATTTTAAAATCAATGTACTTATTTGGATTCTTTTAAACTTTGGTCTTCATTGAACCGCGCCACGATGTGGTAGTTGAATTTTGGACGGCAGCAATACTTCTCGACAAGGCATCCGGAACGACATGATCTTTGCCCTTCCGGTGCGCAACCGTCATGTCATATTGCTGCAGCACCAGACTCCATCTACTACACCGAGAACCAACTTTCCATTTAGTGTTTAGAATATGTGTCAAAGCAGACGAATCTGTGATTAATGTAAAATGATAGCCTTCAATATATCCGCGAAACGCGTCGATGGCTAAAAGAGCTGCTAGTGCCTCTTTTTCCGCGGCATGATAATTTTTCTGAGCTGTTGTCAGCTTGTGCGAAAAATAAGAGATGATTCTTTCCCCATCTTCTTGTTGCTGAGTAAGTATTCCGGTGACAGCAACGTCACTGGCATCCGGTTGAATGGAAAAAGGTAAATTAAAATTTGGGCTGCCGAGAACGGGAGTAGAAATAAGTAATTCTTTGATAGCACAAAAAGCTTCCTTGGCTTGTTCATTCCAAGTGATCTTTTTTGTCTTTGTTTTTAAGAGATCTGTAAGCGCAGAGGAAATACCACTGAACTCAGGTATGAATCGCCTATAATAATTGGCCATTCCCAAAAATCTTCTTAGTTTGGTTATGGTATCGGGGATCGCGTATTCCACAATAGGCCTTATTTTTTCAGGATTTGTACGCAGACCGTCCCTTTCCAGTAGATACCCTAAGAATGGTATTTCAAAAACACCAAATTGAGATTTTTCTAAGTTAATACTGAGATTTGCTTGACTTAGACGCTTGGCAATCTCACGCAGCAACTGTACATGCTGCTCGAACGTCTTCGTAACCACGACTATATCGTCGAGGTATACGAAGACGTTCGGTTCTCAGGCTCCATGACCCAGTACGCGGTCCATGAGCCGGGCAAGTGTTGCTGGACTGTTCATCAAGCCAAACGGCATTCGTGTGTATTGAAAAAGACCTTTGCCCTGTACGCTAAATGCTGTATACTTTCTAGAGTTTGGATGCAAAGGTATTTGCAGAAAAGCTTCTGAAAGATCGATGGTAGATAAGTATTTCGCTTTGGGTAGCTGACCCAAAATGCGACATGGGTGTGGTAGAGGATACGCGTCGCGAACGGTCCGTTCGTTTACTTTGCGCGCGTCCAAGCAAAGTCGAACTTTATTTGGTTTTATTACCGGTACACAATTCAACGACCATTCAGAGTTACTACGTTCGATTATTCCTGCTTTCAAAAGTCGTTGTAATTCTTCTGATACTAGACCTTGGGTTCGAGGGGACATAACGTAGGGGAACTGCCTTATTGGAGGTTTTTGCTTCCATTCATCTCGGATTTCAATTCGATGAACGGCTAAGGGAGTTAAAGTAAGCTCTACATTTTTCTGTGCTGACAAGAAGAGGGTTTTCACTTCCGTGATACGTTTTTCTTTCTCGATAGTCAAAACTGTCGGTGCAGGTGAACGAGTAGTTAAAGACTCATTACCTACTTCAATTGTGAAACAATTTTGAACCGCAGGTTTAATATTAAATTTATTCCAAAAATCCATGCCACAAATACAATTGATAGCCTAGGGACTACTAGAGTGGGAATAATTCTTGTCGTCGAGTTGAAAGTGAATGGAAGATCTAATTGTCCTAATATGTTCAATTTTTCTCCGCTCGCCGTACGCAACAAAATCGGTATTTGAAGAGGAGAGACTTTAGGAGATTTTAACGTTTGATATATAGACTTATTAATGATGGTAAGGTTGCTACCACTATCTAGTAAGGCGCGAAACTTTATACCGCACAAACTCACGGTTGTGTAAGGTCGGTTATCATTTTTACAAGGGTAAGAAATCGAGAAAATCGATGGACTACTTTCATAAGTAGATTTAGATGCTAAGAGAAAATTAGATGAAAAAGATAATTTTGAATCGGACGCGCTTAAGGGCATTGCGAACGGCGGTTTTTGTTCGCAGCCGCCGAGTTTTTTATGCAATTGGGACAGTTATTCGAAGAGTATCCGCGAAATTCACACAACACACCGATTGGTACTTTGCATGATCGCGTTTTATGTCCGAAATTACCGCAATTAAAACAATGGTTAGGCGGTAGTGGATGGTGATTGTCGATTAAAGACTCAAGAGTAGGATGAGAGTGGCTACGGTTTGCCGCTATTTGTGGTTGATTTTGCGAATCATTACGTACCTGTTTAGATACTTGGTTGGAATTATTTTGAGATTTATGTTGAGGACTAGATGGTTGTTGAGACAACTGAGATTGCGGTGCAATCTTTTTTTGTTTTCGCCCAGATGGAGAGTTTCTAAAAAGGTCACCGATTTTTCGCTACCAAAAATTTTGTTGTATACTGAAAAATTAAGTGAATCCACTTTTTGACCAGCTGATACTAGTGTTGCTAAATCTGTGATGGGAATAAAGTTCAATTGTTTCTTATAATCGATTCTAATATTTTGTAACAAAATTTGAACTTTCTCGTACTCGGGTAATTGAGTACTCATTGTACGAAATAATCTTTCCATTTCATGGTAGAATTCAAGAAACGATTCGTTCCTTTGTTGCCTACGCTGGTATACTTTCATTTTTATCAGAGCATCTAGGTCTGGATGCATAAAAGAACGTCGGAGTTCTAGCACTAGATGTTGCCAATTTAAAAGGCGACCGGTGCTGCGCATGGTCATATACCATTTGAGTGCCGGGCCTGTGAATAAATGTACTGCTGACGCAAATAACTCAGTTTCACAAACATGTTCAGCCACGGAAAGGGCTTGAATTATTTCTAAAAATTCGTTTAACTTAAGTCCTTGGTCTTCTCCATCGTATTTTGAGATTGGCCGTTTTGATACTGGTAATCTGTGCTGAGGGTTATTCAAATGTATGGAATTAGAATGAGAGTCGGCTTCATTATTCGGAGTATTTCGTAAATGATTATTGTGTGAAGATGTCGATGGACCATATGGAATATGTGGTTGTATGCTAGGTTCTTGCCAGTTTTGATACGAATTTCCGTAGAATGGTAAAGAATAAAAACTTTCATGGGTTGGAAAATTCCAACCGTAACCCGGATGATTGGAGGATCCGCCGTTTTGATTAGAATTAATATTAATGTTAGTTGTTTGCTTTAAAATAGAGGTTGAAGGAATCGATTGATTTTGTGAGGGCTTTCTTTGAACTGGATTACAGTTGCAATGTAACTTCGACAATTCCGTCTCTAACTGTGTGATTCTCTTTTGCAAATACTGAATCAAATTAATGTCTATTGACGTATTATTTGGTTGTGTGCCAGGTGATTCATCAGATGTCAAGAAATCATCAGAATTCTCATTAGCTGATGCGACACTTTCATCATCTTCATTCTCATCGAAAACATCTGCTAGATTTTCACCGTCCTGGTTTTCTTCGACTTCTGCCACTTCTGGGTAAAACTCTAATTTAATTTTACTAATTATTTCTATAAAAAGTTTTTTTAATGTTATTTCTAATTGAGGTGAACAATCTGTTTGATTAAATAGTTGATAAATACGATGGGCGTAGTGAGACAACCGTGTTTTACTTTTGCTCAATAAGTTATGATCTTTAGATTTTAATTTGTTACTAATTTCAGAAAATTTTTGCTGACATAGATGAATTTCTTCCTCAATATCAACTGTAAGCTGAGTGTCGTAAAATTTATTATCAGCTTTTTCAATTTTAAGGTGTTCTCGCAAGCTTCGTTTTCTTCTAGAAAATGTGGGATCCTCACGAATCACTATGGTTCTTACTGCGGTTTCAAATAATATCTCATCTTGATCTAAGTGGTCTATTCTCATTTCGAAGTACCACATTTTCATCAATTCTACTGCCTGATCAATAGTTAATTCCATATTCGCCATTGTTGAAATATTTAGAAAAGAACAATTGGATGTGTAGAAAGAACTATATAAGACGTTTACAATTAGAATAAATTTGAAATATACATATTGGCAAACAATTAAAAAGAATAATCCTAACGCGATAATGAAAAAATATATTAATAAAGGAATTTTCCCGACGGTCTTAATGGCTGAATTCGGGTATATGGTCGAACACGTGGAATGTAGAAATTTTTGCTGTTAGACATTGTCATCACTCGGAATGAGATTTTTATTTTGCACTTTTTACAAATCATCACCTGAATCACAAATATGTAGTACAGGGTCCGGCACTCGAAGTGTAACCAATTAAAAAGGCCATAAATTCAGTTTGGAAAATTACTTTTACTTAATTCAAAGTACAAAATGTGTAAAAATAATACAAAATTCAGAATCAATTCACTTTTGCTCGATATGACCACCTTTTGCCTTGACTTGATGACTTGAGAGAGCGAAGGAGTTGCTTCGTTTGGCCGAAAGCGGTCATTTTCCGAACATTGTATTTTCTGACGAGAAAATTTTTCCAATTGAGCAATTCGTAAACTCTCAAAACGATAGGGTTTACTTGACCGACCGTTCATACGAGAATTTGAGTCATCGATTGGCCACCAGGAGGCAGCACCCGCAACAGATAATGGTTTGGGCCGCTGTAACCGCAGATGGGCGCTCTCCAATCGTTTTCATCGAGCCTGGCGTCAAGGTAAATGCGACATATTATCGGGAAAGTATTCTGGAGGTTGCTTTGAAGCCGTGGGCAGACAAACATTTCGGTGGCAGACCATGGACGTTTCAGCAGGTCTCGGCACCGTCTCACAAAGCTCGAGTGAACCAAGAATGGCTGAAAAACAACGTTCCGAACTTCATCACGTCCACACAATGGCTCTCGAATTCACCAGATGCGAATCCAATGGATTATTCTCTTTGGGTCATTTTGGAGAGCAAAGTCCGAACTAAAAGATACACCAGTCTCGAGGCGCTGAAAAAAGTTATTGTCCGCGAGTGGGCCAAAATACCTGCAAGTCACATTCGGCCAAACGAAGCAACTCCTTCGCTCTCTCAAGTCATCAAGTCAAGGCAAAAGGTGGTCATATCGAGCAAAAGTGAATTGATTCTGAATTTTGTATTATTTTTGCACATTTTGTACTTTGAATTAAGTAAAAGTAATTTTCCAAACTGAATTTATGGCCTTTTTAATTTGTTACACTTCGAGCGCCGGACCCTGTATGTAATATTTAATATATAATATGTAGTATATAATATGTATTGTGTAATATATAATATACCAATAATTCAAACAATTTTAATTGGTTGTAATTCCTCCCGGAGCACGATAAGAAAAAGGGTTACAATTTAATTGGAAATTGGAAACCTTTTTATTGTTTTATTTAACGTTGGGTGCCATTTTGTGACTTGTATAAGCACGCGCGTCACTTTTGATTCTTTTATTTAGGTTAGATTAGGCTTCAATTTCTTACCTTTTTTTTCTAACCTGCTCGGCTCGGGTCGATTACCCGGGAGAAATGCGAACTTACTTCCCTTGCATTTAATTAAAAAAATATAAAAGAATATCGAAAAGGGAACAATATTTTAACACTGAAAAAAAACCTAATTTCTATGCACAATGAGAACGAACCATTTATTTAAGTCTTTCATTTTATAAAGTTTGTCCATTAGGGATTTAAAGAAAAAGGGATAAAGTGGTATCCGCTTACGGTTTTGATGCGTTGTCTTCTAGCGACGATCTCCAGCGGCCGCCTCTGCTATGCTCGAAGTCCACCAGGTGGAATTGTAGCCGTCCACCATCGGCGACAGCAGAAACAATGGCTAGCGTTTCACAACCGTTTTGCTTACACGTGCAAAGCCTTACACTATATCTAGGCGGGTGTCTTCCGTCGAATTCTACACTTTTCCTGCGGAGGATTTCGGGGGACCATCATCAGGCACTAGATTCCACCCGATGCAGAGTTACTCACAATCACTTATTTTTAGACCGGTGGTCAACACTTTTGTCACTGGAAGAATAATGCGTACTTATTAATAACGCCACTTTATATTGCTAGACTTTTGTTACCAGATAAGAGAGCGAATGATCATTCGCTGGTGTTTATATACCCGGCGGCGTCCTGACAGAGAAGTCGAACGGGCCGAATGACATTTCATTTTTGGTTGGTAGTGGGTAATGTCAGATGATAGGAATTTTATGGTGTCAGGGGGCTCGGGAAGTTTTTATAGCAAATTTTAAATTCTAATTTTGGGGAATATAACAGGGTGTTTGTTTTACATTATATTATGTATAGAATTGCAATTCATTTGTGTTTATTGGTTTCGGGGAAATCTGACACCGTATATGGACAAGGATGTAAAATTGAATATTAAAGAATAATTTAAAGTAAATATTTAACAAAATAATTTAAAATTAATGCAAAGGTGATCTTAGTGTTTATAATGAGGAATTCAATTTAAGAAAATGGTAGAAATAATAAATGGACAATAATAATAAGAATTATAAAAATAAACATTATCATAAAAATATATATGGTTATATGAATAATATATTTGTTAAATTCAGGAGATATTATTTATAAAGTATTTATTTACAAATATTAATCACATTGTGCATATTTTATCAAGTGTTACCGAACTTGGAGGTAACAACCTTCTGCGTGGTTAAAAACCTCAAACGCTCAGGTCGTAGTTCTCTTTCGCCTTCCGGTCGTCAAGGCGAGAAGACGCATTAAACCAGGTTCCCATCATTTGGCACTGCCAGCAGATGTGTCGGTGATGGCGCTCACCACACGATTATGATGAGGCTCATCCGAACCCTACGTTGTGTTTAAATTGTACGGAAATATTAAGCTCGAGACAGCTTTCCAACTTAAGCCTGGGACAGCTTTCATGCAGATTGGGACACTGCGAACACTTCGAATACATTAAGCCATGGTACGGCTTTCGCACGGATGGGGACACCGCGGAACACTTCGGATGTGATGTAATAAAGTGGTACGCGTTTATTCTTGATTAACTGACTAATATATTTTACCGAACTAGGACAACACTTGGACGGCATCGAATTACGACTACGACAATCACGACGAATATAATGTAAACTTAATGTACTATCGAAGTACCGTAGTACTGTAGTACCGTAATACCATAGTACCGTAATACCGTAATAGAACAGTATCACAATACCGTAATAAAACAGTATCGCGTCTGATCTGATCTGCACTGCCCTTATATAGTCTGCGTACATTATTATATGAACAAAGTTTGTCTCTACCGGAAAGCATATTACGTAGAATATGTCGGAAAGCCTATATCGCAGACGAATGTATTCTCAAACTCTCTCAACTACTAATAAAACTGCTCGAATAATAACGTTGATCGATTTATACTTCATGTACAGTGAAGCTCACTTAACTTGTCTTCTGATATATACAATTGTGCATCAACAGTCGGTTTGTTCGAAAAGCTAGTTTCAATTCAAGCAAGAACGATTGCATCAGCTTCTGATGGTTTGCATTGAAGAGAAAGAAAACAAGAAACGAAAAGTGGACAACATTATATAAAATCAGCCGTTCTAATGACTCTAAATGTTATCTAGAGAACTATTAAAATTACTTCTTTGAAATTCGAAGGTAGAAATCATCAGTTTTTCGTTTCGTCTATTTTTAGTCAATAAAAATGACTTTATTAACTCTGGTTGTCACACGATTGTAGCTTGAATTTTCTCCGTCTAATCAAAATCGAAATTCTTTTCCATAACATTTGTTTATATTGTTATTCTTATCAATACTTGCTTTTGTGTAGATAGTTCTCTTGAAGGTTTTCTCTTCGAAAATAAATAAATCAATAGAATGAATAATGGTTCATAATATTTTCAGCTTTCTAACAAAAAAGTTATTTGCAAATCATGTGCCATTTTCTTATGCATTCAAATAATAAAATAGATTGAAAACCGTTTCGAGAAACAATTATTATGAGACTGACACAAAGAGCACGCATCTTCACTCTGAATAGCAAGATAAAATAAGTCTGTATACCAAGGGGAGAGTCGCTTAACACGAACTATATTGTGCCTCTAAAAAAACACGTGATATACTGTGAGTCTAATGTCGTTTTCGTTTTTAAATTGCACTACACTGGTGTAGCGAAAGCTGCACTGAAACCGTTCGTTTTTACCAATTGCACTACACCAGTGCTACACTTTTTCTGCACTGATACCACTGGTGTAGCACTCATCAAAAGTTTGGTGTAGCTCTGTGCAATGGAATCGTTTATTGTAGTCAATGGTTACTGTTTATGTTTTCGTCATTTTTGTTCGTTTATTCATACCTCAGTGTAGCACTGCACCGGTGTAGTGCAAATTAAAAACGAAAACGCCATAAGTGTGCAACTCTGTGCCCCATGAAACAGCTACTTGTCAAAATTGAGCCCTTTGTGTGCCGCAACAGTGCAACTGTATGGAAACGGAAGTGCCAATATTGATAAATGCACCAACGCATTGTGCTAATGTGTGATTGGCACATTGTTCTAAGTGTCCTCCCCTTGCCGTATACTCACAGCTATGATTACATTAAAAACCTGTTTTAATCCACCTAGTGGTGTAATGATGCGTTTCTCAGGTTTGTCCATAAACTAGTATACACACTAAGAAAAATTTACATCTTTATAGATGCACATAAATGGAGCGTCGCGATTCACTTACATTCACAATTCTAAGCATGTACAGATGAGTCATATCAGTAACTTCACAGTTAATGTAGCTTAAGCTTACATCGATACAGACGCAAAGTTTATTTTTACATGTTAGGAGATGTAATATTGTGTCTTGGAGGAAACGAAAAGAGGTACTTTTGAAATCGGAATCTGGGAACCGGCAGTTCAGAAGTTGGTTCGAGAAAAGTGACTTCCATTTTTAAGTTTATGGCTACAATCTTTGGTCATTCATCAGATTCCCAAGAACAAGGAATGTTTGGCAGTCTACTGAAAATACTGACGATAGTTTTTAAGGCAAGCTTAGAAATAGTTTTTAAGGCAAGCTTAAAAATTATTTTACTTTTTATTTCCGGTGCTTCCGGAATCAGAAAACGAGAACAAGAATAGCCGAAATCGAGTTGTTTAGTTTTCTATTGACAATGGCTACCAATTGGAATAGTTTCGAGGTAAGTTAAGAACTTTTTTTACGTTTTCTGTTTCACCGCTTCAAGTGACGGTATCCAATTTTTAACACACTTCACCATATAATTCCGGAACCTGAGGTCCGATCCAGATGAAATTTGGAAGTTTTGTAAGAGACCATGAGACCTTTAATTTGAATCTAAGTATGTTGAAATTGGTCACGCCATTTCTGAGAAAAGTGAGAAAGTAATTTAAAATAAGATTTCTTTTTGATTCAACCAATATTGTTTTCGATTTGCATATATTCAAGTAGTGGAAAAATTAGTTGAATTGAATGCTGTCAAATGCCGGAGACAGCTGAAGGCAAAACAATAATCGCAATGCACGATCAACAATTTATTTAGTTGAAATCTTTTCGCGTCGCTTCAAAATGTCAATGAAAACAACATCGATGGTTAAAGCGTTTGAAAAAATTGTGTTTATTCGATTTGAAGAAATTTATGATTCCATAACAAGTGTTTATCGAACAGAGGTGTTGTGATAAAGTTTACCTTGTTTAAGATTAAAATAAGTTGGTGACAAATTGGAAAACGTTTACTGATTTGGTGTTACAATGGTTACCCTGTAACTCCGGAACCGGAAGTCGGATCAAAATAAAATTCAGGAACTTTGTATCTCTCATTTCATTCTAAGTTTGTGAGAATCGGTTCAGCCATCTCTGAGAAAAGTAAGTGCACTTATTTTCTTTTTTTGCACATATCACCCTGTAATTCCGGAATCGGAAGTCGGATTCGAATAAAATTCAGGAACTTTGTGTGGAATTTGAATCTTAGTTCATGAAAATCGGTTTAGTCATCTCCGAGAGAGGTGAGTGCAAAATAATATAAAACCTACTTGTATTGTGTAATGGGGAAAAGAAACTTATATACTACCTTACTAACTCATACAGAGAGCGAATCGATTAAATTGAAGATTGCATCGATTTTTCTCGGAATTTGCTTATAATATTATGTGGAATTACATCTAATGGTTCTATATTTGTGAGTCTGTGTAACTCATTTGTACTAAACCAGGGAAGACGCTTCAAAATCATTTTCAGAATTTTATTCTGAATCCTTTGAAGCGTTTTCTTTCTGGTGGAACAACAACTTGACCAAATTGGTACTACATAAAGCATGGCTGGTCTGAAAATTTGTTTATAAATTAACAATGTTTTTTTAGACAAAGCTTAGAATTTCTGTTTATAAGAGGATATAAACATTTAATATATTTATTACACTTTGCCTGAATTTCTTCAGTGTGATCCTTGAAAGTGAGTTTTTTGTCATACGTTAAACCTAAGTATTTAGCTAGATCAGACCATGTCAATTCCAAGCTATTCAATTTGAGAATGTGATTATTATTTGGTTTAAGAAAAGAAGCTGTTGGATTATGAGGAAAGATAATTAATTGCGTTTTTGCTGCATTTGGTTTAATTTTCCATTTTGACAGATAATCACTGAAAATATTTAAACTTTTTTGTAGGCGACTGCTGATCACTCTTAGATTTCTACCTGTGGCTAACAGACTTGTGTCGTCACAGTATAAAGATTTCTGACAACCAACGGGTAGATTTGGAAGATCAGAAGTGAAAATATTATACAAGATTGGAGCTACAAGTGTGTTGTTAGTTTACCTTATTATCGGCATTATCTGTAACGAATCTTAATTCAGATTCATCTCCATTTAGTATTATAGAGATGTTTTGTTGACCAGGAGATTCTGCAAAGAGATGCGGTTTTATCTAGTTACTAAATGATCGTTACAAAAACTTATGCTGCGGTAGTACCTACCCCGAGTATCGTAAGCGTTAATACACTCTGAAGTTCGAAACTGTGACAATAGAGCTCCTTTGCCGACACCTGCTGCACCGATCATTGCTACTTGAAATGAATCGATTGGTCCACTGTTGGGGGGCAGAATTTCCTCCGGAGCGTACATTGGACTACTGGGAGCTAAACTATTGCTTCTCGATCTTCGTCTTCGAAACGAGTCTCCCCGATTCACTATGCCTGATATGATATTATATAATAAATAATGAAATGAGTTATGATTCTAGTGATGCGTTTTAAGTGTAAATAAAATTCAGCATTTTTTTATAACAGATCTAATATTTCTATTTGAAATGTATGTCGGTTTATGCATTAAAAACATTAAACTAAACCAGCAAAGCATTGTTCACTCTAACATTCATTTACGAAGCCTTTTTGCCTTTCGCATATAGAAAGGTTACACAGCAAAAATAATGAAATTTACAGGTGACGCAAATCTACATATGACTTAATTCATAGAACGTAATCCGTGAAACGACTGAATTTTACAAGAATGATATAAATATTCGCCCGTTTGACAAGCAAACGTGTAAATTTACATGTTTTAGCACTTAAAAGTATGTCAAAATGAATTAAATATAAGTTATATTTATTGCAAATTTTGAGTTATTTTTACCGCTCATATATGTCGGTATTAGGAGATGTAAATTTACTCGATTTTTTCTAGGTGTGTATGCAATCATTTTTTTATATATATATGTAACATTTTTGTGAAATAACTTTCTTTTCTCAGAGATTTCTGAATTATTATGAACAAGATGATTAGAGTAACATTTCCGATTCCAAGATTTATTTTTCATAAATGACCATGTTAAGGGCTGTTTTTCCCTTGAAAATTGTTCATGTATTTCTTTAGTTTGTAGATCTTTCTAGTAAATTAATAGTCTCTCTTCAGTCATTCAAAGTGACGAAGCATAGAATGTAAACATTCTTCGGGACTGTGATGAAAACTTTTCGAACTCATTCATTCTTTCAGTTTCCGGTTTCAAAATCACCGGAAATAGTGGTCCTATAACCCCAAACGCAGATCACTCTGATTGCTCATAGATAACTTATCCATCTTACTTATCTTTACCTAACCCGCGACGAGGGTTTTGAGGTAGTCAGGCACATATCAGTCACCATGTTCAACTGGATGAATATAAAAAAAAATCATGGTCGAAAATCGATCACTGCGTCTTGTGACTGACACAAAACTAGAGGTCGTGGTGAGTGCCTTCCACCAATAGCAGTAACAACATACCTTCTGCGTGGTATGCTCAACTGGCAGCAGTAACCAGTGCGGTTAAATTTCATTTTCAATCGAATAATATAAGATGAAAATGAAATTTATGGCCGCTGACCGTCAGTGTATTCCTACTAATTCATTTGACTCTTGCTGTCATTTTCAAGTGAAGCTCCCAGAATTCAACGTCAGTTGAATAATCGTACCTAGTCATTTGAAGTTTTGCTTGCTCAGTTTCAAGTGCCAAGAAGTCTAGCTGCTTCATTGTCTTCGCTCTTGGTAGTAAGCAGGTTCGAACGAATAGAATTATCAATGGAATAAAGCATTAAAAATGAAAACTGAAGGAGGATACAAATAATTTATGTGTATTCTGTGATTGATATTTCAGCTATCTGATTAGTCTGTTATCTATTATCTTGAACCAATTCGAATGTTTACATGAACCTCATTTGAAGGCCGCTCTCACACTATTGAAAGAGATATTTTGTTAATTCAAGGGATCAACTGACGGTGATTAAACTGAGCCTCGATTGAAGAGAAACGAGTGATGAACTGAATGCTGCCCGTTCGGGCCGTCAGCAAATATTGTGTGTGTCAGAGAGTGAAGTTTACTGCAGTGGAGAGATCGTCAATGTGTTCCACATTCAGTTTTAATTGAATTGAATGAAGTTTTACTGCACTGGCAGCAACAACAGATTATGAGAAATCGCATTCAGCTTCTGAATACTGGATCAGGATTTATGATTGGATTCTAGAACAAAATCCTAAAACTGAACTTCGGAACTAAATTTAGAACATGGACTCTGGTTCACCTGAATTCCGAGCTCAATTTGAGGTTTAGAACTTAGTTTCAGAGTTCAATTCCAGATTACAGGTTCAGAAATTAAAACTATAATTCTGTAACTGAATCCTATTTCTGGAACTGGTTTCTAGACTATAACTGAATTTAGTTCCTTAATTTATATTCAGAGTTTGAATCCAGAACTCTGATTTAAGATGTGAATTTTAGATCGAGAATCTGAAAGTAAATGTTAGATCTGATCTCTGAACTTGAGTTTTGGAACTGACTCCTGAACCAAAATTTTATTGAAAATTTATGAACACCGTTTCATAATTAAACTCCTGAATTTAGTTCCAGAATTTAATTCCTAAATCCAGTTTTAGGATTCAATTCCAGAATTCGGAATCTGTTCGCTGAAACTAAATTCGGAAATTGGGTTCCTTTATTCATGTTCAAAATTCAGTTTATTTGTTTATTTGTGAGCAGGGAAAAGCCCGTTGGAGATTAAATTTGTCAATCTCTCTCTCCAGCAGGCATAAAACCTCCTCATTATTTATATCAACAGATTACAATGATCCAACAGATACATTAGGCTCAACACTAGAATTAAAACTAACAGTTAAAACAAAATTTATAACGCTAAACTAGTTGAAGACACCACGCGTAACAGATTAGTAATAGTGCTCTTGCTAAAAAGGTGAGAGAGTGGAGAAGAGACAAATGGTATACAAGGGTAGGCGGAGGGGATGCTAAACGAACGCAAACGAACAACGGGGTTAGAATCAGCATGTAGATCTAATTAGTTATCAAAAAGATGTTGGATGACAGAAAAAACGACGGGGTTAAAAACAGCATATAGATCTAATTAGTTATCAAAACGATGTAAGATGACAGAAAAAAACGACCGGGTTAGAATCAGCATGTAGATCTAATTAATGATAAAACAAAATAGATGGTGGAAGACAGAAAAAAGACGAAAGAACGACCGGGTTAATTTAGGCGAGCGAATTAGTTAGTTTACATGTCTTACAATATAAGACTTCGATTAAACTGAATTACTTTACAAATAGCTGTATTGTATTTGCTTGTAAAATTGCCCTAGCTCAACAACTAGATAGATAAGGAATTACGGAACAATCGCTTTATTGCATTTCGGGATAGATGAAAATCAAAACCATCGGAGCAACTATTGAATAAACGACACATACTAGAAAAAGGCTCATTATACCCGTAGTTGGTTCTAGCAGCGGGAATTCTAAGAAACGGGTGTGAACGAAGACTGCGAAGATGAATGTCGAAATTGACCAACCGTAAGAGATCAGCACAATCGATACGCGATTGAATTAAGTCCGCTATGAAAACGGCCTTGTGAACATTCCTTCGAACAGACAGCAGATCCAAGTCAATAAGGCGGCAGCGATCCACGTAGCTTGGAAGGTTAAATGGATCGCTCCACGGTAGATTGCGAAGAGCGATGCATATTCGAGGATTGACCGGACCAGTGCACAATAAAGGGCTTTTAAGCAGTGTATGTTACAAAAACTTTTAGCAATTCGAAACATAAAACCTAAGAGTTTGGAAGCCTTTGAAATTACGTAATCGACGTGGTTCTTGAAATCAAGTTTACTGTCTAAGATTACTCCTAGGTCTTTCACAAACGATTCACGTTTGAGAATGCTTTGCGAGAGGTTGTAGTCATACAAAATTACTGAGCGCTTTCGGGAGAAGGATATGACGGAACATTTGGAGGCATTCAGTACCATCCTGTTGACATGACACCATTTTGCGAAGGCATCAAGTTGAGCTTGTAGAAAGCAAGCGTCATCTAGACCATTTATCAGATGATATAGTTTGAAATCATCAGCGAATGATAGCTTGAAACATTTTACGGTGAAGTTGAGATCGTTGAGATAGAGTAAAAATATGAACGGTCCTAAATGACTTCCTTGAGGAACTCCAGAACTAACAGCAAAGTGTGTTGTTATCCTGTTTCCTATTTTCACAGACATCTCACGACCAGTTAGATATGACTGCATCCATTTCAGTAGAGCACCATTAAAGCCAAGCCTGTCAAGTTTGGCTATTGCTATTTGATGATGTATTTTATCAAACGCTGCCGTGAAATCAGTGTAAATTGCGTCGACCTGCTTGCGTGATTGTAGGGAACGGATGATAAATGAAGTGAAGGATACTAAATTTGTAGATGTTGATCGTTTAGTTCTAGAACTTCTACATTCTAAAATGATTTCAATTTCATAATTCTAAAGCTAAAATCATGCACTCGGAGCCTGTTCCATATTTCGTTGTTAGTTGAATTGAATTCAGTTTCATGCGATGATAAGTGTTTGGAATTTCTATGCAAATACAGAAAATAACGTAAAAAAACTTTTTAACTTTGCTCAAAACTAATCCAATTTAATTTGTAGGTCATGTTAAGTGAAGCCTTTTAGAAAAATATATGAGAATATAAGGGATATGAGAATGGCATCATTACACAACTGGGTGCATTAAAACAGGTTTCCACGGAGTATTCTCAAATTCCCCAAAACGGGTTTTTACGAAGTGAATTCCAAGTAACGTAAAAATGTTTACGAACCTACATGTATATGTAAGCAATTTCAGAAACTGATCACGGAAACGGTGACAAAATGGGGATCGTTTTTCACCGATTTGGAAAAAAACTTCCCACACTTTTTTAGAATGCCAAACCGTTTGCTTGGTAGGGATGGAGAGACCGATACATCTCAAGACTGTTTAGCGTATGTATTTCTGCATGCCTTTTCTTCAAATCGTTGTATCTCGGTAAAATACAGAAGACAAAATATGCACTGTGAATAAGTTGAATAGTTTTGATGAATTAAAAATTTAACCGAAAAAAGTAAAATTAAAAATATGATGTCTTTATTTTTATTTAATAGTTATATTTTAAACATAAATTAAAAGTTAATTTAATTAGAGTCAGTTCAAAAACGAATCATTCTCAAGTAAACAGTTTACAAACTTATCATGGCTAACGAGCAACAGACAAAGAAATGATGAAATTAGATCAAACATCGAAAAATGAAAATTTTGCGAAAAACATTACATTGTGAAAAAAGGTCAGCCAGCAGCTAGGGTAGAATTTCACTCGGCTTATGTTCAGTATCACGCACATGTTCAGCGCTATTTCATGTGTTGTTAAAGCGCGTTTGTGTTGTTAAAGCGCGTTCTACACATGTTCCAGAGTAGTGTAATTGATAGATCATCTCCACGGTAAAAAGAAGGAGTTTTAGTCTTAGTTCTAGCTCTTCCTCTGGACGTTACTTTTTCGCAACATTTTTCTCAATTTCATTCATTTTCATCTTTTCTCTCCGTATGTTACTTGTTAGTAGAGAACAGTATACAATAATTATATAATCAATTTCCTAATGGGCTCTAGCCACAACTTGTTTAAACGGCGCAAATCAAAGTCCCATTTCTTATGTCTAAATATCTCGAGAATGGATACTTCAATGAGAAAGATCATTATTTGCAAATTTGTTTTATTTGTCAGTAGAATCATATTCTTGTGTTTAAATTACTAATGAAATGTCTGTAAATTGTTTTAGCAATAGCTTCTCCATTTTGCAATTTACAAAAATCAAATTAACATCGAATGTGGCCCTTGAGTAAAAGTTCAAAATAAAATTATTAAAACACTTTTAAGAAATGTTTTATTTTATTTATTTCAGTTTTTCGGATGTTTTTCAAATTACTAAAAAAGTATTCATCTTTTTTCAGTGTATTTTTCAGAATACTAAATTCATTCCCTACAACTTTGGCTTGGTTACCATTTTTAAACAATTTACAATTTCCGAACTACAACTTTTTGAAGAAAATGCATTCAAAAATACACACGTCCTTTTAAAAATGCAGTTTTGATTCGAATTGATCTCCCCATTCGTGCGAAACCAATCCAATGGTTTGTACGCAAAGTTTCATTCAAATCGGAGTATGTGAAGTCTGATGACTTGCATTTTCTCTATTTGAACGGGTGGATATTTGCCTATGTTCCTACACAGAGCATTATTTTGAAGTCTCTTGACAATTTCTTGAGCAAAACTACCTGTCTCTCCAGCTTGGAGCACATAAAAATTGCGTAAACTGAAACGCATGAGAAAATTATTCGTTGGAGTTTTTTCGAGTAATTCTACATCGCCTAATGAAACGAACGATGCTGCTTTAAATGTACATCCGATTTGTTTGATATGGATATTTTCTCCGTTACTCCTCACTTGATTGAACATTGCGCTCCTGTTTACCTGGTCTATATGGCATACCCGTCGTTTTGTGTCGCTGCATATCGTCCATATCTGGAACACTAAGTGTTATTTTCAACGGATCGTTCGAGTAAGGCAGATTCCCTCGCATATAGAACAGTCCTATATATGTCCCGTTTTCAAAAATGGTGACCGACGAAATGTAGCCATTTATCGAGGAATAACCAGCCATTATCAAATATCACAGGATAGGAAATGTATTAATAGGGATGAGAGAAGATCTAGGACATGTCTTGGTAAACAATACGATCTCAAAAAAAAAACGTCGATCGAAAAGATAAACTTCCAGAATTCTTAAAACTACAGACAGCCGACTGTCAAGAAATCTTGCACATCATATTTTTGTCAATTTTTCTACTTTTGTCTTTACGATGAATAAGTAATTCATAATATATCGACCGATTGAACTATTATACATAACGCTCGTTTATTATTTTGATGAAAAATAGTACATTTTGCGTAAAAAATTTAAAAAAGTACAGTACATCGGTTTTGAAAAAACAGTACATTTTACAGTACACATTTTATCTAATAATAGTTAGTAAAAATAAAAACAAAATTATCAGATGACTTATTTTCATAATCTTAATAGTTTCCCTTTTTGAATCTATTTTTAAGTTTAATTTAAACGAAATAAATGCACGAAATAATCTTCGGATTAGATTTAGTGTATTCTTTGATTTTGGTGGAGACAATTTTATTTTGTTTTAAATCAACAAAATTTAGCAAAATTGTTTTGACACGCTCTGAACAAATGAAAAACCCTTGATGAAAACGAAAGAAGGAGACAAATATATTTACTGTTTGCATGTAGGGAAGACCGGGCGAAAATGATAACTTTTGGTCTTGTGCAGAAAATAGTGCAAAAAGTAATATTTTCACTCGGAATGTTAATCTGGATTTGGTTTTAGGTACATATCCCCACTTATACTGGCGCAATCTGGCTCTGAGTGCACAAACCTCGAAATCGAACATCTTAAAATGGGTGGGGCGAAATTAGCCAGTCTCATCATTTTGATACAGGAAACAATCATACATAGCCAAATATTATGTGTAAATTTAATTTTTTGATCTTATTCATATTTTGCAACTGTTTTGTACATTAAAAATATCATTACATCTTAAAATGACTGATTTTTTTTAAAGAAATATGAAAAATGATCAGAGAAATATATATGAAATAAAATGCAATTGCATTTGAGTTACGACCAAAATTTAAGTGAATAAAAAACGTTTCACTTGTAATCTAATTCACTGCCTGACTCAGGGAAACAATGCACGCATGTAAAAATGTTGTCGCTTGACCGCTAAATCTGGATGAGCATTCAATGAAAATTTTGTAGCATTGATTTCTACGCCATTTTTTTATAATAAAATTTTTATTTGGCTCATTTGCTTTAGCCTAAAGTAGCCGATTGTCTTGTTGTTATAGGAGAAGAAGGGATGCCGTATTAAGCGGACGGCATACCTCCCTGGAGTTGGTAAAGGAATATGAGTGGGGTGGGATCTACAAAATATTGATTTTGAATTAAAATACATCATTCGATTGTGGCACAATTTTTTTAGAGTTTTTTGGATCTTCACGTTCTTCAGATTGTAACGAGAGAGTGCTCTGACGTTGATATGGCGTATTTTGGGTAGTTTTCAGCAACTCAGTCAGTTCAAAACAGGTGCACGCTCCGAATCATCGTTTATACAGGTCATACTTTCAGCAGCGTAAAAATAGTGCGATAGAGCTGTAGACGAGAGAGAGATAGGGAGAGTACTAAATTTGGGCATTGATAGTTTTCAAGATGTTATAAATTAGAGTCATACAGGGAAGTTTTCGAGTACCCAAGACGTTGCGGACTGGTACGAAGGGTGGTATACCTCGGGCCTGAAGGGAACCTATGAGTTGGGACCTGGCATCACAATACTCGACACACATCCAAACAACATGCTCGATGTCATGATAACCCTCACCGCAAACGCAGACACCACTTTCGGCGAGCCCCACACGACGGAGATGCCCGCTGAACATATAATGATTAGACCTTGACATTACATGAATAAAGTCTCGGCTCACATCTAACCCCCAGAACTAAGCTTTCGTCGATACCTGTGGAATTATTGAGTGTAACCATCTTCCCAGAGTTTAACTATTCCATGTATTTTGCCAGCAGGCTAGAGTTTTCTGACGACAGCAAAAATTCATTGAAGCAGATTGGTCTTTCACAGATAACACCTTCTAGTGCACCCACCTTGGCTAACGAGTCCGCCCTCTCATTGCCCTGTATGGAACAATGTGAGGGGACCCAAGCCAAGGTAATGTGGTATGATTTTGCAGATAAAGCACTCAATTGTTCCCGTATTTTTCCCAGGAAATACGGTGAGTGCTTTCCAGATTTCATTGAATGGAGAGCCTCAATGAAGCTGAGTCTGTCCAACACAATGAAGTAGTGATCTGTGGGCAGAGTGTCAATGATCTCAAGGGTATACTGAATTGCAACTAGCTCTGCGACGTATACTGAAGCCGTATCACACAGTTTATAGGAAGCGGTGAAATTGACACTGAATATACCGAAGCCAGTGGACCCGTCGAGATATGATCCGTCAGTGTAAAACATTTTATTACTTTTCTTTAAATATATTATTAAATTTTTTTGGGATCTCTTGAGGGCGTACACGATCCGGGATTCCACGAATTTCTTCTATCATGGATGTGTCGAAAAACACAGTAGAATTAGAAGTGTCCAAAAAATGAACACGGTTGGGAACAAACGAAGAAGGATTTATTTTCTGAGCCATGTAGTCAAAATACAAGGACATAAGACAGGTTTGTGAATTAAGCTCGACAAGCTTTTTAAAGTATTCAATCACCATCGGATTCAAGATGTCGCATCGGATAAGCAATCGATATGAGAGATCCCAGAATCTGTTTTTCAACGGTAAGACGCCCGCCAGCACTTCAAGACTCATCGTATGAGTTGATTGCTTGCAACCAACGTGATCAGGTCTCCTGGGTGAAAGCTCCACCAAGTTCCGGTTATTGTACGAAGGAAATTGATTTTCTGTAGGCATTTTCGTTTCAGATACCTAATGTGACATCCCCAGGTGCCTTTGGAGTCGAATCAAACACCGAGATATTTAAATGTGAAGGCCTGAGCTATGATTTCACCTCTTAGTTGAAGCTGTAGTTGTGCTGGTTCTCGCTTCCTTGAAAATACAATCAGCTCAGTTTTCTCCGTAGAGAACTCGATACCCATTTGAAGAGCCCAGTTGACAAGTTGTCGAGGGTATCTTCAATGGTCCTTGGAGATCGGCAGCTTTGGGTCCTATAATGGACACAACGCTGTCGTCGGCAAGCTGCCTTAGCGTGCAAGATGTGTTGATAAATTCATGAATATTTTTCACGTAAAAATTGTATAAAAAGGGGGCTTAAGCATGAGCCTTGAGGAAGACCCATGTAGCTGAATCGTTTTATCGAGAAATCACCATGCGCAAAATGCATGTGTTTCTTGGACAATAGATTATACGAAAAGTTGTTTAAGTTAAAGTTAAAGTTAAAGTCCCCTAAAACCAGCCGCGGTGAAGGAAGAATTATTATTATTATATCGTTTATTTATCCCCGGTTTCAACCTAAGTGAAGGAAGAAGATCTATGATGTCTGCAAGCCGACGATGCCCTATCGAGACTCTGGGAGGAATAGATCCTTGCCTTTAATATTAATTTAGCAAGCAACAACTTCAATTTCCGGTGTCGAGGGGGGGTTAATACGATAAAATGAATAGCACTTTTTGATCCCTAAAAGTACTCCTCCATAAGAGTCTACTCGATCCAGGCGGATTATGTTGAAATTATGGATGTCGAGGTTGATGTTAGAAATCAGCCAAGTTTCGCTCAAGGATAGTACATCGCAGTTACGAGTGTGTATTAAGTGTTTGAAAGAATCAAGTTTTGGGATGATACTTCTGCAATTCCCCTGAAGCACAATGATCATATCTTCGATTCTCATTGGTAACTTATTTATCAAAAGATACAATCGCTGCAAGGAGGGGCCATTGTTCAGTCTACTGTTTTAAAAAGGCGGGTGGGTAATGTCAGAGACATAACTGGATGTCGCGAATACGAATAAAACGGACACTCTTTTTTATACTTCCCAATATCAATTAGTTGATCGATTGTGTGAATTGTGCAAGTTTTGCCTTTTACACCACTAGAATTTGAAACGATACACCTAAACTACAGTACAGATTAGTTACATTAAACATTCTGCACACAAATGTTATCGAAATTCTTTGTGATAAAGTATTGGTAGTTCTGAAAAGAACCATTTATGAAGGCGTTCGTGAAGTCCGATGGATACCATTGACAGCCGATACTGATGTGTTCTGTTGGAGTCTCCTACTTCTTCCGCTTGCGGTAACAAGCTTTGTATTTCGCTTAGAGATTCCTCGATCGCTTGGAGATTCTTCAATCAACACGATGACAACGACAGCCAAATTCTAAATGGCTTCTGCGTCGCTGCTATGCATTTTAAATAGCAAATCAGCAGGAAGTTCTACAAACTGCAACTCTCGGTTTGAAGACCGGAAAGTGAATGAGAGTTGTTACCTGAGCGTTTGAGGTTTTAACCACGCAGAAGGTGCACTCTCCGTCGCTGTTGGTTGATGATATCGCTCCCTCGACGACCGGAAAGCAAATGATAAATCATTTTCACGACGTCTGCTTCCATCCAACACACAAGAAGAAATAATCGATTTTCGACCACGGTTCCCCTTTTATACGCATTCACATGAAGATATGTGCCTGACTACCTCAAAATCGTCGTCCTTGCGCGAAAAAGCCAAGCAAAAGTAAAGAGTTATACGCGTTGTTTTTAAAGTTTTAGAAAACTTCATTTTTGAGTTGTTTGTGGTTATCTCACACTGTTCAAAATAATATCCTAAATTCCTGATCATATTTTTGATGAAATGGCGAAAGAATTATGTTGCTGCCCTTAATACAAGTCGAGATATTCACGATTAAGTTCTGCCCATTCTTCCATATGGCTAATTTTGAAAAGGCACCCCATAGTAAAGTAAGTCGTATTCACTACAAAATGTCCTTACTCTTGGCAGGAGAGCAGTTAGGAGGCTTTTTAGAGGATCAGTAATATTGAAGGCTGTTAATATCCAGTCCACGATATCAGAAAATTTCAATAATCCAGCGTTTGTTTGATTTTCTGGTTGTGATTTGGGATCATTCGGGTTTGCTGATGCCCCTAGAAGTGCTGGGTACTCCTTATCATCTCTAAGTTTTTTGAAACCAGGAGGTGTTTGCTTCGGTTTTGAGTCAGCACTTTTCGTTTTTGTGTTATCATTTTGTGACGAAGAGGACAGTCTGAGGCCTTTACGAGAAAGCTTAGGAGAAGCCAGATTTTGTCTTTTCCTGAAGGTCCTTCGCCTGAGTCGAGATTTCCGAGTAAGAACGTTTAGAGCGTTCTTTCAAGGATCGCTTCAATTTCTCCGCACGCTGTATGTACGTAGGACACACCGATAGATCATGAGGATTCTCCCCGCAGTAGCAACACTTTTCCGCTGCTCTTCTGCAGAGATCGTCCTGATGGGCCTCTCCACATTTGCCGCATCGCAGTTTTTTGCAACAATAGATTGCGTATGCCCTAGCTGTTTACAGCCTGTACAGTGCATTACCCGCGGTACATACAGCCGAACAGTTCGACGAACTCCACTCACTACCAAATAATTTGGAAGTGCAGATCCGGCAAAAGTCACACGAAACGAGTCTGATTGGTAAAATTTACCATCTATCGATAAGGAGTGCAATTGCTTGCACTCCAAAATTTTCACTGGCTGAAAGTCGGGATTTTTCAAACGGCCTACCCCGCTTCATCAGATCTTCGATCGTCAGACTTTCGTCACGGAACGTGGGTCGATCTCCGGTACTCCCTCGTGAACAACTCGCTGGTAGCAATCTCGTTTGCTTGCTTCAGGTCGGACACAACAACGCGTAACTTGTTTGGCGAAACCTTGTCAATTGATTTTATTGCAGAGTAATGTTTTGTCAGGTCCTGTGCAATATTCCTAACTCTAAGAGACTTGGATTTGAGCCGGAAGTATACCACCCACGGATCCCCCGAGCCATCGTCTAGGTAAACTTTTCGATGAGGAGGCAATATCTCAGAGGGAGATGGAGGTATCGGAGGTGAGATGGCGGTATCTCGGATTCAGACTCGGTTTCTAAACGTTCTTCGTTCATTGAAGCTTCGCCTTCCTCCGAGTCATCAATATTCATATTTATAGTACGGGAGTAAAAGAGTCTCCCGCACATGCAATAAGAATGAAAAACAAAAGTGAAAAAAAAAATTAAATAGAAAAAGTTAGAAAAAATACTTAACAGTATGACCCGCAATCTGTTAGGTGAGTTGCTCCTTCAGTTCTTCGTTGTGTCTTAGCGTGACCTTGACTCCGGGTTGTTTGGTTGCTGCGATGCAGGTAGCAAACAATGGAGATATGGTACTGCCCGTTTCTGGTCGAGGATAGCACAATAGCGTCTACTGTCGATACCGATACGAAACCGGTGCACAGACAGAACTCACTTGCGGGGATGCTACTTTATAACACTTTTATGTAATGCTTATACTACAACCTCTGCTGTGATAGGCACCTTCGTCTTACAGATGTCGATTGTTGAAAAACGCGTGTGTTCACTTCGAACATTCGGTTCCGAAATGAAATTTTACGCAATTTGTCCTAGTAATTTCGGCGCGCTCTCTCCAATGTATATTCCCTACGTTTCACGTGTCACTGTTCTTTCTGACGTGTTATATTGCGGCGAATCGAAATTCGATGCGTTAAAGATTTAAAACTCTGTATTAATTCTTTGATATAAAAAATACAGTACATTTTGATGGGAGAATAGAGTATATTTTCATGGGAGAATACAGTACAAATTAAAATACAGTACATTTAAGGGTAAAAAACAGTACGCAGTATTTGGGTCAAAAATACTGTTCGCGAAGAAATCGTTCGCTCTGGAAACTAATTGTAATCAGTAACCATAGTATAAACATAAACAGCAACCCGTCTTCGAAACAATCAGAAAAACCACCTTTAAAAGCAGCCTTTATACGAAGTAAAACCTTTAGTATTAAGTTAGACCTCGAAGCGTTAACACAATAACTAAAAAGATTAACTATCAGCAAGGGTTTTTCTGTTTCCGTTGCTATGACGATGGCACTTGGTTTTTGATCGAGGAAAATATTTCCGTCATTTATCGTTGGAGAAGTTCACCTCCTTGGCCCCGAAAAACGCGTCAAGATGCAAGTCATTTAGAACCGGTAATCGGAGAGAAGAAGAAAATGCCACCGAAGGTACACCATACACCCAAGACAGAGCCCATCGTCAACACTGAGAAGGTAGATTCCAAAGCATGTTTAGTGCATCAGCGTACCAAGATCCAAAATAGAGTAAGCACGATACACCGAACGCTGGAGGAAGCTGATGACGATTCTAGTGAAATAAGGATTGTGGTAACAACCATCGTCAATTTAAGTGCCCGGAATTCAACAAACTGTCAACAACTCAACGAATTGAGAAAGTTAATAAGCGTCGACTAGTTCCGAAAAAATGCCATGGAAACAATACAAGAAGACTTTTAGCATCAATTTTTTTTCGATTTCGAAAATTTCATGTAATTCCCCCTGTGGTGCTTTTTCAAGATCGAAAATTTTCAAACATTAACCGCTGGGCAGCACCCCTTACGCATGTCCGATTTAGCTCAAATTTTTCATGAGGACTTTTTTCGACGTGCTTAAACTTTTGAACAGTAGCGCTTTACGAAACTAGAGGTGATCCCAAAATATTGGCACCCTTATATACATTAGAGCGGTAAAAAACAACGTATTTTGTCGGTTACGTCACTTATACCATTATATCTTCGGAACCAAGAGTCACAGCCATTTGGTCTTCGAACTTGATCAATGGTCCGATAGTAGCTTTCAAACGAGCATAAGTTTGTTCAAATCGGTTCAGCCATCTGTGAGAAAATTGAGCGCGTATAAATATCTTCGAAAAGTGCACACACACAGACATTTTCCGATCTCGTCGAACTTAGTCGATTGGTATATAACACTATGGGTATCCGATGCTCCGTTCAAAAGTAAGTTTTTCCAGCAATTCTAATGCCTTTCTATAGAGAAAGGCAAAACCCTTCTTAGTCCACTTAGTGGAATTTTCATATATCTTGAAAAATCACCATGGGGGAGGGTTAACATGAAATTTTCAAAATCCAAAAAATAATTTCGATGCCAAAAGGCTGCAACGTCGAGATTTAGTGTCATCTCGAAAAAAATTTTTTTTGAAAAAATCGACTTTTTGGGACTTAGAAAAATTATCAAAATTTCCCAGAAAGTTGATTTTTTCAAAATACCATTTTTTTGGAGATTACACTAAATCTCGACTTTTCATGCAGTTTTAAGAGTTTCAGCATCAAAAAAAAATTTCGATTTTGGAAATTTCATGTACTTCCCCCTATGGTGCTTTTTCAAAATCGAAAATTTTCAAACCTCAACCGCCGGGCAGCAGCACCTCTTACGTATGTCCGATTTAGCTCAAATTTTGCATGAGAACATTTTTCGGGATGCTTAAACTTTTGAGCGCTAGCGCTTTACGAAATTAGAAGTGATCCCAAAATATTGGCACCCTTATATGTATAAGAGCGGTAAAAATCAACGTGTTTTGTCGGTTACGTCACTTATACCATCATATCTCCGGAACAAGAAGTCACAGCTGTTTGATCTTTGAACTTGATCAATGGCCCGACAGTAGCTTTCAAACGAGCATAAGTTTGTTCAAATCGGTTCAGCCATCTCTGAGAAAATTGAGCGCGTATAAATATCTTCGAAAAGTGCACACACACAGACATTTTCCGATCTCGTCGAACTGAGTCGAATGGTATATAACACTATGGGTATCCGAGGCTCCGTTCAAAAGTAAGTTTTTCCAGCAATTCTAATACCTTTATATAGAGAAAGGCAAAAATGTAGATGTAAAAGACAGCAGTCTTACGAATACTCCATTTTTCGGCAAAACAGTCAAAGTTTTCATTCTCTCGGATTTAGTTGCATCTTTTGCATGAAAATTATGTTTCAATTCGGTAAGATAACCGGAAGGCAAATAAGATTCATTCCAAAGCGGCAATCGATATTTTAAAATTTGAGAAATTCAGTGTTACAATGTAAGTAAATGTAAGAATTACTTCTGTATAATCGCTGAACATAGACACATCGCAATCATTGTCATCTTTCTCAGAGGATTCAGAATCTGTGATCACTATGGCATCAGCAAAATTTTTCCCTCACAGCTGAATAGTGAAAATTGCATCATTTCGCAACTTTTCTAAAACTGTATGTCATCATTTACTTACGTAACTCTTTTGCCCCAATTTTACTCGCTTTCTGCCTACACGGTATACACAAAACATAATTTGCTTTCAAAAAAACGAATTTCTTAAGAAGGCAAAAAGAAACTCGACGCTAAGACTGTTTTGCCTTTATCATATAAAGGGTGATTTTTTAAGAGCTTGAGAACTTTTTTAAACAATAAAACGCATAAAATTTGCAAAATCTCATCGGTTCTTTATTTTAAACGTTAGATTGGTACATGACATTTACTTTTTGAAGATAATTTCATTTAAATGTTGACCGCGGCTGCGTCTTAGGTGGTCCATTCGGAAAGTCCAATTTTGGGCAACTTTTTCGAGCGTTTCGGCCGGAATAGCCCGAATTTCTTCGGAAATGTTGTCTTCCAAAGCTGGAATAGTTACTGGCTTATTTCTGTAGACTTTAGACTTGACGTAGCCCCACAAAAAATAGTCTAAAGGCGTCAAATCGCATGATCTTGGTGGCCAACTTACCGGTCCATTTCTTGAGATGAATTGTTCTCCGAAGTTTTCCCTCAAAATGGCCATAGAATCGCGAGCTGTGTGGCATGTAGCGCCATCTTGTTGAAACCACATGTCAACCAAGTTCAGTTCTTCCATTTTTGGCAACAAAAAGTTTGTTAGCATCGAACGATAGCGATCGCCATTCACTGTAACGTTGCGTCCAACAGCATCTTTGAAAAAATACGGTCCAATGATTCCACCAGCGTACAAACCACACCAAACAGTGCATTTTTCGGGATGCATGGGCAGTTCTTGAACGGCTTCTGGTTGCTCTTCACTCCAAATGCGGCAATTTTGCTTATTTACGTAGCCATTCAACCAGAAATGAGCCTCATCGCTGAACAAAATTTGTCGATAAAAAAGCGGATTTTCCGAATGGACCACCTAAGACGCAGCCGCGGTCAACATTTAAATGAAATTATCTTCAAAAAGTAAATGTCATGTACCAATCTAACGTTTAAAATAAAGAACCGATGAGATTTTGCAAATTTTATGCGTTTTATTGTTTAAAAAAGTTCTCAAGCTCTTAAAAAATCACCCTTTAGAAAGGTTATGCAATCACTCGAAAATCCGGACCCGACTTCCGGTTCCGGAGTTATAGGGTAAAGTGTGGTAAATATTGTACACCGTCACTTAAACCGGCGAAACCAAAACCGTAAAAAATGTTGTACACTGGACTCAAAACCGTTATTCCCAATCTTAAGGTTAAATTAAAGGTCTTATGATCTTACCAAAAATTACTGCATATTTTTAGATACAACAAAAATTTAAATCGTCGTTTAGAGTACGATGGTAAAATCGTATAAAAACTTCAAAACCGGTACTCGGGTTCCGGTGCGGGAAGTACTCAAAAAGAAATAATAAAATCTACACGACATGTAAATCAATAGTAATATGGAATTGACATTGGTTGAATCGAAAGTTTAGTTGAAAACCATTAACGATGAAAAATTAAATTGGATTATATTTAATTTTCAATGAACAGAACTGTATCTTTCAATTACCGCTTAGTTTTGCGATCAAATTATACTGAATCGTACGGAATTGTAAAGTAACTTTATGTTCAATTTCCTGCTCCAAAAATGTGCATGAAAATAGATGTAAATTTACAAAATATTTATATCTGTTTACATATAATAGTGAACCCACTTCGTTTTCTAATGGATGGCATAACCAGAGAACTGTTTCATTCTGTATGTTATATTAGTTAATGCACAAACAATCTCTTGGTTTCTTTCAAAAATCGAAGAAAAAAAATCTTTTGAATAGATCACCACAATATTGTATATGAGAAAGGCATCATTACACCAATAGGTGGATTAAAACAGGTTCTTGGTTTTTGAATTAATTTTTACACCGCGATCCTAACTGAAACGTTGCTAACAATGAAAATGTCAAAGTTAGGATTCGATCAGTGGCGCGACATGTGTCGACAAGTTAAGCCCGTGTTCGAGTGCGATGCGCTGCAGTTCGTGATTGAAAAATTCACTGTTCCGAAAGTATTAATCCTTCCACTCTGAAACTTTGCCAAGATTGAGTTAAAACTCTAAGGCTTCTTTTTTCAACTGAAAAAAGAAAACAAATTAGGCTTATTTGAAAGCTAAGGAAAAGACGCACATTTCAAGCCTTGGACGAATTTTTGTATCTTTATTAGATTTTACAGTATTTGGCTGTTGAAAAAAGGTTCTTTTTCTGTAAACGCGGAATTTAAAAAAAATCATATCTTGAAAAATCCACGTACCATATTGAAATAAGAAATACGTGTCGAATATTTTCGAGTTCCCTACCGAAAAAAATAGTTGGATGAAAAAAAAATTTGGGTGGCTGATTTTGCATGGAATGCTCAAATAAAAAAAAATAGTGGAAAAAGTGTTTGTAGCTAATGTTCTCTGGTATGCGTGGACCGATCTACAAATGATTTTTTTGCTCGAAAAGTGACGTTTATGCTGAGGCTTTAGGCTATAATACATAAGGAAAATTCTTCAAGAAAGTGGAGAAAATCTAAAAAATTTTTTTGAATGAACTTGGAAATTTTCCACTCAATGCATGCTAGATTTGCGATGATTGTTTGGCGCGTATCAAGTTGGCAATGCGTGACCATTGGAGAGCAAAATATGAATTATTAATAAACAAGCTGATTTGTGTTCAATTTTTTGAACCTGCTTGATCCACGTGTTTCTTCATTTCGATGTTCAATTAACACTCCAAATACCAAGCCTCAAAAAAAGTTGGAACGGTAACTTTGAGCTGTCATAGCTCAGCTGTTTTTCAACGAATCTCAATAAATTTTACCCCTTTGAATTTTGTGAAGTTCGTAGATTGATTCCAAAATGTTGTAGCAGACGATTGGTAAAGGAAAACCAATGAAAATTTGATTTTTCCCGTTCCAAGTTTTTTTCACGCGCCCAATATGCCCTATCTGCTTTCCAATTTTCTTTCCTTTGGCATAAACGTCGCATAGATAATATCGAATACTTCAACTTTACCGAGTCATAACTTTGTTGTTAGTCAACCGATCTTCAAAATTTGTTCACCATTGGAAAGGTACTACTTCCACAAATAAAATGCACTGAAAAAAACTAAAAATAGGGTTGTCTACCCAAAGTTATAATGAAAACTGTAGATAGTTGACCTAAGAAAAGATGAGACTTTTTACAATGATCGTAAATATCTCGAAATTCAAAGCGATGACCTATACATTTTTATACATCATTCGATTGCTAGTGATACCAGCTACAATTTTCGCTCAACTACCATTCCTGCACAATCAAAAGAAAACATTAAACAATCGATGAATTTTTAAATATATATGAATTTTTCATTTTTTTTCACATGTTTTTATATAACTCAAAAATTAAAGCGATGACATGTACATTTTTTTGATTCAAAATATTGGAATCATTACCAGAAACAATGTATTGATGATCAAAATTATATATCCGTTCAAATAAGCTCAAGAAATTTGGTACAAATACAGAGAATTTCTATTATTGGGAAAATTTCGCCAAAAAAAAAAAACAAATCAAAACTTTGAAATTTTATGACATATATTTTTTTATTATTTTAGTTGGAAATTTATTATGAACAAAATTTACAAAAAAAAAACTGAAACTAGGGTTTCACTGAAAATCTTAAAAATTTTGGTAAATATACCTAAACTATAAAAATAGTTATATTTTTGTATTGGACAAAAGATCTAACCAATTTTTATGAACAACCCAAACGGAATTGATAACTACTAAAATTAGTTTTTTTTTGTTTTAGGTTTTCCGTAAAATGTAAAAAAATCGGCAGAAGATCGGAAATTTCAAAATTTCTGATATATATTGCGTTCCAACGTTTCTACAAATCAAAGTGAAAATATTGGAATCCGTTTTGATTTCATCTGTTTCAAAGAGACGTAGAATTTGTTTTTTATTAATAAAATAAATTTTGTGACAACACAAAAATTTTAAATTATTTCAAAGACTTTGTACAATAAGAAATAGAACGTAAAATTATATGAATTTCAACTGAAATTATTGCTTGATTTTTGTTTTACAAGCAATTAAGAACAAAAACATATATCTTAAATTTTCCGCTATCCTATACGACATCAATTATAATCGATAGAATATTAAAATTTAAATATCACAAACTTAGAATTATTTCGGAATGTATAGAATTCGAAATTTTTTTGAATTTTCAATTCAGAAAAAGTAGAATTCTGAATTTAGCACAAAAAATCACACGAAATTAAGTAAAACTTGTTTTTATCCACCTAGTTGTGTAATGATGCCTTTCTCATATCTCTCTTATTCTCATATAAAAATGTATTCTTCAAACAGTTTTGTTTGATTTTTGAAAAACATGAAAGCTAGTGCATGAACTAGTGTAACCTACAAATTGAAACAGTTCTCAAATCGTTTAGGCCATCTTTCTCAGTGAAGTGAGTTCCACTATTTCAGGTACTTATGAAACTGGAATCGCCCCGAATATTGGTTTTGCAACAGCCTTTGCTATTAGCACCAACCAACCAATCTATTTGCAGCTAACAGTTGTCTTCGTCTCGAAAAACAACCTCTTCGTTTGAATGCTTTTTACTGAATGAAACCCTGCACCTATGTTATCAGAACTAATTGGCTCAAGTGGCATGTTCCCCTAGTTATTTGGAGATTCGTGCCTTGCCGTAGCTTCTCATCAACTTCCTGATGGGAAGGGAAGGATAAAAGGAACATGGAAGGGAATTGGGAATTGGGTGAGGTGGAAAAACAGCACAAAACATAAAGAAATAAATCGTCCTGCATCCCCGAAAGGATGCTGAATGATCTGCAGGTGCCAAGATGCAGTTGATAAAACCTCCAACCACCGAGAGGCCTTAGAGATTTTACAAAAGCGACACCATTCTGCATTCCCCAAAGAATGCAGAACGATTTCTTCCCGAATATGCACTTGAATTAATTTGACACTTTAGAAGACAAAATACCTTATTTTCATATATATAGCTAATAAATGACTTACATGATACGAATATTTTTCAATGGAAAACCCCAATGTTTGAGCATAATTTAAAAAAATAAAAAAATATATCTCCTCCGCCTTTTTTAATAAACATTCTCGAAATATTTTCTGTCAAATACAAGAAACGGATTTTTTTTCATTTGCCTCAAAGTTAGATATAGTAGTTTAAAAATAACCTGTTTTTGAACTAGTTTTGCTCATTACTTCGGTTCAGAAAACGCTACCTGAATACGCCAGTCATTAAAAAATTGGTTTTAACAAACTCTAAAAGATGTTCAAAGATACCAATACGAAAAGAGAGAAATATAAATGCTAGAGTAAAAAATCTAATTTTTTGAGGAACACTCTAAGTTGCTCTTTAAAAATAGCTGTAACACTAAAACCGTTGCAGATACTACTATGGTGTCTTCAGCAAAGCTGCTCGATATAAGTTTATCTACAACTTTTCCGAAGGATGCAATCTTCTATCTCAACAAATCCGGAAAATAAGTTTTAGATCACCTTAATAATAAGAGCCACCCTAATACCATGTACATCAAAATATGGTTTATCTTTCACTGATCATTTGTTTTGAAGACATCATAGCTCTAAAGTATAAGGTTAAGCCACAAATGTTTTTGTCCCCCTAAATTGTGGATCCGGACCACTGTGCGATTTAACTCGGAAATTTTAAAATTTCCTATCTTTTTTCTATTTTTTGAGATTCTGCGGCAAACCTACAACAAAATCAGAATTTTAGTAGTTATCAATTGCGTTTGGGTTGTGCATAAAAATTGTTTAGATCGTTTGTCCAATACAAAAATATAACTATTTTTAGAGTTTTAGGTTATTTACTAAAATTTTTACAATTTTCAGTGAAGTCCAAGTTTCAGTTTTTTTTTTTGTAAATTTTGCTTATAATTAATTTCCAACTAAAATAATAAAAAAATATATGTCATAAGATTTAAAAGTTTTGATTTGATTTTGTTTGGCCAAATTTTCCTGAAATTCTCTGTATTTGTACCAAATTTCCTGAGGTTCTTTGAACGGATATATAATTTTGGTCATTAATTCATTGTTTCTGGTAATGATTCCAATATTTTGAATCAAAAAAATGTACATGTCATCGCTTTAATTTTTGAGTTATATACAAACATGTGAAAAAAATGAAAAATTCATATATATTTATAAATTCATCGATTGTTTAATGTTTTCTTTTGATTGTGCAGGAATGGTAGTTGAGCGAAAATTGTAGCTGGTATCACTAGCAATCGAATGATGTATAAAAATATATAGGTCATCGCTTTGAATTTCGAGATATTTACGATCATTGTAAAAAGTCTCATCTTTTCATAGGTCATCTATCTACAGTTTTCATTATAACTTTGGGTAGACAACCCTATTTTTAGTTTTTTTTCAGTGCATTTTATTTGTGGAAGTAGTACTTTTCCAATGGTGAACAAATTTTGAAGATCGGTTGACTAACAACAAAGTTATGACTCGGTAAAGTTGAGGTTCTCAATATCCGATTCGCGATGCAGATGCCGCATGAATGCAGATAGGGCACGTTTTGAGCTTGAAAAAAAACTTGGAACGGGAAAAATCTGATTTTCATTAGTTTTTCCTAAACGATCGTCAATAATGATATACTTAAAATAATCTACAAACTTCACAAAATTCGAAGGTGTAAAATTTATCGAAATTGGTCAAGTAACAACTGAGCTATGATAGCTAAAGTTACCGTTCCAACTTTTTTTGAGGCTTGGTGCTTCGCGTAACTTTTTTAGGCTTGGTATTAGGAGTGTTAAGTAAGGGTGCCAAATGAACAGCATGCAGGTTTCCATTTTCAGTACATAAATTGCCGTCAATTCAAATTAAAGAACAACTATAAGAAAAGAAAGCGATTGACGAAAGCACGTTTTTTATGATTCGTTGTTTTCTTGATGTTCCAGAAATGTGAATCTTCACGATGGATGTAATAATTGCTGTCACAATGCGCTGAACTTTCATTCAGAGAAAACAGTGTACAAGCAATTGGAACAGTGGATCAATTCCATTTCGAAAGACGTTTTTTTCGGCTAAAATTTTACTTAAGCATTACCAATGCCCGGAATGTTAAATTAGCATCCACAGTTTTGGCCCGTTGTAGTCATACTTCTTGAATCCCATTAGATTAACCCAAACACAACTGTTACATTTAATTGATAATTGAAGTAAATTTGGAGTAGAATGCGAATATAATCTGATAGCGTAATAGCGTCCCGTTCATCTCAACTCCAGTAGTCAGCTCATATGCGAAAACTAATTGTCAGAGTGAGATCTGCTATCTCTGTTCGGTAGATTGATTTGCAACTGCCTTCGTTTTGAGTTTTCGCGTCGCTATAACACTAGTGTTGAACAATTTTCGAACTATTTCTGTCTGTGGTATTACTTCTTAGAGTCGAAACAAAGATATTGTTTCCGATTGTATTACAATTCGTAGATTCAATGAAAGGTGTCGTGACGGGTTTCCAGCTTTAAGATGTAAATTTATTCCAGATTAGTTTTACATTTTGCTTAATTTCAAGAAACTTATATTTTGGTGTTTATTTAACTGATAAATTTAATAGCACACATTATATAACTTATTTAAAACGTAACAATACTTGTTCGACCACGTTTTTTACTTGTGTTCTAACTTACTGTACTTCAACGAAGTAATAACTGTCACTGAAGTACGGTAGATGATTCCGTGGTATTACTGATTTAGCAGGAACGTTGTCATCACTACCAGGGGTGCGCGAATAGGCTTTCGCTTCCCCTACATTCCCCGGGACGTGAGACAGAGTGTGATTCTCACCGTCAAACACGGTCTTACAATTTTTATTTATATCGATAATAGCGAGCTTTACGGCTGGACGTCGAAGCAGGCCGAACTCCGTCTCTACGATTGCTTGCCGTGGAACTCCATCTCGGTTTGAAATCAACTGTACGATCCGTCCACGAATCCAGCTGTTCCGTCTGCCCTAATCTGCTATGAAGACAAGATCACCCTGTTCCAGTTGTTTGACGTTTTCAAACCACTTTGTTCGTCTCACAATCGTCAGTAAATATTCTCGTAACCATCTGCTCCAAAATCCATCCAATATATGTTTTGACAAGTTCCAGCTACTACGTAAATACTCGACTGCTGAAGTTGGATCACATGGTGGTTGTTGAAATCCACTGGAGCTGCCCAATAGGAAATGATTTGGTGTTAGGGATTCCCGAGTGTACGAGTCTAACGGTATATACCGTAGAGGTCTAGTATCAACCATCCTCTCAGCTTCTAGAATTATTGTTTCAAAGGTTTTTTCATCGGGTACACGTGGAACTGTTTTGAAGGAATCCATTGCGGTTTTGATTGATCTCACGAGCCGCTCCCACACGCCCCCCATGTGAGGAGCCGCAGGAGGATTAAAGAACCAATTAGTGGTTGTATTAGTGAAATATTCCCCACAGCTTTGGTTGATACTTTTTTTTTATTATAGAGGTTTTAACCTTAAGGTCATTCACCTCTTCGGGCCAGAAAAACTTTCTGACCCTATGTGCGGGGTGGGGAATCGAACCCAGGTGGGCTGTGTGAAAGGCATCGACTTACCCAACACACTACACCCGTCCCCATGGTTGATAGTGATAATCTGTTTCGACAGTTCACTCGCTGCACCACGGAAATTGGTGCCATTATCCGAACCTCACACGGGGACCCTCTTCGAGCTATGAACCTGAGAATGCACATCTTACAGGAAATCGTTGAAAGAGTATGGGCCACCTCCATGTGAACAGCTCGTGTGGTCAAGCATGTAAATAACGCCACCCATCGCTTTACGTGGCTGCACCCAACCTTGACGAGTAACGGACCAAAGTAGTCCAGTCCAATGTATGTGAATGGTCGCTGGCTACCAATCTGACTTGTGATAATGGTGCCATCTTAGGGTGAACGGGAAGCGCGGTGTAAACTTTACATCACTAGCATCGTACAGTAACCTTTCTAATAAGATTACGTAATCCGAGAATGTAGATGACTTGACGGAGCTCGTTGAAAACTGTCTCGTGATTTCGATAGTTGAAACGACGGTGGCAGTAATCTACGAAAAGAAACGTTATTGGATGGTTCGTCGTCATCAATGAAAATTGTTGTTCTGGAAAGTAATCCATTTGAACTATTGTCCACAAAGCTGTTTCCGCCTTTCGTTGAAACTGCTGGTTTAGCAGTTCAAGTGAGTTACTATTGTTGACAACATTTCTTCGGCTAGCAAAATGAAAGACGTAGGCTATAGTCCGTAGCAACCTTTCCCATTTCGAAAATCTCGAAACTTTTATTATTGTCCCAGTTAACTCCTTCCGATGGATATTCACTATTCGTTGTTCATTTTCAGGTAATTCAGTAGCCGAAAATGCTGTTTTGTGACGGCCATGAATTTTCAGGTTTCCAGAGAAATGTAGGTCCCCGAAATCATCTACTCTCCGGATTGAAACAAGGACCTTGTCCCCATTTGGTAGCCTCATCGGCCACGTTTAGATTCGTGAGAACCCACATCCATTCACTAGGGCTCGTCGTGGGAATACTTACTATGATCTGAATGGATCCAGTGAAGGACTGTGGATGAGTCCGACTACAAATATAGTTGTGATATCGGTAACTTATAATGTTTGTTCACATGTTGCAGCATTCCAGTGCCCAATAAGGCCGCCTGCAGTTCCAGTCGGGGTATAGACGAAGGTTTGATTGGGGCCACTTTGGCTTTGGCCCCGATGAGTGTACATCGCGGCTCACCATCTTCGATAAAACGGACATAGATTACACACACGTACGCTGTAGAACTCACATCGACGAAAACGTGTAGTTGAATAGGATGGCAATGCTCTGGAACACTCTTACCGAAATATGCTCGAGGAACTTTCTTTAAACGAGGAAAAAAACCAATCCATCTTTTCCAGTCGGCATAAACGCTATCCTCGATTTGATCGTCCCAGTCGCAATTCTTTCGTGTATCAAAAAAGACGCTAGTAAGCCCAGCGGGTCGTAGAGGCTCATGACTACACGAAGAACTTGAAGTTTAGTTGGGCGAATGATTTTATCCAAAAGTTGTCCAACGGAGCTAGTAAAATTGAGCCGAAAACAATATTTCATCCGTTTGTGGCTGCCAGCGAATACTGAGTACCGCATCATTTTCTCTCTGCAAACTCAGTGCTTTGGAGGTCGACGCTCAAGCTTCACCCAATAGCTCCTGAACATAAGTAAAGTTTCACCAGATCACCTGATTAACATACGGAAAATCAAATCGACCACGTTCTCATCGACGGGCTATTCTTCTCCGACGTCATCAATGTCCGCACCTATCGCAGTGACACCATTGATTCTGACCACTACCTTGTTGCAGTTTGTATGCGCTCAAAACTATCGACGGTTCACAACACTCGTCGCACAGGAACGCCGGAGATCGGCAAGCTGATGAACAACAAAGCTACGGGCAATGACCAGTTACCAGACGAGCTGCTCAAACATGGAGGAGAGGCACTGGCTAGAGCGCTGCACTGGATGATTTCTAAGATTTGGGAGGAAGAGATTCTATCGCAGGAATGGATGGATGGACTTGTATGTCCCGACTACAAAAGGGGTCTATAATCTAGATTGTTGCAATTACCGCGCAATCACATTGCTCAACGCCGCCTACAAGGTACTCTCCCAAATCCTTTGCCATCGTCTATCACCAAAAGCAAAGGAATTCGTAGGACCGTACCAAGCGGGATTTACTGGAGCCCGCGCCACTACGGATCACATATTCGCGATAAGCAGGGTTTGGAATATTCATTCACCGGTGAATGAATATATAGGGTAACGGCTCCCTAATTCATCTGAGCTCCTATTTCCATCTCATCCCTTCACCTCATTACTTTGAACACGAATAATATTTTACAACCTACCTGAACCAAACTGTGAAATGTTTTAAAATGATTATAAATGCTATTGTCACACTTTCTCATTGAAAGAAATGGGTTTAAGTTCTTCGGTTATCGTTTTTTTCATTTAAAATGAACTCACTTTTCAATTTAGGACACATTTTCGTCTCAAATCAACTAATCGATTCGTCTCAAAACATGATCACTATTTCGCACAATTACACTACCATTGAATGCTGGATGGCTTCATAATTAATAATGTTTACTTGCCACTTGTTTAATTAACGATTTAAAACTTAAAAAATTACCCGACAAACAATAAAAGTCTTCAAAAATATGAGATGAAAACTTTTCACTTAGTTCACTTGATTGCGCTTTGTTTTCATCTCATTTGGTTTCGCAAAGTTGCCAAGTTATCTCATCTTGTTACAAAAAATAAATTGTTTTTCTTCTTCAAATTATTATCAAAAAGTATGTTTTTGGTATCCGTGTCATTAGTTTAATTAGATTATTGATATTAATATTTCAATAAAACTGTTTTGGCTTCGAATATTACCAGAAAGAGCGTGTTAAATACTAATGAAATAACCATTGTGGGAAATCTAGTAGCACTGGTTTCATTCCGCTATACGTCAACATAGGGCTGTGAAGTGTGTGTGTTTCATCGGCTGTGCACAGAGATGCCAGATATTTTCATAGAAAATATGTATTCCGTTGCATAGAAAGTCGATATCTGCTATCTGTTTTCACTAATGAAATGATGTTAACAGATAGTTCTTTATATCTCCGTAAGTCATTGCCCAGCTCACGAGAATATTCAATTTAGGAAATCTGTATAAAATCAGCACTTTCATTTCAATCAGTATGCGAACGCAAAAATCTATACAAACCAAATAAATCTGTATAAATGGCATCTCTGGCTCTACACTTTGTTTTAAGAAGGGCTAATGAATGAATAGTAACAATTACATTTGGGTTGTTGTTTAAAGTTCACCAAATGAACTTTACAATAAAGTTTTAAATTCAAAGCGAAAGGTAACGGAAACGACCGAAAAATTTTTAAACGTTGAAATGATTTCAAACTTGTTCTAAAAATATCATGTGCTGTCTCATAACATAGTTAGCATTAGGCCGTTTTTAAGAAGAATTCTGACATTTTGAACCTGAGAGTGTAATAGTGGAATATTTTGTTTTGATTGCTGTCGCCATTGCTAATTTATAGGATGAATAAAGGATCAACGATAGGATGGATAAAAATCCATTGAGATGGAATTAGGAGCAGAGTAGTGAACATTTCATAAGTGTTTTTTGTTGTTTTATGGATATTAGTTAAATTTTCAAGAAATGTGAATCAATTCTCAACGTGGAGCAAGGCGAATGAAGCAGTAATATGAAATAGTTATTGTGATTTTAGTGGCTAAATCGGGGTTTTGAGGCGACGTCCTTACAAATGAGATGAAATAGGGAGCCCTTACCCTAGTTTCCATTGCATTGTGAGCGAACAATTCCACCGCTCACAAAGAGGACGCCTTTCCAGCCAAAAAGAACCACACAAACAAAACGCTAGTGGAAGCAAATATATTCCACATATGCACAGATGGTATAGTGTGCTGGTATTAGAGTCTTCATGAAGCACAGTAGCCGTGAATATAGTTTGCTCTCTCGTGGTCCTGAACGTCGTTCTTCTCACAAACACTTCATTGCAAGCTAACGATCTTCACGGGGCTAGTAAGTGATGAAGATTATATACTCAGTTTTCGCTAACAGGCTGATGACTGGCTCTCCGACGCGAACGGCTGTTAATGATGACTTTATGCCACGAAAACTGTTGCATATGACTTATTCAACTCGTGTCAAGTTAGTAGAGGGTAAGAACTCTTAGTTATACTTGAATATTATAAACAGAAGTAACAGGAGCGAAGCAATTCGCAATGGCGATCTGGTGATCTCATCAAATACTGCAAACAAACAAACGCTTCGTTTGCTGGCTGTTAGAGAGAAACTAGCTCCTGAACTCTTGTTACTTGTGTAAATCAAATTCCTGCTGAATAGTGTTTAATTGGGTTTAATCGTAGTAGTGCATGATAGGTAATCAACCAGTAGGATGCAAAATAAGTCTTTTAATCAGTATTCCGCATTGAACATTTTTTCATTGAATTTTCATTGTGTATTGCTATAAGCTTCGAGAGCTGTAAGAAACACATGTTACCATTACAGCAAAACCTTTACTCTAATAAACGCTCGAGTGGTGGCAGTGCACACCTGTATGTGCAATTCTGTATGAACAAATGTGAATCGCATTCGGACCTCGAAGAAACATGCGACAGTTAAGAGCCAGTCATCAGTCTGCTAGCGAAAACTAAATATTCAATCTTCATCACTATCTTGCACCGTGAAGCTAATTTGCTTGCAGTGAATTATGGGGCTAGAGGTTCTCTCTTACCGACAGAAGGAGAAACAGTAGTAGGGGTGAATATTGTTCGCTCTCTTCTATTCTCGTGCATGGACAGCCACTTCAATAAAGCAACAAGGCTCACGCTTCCTCAAAAGCGACATGGTTCATAAAGCAGGTATATTCATGAATATCATACACCGTGAAGCATGTATACTCATCTTCACTGCTTCATTCATCCAAACCCTGGCGATAAGACAAGTACTCCAGAAGTGTCGTGAATACAACGTACCCACGCATCACCTATTCATTGACTTCAAAGCGGCATACGACACAATCGATCGAGAACAGCTATGGCAGATCATGCACGAGTACGGTTTCCCGGATAAACTGACGCGATTGGTCAAAGCAACGATGGATAGAGTGATGTGCTACGTCCGAGTATCTGGGACGCTCTCGAGTCCCTTCGAATCTCGGAGAGGGCTACGGCAAGGTGATGGACTCTCTTGTATCTTGTTCAATATTGCCTTGGAAGGTGTGATTCGAAGAGCGAGGATCGACACGAGTGGCACGATCTTCCGAAAGTCCGTACAACTTTTTGGTTTCGCTGACGATATTGATATTGTAACACGTAACCTTGAGAAGATGACGGAAACCTACATCGGACTGAACGCTGAAGCTAGGCGTATCGCACTGGCCATAAATGCGTCGAAAACAAAATACATGAGAGGAAGAGGCTCTAGAGAAGAAACACTACGCCTCCCACCACTAATATTGATAGACGGTGACGATATCGAGGTGGTTGACGAGTTTGTGTATTTGGGCTCACTGGTGACCACCGACAATGACACCAGCAGAGAAATACATAGACGTATTTTGGCAGGGAATCGTGCGTACTTTGGACTCAGAAAAATTCTTCGATCGAGAAAAGTACGCCACCGCACGAAATTGACCATCTACAAAACGTTTATTAGACCGTCATATCATACTTTACGTTCATTCTAAAACAAAATGTGATCGTAGCCAAATTTTGTGCTACAATCTCGTCAGTGCTTTACTTCCCTCCTGATCGCGTGAATGATCTAGACCTGATCGAACAGCACTTGAGTTCACTTTCATTGACAAGCGATACTATGCGTTTAAATGATAAAATCGTTATCTTGGGGGATTTCAATCAACCCGGTATTAAATGGATTCGAGGTTCTTGCGATTATATCTATCCGGATGCTACGTGCACTACAAAATCGCATTCTTCAGTACGACTGCTCGATGATTATCACACAGCTGGTCTAGTTCAGTTGAACGATAACTACAACAGTAACAATCGCCTCCTAGATCTGTGCTTCGCTAGTCATGAATTGTCTAGTACTTGTTCCATAATCATCGCACCTTCTCCACTAGTTAAATTATGTCGTCATCACCCCCCTCTTCTGTTCAATATACCGGAACATTCACCAACTGTATTCAGTAAAACCTCTGAAACCACTTACTACGACTTTAAAAATGGAAACTTTGATTCTATGAATCAGTTCTTACTATCATTAAATTCGATGAGCCTATTTTCTAATAGCGATTGCAATTCCATTGCTACGTTATGGTCTCATATAATGTCGTACTCCATCGAACAATTCATACCCAAAAAAATTCGACGAGAATCGGTTCATCCTCCATGGTCTAATATGACATTGAAACGTTATAAGCGCGCCAAGCGGTCTGCGCTGAGAAAATTAACTAAGCGTCCCTCGATCCAATTACGATCTCATTATATGTACCCTAACAACCGCTATAAACGATTGAACAAAATATTACATCAAAACCATCTTCTTCGTATACAAAATAATCTAAGAATGAACCCGAAACGCTTCTGGAATCATGTGAACGAACAGAGGAAAGAAACAGGACTACCAAACAAGATGTTTCTTAGCGACGCTGAATCATCGGCTTTAATTGATATTTGTAACCTATTTCAACGAAATTTTAGCAGTGTATTTTCGCACGAAATCTTATCCGATGATCAAATATCCAAAGCTATTATCAACGTTCCTCGTCGTTTTCCAATTGGCCCACACCCTTTAATTACTGATGTTATGATTGCAAAAGCTTGCTCTAAATTGAAATCATCCTCGAATGCTGGTTTGGATGGAATCCCCTCTTTAGTATTAAAAAATGCTCGAACAGCCTATTAATTCCACTATAAATACTATTCAACATATCACTTAATTCAGGAACGTTAACCGACATCTGGAAGAAATCATTCATTTTCCCTGTATTCAAAAAGGGAAACAAATATGATGCTTCCAATTATCGTGGGATAGCCGCACTATGCGCCGTATCCAAATTACTTGAAATTATTGTTCTCGAATTTGTTACGCATAACTGCAACAACTACATCTCCGAAAGTCAACACGGTTTTATGCCAAATCGATCAACCTCAACGAACCCATTATCTTACACATCCTTCATTATTCGATGTCTACAACCACGTCGACAAGTTGACTTTATATATACTGATTTCTCCACTGCTTTCGACAAAATAAACCATCAAATAACAGTTGCAAAACTCAATAGGCTTGGATTCGACGGATCACTACTTAGATGGCTACAGTCTTATCTAATTGGTCGTGAAATGTCAGTAAACATAGGAGACTGCATTACAGCATTTTTATTCTTGCTCTACCTCAACGATCTGAATTTTATATTGAAATGCCACAAACTATCTTTCGCAGATGACTATATTATCCAATAAAATCACCTGACGATACCATATTTTTGCAGTCACAGCTTGATATATTCGTGAACTGGTGTATTAGCAATAGAATAGTTTTAAATGCCTCGAAATGTTCCGTTTTGTCGTTTACTCGCAAACACTCGTTAATAAGGTGCGACTATAACATTTCGCAGAATATTCGAAAACGTGAGTCTATCGTTAAAGATCTAGGTATAATTCTTGATATCAAGCTAGATTTCAAAAGTTATATCGACTATGTGATTTCTAAGGCATCCAAGCTTTTATTTTTCGTTTTCCGCATCACCAAGAGCTTTGACAATGTACATTGTCTAAAAGCATTATATTGTTCTTTAGTCCGCTCGACACTTGAATATTCAGCTGTTGTCTGGTCACCTCATTGTCAAACCGACATAGAGCGGATTGAAGCCATTCAGCACAAATTTGTTAGATTAGCCCTGCGTAACCTACCTTGGAGAGATCCTGCTAATCTTCCTAGTTACATAGATCGCTGTAAGCTTATTGACTTGGATCGGTTATTTGTTCGTCGAAATATCTCCTAGGCAACTTTCGTTGCAGATTTACTTCAATCACATATCGACTGTCCCAAGCTTTTGCAGTTTATTAATCTCGACATTCATCGACGTAATCTACGTTCACACCCCTTTCTCAGATTACCTATTGCAAGAACAAATTATGGGTACAATGAACCATTCTCCAGTATATGCCGAACTTTCAACAACTGTTCTAATGTTTTCGATTTTCATTTATCTCGAAATATGATTAAACGATTGTTTCGTAATCACTTGTCTGATTAGCCTTACGATCAATATTTGTTTTGTAACCGACAATATTGTTTCTTCGTTCAACCCCCTCTTCGTCTCTCCACCATCTTCATTGGACACTAACTAGATTTGCACGCAGAAATTAACCCGGTCGTCCCTTTCTCTTTTTCTCTGTCTTCCACCATGCTTTCTTCGATCACTAATTAGATCTACATGCCGATTCTAACATCGTCGTTTTATTTTCCTTCCACCATCTTTTTAATCACTAATTAGATCTACATGCCGATTCTAACATCATCGTTAGCCCACGCTCCTTTACCACCTTCACCACCAACCCTCGTACTCCATTCGCCTACCCACTTTTTTCTTCTCTCTCACCTTTTTAGAAAGAGCACTATCACTGCCATGTAATGTTTGGTGTCGTCAACTTGTTATAGGGTTATAGATTTAGTTTTAATTGTTAGCTTTAATTGTTAGTCTTGATTGTTAGTTCTAATTGTTAGTGTTAAGTCCAAATGTATCTGTTGGATCATTGTAATTTGTTGATACTGATGAGGAGGTTTTATGCCTGCTGGAGAGAGAGATTGCCAAATTTCATCTCCATCGGGCTTTTCCCTGCTTCCAAATAAAGAAATAATAAAGAAATAGAGAAAGACCGGTTGTTCTCTATGGCCACGAGACCTGGACTATGTTGGCCGAGGACCAACGCGCCCTCAGTGTTTTTGAAAGAAAGGTACTGAGGACTATCTATGGCGGAGTGCAGATGGAAGACGGATCGTGGAGACGGCGTATGAATCACGAATTGCAACAGCTGCTAGGAAAACCACCTATCGTACGGACAGCTAAAATCGGACATCTACGATGGGCAGAGCATGTCATAAGGATGTCGGACGACAGCCCAGTGAAAATGGTTCTTGAATCTAATCCGACTGGTACAAGAAGAAGAGGGGCGCAGCGAACAAGGTCAAGCATCCGTGCCTTGAGTAGCTGGCGACGAGCAGCCATGGACCGAGTTATGTGAAGACGTATTTTTGATACAGCAAAGGACACCCCAGGCCTATAGCTGTTAGGTAAGGTAAGGTAAGGTAAGTATAAGTAGAGTTTGACATAAAGTTCCTTATTTTAAATCCCGCTTGAAGATGTACAAAGCGTACTTCATCGGCTACACGAATGACTTCGTCCTCAGTCTCTGCTATCAAGAAAATCATCGACATAGTGACCATTTATTATGGCCTCTGTCGCATCGGGAAATTCTGCATGCTCGCTCGCATTAAGATTTTTAATGTATTGAGCCGAGCATGGTGAACAGGCCAACGCAAATATCGCTACATCCATCACATAAACCAGTGGTTTCTCGGTTGGATTATCTCTGCACAAGAATCGTTGTGATTGACAGTCTTCTTTACGTATTCTGATCTGGTGAAACATTTCTTGAATGTCTGCACATACAGCAACAGCTCGTAGACGGAATCGATAAATAATTGCCGGTAGGGGTGTTAGAAGGCCTTTCAGCATTTTAGAATTGAAAGATACACCTTCAACTTGCGATGCAGCATCCCAGATCAATCTGCTTTTGTTCGGTTTCTTCGGACTCGTTACCACGCTCAATGGTAAATACCACACTCGGTTGGGGTCCGTTGCAGATACTTCCTCTGGTGTAGCTTTATAATCTCAACATAATTCTTTCACCATTTCATCAAAAATATGATCAGGAATTTAGGAAAATATTTTGAACAGTGTGTAATAACCACAAACATCCAAGGTAGACTATCCAGGTAGACTAGACTATCGCGACATTCTTCGGAGAGTTAACTTTTTGCGTGGTCGGAAACTAGAGAAGTCGGGTTTTTGAATTACTCGATTATTTAATAATCGAGTATAATTTTCAAAATATTCGATTAAACTTAAATCGATTATCTGGGTTATTAATCGATTACTCGATTATTCATTCGATTATTCTTATTGAATTTTCCAAACTATTCGATTAGTAATTAGTAATCGAATATTAGTTTCTAACTAATCGATTAAAAAACACTCGATTATCTGGATTATTAATCGATTGCTCGATTAATCGATCGATATTACGACATCCCTAGTCGCAACTCTCATTTGGACTTCAGTCGTCCGGTTGAGCAGTTGGCAATAAAAGCAGACCCCTTGCGTGGTATAAAGCCTCAAACGCTTATGGCGTGCTTTCATTTGGACTTCAATTGTATAAAGCAGTCGGCAGTGCTTTCATTTGGACTTCGGTCGTCAGGTGGAGTAGTCGTTAATAATGAGAGCAGAGCTTTTGCGTGGTATAAAGACTCGAACGATTAGGTCATGCTTTAATTTGGACTTCAATCGTTGGGAGCAGAAGTCAGCAGTGCTTTTATTTGGACTTCGGTCGTCAGGTGGAGCAGTCGGCAATAATGAGAGCAGACCTTTTGCGTTATACAAAACCTCAAACGCTCAGGTCGCAGAACCAGTTTCCCTTCGAAGAAGATCGATTACATCATCCTGTTGGTGGTCGTTTGCATTGGAGCAAAATAGAACGGAAAATGGTATCCATTGAAATGTGGAACATTATGCAAAATCAACCCTTCTAATAACTCTAATTGTTACCTAAAGAACTATAAAGATTGCTTCTTTGTAAATCGAAAAATAAAATTAGCTGTGTAGTGCAAATCTAAGATAATTTGATCAGTTTTTTTTTGCCAATTTCGTTTATCAGTGTTTAATATCTTAGAGAATTATACAATTTGGCTCTTCTGGGATGCCAGAAATGAATCCCGTACAGCATTTTGATAGTTTCCTTTACTGAAATATTGAAATCCGAAATGAAATAATCGACATCAAAATTCTCTACGGTGCCATTTAGAACCATAATTTTATACCCAAAGAATTATGCGAAGTTTTACTTCACTATACTGTATACGACCCATTTTTCAACCAGTTGTAGTTTGTAGTAAACTTTCTGCTAATTTGCTATATAAAATGCATAGCATCGACTCAGAAGCCATTCATTTCGAATTTGGCTGTCGTTGTCATCGTGTTGATTATGGTGCGATAGAGGAATCTCCAAGCGAAATATAAAGCTTGTCACCGCAAGCGGAAGATGCAGGTGACTCCAACAGAACACATATCAGTATCGCATTTACGGACAGCAGGTCAGCCTGGAGATAGATGACGGAACTCAGCGCTATCCATCGGAAGTCAATGGTATCCATCGAAATTTGAACTCAACTCGTCACTCTCCATCACGAACGCCTTCATAAAAGATTACCATTATTTTATCATAAAGAACTATACTGGTTATTTCGTAATATTTGTGTGTCAGAATGTTCAATGTAACTAATCTGTACTGTAGTTAAGGTGTATCGTCTTAAATTCTAGTAGTGTGACTAAATTCTAGTAACTTACACAATTCACACAATCGATCAACTAATTGATATTCGGAAGTATAAAGAAAGAGTGTCAGTTTTATTCGTATTCATGACATCCAGTTAAGTCTCTGATATTACACACCTGTACTTTTTTCAAACCACTATACAATGTTACCGGCATTACTCGGTACAGAACCGTATGACCAGCGCGCTATGATGATTTTGCGGACTGCTAAGCTTATTTGATGGAATTGGTGATTAATGAAGCAAAGGGTGATGGCGCAGGCGACATCCATCAACATAACAGTCTTTGGGTATTCTACAAGGCCACGGAGAGTAACTCTTCAAACAGGATCTACACAGCTCTTGCTGTCTCACCATCTTCCATTTTTCTCCAGGACTGAGTGTCTTGAACTTACCGCAGATATCCACCGCGTGTCCAAATCTACCACGTATAGAACAGGCCTTTTCAGTCTGCTGCTGATTTTTTACTATACGTACATCGCTGTGGTGATTTACAAAACCTTTTGATCGGACATTACCACCTTTCGCCCGGTATTCTTCGCATTTTACACTTCTAATCGTTGGTAAACAATATGTTGTAACTTCGTTTGCTTTCCGCATAATTTCTGTCAGAAATTGTCCAGAGGTCTCGATTGTATCGACTGAAACTGCAACTTTATATTTCACCCATTTAAGCTTTATATCACACGGTAACTTTTCGACAAATTCCTGCAAAAGCGACGGATTAGACTGATCGCCACTAGATGATCGCTGCTGCTAGCAGTAGCCTACTCCGCACCGCTTCCATTGCATCGCCTTTCAAACACCGTTGAAGGCGAATCAGATTTTCCGCATGCGAATATCCACACTCTCTTGTAGAGTTTTCCAAGCATCTCACAAATACTGGCCACTCTTCCGGACTAGCAGAAAATGCTGGTAAATCCTTTGGTATGACTTGGCGCGCTGCCAATTGCGCTTTTGTAAGAGAACTTACTCCTGGTTTGTGGAAAGTAAAGCGAATCGATTGACGGTCCGATTTACATTACAAATTCGTTGGGTTCTGAACGCTATTCAGCGAAAGTTGATTAAATCTATTTGAAACCCGACTTCGATCTGTCAAATTAAGTAACGCTGACGAGTGCCGATTAGAAGAGGGCATTCTGCTTGGTAGAGAAACCATGGTTGAAAATTTATCTAGTAGGCCAGCTAACAATTCCCATGTCTTTTCCACTTCTGTAATAGAGCATGTGCTATTTCGACTACTGTTAGCATCTAGTCGTGACTGCATAATTTCATATTTCTTTTGTATATACTCCTCCTCCAGCCTTTTTAGAGCCTCTTCTCGCAGTTTCTCCTCCATCAAGAATCAGGAATCAGAACAAATTGGCTCAAATGGCACGTTCCCCTTGATATTTGGAGATTTGTGCCTTGCCATCAATTTGTTTTTAGCATCATTTTCCCGATATAGATAGAGGGAAGGATTGAAAGGAAATGGTAAGGGTTGGACTAGGAGGATGGGAAAATCCCCTAAGGGATGCTGAACAATCTGCTGAGGATCACATTTAGTGGAAGCAATTCTGAGCTTTAAATTCTGAACCTCTACGAGGTCCCGAACAGTCTGCTGTTAATAAAACCTCCAACCCCCGAGAGGATTTAGAGATCTTACAAAAGCGACACCATTCTGCACTCTCGGAAGAATGCAGAACGACTCGCAGTATGTACGAGCAGAAGTAAATTCGGTACCCCCCAAAGGATGCCAAACAATCTGCTAAACCCTATTTAAGGTGAATACAGAAGGGATTCATTCACTCCAGGAAGAACGATGAACCCTTCTGACTATAGCTCCTTACCACATTGGGTGAGAAACGAGAAAATATCCTTCAATTTTAGCTCCGCATACACAGACTCAACCATGTATGGAGAACCAAAAACCCGGATACGTAGCTGCGTCAATGCGGGACAGTTACATATCAGATGATATGAAGTACCATAATCGCATTTACACAAATCACACGAATAATACTCAGCACGTTGAATAGTAGCCATGTGATAATTGAGTTTGCATGGCCAGTCAGAGCTCTGACCAGAATACTTCAATGATACTTGGAGAAATGCAGTAGACACTTTGACATTTTCAGATTTAAATCTGGTAGAAATGCTTTTGTCTGAGCGCAAGTTTGCAAGCTGCGCCAGTAGCTGGCATGTTTGGATGCAGCCCAAGAACGTATCTTGTGCTTTATCCAACTAGTTGAAAGTGGTAAAGCTGGTTCAGGACCAACGAAATCATTCGTTGCACCAGCTCTAGCCAACTCATCAGCCCATTCATTTCCAGTAATACCAGAATGGCCGGGTACCCATAAGAAGTAAACAGCATTTGAAATGCTGAGGTCTTCAATTTGAGTTCGACATGCGATCACTAGATTCGACCGTGAGTCATTCGAACTGAGTGCTTTTAAGGCTGCCTGACTGTCGGAACAAAAATAAATACGTTTACCACAGATCCTCCACACAGAATTGCGTAGATTTCTGCTTGGAACACAGTACAGTATCTACCAAGTGAATGAGACTGCTCCAGCCTCATTTCACGACAGTAGACACCAGCACCAGCACGACCATTCAACAGAGAACCGTCCGTAAAACAAACTATGTGTTCATCAAGTTGTCGTTCCAGACAACCAGACAACCATTCCTAACGAAGAGGATAGCTCACATTGAATGTTTTAAAAGGAAAACTGCATGTGAGAGTTAGGTCACTAGGAGCGAGTAAATACTCATCCCACGTAACCATTTGAGACCACAAGCGAGTGTGGCTGGTAGCATAATGTAATGGGTTACTGTTCCAAAGCCCTGTAACCCTAAGACGGTATGCACAAGATAATGCTTCTTGTTTTAGGAACACATGTAGTGGTTTAATACACAGTAGCGCCTCTAGAGCAGCATTAGGAGTTGTCGTGAATGCTCCTGTCATCGCCATTAGGACCATCCTTTGGAGATGATTTAGCTTTGACTGAACTGTCGCGACTTCTCCTTTCTGCCACCATACAAGACATCCATATGCTAAAATTGGTCTAACAATAGTTGTGTAGATCCAATGAATATATCTGGGTTTGAGTCCCCATGATTTTCCAAAAGCTCGTCTGCATTGGCCGAAAGCCATGCAAGCTCTTTCAATCCTGAAGTCAATGTGAGCAGACCAATTCAGTTTTGAGTCAAGAATAACCCCGACGTATTTAACTTGATCGACCACAGTGACCTCTGCAACGGACGAGCTCCTGTAATTATCCTACGATGAGTGAAAAGCACCATTTGATGTTTTGCCCGGATTTACAGATAATCCAACCTGACAACACCATTGTTCAACAGATCGCAGGGCTTGCTGCATTAAATCAAAGAGAGTGTTAATGCTTATACCGGTCATCAATATATGGTAATCGTCGGCAAAACCATAAGTCGGAAATCCAAGGTTATTAAGTTTCCTTAACAAACCATCAGCGACTAGGTTCTATAAAAGTGGGGATAGTACACCACCTTGAGGAAAAACCCAAGATATTCCGTCCACGACTGCAATGTTTAACCTCCTGCAGCCATTCAGCCATCGGCACGGAAATACACCTTGACTTAGGAGTTCCTATTTTTGTGGCCTTTTACGACATGGAACAGGAAACCAGTGGATCAATTCTTGGTAAAAAATAATTCCGCCGGATACCACACGGCTTGAGCATCTAGTCGTGACTGCATAATTTCATATTTCTTTTGTATATACTCCTCCTCCAGCCTTTTTAGAGCCTCTTCTCGCAGTTTCTCCTCCATCAACTGTTTCTTGGCCAGTGCAGACTCTGCTTCTTCACGGTATCGTTTTTCTTCCAAGCATTTGCGTTCAAATTCTGCTTCTTTTTCCATTATAACCTTCAACTGTAATTGGTGTTTCTGTTCAAGGGCAGTTTCGTGTTCTCTTTGCTCCTTTTCAATTTGAAGACGTTGAATCTCCAGGCGTTGTCGCTCATTTAACTGTTGTAGCTCCAAAGCAGCTCTAGCGGCTCTGGTAGACATCATCGTACTAGCTTTGGAACTGAGTTCATCATTTTCCTGAGATATTTTGTCGCACATGGGACAATTCCATTCGCACTCTGCCACCGAGTCTCCTACTCCCACACACTGGTTATGGTACCATTGCTGGCATCGATCGCAAGCCACCATACCATAATCGTCCGGATCATTACACAAACCGCAACTGTAAGTTGGTGCTTTCCTATTGTTCTTCGGCATATCTTTTCTATCCGTTCTACTCCGTGCTTTGAATCTATCAGTTTAACCTCGAATTCCGAACAAAATCATAAAGAATGTCGTTGAAACCTGTCACGACGAGGTTAGAAATTTTCAGAATGTCGTGGAAGTCCGTCACGACGAGGTAAAAATAACACAATCCTCTAGCGTAATTCAATCTAGCTTCAAGCTGTAAATTTATTCCAGATTAGTTTACTATTTTGCTTAATTTCGAGAAACTTACATTTTGGTGTTTATTTAACTGATAAATATAATAGCACAAATTATATAACTTATTTAAAACGTAGCAATATTTGTTCGACCACGTTTTTGCCTTTCTCGTATAGAAAGGTTATGCAATCACTGTGAAAACCGACTTTTGAACCGACGCCCGGAGGGCCGAGTGTCATATACCATTTAACTCAGTTCGTCGAGTACGCAAAATGTCTGTGTGTGTGCATGTGCGTATGTGTGCATGTAACGTTTTTTTGCACTAACTATTCTCGGAGATGGCAGAACCGATTTTCACAAACTTAAATTCAAATGAAAGGTACAAAATTCCTGAATATAATTTGAATCCGACTTCCGGTTCCGGAGATATGGGGTAAAATGTAGAAAAACATGAAAATATGTGTTCTAATTTTTCTCATAGATGGCGTGACCGATTTTCACAAACTTAGGTTCAAATTAAAGGTCCTGTGGTCCCATACTATTATATACTAAAAATGTTATACCACTGAAAAGGGCGAAAACCGTAAAAAGTTTTCTAAATCGACCTCAAATCTTCTCCAATTGATTGGTTTTATCAGTAGACGGTCAAACAAACCGATTTTGGTTATTATTTTAAGAATCGAAGAAAATTATTTTGAAGAATACCACAATATTATAGAAGTAAGTAAGGCAGCATTACACCACTAGGTGGGTTAAAACAGGTTTTACTTGTGTTCTAACTTAATGTACTTCAACGAGGTAATAACTGTCACTGAAGTACAGTAGATGAGTCGTTGGTTTTACTGATTTTAGCACAAACGTTGTCATCACTACCAGGGGTGCGCGAATAGGTTTTCGCTTTCCCAACAAAAGGCGAACAATCTGCAAAATAATATGGCGACTCTACTATTGAAATGACTATTTGTACAAAAGCCGTAACCAAACGATACTAAATCAGTGAAAGCCAAGACTTAAATACGAAAAAAGAAACAAAACAAACCAAGTACTGTTACAAAGATGAAATATGTTACTATAGAATCACTTGAAATATAAATTTTACAGAGATGTAAAGAGTAAAGAAAATAAAAATTAATTTAAATGAAAATGATACAAAACCCAAAAGATCATAATCGCTGTTACGAGTATGGAAACTCATTTCAAATATCGCTTCATTGAATCGAGTACTTTGACGCTAATTCATTTATTGCCTTTGGAGATTTTGTACATATTTTTCTTAAAATGACCTCCAAATTTTGGAGAATGTTTCAAATTCGGTTATTCATTTGAGCCGAAACGTCTTCAATTGGCCCAGACACGATCCAAATCATATCAACCCATTCGAGACGTTTTTGGCCATATTTTTCTCTAAACATCGTTTTTTGCAGAGTACTTAGAAATTTCAAATTATTTGCTGTTATGAACTATGAACAGTTCCGTACAATATACTTTAACCAATACTTCTGCCACTTTTACGATCATCATCAATAGAACGGGCTTTGGGAATCATCACATTGACATTTTCACCTCTTTGAAACAATTTATCGACTTTCTCACATACTGAAAAATTCCTGAGATCGAATTAAAAACAATTGTTGATTCACTTTATCATTCAACTTCATTGATCACGAACAATCATGACAACACTCTTCTGGAACCGCCTTTCACATAGGTCGTTTGATTTTTTTGATTTTGTGAGTGCTTCAAATAGTTTCCATCCAAAGATAATTTTTTAGCAGTACGAAATTCACCTGAACAGCTGTAGGTACAGAAATATGGGGAACAAGTGCAGAACGCACAGAAGTAAGTGTGGAAGGTACAGGAACAGGCACAGAAAGTGAAAAAAATAGAGAAAGTACAGGAACAAGTACAGACATGAGAGAAACAAAAACGGAAAATACTGGAACAAGTGCAGACAGGACAGGCAAATTTAGAGAAAGCACAGGAACAAATATAGAGTACTGAAATACCAAGGCTTTTAGATGTTAAATCTCGATTATCAGGCTCAGAATTACCTTAATTTTAAACGCTTCCAACTAGGTGACCTGAAGATGGATATATATTACTTCTCGATGAAGATTAGGTCCTGAGTGAATTGCTTAGAGTATCATAATAATCGAAAGAGGAAGTAAACAAAGACAATTTGTCATTTACAGTTAGAAGTTAATCCAATGTTAATAGAGAAATAATATAAATCCTTCCTTAAATCACCTAGTTAGAAGCGTTTAAAATAACGGTAATTCTGAGCCTATTATGTAAGTACAAGGTTTTCTGTAACCCCAAACCAAAATTAATAGGGAATTGCAAATCAGTGGACACCCACACAAACGAACACATATTTGGTATGCATCGCCGCACTGCACACATGTTAAATGTACCAAATCTATCGACAAATTACAAAATTAGGTCTGGAAAATTTATCGCCAAAAGTTCTGAATTGGCATGCTGGTTCCCGTAGAACCGGCTGATCGATACTCAATATACTCAAGCAAACGCGATGTGTAGCAGACGGAAAAAAACACTTATAGTTTAGCTTATATTTGTGATTAGGGCACATAACCGTTTATAATTTTATTTACGTTCCGTCTTAGGCTCGTTAGTGCAGAGCAGTTCAAATTGAACTACTTCGTGCAAACTTAAGCAGTTCAACTTGAACCGCTAAGCAGACGTAAAGTTAACGCTATTTTTCATTTCCATCTCTGGGGGGATCGATTTGGTGAGAAAAAAAGATCCTAAATCAATCCCCAAATGTTTGGTTTGCTGCCTCCCAAAGACTGGGTTAGTAGTTAGTAGTTATCATTTTCTCAAAAAAATAGTCTATTTGTATAGGTTCTGCCGCATGAATGAAAGAACGATATGAACATAGTTTGAACACTAGCTTCATAAAATAGAATTAAATTGGTTTCGATACATGTATGCTTACCTTGTTTCGAAGAGCTAAACGTTCTCAGTCTATAATTATCGTCATCATCTTGATCGTCGATTTGGAGCTGTTGCATATTTATTTGGGGTACATCTAGGAATATGTTAGATTTTCTCGTAGCTGAAAACAAAAACGTTCATTTTATAAGCAATAGTAAAGAACATAACTCGTATAGTGTTCTAATCATAAATTATTATAAGGGAGAACCATTTTAGGGCGTAATGAAATAACAAACGGGTAATACAACACTCTAAATTAACCGCCAGAAAATTCAACATGTACTTGAGGTACAGAAATAACAGAAAAATTTGTGCGAAATAAAATTATATAGTTCTTACTACATCACTTTGTTTATCCCAGGCTTTAACTTCGAAGATGAAAATCAATCATATTTGTAATTTAGGTACGTTCAAGAACAATTTTACTAATTATAAAAAAAAAATCAACCGAAAAAAGACTTCGCTGCTATTTATTATTATTGAAAGTACATACCAAAAATCAATTGAGGATTACCGTTACTGGAGATAACAAGAAAACAAAATCAAGAGGAAGAACAACATTTTGATTACAAATTTAGAGGATTTCTCATACCTAATTTAGTTCGAACGTTTTGAATTCTTCTATCTGTAATATAAATATGAATAAAGTAGAAAGAATAAGCTTCCGAATTAGATGCGCATTTTACACTGAATGTATGGTTAGAATTTATTTCAAATTACATAACATAATCAACTATTTTTTAGTTAAAATCACACAAAAACAGATAATAACTAGTGATTTGCAGTCTCGATATTACCAGGAATTATGAGATAACTAGGAAATGGAATAACTGAGGCAAAAATTGCCATTAAGATCCAATTCTATGAGCCTCAAAGGAAGTAAGCCTTGATATTATTTTGTGGAATTTGTATTTTGTTTGGACAGACCTCGCCGACGAAGACGGAGGGAAGGATGATTTAAAAAAACATCCATTACAGCTAGGCTTTTACTCAAGTTATCTTTGCCGTTGTGTAGCTTCAACCTTCAGCTAAATCAAAGTCTTGACACTACATTCCTTTTGTGGAATTTGACCATTCTATTTCAAATGCCACTAAGAATCCCTCCAGCTCAGAACTCGAACATACGATAAATGATTTGTAAGACTATCGCCATATGCATTGAACCGCCAACCCCGGTTTCAACCTCCAGCTAACTGACGTTTGTCTGTCACATAGATACGCGTTTACAAAGTTAATCCATGGATCGAAATAATTGCTGTTTTATAAAATATTTAAGCTGTCAGGTTTAATCCCGTGTCCCGTCTAGTTCCGGCCTCTTCTAATAATTTATTAAATTTTTTGGAGGAGGGAGGGGGGTTCTAGTCTAGAATTCTAGTGCTCTTTTAGATTGCACAGTGAAATTTTTGTTTCGAAAGTTTCATGGCTATCGAGAATCCACTACCGGTGAAACCTGCAGTAGCAGGTCCTTCGAAGCGTTACAAAGGACACTGTCAAAAAATGGTGCAGAATGACTGGAAATAAAAGCACAGACTAACAAACATGACACTATGAGTAATTTCTTCTAAAAAAAACTTCGTGGTGCACTAGTTCCACCTATATTGAACTGCGCGAACTATTTACTATTGGTTCACCCCTTGTGTTGTCCCGATTTGACGGTTCAATGCATAGGACGCTGGTCTTACAAGCCAGTTGTCGTATGTTCGAGCCCCGACCTGGAAGGATTCTTAGTGTCAGTAGGATCCATAGTACTAGTCATGCAATGATTCCGTACGCTAAGAATCGGCTGCGAGGTCTGTTGAAACAGAAAGGTCAAATTCCACAAAAGGAATGTAATACCAAGACTTTCATCCGGCGGAATTATTTTTTACCAAGAATTGATCCACTGGTTTCCTGTTCCATGTCGTAAAAGGCCACAAAAATAGGAACTCCTAAGTCAAGGTGTATTTCCGTGCCGATGGCTGAATGGCTGCAGGAGGTTAAACAATGCAGTCGTGAACGGAATATCTTGGGATTTTCCCTTACCGTGTTAAGCGAAGCTCTGGCACAGTGGACGACTTCTTTCTTCGCAACTCGTGGGATTTAAATGATTAAAACATTTAAAAAAATCCTTACATGGTTCGCTATAGGCGATTATAAGCCAATATATTTGGTTTCTTGTAGTTGTTGTACGGTAAGTGCTGGAGGTGGAGTGTTCGTTACTTTAATTGATAATGGTTAGAGTGGCACAAATCAATCTCCAGCATAAACGTACAGCAACTATGAATCTATCCAGACTTCTGCAAGAAGGTAAAGCTTCTTTAGCTTTGGTTCAAGAACCATATTTCCAAAAGGGAAACTTCTACGTTGGAAAATTGTTAAACCCAGTCTTTGTTGCCTTTAACAAGACCGGAATGACTAATCCACGTGAAATGCCTCGAGCATGCATACTTGCAAATAGTGCTCTCGATGTCTCTCTCATATCGGAGCTCACAACTCGGGATATTTGTGCTGTCACAGTTGGTATGACTACTGATGGCATAGACAGAAAATATGTCTATTGTTCGGCATATTTGCCGCATAACCAACCTTCGCCAAGCGATGACTTCAAAAAGGTTGTATCATACTGCTGCAAAAGTGATTTACCGCTTGTAATCGGCAGTGACATAAATGCTCACCATATCATTTGGGGCAGCACAGATATAAATTCGAGAGGCTCTGATATGATGGAATTTGTGAGCAGTACAAACCTGCACATAGTCAATGCAGGAAACCGTCCAACTTTTGCGAGATCTGGCAGAGAGGAGGTTTTGGACGTAACTCTCTGCTCTGATAGAATTGCGCATGAGTTGGTGAATTGGCTCGTCTCCGATGAGCTCGAACCTTCGTTGTCTGATCATAAGTACATATTTTTTGATCATTCAAACGTTAAATTTGATATTATCACATATCGTAATCCCAAATCTACAAACTGGGACCTCTATGAAGAGGGCTTGGCGACTAGATTTTACGGGTACCAACCAACAATTGAAACCCCAATTGATTTGGAAAATGTTGTCGACGAGACAAACTCACTCATAGTTGCAGCATATGAAGAGGCTTGTCCACTTCGGATTGTGCGAGCTACTAGAGGAACTCCTTGGTGGAATGCTGAACTTGCTAGACTAAGGAAACTATGCAGAAGAGCTTGGAACCACCGTCGCAGAAATGGGTCGGAGGCATTCGTGTTGGCTCGAAGGGCTTACAAAAATGCTCTTCGATCGTCTGAGCGAAGTGGTTGGAAAAGCCTCTGCACAAATGTCTCTAGTCTCAACGAGGCTAGCAGATTAAATAAGTTACTTTCGAAGTCTAAGGACTTTAATGTCAGTTTCTTAAGAACTTCAGATGGTGAACACTTGTCTGATGAAGGTGATGTACTTTACTATCTTTTTAACACTCACTTTCCAGGATGTATGGATCCATCACCGACAGCTCTTCCCGAGACTTTTTCAGGTAGTTACGATTCTTGGGCCCTTGCTCGAAGCGTTGTGACGATTGAATCGGTCAAATGGGCAGTTGAGAGTTTTGCTCCGTACAAGTCTCCTGGAAAGGATGGAGTTTTCCCAGTGTTACTGCAGAAAGGGTATGAACATTTCAAACATGTTTTGAAGAAAATACTTACTTTTAGTCTTGCGACAGGATATATTCCAAGAGCCTGGCAGGAAATAATTGTCAAATTTATTCCCAAGGGCGGTCGCGACACTTATGAGGAAGCGAAGAGTTTCAGGCCTATCAGTCTAAGCTCATTTCTTCTTAAAACAGTGGAACGCATAGTCGATCACTATATCAGAAATGTTAGTTTGGGCCTGCATCCGCTACATGGAATGCAACATGCTTACCAGCGTGGAAAGTCCACTACAACCCTGTTACATGATGTTGTGTACAACATTGAAAAAGCTTTCTCACAAAAGCAATCTTGCTTGGGAGTTTTCCTAGATATTGAAGGTGCCTTTGATAACGTGTCTTTCAATTCAATTCTGGAAGCAGCCCGTGGTCATGGCATACCTTCAAGTATCACAAATTGGATACACGCAATGCTTAGCAATCGACTTCTTTGCTCATCGCTTCGGCAAGCAGAGATTAGAAAGCTAAGTGTCTGTGGGTGTCCTCAAGGTGGTGTACTATCCCCACTTTTATGGAACCTTGTCGCTGATGGTTTGTTAAGGAAACTTAATAACCTTGGATTTCCGACTTATGGTTTTGCCGACGATTATCATATATTGATGACCGGTATAAGCATTAACACTCTCTTTGATTTAATGCAGCAAGCCCTGCGATCTGTTGAACAATGGTGTTGTCAGGTTGGATTATCTGTAAATCCGGGCAAAACATCAATGGTGCTTTTCACTCATCGTAGGATGATCACAGGAGCTCGTCCGTTGCAGTTCTTTGGTTCAGAGGTCACTGTGGTCGAACAAGTTAAATACGTCGGGGTTATTCTTGACTCAAAACTGAATTGGTCTGCTCACATTGACTTCAGAATTAAAAGAGCTTGCATGGCTTTCGGCCAATGTAGACGAGCTTTTGGAAAATCATGGGGACTCAAACCCAGATATATTCATTGGATCTACACAACTATTGTTAGACCAATTTTAGCATATGGATGTCTTGTATGGTGGCAGAAAGGAGAAGTCGCGACAGTTCAGTCAAAGCTAAATCATCTCCAAAGGATGGTCCTAATGGCGATGACAGGAGCATTCACGACAACTCCTACTGCTGCTCTAGAGGCGCTACTGTGCATTAAACCACTACATGTGTTCCTAAAACAAGAAGCATTATCTTGTGCATATCGTCTTAAGGTTACAGGGCTTTGGAACAGTAACCCATTAGATTATGCTACCAGCCACACTCGCTTGTGGTCTCAAATGGTTACGTGGGATGAGTATTTACTCGCTCCTAGTGACCTAACTCTCACATGCAGTTTTCCTTTCAAAACATTCAATGTGAGCTATCCTTTTCGTGAGGAATGGTTGTCTGGTTGTCTGGAACGACAACTTGATGAACACATAGTTTGTTATACGGACGGTTCTCTGTTGAATGGTCGTGCTGGTGCTGGTGTCTACTGTCGTGAAATGAGGCTGGAGCAGTCTCATTCACTTGGTAGATACTGTACTGTGTTTCAAGCAGAAATCTACGCGATTCTGTGTGGAGTACAATCGGCACTTCAGCAGAGGATCTGTGGTAAGCGAATTTATTTTTGTTCCGACAGTCAGGCAGCCTTAAAAGCACTCAGTTCGAATGACTCACGGTCGAATCTAGTGATCGCATGTCGAACTCAAATTGAAGACCTCAGCATTTCAAATGCTGTTTACTTCTTATGGGTACCCGGCCATTCTGGTATTACTGGAAATGAATGGGCTGATGAGTTGGCTAGAGCTGGTGCAACGAATGATTTCGTTGGTCCTGAACCAGCTTTACCACTTTCAACTAGTTGGATAAAGCACAAGATTCGTTCTTGGGCTGTATCCAAACATGCCAGCTACTGGCGCAGCTTGCAAACTTGCGCTCAGACAATAGCATTTCTACCAGATTTAAATCTGAAAATGTCAAAGTGTCTACTGCATTTCTCCAAGCATCATTGCAGTATTCTGGTCAGAGCTCTGACTGGACATTGCAAACTCAATTATCACATGGCTACTATTCAACGTGCTGAGTATTATTCGTGTGATTTGTGTGAATGCGATTATGGTACTTCATATCATCTGATATGTAACTGTCCCGCATTGACGCAGCTACGTATCCGGGTTTTTGGTTCTCCATACATGGTTGAGTCTGTGTATGCGGAGCTAAAATTGAAGGATATTCTCTCGTTTCTTATCCAATGTGGTAAGGAGCTATAGTCAGAAGGGTTCATCGTTCTTCCTGGAGTGAATGAATCCCTTCTGTATTTACCTTAAATAGGGTTTAGCGGATTGTTTGGCATCTTTTAGGGGGTGCCGAATTTACTTCTGCTCGTACATACTGCGAATCGTTCTGCATTCTTCCGGGAGTGCAGAATGGTGTCGCTTTTGTAAGATCTTCAAATCCTCTCGGGAGTTGGAGGTTTTATTAACAGCGGACTGTTCGGGACCTCGTAGAGGTTCAGAATTTACTTCTGCTTCCACTAAATGTGATCCTCAGCAGATTGTTCGGCATCCCTTAGGGGTGCAGAATTTACTTCTGCTTTTATGTGTTTTTGTGTCGTCAATTTTTCCCATCCTCCTAGTCCAACCCTTACCATTTCCTTTCAATCCTTCCCTCTTATATATCGGGAAAATGATGCTAAAAACAAATTGATGGCAAGGCACAAATCTCCAAATATCAAGGGGAACGTGCCATTTGAGCCAATTTGTTCTGATTCCTGATTCCTGATACAAGCCAGTTGTCGTATGTTCGAGCCCCGACCTGGAAGGATTCTTAGTGTCAGTAGGATCCATAGTACTAGTCATGCAATGATTCCGTACGCTAAGAATCGGCTGCGAGGTCTGTTGAAACAGAAAGGTCAAATTCCACAAAAGGAATGTAATACCAAGACTTTGCTTCACCCCTTGTTTTATGTAAAAGTATAGCTACTTGCAGGTATGCCTGATTTCATCAGGCTTTGTAGAATATTTGAAAAAGAATCGTCGCAATAAACTATAGGACTACATTGATAATATATTTAATGCTTTTAGCAATGTTTCAATGCAACAATTTATTTCTCTCAACGTTGTTCAGAAAAGTGACTTCTCATGTACGTGGAACCGATTATTGGTTTGAGGTATAACACATGGATCAATAAGTCCCGAGACTAACAATGCAAACAACATTTTTGCAAATTTTTTTTTATTCATCAACATAATCACCTTTTAGGGTGATACAATGATTCCAACGTTTTTCCAATTTTTCAATACCATGTTTATAAATAAAATTATCTTTCGCTTCAAAATAAGCTTCAGTTTCAGCGATGACCTCCTCATTTGAGCCAAATCTTTTTCCCTGGAGCATTTTTTTAAGATCAGCAAAGAGCCAGTAGTCACTGGAGGCTAAATCTGGCGAGTATGGGGGGTGGAGAAGCAGATCAAAGCCCAATTCGTTCAATTTCGCCATTGTTTTCATCGACTTGTGGCAGGGTGCATTTTGTTCCATCGAAAGCAATCGCGGCACCCACTTGGAAAAAACCTTTTTCATGCTCAATTTTTCATGAAGGATAGTAAATACACTTCCATATGATATCTATGTCATCTCTGCAATCTCACGGAGCTTCACTTTACGATCTTTCATTATAATTTTTGTCACTTCACTCACATTTTCCGGTGTAACGGCTTCCACAGGTCTACCCGAGCGTTCCGCGTCATTTGTGTCGGTACGACCACGTTTAAACTCGGCGAACCACCGACAAATCGTTGCTTTTGATGGACAAGAGTCCGGATAACATTTTTCAATCCATTGTTTCGCTTGCACGGTGTTTTTACCCATTAAAAAACAATGTTTCATCAAAACACGAAACTCGGTTTTTTTTTCATTTTTTAAACAAACTACAAAACGACTTTACTTAAACCTCGATAACTCAGCTGTTTCTGGTCGGATCGACTTAAAGTTTTGACCCGTTTCAAGCAAAGGATAGTACTCTAGAAAGACGTGGTTACTGGTTTACTACGAGCGCCATCTCTGCTTTAGAGGACTTATTGATCCATGTGTTATACATAGCTGTAAAATTAAGAATTTTTGGTAGTATACCATTCGCTGTATTTCGCTGTTCATTAAAGCAGTGGTGATAAAGGGTTTCGAAATCTTACCGCAGTTACAAATTGCTTACCAGACCATAGCTTGCTTATAAAATTTTTCGACTTCAATCGATATCTCGGACTGGTTTAAGAATCGTATTGTACAGCTTTCGAACCCTCGGCCTGATCGATGCTTCTTGTTACGGACTACGTCTTGATTGTTTCAGCTTCTTGTAGGTTCGAAGATTCAAACGTTCTTTAGCACGAAGAACATTTGACTTCGAAGTGCCCACTTTTTTGGCCACATCCCGAACTGAAACCTCCTTCTTTTGCTCGAACGCCTTCAGTATACGTTTATCCAACTGAGGGTTAGCAGGACCTTTTTTTCGACCCGTTTTCGGTTTATCCTCACCGAACTTCCTGATTGCATTTCGCACGGCTTTTTCACTTACTCCTTCCATTTTTGCTATCTTTCTCAGTGACATTCGTATTGCATAGGCGGTTCAATGCATAGGACGCTTTCTGTGCACCATTTGTACAATCTCGACGTAATTTTTCGACGTTGTTCTGCTGAAAGTCCACGCATTAAGAAACAAACTAATGAAAACGAATATACAACTGCAATATACAAGTGGTTAGAGAAGAGTATAAACAACAGGACGCAGCCATAAAAATTGTCTTTACAGAGAATGAACCTACCCGAGCGTCTGTTCCCCATGTTGGCTGCTCGGCCATTTTTCGGCTGCTCGGCCATCCATGGAAGTTGACCATCAATGTCAATTTCCCTCTCTGAGCAGCCTAGATAGCCGTGTAGTGTCGGTAGCGGTTTCCCAACTGGCTAAGAATAACGCTACGGTCCACCTGTACCGGTGGTATAAGTCCACCAAACAGGTAAGCCGTGTGGCATCCGGCGGAATTATTTTTTACCAAGAATTGATCCACTGGTTTCCTGTTCCATGTCGTAAAAGGCCACAAAAATAGGAACTCCTAAGTCAAGGTGTATTTCCGTGCCGATGGCTGAATGGCTGCAGGAGGTTAAACAATGCAGTCGTGAACGGAATATCTTGGGATTTTCCCTTACTGTGTTAAGCGAAGCTCTGGCACAGTGGACGACTTCTTTCTTCGCAACTCGTGGGATTTAAATGATTAAAACATTTAAAAAAATCCTTACATGGTTCGCTATAGGCGATTATAAGCCAATATATTTGGTTTCTTGTAGTTGTTGTACGGTAAGTGCTGGAGGTGGAGTGTTCGTTACTTTAATTGATAATGGTTAGAGTAGCACAAATCAATCTCCAGCATAAACGTACAGCAACTATGAATCTATCCAGACTTCTGCAAGAAGGTAAAGCTTCTTTAGCTTTGGTTCAAGAACCATATTTCCAAAAGGGAAACTTCTACGTTGGAAAATTGTTAAACCCAGTCTTTGTTGCCTTTAACAAGACCGGAATGACTAATCCACGTGAAATGCCTCGAGCATGCATACTTGCAAATAGTGCTCTCGATGTCTCTCTCATATCGGAGCTCACAACTCGGGATATTTGTGCTGTCACAGTTGGTATGACTACTGATGGCATAGACAGAAAATATGTCTATTGTTCGGCATATTTGCCGCATAACCAACCTTCGCCAAGCGATGACTTCAAAAAGGTTGTATCATACTGCTGCAAAAGTGATTTACCGCTTGTAATCGGCAGTGACATAAATGCTCACCATATCATTTGGGGCAGCACAGATATAAATTCGAGAGGCTCTGATATGATGGAATTTGTGAGCAGTACAAACCTGCACATAGTCAATGCAGGAAACCGTCCAACTTTTGCGAGATCTGGCAGAGAGGAGGTTTTGGACGTAACTCTCTGCTCTGATAGAATTGCGCATGAGTTGGTGAATTGGCTCGTCTCCGATGAGCTCGAACCTTCGTTGTCTGATCATAAGTACATATTCTTTGATCATTCAAACGTTAAATTTGATATTATCACATATCGTAATCCCAAATCTACAAACTGGGACCTCTATGAAGAGGGCTTGGCGACTAGATTTTACGGGTACCAACCAACAATTGAAACCCCAATTGATTTGGAAAATGTTGTCGACGAGACAAACTCACTCATAGTTGCAGCATATGAAGAGGCTTGTCCACTTCGGATTGTGCGAGCTACTAGAGGAACTCCTTGGTGGAATGCTGAACTTGCTAGACTAAGGAAACTATGCAGAAGAGCTTGGAACCACCGTCGCAAAAATGGGTCGGAGGCATTCGTGTTGGCTCGAAGGGCTTACAAAAATGCTCTTCGATCGTCTGAGCGAAGTGGTTGGAAAAGCCTCTGCACAAATGTCTCTAGTCTCAACGAGGCTAGCAGATTAAATAAGTTACTTTCGAAGTCTAAGGACTTTAATGTCAGTTTCTTAAGAACTTCAGATGGTGAACACTTGTCTGATGAAGGTGATGTACTTCACTATCTTTTTAACACTCACTTTCCAGGATGTATGGATCCATCACCGACAGCTCTTCCCGAGACTTTTTCAGGTAGTTACGATTCTTGGGCCCTTGCTCGAAGCGTTGTGACGATTGAATCGGTCAAATGGGCAGTTGAGAGTTTTGCTCCGTACAAGTCTCCTGGAAAGGATGGAGTTTTCCCAGTGTTACTGCAGAAAGGGTATGAACATTGCAAACATGTTTTGAAGAAAATACTCACTTTTAGTCTTGCGACAGGATATATTCCAAGAGCCTGGCAGGAAATAATTGTCAAATTTATTCCCAAAGGCGGTCGCGACACTTATGAGGAAGCGAAGAGTTTCAGGCCTATCAGTCTAAGCTCATTTCTTCTTAAAACAGTGGAACGCATAGTCGATCACTATATCAGAAATGTTAGTTTGGGCCTGCATCCGCTACATGGAATGCAACATGCTTACCAGCGTGGAAAGTCCACTACAACCCTGTTACATGATGTTGTGTACAACATTGAAAAAGCTTTCTCACAAAAGCAATCTTGCTTGGGAGTTTTCCTAGATATTGAAGGTGCCTTTGATAACGTGTCTTTCAATTCAATTCTGGAAGCAGCCCGTGGTCATGGCATACCTTCAAGTATCACAAATTGGATACACGCAATGCTTAGCAATCGACTTCTTTGCTCATCGCTTCGGCAAGCAGAGATTAGAAAGCTAAGTGTCTGTGGGTGTCCTCAAGGTGGTGTACTATCCCCACTTTTATGGAACCTTGTCGCTGATGGTTTGTTAAGGAAACTTAATAACCTTGGATTTCCGACTTATGGTTTTGCCGACGATTATCATATATTGATGACCGGTATAAGCATTAACACTCTCTTTGATTTAATGCAGCAAGCCCTGCGATCTGTTGAACAATGGTGTTGTCAGGTTGGATTATCTGTAAATCCGGGCAAAACATCAATGGTGCTTTTCACTCATCGTAGGATAATCACAGGAGCTCGTCCGTTGCAGTTCTTTGGTTCAGAGGTCACTGTGGTCGAACAAGTTAAATACGTCGGGGTTATTCTTGACTCAAAACTGAATTGGTCTGCTCATATTGACTTCAGAATTAAAAGAGCTTGCATGGCTTTCGGCCAATGTAGACGAGCTTTTGGAAAATCATGGGGACTCAAACCCAGATATATTCATTGGATCTACACAACTATTGTTAGACCAATTTTAGCATATGGATGTCTTGTATGGTGGCAGAAAGGAGAAGTCGCGACAGTTCAGTCAAAGCTAAATCATCTCCAAAGGATGGTCCTAATGGCGATGACAGGAGCATTCACGACAACTCCTACTGCTGCTCTAGAGGCGCTACTGTGCATTAAACCACTACATGTGTTCCTAAAACAAGAAGCATTATCTTGTGCATATCGTCTTAAGGTTACAGGGCTTTGGAACAGTAACCCATTAGATTATGCTACCAGCCACACTCGCTTGTGGTATCAAATGGTTACGTGGGATGAGTATTTACTCGCTCCTAGTGACCTAACTCTCACATGCAGTTTTCCTTTCAAAACATTCAATGTGAGCTATCCTTTTCGTGAGGAATGGTTGTCTGGTTGTCTGGAACGACAACTTGATGAACACATAGTTTGTTATACGGACGGTTCTCTGTTGAATGGTCGTGCTGGTGCTGGTGTCTACTGTCGTGAAATGAGGCTGGAGCAGTCTCATTCACTTGGTAGATACTGTACTGTGTTTCAAGCAGAAATCTACGCGATTCTGTGTGGAGTACAATCGGCACTTCAGCAGAGGATCTGTGGTAAGCGAATTTATTTTTGTTCCGACAGTCAGGCAGCCTTAAAAGCACTCAGTTCGAATGACTCACGGTCGAATCTAGTGATCGCATGTCGAACTCAAATTGAAGACCTCAGCATTTCAAATGCCGTTTACTTCTTATGGGTACCCGGCCATTCTGGTATTACTGGAAATGAATGGGCTGATGAGTTGGCTAGAGCTGGTGCAACGAATGATTTCGTTGGTCCTGAACCAGCTTTACCACTTTCAACTAGTTGGATAAAGCACAAGATTCGTTCTTGGGCTGTATCCAAACATGCCAGCTACTGGCGCAGCTTGCAAACTTGCGCTCAGACAAAAGCATTTCTACCAGATTTAAATCTGAAAATGTCAAAGTGTCTACTGCATTTCTCCAAGCATCATTGCAGTATTCTGGTCAGAGCTCTGACTGGACATTGCAAACTCAATTATCACATGGCTACTATTCAACGTGCTGAGTATTATTCGTGTGATTTGTGTGAATGCGATTATGGTACTTCATATCATCTGATATGTAACTGTCCCGCATTGACGCAGCTACGTATCCGGGTTTTTGGTTCTCCATACATGGTTGAGTCTGTGTATGCGGAGCTAAAATTGAAGGATATTCTCTCGTTTCTTACCCAATGTGGTAAGGAGCTATAGTCAGAAGGGTTCATCGTTCTTCCTGGAGTGAATGAATCCCTTCTGTATTTACCTTAAATAGGGTTTAGCAGATTGTTTGGCATCTTTTAGGGGTGCCGAATTTACTTCTGCTCGTACATACTGCGAATCGTTCTGCATTCTTCCGGGAGTGCAGAATGGTGTCGCTTTTGTAAGATCTTCAAATCCTCTCGGGGGTTGGAGGTTTTATTAACAGCGGACTGTTCGGGACCTCGTAGAGGTTCAGAATTTACTTCTGCTTCCACTAAATGTGATTCTCAGCGGATTGTTCGGCATCCCTTAGGGGTGCATAATTTACTTCTGCTTTTATGTGTTTTTGTGTCGTCAATTTTTCCCATCCTCCTAGTCCAACCCTTACCATTTCGTTTCAATCCGTCCCTCTTATATATCGGGAAAATGATGCTAAAAACAAATTGATGGCAAGGCACAAATCTCCAAATATCAAGGGGAACGTGCCATTTGAGCCAATTTGTTCTGATTCCTGATTCCTGACAATCTCGACGTAATTTTTCGACGTTGTTCTGCTGAAAGTCCACGCATTAAGAAACAAACTAATGAAAACGAATATACAACTGCAATATACAAGTGGTTAGAGAAGAGTATAAACAACAGGACGCAGCCATAAAAATTGTCTTTACAGAGAATGAACCTACCCGAGCGTCTGTTCCCCATGTTGGGGCGGGTGGAAACAACGTCTGCTCTCCGTATGATGTGTCAGTGTGGGACTTTAAACAGTGCTGACACGATGGCCCTTCGGCTAGAAAGGAGGTTGGTGTAGCCGAGAACACATGTTACGCACAATCAAGGCAGAAATACGACTCGGAATAATCGGCAAAGACCTACGCAACCAACAAAGGACTACGATTGCACAGTGGTCCGGATCCACAATTTAGGGGGACAAAAACATTTGTGGCTTAGCCTTATACTTTAGAGCTATGATGTCTTCAGAACAAATGATCAGTGAAAGATAAGCCATATTTTGAAGCATATGGTATTAGGGTGGTTCTAATTATTAGGGTGATTCAAAAATTATTTTCCGTGTGTGTTGAGATAGAGGACTGCATCCTTCGGCAAAATTTTAGGAAAACTTATATCAAGCAACTTTGCCGAAAACACTATTGCAGTATCTCTAACGGTTTTACTGTTACAGCTATTTTAATAGATCAACTTAGGGTGTTCCTAAAAAAATCAGATTTTTTGCTCTAGCTTTCTTAATATTCACTTCTCGATTTTGGTACAGGTACAGTAAGGAAGCGCAAGAGAATCGAAATAAATCAATTCGCAAGTATAGGCAATTCCATCCGCAGAACTTCAATCGTTTAGTGAATCTAGAGGATGTATTCAAACGATTTCTTTTAACGTCTGATCCTGTAATAGCATTATCGAATAGAGTAACAACCAACGTGAGTGTACACCATCTTTCCGATTATGCAGCTGAATTAACATTTTTAATTTTAACACGCTAGAAGACAGCAATACCTTATTTTAATATGTATAGCTAATAAATGTCTTACATGAAAGAGCATTTTTCAATGAAAAAACCCAATTTAAAAAATATCTCCTCCGCCATTTTTTCTATAAACATGCTCGAAAGTATTTTCTATCAAATGAAACAAACCGATTTTTTTTTCGTTTGCTCCAATGTTAGATATAGCAGTTTAAAAATGATATGTTTTTGAACTAGTTTTGCTCATAACTTCGGTTCAGAAAACGCTACCTGAATGCGCTAGTCATGAAAAAATTGGTTTCAACAAACTCTAAAAGATATTTAAAGACACCAAAATCGAGAAGTGAATATTAAGAAAGCTAGAGCAAAAAATCTGATTTTTTTAGGAACATCCTAAGTTGATCTATTAAAATAGCTGTAACAGTAAAACCGTTAGAGATACTACAATAGTGTTTTCGGCAAAGTTGCTTGATATAAGTTTTCCTACAATTTTGCCGAAGAATGCAGTCCTCTATCTCAACACATACGGAAAATAATTTTTGCATCACCCTAATAATTAGAACCACCCTAATACCATATGCTTCAAAATATGGCTTATTTTTCACTGATCATTTGTTCCGAAGACATCATAGCTCTAAAGTATAAGGTTAAGCCACAAATGTTTTTGTCCCCCTAAATTGTGGATCCGGACCACTGTGGATTGGAAGCTTGGCACATGGAACTGCAAATCGCTTGGCTTCCCAAGACACAACCAAATGCTGCATGATCAGCTTCAAATCCGCGGCTTCAATATCGTAGCACTGTAGGAACTTTGTTGGACGGGACAGAAGGTGTGAAAAAGTGGGCATCGAGCAGCTACTTTGTACTAGAGCTGTGGCACAACCAGTGTTCTAGGAACGGGCAAGATACGCCAGCGCGTGATTGGGTAGCAGCCAATCAGTGATAGGATGTGCGTATTGAAGATCAAGGTCCGTTTCTTCAATTACACTGAAGTCTTTTTTCTGCGAATTTACGTACCGCATAAAAAACAGCATAAAAAAAGTCGCATAAAAAACCGCATAAAAAAAGACCTTAGCAAGTCATTTTTTATACGAGTTTACGTACCGCATAAAAAAATCGCATAACTCTGAAAATTCGCATAAAAAACGGAAAACTGAAAATTCGCATAAAAACCGCATAATTCTGAAACTTCGCATAAAAAATCGCACAAAAAACGCATAAAAATACCTTAGACGAAATCAGATGACGAGAAGGAAGCATTTTATGCGCAGCTGGAATGAATCGACGACAACTGTTCATGGCGGGATGTAAAACTCGTCATCGGCTACATCAATACTCAGGTAGGCCGGGAGGCAGCGTACAGGCTCATGATCGGGCTGGAGAGCCTGCACGCGGTAACAAACGACAACGGCCAACGATGCGTAAACTTTGCAGCAAAGATATCCACAAAGCCACCTGGAGATCACATGATCAACATACAGAAATCAAATCGAACCCGTTCTCATCGACGGGCGATTCTTCTTCGACGTCATCAATGGCCGCACTTACCGCTATGCCAACATTGATTCTGACCATTACCTTGTCGCGGTTTGTATGCGCTCAAAACTTTCGATGGTGCACAATACTTGTCGCACAGGAACGCCGGCACTCAATCTCGAGCATCTACGTAGCGTTCGTACTGCAGAGGAATACACGCAACAACTGGAGCTAGTGCTACCAGCGGAAGAGCAGCTTGGCGCAACGACTCTTGAAGACGGCTGGAGGAACATAAGGCCCGCCGTGAGTAGCACTGCTGCAACCATACTAGGTACGAAGTTATCGAATCGAGGAAATGACTGGTTCGACGGCGAATGTCAGCAGTTGGTCGAATAGCAGAGTGCAGCAAAGGTAAGGATGATGCAATACTGCACGAGAGCGAACAAGGAACGACACAGACAGGCGCGGAACAGACAGAACACGGTTTTCTGAGGGAAAAAGCGCCACCAGGAAGACCAAGATCGCGAAGCGATGGAACAGCTGTATCGCGCAAATGACACACGGAAGTTCTATGAGAAGGTGAACTGCTCACGTAGAGGCTGCACGCTACAGGCCGAAATGTGCAGAGATACCAGTGGTAAGCTTCTCACGAACGAACGTGAGGTTATCGACAGGTGGAAGGTGAAATGGTGAAATACAAGAGAACGACACAGACAGGTGCGGCATTGTCCGGATAAACTGACGCGATTGGTCAAAGCAACGATGGATAGAGTGATGTGCGACGTCCGAGTATCTGTGACGCTCTCGAGTTCCTTCGAATCTCGGAGAGGGATACCGCAAGGTGATGGACTCTCTTGTATCTTGTTCAATATTGCATTGGAAGGTGTGATTCGAAGAGCGAGAATCGACACGAGTGGCACGATCTTCCGAAAGTCCGTACAACTCTTTGGCTTCGCTGACGATATTGATTTTGTGACACCTAACCTTGAGAAGATGACGGAAACATACATCGGACTGAAAACTGAAGCTAGGCGTATCAGACTGGCCATAAATGCGTAAAAAACCATGCGATGTTCACTTCTTGGACCTGGATGTTTTTTGGTGGATTTAGCAACCGCTGGGTGTTCCGGTGTGGGAAGATAATAACCTGTGTCTTGGAAGCATTCACGAGAATCTTCTAGTCCGACAGGTGGCTGGTGTAGCAGTCCATTCCTTTCTGAAGATTGCTTGTTAGTTAGTTAACCACTCGGCCGCTGTACGACAATGATGAATCACCGGCGAAAAATGAACTTTTCCCATTCCGAGGAAGAACCGGGGCATCGGCGATGAATATATTGTACAGAACACGCCCAAGGTTGCTTCCCTGGGGGACACCGGCTGGAACGTCGAGCTCGTCCGAAAGCGTTTTTTGGAGGCTACGCTGTTTCAGATAACTGTTAACTATTTTAACAAAATACATTGGAAAGTTGAAGGCAACCAATTTATGGATGAAGCCATTATGCTTTATCATTTGTCACACGAAGCAGTTGGTGCACTGTCGAGTGACCTTTAAGGAAGCCAAATTGTTCATCCGGGAGAATGCGGTGATCATCCACATGCATGAAAATGCGACTGTAGATGGAGCGTTGATACAGTTCCTGAGTGAAGACAGTAAGGTCGATAGCTTGACGGTTATGTCGGATCTTTTCCGGGCTTAAGGGTAGGAATAACTTTCGCAAGATCCCATTGCGACGGGAAATAGCTCAAGGTGAAGCAACTGTTGAAAATTTTACAGAGCAACTCCAAAGATTTGGGACCCAGTTTTTCCAGGATAACTTTGGAAAGCACATCAAAACCGGGTGCCTTTATATTTCGAGTGAATCTGATGTTTTTCTTCATTTCATCAACGATAATGCGAGCTTAGGCGAAACTTCGACGGTAGCACGATCAGTATTCAAGATTGGCTCCTGGACTTAGTCCTCTTTCAGACTGACGATATTGATACCGAGACAGTGCGACGATTTAAGGGACGGGTAGGGTCTAATGCTTTTTAAAAAACATTTAAATTTTTTCTTTGTATTTGTAAAACATTTCAAGAATACTCTTTGCAATTTTCAAGGCTATTGGAACAAAACTCAGCAAGTTATAGGCCTTAATCTTTGCTTATTTCATACTGCGAAGAAATGAGAGTTTGACTTCGAAACTTGACAAAACATTCTTGAAATGTTTCAAACATTTCAAGAATACTCATTGCAATTTTCAAGGCTATTGGAACAAAACTCAGCAAGTTATAGGCCTTTATCTTTGCTTATTTCATACTGCGAAGAAATGAGAGTTTGACTTCGAAACTTGACAAAACATTCTTGAAATGTTTCATTATAAAAAAAATACAAAAGAAAATAAATATGGTTACTTAAGAATGTTAGAGCCTACGGGTTCCCTTCCCGGGTTGTTTCCTTCGATTTTATTTCGACAAAAAACTTTAAACACGTTTTTCTTGAAAGTAGGTTTTGAGTAGCAGGACTTTTTGCAAATTTTGCACATACTCTCTACATGTAAAATACCAAACCCTAACGTTTTCTTTTTCGTTTTTATTACTTTGGGAAGGGTTTACAGCAACAAAATAACTATTTTTTTCACGAAAAATCGTTCTTTTGACTTCAAACAATAAAAAATATTCAAAAAATTAAAAATAAATCAAACAAAAACGTTGGGGTCTACAGGGTCTGCCATCTAACTTATTTTTGATGTGGAACACATCTTTATTAGGGGTGCAAATCACAAACTACACGTAGAAATGTGGTCAGGTTTTAAACACTTACAGCTCAGTCTGTTTTGTATCAATTATTAATATTATTTCATCATTTGATAGGAAATATTTCTACGTATTGATTTGAATGTTCATAGCCAAATATTTTGAATTTTATATCATTGAAATGTTGATTAATAGCTAGCAGTGTCCTATTTTGTCTTCAAAAAATCTCCAGCATACCGGATTTCCCTGCCATAGTCGACGGTTTTGAAGGAGTAAGCGATGTATCAAAGAGAGAGCATCGCTCTGATTGGTCAATCGATTCAAAAGCGAAGCTGCTGGAAGCACGCGAATCTATAAATAGAAGCGCAATTAAAGCTAACGTTTCAGTCCGTCTCGTAGCAAGCTAGAGGTAGGTTGCTGCTAGACAGCAAGAGAGAAACGCCATAAAACGATTTGAAGCTTTAAAAGCTCCCTGTGCGTATTACATTTCTCTCCATGCTCTCTCGTAAATGTGTAAAAAGACTCAAGATGTGGCCGGGTGGCCAAGAAAGTTTGATATTTTCGGTTACAAGTTTGATTACATCACATAAAATCCAATAAAGCTACCGCTTGTTTGGCAGCCTTGCTGAGCCGATTTTATTCCTCTCTCATGTTTCGTTACGTTACCAAGCAGAAATGGTGCCGCCATAGAAACGTACTTGCCATTAGAAAAATAACATTTCCTTAATTTTTATCGCGACAACATATATGTTTTTATGCACTAATCGCATCTAAACTAAATTATCTAGACATTGTCAGGATAGATTTTTGATCCATGCTTTTGAAGGTGAGATATTCAATGAACAAGTTGAAAGTTGCCGTTTTCAGCTATGCAACTCTTAGTTCAGAAAAAAAGACTTTCCCGACCGATAAAGTCAAACAATCATTCTGAAATTTTCATAGAATAATCTAAACTAAATTTCTTAGAGATTGTCTGTTGGGTTTTTTGATATTCGTCACCGTTTCTGAGAAAATCAGATTTGAAGCGTGAAAATAGCCCTTCAAAACGCCCTAAAACATACTTGTGTCAGCCCTTAATTGGTATGCTCTGATCTTATGTCATGCAAGCTCGGAATTCCATGTTATGTCGTTTCCCCATGAGAAATTGACAACTACCCCTGGATAAATTTTGAGTGCTTAAGATTAATTTCTAATTTATATTAGATGAACTCGATTGATAATGAGAAATAGTTTATCGCTTCAACCGAAATCGCAGAATGGTAGAGAAACTTAACGCTAAAAAAACTGCTTGCATAAAAAACTTGAACACAAGCTTGGCGAAGAGAGGCTTAATTATCGAAATCGCAAGTATGTACAAAGATATAATTGCATGCATTTCGGATAATGGTGTGATTTCGTCGGTCATAAAACAAATGCAAATCAAGACAAATGATGTTCGGTGTTGGTTCGGATTGATTGAACTTTTTGATTGTAGATCATTAGAAATTTTGGTTGCCTTGTTCCACATCAACAGCTCGAACAACCCCATATGGTTGATCCTTGTAGTTTTTAACTAGCGGTTATTTCGACATTGGTAACCTCAATGTCACTTCTGATTTGACAGAAACTTAGTTTTATCCGCTGAACCGGAAATGGTTGTGTATACGCTTTAGGAACGCGTGAAAATAGTGCAGTTTTACTTTGAAAATCAGCTTGAAGAAGACGACGATTTTTCCCAAAAAAAAATCATCTTCTCGGATGAGGCACATTTTCATCTCGGCGAGTATGTTAATAAGCAAAATTGTCGCATCTGGAGGGCGGAAAACCCGCACGATATCATGGAGAAGCCGATGCATTCTCAGAGAATGACGGTTTGGTGCGGGTTTTGGTCTGGCGGCATCATTGGGCCATTTTTCGTCGAAAATGAGGCAGGAGCCGCCACCACGGTCAATGGCGAGCGCTACCGCGCCATGATTAGCGATTGGTTCTTCCCGCTACTTGAAGAGAAAGACTTGGACACCATTTGGTTCCAACAAGACGGCGCTCCGTGCCACACAGCCAACACTACGATCGATCTTCTGCGCACTGTCTTCGAAGATCGAATTATCAGTCCAAATTCGGATGTCGTTTGGCCACCTCGGGGCTCTGATTTGACGCCGTTAGACTATTGTCTTCGGGGGGCTGTCAAAGATAAGTGTTATGTGGACAAGCCAGAGACAATTCAAGCCTTGAAGGACAACATTCGTGCAGCCATAGCTGAAATAAAGCTGCATACAATCGAAAATGTACTAAAAAACTGGACCGACCGTATGGCGTACTGCAATGCCAGCCGAGGCAGCCATTTGAATGAAATTATATTCCACAATTAACCGGAAGGATTGTACTTTAATATGAAAAAATAATTTTTGGAATCGGATGAACCGTTTGTGTTTTATTGCATGTTAAAAATAAGTTACATGGCGGACCCTGTAGAAAACATCTACTATATCTATACTGCTTCGATTTGTTGACTTATGATTAGTCTGTGCTGAGATACAGTGGACACCGCAAATCATGATTTTTAAGAAGCGTTGTGGAAAATACCTCTTCACCAACTTATTCTTCAATATTTTTCCACGAAAATATTACAAAATGCAAAATGTTTGAGTTTATTTTGTTGAACGATAGTTCTGAAAAAAAAATCGAAAAAATCATGTTTTTTTTCATAATTTAGACCCTATTCCCCTATATTAGATCTTCAGACTTCTGCACTAACTTGGTGAAACTTTCCAACACTATATCGACGCTGCCTTGAAGAAATATCTTTTAAGCACACTTGTGATTTTTTTCAAAACTCTAGAAAAATCAGGGAAAAAGTTATTAACAATCAAAAGCAGAGAAATAAATCGGCCAACCAGGGTAGGTAGGCCGACTATGATGAAATATGTGAAACACATCAAATGCATCAATAGAAAACGTTTATTAGTGGAAACAACTCAGATCAACTGGAATCATGAAAGGAGAAAAAAAACCAGAGAGAATCGAGCAGATATCACTCCTCAAAAAAAACTTAGTATCTCGTAGTAAGTAATATGTATGAGAGAATAATAATACCGAGTGAATAGTAGTATGTACAAGCATATTAATTAACTATAAATACAACACTTATAATCACCAACATTAGCGTAACATTTAAGTTCACTCAGAAAACAATGCATTTCACGAATACACTAAATTTACAACTCGGTCAACCAACCCCGCACAAAACTCGGCCAATCTAACCCAATGGGCTTTTAAATGCCCTTTCCAGCGGTACAATGTTTTTGGAGTTCGGATGATAATTGATTCGCGTTACCCATATTACTGTACAAAAACCTAAATTTACTCAAAAGGGCCGAAAATAGAATAACCGGGTTCCTGCACAAACGACGACACAAAAACACCTGAAATTACGTCGGTACATGGATGGCCTAATATTACACCAAAATCACAATAGATGTCACCTTTGCGCATAATAGCCCTTTCATAAAAGCCACTCGGCCACCCTGCCCCTAGTTATTGATTCGGAGTTCCATCAGTCCGGTCAAGATAGAGATCCTGCATCAGATATTTGTTTTTCAAAGAAAGTGTGTTATGTAATACTATGCAGTTTTGAATAATATTAATTATTGCTTTTATCATATATAAAGGTTATGCAATCATTTGAAAATCGACTAGCAAAAATTGACCCGGAACAATGTCTGTGTGTGTATGTGTCAAATAATCTCTCTAGGTTTGCTCGGAGATGAATGAACCTATTTTGACAAACTTAGACTTAGAAATATCTTATAGTCCATACGGAATTCCTGAATTTCATCCCGATCCGATTTCCGGTTCAGGAATTATAGGATAAAATGGGTTAAATATTGTATACATAAAGCGGCGAAACGAAAACAGTAAAAAAAATTCTAAACTGATCTCAAAACTACACAGATCGACAGCCATATATAACTCACTCACTTTTCTCAGCGATGATTTGACCGATTTCCAAAAACTTAGGTAAAACCATGGTTCCTGTTCACAAAAAAGGTGATAAACGAAAATGTGGTATCACGAATCTCTCAGACGCAGTTAAAATGTTTGAAATTATCGTATATAGTGCTCTCTACTCCAATTCGTTACAACTTGTTTTGAACATTTGGAGAAAGGAGAGCAAATTGATGTTATTTATACTGATCTTAAAACTGCTTTCGATACGATTGACTATTAGCAAAATTATCAGAATTATCATTTAGGAGTTAGCCAAATTTCGTGCTAGGGCACATAGAATTATGAGTTTCTGGGCGTATTACAAATCAGTTGAGATCTCATTTAACTGGTAGAAGCAACCTTGGTCCGCTATTGTTCATTTTATTTTTCAACGACATTTTGCAAGTTCTGATGCCTGGAAGTAAATTGTCGTATGACGATGATCTGAAGATTTACTTTATTGTTAGGTCCATTGATGATTGCGTTTGCTTTCAAGCAATATTGGATCAGTTCGCCGACTGGTGTCATCGAAACAACCGGACAGTGAGTGTTTCCAAATACGTAGTCATGTCTTATTACTGCATCAAATCGCCTTTAACATTCGACTACGCTGTTGATGGTGTCGTCCTGCATAGAACTCATCAATTTAGTGATCTAGGTGTGCTGCTTGATGAAAAGCTCACATTCAATATGCATCGATCTGCCGTAATCGCAAAAACTAACCGACAATTCGGGTTTATTAAGAAGACAATTCGGGTTTATTGAAAATTTTCTTAAATCCTTATTGTTTGAAAGCACTCTAATGCTCACTTCTTCGGCCCATATTGGAGAATGCTTCAATCGTTTGACATCCTGATCAATTGACTTGAAGCTTGAGGATACAAAACGTACAGCGTAAGTTCATCAGATATGCACTGCGGAAGCTACCATGGCGCGACCCGATAAATCTCCCACGTTATGTAGATCGCACTAAGATGCTAAATATAAGAACTTTTCAACGACGTCGTTGCATCCACCAGGCGGGATTTTTCGCAAAACTCTTGAATGGCGAAGTTGACAGCTCTGAACTATTGTCATCATTGAGCATCCGAGTCCCATCCAGATGTCTGCGTCATGATTCATTTCTCATACCTCGCTTCCATCGCACTAACATCGGATATCATGAACCGTTTACATCACTGATTCGAACTTTTACATCTGTCGTGAAACTATTCGAATTCGGAGAACCGTCTTTCCGATTTATCACATGGATTAAAAATAATGTAAACATATAATATATGACTATGTTTCATGCAGACTTTTGTCAGATGGGTTAATAAGAATGAAAATAAAATAAAATAAAAATAAATGAAATAAATGGTCCCGTACTCCAATACAATATTCTTGGAATTCAACCGGATCCGTCTTCCGTTTCCGGAATTCTAGGGTAAAGTGGGTTAAAAATTATATACAGTCACTTAAAGTGGCGCAACAAAATACGTAAAAAAAATTCTAAACTGACCTCGAAACAACACCAATTGGTAGCTATTATCAGTAAGCAGTCAAACAAACTGATTCCGGTTATCCTGTTAAAACTTTTATACCGTTACTTAAAGCAGAGAAACAAAAACCGTAAAATATTTTCTGAACTGGCCTCAAAACTACATCAATTAGTATCTATTATCAAACCGATTCCGGCTATCCTGGTCTCCGGTTTTCGATTAACGACGAAGGATAATAGTCATATGCCCTAAAATGGATCTTACTCATTTTTCCCAGAAATTGCAGAACCGATATTCCTGATCTGTTAGGGTCAAATAAAAATTCTTATGGTACTATCAAAAATTAATGCATATTTTTGGAGTCAACATAAATTTAAGCTTCAAATAACTGTATGTGCTAACAGATCGGCTGAAAAGTTCGTATCGTTTCTATGAGAGGGCGCCATTAGAATTAAATCCATACCATTTCAGTTAGTACCAACCTTCAAAAGATACGTGTATAAATTTGACAGCTGTCTGATTATTAGTTTGTGAGATATTGCATTTTGAGTGAAGCTGCTTTTGTTATTGTGAGAAAAATGGAAAAAAAGGAATTTCGTGTGTTGATGAAACACTACTTTTTGATGAAAAAAAGTGCCGCCGATACCAAAAAATGGCTTGATGAGTGTTATCCAGACTCTGCACCGGGCGAAGCAACAATTCGTAAGTGGTTTGCAAAATGTCGTACTGGTCATATGAGCACCGAAGACGATGAACGCAGTGGACGTCCAAAAGAGGCTGTTACCGATGAAAACGTGGAAAAAATCCACAAAATGATTTTCAATGACCGTAAAGTGAAGTTGATCGAGATAGCTGACACCCTAAAGATATCAAAGGAACGTGTTGGACATATTATTCACGAATATTTGGATATGAGAAAGCTTTGTGCAAAATGGGTGCCGCGTGAGCTCACAATCGATCAAAAACAACAACGAATTGATGATTCTGAGCAGTGTTTGCAGCTGTTATATCGAAATAAAACCGATTTTTTTTCGTCGATATATAACAATGGACGAAACATGGCTCCATCACTTCACTCCGGAGTCCAATCGACAGTCAGCTGAGTGGACTGCACGCGATGAACCGAACCCAAAGCGTGGAAAGACTCAACAATCGGCTGGTAAGGTTATGGCGTCTGTATTTTGGGATTCGCATGAAATAATTTTCATCGACTACCTTGAAAAGGGAAAAACCATCAACAGTGACTATTATATAGCGTTATTAGAGCGTTTGAAGGACTAAATTTAAAAAAAAACGGCCTCATTTGAAGAAGAAACAAGTTTTGTTTCATCAGACAATGCACCGTGTCACAAGTCGATGAAAACCATGCTGAAATTGAACGAATTGGGCTTCGAATTGCTCCCTCATCCACCGTGTTCTCCAGATTTGGCCCCCAGTGACTTTTTCCTGTTCTCAGACCTCAAGAGAATGCTCGCTGGTAAAAAAATTAAAAGCAATGAAGAGGTAATCGCTGAAACTGAGGCCTATTTTGAGGCAAAGGACAAATTGTACTACAAAAATGGTATCGAAAAGTTGGAAGATCGCTATAATCGCTGTATCGCCTCTGATGGTAATTATGTTGAATAATAAAAACGAATTTTGGCAAAAAAATGTGTGTTTCTATTAAAAGATACGAACTTTTCAGCCGAACTGTTATTTATCACCACATATCGTGAATAAAGGCAATCAGTTCTATTTTTTGAATATTTTCTTAGAGCGGATCTTTTTGCAGTTTTCAATTGTTTGAGTCTCTCGCATGACCATTTAGACTGAAGGATGTGAGACTTTATAACTTTCGGCACAAATTGATCAATGGCATAGAGGAAGACGTGGCAGATTTTTTTCAAAAGCTTGATTGGTGTCGCAATTAAAGAGTACGTCATTTCAATTTACGCTTTCGAAAAATTAATTCATAGACCCGAAATCAGATTTTCGGTAGTTGTATGACACTGCTTCAGTTTTTTCACGAGATGCGATAGGTTGACTAAAGCGAAGACTCATGAGAAGCGGTGGATGATGAACACATTGTTTAACTAGAGGAACAGGAGCTTTCCGAACTGAAATACCATTTGTGATCACATTGCTTGAAAAGCGAAGGTCCAAAATTCGATTATTAGCATTAGAAACTCCGTTCAATTGTATTGATTCGGTGGTGCTGTAATCGTCTAACGTCTCAGTGACCGATGTTCCAATAGTTGATCGGCCAACATCAGGAAAATAGTAGCGAGGTGGCTGGAATTACTATGATATTACGCTGATGTTAAACTCACCCAGAATGACGATATTATCGGTTGTCTGCATTTAAGAAACGATCCATGACAATGATTGCGAGTGCTCGATGATAAGTTGGCGGAATGTAAACGACACAAACGAAAAAAGTGTATTTTTCCAAGCTTATTGCAATCCACACATGTTCAACACCTGATGATCCTGGATAAAATAATTAAACGACTTTCACAACAAGAGCTAACAGCGAGTAGAACACCCCCACCACGACGTTTAGAACTGTTGAAGCTAGATCGATCCTGACGATAGACTTTATTTGGCTCAATAATGCGTCACTATTTAGCCAAGTTTCTGTAAAAGCGTGAATGTCAAATTTATAGTCACAGTAGACAAGTCAATATTCAGCAATGGATGAGTTGATGCCGCCTACACAGTCACGTACCCAGAGGGGGGGCCCCTCCCGAAATCAAAAACATAGATTTATTTAGAATGTCACAGACATGTGTTACAGAAATAACAAGACAGTAAACGTAATGAAATGTAATACAATATCAGTTCCAGTGGAAAAGTTTAAAGTCTATGTTAAAAACAGTCGTAAAAGGCACACCGAGAATTAGGTACATAAGCAATCTTCAGTAACATTATTTTTTAATCTTTGGACCCCTCCCGAAATGAAATCCTGGGTACGGGCCTGCGCCTACATTTTGATAGTATAATGTGATAAGTCCGGTGTCCATATTAAGTCGTTTATCTGGAATGCAATGGGGGCTACTTGAAACAGTGAAGTTTTCTGACCCATCAACGACTGGACATATACCTGTAGAAAATTTACCTGAGAAACTGTGCTCAGTAACAGTTTCTTGAATATGGTCTATTGATGTTTGGTTGGTTGAATCTGAACGGTACAAAATCATTCGACGAATCGGATTCAGCAACAGAGAATTGGAAGTGTCGTCCACTTTGAAGGTGCGTAGTAATTACCATAGCCTCGGAAGGACATATATTGTTCTTGTGTGAACCTGACAGATCAGGAGAATTAACTGACTCATTACCAAAAATCTCTTCTGATAAAGCAACGTGCATAGATTGCTATATGGAATAGTCGATCCTGAGCTTGGCTTGTTCCAACCGCTTCTTATACAGGGGAAATTGCGTACTCCACGCGTAATGATTGACTTCGAGTACCTCCTCGTTTGATGAATTCTGAAGCTCATTTTGTTTGTGGCAGTTAATGCATGTCGTTCATTAGCGGCATGTCCACCCGCTCATTTAGGACAGCAAATTATATTCTCGCATGTCGCGGCTTTATGTCCGTATTTAGAGCACTTATAGCATTACATGACATCGATTACCTCAAATAGTCTACACCGTTCCAACCGATATTAATACGTTGTAGCTTCATTAATTTATTAAAAGTAGAAGTCTCAGTTTCAGCTATAACGGTTAACGAGGTCCTCCTCGGTCAATACATTAGTAACGCCTACAATTTTCACTCTCGGTCGTAGTGGTTTCAAAAATTCGATCTCTTAATTCTCAGGAAATTGATTCTTTGCATTATAGATACTCGCAATGAGCTGAAACAGCACCGGTTTGGCGATATTGAACATTTTTAACAGCAAAGGCGACTGGATCAATTTTCTGTCGGATGTTTCGTACTTTCAACCGGTTGGGCATTCTTAGGTTAAAAAAAACAGAGGTGATGCATCATTATTAATCAATTGGGTTTCTTTTTGAGAAACTAACTGGCACCTCTTGCTAGATCTCAATAAGACACACTTTGTGTTAGTCTTTTTTCTTTCCTTTGTAGTGTCACTATAAGGACGGCTAAGATCGCTCATGGTCCATCTTGCCAGCGTTAGTCTTTTTCCCCGATCGAGTAATTGTAGTAAAAGTTTCAGGTTGAACAATTGTGTCATGAGTACGACTATCTATAACTGAGTCGATACGCGACACTAAAGACTGTACCAGAAAGTATGGACGCACTTTGATTTCGCTGTTAATAATTCACAAGTGTTACATATTCAAATCTTATTCGATGTACTGATAATATTAGACTACAACAACATAATATTATTCTCAACATTTGCTACTTAGCCATTATAGACTAGCTGGTGTACCTTCTTGCGAACGTTCCTCATTAAATTCCGTACAGACTTCTTGGCGACAATTTTTGACACTTTTTTCCAATCTTTTTCGAACTGTTGAATGGTTTCGGATGCCGAGACATGTTTCCTAAGATGTGCCTTCGTTAATGTCCAAAATTCCTCAATTGGTCGAAGTTATGGGCAATTTGGTGGATTCATGTTTTTTGCGACATAAGTGACATTTTTGGTAGTTTACCATTCTACCGTTGATTTCGAGTAGTGGCAAGAAACAAGATCTGGCCAGAAGACAACAGGATCCTTGTGGCTTCGAATCATGGGTAGAAGTCGTTTTTGTAAACATTCCATGATGTATATATCGCTGTTCATTGAAGCAGTGGTGATGAAAGGTTACGAGATCTTACCGCAGCTACAAACCTTAGCTTTTTTACCAAATTTTTCGACTTCGTTCGATGTCTCGGACTGGTTTAACACTTGCCCTTCTCGCACCGTATAATATTGTGGTCTCGACAAGGATTTGTAATCGAGTTTCACGTAAGTTTCGTCGTCCATGATTATGCAGCTCAAATTACCAGCAAGAATCGTATTATACAGCTTTCGAACCATCGGCCTGATCGATGCTTCTTGTTTCGTACTACGTTTTGGTTGTTTTTGCTTCTGATGGGTTCGAAGATTCAAATGTTCTTTAGCACGAAGAACATTTGACTTCGAAGTGCCCACTTTTTGGCCACATCCCGAACTGAAACCTCCTTCTTTTGCTCGAACGCCTTCAGTATACGTTTATCCAACTGAGGATTAGCAGAACCTTTTTTTCGACCCATTTTCGGATTATCTTCAAAGGTGTTATCCTCACCGAACTTTCTGATTGCATTTCGCACGGCTTTTTCACTAACTCCTTCCATTTTTGCTATCTTTCTCAATGACAGTCCGCGTTCTGTGCACCATTTGTACACAATTTTTCTACGTTGTTCTGATGAAAGTCCACGCATTTCGAAACAAACTAATGAAAACGAATAAACAGCTGCACAAGTGGTTAGAGAAGAGTGTAAACAACAGAACGCAGCCATAAAAATGGACAGATTCTGTGTCATTGCGAATGGCAGTGGTTTTTGGTTGCGTCCATACTTTCTGGGACAGTCTTTAAGCGACCCTCTATACTGCAATGCATTGACATTTTATCGTGCTTGCAAGCTTCGATTCGTGACCATTCACATTTTTGCCTTTCTCATAAAGAAAGGTTATGCAATCACTTGAAAAACCCTCCGGGCCAATTTTCACTAGTCGGTTTTTCGACCATTCGACTCAGTTCATCGAGCTGAGCAATGTCTGTGTGTATGTGTGTGTGTGTGTGTGTGTGTGTGTGTGTGTGTGTGTGTGTGTGTGTGTGTGTGTGTGTGTGTGTGTGTGTGTGTGAATGTATGTATGTGTGTGTGTATGTGTCAACTAATCTCACTAGGTTTTCTCGGAGATGGCTGAACCGATTTTGACAAACTAGGATTCAAATGAAAGGTCTCGTAGTCCCATACGGAATTATAGGGTAAAGTGTGTTCAATATTGTACACCGTCACTTAAACCGGCGAAACAAAAAACGTGAAAATTTTTCTAAACTGGTCTCAAAACTACACAAATCGATAGTCATTATCAGTAGGCAACTAAACAAATCGATTCCGGCTATCCTGGTTTCCGGTATCCGGTTACGAAAGTACCGGAAATAGTGGTCATATATAAAAAAATAAATCTCACTCACTTTTCTCAGCGATGGTTTGACCAATTTCCACAAACTTAGATTCAAATAAAAGGTCTCCCGGTCCCATACGGAATTCCTGAAATTCATCCGGTTCCGTCTTCCGCTTCCGGAATTATAGGGTAAAGTGTGTTCAATATTGTACACCGTCACTTAAACCGGCGATACAAAAAACGTGAAAATTTTTCTAAACTGGTCTCAAAACTACACAAATCGATAGTCATTATCAGTAGGCAACTAAACAAACCGATTCCGGCTATCCTGGTTCCCGGTATCCGGTTCCGGAAGTACCAGAAATAGTGGTCATATATACCAAAATGGATCTCACTCACTTTTCTCAGCGATGGTTTGATCGATTTCCACTAACTCAGATTCAAATGAAAGGTCTCCCGGTCCCATACGGAATTCCTGAATTGCATCCGGATCCGACTTCCGAATCCGGAGTTATAGGGTGCGTACTAGAAAAGTTTGTGTGTCATGTTAGTTGGTGGCCGTACGAACCGACTTCGATTATACCGGTTCTCGGGTCGCGGTGCCGGAAGTGCATATAATAGTGAACCCATTTCGTTCTCTTAAGGATGGCTTACGCAATCAAAGCACTGTTTTATTCTGTATGTTATGCATAAACAATCACTTGGTTTCTTTCAAAAATCGAAGAGAAAATTTTTGAATAGAATACCACAATATTATATGTACATGAGAAAGGCATCATTACACCACTAGGTGGATTAAAACAGGTTTTGATAACGAATCCACTTTGCTTAGAAGATCAGTGCATAGTTTCATCACATTGTTCAGTGTGGTTTGATTTTTTGCGAAAGTCGAGACACATATATTTCATTGCAGCTGTTCGGGACAACACCTTCGGCAACACTGCCGGCGGCCGATGCGGTGGATGTGGTTGACATATAGACCGGCGGCGGCTAAACTGGGCCGATATGACGTACGATCGGTGTGAGGCAGAATGAAAAGGTAAACAAAGTTTGGAACAGCAGCACGTTGGGAAGATTAAATTTGTTTGATTTGCTAAAATTATAAGTTTAATCATTGTTTTGCGATTAAAATCGAAGTTATTATCAGTTATCGGTTGCTGGTATTTAAATAATTAGCAGGTAAATGGTGATCTAGTGAGATTAAACATCGTTACTAATTATGCTAATCTAAAATAGTACGGACGGAGATAATAAAAGTACGGTAGAAGTACGGAACAGTTGGCGGAAATATTAAGAAGTTTTCCACTGTTAGGGTGAGTTAAAACTTAAAAATAAGGTAAAATAGACATTACAAAACAAGCTAAAATATTTATGCAGGATCGCAGTACTGGCTGTGCATTCGTTAAAAAGGGAAAGAAGCCTAAAAAGAGGAGAAGAAAACTAATCGTAAGTAAAGTGAAGAACATGTAACATAACCTAGAAGCTAAAGTTAAATTAAAATTGCAGCTTTGATCTGCATCTGAAACGGGCAGATTCATCGAAAGTTTTACTTGGTGTAAATCCGAACAAAATCAAAGGATTATTCGGACCAGTTCTCGAAGGATGGCTTCGGATTCCCTGATGAACGAATCGTTGGCGACTTGCCTGATGTGTGGCGGTCCGGAAGAGGATGATACCCACATGGTGAGCTGCAACGAGTGCAAACTGTGGGCGCATTTCAAGTGCGCAAAAGTTACCGAAGAGGTAAAAAAGGTGGATTGGTATTGCCATAAGTGTATAGCATCACGAGATTCACTGTTGGACGTACCGAAGCCGAAGAAAGGCTCGAAGAAGGGCTCTAAGAAGGGCGATACGGATTCAGTTCACAGCGCAGGATCTTCGGTTGCCAAGCACGTTGAGCAACTAGAGCAGGAGCACAAAGAGCGAGAGGAAGCTATGTTCAACGACTTGACAATACGAACGAAGAAACTGGAATTGAGCCGTAAGCTGAAACAAAAGCAACTGCTGCTTGAGAAGGAGATGCGTGAAAAGGAGCTCGAATTGGAGCGCGAGATGCAAGATCTTCAGCTGAAGCAAGAGCAGGAATTGCTAGACCGACAGCTGACCGCGGAGAAGGAGTTCTTTGAGAAGAGACAAGAAATTCGGCGGAAGAGGGAAGAGAGCCTGCAGAAGGTCAAAGAGTCATCGGACAAACCGGCCACTGGCGGAGGTAAACCGGCCGGCAAGGCGGGCAAGGGTGGCAAACTGGTTCTGGCAGGTGGAGCTGGTGTGAGCGAGAAAAAGCCGAACATTCCAGCTGGTTCGGCAAGCCTGGTACAAAGCTGGCTCTTGGAGCACCTTCTGAAGGGCAATCAGCTACCGGAAGAACAGCCGGAAGAGTCTGAATCGTCCGACAGTGAGGAGGACGAAACGGATGATGATTCGGAGGAAGATTCTGATCCGGAAGAAGCGGATTCAGATCCGGAACCAGAACTTCCAAAGCCGGCACCAAGCACAGTCGGGTCGAAGAGAAGCAGTGGACACGGGCCGGGGCCGCATGTAAAGGTGACGAAAGACCAACTAGCAGCTCGGCAGGGTGCTTCAAGACATCTGCCAACGTTCAGTGGTGAACCGGAGGTATGGCCGCTGTTTATTAGCAGCTTCGAGTACTCGACTGAAGCGTGCGGATATACGAACATCGACAACCTGAAACGGTTGCAAGACAGTTTGAAGGGGAATGCCCTCGAAGCTGTGCGTAGCCGACTGATACTTCCGGCAAGTGTTCCGGATGTCATCAACGATCTGCGCAACTTATTCGGGAATCCGCAGAAGCTGCTGAAGACGATGATGGCGAAAGTACGGAACGCGCCAGCACCCAGAATCGACCGTTTGGAATCCTTCATACACTTCGGGATTACGGTCAAACAGCTCTGCGATCATTTGGAAGCTGCTGGATTGAAAAAGCACCTGAGCAATCCAATGTTGGTCGACGAGCTGGTAGAGAAGTTGCCCACCAGTTACAAGCTGGACTGGGTAAGATATAAACGAGGCAAACGCGGTGCTTCGCTGAAGACGTTCTCCGGTTTTATGCAGGACATAGTGGCAGACGTGTCCGAGGTATCGGATTTTCCCAGTTGTTCGCGAAGTGAAGCGGCGCGTACTGGAAAAGAGAAATCCCGGAAGAAGGAGTTTGTACATCTGCACGATGACTCTAAGAAGGAAGAGCAGAAACCTTCGGAAAGTTCCGGCAAGCCGTGCTGGTATTGTAAGCGTACCGATCATAGGGTTCGGGCTTGCGACGACTTCAAGAAGATGAACGTTTCCGAACGGTTGAAAGCAGTGGAGAAGCTGAAGCTCTGTACGCTCTGCCTGAGTAATCACGGCAACAGCCGCTGTAACTTCAAGCTGCGATGTACCGTGAAGGACTGTGGTGGAAATCACCACCATCTCTTGCATCGTAGAGAAGAGTCGGTGCAGTTGATGGAAGTAGCGTGCAATTCGCACAGCGTACACCGTACCGTGATATTCCGTATGGTTCCAGGGACGCTGATCGTGGGAAAGTTAGCTGTGAGAACGTTAGCTTTTCTGGATGAAGGATCGACTACTACGCTGATGGAGGAGAGGATTGCTGGAAAGCTTAAGGCGAAGGGCAAGGCTGAACCCTTGATAGTATCATGGACCGGTGATATAAAACGCCACGAAAATGGCTCCCGTATAATAAACCTGCAGATCACGGCAAACGGAAGCAGTGAGCCGTTGCCACTGAAGAACGTGCGTACGGTGTCGAAGTTGATGTTGCCGAAGCAGAACGTAAAGTTTGCGGACGTTACAGCACGATATCCGCACCTAGCGGGTTTATCGGTAGCTGATCATTCGTCGGAGGAGCCGGCGATCCTGATTGGGCTGGACAACCTGCATTTGTTTGCGCCATTGGAGTCCCGGGTTGGTAAAGCTGGCGAACCAATTGCCGTGCGGTCGGAGTTGGGTTGGACGGTATATGGTCCGGAGAAACAGAAGCCATATGCCGAAACGTTCCTCAATCTTCACGTTGCGAAACCAGCAAGTAACCAGGAGCTCCACGATATGATGCGAGAACAGTACGTGCTGGATGAGGTGGGCGTCACTTCGTTTGGAGTACCGGAGTCAGTGGAGGACCAGCGTGCTCGAGCGATCTTGCAGACTACGACGGCGAGAGTAGGCGATCGTTTCCAGACTGGTCTCTTATGGCGCGAAGACGAACGACGATTCCCCGACAGTTATCCGATGGCTGTGCGTCGAATGAAGGCGCTCGAGAGAAAGCTGGAGAAAGACTGTGGACTCAAAGAGAATGTGTGCAGGCAGATTGATGAATATCAAGCCAAGGGATACGCACATAAAGCTACGACGCAGGAGCTTGCAGAAATACCGAGTACAGCAGCTTGGTATCTGCCGCTAAACGTCGTACTGAACCCTCGAAAACCGGATAAGGTACGATTGGTATGGGATGCTGCGGCATCTGTCAACGGTGTGTCGCTCAACACGGAGCTGTTGAAAGGGCCGGATATGCTAGTCTCGCTTCCCGGCGTCATTAGTCGCTTTCGCGAGAGACCGGTTGCCTTCGGAGGTGACATTGCCGAAATGTACCATCAGATCCGGGTCAGACCGGAAGACAAATCTGCCCAGCGCTTCCTGTTTCGGAAGGATCCGGAAGAAAACCCGCAGGTGTACATGATGGATGTACTTACGTTCGGGTCGACGTGCTCTCCCTGCTCGGCACAGTACGTGAAGAATCTAAACGCTGAGCAGTATTCGGCAGAATTCCCGGAAGCAGCGGAGGCGATCCTTCATCGTCACTACGTGGACGATTATTACGACAGTACGGATACAGTCGAAGACGCGATCAGGCGAGCGAAGGAGGTGCAGTATATTCACGATCACGGAGGATTTCACATCAGGAACTGGGTGTCAAACTCCAAGGCGTTTCTCGATGAACTGGGTGAGCGGAAAACGAGCGCAAGCGTACACTTCAACCGGGACAAAACCACCGAGTACGAACGTGTCTTGGGCATCGTCTGGGAGCCGGAGCAGGATGTATTCTCCTTCGCTACATCTTCTAACACGGGGCTCCAAGAAGCTGTGCAGAGCGGAGAGCGCCCAACTAAAAGGAAGGTGCTAAGCTGTGTGATGGCGCTGTTCGACCCACTAGGTCTTCTGTCGCCGTTCACGGTGCAGGGACGAATGCTGGTCCAAGACATTTGGCGACATGGCTGTGACTGGGACGAATGTATCGACGATGTATCCCACCAGAAGTGGACACGCTGGATTACGGTCAAACAGCTCTGCGATCATTTGGAAGCTGCTGGATTGAAAAAGCACCTGAGCAATCCAATGTTGGTCGACGAGCTGGTAGAGAAGTTGCCCACCAGTTACAAGCTGGACTGGGTAAGATATAAACGAGGCAAACGCGGTGCTTCGCTGAAGACGTTCTCCGGTTTTATGCAGGACATAGTGGCAGACGTGGGTTCGGGCTTGCGACGACTTCAAGAAGATGAACGTTTCCGAACGGTTGAAAGCAGTGGAGAAGCTGAAGCTCTGTACGCTCTGCCTGAGTAATCACGGCAACAGCCGCTGTAACTTCAAGCTGCGATGTACCGTGAAGGACTGTGGTGGAAATCACCACCATCTCTTGCATCGTAGAGAAGAGTCGGTGCAGTTGATGGAAGTAGCGTGCAATTCGCACAGCGTACACCGTACCGTGATATTCCGTATGGTTCCAGGGACGCTGATCGTGGGAAAGTTAGCTGTGAGAACGTTAGCTTTTCTGGATGAAGGATCGACTACTACGCTGATGGAGGAGAGGATTGCTGGAAAGCTTAAGGCGAAGGGCAAGGCTGAACCCTTGATAGTATCATGGACCGGTGATATAAAACGCCACGAAAATGGCTCCCGTATAATAAACCTGCAGATCACGGCAAACGGAAGCAGTGAGCCGTTGCCACTGAAGAACGTGCGTACGGTGTCGAAGTTGATGTTGCCGAAGCAGAACGTAAAGTTTGCGGACGTTACAGCACGATATCCGCACCTAGCGGGTTTATCGGTAGCTGATCATTCGTCGGAGGAGCCGGCGATCCTGATTGGGCTGGACAACCTGCATTTGTTTGCGCCATTGGAGTCCCGGGTTGGTAAAGCTGGCGAACCAATTGCCGTGCGGTCGGAGTTGGGTTGGACGGTATATGGTCCGGAGAAACAGAAGCCATATGCCGAAACGTTCCTCAATCTTCACGTTGCGAAACCAGCAAGTAACCAGGAGCTCCACGATATGATGCGAGAACAGTACGTGCTGGATGAGGTGGGCGTCACTTCGTTTGGAGTACCGGAGTCAGTGGAGGACCAGCGTGCTCGAGCGATCTTGCAGACTACGACGGCGAGAGTAGGCGATCGTTTCCAGACTGGTCTCTTATGGCGCGAAGACGAACGACGATTCCCCGACAGTTATCCGATGGCTGTGCGTCGAATGAAGGCGCTCGAGAGAAAGCTGGAGAAAGACTGTGGACTCAAAGAGAATGTGTGCAGGCAGATTGATGAATATCAAGCCAAGGGATACGCACATAAAGCTACGACGCAGGAGCTTGCAGAAATACCGAGTACAGCAGCTTGGTATCTGCCGCTAAACGTCGTACTGAACCCTCGAAAACCGGATAAGGTACGATTGGTATGGGATGCTGCGGCATCTGTCAACGGTGTGTCGCTCAACACGGAGCTGTTGAAAGGGCCGGATATGCTAGTCTCGCTTCCCGGCGTCATTAGTCGCTTTCGCGAGAGACCGGTTGCCTTCGGAGGTGACATTGCCGAAATGTACCATCAGATCCGGGTCAGACCGGAAGACAAATCTGCCCAGCGCTTCCTGTTTCGGAAGGATCCGGAAGAAAACCCGCAGGTGTACATGATGGATGTACTTACGTTCGGGTCGACGTGCTCTCCCTGCTCGGCACAGTACGTGAAGAATCTAAACGCTGAGCAGTATTCGGCAGAATTCCCGGAAGCAGCGGAGGCGATCCTTCATCGTCACTACGTGGACGATTATTACGACAGTACGGATACAGTCGAAGACGCGATCAGGCGAGCGAAGGAGGTGCAGTATATTCACGATCACGGAGGATTTCACATCAGGAACTGGGTGTCAAACTCCAAGGCGTTTCTCGATGAACTGGGTGAGCGGAAAACGAGCGCAAGCGTACACTTCAACCGGGACAAAACCACCGAGTACGAACGTGTCTTGGGCATCGTCTGGGAGCCGGAGCAGGATGTATTCTCCTTCGCTACATCTTCTAACACGGGGCTCCAAGAAGCTGTGCAGAGCGGAGAGCGCCCAACTAAAAGGAAGGTGCTAAGCTGTGTGATGGCGCTGTTCGACCCACTAGGTCTTCTGTCGCCGTTCACGGTGCAGGGACGAATGCTGGTCCAAGACATTTGGCGACATGGCTGTGACTGGGACGAATGTATCGACGATGTATCCCACCAGAAGTGGACACGCTGGTCCGGCTTGCTATCGGACATCGAGCGGTTTAAAATTCCGCGGTCGTACTTTGGAAGTGCGAAGTCAGGTGAAATCGAAGATGTGCAGCTGCATATATTCACGGATGCCAGCGAAACAGCGTACGGCTGCGTGGCATACTTTCGAGCAGTGATTGGAGGCGAAGTCAGGTGTGCCCTGGTTATGAGTCGGTCAAAGGTGGCACCACTGAAGCAACTGTCAATCCCACGACTAGAGCTTCAAGGTGCGGTTTTGGGAGCAAGGCTGGCACAAACGGTTCAGCAAAATCACAGCCTCCGAATCAGCAAACAGTTCTTTTGGACTGACTCGCAAACTGTTTTGTCCTGGATCCGTTCCGACCAACGCAGATACAAACAGTTTGTCGGATTTCGGATAGGGGAGATTATGAGCTTGACGAAGCTCACTGAATGGTGTTGGGTGCCGACGAAGTTAAACGTCGCAGACCAATTGACCAAGTGGGGCAAAGACCTGGAACTACTTTCGGACAGTTCCTGGGTACGAGGCCCAAACTTTTTATACGAGAAGGAAGAAGATTGGCCGAGGAAAAGTATGCCGCCGGCGAATACGGCGGAAGAGTTGCGGGTACATCTGCTTTTGCACGACGTGGCAGTAGCGGAAAGCTTGCTCGACTTTCGTCGATTCTCGAAGTGGACAGTGCTCGTACGAACCATGGCGACGGTGTATCGGTTTATATCGAATTGCAGAAGGAAGGCCAAGGGTTTGCCGACCGAGACGTTGAGGTCAACGGAAGGCCAGAAACCGACGACCACGAAGAAGGCAATCCGATCGATCCGTGTACCGTTGCGGCAGGAAGAGTACCAGAAGGCAGAGCGGTCGGTGCTGAAGATGGCGCAAGTCGAAGCATACATCGATGAGTTGAAGGTTCTGCTGAAGAATAGAGACCGTCCTACCAGTCAATGGCAGACGGTGGAAAAATCCAGTGCGTTGCACAGGCTAACTCCTTTAGTCGAAGAAGATGGCTTGATTCGTATGGAAGGGCGTTCCGCAAATGCGGAGTTTCTTCCGTTCGACTTGCGATTTCCAGTCATAGTTCCGGACGAGCATCCAGTTGCGAAGCTTCTAGTGGAACACTACCATAAGCGGTTTGGTCACGGGTACCGCGATACGGTGAAGAACGAGTTGAGGCAGCGATTTCACATTCCGAAAATCAACGCAGTAGTTCGGAAGGTAACATCGTGCTGTGTCTGGTGCAGGGTACATCGCAGTCGTCCACAGGCTCCTCGAATGGCTCCGTTGCCGGTACAAAGGCTGACTCCATATCTCCGAGCGTTCAGTTACGTCGGTGTCGACTATCTGGGTCCCTTCGAGGTGACGGTTGGTCGCAGAAAGGAGAAAAGATGGGTCGTCTTGTTCACCTGCCTGGTGATCAGAGCCGTGCACGTGGAGGTGGCGCATAGTTTGACAACGCAGTCCTGTTTGATGGCGATTAGACGGTTTATTTGTCGGCGCGGAACTCCCATAGAGTTCTTCTCAGACAACGGTACAAATCTACGAGGAGCAAGCAAGGAAATCGTTGGGATCTGTTACACCATCGGATTGGATTGTGCCGACGAATTTACGAACGCGCAAACCAAATGGACGTTCAATCCACCCGCTGCCCCCCACATGGGAGGCGTGTGGGAGCGGCTTGTACGGTCCATCAAAGAAGCACTGCAGGCGTTGAACGACGGGCGACGGTTGACTGATGAAATCTTGCAGACGTCCATCGTTGAAGCTGAAGAGATGGTGAATTCTCGACCACTCACTTACGTTTCGGAACAATCTTTGGAAGCAGAAGTACTGACACCCAACAAGTTCCTGCGAAACTTCTCTCCGATCGACCGGGATGCACTGCCATCGCCGGTGAAAGCAGCAGAAGCTCTTCGGGACTCGTTTAAAAGGTCTCAAGAACTAGCTGAGGAGATGTGGAAGCGCTGGATTACGGAGTACATTCCGACCGTGAACCAGAGAACGAAGTGGTTCAAGGAATCCAGGCCGTTAAAAGCGGGTGATTTGGTGTATGTAGTCGAAGGAACAAGTCGGAAGTCATGGGTTCGCGGAATAGTGGAACAACCGATCGTCGCTGGTGATGGGAGAATACGACAAGCGTTGGTACGCACCAAGAATGGTGTATTCAAGCGTGCGGCAGTCAATCTGGCGGTGTTGGAGCTGGATGATGGTAACACTGGATTGGAAACGGGTTCCCAACCAGGATTACGGGCCGGGGAAATGTTCGAAACAACACCTTCGGCAACACTGCCGGCGGCCGATGCGGTGGATGTGGTTAACGTATAGACCGGCGGCGGCTAAACTGGGCCGATATAACGTACGATCGGTGTGAGGCAGAATGAAAAGGTAAACAAAGTTTGGAACAGCAGCACGTTGGGAAGATTAAATTTGTTTGATTTGCTAAAATTATAAGTTTAATCATTGTTTTGCGATTAAAATCGAAGTTATTATCAGTTATCGGTTGCTGGTATTTAAATAATTAGCAGGTAAATGGTGATCTAGTGAGATTAAACATCGTTACTAATTATGCTAATCTAAAATAGTACGGACGGAGATAATAAAAGTACGGTAGAAGTACGGAACAGTTGGCGGAAATATTAAGAAGTTTTCCACTGTTAGGGTGAGTTAAAACTTAAAAATAAGGTAAAATAGACATTACAAAACAAGCTAAAATATTTATGCAGGATCGCAGTACTGGCTGTGCATTCGTTAAAAAGGGAAAGAAGCCTAAAAAGAGGAGAAGAAAACTAATCGTAACTAAAGTGAAGAACATGTAACATAACCTAGAAGCTAAAGTTAAATTAAAATTGCAGCTTTGATCTGCATCTGAAACGGGCAGATTCATCGAAAGTTTTACTTGGTGTAAATCCGAACAGCAGCACTTGGTTATAACCGCCGAAATAATATATTGGATCAGATTCAGAGAAAATGCTCGTAGAGCAAACGCTGCATTGAACAGAAGTCATTTTCTTCCTATTCGTCTTTGCTTGGCAACACAACAGCGGAAATGCCATCAAAATATTTGGTATTGAAGCGTGAGACCGAAAAAAAACTATTTTACAAATAACACACCGAATAAATGTGGCACGCAATAGAAAATACTGTCGAATCCAATCCCTTCTACAATCTAGCACAAATATTTAACGAGATTGCGTTGTAATTTGCTTAAGAGCAGGGGATCCCAAACTATTTTGGGTCATGGACCCCATTACTAAAATTAACTGAGGCCTCAGACCCCCATCAACAAATTACATTGAAATGATGTAAAATACTTACCAATTTCGTAAATATTTCGAATAACAACTTATATCAAACAATAGGGGGTCGATTTCCAGACCTAGTCGACCCCTATAGTCAGTTTTCGTTTACGTCGCCCCCGCAAAAATGATTTCGACCCCAAGGATTCTATATCGACCACTTTGGGAACCCCTGCTTTAGATTTTGCACAATCAACTTAACACGTCTGCATCAACGAACTTTTGTTAACATATTGAGCACCTAAGAGTAACAATAAAATACTATTGGTTTGTATTAGAATATGGTTGTTTATCAAATATATTAAGGCCATCGTCCAAGTACCATGCGCGCGGGTGGTTTTAGGAAATTTTCGATGGAAATTTCGAAAAATTTGACAAAACCAAAAACATACAGACCTTTGAAATACTTTTATCTATCTACAGGGTGAAAATGACTGGAAAATTCGGAGGATTTTACGAGTCTTATCAAAAATAGCGCTGAAAAAATGAGCTTTTTTTGTAATTTTTCACAATTATTTGAAAAAATAATTCGATGGAATGAAATTTTTTTTCAAAAAAAACCTCATGCTGGGATCACATTCGAAAACATTTTTGGAAAACCTTTTCACGCTTTTCATGGAAAATCAACGAATTTCATATAACCGATTTCGTGGAAATTTTTGAAATTCGTGGATTTTATATGAAAAGCGTGAAAAGGTTTTCCAAAAATGTGTCCGAATGTAATCTGTGTATCCATAATAAAGTTTATTGGAAAAAACAAGTTTATGTCATCGCTTTATTTTTCCAGATAATTGTGAAAGATCACAAAAACACTCATTTTTCAGAGCTATTTTTGATAAGACTCGGAAAATCCTCCGAATTTTCCAGCCATTTTCACCCTGTAGATAGATAAATGTATTTCAAAGGTCTGTATGTTTTTGGTTTTGGCAAATTTTTCGAAATTTCCATCGAAAATTTCCTAAAACCACCCGCGCGCATGGTACTTGGACGATGGCCTTAAGTGTTTGCTCAACTCACATACCAAATATCAAATTCTACGTAAGAGGTATAAGTATTTTTTGTATCAACATGCGATTGGGATTAGATACAACGGCATAAACTGTCACAGTTATGAAGTAGGAACAAAATGTTGCATGTAACTCGATTCTTGCGACACCCTTTAAAAATTGTTTGTATCTCAACCCTAGAACGCTTTCGTGAGGTATTTCTACCCCAGTGCTACTTCAAACTTCCGTTATTTGGTTACGGATTACTATAACTATAATCAACCTATACGATAATTCAATCAGATATTTAGTCTTTCATTTACACTGGAGCATTATTTTTTTTTCACATAACCGGCTGAGCTATGACCTATTACAGTTCACCTAGGGTAGAAATGTACCCCACGAGAGCACTTACGTTAGTTTTTTGTTGCAAGCAAAGACAATAGATAGACATCTTGTATATTGAAGTAACATGCAACACCAATGTTTAATAGCTTGCAACACATGATTTCTTTTCCTCTGCAGCCCACCGTTTTATTTTTTGGAAAAGTAATATTCAATAGCTCAACCTGCATATAACGTTAATTAATTCTTACATTTGTTGCTCACAAATATTTCGGAATAAATACCCTTTTAAACTGATTAGGAATATATTCATCACTCATCAAAAAATCATTTTCAAAACCTATGAAATGCCGCGAAAAATTTCAAAATCGGTTGTAAAATGCTGTTCCTGCGTATTCAGGGATGTGTTTTATAAAAAAAAATATTTCTCAGAAAAAAATTACCAAACTCAAATATTATTATTGAGGCTTCTTTGTGATAGGTTTTGAAAGGAAAGTGTGCCATTTATATATATATATAAATATATATATATATATATATATATATATATATATATATATATATATATATATATATATATATATATATATATATATATATATATACATATATATATATACATATATATATGAATATATATAAAGCGTACTGGGGTTAATTTTTGACAACAGTTTTATGCAGAGCAAAACAAAGTTCTGGCATTACATTGCTTTTGTGGAATTTGGCCTTTCTGTTTCAACAGACTTCGCAGCCGATTCTTAGTGTACAGAATCATTGCATAGCTAGTACTATGGATCCTACTGACACAAAGAATCCTTCCAGGTCGGGGCTGGAACATACGACAACTGGATTGTAAGACCAGCGTCCTATCGTTGAACCACCAACCCGGGACAGTTTTATGCAAGTAGGTGTAAAATATGCTAAAAGATTGGAATACAATTAATCTTCTTTGACATAATCAGTCTAAATATGTGACATCCCAATCAATAAAGATAAGAATAGTTCCAAATCTGAGTAAAACTATTTCTTTATATACCATTATTGTCAACAATTTCTTTGATTTTTAGACGAAGTTTCGTTTGTGTAAATAATGTGCGAATGATTTTGGAAGTAAGTAATTATACCTGTATTTTGCGTGGCTCTTCTTTGTGATCCTCGACGTTTTTGAGGGGGTGGTGTTTCTGAATCATTTAATCGAGGCTCGCTTGTGCAGTGGCCTTTGGCGTCTTGAAGCGTAGAAGGCGGTGGCTGAGGCTTACGTCGAACCTTTTGAAAGGTACAAAAAAAATCATTAGTGTTTTGATATATTGTAAAAAGTTTCTATAATTTTGTGTGAATATTTTGTTTTAAATACATTGTTGTTACCTTGAGTGAATGAAATCATGTTGGGAGGGACGTGCATAACTAACGTAAGCGTCTTATATTCTCAAACCCACACATTAGGTCAGAAAGGCATTATTGGACTTGTTATGATTGATTAATAAATAAATCAATAGTCGATTAAAAAGAGAACAAAATCGTTTGGAAGTCGATCAAAAAATTTGAAATGACGATGTAACCTGTCTTGTCACATAAATCATAAATAATAAAATTATTGTTATAAATTATTCTACCAAAAATATTGTTATTATTATTTTGAATGTAGGAGTTAGATTATTGGTTTATATAAATTCAAATTAAATTTCCCGATCGGCGCACCGTGGGTTATCAAACAAGAAGATCGCATTCGCACTTGGTAGCGAAGGAAGTTCAAATACGCACGATAAAAAAAGCGGTCAGTTCTTGAGGAATTGATCGAGGCCGGATAGGAGGCTTCTCTTGGTTCTGAGTCGTGAGGCGAAAAGGTCGATGATAAATTCGCTGTGTGGAAAAGATTGGCATCGATCCCGACCGAAGTGTTGACGACAGTGAGCGTGATCTTGGTAAAAGGACGTTAGTGACGGCCGGGAATCGGTTCTCAAGGATTGTACCTCCGAGAGTTTTTTCGTTAAACAAACGCTAGGGGAAAAGATAAGGTGTGCAGTGTCGTGATAGTCTAAAGGGGAGCGGGTCACTTCACCGAAAACCATTTTGCCGAAAGTCGTTTCGCCGAAAGTCGTCTCGCCGAATAGGTCATTTCGCCGAAAGGGACATTTCGTCGAAAGGGTAATTTCGAATACATTATATTATTATTTTTTGTGTTATCATACCTCCTGTATAACTGGCTGCGCCACATAACCGAAGCCAAGATGTCTCGGCGGCATAAAACCGCCGAGGCGACGCCGGCTGAGTTGGCCGCCGACCCACCGTCGGAAGCGGCGGCATCTTGCATACAAACCTGTAACCGCCTCGATTGCCCGGTCAACTTAAAGCTAGGTTTCTTTGCTTTAGTTAGGTCCGAACGAGCGGTAGCGAGGTCGGACAGCACACGATTCAAATCGATGTGGCGAAGCCACATTAGACATTTTTTTAATTAGTAAACGGAAAATACCACATACATTTGCTTGGTAAATACACCTATACAATTGCTTTGATGCTTAGTGGCTAATAGTCAACAAGTTTCCTTGGGAACTCCGCTCTGATGTTCATGAATCAATCTTTATTCAAGAGTACAAAAATCAATATTTATCAAGAAGTATAATTGTAGGTCAAAAAACGGGCGTTAACGTATTATCATTCATTTCAATTCCAATTATAATATTAAGACAATTGCAGGAATCGACGAAATGACCCTTTCGGCGAAAACGTCTTTCGGCGAAATGACCCTGATCCAGTCTAAAGGGCGCCTTTCATTAGTACGTGGAATCGCCTAAAACTTCTATCGGGACATAATAAGGGGTGACGTGAATAAGTTGTCTCAAAATTTGGAAGACGCGCAGATGGCCTAAGTGAAACACCGTTGAGAACCGCGAAAGTGAATCCGCGAAACCAGCCAGACGTGGATAGGAGCGATCACACCCTACGAACTAGTAATTCCGCGTCCGGGAAAAGGAAAGAAAATCATAAGTGTAGGCAGCCCCTGAGATGAGATCCGGTAAGTCGCATGCTCTAAGCTAAGTTGGGATAAAACCTAACTTACAATGTATATTGAAACAAACGGCAAACAACTGGAACCGATGTCAATGAAAACTTATTAAATGTGAGCCATTCTGGCATTTTATATTTGTATACACACTGCCCTGCAAAAGTTCAAACACCCTAAGAAAAAACCTGTCTTTATACACCTAGTGGTGTAATGATGCCTTTCTCATATATAATATTGTGGTATTCTCTTCAAAATGTTTCTCTTCGACTTTTGAAAGAAACCAAGGTATTGTTTAAATTTTTAGTTGTATCCGAAAATATGCAGTAATTTTCGGTAGAATCATAAGACCTTTCATTTAACCCTAAGATTAGAGATAGTTTATAACATTTTTTACGGTTTTTATTTCGCCAGCTTAAGTGACGGTGTACAATATTTAACACACTTTACCCTATTACTCCGGAACCGGAAGTTGGATCCGGATGAAATTCAGGAATTCTGCATGGAACCGTGAGACCTTTCATTTGAGTCAAAGTTTGTGGAACCATTGCTGAGAAAAATTAGTGAGATCCATTTTGGAATATATGACCACTATTTCCGATGCTTCCGGAACCGTAGATCAGGAACCAAGATAGCCAGAATCGGTTTGCTTAGTTGCCTACTGTTAATGGCAATCGATTTGTGTAGTTTTGAGACCAGTTTAGAATTTGTTTTTGTTTTGCCGGTTTTGGTTTTTGTTTTGCCGGTTTAAGTGCCGGTGTACAATATTGAACACACTTAACCCTATAACTCCGGAGACACACACACACGTACACACACACACAAAGCCTCACATACACAGACATTGCAGACAGGATTATCGATGGGCGAAAGTGGAAGACGAAAACCTTTAACAAGGACCTCTTTATTGAGGCACTTCGACCGGACGGCGGCGTCGATAACATCGATGCGACCGAACTGAAAAGAAAAATGGCGATGGCTTGCGACACCACAATGCTGCGAGAACCGGAACCAACGAATAGCCGCCGCCCAGCTTACTGGTGGAACGAGACGCTCAGTACGTTACGAGCTGCTTGCCTCAGAGCCAGGTGGCGGTCCCAGAGAGCAAGGACAGAAACAGATATAGAGGAACGCAAGTCGGTTTTTCGGGAATATTAAGCGTAGCAAATCAAATTGCTACAAGAGACTGTGTCGAGAAGCAGACGCCAATCCCTGGGGGGACGCGTATCGAGTTGTGGTGGCGAAAATCAAGGGTTCATCCACCGTAGATGAAATGTGCACGAACAAATTGAAAGAGATCGTGGAGGGTCTCTTCCCGCAGCACGACCCGACTACTTGGCCACCAACACCGTATGGCGAAGAAGAAGCCGACTCTGCTGATCGGCAAATTTCTAACGAAGAGCTTACACAAGCCGCAAAGCGACTGAAAGCCAAGAAAGCTCCAGGCCCGGATGGGATACCAAACGTGGCGTTGAAAACCGCAGTTCTGGCGTATCCAGACATGTCCCGAACTGTGTTACAGAAGTGCTAGAACAAAGGCAACTTCCCAGACATGTGGAAGATCCAGAAGCTGGTGTTGCTGCCGAAGCAAGGCAAACCACCGGGTAATCCTGCCACGTATAGGCCTATTTACCTGCTGGACACAATTGGGAAACTGCTGGAAAGAATCATTCTCAACCGGTTGATGAAATGCACGGAAGGTGAACGAGGATTGTCGAACATGCAGTTCGGTTTTCGTCAAGGAGTGTCGACGATTGATGCAATACAGTGCTTGAGAGCGCTGAGAAGGCGTCCAAACAGAAGCGAAGAGGTAACCGATACTGCGCCGTGGTCACAGCGGACGTGAAGAATGCTTTCAGCAGTGCCAGCTGGGAGGCCATCGCCACAGCGCTACACCGAATGCGGGTCCCAGATTATGTTTGCCGGATCCTAAGGAGCTATTTCCGCAATAGAATCCTGGTGTACGATACGAACGAAGGACAGAGGTCCAATGAATCGAATCATAAATGTGAGCTGACAGCTCTCAGCTCTTTTGAAAAGAACCGCAGCTCACCAGCTCACTCATTTGCTACCCAGTTCGCCGCATTGCTGAACGAATCTTTGGCTCTTGAAGAGCGAGTTCTAAACGAAAAGAAATGTTTGCACCAAGCTTCGTTATTTCTTCCATACCTGCATATATCCTTCTTTAACGGATAGACATTATCAGAAAAAAATCTTACCCTTTCACGGTGCAAGAAAAACGGGTCACAAAGTTGACCATCAGGTCAATCTAAATGAGCTGATGAGCTAATAAATCGAATCGATTCATTTTGGTGAGCTGATCGGTTCGGAGCTGTTTATCAATATGAGCTGTTTCGCACACCTCTAGAGGTCAGTGCGAGTGACGGCGGGCGTCCCTCAGGGATCCATTCTCGGTCCGACTCTCTGGAACGCTATGTACAATGGGGTCTTGACACAGCAACTTCCCAGGAAAGTGAAAATCGTGGGCTTCGCGGACGACGTATCGTTAACGGTGATGTTCGAGTCTCTCGAAGAAGCTAGCACGATTGAGGGCTAGATGAACGGAGTCAAGCTACAAATAGCTCACCACAAAACGGAAGTGTTGTTGGTGAGCAACTGAAAGTCGATCCAGCGTATCGAGATAGATGTAGGGAGACATGCGATTTCAACTAAGCGAGCTCTGAAACTTCTCGGAGTGATGATCGACAACCGGTTAAACTTTAACTGCCATGTAGACTATGCCTGCGAGAAGTCCGCGAAGGCGATAAATGCAATAAATGTCGGTGACCCGAAAAGCAGCACAAGACGTCTGTTAGCTAGTGTATCTTCGTCAATACTACGGTATGGTGCTCCTGCCTGGGGAATTAGTGATGGGGAGAACCGTTCATTTGAAAAAACCGTTCAGCCACTGTAGCACTTCTCCTATGTAGTGATAGCTTGCCAAACAGGACAAAAATTGACAGGACCATTGTAAGGATTGATGTAGTCAGGCAAAAGTGGGCAAAACCGTGAAATTTGAAAGAACCGCTCAGAACTAGAAAGTTCTATCAAAAGAACTAGTTCTTTTGTTCTTTCGTTCGTTCTCTGTATGTTTTTGCAAATACTATACGAGAGCTTAGGTTTAGCGAGCAAAACAACATAGAAAAAGGTCACTCAAATGGGGTTTCGTAATGTTGCACCTTCATTAGAGAAATACCGTTCTTTAACAAAGAACTATTGATCAATCATTTGAACCGGTCGCGAACGGTTTGCCCATCTCTATGGGAACAGCATTGAAAACGAAGAGGAACCGTGAAAAGCTGAAGAGAGCATTCCGGCTTATGGTCATACGAGTCACGAGCGCCTATAGGACAATATCGTCGGAAGCAGCAAGCGTTCCCAATCTGCATCACCCTGGCGGAGGATATCGACGGAGGATATCGAGCGTAGAACCACCAGAAACGTGCGAACGATGGTTCGAATCGATTCGATGGTGAAGTGGAAGCAGGAGTGGGACAGTACGGTGAAAGGTAGATGGACTCACCGGCTCATTCCACATTTGTCGCCGTGGATGAATAGACAACACGGCGAGGTTAACTTCTACCTAACGCAGTTTCTATCTGACCATGGTTGTTTCCGGAAGTATCTGCATCGGTGTAGTAACGCCGCGTCTCCATTTTGTCCAGAGTGTGAGTATGTTGAAGAAACACCTGAACATGTGATTTTCGATTGTCAGCGGTTTGCGGAAGTACGTAGGGAAATGCCTGCCCTAAGGGTGGATAATATATTCGAGGAAATGTGTCGTGAAGAAGGCACGTGGAATGCAGTAAACAAAGTGGTAACACAGATACTTGCAGATAGTTGCAGCGAATATGGAGAATGGATCAGCGAGTAAGCGTCGGATCGAGAGAACTTCCTTCGTCGGGGAACTCTTCTTCGGTGTAGTCTTGATCCGTCGTCGGATACAAGATGAGTAGACCACGCCATAGCATCGTAAGGATCGTCATGGAACCGGACGTTATCTCCCAACCGCAACCACTGAACCGACCTTGGCATCCTTTCGGTCGGGTCGTATACGGGTATCGAAAACGTCGGTTTCGAGAGAACTTCCAGCGTCGGGGAACTCTCTGTCGCGGTAGGCTGCCACAACACAACACCGACTTGTGTCGTCGAGGCGCCAGCAAACCAGAAGCTATGCTACAACTGGAATTGCCGGACTGACCTCGGCACTCTCTCGTGTGTCTCGTGTGGTCTAACCGGGGGCTCGGTGTCGGGAGAGCCTCTTTCGCCGGGAAACTCTCCGTCGGTGTAGTCTAGATCTTTCATCGGGGATTAGACGAGTAGATCGTGGCGTAGCACCGTGAAGATAGTCGGGGCACCAGTGAACCGGAAGCCATCCTCCAACCGACATCATTGGATCGACCTAGGCATCCTTAAGGTCGGGCCGTGGACGGGTATCGAAAACGTCGGTTTCGGGAGAACTTCCATCGTCGGGGAACTCTCTGTCGGTGTAGGCTAGATCCATCACTGGGGACTAGTCGAATACCGATTCGAGTCGTCGGGGCATCAGCGAACCGGACGCCATGCTCCAACCGGAATCGCGGAGTGTCCCGCGTGGCGTAAAAGGGGAAACTCTCCGTCGGTGTAGGCTAGATCCATCGTCGGGGATCAGTCGAGTAGTTGTAGCAGTCACGTTTGTCATGATTCAAATAAGTCAGCCGCCGCTTGAAATAATTCCCTTCCGTGTAAAAAGTTAAGCATCTCTAATCAGATGAAGAATGAACACCGGCGGCTAATCTACATTTCTTTGCGCATACAAACTTTTTCTCTTCTTTATACAACCGATCGGTCTCACTATATTGCAAAACCAATACGAATGGTTAGGTTTCAGCCTCCGAAGAGTCCTCTTTCGCGTAGTCTTTTCAATGTTCGCCAGATAACGATTTGAACGCAAAAAGGGTATTGGCGCGAGATGGTTGGATGCATAAGATTCGAGAGGGAATGAGCTAACGAATCTTAAAACTATTGTCCAAGAAGTTCGGTTTTCGAAAATACGAATCTTACTTCGGTAAAATTACGTACTTCCGGTTGGCTAAGACTAAAATTCGGCATTCTGAGGGTTTTAGGGAAAAGGTCTAATCCATTTCCATCTAGACCGTGGAAGAGGCTAGAGTGTGTGTTTTTACTTTTGTTCCGCGGTGCGTGTTAGAAGGTATTAAATTCAAACATGAGATGTCTTTAAAAATTGGTAATAGTTCTGTTCTTAGGTGTTGCGTTAATATTAGCAGTAGAAAGTGCGGGAAAAGATCGTGTGCGTTGGAAGGAAATTATAACAAAGGTAATTTACAATGGTGCTATTCAATCACGATACAATAAGCTCACGGCGTCGTGTAGCCGTGCGACGGCTTTTTATTCCCCACTTTAGACGCTCTTCGGCTCGCCGCACCGTTCTTCATCCAGCGACGCGCTCTAGACCCCACGCTCTGGCTTGGAAATTCTGGCAATCTCCGTCAAAATCGCCAGAAGGGCGAAGTTCATCATTTTCCGCCCATCAGAGCCACACGTCACAACCAACCGGTGTGCACGTTTTTTGTTGCTGACAGCAGTTCGGCGTTCCGACACTGTCAGCAGTTACCCACGAAGGACGTCCAGCCGTAAACCCGCTCCGGCGTCAGCATACCGAAACGCCGTCAGCGCAGAATCATCCGTATCGACGCCAGCATCGTCATCATTCGGCGGAGCGTCGCAATACAGGCAGGTAGCAGCGAAGAAAGCTGTAAGTACGCTATAATTAAATCCATGCGCATGGTTAAAAGGGGGTAGCCTAGACACCCACCTAAATGTGAGCTTTAAATCTAGTATTATGGCACCTTAACGAAGATAGCTAGATATCCACCCGCACACAGTTAGGTACCAATTAGTATAGGCAACACCGAGATGGTAACCTAGGTTAGGATTACGAATTGCTAAAGTTAACTTAATAAATATAAATATGTTTCTGTTCTTTCGATAAATGATGTGTATATTATTCAGGAAGATAGCTGCTATAGTTAAACAGATGTTACTGGTTTGAGGAGGTATCTCATGTTTCGCGTCGTGATAATTGTGTAGTTTTTGTGGTTTACTCCGAGTTGGACTACTTGGGAATCTTAGTCCCACCACTCGCGTTTCGGATACGGTTTAGGGTTCTGGGTGGACGATTTCCTCCAGTGATGATACGCGCGAGTTGGTGTTCTTAGGTTATTTGGATAGAGAAACGAATTTCTTGGGTTTTGTTGCGGTATAGTTGATTGTTGAACTGAGTACCTTTCGGATCGGTTGTGTTTGCCAGATCGTTCCACTAAACTCTTTTATAACGACCCGCCCTGAGGCTGGGTTTCTGGTCGGGCAACCCTAGGCACGACAAGTGGTCCTCGAAAGAGGTGGCGCTTAAACCATTTGTTCGGATAGGTGGAGCGATTAGACAGACCGATATTGGTAGCATCGTCGTGCACGCTACATTTTGGCGCCCAACGTGGGGCCACGTTATCTGGAAATCAATGAGATTAGTTTGGTTTTCAAGCTTGGAATTATGTTTATACTTCGGATATATCGATTAGACGCATAATCGTTCTGTTAGATTCAATGTTGTATTTTCTAGAGTAGTAATTGCTGCGAGTAAATATTTGTTGTACGGTAGCTAAAGTGTAATCGTGGATGTTGTGTGTAGTTGTAGGTGTATAGTGTAGGCATATTTAAAATTTTATTGGCGGTAATGGCTTACGAATTTCCCAATGCTTGTCATCTGGTAGATGATGAGGTGAATTATGAGCTGAAAATTCGAGGAAAATATAACGAGACAAGATGGGATTTAGAGACCAAACAATGGTTTTTACAGAAGTTGTTCCTGAAGGATACACTGGTTCGTCGGGATTATTCCATTAGTTTGAGTATCTATCAGGAATACCCCGATATCCTAGAGCGGGTAAGGTGTTTTAAAAAGGAATTAGATCGACGGGTAGATAAAACCATTGTTTCTCGACTCCAACATTACTTACTTCGGGTCGAGAGATGTCAAACCTCCGATCAAAAATCAGTATGGATGCGAAATGAACTCGTTGATTTTATTGAGCTCATCCTAGAAAAATCTCGAGGCAAACGTGTTTCCAGATACCTTGAGAGTCACGTGCTAAATCAGGAAATAAGCGAGCGTTCTTTACTTCATACAGATGATGTTCATGTGCATGAAGAACGTATGCTAGCGCTTGATCAATCCAAAGGAGATTTGGTGTTCGATGATGGTTCACGAGTTAGACAGCAATTGGTAAACCCTATAGCCGAGATAGAAATGAGCATCGCGGTGGTCCAACTAACCAATCAAGGGATTGCAGGAATAAAGAAGGAAGAAATTTCCAGTAACTTAGATGGAGAGTGTGTAACAGATGCATGTTGTTCGTGCTCCCTGGTTGACACCAGTTACTTTGAAAATAAATCTGAGTTAGATTTCGATGAAAAGGGTAATCACGTGTCTGACGATTATCAGTTGCTTGCCAATTCCAACAAACATTCTGAATTAGGCGAGGTTGGGGATGAGAGTTTCGGAAATGCAATAGTTTACCCTAAAGATGGAAGCTCTTTTACTAATCGGTCTCAAACAGTACCTGAAGCCTTAGAGATGAGGAACAAAAGTTGGGAGCGTCTTGACTCTCAAAGGGGATTGATCTCTAAATTTGCTGAATTAAATCTGGTAACATCGATGCTAATTAAAACGGTCTGTAATATCATAAAGATATATTATTTTGTTTTAGTGAAACTTATTTCAAAGTATAGGGAAAGAGCCTTTGTTTCGGATGGACGGGAATGTTGTCGTCCCCGAAACTCACTCACGAAAAGTAGGAATGAGAGAGACTTTTTGATGTATTTATGCAGTTTGCAGATCACGCTAAATATTAGAGGAAAGTCCTTGGGTATTTTTGTTTCCACTTGAGAATACCCAGTTTACCCAGTCTCTTCTCCTTAATGTATATATTTTTTGGATTTTGTTTTTTATAGCTATGTACCCTCTAGTGAGGCAACGATACATCTAAGGATGTGCGAAAATAATTAAAGAAAATTCATGTTTTTTTCGAGCTATGTATCTCTCACTTAGTGAGTAGAGACAAATGCACCATGATGCGCAAGCTCTGGTTGCCTAACATACGTCCAACCATGCGACGTGTACCCCACAACAACATTCATTTACTGGGGACGTGTGGTTGGTTCCGTTCAATTGGAATTCTGGAATGAGAAATCTACCTTATTGTTGGTTACTACTGCGCGTATAGCCTATCCCCCCGACCAGAAATCAGAGCGAGTTCCTGGCGTTAGTCGGAACGATGAGCTATCGATACCAGAAACTCCGAGCCAATGAGGCGTTGAAGAGGAGTACCAGCAATGAGAAGCTTAGCGAGAGTTCAAGATCGGGGATGCTTGAATGATGACCGTATAAGACTCGGATGACCTTCACAAGGTCGATGACGAGCAAACACAAGTCAATCGAGCTGGCAGTAACAACTAATGATAAGGAAAGCTTTCGTATTCCGAAAGAAATCCGCGGGAAAGTTTGAGGACAGGTGGGACTGCCTGTCGGGATTAGTTCGGTATTCTTTTCCGAGACCGAGATAGAAGAGGTGTTGTGCTATTCACAATCACCCCGAAAATTGTAAATATTTTCCCTTTCGGTGTAAATAATGTTAGTGTTTTTACACTACATCGAGTCTTAATTCTAAGTTAGTACCTAGCTCTGTAATTTATTAGATATAGCCTGCTACTTAGAACTAGATATTTATATTATTTATTTATTTATTTTGATATTATTTATACATTTTTTTTGCACAATTATTTATAATGGGATACGCATGATTTTTTTTTTGCATGCTGATTCAGATTTTTTTTTCATATTGCATATTTATTTTTTTATGCTAATTTTTTTTTCATTATATTGCATATTTTATTTTTTTTATATGCTATTTATTTTTTTTTCGGCATGTATATATTTTTTTTTTGCATGCTCGTGATTTTTTTTTCTGTGATATTTTTTTTCATTCTCTTTACACATGTTTTGTGTGCATAGTGTTCTGCATAAAACTTATTTAGTATAGAGATTTATTTTTTTTTGTAGTTTAGTTTGTCTAAATGCTAAATTACTAAATATTTACCCTGATCTATAGTGTTTAAATCCAACACTATTTACATAGGGACAGTCTAATAATCGTTGGGTCACTGTAGCACTGAATTTCTCGTGACCATTATTTTTCCTCTATGTCCGGTTGCTCCTGAAAATCAAATACTCCTATTAGATTCTGTTCAAACACTTACCTGATATTGGAGTAAAACTCTCATTGCCGGTTTCCAAAGGTTTCTTCAAAACCAACTACGTTTCAGGACGTCGACTTCCCCTGATGTATCTCCTCCTATGGATTCCTATAATAAAGTTAAAGAAAAAAATTACTAAAAAACTTGCCGTCTGCTAAATCTACCGTTTCGGGTGATTTATAGACCTATTTCAGATTAATTACCTGTAGAATTTAAGGAATTCAATTCCTTGCAACACAACACGACACCACTTCAATTTACTGTTTACTTTATTTTGACGTTTCGTTTCGTGGCTAGGTTGGTGGTTCATTGTGTGCGTGTAATGTATGAAGCTTTTGGAGCTTTTTTATGGCAGGGTATTATTATGCTTTCTTTATGTTTCATTTTGGCCGAAACAGATTCGGTGTTAGAAACATAATGTAAAGTGGATGCATAGGGTAATGTTTATGTTGGTTCAGTATGTGTGTTCATGTGACCGAAATATATCTCGGTGTAGAAACCGTGCTGAGACAATAGGAATTTTGTTGGGAGATAATTTGGCAGATTTCTCATTGACCGATGCATTTCGGTGTTAGAGTTACTGTCTTGGGTACGTTTATGGGATATTATGTTTGTCGTTTGAAGAGTATTGTCCAGTAAAGGTTCTGGGATTCTCTCGTAGATAAAGCAATGCGGTGAGTTAGAAGAAGGATACCTTTCCAACTTATGATTGGAGTAGTCCGGAGATCTAACAAACCTGTTACAGTTATGTTATAGTGTACTGTCATATGTGTTGTATGGGGAATCGGCTTGATCTAAAATTTTAATATTTTCGATGCAATGCTATAATTTGGGGTTTATGTGTAATAGTGTGATTGAGGGTGAACTGCCAACAGAGTAGCGGACGAAACGTTGAAGATGCTCTATTTCTGTACCGTTGTTTAACCTTAGGACTTCAGTATTTTCTTGTAGGTAGTAGGTTAAGTTCTTAATCGTAATAGTGAATAAGTCTAAGCCTTCACAGTTTTTTTTTTCGGTATGTCTTCAGAGCACTTTCTCAACCAGTTGGGTTCGATATTATTGTTGTTTCCAATTACGAGTACGAAAATTTGGTTTCACTCCTTCAACCAAATTTTCGTAAAATTAGTGGGGGTGTTATGTAGCAGTCACGTTTGTCATGATTCAAATAAGTCAGCCGCCGCTTGAAATAATTCCCTTCCGTGTAAAAAGTTAAGCATCTCTAATCAGATGAAGAATGAACACCGGCGGCTAATCTACATTTCTTTGCGCATACAAACTTTTTCTCTTCTTTATACAACCGATCGGTCTCACTATATTGCAAAACCAATACGAATGGTTAGGTTTCAGCCTCCGAAGAGTCCTCTTTCGCGTAGTCTTTTCAATGTTCGCCAGATAACGATTTGAACGCAAAAAGGGTATTGGCGCGAGATGGTTGGATGCATAAGATTCGAGAGGGAATGAGCTAACGAATCTTAAAACTATTGTCCAAGAAGTTCGGTTTTCGAAAATACGAATCTTACTTCGGTAAAATTACGTACTTCCGGTTGGCTAAGACTAAAATTCGGCATTCTGAGGGTTTTAGGGAAAAGGTCTAATCCATTTCCATCTAGACCGTGGAAGAGGCTAGAGTGTGTGTTTTTACTTTTGTTCCGCGGTGCGTGTTAGAAGGTATTAAATTCAAACATGAGATGTCTTTAAAAATTGGTAATAGTTCTGTTCTTAGGTGTTGCGTTAATATTAGCAGTAGAAAGTGCGGGAAAAGATCGTGTGCGTTGGAAGGAAATTATAACAAAGGTAATTTACAATGGTGCTATTCAATCACGATACAATAAGCTCACGGCGTCGTGTAGCCGTGCGACGGCTTTTTATTCCCCACTTTAGACGCTCTTCGGCTCGCCGCACCGTTCTTCATCCAGCGACGCGCTCTAGACCCCACGCTCTGGCTTGGAAATTCTGGCAATCTCCGTCAAAATCGCCAGAAGGGCGAAGTTCATCATTTTCCGCCCATCAGAGCCACACGTCACAACCAACCGGTGTGCACGTTTTTTGTTGCTGACAGCAGTCCGGCGTTCCGACACTGTCAGCAGTTACCCACGAAGGACGTCCAGCCGTAAACCCGCTCCGGCGTCAGCATACCGAAACGCCGTCAGCGCAGAATCATCCGTATCGACGCCAGCATCGTCATCATTCGGCGGAGCGTCGCAATACAGGCAGGTAGCAGCGAAGAAAGCTGTAAGTACGCTATAATTAAATCCATGCGCATGGTAAAAAGGGGGTAGCCTAGACACCCACCTAAAAGTGAGCTTTAAATCTAGTATTATGGCACCTTAACGAAGATAGCTAGATATCCACCCGCACACAGTTAGGTACCAATTAGTATAGGCAACACCGAGATGGTAACCTAGGTTAGGATTACGAATTGCTAAAGTTAACTTAATAAATATAAATATGTTTCTGTTCTTTCGATAAATGATGTGTATATTATTCAGGAAGATAGCTGCTATAGTTAAACAGATGTTACTGGTTTGAGGAGGTATCTCATGTTTCGCGTCGTGATAATTGTGTAGTTTTTGTGGTTTACTCCGAGTTGGACTACTTGGGAATCTTAGTCCCACCACTCGCGTTTCGGATACGGTTTAGGGTTCTGGGTGGACGATTTCCTCCAGTGATGATACGCGCGAGTTGGTGTTCTTAGGTTATTTGGATAGAGAAACGAATTTCTTGGGTTTTGTTGCGGTATAGTTGATTGTTGAACTGAGTACCTTTCGGATCGGTTGTGTTTGCCAGATCGTTCCACTAAACTCTTTTATAACGACCCGCCCTGAGGCTGGGTTTCTGGTCGGGCAACCCTAGGCACGACAAGTGGTCCTCGAAAGAGGTGGCGCTTAAACCATTTGTTCGGATAGGTGGAGCGATTAGACAGACCGATATTGGTAGCATCGTCGTGCACGCTACATAGTGTGGCGCGACGTAGCGGCATTGGGTCGTCGAGGCTCCAAAGGTGGATCGAGATGGATAAAGAGAGAAACGTAAGAGCTCATTTTCTCAGAAACGAAGAAGTGCATGAGCACAGCCTCCCCGAAGTATTGAGATTCATAAGGTATTTCACCTTGTAAAAAAAACACAGACATTGCTCAACTCGATGAACTGAGTCGAATGGCATATGACACTTGGCCCTCCGGGCTAATTTTTGCTAGTCGGTTTTTCGAGTGATTGCATAACCTTACTTTATGAGATAGGCAAAACCGTAATGATTTAAATAGTCACCATAATTGTCGTTCTCCTCAGACAGCTTCATGTGCGTATTTGTATGAAAAACATTTAATGAATTGATTCAAACGAAAATAAATTCCATTTAATTTTACTAGGATAAATTCGGGTGATCGATATTTTTTCGAAACTATTCAAAAATTATTTTGCGTTCAGAAATAAAATTTGTTCTTGATATTTACATTTAAATAAACAATGCTAGTCCATATGAATGCTATAATTTGGGGTTTATGTGTAATAGTGTGATTGAGGGTGAACTGCCAACAGAGTAGCGGACGAAACGTTGAAGATGCTCTATTTCTGTACCGTTGTTTAACCTTAGGACTTCAGTATTTTCTTGTAGGTAGTAGGTTAAGTTCTTAATCGTAATAGTGAATAAGTCTAAGCCTTCACAGTTTTTTTTTCGGTATGTCTTCAGAGCACTTTCTCAACCAGTTGGGTTCGATATTATTGTTGTTTCCAATTACGAGTACGAAAATTTGGTTTCACTCCTTCAACCAAATTTTCGTAAAATTAGTGGGGGTGTTATGTAGCAGTCACGTTTGTCATGATTCAAATAAGTCAGCCGCCGCTTGAAATAATTCCCTTCCGTGTAAAAAGTTAAGCATCTCTAATCAGATGAAGAATGAACACCGGCGGCTAATCTACATTTCTTTGCGCATACAAACTTTTTCTCTTCTTTATACAACCGATCGGTCTCACTATATTGCAAAACCAATACGAATGGTTAGGTTTCAGCCTCCGAAGAGTCCTCTTTCGCGTAGTCTTTTCAATGTTCGCCAGATAACGATTTGAACGCAAAAAGGGTATTGGCGCGAGATGGTTGGATGCATAAGATTCGAGAGGGAATGAGCTAACGAATCTTAAAACTATTGTCCAAGAAGTTCGGTTTTCGAAAATACGAATCTTACTTCGGTAAAATTACGTACTTCCGGTTGGCTAAGACTAAAATTCGGCATTCTGAGGGTTTTAGGGAAAAGGTCTAATCCATTTCCATCTAGACCGTGGAAGAGGCTAGAGTGTGTGTTTTTACTTTTGTTCCGCGGTGCGTGTTAGAAGGTATTAAATTCAAACATGAGATGTCTTTAAAAATTGGTAATAGTTCTGTTCTTAGGTGTTGCGTTAATATTAGCAGTAGAAAGTGCGGGAAAAGATCGTGTGCGTTGGAAGGAAATTATAACAAAGGTAATTTACAATGGTGCTATTCAATCACGATACAATAAGCTCACGGCGTCGTGTAGCCGTGCGACGGCTTTTTATTCCCCACTTTAGACGCTCTTCGGCTCGCCGCACCGTTCTTCATCTAGCGACGCGCTCTAGACCCCACGCTCTGGCTTGGAAATTCTGGCAATCTCCGTCAAAATCGCCAGAAGGGCGAAGTTCATCATTTTCCGCCCATCAGAGCCACACGTCACAACCAACCGGTGTGCACGTTTTTTGTTGCTGACAGCAGTCCGGCGTTCCGACACTGTCAGCAGTTACCCACGAAGGACGTCCAGCCGTAAACCCGCTCCGGCGTCAGCATACCGAAACGCCGTCAGCGCAGAATCATCCGTATCGACGCCAGCATCGTCATCATTCGGCGGAGCGTCGCAATACAGGCAGGTAGCAGCGAAGAAAGCTGTAAGTACGCTATAATTAAATCCATGCGCATGGTAAAAAGGGGGTAGCCTAGACACCCACCTAAAAGTGAGCTTTAAATCTAGTATTATGGCACCTTAACGAAGATAGCTAGATATCCACCCGCACACAGTTAGGTACCAATTAGTATAGGCAACACCGAGATGGTAACCTAGGTTAGGATTACGAATTGCTAAAGTTAACTTAATAAATATAAATATGTTTCTGTTCTTTCGATAAATGATGTGTATATTATTCAGGAAGATAGCTGCTATAGTTAAACAGATGTTACTGGTTTGAGGAGGTATCTCATGTTTCGCGTCGTGATAATTGTGTAGTTTTTGTGGTTTACTCCGAGTTGGACTACTTGGGAATCTTAGTCCCACCACTCGCGTTTCGGATACGGTTTAGGGTTCTGGGTGGACGATTTCCTCCAGTGATGATACGCGCGAGTTGGTGTTCTTAGGTTATTTGGATAGAGAAACGAATTTCTTGGGTTTTGTTGCGGTATAGTTGATTGTTGAACTGAGTACCTTTCGGATCGGTTGTGTTTGCCAGATCGTTCCACTAAACTCTTTTATAACGACCCGCCCTGAGGCTGGGTTTCTGGTCGGGCAACCCTAGGCACGACAAGTGGTCCTCGAAAGAGGTGGCGCTTAAACCATTTGTTCGGATAGGTGGAGCGATTAGACAGACCGATATTGGTAGCATCGTCGTGCACGCTACATAGTGTGGCGCGACGTAGCGGCATTGGGTCGTCGAGGCTCCAAAGGTGGATCGAGATGGATAAAGAGAGAAACGTAAGAGCTCATTTTCTCAGAAACGAAGAAGTGCATGAGCACAGCCTCCCCGAAGTATTGAGATTCATAAGGTATTTCACCTTGTAAAAAAAACACAGACATTGCTCAACTCGATGAACTGAGTCGAATGGCATATGACACTTGGCCCTCCGGGCTAATTTTTGCTAGTCGGTTTTTCGAGTGATTGCATAACCTTACTTTATGAGATAGGCAAAACCGTAATGATTTAAATAGTCACCATAATTGTCGTTCTCCTCAGACAGCTTCATGTGCGTATTTGTATGAAAAACATTTAATGAATTGATTCAAACGAAAATAAATTCCATTTAATTTTACTAGGATAAATTCGGGTGATCGATATTTTTTCGAAACTATTCAAAAATTATTTTGCGTTCAGAAATAAAATTTGTTCTTGATATTTACATTTAAATAAACAATGCTAGTCCATATGAGATGCCACACCTCCCCGCATACGCTTGGCTGCCAGATGGCTGACTAAACGCTGCCAGCTGGAAAAATATGGCTGGCAGACATTCTGGTGACCGACTCAAACGATACAACCGTATCCACCAGGATTTTTCCACATTGAAATCTTTGAAATTTTCAGCGAAGGTGAGAAGATGAGAACGCTCGGCTAACTTAGATACAGGCGACTTTGTTTTGTGAAATTGGATTTGACAACCGTCACTGAATCAATTTTGGTAGCCGTCTAGTGACCATGGCTGCCCAGGTAGCCAAAACGCCGTGCGGGTCAAGGTGAGACGCCGTATTTATAGAAAAAGTGAGAGAAAAAAGTGCGGGTGCGTAATGCCAGCGACATAACTGGATGTCGTGAATACGAATAAAACTGACACTTTATACTTCCGAATATCAATTAGTTAATCGATGGTGTGAATTGTGCAAGTTTTCTCATTTTTCACTACTAGAATTCGAAACGATACTCCTAAACTAAAGTACAGAATAGTTACATTAAATATTCTGACATTAAACATTCAATAAATATTACAAAATACCCAGTATAGTTCTTTAAGGTAAAATAATGGTGATTCTTTCGAATAATTCTTTGGGTATACACTGTAAAAATTGCACAAAGCTAATCAAATTATCCTAGATTTGCAATACACTGATGGTATTAATGTTCGATTTGCAATTTTTAGCCATTAGAAGGGCTGATTTTACATAATGGTCCCTATTTTTGTCCATTTTTCGTTGTATTTTGCTACAATGCAAAGGATGATGCAATCGATCTTCTCTGAAGGGAAACTTGCTCTGCGACCTGAGCGTTTGAAGCAAAAGGTCTGCTTTCATTGCCGACTGCTCCTCCTGACGACCGAAGTCCAAATTAGAGCATGACCTGAGCGTTTCACGCTTTATACTTGGTTTATTCTTACTGATATTGATGGGAGAACTGCCTCAAAACCGTCGTCCGGGTGCGAAAATGGCAAGCAATCGTGATGAGTTTTCCTCATTATTTCCAAACGTTTTAGAATACTTTGTTTTTCAGTTGTTTATGGTTATCTCGTTAAACATTTTATCACAAATTCCTGATCATATTTGCGATAGCTTGTAGAAAAAAATATGTCGGTGGGGTAAGTACATCAAGAGATATTCGCGAGGAAGTTCTGCCCATTCTTGTACAGGGTAAATTCTGGAAAGGCGCCCCATAGTAAAGTACGTCGTATTCACGACAAAAGGTTTTTTTATATTTTGCAATGTTATTTAATGAACGTTAGATATTTTTATACAAACTTATTATCATTTAAATATGATAAGTATCTAAGAGGAAAACGGGTTAGAAAATTGACATGTGATTGTAATGTTATGCAAACCGCGAAAATGCTAACTTGCTCCTAATCGGGGAAATTTTTTTGCCAATTAAACTACCCTGCATATGAAAACACATGAAAAGAAAGTCCAAATGACTAGAAGAAACCAAGTATGTTTCGCTGTACTATATCTTCGGAAAGAAATTCAACAGAACACACACACTGATCACAAGTCCATTTTTCCCTTTTACTTTGCCGCCGACACTGGTTCGAGATTTTGTTTTTGTCAGTGTCGGCGTCAAAGTAGAAGGGAAAAAAAAAGTCTTGTGATCAGCATATGTGTCGTAATCACGTCATCCAGTTATGTTTCTCACATTACTCACCCACTTTTATCATTAAATTGTTCCTGGTTCCTGAGAATTATGAAACTAAGTATCAGGGAATATGATTTTAAGATTTCATTACAATAAATGAAGATCTTGGAATATGCAGTCTTGGGCCACTGCTCATGAACAGAGAAAAAAAGAAAAAAATCAGCAGCGGCCCTAAAATGAACGTTTTCAGACCGAAAATGGTAAGAAGGCCTCAACACCAAGAAGGCCTCAACACCAAGAAAATCAGTAAAAAAACACCAAGTGAATGTATTGCGTCAAGTGTAGAAACCAACTCTTTCACTGATTCGAATGATTAACATGGTCATGTAACCTAATGTATACTTACAGATCTCGGACCGGTAACTCGAGCACTCTGTGTACGGGTAGCAGGTCTTCGTCTTTTGTTTCCAGGAGTACCATTTTCTGGTGTTCCCCCATCTGACGAAGGGCTCACTATTGTTTCCATACTCGCGCATGCTGGCGCAGATATAGACGAACTACGTTTTTTGTACGGTGGGCGATTATTGGTTGGGGTTTCGTCTGCCATCGCCATTTATTACTAACTACTCTGTATGTACTAATAATTATTGCTTCATACGATCTGGTTGCTGTAAAGATAAAACATGGAAGAAAACAGTCTTATATGCAGATTGAACTTAATATAGAGTTTATTGAAAAATGGCTTTTTGGTCAATGGTTGCTTTATAAAATATTTCTTTGCCTTTGCCTTTAAAGGCCGGTGTTTCGAAACAATATCCCTTTATCTTCAGGGCTAAACGACAAAAAATATTGTTTGTCAGGTAGATTGAATTTTGAATATTTATTCAAAATAGTCGAAAATAAGAACAGTTACTTCCCCCGCACATCAATCTATAAATATTTTGTAACGCAACATCTGACTAAAAAGCTATCTTTTAGTATATTACAAAAAATGGTCGTTCCGTCTTCATGATGCACATAGAGTGATATGTTCTAGCAGTAGGGTATGGTTTTGGCTTATAAAAAGCTATTCAATCACCATGAACTTTTAAATCAAGCACAGTCGGAAACTTCTTACGGCCGAGACGACAGAAACAAATACAATACAGGGTCCGGCACTCGAAGTGTAACCAATTAAAAAGGCCATAAATTCAGTTTGGAAAATTACTTTTACTTAATTCAAAGTACAAAATGTGTAAACATAATACAAAATTCAGAATCAATTCACTTTTGCTCGATATGACCACCTTTTGCCTTGACTTGATGACTTGAGAGAGCGAAGGAGTTGCTTCGTTTGGCCGAATGTGACTTGCAGGTATTTTAGCCCACTCGCGGACAATAACTTTTTTCAGCGCCTCGAGACTGGTGTATCTTTTAGTTCGGACTTTGCTCTCCAAAATGGCCCAAAGAGAATAATCCATTGGATTCGCATCTGGTGAATTCGAGAGCCATTGTGTGGACGTGATGAAGTTCGGAACGTTGTTTTTCAGCCATTCTTGGTTCACTCGAGCTTTGTGAGACGGTGCCGAGTCCTGCTGAAACGTCCATGGTCTGCCACCGAAATGTTTGTCTGCCCACGGCTTCAAAGCTACCTCCAGAATACTTTCCCGATAATATGTCGCATTTACCTTGACGCTAGGCTCGATGAAAACGATTGGAGAGCGCCCATCTGCGGTTACAGCGCCCATCTGCGGTTACAGCGCCCAAACCATTATCTGTTGCGGGTGCTGCCTCCTGGTGGCCAATCGATGACACAAATTCTCGTATGAACGGTCGGTCAAGCAGACCCTATCGTTTTGAGAGTTTACGAATTGCTCAATTGGAAAAATTTTCTCGTCAGAAAATACAATGTTCGGAAATTGACCGCTTTCGGCCAAACGAAGCAACTCCTTCGCTCTCTCAAGTCATCAAGTCAAGGCAAAAGGTGGTCATATCGAGCAAAAGTGAATTGATTCTGAATTTTGTATTATTTTTACACATTTTGTACTTTGAATTAAGTAAAAGTAATTTTCCAAACTGAATTTATGGGCTTTTTAATTGGTTACACTTCGAGTGCCGGACCCTGTACAGTGTAGTGAGCAATTTCGATTTAACAAAGCCTAAGACTTGGCCTACAGCACAAAATTCAATTTGTAGGGGAAAGTGTTATAAAGCTTCCCTGCTGGCCAAAACGCTCCCCTTTCTTTCAAGACTTTTCTACACAAAAGTTTTATCACTAACAGTATCTTTTCCTTAGATCGTTCTGCTAAGCAAGTTTGGCAGTTGTCGTTTGCATGAAAATATGAAAATAACTAAAAATATCATTAGGCAGCTTTTCGATGTAACACAGAAGAAAATATGAATTTTATAGGTGACAGAATTGTACAAACGATACAATTCACGACTACTTATTTTTTCAAATGACGCTTTATTCCACTCGCACAAAATTTTACATGCTCCGATTTCCCTGCTGGCCAAAACGCTCCCCTTTCTTTCAAGACTTTTCTACACAAAAGTTTTATCACTAACAGTATCTTTTCCTTAGATCGTTCTGCTAAGCAAGTTTGGCAGTTGTCGTTTGCATGAAAATATGAAAAAAACTAAAAATATCATTAGGCAGCTTTTCGATGTAACACAGAAGAAAATATGAATTTTATAGGTGACAGAATTGTACAAACGATACAATTCACGACTACTTATTTTTTCAAATGACGCTTTATTCCACTCGCACAAAATTTTACATGCTCCGATTATAATTTGCTCTCGGTTACCAAGCGCCACTGTATGGATTTATATTTATCAATTATTCAATAAACAGATATGAGCTCTGCGGTTCAGTCGATGTGCTTGTGAACTAATGTTTCTCGGTTTAAGTCGCGCTGCATCTATCGATCTTTTGTTTGTTATTTCATTCGAATTCAAGACATCTAATTTTCAATTCACACAATTTTACATGTTCTTGAATATAAATTTGTATGAAATACGACCGACCCTCCATTTATGTGCATTTTATAAGATGTAAAATCACATGATTTTTTCGAACTGTGAATGTTTTGATTCGATTAAACAAGCATTTTAACCGTGTAAAACGTCTAATGGTCGGTTGCTTCTTAATAATTAACTTTCAGCAGTGCTAATGTCTCTACCTGCAGTATAAAAATCTAGAGCAACATTGATTATGCAATTAATTTCTGATGCAAAGAATATCTTCTTTATCTCCTTTTCTTCTATACCGATATTTCAAGAGGCAGGCATATTGCATCATTGTTGTGGGCATACAATTGATTTGTTGTGAGGCATATTATACGGTTGCTGAGGCACAGTATGCCAACGGCAAGCGAAAAAACTGAGAATGTGGTCGTGTTTGAAAATATGTTTGTATCATTCAATTCTCATCACTTCTACCGAAATCATTGAAAATTATGTTCCTTAGACGTATTGCAAAGAAATACATACATTTTCGAAGAAAATATATCAGTACATTTAGAAATATCTCAATGTTTTCTTAAGGGGGTCGTATTATAATACTTTACCCTATTGATTTTAAGCGTTGCAAAGTTAGACCAGCAGCAAATGGAATTGAAATCTTACTTAAAGAACGAATGCATCTAGACGCTAATAATGTAACTGAGATTTAATTCAACAAGGCGTCTACTGTGTGTACATTATGTTTAGACGAGAAAGAGATGAAATTGCATTCGCTTCAGTTAACAACGAGGTGCACAGCGTTGAGTGTGACAATATTCAATACAAAATCCCTATGGTGGACAATGCCATAGATGGTGGACAATGTCATAGACGTACGCGTGCATGATCTTCCCCCGCAGGCCAGCGAAAGGTCGTTCGGGAAAATGTGTCGAAGTACGGTGAAATTATTTGTATCTAACAAAAATGTGGCTCAATCGGCCACGTAAAGCTTGTACGCGAGTAGGCCTGAATAAAATTTTATAAAAAAATATATACCATTCGAATCAGCTCATCAACGTATCGTTTCACTATAAAAATGTAGTTCGTTGTCGATTTTCTGTTCACAAATGAACGAACAATAAATACTATTTTTAGAATTATCATTTATTCTTATTTATGGAACTTTTTTCATAATTCACGTTCGTGAAATGGCCAGTTGTTTTGAAAATCAATGTGAAACTTGCTAATTGAAAATCATGTTTGTTATGTTTCAATAAACATCAATTCAATTCGTGTTAACATTACGTAGTAGTTTCCTTGTATTTCACAATTGTTTTGTCGCTAATTTTATTGTTGCTTTTGTAGTGTGATCGATGCATGAGTTTTTGTATAAGGTGAATAATCGTTTTAAATATAGCAGATGCAACTACATGGGATTTTTTGAAAATAAGTTTCACAATCGATTCTTCATACAAGCATTTAACTATAAACGTAACTTTGTATTTGACTATTTTCTCAGATAGTTTCACAATTTATTTTACAAATTCATATGCTGGTTCGCAAACCTTACCTTACCTAACAGCTATAGGCCTGGGGTGTCCTTTGCTGTATCAAGAATACGTCTCCACATAACTCGGTCCATGGCTGATCGTCGCCAACCACTCAAGGCACGGACGCTTCTGAGATCACTCTCCATTTGGTCGATCCACCTTGCTCGCTGCGCTCCTCTTCTTCTTGTACCAGTCGGATTAGATTCAAGAATCATTTTCACTGGGCTGTCGTCCGACATTCTTATGACATGCCCAGCCCATCGTAGACGTCCGATTTTAGCTGTCCGTACGATAGGTGGTTCTCCTAGCAGCTGTTGCAATTCGTGATTCATACGCCATCTCCTCGTTCCGTCTTCCATCTGCACTCCACCATAGATGGTTTTCAGTACCTTTCTTTCGAAAACACTGAGGGCGCGTTGGTCCTCTGCCAATATAGTCCAGGTCTCGTGGCCATAGAGAACAACCGGTCTAATAAGCGTTTTGTAGATGGTCAATTTCGTGCGGTGGCGTACTTTTCTCGATCGAAGGGTTTTTCTGAGTCCAGTAGCACATCACTCTATCCATCGTTGCTTTGACCAATCGCGTCAGTTTATCCGGGAAACCGTATTCGTGCATGATTTGCCATAGCTCTTCTCGATCGATTGTGTCGTATGCCGCTTTGAAGTCAATGAATAGGTGATGCGTGGGTACGTTGTTTTCACGACACTTCTGGAGTACTTGTCTTATCGCGAATATGTGATCCGTAGTGGCGCGGGCTCCAGTAAATCCCGCTTGGTACGGCCCTACGAATTCCTTAGCTATTGGTGATAGACGACGGCAAAGGATTTGGGAGAGTACCTAGTAGGCGGCGTTGAGCAATGTGATTGCGCGGTAATTGCAACAATCTAGCTTATCGCCATTTTTGTAGACGGGACATACCACTCCATCCATCCATTCCTGCGGTAGAATCTCCTCCTCCCAAATCTTAGAAATCATCCAGTGCAGCGCTCTAGCCAGTGCCTCTGCTCCACGTTTGAACAGCTCGCCTGGTAACTGGTCATTGCCCGCGGCTTTGTTGTTCCTCAGTTTGCCGATCTCCTCACTTTTCTCCATCAGATCAAGTGCTGGGAATCTGTCGTCAGCTGAGCGTGCACCCAGATTGATTCCTGTGTCGTTCTCTGTATCCTGTGCTTCGCCATTCATATGCTCGTCATAGTACTGCTTCCACCTGTCGATCACCTCACGTTCGTTCGTGAGAAGATCACCACTGGTATCTCTGCACATTTCGGCCTGTGGTGTGAAGCCTCTACGTGAGCAGTTCAACTTCTCCTAGAATTTCCGTGTATCATTTGCGTGGTACAGCTGTTCCATCGCTTCGCGATCTTGGTCTTCCTGGTGGCGCTTTTTCCTCCGGAAAACCGTGTTCTGTCTGTTCCGTGCCTGTCTGTATCGTTCCTCGTTCGCTCTAGTGCGGTGCTGCAGCATCCTCGCCCTTGCTGCATTCTTCTCTTCTACCAACTGCTGACATTCGCCGTCAAACCAGTCATTTCCTCGATTCGATAACCTCGTACCTAGTACGGTTGAAACAGTGCTACTCACGGCGGATCTCATATTCCTCCAGCCGTCTTCAAGAGTCGCCGCACCAAGCTGCTCTTCCGTTGGTAGCACTTGCTCCAGTTGTTGCGCGTATTCCTCTGCAATACGAACGCTACGTAGCTACTCGAGATTGAATCCCGGCCTCCCTGTGCGACGAGTGTTGTGCACCGTCGATAGTTTTGAGCGCATCAAACCGCGACAAGGTAGTGGTCAGAATCTATATTGGCACTGCGGTAAGTGCGTACATTGATGACGTCGGAGAAGAATCGCCCGTCGATGAGAACGTGATCGATTTGATTTTCCGTATGTTGATCAGGTGATTACAGAGAGCATGTTCGAATGAATTGTCTGTTGGTTTCAACATTGCGTGAGACATAATCCCACTCGCTGGGAATATGGGCATTGCTCGTAACTTCACGCCCTGCAGTACAAAGTAATTGATGTTGAAACTGACTTTAGAATATTTACTGAACCCAATTTTTTTGTTTCGCTACATATTTGTTTGAAAGTTTTAATTTAATTTGATGAATTAAATAATTTTCGAGACGCAATAATTTTATTTATTTACACGTAATCGAAAGCACTCGATAATTGTTAAAATATACAATGCGAAGCAATATAAATGATTGCACAGCATTCGATTGTAAACATACAATTTGACATTCAATGAAAGCTCTATACAATTGAGGTTTCTATACCCTGTGAAAAATGAACGGCGGCCCTACTGAAAAATGGGTGGCCAACACGTTTCCTGATGAAAACAAAACAATATGTAAAAGCGATTCACATGCAGCATCAAGTGACTATCAGCTGCATGGAACGATTGCGGAACAACTACATTAATTGTAAGCAATTCATATGAAAGGACACTACGTCAAGTTCACGGAACATTTTAACGTCGGATACGTGAGCAATATTCGGTTAAAAAAAAATAATAAAAATAATCCGGACGTCGACGGAAGTTGATTGATTGTCTGAACCGTATTTAATGCATGCGTTTCCTGATGAAAACAAACCAATCTTATTTGCATTTGTAAGTGAGCTGTCAGAGAGCCTAATTACGAAACTATGTCATGAAAGCTTTATAGTGAAAGCTTCAATGTGCCTTTGGGTAGACTTACACACTGCATGTAAACACATTAATATAGGGTATATATTAATGTCAAGTAGGACGGTGAACATTGTATATAAGTAGGGCAGTGTTAATATAATGCATGAAGTGAATTATATATCGATAATGTACTTTGTTAGTATTTAGAGACTTGACGAATTGAATTCGAATAAATTATCTTTTATCTTCAAACCTGTTACCAAAAGCGTTTGGATATCATTTGGTAATTTTCAACAGGTTAAGGGCCCAGTGCTTTACTGGAACAGGTAAATCGAGATTGTTGGGTAAACAATCACTTTCGATTTAGTAGTGGCGCTTCGGTTAGAAGCAACGTTTTGGAAAGAAACGAATAGTTGTAACATCCGGTTAGGATGAACCCAGTGTTGCTGGAGAAACTATATACAGATTGTTTTAGAAATAATCGTTTGTAGTTAGCAGCTGCACTTCAGTTACAAGTGGGATCCAGTAGTTTCGGACGGAAACGAAGATCGACGAACAAAGAAGTTTCGGACAGAAACTGGTAGTCGCAGTATCCGGTTAGGATGAATATAGGTTTTTCCTGTTATTGACCACATTGATTGTTGGAAAAACAATCGGTCGTATTATTAACTTCGGTTTGAAGTGGAAGGAAGCACCAGTACTTCGGTTAGAAGGGGGATCCGGTAGTTTTGGATAGAAACAGAATCCAAGGAAAAACGTTTCGGACAGAAACGAGATCGAATTTCAAGTCGAAATAGAGCCCGATGAGTAGTAAATAAACAATCGGTGTGAATAATAGACTTTGGCTAAAAGTGGGATTCAGCAGAAAACAGCAGTACTTCGGTTAGAAGTGGGATTCGGTAATTTCGGAAAGAAATTGAAATCGGATTGTTAGAGAAACAATCAGTCATCTTATTTGCTTCGGTTTGAAGTGGGATGCGGTAGTTTCGAAAAATATTGAAACCGGTAGTTTCGGATAGAAACAGAATTTAAGATGCAAGGTTTCGGACAGAAACGGGATCTTCAAGAGACGGAGTCTCGAGTGGAAAATGAGCTCAACCGGTGTTGTCGCAACAAGTTTGGAATCCAGTTAGGATACGCCCAGAGTTTTACTGGCAATAAAAACTCTGGGCGTATCCTAACTGGATTCAAGCAATCGGCGATATTACTTCGGTTAGAAGTGGGATCCAGTAGGAAACAGCAGAACTTCGGTTAGAAGTGTGATCCGGCAGAAATCAGCAGCAACGTTTCGGACAAGAAACAGATGCAATGAGCAACGAAGAGCTGCGGGATTAACAAGTTTCGGACCGAAACGGAATTACAAACAGAATTGTTGGTAAGATGGCGAATCAACAGCAGGTCAGTGAATCTGAAATAGCGAGAAGCAGTGGTGGCTATGAAAGGGGAACTCTCGAGCTCACAGATCCGATAATTCAAAATGTTAACGGTAGCTGCGAATGGTTCTTCGATGTTTCGAAGAGTACATTTGTTGCATGAAAATGACGGAGGAGTACCGTTCGACAAAAATGCAGCTGATTCGCACACCTACGAAAGAGGACTTGTACGAACCAGTAGAAGGGGTCTGGAAACAACAAAAAAATGCGAGAAAGGTCATCATGAAGAAAAGGCTGGATATCGAAGCCTTAGATGAAAACTATGCTTGTAAAGAACGACGTCTTACACAAGTTGGTTGGCTTAGAGTATGCTAAGCAACCCATGGATACACAGGTAAAAGTGTACCAGAAGATGGAAACTACAACAACAACAACGACGATGAGAAAGCGGATCTTCACGATAAAACATGGGATTTTCGGATCAATTGAGAATAGATGGAATACATCGTAGGCAGCGAGAATACACGCTCTAATCATCGCTATATCAGAAAGATACAATAACGCTAATGGAGCCTTTCTGGTTCTTTCCAACGAAGAGTTGTATGTGAAATAGAGATCTGAAATCAAAAGAATGTTCCTGAATGTAGAAGCCGGGGAAGAGAAGCAGACAGAGCAGAAGAAAGCAACAAAAGTGCGAGTTGCACGGTGCTTCGGTTGCAACGAGATCAGAGACTTCAAGAACAAATATTTTTAATGGAAATATTTCTGGCAAAGGAGAAGGAGGAATTCTTGAAGCGGAAGAATTGTGCAATGACTACCAGCGTGAATCCCAACAAAAGGATTAGATTTATTGTGGATTCAAAAATGAGCAATGACGTTGTCAAAGAAACGTCAAGGAATTAACGAAACCAATCAACATCTCTACTGTAAAAATCGACTGAGAATCTTCGGGTTACGAAGATTGGTAAAACGAAACTAAAGTGTTGTGGATAGCAGTACGATTAAAGTTTCGATTTTGTACAACATTTTTTTTACTTTTGATCTTGAATTTATTTTCGGAAAACACTGTACAAAAATCACATTTATCGATGAAAAGGATATTTTCATGTACACAGGCGAAGTTATCGCTTCGAGAAGTCTCGTGGATGGTTTGTCTCACTTGGTTCATCTCGGGAAGAAAAGTCTAAGAAAAATGCTACAAATTCTGCATTTTTGGGAAACAAGTTACCCAATTAATAGTTTCGTGGAATGGAACGAACATACACGTTTAATGACATTATTTCAGTAGTTATTGTAAATAATACAAAATCGCATAGTGAAGATATGAAGTTGTGTCACTGGGACTAATGTTGAATATTTCAGCGATGATTGAGAAGATGATGGAACACCCATCAAAGAAGATCAATGAGAATCACTTGGAAAAAGTGATTTTGAAAGCAGATGTAAAATTCAAACTGAAAGCCGAGATGACGAAAATGGAGGGAATTCATTACATTGAATCAAGGGAGAGAAGAAATTTCCTACTTAGTACTTGGATTACTCAGCAGAAGTAGCTATACTTTGTGATGAAGAAATTCCTCACAACATCGAAATCTGCAGACTGACAAGATTGGAAACATGCGATTCAAGTAGAATTCGACGCATTGTAACAAAATAACCCTTGGACAGTGGTTAACTGTGTACCCAAGGGACTAAATCCAACACATTTTGAGAATCGAACGATTGAAATTTCTCAAAACACATATAGAAAACTCTAAACAATTTGGAATCAGTGATTGTAAACCAGTGGGGACATCATTAGATATCAATACTAAATGGTCGAAATTTGAAGCTAAAATTACAGAAGTACCATTTAGAGAACTACTAGCATGTCTACAATACCTTTCGTTGAAATCCAGGCCAGATATCCACGTTGTGGTAAACATATTGGATAAATACTCGAACTATGCTACTGACTGCCATTAGTCAGGATTATTGCGAATATTTCGATATTTACGAGGAACGAGTAGTACAAAAATCATTTATACAACCAAAAATGATTATTCTGTCTTCATGGAAAGCAGACTATGCAATGATCCTGATGAGAGGTAATCTATTTCAGGATATGCGTTTCGATCATACGGTAACTCAGTTTAGTGGTCAACGAAACGGCAACCAACAGTCATTTTATCTACAACTGAAGCCGAACTGATAGCACTTTGTTCAGATACGAAAGAAGGTGTGAGGTTAACTCAACTTTTCTACAAAAAGTCATTAAACCATTCGTTAGAATGGAAGACAGTATTCCATGCATGAACATCGCGCAGAAGTCAAGATCACATCAAAGGATAAAAGAACTTGAACATCAAATGCTTCTTCATTTGTGAACTCATCAAGAAAGGGGAACTGAAGTTCATCGCGAAAGTCGAGCAGCCATCAGTGATATTCGCCTTTGGCAAAGACATCATATTAACAAGATATCCAGCTCTCACATTTCCCGAACAAATCATTGGCAACATCCTTTTTTGCGAGCATGGCGCTCTCAGGCGAGTCCGCATCGAATCTCGTACATAGAAGTAGAGGAGAGAAACGTCAAATTCGTGCGCGCCAAAATAGCAGCACTGCGCACCCATGCAATTGACATGAATTGTTGAATGTGATGCCGTGCGATGGCGTTGCTGAACTGAAAATTGATTTCGCTCTAAGCTGACAGGGTCTGCCTTTGGGTAGACTTACACACTGCATGTAAACACATTAATATAAGGTATATATTAATGTCAAGTAGGGCGGTGTACATTTTATCATAAGTAGGGCAGTGTTAATATAATGCATGAAATGAATCGATAATGTACTTTGTTAGTATTTAGATAAATCGAAGAATTATCTTTTATCTTCAAGCCTGTTACCAAAAGCGTTTCGATATCATTTGGTAATTTTCAACAATAATCACTGGATTCAATATGAAATAAACATTTGAAAGCACTAACCAGACCGTCATTACTATGCACATAAATCAAATGTACCCAAATAATAGAAAACATCAACACGAAAATTTCAGAAAAAACTAGCTTAATCCACCTATCAGTGAGATGATACCTTTTTTATCAATCCGCATGTGTTTTTTGCATGAATATTCTTCGGGGGGGCGGCCCGTTTGGCATAAGGTCATTTGGCAAATACCGTTTGGTATAACGCTATTTGCCATAAGGGTTATTTGGCATAACGGTTATTTGGCATAATGGTCTTTTGGCATAATGGTCATTTGTCATAATGCCATTTGTCATAATAATAATTGTATTTGTAAAATTTCTTTTGCGTTTCGATCGAGTTATGTCGTGCAAGGAAAACTCAAACGAAATATGTGAATTTTATATTCGGTCCAAATATTTACATTATATTAGGTGAAATAGCATTATTACATATTTTTTATATTTAAAATTCTGTAGTACACTATCATTTTATACAAGCAACTCACTTAGTGCTAGCACAATATTCTGTTCGTCATAGATGATTCAGGTCGAGACAGCCGAAGGCCGCGAGTGCGCCGGCGACCCGCCGTCGTAAGCGCCGGCCACTGCGGGGGGGCAGCGCTCCCGCAGAAATCACCTCTGTCTAGTTGCGGGCGTTTGCCCGGATTACCCAAAGCTAGGAGCTATCCCTTAGTTAAGTCCGAACGAGCGGTAGCGAGGTCGGACAGCAGGTCATTAAAAACGATGAGGCGTAGCCGCATTAGACCTTTCGAAATTGCAGTAAATTAGAACAATTTCTATTAAGTAGCATCTTCATCTGTTATGCCAAATGACTGTTATGCCAAATGACCATTATGCCAAATAACCATTATGCCAAATAACCATTATGCCAAATAACCATTATGCCAAATATCGTTATGCCAAACGGTATTATGTCAAACGGCTTTATGCCAAACGTGGTAGCCCCATTCTTCGGTGTGTTTAGGTTTCATGAAATTATTTTGATGATCGTCGTTTCAAATGATAGTTAGAAATTTCAATTTTCTCCGGGCCTCAGAAAAATTTTCCAAACTTTGAGCGAACTCTAACCTATTTTTATACATATAAAAGAGGTAAAAAAGTAAACCTGTGTGATTGACGCCATACTGAATTATTTCGTTCACAAAATCAATCCAAGGTTCGAAATAATTGCTGGTTTAGAAGATATTTGGGCTGTTCGGTTTAACTTCATACCCGGACAAGCTACGGTCTTCCCTATGTTACATTTTTTCGCACTCACTTTTCTTGAACATGGCTAAACCGATTGAGACAAATTTAGGGTCAAATGAAAGGTCTTGTGATCCCATGAATAATACTGTATTTCATTTATACCCCGTCCGCCATGTAACTTTTTTTAAACATGCTATAAAACACAAACGGTTCATCCGATTTCAAAATTTATTTTTTCATATTAGAGTACAATCATTCCGGTTAATTGTGGAATAAAATTTCATTCAAATGGATGCCTCGGCTGGCCTTGCAGTACGCCATACGGTCGGTCCAGTTTTTTAGTACATTTTCGATTGTATGCAGCTTTATTTCAGCTATGGCTGCACGAATGTTGTCCTTCAAGACTTGAATTGTTTCTGGCTTGTCCACATAATACTTATCTTTGACAGCCACCCAAAGATAATAGTCTAACGGCGTCAAATCACAGCTTCGAGGTGGCCAAACGACATCCGAATTTGGACTGATAATTCGATCTTCGAAGACTGTGCGCAGAAGGTCGCTCGTAGCGTTGGCTGTGTGGAACGGAGCGCCGTCTTGTTGAAACCAAATGGTATCCAAGTCTTCCTCTTCAAGTAACGGGAAGAACAAATCGCTAATCATGGGGCGGTAGCGCTCGCCATTGACCGTGGTGGCGGCTCCTGCCTCATTTTCGACGAAAAATGGCCCAATGATGCCGCCAGACCAAAACCCTCACCAAACCGTCACTCTCTGAGAATGCGTCGGATTCTCCATGATAAAGTGCGGGTTTTCCGTCCCCAGATGCGACACATTTGTTTATTAACATACCCGCCGAGAAGAAAATGTGCCTCATCCGAGAAGATGATTTTTTGGCATACATTCTGCAACATTACCATGATTTTCAATGTCAAACTGCACTATTTTCAGGCGTTCCTCAAGCGTATAAACAACCATTTTCGTTCAGCGGAAGGATAAAACTAAGTTTCTGTCAAATCAGAAGTGACATTAAGGGTACCAATGTCGAAATAACCGCTAGTTAAAGAAGTTAGATGCCGGACCCTATGTAATATATATAAATATGTATCTTCGATGTATTGAACATTTCACACAATAAATCAGTTTTAATTTAGACTTCGATCAATACGTTTGATTTTTTAAAAACCTTCTCAACATAATCTAATACTTATTTTATGTATAAAATTAAATATATATATATATATATATATATATATATATATATATATATATATATATATATATATATATATATATATATATATATATATATATATATATATATATATATATATATATATATATATATATATATATATATATATATATATATATTTCACAGGGTGAAGTGTGTTGAAAATTTCACACATTAATACAGAACGGCGACGCATAACTCGAAAATATAATACAAAATTGGGCTGAAATCAATTCCAATCGACAGGCCTTGTCAGTTTGCGGCCAAACGAATCGACTTTTGCTCTACCAGTTTCCGGCTTGAACTCACTTTCTCAGCGATGGCTGACCTATTTTCAACCTTTTTTAATCCACCTAGCCCAAGTAGCACACATTATTACACTACAATGACTGCTACCTATATGGAACAAATTCATAAAATAGGTTGGCGTAAATAGGCAAATATACTAGCAATTGTTAATTGACGAATACATTAAAACATGAGCTGAAGAGGGAGATAGATCAAAGCAAAGTCTTGGGGCATTACATTGCTTTTGTGAAATTTGGCCTTTCTGTTTCAATAGACTTCGCAGCCGATTCTTAGTGTACAGAATCATTGCATGGTTAGTGCTATGGATCCTACTGACACTAAGAATCCTTCCAGGTCGGGACTCGAACAAGCGACAACTGGCATGTAAGACCAGCGTCCTATGCATTGAACCGTCAACTCGGGACAAGTTAGAGCAAAACATTGCGAATATAAATAAAATCCTCAATCAAACCACTTCTCAAAAAATAAACAACAGCAATGGCCAAGGAGTGCGTAAGAAACGACGACTATCGGATGCTGACAAAAAAAGTTCAAGTTCTCACTCACTTCACTTACATATTGCCTGGTGCAACATGAATGGTACGGAGGTTAACTATCGGAAATGTAACGTCGTAACTTTCTCTTGTTTGCGTTCTTCGATTCCTTTCGACTATAAAATCTCATCTCTGACCATCGAAAGAGTTTCCGTTATAAAAGATCTTGGTGTTTATTTGAATAGCAAATTAAGATTTTCGGAGCACGTTGCACTAACGTTGGGTTTTATTCGTCGAAATACACAGGCCTTCACAGATGTGTACTGTCTGAAAAATTCTGTATTGTTCAGTCGTCTTAGAATATGCTGCTCCAGTATGGTCACCGTATAACAGCGTACATATCAAGAGAATTGAATGCGTGCAAAGGTGTTTTATACGCTACGTTTTACGTCTGGTACCTTGGTCCAATCCAGTTCATCTTCCTTCCTAAGAAAATCGTTGTCGACTTATTCAACTGCCAACACAGGAAAGTAGAAGAAAAACCTTGCAGCGTCTTCTAATTTTCGACATATTAAGCAACACCATTGACTGCGCAGGACTGCTGAAGAAATTACAATTTCATGCTCCACTGAGACGAACCCGTCGTACGGAACTCTTTCGATTTACAACTCACCGCACCCAATGTGGACAAAACAACCCACTGGGTGTTTGTTGCCGTTTAGTCAATGATGTTTATGACAATTTTGATTTTAATGTGCCTAAAAATGTGTTTAAATTAAGAATTAGTACGTGTTTAAATTAAGAATTAGAGTCTGTGCGATGTAATTTATCAAAGACCATACAAATAAATATAAATATAAAATAATATATATAAATATAATAATAATAATAATAATAATAATAATAATAATAATAATAATAATAATAATAATAATAATAATAACAATAATAATAATAATAATAATAATAATAATAATAATAATAATAGCATTTGAAGGGGAAAAAAAATTTTACCCCCAAATTTATGCTTGGCGCTCAAAACCATTTTCATATGTTTACGTTTCGTCATCGATTCATCAGTGCGTCAGCAGATTATGTTGAACTGCTGACGCAAACTCCCGGAACAACATAATCCGCTGAGCAGACGTAAAGTTAATGCTATTTGCAAGACTTTTTCACCTTTAAATTACCACAATCTATACGGCCAGCAAGCCGAAACTTGTTTCGTTCGAGACGTCAGTTTAGACGTTACACTTCTACCGTGAAGTAGTGATGGGCAATACGGCTCATTTCAATGAGCGGCTCTGAACCGAACGCTCTTTCGTAAGAGCCGGTTCAATTGAACGGCTCATTGGCTCTTTTTCAATTAACGTCAATGTGAAAAGCGGTTCGAGAGAGTGAGTGTGAGAGCCACGGAAATGCATGAGCGGTATGGGCGATCTAAAATTGTGTTTCACAATTAGAGATGTCCGTGTGCGAAAAAGCGGGATATTGAAATAAATTAGTTAAAATTCCATTTGGAAAAAAAAATTTTTTTTTTTCTATTACGACAGAATTCTTTGAAAATTCACTGCTTAATAAATGTTGCTATGTATTTTTGACCGCTTCATTAGAAAACATCATCGTTTAACCAACAGCGCAATCAAATTTGGGCGTGCACAGGCACACAGATTTTCCAAGTTGAAACGCAGATTTTAAAATGGCAACTCTTCTTGAGAGCCGCGGTTCAATTTTGAAGAGTGGTTCGTTCGCTCATTGCTACGAGTCGGTTCAAATGAACGGCTCGTGAGCGCTCGCCCATCACTACCGTGGAGAGATCCCTCGAATCTGCCACCATATCCGGATAGATGTCAACTAATCGGAATCGAATCGCTGTTACGTCACCGTAAAATACAACTGGCAGTAGTTATTGCAAAACTGATCAACATAGAAATTGATGCACCGGAATTGCGATCCGAAATTAATTTTCGAGCACCGAACAGAATCGTGCGGAATGGCACTCTGCTTCATCAAAGATTTCATAGAACTAGTTTTGGATGTAATGAACCGATAACCTCTGGCATTCGATCATTCACTGCTGTAGAAGATCTTGTTGAGTTTAAAGAACCATCCAGCCGTTTCGCTAGTAAAGTCAAACGATCTGATGTGTTTTGATATTTTTCTAGTCTTTAGTTTTGTTTTTAATTGAATTATGTGTATTTTGTTTTTAATAATGTTATGTGACTATTAGTTTTAGATGTATTGTGATCATTATTTTGTGTTTTTAACGATTTATTAATTTTAGTTTGACGTAAAGCCGCCATGACTAAGTTCAGTTTTTGCAATGACTGAGCGGAAATATATATTGGAGAAGCCAAGTGAAAGAAAAACTAACAGAAAAGATGAATTTTTGGAAAAAGATACGCTCAGAGACAGGACTCGAACCTGCGTTCTTATGCATTCCGTACATACGCGCTACCATTTCGCCACTCTGATCTTGCTTTTAGCCACACTTAAACTCACAGACATGGTTAGCAACGTACATCGAACATGGTCTACATCCTGGCCGTCACCCGATGGTTTTTGCGCCGGTTTTCCTCCACCCATATCCATGAATAATTCGTATCCAATGGATATTACAATAACAAATAAATAAATAAACTTTACGTCTGCTCAGCGGATTATGTTGATCCGGGAGTTTGCGTCAGCAGTTCAACATAATCTGCTGACGCACTTATGAGTCGAAGACGAAACGTGAACATATGAAAATGGCTTTGTGTGCCTAACATAAATATGGGGGTAAAAACTTTTTCCCCTTCACATTCTAGAAAACTTCAATTTTGAGTAATTTGTGGTTATCCCATACAACTGATAATGATCATATTTTCTGTGGTATATAGAAAAAACTATGTTGATACGTTAGATACAACAAGAACTATTCACAATCAAAAGCTTATCACTCTCTAAGAGGGTAAATTTTGAAAAGGCGCCCCATAGTATAGAAGGTCGTATTCACGACAAAAGTACTTTCGCACAAACACAAAAGCGGTGCTGTTATGTATATCTCGTTGCCAGATCTATGATTTTTCTCTCTGATGATCTCTGGTTTTAAAAGTACTAGTTTTGCCGTGAGTCTTCGGGCCTGGTGGACAATCTTCGGTTTCCCAGGCAATCACAAATATTTCCGGGTGAACAAACATTAACTGTTCATATGACGTGCGACGAATTTGACAAATTTTTGCCACGTTCCGATTGCAATTCTTTGCTGAAAAAGGCCATATCACATGAAAAGTACATCTGGGAAAAGAGTTAAATTTCAAAAATAACATTATTTTGCTTTGATCTCTTTATTGAAAATAGTTAGCTTTTTCATAATCGTTTCTTGACTATTAAAGTAGTGACTCCATTCGACTATTTCTGATTTAGAAATAAGAAAACAAACTATTATCAATTGCATTTTTTTGGCATAGGCAGGAAAAGGATTACAAAGAAACAGAGGAATCCGAGTGAGATTTACAGAGGACTTCCAAATCTTGTAGAAATAAATCGTTTGAAATTTAATTGAAAATTTGAAAATTTAAAGGATATAAGAAATGATTAATCAAATAGTGTAAAATATGTTTTTTTCAGCTTTGACGATTTGAACCAAATCCCAGCCCCCTCTACCAACACGCGGAAAAAATCTCCTGGCGAGGACTGAGGATAAGGTGGAAACCGTAATAACGAGGATGCACTCGTTTATTGTCGCTTGGAACTGTCATTCATGGTAATGTCAATGTGGCTATTGTCTATCTGTACAGCATTCATATCTACATCCTCTTTATAGCGAATACCAGCAAAATAAAATAAATCCTTTCATTTCATTTTCCTCGCTTTTATGTAGTTAACCAATCGTGCGGGTAATTCCGTAAATGGAAAATGAAAAAAACTAAAACGGAAATATTAGCACGTTGCAGAGTTCATTGTCAATTCTACCTATTTTTCGAGTAAAAATTTACCGTTCCGTAATTTTACGGAAATTGTCACTTTTGTAAGCGCTAAGTTAAGGTAGTAAATTTTTGAAGAGTTTCTTGCGGTGGCTGATAGAAATGGTAATGAAATAAAGAAGATTTTCATGTTTGCCAGTGGTGTCAGAAACAAGAACCGTCTTTGGCAATTCTAATTTCCAAGTATATGTTCAAGCTTTCTATTTCTATATTGCTTCTTGCCAAATGTAAGCAGTTCTAGATTAAAATAGAATATATGTTATAAAAAGATCTCTATGCAAAATTTTAACGGGGTAAAAGGTGCCTGACGGTTAAAGTTTGAAAATTTTCGATCTTGAAAAATCACCATAAGTGTGAGTGAGATTTTCTTTTTTGATGCCAAATGTCGTAGAATTGTCTGGAACGTCGAGATCTATTTTCATCTCGAGAAATTCATTTTCTAAAATATCGACTCTGGGAATTTCGAGATTTCCAAGATCCTAAATTTATTCTTTATGACAAATATCTTAAAAACGTCGATATAACTCTAGATCTCGACGTTTCATGCGATTCCAAGACATTATGTCATCAAAATATATTTCGATTTCGGAAATCTGTCGAGTTCTAGAGTCGAGTTTTTTCAGAAAATAAATTTTGATACTTTAGATCTCGATTTAGAAAAAAAATTTGAATTTAGATCCCGAAGTTTTTAATTCTCATACATTTAGCATAAAAAAAGGTTCGTTTCGAAAATCTCTAAGTTCCTGTGTCGATGGAAACAAATTTTTTATTGGATTTATTACCTTTTAGGTTTAGGAAAATTTCATGTTCGCCATTTTGATATTCTACCGTTGCATTTATTGACATCAAATAAATTTCAGAATATAAAAAAGAAGGAAATACGATTGACTTTTATGTTTCACTTTCAGAACACTTGCACTAGTTTTTATGCAACGTAACTGGTTCATATAAAAATGACGATAAATCTCAAAAAATATTTTTTTAGTTATAATTCTTAGTTTGTTTATTTTTTAGTTTATTTATAATTCTGTAAAAACCTCAAATGCGGAAATGAAATCTAATATATTTTCACTATAGAATTTATCCGAGTAATTTTAATATTGAGCAAGGGCGTAAAACTTTCTTCAATTTGGAAACCTTACGAAATAGATTTAACGCAGAGGTAGGCTGGTTCTTCATTTTGTTTTATAAACCAAAAGTATCGATACTAAAAGTATTAATACTGAAAGTATCTCCTTAATGTGATATCGAGAGCAAAAATACACGATTCTTGAAAGAAAGTATCGATAACTTAATGTATTGACTGGATATCGGACATCCCTACTTTGAGGTAGGAAAGAGTGCACAAAGCAGACATGTAATAAAAACAAACTCATCGCTGTACGGGTAGAGCATCGCTGGTCAGAGATGTCCATCTCCTCTGTGTGACGAAGAGCAAGCAAAATTTCTCCCCTCGCACTGACAACTTCAACGAGAGCTCTTCTCTTTCACATATATACACCACTGTTGTATAAAGTGTGCACGCATCATGAGAGCATTAGCTAATAAATTCTATGAGGTGGATGCAGATACTTTCACAGAGGTGTACACGCCGGTGAGCACTCTGGTGTATGGTTTGCGTAGAAGAAGCGTGGGGCACGCAAAATCAGCAAAATAAAACAATTTATCGTTAAATTTTCAGTTTTCATTGCAAATTTTTCATAACAAGGCCAGATCTACTCTCTATTAACTGAAGTTCACAGAAGTGTTCGTTCAACATCACGCGCCAGTGATCACTTGGGTGTATTTAGGCGAGATCACGTGAGAGTGATTCGCGCGAAGAGAATGTTATTCTCTCGCACCATCTTCTCAACCGTCTCTTCTCTCGCACCAGCACTCAAACTCTGTCTGTCTAGACAATGATGATGATGATGGTCCCACCTCATACCCCTACAAAGGTGTGAGCTGAACGAGTTATCTAAGTGATAATTAATATTATTACATGCTTTAACCAGTAATCAAAAATTGAAACGAGCTGGTTAACTTAGCAGGCATAGATATTCCTTCGATAGAGCAGCTGAACAAAAAGAAATTACTATACTACATTATATATTACAATTACTATCCAGGGTTGATCAAGAAAATTTCCAACCCGGGAAGATCCTTGAACAAATTAGGAATCGAACCCAATATCTCGACCAGTATCAGACAATAATTCACCAGGCCCCTCCCGCCGGACCAGTTCATCGTTATCACCACCAGCTACGATGGAATAACGAGACTGCGAATGAGCAGAGCCAAGCCCAATTTCATCAACAACTGTAGATCCCAGCATAACTCAAGAAAATCATAATTGGTCTCAAACAATAACATCTCTTAATTCAGCCTTATTCCATTTCTAGATTGTCTTTGACTGCTTTACGCGCGCGGGCTCAAACTTTTGTAGACAACTCATTTACTTTTTATCTTTATCAACTCTAAAATACTAATAACAAAAAAAAATCCATCATCATCATACAGATCATAATAACTTCTAACATCTACAAAAAATAGTGATAAGTCAAAATACATTCTTCTTCATTTTACATAATTTTAAAGAAATCAAATTATAATATATATTTTAAAATCGGTTCATAAGACAGATTTTACATGTGAAATACATAATTGTTTGAACTCATTTAGAGTTGTAGCACGTTTAATTTGTCTGGGCATCGAATTGAAAAAATTTATTCCTTTGTACAGTAGCGAATTCTGTGATCTGCCTAATAGAAAGTTTGGTGTTCTTACATCTGATGCATTTCTGGTATTATATCTATGTAAATCACTTCCTCTCTCAACTCGATCACACAAATATCGAGGCAGCATACCATTTATTAATTTAAAAATTAACACCATTGTTAAGTAATAAATTCTTTGTTTGACCGAAAGCCATTGTAATGCACTCAGCAGAAAAGTAGAGGAAGTGTATCTATTACATTTAAGTATCAATCGCATGACTTTATTTTGCAGTCGCTGTAATTGCATGATTTGTGTACTATTAGCAAGAAACAGAATGGATGGACAGAAGTCAATGTGTGGTGAAATGATTGATTTATACAGAAGAATTTTACTACTGATCGTTAAATCATTTTTCAAACGACACAATACTCCGTACTTTTTGGCAATCTTCCTGATCACGTTATTAATGTGAGATTTGAATGTTAACTTTTCATCAATTACGACTCCAAGGTACTTCATCTCTCTAACGCGTTCAATAATCTCACCATCAATTTCAACGTTAGCATCATGTCTAGTGCTCGCAGAAGAAATAACCATGTATTTCGTCTTTGCGACATTCAATTTCAATTGCTTGAATTTTAACCAACGTGCTAGAGAATGTAGGTCTTCGTTTAAGTGTGCAACAGCTTCATTATAATCCTTAGATGCAATAAACAGAACCGTGTCGTCAGCAAATAAATTGATATCACAAAACCGTAAAACTCGTTTCATATCATTAATATACATAATAAATAAAATTGGTCCTAGGACACTGCCTTGAGGCACTCCAAGTGAGTTATCTAGAGAACTGGACACAAAATCGTTAAATACAGTCTTTTGTTTTCTATCATATAAATAGCTTTCAAACCATTTGTATGCTACTCCTTCAATGCCAAAGCGTTGTAGAGTTTGTAACAATAAAGGTCTTGAGATTGTTTCAAAAGCGCGCTTTAGATCCAAGAACACTGCAAGAATAGTCTCTTTAACTTCAATTCTCTCTTTCCATTTTGCTAATACCAGATTCAAAGCGGTTTCGCAAGAGTGTCCCTCTCGGTATCCAGATTGTTCCGGCATTAGCAAATTATTACCGTTCAAATAGTTCATCAACTGGTCCTTAACTACATGTTCCAATATTTTCTCCAGCGTGTGCAACATGTTGATGGGACGGTACTCTTCGGCTTTATCCGTTCCAGCAACTTTGGGAATAGGAATAACTAATGATTCTTTCCAAACTTTCGGTACGTGCCCAGTTTGTATCGATTCATTTATCAAGTTTAGAAGATCGTGTCCGATAACATGAAAGCAATCTTGTATCACCTTTGCGTTGACATTATCGATACCTGTCGATCTTTCCAATTTAAAACAAATATCTCTTAACTGTCCAAAAGTGATTGGGTGAAACCCTTCAAATCTGCAATTGTTATTTATCGACTGTGTTATTTCACTAGGTTCACTGACCTGATCAATACTCTGATTGATCAGTTGAACACTGTTTATGAAATAACTGTTCAATTTTTCAACTATGGTTTGCTCACACCGTTCTTCTATCCCATTAAAACTCATGCTTTTCGAAGAACTATGTGTTGGCTTAATCATTTGTTTAAGGATTTTCCACAACCCCTTGCTATTTCGTTGATGTTGATCGATCTTCCTCTGGAAATATTCACATCTAGTCTTTTTCAAGGCTCGTGAGTATATATTCCGAGCATTCGTGTATCCACGCCAGTGAATTTCGTTGTTAGTTCTGCAAAACGTTTTATACTTTTTATCCCTCTTTCGCTTCAACCGTAAAAGGTCTAAAGAGTACCACCGGCTCGAGTTAGTCAAGCTAACGTATTTCTCAGATACCAAGCAACTAGTACACCTTTTCAACACGTCAGTCAGAACAGTCGCTCTGCTATCTAAATTTCCAGCTGATTGCGTAAAATCCAGGCTTCTTGATACCAGTTGAGATATAGCTTGGCTTGAGTATTTTTTCCAGCATTTTATTTTAATTTTCTTTTCTTTTAGTATGGAACCTCTCGTCAAGTAAACTGAGATTGTTTCATGATCCGAAATCTTACAACCGTCCGCCACTAATGAACGAATACCGTCAAAATTTGAATACACGTGATCTATTAAAGTTCTACTATGTCTGAAAATTCTCGTGAATTCATTCACAGTTTGCTTGAGGTTGAAGAATTCTGACAACTGTTTCAAATGATTCGAATCTTGGTCCCTGAGCCAGTCAATATTGAAATCTCCTGAAATTATGTTCAATTTACTGAAATCTAAGAAGCTTTCCCACCAGTTTTCTAAAATTTCCAGAAAACGACGGTCACTTGAACTAGGAGAATGATATACAACTCCATAATTTCCCTGCTGCATGCCTCTTTCAACTGATATGCCCAAAAACCAATTATTTTCAATCATTTCGTTTGATCGAATGCTGAACTTAATCGATTCTCTTACGTAAATTGCTACTCCACCGGTATGTCTTGAATGCGATAAGCAATAAGCAACAGTGTAACCAGGAATACCCAGCTGATCAAATGCACTGGAATCAACTATATGTGTTTCCGATAGCATAACTAACAAGGGCCTTCTATCCTCTACAAGATGCCGCATTGCGACAAAGTTAGTAGACAAACCGGCTATATTCAAATACAAAATTTCCGATAGCCTCCTGTCAGTTAGTTGCTATCCACTAGACAAAACGTTTTTCTTTTTCGATTCAAGCAGCCTACGGTATACTGGACACTGTTTACTGAATGCCGGATGATTTATGTCCAAATTCATTCTACGTTCCGAGTTAATTTTTAGACAATTTACGCATTTAAAATCAGTTGAAGAGCACTCAGAAGTTCTATGTGCTGCATTACATCTAGAACAAGTCTCTTTATTCGCACAATTTGTACTCTTGTGACCAAACTCTCCACATTTGAAACATCTCAGTACATTAAAGGCCTCGTAAATAGAACACTTATCCCATCCAATACTAACCGTTTGGGCTGCCATCAGATTGCTATAAGTGTTTTTATCAACCTCTATTATTACATTATATTTGTTATATCTGAAGCGTGGATTTTCAAAATTAGCAACAACTTTCACATCTTCGATCGCAACGCCTTCGTTCTGACTTCTCAAAAGATCGATGAAGACATCAGAGGAATATCGATCACTCATCCCCACTATTTTAATTTTTGGTTTTCCGGGTGTGGGTATAACAGCACTGTAGTTGGCACCCAAATTGCCTTCAATGTTCTCTTTCACTAATTTAATATCTTCCCCGGCTGCACACTCAACAATAATCGAGCCATCTTTACCGTTTTTAAAGTTACTAATCTTATGTGCTCTTGGATCTAGCTTGTCTTTTAAAAATTTCCTTGTATCATCACTCGTTTGTGATGTCTCGACTGGTTTTATCAAAATGACCGAACGAGTCTTACTATTTTTATTACTTTTGTTCTTATTTGTAAATTTTCCAGACAGAACATTCGCATATGTCATTTTATTATTTTTATTAAAAACCTCGTCATTATTTTTAAAATCGTTAATGTCCATACCTGTCGATTCATCTTCATTATCAGTCATTAACTTTCTTTTTCGTCTAGGATTACCATCAGACTCAGAGTAAGTCTTTCTTCCTACAACAACTTTTTTTCTGTTCACTACATCCAATTCATTATCATTTCGCTTAATACTCGAAATCAAGAAACCTTTCAAATCCTCCAACTTTTTGGCCACACTGTTTTCCAAGCATGTCATTTTACTCTCAAGAGTATCATTGTAGGATTTAATCAGTCTCTCAATTCCGTTCTCCAATGCGATGTTCATCTGCGATATGATGCTCTGCCGCTCACCAGCAAATGATTCCGCGATGGATGTTAGTTTATCCATCTCCTTCCTCATATCGCTACTGAACGAATGATCACCACCACCAGACACCACATTAGATGCACCTGAAAGACATTCTCCACATTTATACAAAAGCATCGGAGTTTCGGAAAGCCAGTTCACCATTGCCTTCGTAAGGTTTGAACACTTCTGATGAAAACCATTATTACAAAAAGAACATACTATCCGATCCGATACTGTTAGCTTCTCTTTGCACCTGCCACACTCACCCATCATTTCTGCGCAAACCAAACGGTCCGAGACAGCAGAAGGACAAATAAACAGAATGCAAAAACAATACACATATCATTCAATTCACCCGAAACGACGCCTTTTGTTCAGGCGAACGCTGAACGGGAATAATTAAATCGAAATAGCACCAAATATAGGCATGCACAGAAAATGCACTCTACTTATCTGAATAAAATACAGTCTCGCACTTAGTGTTGCACTAAATTCTTTACGAAAAGTAATGTATTTCACATAAATTATATCACAATTTGATTCGGCACAATAGATGCACAAGTTATCATGATCGTCACTCAGTTCTGAGAAGAAGTGCGCTTTCCTCTTTGTGTGGAGCGGAGCAAATGTATCCGCAGTGTATAATTGAAACCTACGCCCTGGTGTATCACTCTAGTAAAATGCCATCTCTGCTGGTGAACAATATAATCCGCAAGTGTTTCATTGCTAGAATCAGCAACCTTAGATAGTAGTCGATGGGAACGAAGATCCACTCATTTGAATTGATGTTAGTGAGATTCGGCATTGCCGTTTTTGATTTATCGATGTTCAATTTTGGAGTCTTATGACAACTTATTCTTGATCTCCTGAAACCAAAAATCGGCATCCTTTTTTTCATATTATCATAAAAACACTGATCTATGCATACAGATTGTCAAATCTCGACCAGGAATGAATTTTAGAATTATTATTATTATACGCTACCGATTTCTCAAATAACCTAATGTTTTCTTAAGCTGCAACTATCTAAATGAGAATATTCTTCTTGCACTGAAAACAAAATAAACTTTACAGTACTTCTTAAATCGAGCTTTGGAGTAATTTTGGAAATGAGTTTTCTGTAAAGAGAATTCATATCCCTCACAACCAAGACATTTAATTTAAATTCAATGAACAATCAACTTACTACGCAAGCTAAGCAAATGATCAGATGGAAGAAATATTTTCCCATCGGCAAACTGATATAACAGGTAAGTTGTGGCTTTTGGCAGGCAAAGTGTCGAAATAATTCAATTAGTCTGAAGCAAGACAGACTCGTTTGAATGCGGACAAAATGAAACTCAATTAATTAAAGTAATTGCGGTTGCTTTAAGTTTCATTTAACTAAAGATTGGACTTGAACTGAAGCTATATCAACCCTGTAGTTATAAATGGAACATTCGAAAAAGGTGATATAATTAATGTCAAATATCTACTAATATTAATCATATGAAAACTTCATACTGAATAATACTATTTTATTTATTTTCTATTTATTCATCCGACAATGAAAGAATTTAATGAATATAATGTAGTCAATCTATAGAATGCGCCAATTGATGTGTAGGTTTGCCGAAATCGAAGAGATGCTCAACAGTAACAAATGTTCTGTTATATGCTGTTATCGGTTCATAAAATCCAAACGTCCACTATTGATTATTTCTCCACAAAAACAAAAATAGCTTGCCGAATTTTTCTGCACCTTTCCGGTGAATCCAGACCAATCAGACGACAGCGATCAAGATACGGTGGAAGATTTTGCGGATTTTGTCAGCAGTATAACACCTTCAGACAATTGTCCAGTCGCTTTTGTGATTAATGAGGAACGATGCAAATTAAAAGAGTTTAGAATCTAACAAAACACCAAGTTCATTAACACGATCAATTTTTTAAAGCGTTTATCCACCTATTTTATTGTCAAAATGTAATGTATTAAAAAATCAGTGGACCTCACATTTTGCAATGCTGACGATAAGCCAGTTCTTTCGACACCAGGTAACGAATTCATCCAGAAGCTTTTGAAGACGAACACAGCCGTCAATAGAGCGTATCTCAAGGTATAGTTTCAAATTATATATGTATGTATATGTTTGTGTGAAGCCACCATCAGTTCAAGGTATTACCAGTGTATGCGGGTAGACTTTCATATAATTGCTGTTAAGAAAGCCAAAATGGGGCTTGAGGACCCGCGCGCCTTCCAGCAAGAACATCCGGCCATATAATAAAGAATTGTGCTGTACCAGCTTAAACCCGTCTGATGATTTGTTTGTTAGAAGGGTGCGTCTTACTCATTTCAGACCTTTAGGGAGAAACACAAAGCTTCCCCCGTGTGACTCAGGTTGGCAATCCACTCCATCATCCAGTCATTCACTTGTAAGATACCCTGATGCACTCCCTGCCCCTCCTCGTTGTCGATATACTTGAGCATAATACAATATAATATAATATAATATAATATAATATAATATAATATAATGCAATACAGTATACTACAATATAATATAATATAATTCATAATAACATAATATAATATAATAGAACTACAGAGAACAGACATCCAAGCTAGTACAAACTTCCTTAAAAATCTGTGTAAAGCATACAAGTGAAAATCCGTTAAAATCACTGTTGCACACGGCTTTGCACGTATGCATGTCTGTTGGATATCTTTTCTCTGTGAAATAACGTAATATAACACAGTATAATATAATATAATATAACACAATATAATATAACATATAACAATATAACACAATACATATACTTGTATTATAATATAATATAATATAATATAATATAATAAAATATATTATACTATGATACAATGTATAACAGTTGATGTCGCATTGTAAGTTATGCTCTACTTTCGTCGCCGTACTGCAGGAAATATAATATTTCATTTTAAATAATAATAATAATTATAATAATAATGATAATAATAATAATAATATTAATAATAATAATAATAATATTAATAATAATAACAACAAATAATGCAACAAACAACAGAACCACATATTGCAATATACTATGATATATATTGCACTTTAGGATGTGCTTCAAACTACAAGCCTTTTCGCACCCTCTCATTCTGCTACTAACGCAGAAGGCGATAGCACCCAGTCGACGCCGTTCTATTGACCAAATGTCATCATAGACGCTCGGGGAGGCATGAGATAGAAACTTGTGAGGACTTAGTTATCTCACCATTTGCCGACCAGGTATACTTTCAAAATATCGACGTAAACTAATTAGCAGCCACCACCTAGCAGCAAAGTAGCGTCATTAAAAAAACAGCGAAAACAAAAATTGACCCATGAAGTTGCCTTGAGGTTCACCTGATATGTTCGCGAAAAAAGATGACATATAGGAATCAAAATTGACTCGCACGACTCTACCACTAAGAGCATAGCCAGTCAATGAACTTATGTGTTGCACCCAGACGCAATATTTTGCATATAAGAATTCGGTAATGAATTCGGTAGCACGCTGCTTTAAAATCAATTCGGTATCAATTTGTACTTTTTCCTCAATTTGTACTTTTTTTTACAATTTGCGAAATATAGGCCGATGGAAAATCCAGAAGATTAGTGCTTACCGAACGCCCGGGCATGAAACCTTGTTAGTCAGTCTTAGTTTCAATGTCAAATGCACCGAAGTAAAGAACTTTGTAAACAAGTCAGAAGACTTCAAATTGGTATGAAAAAAAGCCTTTAAAAGTGTTAGAACACAAAAAGAAATTACAAAATCACTCGGAGCAATCCATTTGTCGACATACAAAAGTAATGGGAATGATTCAAAATCGGTTGTAGTATGAATTGAAGCCAAGGGACGCTTCTTCACGTTTCTTAACTAGTCCAACGGTATAAAAGAATAGGTTTCTTGCATCGAATTGTTATTGGCGATAAAAAGTGGGTCGATTATGCAACCGTTTCGGGTTGTACATCCTGTCATGCCCATATAGGAGCATCGTTAGAGAACTACACTGTGCGTCAAAAAATAATGAGACTCAAACATTTTTAATTTCATTGGAGCTTTATTCTATTTATTTATTTATTATCTTTAATGTCAATTTTAAACATAACCTGTATTAACATAAAATGTTCTTAGAAGATAAAGCTTTCTCTTCACTAAATATGTCTGCCATTTGCATTTATGACCGCTTCTAGACGACGCCTAAAACTTTTGCAGACCTTGCAATATAATCTAATGACATTTCTCTCCAGTGCTTTGTTATGGAGGTCCATAGAGAGATCAAATTCGAGTGAGGATGTCCACATACACGTGCCTCAGTATTCGCTCATACACTGAAATACAGAGGATTCAAGTCCGGCGAGCTACGTGGATTCCACATCTCTTTGGATCAGAATTGAGGCAGATTGTCCATCAACCGCATTTGTGTTTTCTTCGACGTGTGGGCAGGGGCCCCGTCTTGGTGGAACACAATCCTTGCCGTAGGTAGATGTAATCCAAGGCAAAACATGATTCTTAAGTATTCCTAAGTACACATCTGTATCCACTTTCAGGCCTTCTTACACGGAGAACCCTTCGATCATAAAATTGCGATATCGCAGTTTTTGATTTTTGCGATAGTTGATTCAACTAATTTATTTTTGATTCAACCAATATGGTTTTTGATTTGCATATATTCAAGTAGTTGAAAAATATGTTGTTTTGAATGCTGTCAAATTCCGGAGACAGTTGAAAGCAAAACAATAATTGAACTGCAAAACTGCAACTTTTTTAGTTGAAATCTGCTCGCGTCGCTTCAAAATGTCAATGAAAACAACATCGATGGTTAAAGCGTTTGGTGAAATTGTGTTCATTCGATTTGAGAAATTCATGATAACAAGTGTTTATCTAACAGCGGTGTTGTGATAAAGTTAACCTTGTTTAAGATTAAAAAGATTCGGTGACAAATTAGAAAATGGCAATGAATGATCATCTCGTAATCTTTCAGGTATGCGCAAAAATTTTATGCTTCAAAAATTTTATGCTTCAAATTGATTTACTTCCAGCTGTTTGATACCGATGATGATGTTCATGCATTAGCAATAGAACGCTTTTTGACATGAATTTAATTCATAAAAGTAACAGGAGCGAAGGGTTTCAAACACACAGAACGCGCTGCAATTGAATGGCGCGTTTGAATTGCCGTCGCAAAATTCCAATTCCCTGCGGTTGATGCACCCAAGCTCAAATAAATTGACTAAAATTTTCGCAAATCAGTAACATTGTTCGAATTGATTCAACTATTTGCAATGTCTAAAACAAATAAAACCGATTTATTTTTCAACTAACAGAATTTTGTTTCAATAACAACACCAGTTATTTCAACTAAAATATTCGTTGAAATTGAAAGGTATGTGTCCTCACTAATTGACAGCATTTTTTTCAAACAGTTAAATTAGTTGTTTCAACCATCGTTTCTGCTAATCGAAAAACAAAAATGACAGTTTAGTTAAAACAACAATCGATTAGTTGTACCAAATTTTAACCAATCGAATTCAGAAAATCAACTAATATTCTGGTTGAAATGGGATCGCGGGTGGTTCCGTGTAGATAAAACAGGGTCCAGTTTTTGGCCATTGGAAGCAATCAATCCAAACACCATCATCCCTGCTGGATGCTTGGATCGAAACGTGAATTTATTGTTATCAGGTACATCAGATGCTTTCTTCGAACTTATATACCGGTTGGTGCGACTGTTGGACACGCTGTCGACAGTAAACAGCTTCTCATCAGTAAAGAGATTGATGGTGGATCTCTTCTTCAGATTACTAAGCAGTTTCTTGCTTCGCTTCATTATAGCTGCTCCTCCTGATTTGTCAGTACTCAAATGTTTTTTTAACTCGAACTCTAGATTTTCCATTCCATTTCCCACTTCATATTCCACAAATTGTCTTACCGTTGCTGCTGATACATTTGCCTGCTTTGCCATTCTCTCATACTCCGAGCGGGATTACGAGTCACATTCATCTTAATTGATTGTACCAACTCTGGCCTTCTCACAGATCGCTTCCGACCCCTTCAAGTTTTCTTGGTACTACTGGGAGTCCAACTGACGCCTTGACATGAAATACAGTAGCACTTGAATATTTTACAAGAGCCATGATTTCTGAAACTGAACAAAAATCTGTAACACTAGGTTGAGTTACTTGAGCGGTAAGGTAGTATTGATGAGCATGCCTTTTTGTATTATTTATATATTTATAATTGATGTTGAAATATTCTCAATACCTATTATAAAATGAAAATTAATTATCAAAGCTAGAATGAAATAATAAAAATATTACATTCTCAAGTATACATAAAAGCAGCAACTGAAAATATATAATCTAGATTTAAAAACTAATAATTACAAATACACTACTTGAAAATTGCTGCACCATGCTCCTGAAAATCCAGTTCAGTGAAGATGATCCGGTAGATAGAAGTTTGGTATGCTAGGATAGAAGGGTTAATCAGGGCTTATCAAACAGACAGCCAACGTGAATTGCCATTAGTCAACAGAACTTGTGTTAAAATTTATATAAAAGTTAAAATAAGTATTAAAACAAGTCCCGTTTGGAATCACCTAAAAGTGGCAACCCCAGATCTAGCACCTTTTAGACGAAAGTCACGAAAATAATTACGAGAAACTTGCTTTCAAGAGATAAGTCGAGCCCTAGCTTTTAATTTCTCCAATACCATTAAAATACCACTAAACTCTCGGCAGCACAAGACAGCAGAAAGAAAAGGACTAAATAGCCGCATCACCCCAAACGCGGCCCATATTAACCTCATCACATCACGCAGCACATTTTCGAGTGAGGGCTAGGCGTATTCTATTTTACTCGCCCTCCTCCACTCACGGTTATTTGTTTATTTGATTCAAAAGAATAACCGAAATCGGTTTATTTGTGATTTTGGAAGTCGAATCCAAATAATATTCAGGAATTTTGTATGGGACCACAAGGACTTTCATTTGAATCTAAGTTTGTGAAAATCGGTTCAACCATCTCCGAGAAAAGTTAGTACAAAAAAACGTTGCATATACACATACGCACATACACACACATACACATACACACAGATTAAAAAAAACACACTCATACGCACACACACACACACACACACACACACACACACACACACTTTGCATACTCGACGAACTGAGTCGAATGGTATATGACTCCCGGCCCTCCGGGCATCGGTTCAAAAGTCGATTTTCGCAGTGATTGCATAATCTTTCTATATAAGAAAGGCGAAAAGGATCTCACTCACTTTTCATTAAGATGGCCAAATCACAAACTTCAAAGGAAAAATCTTACAATTTCATACGGAATTCCTAAATTTGTTGTGGATACTTCTTCCGGTTTTGGAACTACAGAATAAACAGGATTTGTATAGTTTGTTAGATTAAGTCCGAACTTCAATGAACAGTTGTTTTGCGAACTCCTCAGTAAGATTTTTGATGTTATGAGTAATATGACAAAGGCATCATTACGCCACTAGGTGGATTAAAACAGGGTTTTTAATTATTCTATGAGGTTCCTCTCTAATTTTAGTAAACATTCCTAGCAGTCTTGAGTGTTACATCATAAATCTTGCATAAAAACTGTAAACTATACAAAAGCCTATTTAAATCCATTTTGAGATCATATTTAAGCCAAAACCAATATTTAAATGTATTTAGAAATTATTCAAAATTCAAGAAAGTTCTAAAACCTGCTGTATAATCAACATTAGATTATTTCGGGCGAATTCCGTAGCAAGATTGTCTTAGATTTTTTTACGAGCTTCAATTTTTCTCTAAATTAAAAATAAATATGAGATTTCATTTTTACCTTGAATGCATACATAAAAATTGAAATAATAACAAATGATCTTGAAATAAATGCGCTTCTCACAAAAGCTACGGGTTTATAGTGATCTATAAAGCGTGGTGGTACGGTGGAAGAAGAAAACACATCGAACGAAATAGAACATCGTACACGCTATAAAAAAAACGAAACGGTTACGGATGTCTGTTACTAGTATGTGATATTAGTAAAAGACGATGCTGATACAAATTTGAGCTATTTTATGATAAGTGTGACCGAAAGAATAGAATAATGTTTGATTACGTCCGAACAAACTTTCCTATTTCTATTCAATGAACAGTTGTTTTTGCGAATTCCACAGTAATAACAGATCGGCTGAAAAGTTCGTATCGTTTCTATGAGAGGGCGCCACTAGAATTAAATCCATACCATTTTCAGTTAGTACCAACCTTCAAAAGATACGTGTATAAATTTGACAGCTGTCTGCTTATTAGTTTGTGAGATATTGCATTTTGAGTGAAGCTACTTTCGTTATTGTGAAAAAAATGGAAAAAAAGGAATTTCGTGTGTTGATGAAACACTACTTTTTGATGAAAAAAAGTGCCGCCGATACCAAAAACTAGCTTGATGAGTGTTATCCAGACTCTGCACCGGGCGAAGCAACAATTCGTAAGTAGTTCGCAAAATGTCGTACTGGTCATATGAGCACCGAAGACGATGAACGCAGTGGACGTCCAAAAGAGGCTGTTACCGATGAAAACGTGAAAAAAAAATCCACAAAATGATTTTCAATGACCGTAAAGTGAAGTTGATCGAGATAGCTGACACCCTAAAGATATCAAAGGAACGTGTTGGACATATTATTCACGAATATTTGGATATGAGAAAGCTTTGTGCGAAATGGGTGCCGCGTGAGCTCACAATCGATCAAAAACAACAACGAATTGATGATTCTGAGCAGTGTTTGGAGCTGTTATATCGAAATAAAACCGATTTTTTTCGTCGATATATAACAATGGACGAAACATGGCTCCATCACTTCACTCCGGAGTCCAATCGACAGTCAGCGAAGAGGTAATCGCTGAAACTGAGGTCTATTTTGAGGCAAAGGACAAATCGTACTACAAAAATGGTATCGAAAAGTTGGAAGATCGCTATAATCGCTGTATCGCCTCTGATGGCAATTATGCTGAATAATAAAAACGAATTTTGGCAAAAAAATCTGTATTTCTATTAAATGATACGAACTTTTCAGCCGAACTGTTATTTATGATGTTATGAGTAATATGAGAAAGGCATCATTACACTACTAGGTGGATTAAAACAAGTTTTTAATCATATCAATCCGAATGATCCGGTATTTTTAAATCATATCAACACCGATAAACACAGAATAATATCAAGAATGCCCGGTTTTTTGACACCAAATTGCATCAAAATCGATCAATTCTTTCAGAAGTTATAAATTGTTGAAAAAAAATCGATGAAAATTTTAACTCGAGCGTTTGAGTGTTAATAAAAAGACACTGATTAAAAAACTCAGTTTCGACTTGAATGTGTCCATCTTGGAATGTATGATCGGTTGGTATTGAACTTAATGACAAAATTTCATCAAAATCATAATGTTTTTGTTTTGTAAATCGATTATAAATTTTTAAAATTAATGTTTTTTCAGCATAGGACTCGATAAGGATTTTTTAAGTATTTTTATTGAAAAATTTGAATTTGTGAAAATCACTCGTTTCGTTCTTTGTAGGATTTATCATTTTCCCATTTCTCCCATAATGTAACATGCTTTGTTATTTTTCGAATTTGAAAGCCATGTTTCCAACAGGATGATTAATGAACCAATAGCTGACTAAGTTGAATTAAAATTCTCCAACAAGTGGCCTTAAAAGTTTATCCGGATCATTGTTTGAAGCTTTGGATGGATGATTTCGAACAAAAATTTTCCGAATTGTAAACGAAATAGCTTTAGTTTGAAAGTCTTTATTAAGCTTTCGAAATACCAAAATTCTTCAATCAGTACACCGACAGTTGTGTTAATATGAATTAAATTATTTCATAAATGTAACGAAAATCCAATACATTCATCAATACATAACGGTTACTCAAAACTTTGTTTACCTTCTATTCCTTTAATAACTGTGAAAAACAATCCTATTCTGTAAATTGTATTAGATTGTTTTCGGTTAGCACCGATATTTCTTATCACCAGCTTTTATTTATTTCCTTTTTCGCAGAAACTAGTAGTAGCACCTGACCATCAAACACACTGGATACTGCAATTCGTTATTTCAACTTCAATAACTATCACAACAATAATTTTCCGTTAGGAGAGATTTTGCTTGAACATATTGTTCCCATTTCACTGATTATTTATATCCAAACAGGGAATTTCCTTAGGCCTTTGAAATCCTAACTTTACGAAGTAGGATCGATGAACTATTACTTAGTGACCTAATTTTAAATTCATCCTTCACAACAAAAATTGGATGCTTTTGATTTTTGTTTTATTTCACATAAATCAAGCGTATTCTATCATTGCATCCTTGTACCATATAAAATGACATACATGGAACAGTTTTCCTATTCACATTAGCGCCAACTCCGGAAAGTAAACTTCAGTTGATAAAAACCACTTTCAATATCGAATATATCCATATACTGCCATCAGAATCGTGCATTCTCATTCATGCGTGGTTTCTCACTGTTTAAATTACGCTTCGCAGACTTTCTTCACACGTAAAAATATAATCACTTTTTATAGAAGAACTGAAAATATCTGTTCCTCGATGTATTTTTAGTATCAATCCTTCATTCACTTTTCTGTATTGGTCGGTTCGCTCTATTTCTTCTATGCCTTTCGTTAGAAGCGACAGCATAAAAATTCAGAGTAATATCAAAACAACCCCGTACCGTAATGACGATGGCAGGATAATAGTCTCAATTGATACATAAGCTTTACTATTTGTATCACAACCAACTAAATGATTTGAAATTATGGATAGACAGAACGGATGGAAATGTCCCGATTTTTAAACTAAAAGTAGATTAAGACAAAAAAAAGTAGTATATATAGTAGCGAGAACTTGAGAACAACTTTATGGCAATGTTAAACCACACGCGTTCGCAGCGATGATTTTCCGTAGACTGAATCCATAAAGAAAAGCATACAACGATGAAGGAAAATACAATTCGCACTGCCGCACATTTGCTCAAACTCAACGCTATATGCTCACTTTTGAGAGTTGTGAAAAGCGGTATGATAGACTAAAATGTGTTAGGCAAAGTAACTGGAACACATTCACGAGAGAAAATATTTTCCGCTCCTTAACAGAATGTGACAGCGACAAGTCGCTCCGGATGTGGCGAGGTTCAAGGAACATTTTTTCAACTTGTTGAATTGACATTGTTTTTTGGTCCGAGTAGGAAACCCAGGTAAAACGCCGCATTCCAGTAAATTTGAACTCTCTCGGACACCGACAGAATATGATAAATCCTTTTTTAATCCACCTAATGGTGTAATGATGCCTTTCTCATATTACGTCACTAGAAGATTCTGTCAAGATTTTTTTCAAACTTGAATAAAATCAAAAACTTTCTCTAAACTACCATCACCTTTTCAATTTGGAAACAGTTATGTCTAGTTAATATAGATTAAGATGTGGCAACCCTGTACGTTATATAAAATTGAACTAAGCAAGCTGTGCATCAATTTGTATGATAGTTTGAAGGTTTTGATATTCATTGCCTATATTTTTGGAACCGGATGTCGGATCTGGATCAAATTACACAGTAACTTTTAAGAAACTGAGAGCTTTAATTTGAATCATGATTTTTGAAAATCGGTTTAACCGTGGCTGAGAAATCGAAGTGAGTTCCGGGTTTGAAGCTTTTCTGCACTATTATCGGTGCCTCCGGGAGCGGAAACCGTGGACTAGTAGTCTTAAAGTAGATTTATATATCCACAAAATAAAAAATCTGCTAGCTAGATGAATTTAGTAATAAGTTTTATGAAAATGTGCACCTCGTTTCGCCATCGCTTGTGAAAAAATACTCATGAAATTGAAAATTTTCGCTAATCGCTCTGTAATACCGGAACCAGATCCGAAAGTCGGATCTGGATCAACTTTTCGGGGACATTTTAGGGAGTTTTAAGACCTTTTATTTGCATCTTAGTTTGTAAAAATCGGTTGCGAGATTTCCGAGAAAATTGAGTGCGCATTTTACCATAGATTTGCACATTTTGCCTTGTAATTCCGGAAGAGGAAGTCGGATCGGAATAAAATTCAATACGATCTATGGGACCGTTTGACCTTTCATTTGAATCTGAGTTTATTGAAAATCAGTTCAGCCATCTCTGAGAAAATCAAGTGACATTATTTGCCACATACACACCATATATACGTACATACACACTCACTACAAATGACATAAAAATTTTAAGACAAATTTCCAACCCATGGAAATTAGATTCGGCAGAAAGTCTAGAAATTTTCAAACATAATTCCACTTCTTTACTAAACAGAGACCAAGGAAATAGGTCTTCCTGACTCTTTAAGTTACTACCTACACACAGGAGCACAGACAAACATAGAAAACACTTAACCTCTCCCTACCCTAAACAAATTAGATAATTATTTCGAGGTATTTATACCTGTTGTAGGAATCTACAGGGTCCGGCACTCGAAGTGTAACCAATTAAAAAGGCCATAAATTCAGTTTGGAAAATTACTTTTACTTAATTCAAAGTACAAAATGTGTAAAAATAATACAAAATTCAGAATCAATTCACTTTTGCTCGATATGACCACCTTTTGCTTTGACTTGATGACTTGATAGATTTGAAGTACCACCATTTGAAGTACACACGGCTAAAATTACATCAACGTTGGGAACCTTTCTATGGAGGATTGATAGCCCGCACCCCAATGATGCAGTTGACCCGCAACAGAGAGGAAGGTGGACTGAAACTACCAGCGCTGAAGTGCAAATCGCTAGCAGTTAACCGGTATGTTCGTGAGATCGACTCTCTACCCTACTACAAATTCTTAATTCGTCACGAAAATCCCCGCCCAATAATTCCAGCGGATCTTCCTGACCTCAAACAAATCCTTTCAAATATATCTCAAATTCCCCACCAACTTCATTACTAATCTTCTGCGACGAAATCAATCGTTGGCTTGAGTCAAATGTACCTCGTGTTAGGCAACCCGTTTCTCCTGCTTGGAGCACATTAGAATTACGCAAATTAAAACGAGAGCGTAATGCAAAACAGCGCAAATTGCTTCGACGACGTAATGCTTCCAACGTTGCTAACTTTCATCGATCTGCCAATGCTTATCGTGCTCTTAATGATAGTTTATACAAAGCATATGTACTTCGCATGCAGACTAGTCTAAGGCGTAACCCTCGTAGTTTTTGGCGATTCGTTAATTCGAAAAGAAAAAACTCATCTGTACCTACAAATGTTTTCCTCGAGGATGAGGCTGCCCAATCAGTTTCTGAATCTTGTGAAGTTTTTGCCAGGCATTTCGCTGATGTGTTTTATAGTAATCTGACTTCAAATGAAGAGACGGAAATTGCTGTTGCTGATGTTCCTGCTGACCTAATTAGTTTGAATACTTTCATCGTTACCTCTGAGATGGTTTCACGCGCTGCAAAAAAGTTGAAATGCTCATATTCTCCCGGGCCAGACGGTTTACCCACTGTTGTTTTAAATCGATGTATTGATGCATTGGCTGAACCATTGAGTACAATTTTTAGTCAATCTTTAGAGCAGACAAAATTCCCGTGCATATGGAAGCAATCGTACATTTGTCCCATATTTAAAGATGGCGATCGGCGAAATGTTGCTAATTACCGTGGGATTACCAGTCTCTCTACCTCATCTAAACTTTTTGAAATGATTGTAAGTGATGCTATATTAGATCGAGTGAGGAATTACGTTTGATTTGATCAACATGGATTCATACCAGGAAGATCAGTTTCGACGAATCTGTTAACATTCACGTCTAAGTGTATCGCTAGCATGGAGGAAAAAACTCAAATGGATGTTGTCTACACTGATCTAAAAGCAGCATTTGACAAAATCGACCACGAAATACTTCTTTGTAAATTATATCGTCTCGGATTCTCTGCGCAGCTCGTGTCCTGGTTAAGATCATATCTGACTGGTAGAGTATTACGAGTTAAGTTGGATAATTGCACATCATCTCAATTTACGAACAATTCAGGAGTTCTTCAAGGTAGTAATTTGGGACCATTACTTTTCGTACTGTTTTTCAACGATGCCTCATTTGCTTTGCCAAATGGCTGCAAATTGATCTATGCCGACGATTTGAAATTTTACCTCGTAGTTCGTACCGTAGAGGATTGCCAGCGGTTACAATATCTACTTGAATTGTTCGTAGATTGGTGTCACAGAAACAAGCTAATTATTAACGTGGCAAAATGTCAGGTGATTACGTTCCACTGTACTTTGAATCCGGTGAAATTTGATTACAGTATTGGTGGCTCTGTTCTGACTAGAGTTAACCAGGTGAGCGATTTGGGAGTATTGTTGGATGAAAAACTGACCTTTGATTCACATCGATCACTGATTATTTCAAAAACTTCACGTCAATTGGGATTCATTTCAAAAATCGCTAAGGACTTTAAAGATCCTCATTGCCTGAAGGCATTATATTGCTCACTCGTTAGACCGATTCTTGGAAACGCTTCATCAGTTTGGTTACCGTATCAGCTCTCGTGGTGCATGTGAATTGAACGAGTTCAAAAGCGGTTTGTTCGTTTAGCATTACGGAATTTACCGTGGAGAGATCCCTCGAATCTTCCACCATATCCGGATAGATGTCAACTAATCGGAATCGAATCGCTGTTACGTCGCCGTAAAATACAACAGGCAGTAGTTATTGCAAAACTGATCAACGGAGAAATCGATGCACCGGAATTGCGATCCGAAATTAATTTTCGAGCACCGAACAGAACCCTGCGGAATGGCACTCTACTTCAGCAAAGATTTCATAGAACTAGTTTTGGATGTAATGAACCGATACCCGCTGCTATTCGATCATTCACTGCTGTAGAAGATCTTTTTGAGTTTGGCGAATTATCCAGTCGCTTCGCTAGTAAAGTCAAACGATCTTCTGTGTTTTGATATTTTTTCTAGTCTTTAGTTTTTGTTTTTAATTATATTATGTGTATTTTGTTTTTAATAATGTTATGTGACTATTAGTTTTAGATGTATTGTGATAATTATTATGTGTTGTTTTTTTAAAAGATGGTGGTTTTTGCGCCCATTTGAGAATGACGTATTTTATGTTCAACTCAAATGGGTTTTTCTCCACTCATATCCATGTAGATTTAGTACCCGATGGATATTACAATAATAAATAAATAAATAGATAAATAAATAAATAAATAAACTTCAACAAAACCCGTCCGCCAAGAATGAACGGCACAATCCAACAAACGACTGACCACGCACGTGGCGAAACATAGCTCTGAAACAGTTCTCCTCATCGCAACGATCGGAGCTGTATCTTCTAGTAAACGAGAAGATCGAACACCGCAAACTGTTGTTCGTTATGCACCGTACTCCAGATGAATTCTGCACACACTGTGGAAATCAAACGGAAGAGTCCCTATGTCACAAATTCAGTACATGTACTCATGTCGCGCAGGCTTGGACGACCCTATAAAAGAGGTTAACAAGTATAACCAACAGATGGAGACGCCTATCGTTCTAAGATCTCGTCAGACCTACTCTCAGATTTTGAATATATTTATACAGTACATCTGCTTCGTAAATGATCGAAACGGTAGAATAGATGTAGTTGAAACAATGTTTCACCTTGATTTTTAAATAATGAATACTGACCAAAAAAAAATATTTATATATATGTATATATATATATATATATATATATATATATATATATATATATATATATATATATATATATATATATATATATATATATATATATATATATATATATATATATATATATATATATATATATATATATATATATATATATATATATATATATATATATATATATATATATACATACATGTATATATTTTTTTTTGTTCAGTCTGCATAGTTTTGGCTGCCTCATAAAATTTGAGGTCAGTGTGAGTAGTTTTCTTTATTAAAAAAATGATATGGAACTCGGAACATACCTCCCTTACCTTAATACCTACTGTGCGTGTCCCGGATTGGCGGTTCAATGCATAGGGCACTGGTCTTACAAACCAGTTGCCGTATGCTCACGTCCCGACCTGGAAGGATTCGTAGTGTCAGTAGAACCGTAGCACCAGCCATGCAATGGTTCTGTATACTCTGAATCGGCTTCGAAGTCTGTTGAAACAGAAGGTCAAATTCCACTACAGGAATGTAATACCAAGGCTTTTTGCGTATCACAAATGTCGGACCCGCTAAGATGAATGACTATACTCTATTGTTGTTTAGTTCAACTAGTTTGTTGAAAATAAAAACAAAACGTGTAATATTTCTCTCTGAAATATTCACAAATGTTAATGTTGCTCGTTATTTAGATAATATAATCCATTACGTTGCGTGAACCATTTTCTATTAAACCCACTGTTACCATCGATGACATATTGGAAAACATTGTAGAAAAATTCTTTTCAACATTTTTCAGGTTCATTAAAACATCAATTTGATCCAAATCATCTGAAAGTCTGTTTGTCCGATGATTTTCATTAAAATGAATAGACTGTTATTTCCACAGAAATTAGTGTACAATCATCAAAACACTTCAATTTAAAGGCGCTTGAAAAATTCAAGCGTACGAATACATGTTTCACGATAAAAAATGCAGCTCGTTGACGTTTTTTTACAATAGCACAAACTGTCAATCCTACAATATGTAGCATTATCATTTTTCATGTGCAGAATACTTTTAAAGATCCATGTTGGTGTTACGAGCAGTTGTATTGAAAATCAAATTCGAAACATATTCATTAGAAATTATGTTTTTTATGTTTTTTGTAAACATCAAATGAATTATTGTTTGCATAACGTAGTAGCTTCCAAGAGTTTAACGAATGTTTTATCGCTGATTTTATTGCTTCATTTGCATAATTTTTTGTATCAGTTGCACAATCGCTTCAAATAAAGCAGACAATCGAGTCTTTATGAAGTCATATATCTATAAACGTAACGTTCCATTTGATTATTATTTAGTTAGTTTCACAAATGATTATCCAAGTTCATGTAAAAATTCGTATTATAATATATGTACTTAAACCCAACTCATATAGTTGCATATTCAATCAATATCACTGATTGTCATTCATACGAAATTTGTCATAATATAAGAAGAGTTACATGGTAACACCGGAAGAACTTAAAGATATGTTGCATAACACAGAAAAATGGCGCTTGTTCCATAAAAACAGTTACCAGTATAGTAACATAAACTAACTCGATAAATTGCACAATCAGTATGAAAATATAGGACAGCAATTTAACATGCTACTTGCATCGAAGAAAAATGTACCAAAAACAAATCTTCAAATTATTTCGAAAGAAATCATTTTACTCTTTAAACCCTGATTTAATCCACCTAGTGGTGTGATGATGACTTTCTCATATCAATCATACTATAGTATATAATACTGTGGTATTCTTAAAAATAATTTTCTTCGATTCTTAACGAAATAACCGAAATCGGTTTGTTTGACCGTCTACTGATAAAAACATTTGAGGTCGATTTAGAAAATTTTTTAAGTTTTTTCCCCATTTTCAGTGATGGTATACAATTTTTAACCCACTTTACCCTATATTTCCGGATCCGGAAGTCGGATCTGCATGAAATTCAGGAATTACGTATGGGACCACTGGACCTTTCATTAAAACCTAAGATTGTGAAAATCGGTCACGCCATCTATGAGAAAAGTTGGAACATATATTTTCTTATTTTTGCACATTTTACCCCATAACTACCGAATCGGAAGTCGATTCCAACTAATATTCAGAAATTTTTTACGGGACCTCAAGACCTTTCATTTGAATCTAAGTTTGTGAAAATCGGTTCAGCCATCTCAGAGAAAAGTTAGTGCTCTTATTTTCACAATTTTTTGCACATTTTACCCCATAATTCCAGAACCAGAAGTTGGATCCAAATGATATTCAGGAATTTTGTATGGGACCACAACATTCAAAGCACTACAAAAATTAGTTAGTTCATTTTAAACTGATTTTGACAGTAGAATTAATTATTTGTTTGTCGCGCAACTATAATGCTTGTTAGTTTTATCAAAATATTTATTGAAACAAACGAATCTACTGAGAAAAATCGATTATCTAGTATTATTGTTTTTGTTTGTTTTATTTTTGTCACTATTTCAATAAAATAAATCGTTGCGTTAAACTCAAGCTTAGTTACATTTACAATATTTTGCTCTGCTTGAATGATAATAAGTATCTCTTACTCTAATTTTGAGTTTAACGTAAGAATTCGATTTTAGGTTACTATTCCAGAGTTCAGTTTAAAAGTCGTAATAACCATCAGCAACAGGAGCCATTTTTTGTTAGTAGGATCGCGTATTTTTATTTAACTGTTCATCTGTATCTGTTGCAAGAGTGAGTCACTTAACACAAACGGTTTTGTGTCTGGAAAAATCGGAATGATAAATTTGTGCTCTTGGTTGAGCCATCGACGCAGATATTGTGTCAATGAGTGCTCTGTGTTGTGCTTCAGAATGAAAGCGAATATGTTCAAGTGTGTCTTTTATGGGGAATAAGTGTCTGATTGGTGCCTCATCTGTAGATTTATCAGTATAGGCTGTTGAAATAAGGGATCTTTTTTGTGAACGCGGAGCTTTAAAATATCATTTCTCGAAAATTCCACGTATTATCTATTATCAATCTATATATATATATATATATATATATATATATATATATATATATATATATATATATATATATATATATATATATATATATATATATATATATATATATATATATATATATATATATATATATATATATATATATATATATATATATATATATATATATATATATAAATGCAGCGATCATTCTTTGTAATCGCATTACGTGAGAACGGATGGACGGATTCACATGATTTTGAAACTGCTCAAACAGTTTTTACCCACACCGAATTCCTACATCAAAACAGTAGGAAAACTTGCCGGAAAAGAAGAAAAAATTCATAAATTTGTTTTGTATGGACAAAGAAAGTTTCCGTTGAAAAAGTCGTCTATGCTTACTAGATCATCGATAAGTGTTTGGCGCATAGCGAGTTGCATAAATGTTTGTGTGGAGATTTGCACATGCACATTGGAAATCGTGGGCATGAGTTTCACTTATCAGAAAGGTTTTGAATGAATCAATGAGAAGACTGTGCTGTAGAAGCACTAAGGTCAAACTTAGAGATTTTCCTTGCATTTTGCTTTCGAATGATTTAGATTACAATAAGCGCACATAAGAAGTGACAATTAAATATCAATGTTTAAGATAATGGATTAAGATTGCAATTTTATATTTCATGTTCTGTTAAGAATGTTATAATTGGTAAGATCAACATCAAATTAAAATTCAAATGTTATCTCTCTTTGTTCTGATGCTTCGGGTGAACATTCACGAATCAGTAATTCCTTAAAAACAGACTGTTCAGAATGCTTTGTATGCTGCTTAAGGGGCGGGTAGGGTCTAACACTTTTGAAAAATCATTTATTATTTTCTTAATATTTTCTTATAGTAAAACATTTGAAGAATTTTCGGTGAAATTTTCAAGCCTATTAGAACGAAACTCTGGAAGCTATGGACCTTTATCTATGGCAATCTCATTCTACGAAGAAGCTAGAGCTCGGCGCACAGGCCCAAGATTTCTACTTCGATTGACTTCAAAACTTCTTGAAATGTTTCGTTATAATAAATTATAAAAGAAAAACATGATTTTTTGAAAATGTTAGACCCTACGGGCTCCCAGGAGTAATTATTTGTTAATATTGATTATATAGACAAAAACCTTTAAACGCGTTTTTCTCGAAAGCTGGTTTTGAAAGTCCGTGTCCATCGTCATTCAAAAACTACTGCACCAATTTTTTTTTCAAATTTTGCACACACTTTCTACATATTGAAAACCAGACCCCAAAGTTTTCCTTTTCGTTGTTTGTTACTTTGGAGAGGTTTAACAGCTACAAAATGGCGGATTTTTTCGTGAAAAATCGTAGTTTTCACTTTGAACAACCACCAAAAATTAAAAAAAAAATCAAACAGAATTATGAAGAATTCTGATTAGTCTGCGCTGAGATACAGTGGACACCGCAAATCATGATTTTTAAGAAGCGTTCTGAAAAATACCTCTTCACCGACTTATTACTCAATATTTTTCCACGAAAAAATTACAAAATGTTGTTTGAATGATGCTTTTTATCATGCAAAACATTTGATTTTATTTTGTTGAACGATAATTCTGGAAAAAAATGACTATACGGGGTGTGGATGTAGCAAGTACCTTTCTGAGATGGTTATAAGGGTATTTCAATGGGGGAGGGAACGTATTAAGTGTCCTTAAAAGGAAGGGCCATGAAAAAAAAATGTCTAATTTTACGAGAATTGATACTTTTTTATGACCATATAAACATTTTTCATATATTATTTATGATTATGTGGGGGGTGGATGTAGCAAGTGCCTTCAAAAAAGGAATGTAACGACATAACTCCGGAACTACTGATCGGATTGCTATCAAATTTGGCACATATATAGGGTGATTTTTTAAGAGCTTGAGAACTTTTTTGAACAATAAAACGCATAAAATTTGCAAAATCTCATCGGTTCTTTATTTTAAACGTTAGATTGGTACATGACATTTACTTTTTGAAGATAATTTCATTTAAATGTTGACCGCGGCTGCGTCTTAGGTGGTCCATTCGGAAAGTCCAATTTTGGGCAACTTTTTCGAGCATTTCGGCCGGAATAGCCCGAATTTCTTCGGAAATGTTGTCTTCCAAAGCTGGAATAGTTACTGGCTTATTTCTGTAGACTTTAGACTTGACGTAGCCCCACAAAAAATAGTCTAAAGGCGTCAAATCGCATGATCTTGGTGGCCAACTTACCGGTCCATTTCTTGAGATGAATTGTTCTCCGAAGTTTTCCCTCAAAATGGCCATAGAATCGCGAGCTGTGTGGCATGTAGCGCCATCTTGTTGAAACCACATGTCAACCAAGTTCAGTTCTTCCATTTTTGGCAACAAAAAGTTTGTTAGCATCGAACGATAGCGATCGCCATTCACTGTAACGTTGCGTCCAACAGCATCTTTGAAAAAATACGGTCCAATGATTCCACCAGCGTACAAACCACACCAAACAGTGCATTTTTCGGGATGCATGGGCAGTTCTTGAACGGCTTCTGGTTGCTCTTCACTCCAAATGCGGCAATTTTGCTTATTTACGTAGCCATTCAACCAGAAATGAGCCTCATCGCTGAACAAAATTTGTCGATAAAAAAGCGGACTTTCCGAATGGACCACCTAAGACGCAGCCGCGGTCAACATTTAAATGAAATTATCTTCAAAAAGTAAATGTCATGTACCAATCTAACGTTTAAAATAAAGAACCGATGAGATTTTGCAAATTTTATGCGTTTTATTGTTTAAAAAACTTCTCAAGCTCTTAAAAAATCACCCTGTACTTCTTGCTCTTCAGAGATTATCATTAGGGAATTTTCAGTGGAGAGAGTGTGTAGCAAGTGTCCCTAACATAGGGGGAGGGGGTCAATGACGAAATTTATATAACTTGAAGAGAATCGGAAGATTATATAAATTTTCATCTCCCATTTTTTGTGAAACAAGAGAGTGGCAAGAATTTCGAAGTCGTAGTAGATAGTATTGCTCTTGTTAACTCGAATACAACGCAATTTTATTTAAACAATTTCAAAAGATTCTATTTTGCCGGGGAATTCAAAGAACTAAGGGAAGTCGTAGTCGTGAACTATGAACGCGAGTGTATTTAAATCTCAGCATAAATAATAAGTAATAAGTAATAAGTAATAAGTAATAAGTAATAAGTAATAAGTAATAAGTAATAAGTAATAAGTAATAAGTAATAAGTAATAAGTAATAAGTAATAAGTAATAAGTAATAAGTAATAAGTAATAAGTAATAAGTAATAAGTAATAAGTAATAAGTAATAAGTAATAAGTAATAAGTAATAAGTAATAAGTAATAAGTAATAAGTAATAAGTAATAAGTAATAAGTAATAAGTAATAAGTAATAAGTAATAAGTAATAAGTAATAAGTAATAAGTAATAAGTAATAAGTAATAAGTAATAAGTAATAAGTAATAAGTAATAAGTAATAAGTAATAAGTAATAAGTAATAAGTAATAAGTAATAAGTAATAAGTAATAAGTAATAAGTAATAAGTAATAAGTAATAAGTAATAAGTAATAAGTAATAAGTAATAAGTAATAAGTAATAAGTAATAAGTAATAAGTAATAAGTAATAAGTAATAAGTAATAAGTAATAAGTAATAAGTAATAAGTAATAAGTAATAAGTAATAAGTAATAAGTAATAAGTAATAAGTAATAAGTAATAAGTAATAAGTAATAAGTAATAAGTAATAAGTAATAAGTAATAAGTAATAAGTAATAAGTAATAAGTAATAAGTAATAAGTAATAAGTAATAAGTAATAAGTAATAAGTAATAAGTAATAAGTAATAAGTAATAAGTAATAAGTAATAAGTAATAAGTAATAAGTAATAAGTAATAAGTAATAAGTAATAAGTAATAAGTAATAAGTAATAAGTAATAAGTAATAAGTAATAAGTAATAAGTAATAAGTAATAAGTAATAAGTAATAAGTAATAAGTAATAAGTAATAAGTAATAAGTAATAAGTAATAAGTAATAAGTAATAAGTAATAAGTAATAAGTAATAAGTAATAAGTAATAAGTAATAAGTAATAAGTAATAAGTAATAAGTAATAAGTAATAAGTAATAAGTAATAAGTAATAAGTAATAAGTAATAAGTAATAAGTAATAAGTAATAAGTAATAAGTAATAAGTAATAAGTAATAAGTAATAAGTAATAAGTAATAAGTAATAAGTAATAAGTAATAAGTAATAAGTAATAAGTAATAAGTAATAAGTAATAAGTAATAAGTAATAAGTAATAAGTAATAAGTAATAAGTAATAAGTAATAAGTAATAAGTAATAAGTAATAAGTAATAAGTAATAAGTAATAAGTAATAAGTAATAAGTAATAAGTAATAAGTAATAAGTAATAAGTAATAAGTAATAAGTAATAAGTAATAAGTAATAAGTAATAAGTAATAAGTAATAAGTAATAAGTAATAAGTAATAAGTAATAAGTAATAAGTAATAAGTAATAAGTAATAAGTAATAAGTAATAAGTAATAAGTAATAAGTAATAAGTAATAAGTAATAAGTAATAAGTAATAAGTAATAAGTAATAAGTAATAAGTAATAAGTAATAAGTAATAAGTAATAAGTAATAAGTAATAAGTAATAAGTAATAAGTAATAAGTAATAAGTAATAAGTAATAAGTAATAAGTAATAAGTAATAAGTAATAAGTAATAAGTAATAAGTAATAAGTAATAAGTAATAAGTAATAAGTAATAAGTAATAAGTAATAAGTAATAAGTAATAAGTAATAAGTAATAAGTAATAAGTAATAAGTAATAAGTAATAAGTAATAAGTAATAAGTAATAAGTAATAAGTAATAAGTAATAAGTAATAAGTAATAAGTAATAAGTAATAAGTAATAAGTAATAAGTAATAAGTAATAAGTAATAAGTAATAAGTAATAAGTAATAAGTAATAAGTAATAAGTAATAAGTAATAAGTAATAAGTAATAAGTAATAAGTAATAAGTAATAAGTAATAAGTAATAAGTAATAAGTAATAAGTAATAAGTAATAAGTAATAAGTAATAAGTAATAAGTAATAAGTAATAAGTAATAAGTAATAAGTAATAAGTAATAAGTAATAAGTAATAAGTAATAAGTAATAAGTAATAAGTAATAAGTAATAAGTAATAAGTAATAAGTAATAAGTAATAAGTAATAAGTAATAAGTAATAAGTAATAAGTAATAAGTAATAAGTAATAAGTAATAAGTAATAAGTAATAAGTAATAAGTAATAAGTAATAAGTAATAAGTAATAAGTAATAAGTAATAAGTAATAAGTAATAAGTAATAAGTAATAAGTAATAAGTAATAAGTAATAAGTAATAAGTAATAAGTAAGGTAAGGTAAGTAAGTGTGACCTGGAAAAGACTCCAAGATTTGTGATAGAGACCGATGCCACGGGAAGAATAAATGCTCTATTAAACAAAAAGGACGAAAGAATTTTTTTGTACTCGATTGTTAGACCCGTGAGTATTCCTGGTGATCGATCGTATTCAACTGTATACACCCAGAAAAATCCTCATTTGATTTCTACGTGAAAACGTATGTGATTTTTATCCATAGAACTTTTCTTGTAATACTTATGAGAAGTATAGATAGCACAGAATGAACTTAAAAATAAATAAAATTAATTTCATCTGAATTTACTTTTTACCAGAATTTTACTTAATAGTCACATTATTTTCATGTAATTGTTACTAAGTTCTATATTGAATCCTAATAATGTATATTGGTACTAAAAACTAATAAATTACATAGTCTATTGGACATAACATTGCGATAAATTTTGTTCGCACGAATATATTCTACAAATTTTACTTTTAAATGACATAAAACTTCGTTTCTGTTAAATCTCTGGTGAAAAATATCAGAAATACAGAACGCATTGTTCTAAATGTATGATCTGATCCTTTCTCCGGAGCAGCTAAACTGAAGCAAACATTGTTGCCTTTAAGGAATTCAGTTGGAATCCACTTTTAGAATATTGATGTGCTGGAACACAATCTAGAGGTTTTGCCTTTTGTACTGTAGAAAAAACCAATTGAATTGTGTTTCAGTTTCTTATCTTTGGTAAACGGAATTTGCGTAATACCGATTGGTAATGCATATAAGTTGTTGAGAGTTGGTTTCGTAGAGCCATTTAGTAAACTCAATAAATGGTACATTTGCTTATAAATTATACTTCTACTTGGTACTAATATTAGATTTGAAAGTATAATAAAAATTAGCTGTCGATTAAATTAATGAGCTTTACCCTAAAATCATTGTGATGAATACCGTAGAAGGGTCAAAAAGAATTTGGTCTGTGTTGTTTGATCGAGGATTTTCAATAGACGCCATATTGCGAGCACAAAATGAACATGACAAAATTAGTTCAAGTAAGTACGTGACATATAAAATATATGTGACAACAGCAATAATTCTAACACATTTTTATTTCATATTCAATCATGATCCGATGGTTGTTAAGAAGATCACGTAAACTCCGATGACAAAGCCATTTTTGGAATCTACGTGTTTTTTTTTCACATAAGGTAAACGTGTGGATTTTTTTTGAGTGTACGACTTTGCTAGTATGATGACAGATTGTCATACATCTGAGAATATTGAAATCTTCTACCAGTACTTCAAAAGTCGATTTTATGAGCTTGAGCTTGAGCGTTCTTGTTGTTGTCACATATTAGGTCTTTTACCGTCACTGCTAACCTCAATCGGATGAACACATTTTGACAGTTCAGTTAGTACCAATATACATTATTAGGATTCAATATAGCACTTAGTAACAATTACATGAAAATATATATTTATTTGTCTTCGATTAAAGTAAAAACTATCGCACAGACTTATTATTATCTATCTAGTCTAAAAACATTAACTTAAACTCTATTGAATTGATTACAGCAAACATATTATTTTGTCCATACTGTGTGCGATAAGCTGATCGTCGCGAAAATAATGTGACTATCAAGTAAAATTCTGGTAAAAAGTAAATTCAGATGAAATTAATTTTATTTTTTGTAAGTTCATTCTGTATGTATATATATATATATATATATATATATATATATATATATATATATATATATATATATATATATATATATATATATATATATATATATATATATATATATATATATATATATATATATATATATATATATATATATATATATATATATATATATATATATATATATATATATATATATATATATATATACCATTAGATTCAATCATTACACTTTGAAGAGCGAGTGTGTTACACATCACTAACGGTTGTGTCACATGAGGTCAAAAATAGATCGGGCTAAAATTTCTATGCACGTTCCACATTACAAACATTTGTGTTTTGTCATTGGATGCGTTTACTTGCATCAGCTTTTGTGAATGATGTATAAAAAACGGCTGTTCTTGAAATAGCGTCAAGAGAGATCACTGAACTTTTATGACATGTTTTGTTCTACAATGTTTTTAAAGTTCAGTTCAGCTAAATTCATCTTTATTTTCTTAACTCTTCGCATCTCTGTATAATTTACATTTTAAGTGATTCTATAGATACAAATTTCATCTTTGTTACATTACATGGTTTGTTTTGTTTCTTATTTCGTATTTATGTCCTGAATTTCACTGAATTAGTGTCTTTTTCGATGTTAAAAAAATCAATCATCATACATAAACGAACTAGTGGAGATTGGGATCCATTAAGGAGGGGGTAGGGTCTAAATGATGAAAAAATTCATCATTTTTGAGAACTTTTTTCAGAATTATCGTTCAACAAAATAAATTCAAATGTTTTGCATGATAGAAAGCATCATTCGAACAACATTTTGTAATTTTTTCATGGAAAAATATTGAGAAATAAGTCGTTGAGGTGGTATTTTTGAGGACGTTTTTAAAAAATCATGATTTACGGTGTCCACTGTATCTTAGCGGAGACTAATCAGAAGTAAACAAGTCAACGCAGCCTAGTTAGAGCAGAAGTTTTTCTAGACTTTAGGAAATTTGGGTGGTTGTACAAAGTGAAAACTACGATTTTTCACGAAAAAAATTAAAATGAAACATTTCGAAAATGGTTCGTCAAGTTTTGAAGTCAATCGAAGCAGAAATCTTAGGCCTGTGTGCCGAGCTCTTACTTCTTCGTAGTATGAGATGAGCAAAGATAAAGGCCCATAACTTGCTGAGTTTTGTTCCGATAGGCTTGAAATTTCACAGAATCGTCTTGAAATGTTATACTATAAGAAAATATAAAGAAAAAAAAGATTTTTCAAAAGTGTTAGACCCGACCCGCCCCTTAAAGCTAGATCCACTTGTATACACAATTCCAGTTCAAAACAGTCTTTCCTTAATCCACCTAGGGGTGTGATAATGCTTTTCTCTTGTCATTCATACAATTACACTAAAACATACTATTTTCATTGACATAATATCTGACACGAATTTGGGCCATTTTTTACATAAATTCATTCGGAATGATTCGGTTAGTTCACAAAAGCGTGCGTCATTGCTTATGTTGTACATTCAACAATACTCCAAATGCATCTGCAATAATATATTACAGCTTAAAGTTTGGTCCCTTTTTGAACAAATTTGCGTATAAATAAAACCACGACTTGATTTGCACTTATACGATTATATCTCCGGAACTAAAAGTATCTGCGATACGAGCTTTAAACGTGATCAAAGATGTAATAGTAACAAAAGTTACCACGACGCATTATAATCCAATAATTTTTCAGTTTTAAAAATTTGCATGTAGAAATTTATTGAAAGCAAGAGAGCGATAAATATTTTCATAATGCTATCATAACAAAGCACGATTATAATGCTCTTCTAGTATCTGATTGGTGAAATAGGAATTGCGCATTATTAATGCAGCTATAATACAAATATCATGTTATCGATGGTAACTGTAGATTATAAATGTCATGATGCAATTAGAGTGCTTGAATAATGCTTTAGAAATAAAACTCAAATATTCAAAAAGCTATTTAATATTTGAAGTAATTACATGAATTTTACAATTAGAGCTGGTTATGACGTATTATTTTTATATTGTATGGTTTTTCGCTCCAATCTGATGTTTTTCTCCTTTATTTGCGTTTGAAGACTTAATGACCGCTTTTTTTTGCTTCTTTCCTTTTGTACTACAAACAAATATTGCCAAATAAAGTTAAATTTCGGCAACCTTTATATTAAAAATTAAAGGGTTGTATACAAGATAGGATTGAGCGTAATGACATTAAAAATGAAACAATTCTAAGGTTCACTGAATGAATACAAATTTTTAATGATGGTGCGCGCAATTAACTAAAAACTTATTCTAGACAAAGAGCTCACCGGAGGGCTGTTTCAAACACTGCGCAAAACCCTGCACTCCTGTTACTTCTATAAATCAAATTCATACTAAATAGCGTTTAATTGGGTTTAATCCAATTAGACCATGAGAGTAAAACAATCCTGGAATTAAAACGAAGTGCTTTTCTCGGTAATCAATATTCAGAATGTTCTTTTACTGTGTTTGCATAGCATGCTGCTATTGGTATTGGACTTTCGACATGTGAATATTATCATCTGCTAGATTGTGAGCTGACTCGCAGTAGTAACCCACTCGCAGTTAGTGTTTACTCCTGCTGACTCTCACTCATTGCACCCAAAAGAAAACACCACTCGTGTTCAAAATGTACCTTGTTGTGAGTCACTCATAATCGTACGCAAAGTCAGAAGATTTATTTGCTTTTATGATGTTCGTTACTCTGACAAGTTGATGAGGAGTTGAATGTTCATGACGAAATCCAAACTGCTCTGGTAAAAAAATGAATTCTGATTTATATGAGACATCATTCTCAACAAGAAATTTTTTTTAAAAGTTTACTGATAGAAGAAAATAAGCTAATTGGTCGATAACTTGATGTTTCTGCTGGGTTTTTATCAGGTTTGAGGATAGGAATTACTTTAGCGTTTTTTCATCTTTTTGGGAAGTAAGCTAATGAAAAACACTTGTTGAAAATCGGGAAGATTTTTAATAAGAATATTAAAAATTCCATCATTACCAGGAGCCTTCATGTTTTTAAGTTTCCTAATAATGACTCAATTTCATCAAAATTCGTCTCAATTATGTCATCTTGTAATAACACTTGAGTTGAAATATGATCATATTTCAGCGAGACTTCATTTTCAATAGGACTCACTACGTTCAAATTAAAATTGTGGACACTCTCGAACTGCTGAGCAAGTTTTTGAGATTTTTCGCCATTTGTAAGAAGTATTTGATATCCTTCCTTGAGAGCAGGAATTGGTTTCTGAGGTTTCTTAAGAACCATAGAAAGTTTCCATAAAGATTTAGAATATGGTTTAATTTGTTCAACATCTTTAGCGAAATTTTCATTTCGCAAAAGAGTAAATCTATGTTTAATTTCTTTTTGTAAATCCTTAACTATGTTTTTCATAGCAATATCACGAGAACGTTGATATTGTCGTCGACGAACATTCTTAAAACCGAATGAGCAGTTCAAGATTGTCATCGGTGATAGGAGAATTTAATTTAGTTTGAGCTTTGGGAACTGAAAGATTTTTAGCTTCGAGATAATAAAATAATTGTTTAACATTACTGTTAAATTTTAAATTCATTGTAATATTATTTACAAATTGCCATCCCATTTGAAATGCTTCAAAAAGTGATGAAGTCGAATTCATACGGATGATCATTTGAAAAAGTTGATCTTGTAGGTAGATGATTTTATATTCAGTTATATCGCCTAAATTAACCTCATTTAAAGAAGCGAATGGCATTGAATGAACATTGGTAGGTTGATTTCTACCTGTTACACTAGTGTAACTGCCATTAGAAGAAGATGATTTGGCCGATCTACCTATTAATAAATTGTGTTCGTTAGAAGATGAATTGGAAGGCGTTCCTGTGTTTTGATATTTACATTATTGTGCCAAGTACCAAAATACACAGTTAATAAAACCTCCAACCCTGATCGTTCAATTGTTTCTTTATGTTTTGTGCTGTTTTCTCACCTCACCAAATTCACAATTCCGTTCCATGTTCCTTTTATCCTTCCCTGAAAACGGAAACGACTGCAAGACACAAATCTCCAAATAACTAGAGAAACGTGCCACTTGAGCCAATTAGTTCGGATTCCTGAAGTTCGGCATTCCACCAAGGAGTTCCTCTAGTAGCTCGCACAATCCGAAGTGGATAAACCTCTATATTCTGCAACTACGAGTGAGTTTGTCTCGTCGACAACATTTTCCAAGCCAACTAGGGTTTCAATTGTCGGGTGGTATCCGTGAAATCTAGCCGCCAAGCTCTCTTCACTCTTACTTACTCTTACTCTTTCAGTCGTGGACCCCGCGGGTCTCTGTGGTATACAGGAGGCGTCTCCGTTCGACTCCATTCATGGCTGTTCGCCGCCAGCCTCGGTAGCTGCAAAAGGTCCGCAGGTCGTCCTCAACTTGATCAATCCATCTTGTTCGCTGCGCGCCTTTTCTTCTTATACCGGTCGGATCATTATCAAGGATCATTTTAACCGAGTTGTTCACCGACCATCTTAAAAACATGCCTGACCCACCGTAACCGACTGACCTTGGCCGTTTGGACGAGGGTTGGTCCTCTCAGCAACTGGTGCAGTTCATGGTTCATTCGTCTTCTCCACGTACCGTCTTCCATCCGCACTCCGCGAAAGATAGTTTACAATACCTTCCGTTCAAAAACACCCAGTGCACGTTGATCTTCCACAAGCATTGTCCAGGATTGTTTTGTAGATAGTTAACTTCGTACGACGGTGAATTTTGCTCGATCGAAACGTCCTGCACAGTCCTAAGTAAGCACTATTTCCTGACAATATGCGTCTCTGAATTTCTCTACTGGTGTCATTATCGGCAGTCACCAGTGAGCCCAAGTACACGAACACGTCGACCACTTCGATTTCATCACCGTCAATCCGAACTCGTAATGGATTTCTGACATTATCTTCTCTCGAGCCCCTGCCTTTCATGCACTTTGTCTTTCACACATTGATGTCTAGGCCGATCCGCGTAACCTCAGCTTTTATTCCGATGTACGTATCTTCCATCTTCTCAAAGTTGCGTGCTATAATATCAATATCATCAGCGAAACCAAGTAGCTGGACGGACTTTCTGAAAATTGTGCCACTCGTGTCTATCCTCGCTCTTCTTATCACAGCATCCAAAGCAATGTTGAATAGCAGACACGATAGGCCATCACCTTGCCTTAACCCTCTGCGAGTTTCGAAGGGACTCGAGTTTATCCCCGATACTCGAATAACGCACATCACTCGATCCATCCTAGCCTTGACCAATCGTTTCAGTTTGTCCGGGAATCGTGCATGATTTTCCATAGCTGTTCTCAATCGATTGTGTCGTAGGCTGATTTGAAATCGATGAATAAGTGATGTGTGGACACATGGTATTCGCGGCACTTTTGCAACACCTGGCGGATGGCGAATACTTGGTCCGTGGTAGCGCGTTCGCCCATAAATCCTACCTGATATTGTCCCACGAATTCGTTTGCAATCGGTGAAAGTCGACGGCATAGGATTTGGGAGAGTACATTGTAGGCCGCGTTCAGCAAAGCTATCGCACGGTAATTGCAGCAATACAGCTTGTCACCCTTTTTGTAAATGGAAAACACGATTCCTTTCATTCCCCGGTAAAGTCTCGTCTTCCCAGATCTTGGTAACGACCCATTACAATGTGCATTACCACCATGTTGTTGCATTACCACCATGTTTTTACAGCTCGCTTGGTAGTTGGTCAACGCTAGCGGCCTTATTATTTTTCCTCCAGCTTACCTCCTACTCAACTTCTTGGAGGTCTGGGACCACGTCCTCCGCACGCGTTCCCAAGTTCGTTACCGCGCCGCCATTTTCGTATTCCGAGACATCGCGATTAAGGTGCTCGTCGAAATATTGCCGCTACCTCTTGATCACCTCACAGTCGTTCGTGAGAAGATTCCCGTTGGTGTCCTAGCACATATCGGCCTGTGGCACATGGTCTCTCTGGTGCTACAAACTACGGTTCACCTTCTCGTAGAATTTGTGTCGCGATCTAGGTCTTTCTGTTGACACTTTTTTCTACGGGATACCGAGTTTAATCTGTTCCGCGCCTGTCTGTATCGCTCCTCGTTTGCTCTCGTTCGGTGTTGTAGCTTGCTCGTCCAAGCTGCATTCTTCTTGGCCACCAACTGTTCACATTCGTCGTAGAACCAGTCGTTCCTTACGTTCGGAGCCGCCATACCTAGCGTTGCTGATACAGTGCTATCTATGGCAGAACGGATGTTTTCCAATCATCTTGAAGATTAGCTGCGCTAGGCTGCTTTTCTGTTGGTAGTGCCAATGCCACCTGCTGCACGTTTATCTTGGGCTACTCCAGCATACCGGAGTCGCTTGATGTTAAATCGCGACGTTCGGTTTCGACATTTGGTACCAACCGTTGAAAGTTTTGAGCGCAGGCATACAGCAACCAAGTAGTGGTTCAAATCTATATTCGCACTGCGGTAGGTGAGAAAACTGTTGATGTCCGAGAAAAATTTTCCGTCGATCAAAACGTGGTCGACTTGGTTTTCGGTCTGTTGGTCAGGTGATCTCCAGGTAGCTTTGTGGATATCCTTGCGGGGAAGAAGGTACTTCTGACTACCATTCCTCGGGAGGCCACAAAGTTAACACATCGTTGGCCGTTGTTATTCGATGCGGCATGCAGGCTGTTCATCCCGATTACCGGTCGGTACATTACCTCCATTCCTACCTGGGCATTCATGTCACCGATGACAATGTTTACGTCTCTGCGTGGGCAGCCGTCATAGGCTCGTTCCAGCTGCATGTAGAACGCTTCTTTCTCGTCATCGGGTCTCCCTTCGTGTGGGCAGTGCACGTTAATGATGCTGTAATTGAAAAAAACAGCCTTTAATTCTCAATTTACACACCCTAGCGTTGATTGCCTGCGACCCAATCACTCGCTGACGCATCTTGCCCAGCACTATAAAGACAGTTCCCAGCTCGGTAGTTGTGCCACAGCTTTAATAGAAGGTAGTCGCTCGATGTCCGCTTTTCCATACCTTCTGTCCCGTCCAACAAAGCTCCTGCAGCGCTACGACATCGAAGTTGCGAAGATGTAGTTCGTCGAATATCATCTTGTCGCAGCCTGCGAAACCTAGCGGCTTGCAGTTCCATGTTCCAAGTTTCCAATCGTAGTCCTTAATTCGTCGCGTGGGTCTATGCCGATTGTTCCAGGTCGTATTCTCTCCTGTATAATACGCAATAAACGGTTTTACGGTTGGCTTATTAGGGCTACGCCAACTTTCTGTCTCGCCGGAGGATCATCGTGCTTGCTCTGTTTAACGTCCCAACTAGCACTAGGACGATCCCGTTTGTGCTGAGCTCTCTTTATAGAGGTCCCAATTAGAAGATTTAGGATTACGATATGTGACAATATCAAATTTAACGTTTGAATGATCAAAACAGATGTGTTAGTGATCAGATAACGAAGGTTCGAACTAATCGGGGACGAGTTGGAAATAATTCCGCCAGATTTCACACGGCTTACCTGTTTGGTGGACGGTGATGCTACCGGACAGGTGGACCATAACGTTATTCTTAGCCAGTTAGGAACAGCTACAGATACTATACGGCTATCTAGGCTGCTCAGAAAGAGAAGCTGACATTGATGGTCAACTTCCATGAGTGGTCGAGCAACCGTAGAATGTTGATACTTTTATAATTGGACATGCCAATAAAATCAATGAAAATGATGTTCAATTATTTTCCGTGAATATTTGACGAAATTCGAAATCTGGACATTTGTGGAGAAATAATGAAAATTCTCATTCGTAGATACGTAGACAGAAGTTCGTAGATCTTCGGATAAATTTTTAGGATTGCCATCGCTATTGAACCGACTTGCACTCGTTGCGGTTCGATAATGCCGTAGAGAAGGTTGCTTGTGCATTTTTGATGTTATCGTGATCAGTTGTATCTCGTACACAACTCTGTAATTTTTATGAGCTAATTAATCTCCACCCCCGTTCCCCGTCCCTGTCCACCATCTTCATTGGAACTAACAAGATCTTTTTTTGTCACTAACTTATTCGTTCCCCCTTCCCCCGTCTCTTCACCATCTCGATGGCAACTAATTAGATCTCTGTAGTTTGTTTCTCATTTTTACCCCGCTTTCCACAATATCTACTTTTTCTTATTCTCTTCCATAACATCACATTCACCGCCCACGGAAAACCGCTCCAGTCGATGACCAGCATGCGGGCAACCCGTCGGGCCTTCGTAGCATGGGGGTGTTTCCCGCGGACCCACCCGAACCGAAGGAAGCGGCCATAGATATTTAACAACGCCATCTGGAAGACTCATACAATATTTAATTCACCGACCACTGCCGATCGCCAGTTGGAAGCTGGATTTTCGAAAATCCGAGACGACATAATCTAATGATACTATTCTAGTTTTGAGTTTGTCGTTAATTAAGATTAGAAAATACCTCTACTGTCTAGTGCTCATGGTATATTTCACAACATCATAAAACAATTATATATAACTACCTTATTTTCTAGCTAATGGTTTCATTGAATTGTTTTAACTGGTTAAACAGATCAGGTCTTTCAGTACCTTTTCCAGCAGACATCGACGGGTAAGATATATGTATTTGTTATATACATTACTTATTAGTAGACTACTTACTAGACACAATAATCATAGATTTATCGGAGAGCGTTTTAAAAATGTCACGGTAGTTTCATTATTCATTATTCACGATAAATTTTAACATTAGTTTTTATGCAATGCCCAACATTTTCAGAACTACCATGTGGTTTATATATATATATATATATATATATATATATATATATATATATATATATATATATATATATATATATATATATATATATATATATATATATATATATATATATATATATATATATATATATATATATATATATATATATATATATATATATATATATATATATATATATATATATATATATATATATATATATATAATACATACACATATATATTATTGATTTCAAGAACCCAAAGAATAAAGAATAACAACAAAATAAACATATCGTTTCATTAAAATCTTTAAACAGTTCAATAAACGTTGTACTGCTCTCGCAATAAGCTGTTTATCATATCAGTGATATTTCTGCATCTCTTAATTTTATAAGTGTATATAAATAGGGCCTCAATTTTCTTTTGCAAGATGCAGTACCACTTCCAAATCTAATGAACTTTCTTGTAAAAACATAAACGTTCTCATCGAGAAATAGAAACGAACAAAACCTCCACGTAAAAGGGAACTGCAGACCAACAAATTTAAGATCAACAAGTGAGCACTCATTTACAATGAACACTATTACGCATCTACCGAAATAGAAATAACTTGCGCATAGCATTGCACAGTTTCTACCGTTAATGCCATGTTGTATACCATCTACAGAGAATGCCAAACATTTCAATTTAATTTTGTGAAGAGTATGAGCGCTCACGAAGATAAGTGCTTTGATTTGTGTTTGGGAACACAACTTACACACACTTATAAAATCAATTCATTGCAAACAAACACATATTTTTTGGTTTATATTAATATTAAACGTGATTGTACCAAATTATCAAAATATAATATGACCTATTTTGTCGAAAAATTATTACTCGCAATTGAACCAGTAAGTGATATTTTTTAACATTTTAAATACACTCCCATGTTAGTTTGAAATCGAAGTGTACCGTTGAGTTGCCATTTTTATAAAAATGCGCATCCGTCCGGATTGCATGATCTTTCCACGTAGCAGCTATTTCAATATTGTTTATTATCAGACGAGCAGATGAAAGAAATAATTGAATTTTACGCATGGTTTTCTTCTGTTTACTGTTGGGAGAATAAACAAACGTGTAAAGTGTTTATAAGGCGTATTGATATAATAAGAGGCTAGGATTCAACAGAAAATTGATAGTACCTATTATCTTTCTCCAGGCAGTCGTGTGGAATTCGGCGGCACAAACATGTAGCCAAGAGTAGATCCACTGGGTTCCTGCTTCCATGTCTTAAAAGGTCCCCATTGCAGAAATTTTTTTTCCTAGTTTCAGTTACCAGATTTTTTTTGCCTTTCTCATATAGAAAGGTTATGCAATCGCTGCGAAAAACGACTTTGCAATCAAGGCCTGGAAGGTCTAGTGTCATATATGGTATACATTCGACTCAGTTCGTTAAGATCGAAAAATGTATGTGTGTATGTATGTCTGTGTTCATGTGACAAATAATGTCACTCAGTTTTCTCAGAGTTGGCTGAACCGATTCCCACAAACTCAGATTCAAATGAAAGGTCTTATGGTCCCATAGTGCTATTGAATTTTATCCCGATCCGAGTTACAAGGTGATATGCAGCAAAAAAGGAAAAACCGATTTTCACAAACTTATATTTAAAAGAAAGATCTTATGGTCCTATAGCCTGCTATTGAAAATGCATCTTTATCCGACTTCCGCCTCCGGAATTACAAGGTAATATGTGCAAATTTATGAAAAAATGTGCAGTCAATATTCTCGGAAATTTTTTAACCGATGTTCACAAATCAAGATACAAATGGAAGGTCTTGAAAATCTTTAAAAAGTCCCCGAGAAGTCGATCCAGATCCAACTTTCGGTTCCGGTATTAAGTGCGAATAATTGAAAAATTTCATACCTTTTTTTTCACAACTGAGGGTGAAATGAGGTACAATTTCCTAAACTTACTGGCAAATTCATCTAGCTTTCAGATCTTGTTAGTTATTATTTATGATATGTAAACCCAGGGCCGCCGAGAGAAAAAAACGGGCCCTGGGGGATTTCAATACGGGCCTCTTTTGCTTAGTTCGTTTCACTTCATCTTCGGGGATTGAACGAGCAAAAATACATCACAAAGTATGTTTATTTAATTATGACCAATAAGAAACATTTTTAAATCTTCGAACTTCCGGGCCCCCTGAAAAATCCTGGCCCTGGGAAATTCCCCTGTGGCGACCCTGTGTAAACATACTTTAGGACTACTAGTCCCCGGTTTCCGGTACCGAAAGCACCGATTTTAGTGAAGAAAAACTCTAAAAACGAAACTTTTTTACTGTTAGGCGCTGATGAGTCAAAGACGAAACGTAAACATATTAAAAACAGTTATGTGCCCTAGCATGAAATTTGGAAAACCTCTGATTGAGTACATAATACATGCTGTGATTATAAATAATTATATTGATAAATATCCTATAGTAAAAAGATGGTTTCCCCATAATATTGTTTCACCGATCGAGTTAAAATTCTGCATAGTCCTTTGAACCCAAAAGGAACACGAAAAGTTTGATGAAGCGAGAAAATAACCTTTTCTTTCTTTTCTTATGCAACCCTAGTTTCTCATTTAACACCTGTCTAAGAAGCAGTTGTAGGTATTCAAATGAAATTTCTTAAGAAAAACTGTTTTTTACCGAGATGTCAGATTATATGACAGCTTCCCTAGCAACATCGGGAAATAATGTTGAAGAAATATCGCTAGCTATATCGAGATATGACTTAGAAGAAATACCATCAGCGGCTCCAGCATCCTCCCAACATAGGACTCAGACTCCTCCCAAGACAGTGATCTAGTGTATGATTTGAGGAATCAAACTGTTGAGGTATTCAAGAAAGGTATTTCTGCAATTAATGTATCTCCCATAGCTCAAGTCTGACAACAACTACTCGATCATTCACCACAAAATGAAGCTGAAGAAGTTTAGACAGTGAAAGATAAGGCTGCCGCATTCGACGAAATCATTGATAATTTGAAGACGATATTTACCGTCCATTGGATCGCGATAGAAAAAGTGAAATACTGCAGTTCTTCAACAACGATGGTATGAATAGAACTATGCCCGGACAACGAGATTACGTGTCTGTCAGAACTAAAAATTGACGTGAACCAGTTCAGAAACGGCTTTTGCTTTCAAGTTTTAGATAAACTTTTCATCGATTCCAAGAGATCAGTAAACACTGAATTTCATTCAGTACATTTGCGGCGTTAAGACCAAACCATTGTAAACTTCTCAATACTTCAGTTCGTCATAATGAATGTGTTTGTACAATTCATGAAAATGTTGATTTAATGCATCACTGCCTCAAAACATATTCATTTCAAATTGATTGTAAAGCGCCTTTGGAAAAATCTCCGCAAATGCAAGGAATACCCCACCTCTTCAATGCTTGAGTAAAGCTTGTTAGAGCCCCTCGAACAGAAAATTGAATATAAGGTCTCTTTTGTACAACGGATAACTACTAATAAATGCAATCTTAAAATATATAACTCATAACTCACGAATATATAAAAACCTTTTTTAATCCACCTAGTGGTTTAATGATGCCTTTCTCATATTACTCATATTCCCAAAAAATATCATTAAAAGATTCTGTCAATAATTTTTTTTTAAATCTTGAATAAAATAAACTTTCTTTGAGTATAAACTAACATAACCTTTTCAATTTGTAAACAGTTATGTAAAATTCATAATAATTTTTCTTTATTTTGCATCGTCGCACTAAATGATCAAACACACTTTACCCTATAGATCTGGAACCGGAAGTCGGACCCAGTTGAAATTAAACAGCAACTTGTGAGACTATAGGAACTTTTATTTAAGCCTAAGTTTGTGGTAATTGATCAAATAATCTCTGAGAAAATTGAGTGAGTCTCGTTTTAGAGTTTTTGACCATTATTTCCGGTACTTCTGGAACCGGGAACTTGGAACCAGTATAACCGAAGTCGGTTCGTTTGGTACATAACTAATACAGCTTACAAATTAAATCAATTTTGAGCCAAATCTAGAAGATTTTGTCTCTTTTGCATCGTCGCTCTAAATAACGGTGTGTAATTTTGAACACACTTTACCGAGCTAATTTTCACTAGTCAATTTTTCAAGTGATTGCATAAACTTTTTTTTATGAGAAAGGCAATAAGTGTACTTTTATTGAAAAGAATCGTTCTCATTATTTTGTGATAATACTAACAATTACATACAAATTGAACAAAAGTTTCACAAATTTACTTATTTTTCACCTGGAAAATATAGATTTGAATATGGCAACCGCACGTACCGACGCGTACCAGTTTTGCATCGTCATTTTGAGAGATGATTTGAATGTTTTGACACTCATTGCCCTATAATTTCGGAACCGGATGTCTGATCTGGATGAAATTACACAGTATCTTTAAGACGATACCAAAGCCCTAATTTGAATTATGATTCGTGAAATTCGTTGCTGAGAAATCCAAGAAATGAATTATGATTCGTTGCTGAGAAATCCAAGTGAGTCCCGTTTTTGAAGCTTTTTTCAATATTATCGATGCTTTCGGAAGCGGAAACCGGGGACTAGTAGTCGCAAAGTAGTATTATATATTCATTATTAACTAACAAGATTTGCCAACTAGATGAACTAAGCAGTATGTTTTATAACAAACTGCACCTCGTTTCGCCATCGCTCATGAAAGAATACTCATGAAATTGAAAATTTTCGGATTCAAGTGAAATTCAGAATTCAGTTGGATAAACGTATACTGAAAGCGTTCGAGCAAAAGAAGGAGGTTTCAGTTCGGGATGTGGCCAAAAAAGTGGGCACTTCGAAGTCAAATGTTCTTCGTGCTAAAGAACGTTTGAATCTTCGAGCCTATAAAAAGCAGAAACAACCAAAACGTAGTCCGAAACAAGAAGCATCGATCAGACCGAGGGTTCGAAAGCTGTACAATACGATTCTTGCTGGAAATTTGAACTGCATAATCATGGACGACGAAACCTACGTGAAACTCGATAACAAATCCTTGCCGGGACCACAATATTATACGGTGCGAAAAGGGCAAGTGTTAAACTAGTCCGAGACAGCGATTGAAGTCGAAAAGTTTGGTAAGAAAGCTATGGCCTGGCAAGCAATTTGTAGCTGCGGTAAGATTTCGAAACCCTTCATCACCACTGCTTCTATGAACAGCGAAATATACGTTTTTTGTAAACATTCCTTGATGTATATTCAAGGAATGTTTACAAAAACGACTTCTACCCATGATTTGAAGCCACAAGGATCCTGTTTTCTTCTGGCAAGATCTTGCTTCTTGCCACTGCTCGAAATCAACGGTAGAATGGTATACTACCAAAAATGTCACTTTCGTCCCAAAAGACATGAATCCACCAAATTGCTCACAACTTCGACCAATTGAGGACCAATGTCACTTTCGTCCCAAAAGACATGAATCCACCAAATTGCCCACAACTTCGACCAATTGAGGAATTTTGAGCATTAACGAAGGCACATCTTAGGAAACATGTCTCGGCAGCCGAAACCATTCAACAGTTCGAAAAAGATTGGAAAAAAATTGTCAAACCTTGTCGCCAAGAAGTCTGTACGGAATTTAATAAGGAACGTTCGCAAGAAGGTGCGCCAGCTAGTCTACAATGGCTAAGTAGCAAATGTTGAGAATAATATTCTGTTGTTGTAGTCTAATATTATCAGTATATCGAATAAAATTTGAATATCTAACACTTGTGAATAATTTATAGCGAAATCAAAGTGCGTTCATACTTTCAGGGACAGTCTTAAGATAGATAGATAGATAGATTGGCTATAGGTTGAATTAAGAGCTAAAATATCAAAACTGCATACCGAAAATTTACACCATTCATACCAGATTCATAACAAGTTGAGCTATTTAAGATACCAAAACAATACCACAAGAATATTAGTTTATACTTATTTGCTATCTTGATGTCTATTGGTACCCAATTTTGATTACTACGATTTAGTTGTGGAGATCTAAAAATAGAATCACAAATTTATTGTATTTATAGCCCAGGGATCTAAATGATGAAAAAAATCATCATTTTTCCGAATTTTTTTTCAGAATTATCGTTCAACAAAATAAATTCAAATATTTTGCATGATAAAAAGCATTATTCGAACAACATTTTGTTTTTTTTTTCGTGGAAAAATATTGAGAATATTCTTAAAAATCATGATTTGCGGTGTCTACTGTATCTCAGCGCAGACTAATCAGAAATCAACAAATAAAAGCAGCATAGTTATAGTAGAAGTTTTTCAAGACCCCAACGTTTCTGTTTGATTTCTTTTTAATTTTTGAATTTTTGGTGGTTCAAAGTAGAAACTACGATTTTTCACGAAAAAATCCGCCGTTTTGTAGCTGTAAAACTTTCCCAAAGTAACAAACAACGAAAAGGAAAACGTTGGGGTCTGGGTTTTTATATGTAGTTTATATAAGTGTGTGCAAAATTTGAAAAAAATATTGGTGCAGAATGACGATGGACACGGACTTTCAAAACCTGCTTTCGAGAAAAACGCGTTTCAAGTTTTTTGTCTACAAAATCAATGGAAACAATTTATTATGCAAGGGAGCCCGTATGGTCTAACGTTTTCAAAAAATCATATTTTTTCTTTTATAATTTGTTATAATGAAACATTTCAAGAATGTTTGGTCAAGTTTTTAAGTCAATTGAAGCAGAAATCTTGGGCCTGTGCACCCAGCTCTTGCTTCTCTTACATTACTAAAGGAAAATACAACGAAAAAAAATGAATGATTTTTCAAAAGTGTTAGACCCTACCCGCCCCTTAAAAAACGTTTATCGGTGTCAAAGGTTCTCATCTTCTTGCATCAATAAATGTGATGCAAACATGCAATGCAATTAACAAATAATTAATAAGATTAATGAACTTTTGTGAATGCATTTCAAGTAGATTCATGAGATTCTGAAATATGTAGTGAAACATAACTACTATACATACAAACACTGTATTCAATTTTTCAAGCGCATTTAGTATATATATATATATATATATATATATATATATATATATATATATATATATATATATATATATATATATATATATATATATATATATATATATATATATATATATATATATATATATATATATATATATATATATATATATATATATATATATATATATTTATATATAATAACGGATGATTCACATGATAGATGGGAGTTTATTCATATTTATGCTAGGTTGGTTAGGGATATAAATGGTGGGAATGTAAAACCGTTGCTGAACCTCGTGGCAGTCTCGTCATCTTCCTACGACAGATGGCACACGTGGACCGATTGATATTTACAATCTCATCGGAATATCGACACGTACGTCCACAATAGCGACACACCGGGACCAAGGAACATCGAGATGACGTCGGAATATCCTCGTGTGTCGGAATATCCTCGTTCGCTCCAAGATGGCGGTCGATGGCACTCACTAGACCCTCCAGAACAAATTTTTAGGCGGCGTTCTTCGACAAACCGTCGCACTGGTGGGGATCTTCGTAGGTAACCGTCCAAACTGGAACCGACAGCGTAACGAGATCCACAGTTTTGTACGTGACCACACGCTTTTCTTCTGGCCTTCGAGGCACTTCCACAAACTGAACAGGTAGACCGGACGTTTTTTTTTTAAAGTTGGTCCTCGGTCAAAAACACTGCTACACCGGTGAAACACAAATCGATCGAGACCATCTCCCAAACTGGAACCGGCAGCCGCACAGGAAGCATAGTGGTGTACTTCACCACACACGTTTCTTCGGGTCACCTTTAAAGAAAAATCACCTTTACAAATGTAATCGTTTCACTTCGAAATAGTTACCATCAATCTCCTTTGCATGTGCCTCGTCGGTTGTTTTCAGTCGAATGAAGTACGGGTAGAAACTGTCACTCGGAAGACGCTCGTGAAATGTGTAGGTCGACGAGAAACGCACTTAGATGGTGCTAACGGTTGCTGTCGGAATGGCATAGGATTGGATATCAGGGAGGGGTATTTGGAAACAGTTTTAATTTGATGTTGAATGTAGGCTTAGGGTAGTTCAGTTCGATGTGGGAATCCCTTTTTTTATTATTATTAATATAAATAAACAAATCGATGAAAGGAGTAATTAATGATTGTAAGTATCGATGGTTTCCAAAGAAAACATATATTGGAATCTGTTAAGCAGGGTACACAATACAAAGGGAGAAAATATTTAAAATGTTCATGTAACTAGCATGGAGTAAGATGCGTTCCCCAAAACACACATTTTGTAAAGACTAAAAAGAATATATGTTAACCGAAATCCATTTCATCTATTCCATTTCGAAAGAGACTTTTTTGTAAATGTTTGTAAGGAGCACACTAAGAGAAAATTATGTAAATTTACATCTCAATTTGCTAGAATTTACAACCAAAAGCATGTACATATTTATCATGTCACTGAATTAACTCATAACTTTTAATACGTCAATATCAGATGAATACAATTAAAATTAGAAAATCGGTTTTAGTATGTATATTTGAATGCAGAAACCGAACACGGACTTAACATTACTAAAATCGTACAGAAAACATGTGTTTTACGAGAGTTTAACAAACATTTGTATCGAACGAACGAGTTTTGTTTTGACCGAATTTCGCTGTGAACGATAAACAATTTGTTTATTTGTTACGGGTTCAACCCAAAAGTAATCGAATATAGCCAATAGTTTCGACCGACAGTGGGCCCAAAAGTAATCGGATATAGGCATTTGTTTCGAAATAACCAGCTAACCAGAAGTTATAAACCTGTTTCTGCATACAATTTTTTTGTCCGGTTCAAAAAATGAATATGTTTTACAACAATTTTTCATTATATATAGGATATAAGTCTGTTTTTTACACCCAATGTTTTTATTCGGTGTTTGTATTTAAAAATATTTAAACGACGGTTATGTGAACTAAGCATAAACTTAGGATAACCCCTAAATGACCATACCTTAATCGGCCAGTATTAGCCGAAAAAGACGTTTTCGTTCGGCACGTCAGAAAAGAATGGCACTTTGGTGCCAATTGAAAAAGTGTTTTGCGAATAGCATTAACTTTACGTCTATTTAGCGGTTCAAGTTGACCTGTTTAAGTGTGCACTGCTCTGCACTGACGAGTCTAAGACGAAACGTAAAGAAAAGTATTTAAACGAGTTTTTTATACTGAGTAGTACTTCTTCGATTTTTGCATTGATTTTCAAATTTACATTCACTGATATTATGTTTTGCCTTTCTCATATAGAAAGGTTGTGCAATCACTTTGTATCGACTATTGAACCGCCACACAGAGGGTCGAGTATCATATACCACTCGAATCCATCGTCGAGATCGGCAAAGTCTGTATGTGTGTATTGCACAACAAATTGAGTGTGCTTTCTCTCTTTCGCTCAATCATTTTTGTTGAATCCGAATTCCGGTTACGGAGTTACAGGGAGATAAGTGAAACAATTTTGATTATAAGAGTTCTTTTCATAAGTAACCGTGTAGAGAGCTGCGATTCGCCTAAAAATTGTTCATAAATTTCTCTAGTTACTAGATCTTGCTGACAGATCACCAAATAATCTCACTACTGTCATACCGGTACCCAGTTTTTGGTTCAGAGTTGAATGGATGGATTTTCGTAAACTTAGGTGACTTTCAATTTCGGAATTACAAAGTGATATAGGCTCAAACTTTCAAACAGTCGATAAAGAGCGACGATGTGGGTAACGGACAAAACAGGATATGGGGACGGGTATTGCGTTATGGGATAGTCGATGCCTTTCACGCAACCCGCCTGGGTTCGATTCCCAACCCCGCACATAGGGTCAGAAAGATTTTCTGGTCCGAAGAGGCGAATGACCTAAGATGTTAAAGCCTCTATGTATAATTGAAACAAAAAAAATATAGGATACCATTATATCTCCGGAACAAAATGTCACAGCCATTTGGTCTTCGAACTTGGTCAATGGTCCGATAGTAACTTTCAAACGAGCATAAGTTTGTTAAAATCGGTTCAGCCATCTCTGAGAAAATTGAGCGCGTATAAATACAACGCGTTTTATCGGTTACGTCACTTATACAATCATATCTCCGGAACCGAAAGTCACAGCCATTTGATCTTTGAACTTGATCAATGGCCCGACAGTAGCCTTTAAACGAGCATAAGTTTGTTAAAATCGGTTCAGCCATCTCTGAGAAAATTGAGTGCGTATAAATATCTTCGAAAAGTGCACACACACATACGCACACAGACATTTTCCGATCTCGTCGAACTGAGTCGAATGGTATATAACACTATGGGTCTCCGAGGCTCCGTTCAAAAGTCAGTTTTTCCAGCAATTCTAATACCTTTCTATAGAGAAAGGCAACAAGTGCTTTGATTCGTAGACCAAAAGCAAACGACTTTTTTCATCTGGTCTCCCGGAGAAAATTCAATTCACTACATTCATTTCATTACTCGCGTAGTCATTAGGTCGATATTATGTTCGGAAATTGTTCCTGAGATTAATTGCGAATGTTGTTTTTGGAAATTGTAGCGAGTGATGAGAAATCTTACATCTGACACGTCATCAAATGCTATGGTTTGATCGGAAACAATTGATCGTTTGTATCGTTTATGCAAATATACCTGAAAGTGGTAAATACACTCAGACTAAATTTTGACATTTACTTTTACTACTATATTGCAGGCACTGGCGGCAGTTGTGTATTTTTGCACTGTGTTTGAAATTCTCTGCCGTTTTTCTTGTTTGTGTGTTCTTTTTCGTTTACTTTGTATAATGGCCAGAGCAAATTTCACAGAAACCTTGTTCACATATCGTCACAAATTAGTCGTTCAAAACTTTTTACCCTTTTAGTTATACTATACTATTCTGCCGATTTCGGGTATTTATATAGCGGTTAAACAAGTTTTTGAAATGTTGGAAAAAAAACTTATACACACTTAAATTTTTTAGCTGAGTCTCGGCAAAAAAATGCCGAGATTCGCACAGCCGAGTAATCAGCAATCATCTCGGCAAAAATAAAATAACTGAGCGTCTCGGCACCCTGAAATTTGATAAACGTCAAATATTGCCGAAATCGTCAGCATAAGATTTACTGTTTGCTCAGTGAAACGTTCACTGAATATTCGGCAATCCAATAAAACAAAAAAATGAAAAAAAATAAATTACCGAATCATCAGTAATTAAAACTCTAGTCAATTAATTTTGTTTGTAATTTCTCTACATTATAAACACGCTATTCAGGATCGAAAATTCATTTTATTAACACTTGAAGGAGGCTTACAAATTTGTTGCCAGTAGTGCTTAAAGCCTCTACCTGAAAACATGTAGCATAAAAAAGCGGCGTTTCTAGATGCGGCTACCTTGATTCGAGCTGGAAATATGAAAATAAAAATATATATTGATTTTTGGCTTACAAAAATGTTCAATATTTAATGATGCATATACGATATTGTTCAAAAAATAAACTTACTTTGATCTATTGAATTATTCCATGCATTGGATTATTTTTTCGCATATCCCCCAAAGTTTTGTCTCGAGGACGCTTTGAGCCCCGTGTTGGGTGTTTTTCCCTTATAATCGCGAGTGCTCTGATAAAGTCGCTTTTTATAAAGCGAAACATGTCACTATATTTATTCAATATTTTTACTTGCAAGTTTTTCCACGCTTCTTCGAAGATTATTCATTTTTTCACTCGAACGCGGCAATAAATGACAGCTGTCGTGCTGAATCTCGGCAACAGCTAGCACATATTCCGAAACCTTGGCAAACGTCTCTGCTTATGTCGGCATATCTATTGTTTACTGATAAATTCAGCAAGCAATTATGCCAAATTCCGGCAAAGTGAAGCATTTTACCGAAATATCAGTGAATACATTTAACGAAGTTCAGGAACATGCGTATTGATTACTGAGCAATCAGCAAATATACGTGTTGCTGATCAGTTTCGGCATTTTATTATGCCGAGCTCAAGAAATGGTTTTAAGTGTGTAATCCAATTCCGATTACTTCCTACTGGGTTTAGCCATTTTAACTAAGGGTTAGCCAGTGAATAAATCAGACATGAAAAGTTTATAAAGCAAACCACTAAAAAAAGATGACCGAAAGCGAAATGTTTATTTTTGTACCCAAGTTAATATTCACATATATCAGCACGACTCAAACAAAACCGATCATATTTTTTAAATAATTCCACTTAGTACACTGAGCTAAATTTTCTTTTTCACATTATATGATATTCTAATGATTTTGCACTATTTGCATTTCCAATAATAGTTACAAGATGTGTTCAACATCATGTCAAATATATGAGATAATCTTATGAAACATAAAACTCTTCTTAACGTTATTTTTACCGGATTTCCATATAACGAATGAAATTTCCAGTCTGAGTCAAATTGATTGGCGCGTCTTATAACCATTACTAGATATCCGTACAACATACATTGGAACAATTTATGAAGCGCATATAATATTCACTTCGATTTTATTTAGATAGGTTCATATATACCATATGACTAGTTTTAAAAAAATTTATATATATATATATATATATATATATATATATATATATATATATATATATATATATATATATATATATATATATATACTACTTTTCTTTGAGGATTCAAGCTTTACTAGTATTCCGTTCGGTATGGGAGCACCTCATGATATTTGCGAAAAAGAAGTGAGATCCCGAGACTGAAAATAAAAATGAATCTTACTAGACAGATAGAGTAATGAAATGTACCGGATATATATTTCATGGTCCGTTAACGCATATCCTTGAACGAAATTGGATGAACTGTCTTGTCAGCGATTTAAAATTACATTGAGATGCGGAACTTCCTGAAAAAAAATGGTCTGGAGCAGTTGATGAATATCGGAGACACAACTATTTCTTCAGCTTCAAGCAGTACGATTCACGACTTCCATCGGATTTCCATATAAATTATATGGGATATTTTTATAACTTTCATTATGATAACGTCCATTTAGATTTGACGTACATAATATTAAATAAAGATTATAAGTTTCCATATAATTTCTATGAATTATATTCTGCATATGATTCATATGACAAATCTAATGAATATAAATATAATTTTAATTTCAGTGTAGTTTCTCAGAAGTAATTAAAAACATAATTTGCACAGAAAAAAAAACAGTATTTGTGTTTTTATATGTAATGTCAGCTCGGTTTTTACCAGAATTTACGGATAGAAATCCACTTTTTTCTCTGGGCCGCTGCATCTGGTTCTGCCAAATTGACTCTGGCTGGAGAGGTCTGGACGCGAACAATGTGCTGAAATGGAAACAAAGATAAATAGAATAACCGGAATGTTATACTAGATTCTACTTACCATTTCAATCTCGCTAACGCGAAGATCATATATAACAGTTCGGCTGAAAAGTTCGTATCGTTTAATGGAAACACACTTTTTTTGCCAAAATTCGTTTTTATTATTCAACATAATTGCCATCAGAGGCGATACAGCGATTATAGCGATCTTCCAACTTTTCGATACCATTTTTGTAGTACGATTTGTCCTTTGCCTCAAAATAGGCCTCAGTTTCAGCGATTACCTCTTCATTGCTTCTAAATTACCAGCGAGCATTCTCTTGAGGTCTGAGAAAAGGAAAAAGTCACTGGGGGCCAAATGTGGAGAATACGGTGGATGAGGGAGCAATTCGAAGCCCAATTCGTTCAATTTCAGCATGGTTTTCATCGACTTGTGACATTGTGATTGTGAGCTCACGCGGCACCCATTTTGCACAAAGCTTTCTGATATCCAAATATTCGTGAATAATATGTCCAACACGTTCCTTTGATATCTTTTGGGTGTCAGCTATCTCGATCAACTTCACTTTACGGTCATTGAAAATCATTTTGTGGATTTTTTTCACGTTTTCATCGGTAACAGCCTCTTTCGGACGTCCACTGCGTTCATCGTCTTCGGTGCTCATATGACCAGTACGAAATTTTGCAATCCACTTACGAATTGTTGTTGCCCGGTGCAGAGTCTGGATAACACTCATCAAGCCATTTTTTGGTATCGGCGGCACTTTTTTTCATCAAAAAGTAGTGTTTCATCTACACAAGAAATTCCTTTTTTTCCATTTTTTTCACAATAACAAAAGTAGCTTCACTCAAAATGCAATATCTCACAAACTAATAATCAGACAGCTGTCAAATTTATACACGTATCTTTTGAAGGTTGGTACTAACTGAAATGATATGGATTTAATTGTAGTGGCGCCCTCTCATAGAAACGATACGAACTTTTCAGCCGATCTGTTACTCTTCAAAACACCGTATTTGAAGATATTGATGTCGTTTTCGCTTGAGAAAACTGAAACTGACCCTGGGTAATTTAATCAAACAAACACTTCTTTATATCTACTATCCATCCTTTTCAAACAAAAACAGGTTACACTGTCTCCAAATCCTGAAAATAAAAACCAAACAACATAATTAAACAAAATACTTACCTGTACCGACGACACGACCTGCCACTCGACTATCAAAACTGTATCGCAAATTTAACTACCCCTCAGTAACTGGTAATGTCAAAACGGATTCGCTTGAAAAAATGTTGGAACTGGCAACACAAGTTGGTAAATTATTGATTTTGAAAAACAGTTACCAGTAGCCTTGGTAACTACATATGGAATGTAAACAAAAACAAGAGATTCTCACTTAAAACGAAACCAAATACAAATAATAATACCCCTAAGTCCCATACAAACGAACCGCCAATATTTGGTTCACAGCCTGAACAAGTAAGCCTAGCAAATTACTCCCTTTCATTGCGATAGTTTGAAAATGTGGAAGGAGATCGTTTCTGGCAACGCTTTATGCTAGTTGCTACGATGCAAAACAAACTTGTTTGTTTATGTTTATCGTTGCTGTATTAAACTGCAACAATCAGTCTAAATATCACCGGCACTAACACAAAAGATGAAAAATGAACTCAAACACCCACGAATCTACAAATATCAATACAGCTAGTAGTATATTCATGGTGGCTTAACCATTCTAGATTATTGTTTAACTTACATTTCGCTTGTGATCTTGATTATCAGATAAAAACTGTTTGTTTATTTATTTTTCACTATAATAAACAGTAACTATGGTGAACTTGTTCTTACCCTTCAGTGTTGCTAGTTTTATAGAAAACTCGTTAAAGTACATTGTCACTCTGACAGCGTATCATGACAGTGTACCGCACGATGCAAAATGTGTCCTTGAAAATTTGTCGAAGTATTCCGTATTATAATTTGTATTTGACGAAACCACTGAGTGTAGTTGGCCCATTGACAGGTATTAAATTTATTATTTCAGAGAGTTTTGAGTCATTTTTTTTAGTTTGTATCTTTTTTTAAAGAACTGAAACAGTACAAAAATATTATATCTTACGATGGAAGACAGAGAATTATACAAGATTTCTACTAAAATCTGGAATTTCAATTTCTCCGTTTTCGATCGCCTCTCGTTCTTGTTGCTTTATTAAATCGAGCGCATCCTTACGATTTAAACCATAATTGCTCATGAAAATTCGGATGGCCCATTCCCATATCAGAACTATATCAATAAATTCCGTAAACTACAAAAAGATATGAAAAATGTACAATATTATATGATTATATTATTATATTATTATCAGTTTATGATATATGATATATCTTATCATCCTACTCTGTTGAGACAAACCAATAACATCGTTGGCGTTTTTTCTCTTGAGTTTAAGTTGCCCGAATAATTGTTCGGACTGGGGAAATAATAGAAGTACCCACTATTTACCGAAATACAAAATATAAGCTACAGCTAAAACAGAATGATGAAATAAAACTCCGGAATTTTGTGGTCGCAAAACGCCATTTGTTTAGTGGCGTCTTTTCGTTTTGATCAGAAGGTTTTATTTGTAACAAGTATAAATTTACTTTATAACAGTATAGGTCGTCGGTATAGTGGTACCGAGCTTCTTCGGACGAATTATAAGACCATTGAAAAGTGAGATTACGAGTGATTTGTTGTATAATTCATTTAGGTACAACATATTTTGCATCTAACTGGCTGAGAACAATTCCGGTTGGGTACATATTTGCTTGTCTGGAATTGGCGTGTAAATTCAATCACTGTCACAAGGATTGGTGACGCAAATTGGGAGAGTTATTGGCTAGTTTCTGAGGAGAAGAACGTCGTGTTGAACAATTTTGCGGCTCTCCATGTGATCGATAAAACGGTGAATTGACACAAGTGACAATTGAGGGTGGATAGTTTCGCTTTTGGTACAGAATTTATCGGTCACAATACAAAACGATAGAAGTTTCTGGGAAATCTCTAGAACGAATATGAAGAAAATGACATTATATACTGGAGGTGCACTCACCACTAAAATAATCAGAAAATGATTGATAATGTGTACAAGATTTTAATCTGTTCAGAACGAAATGCAGTTCACAAGAAGAACTATATCAGACAAATTTAAAATTGATTGTAGGAATAGGTTTTGTATCTAAATTTGTATATGAAATAGTATGTAATTGTTTTTTGTATCTGAGTTTTTCATATGAAATAGTGTCATTGTTTTTTGTCAGTTTTAGAAAATCATGGTTATAAATAATTGTGATATATTTCCTTAAGGAGGAAGAGCTGTATTGTTAGTGTTCTGAAAATGAATTTCTTTCAATGTAGATGTGCTCTGACACGATCATGGACAGAAAATAAACAGCTTAAATAATGTGTTCTGATGAAGAGCTGGTCTCTTTATCGGTTGATCTTCAAGCAAGCAACATCTTTTATTTCAACAGTACCGTAAGTCCTGAGAATTTTAGGAACAATGAAGCAGTATGTAACGAAGGACATAATAGATCCAAATTATTTAGATTTCACTAATTCACTAAATAACCGAAAAAAACACAAAAACTCAAATCGGTGCAATTGTTCCACAACTATTTCAACCTGTTTGTTTATTTATTCTGCTACTCCTTGGTAACTAGTTCATAGCAACTTGAACAGTGTTGCTCGAATAGTTAGTTTTTGTCATTTTCAAGGGGTCGCTATATTTATGGTAACTGGTGGTAAATCGATCACGAACAATTTTTGTTCCGATTTTTTTCGGGGTGTCTGGTCGTGTCGTCGCCTGTACCATCTAAGTTTGTATCACTTTTCATTATTTTATGAGTGGTCAGCAATGTACGAGTAGAACTGACAGATCGGAAAATAAACAAACATACAACAGGGTATCTAAGGCAGAGATGCCAGATATTTTCAGAGAAAATCTGTATTACCCTGTATGAAAAATCTGTATTTATCTGTATTCACAAATAAAATCAAATTTCTACAATGAAATGATGTTGAACGCTATCTCAACAGATTATGGCCGACGACACGACCAGACACTCCGAAGAAAAATCGGAATAAAATATGTTCGTGAGCGATTTACCACCAATTACCATAAATATAGCGACCCCTTGAAAATGACAAAAACGAACTATTCGAGCAACACTGTTTAAGTTGCTATGAGCAAGTTACCAAGGAGCACCAGAATAAATAAACAAACAGTTTGAAAATGGAATAATTCCACATTTCATGATTATTCAAAATCATTTACAAAAAACTGCACCGATGTTTGGTGAGTGATAATCTTCGTATAAATGGATTTCTAATCGCTTTGTGTTTTTTAGTTCGATCTCGAAAAAAGAAATTATGATGGATTGGTTAGGAGCATTACTGGTGAAGTTACAAGTCGTCTGGAGCGAGTTATCAAAAAGTCTACATTCAATCGGCTTGATGGACTAGTTTTAGACCAGGAAGCTCGAGCATTGGCTTCATTCCTTACGGGAGCTACATCCTGGTCCATTAGCGATAAGCTTGCCAGATTGCAACAAATAGCGAATCTAGAGAGCGTTTCAGAATTACCTGAGTATTGGGATTCGAACATCTAGCGAAGTCCGAACAATTCTTGCGTTAAGGTAGGCATTTACAGGTCATTCAGATCCCCAATGCAAAAGCAAAAATGTTCTAGTACGACATAAAAAGTCGAAACTTTAAACGAGGAATGTAAGTATTTCTGGGAACGTTATGAAAGTGATAAATGCTTAGTTAGATAAATATATTCCGACGACACGACCTGCCACTCGTCTATCGAAACTGTATCGCAAATTTAACTACCCCTCAGTAACTGGTAATGTCAAAACGAAATCGCCTGAAAAACTATTGAAACTGGCAACACAAGTTGATAGATTATTGATTTTAAATAACAGTTACCATAACCTTGGTTACTGCATATTGGAGACTTGGGAAATGTAAACAAAACAAACTGCCTCGAGTGGTATTGTCATTCAGTTTAATCGGATAGAGGTCTTCGTTAAGGCTTGCTGGTGCTCGAACATATTAAAAATGACTTTCAGACAATTTAATATTCGTGGATGTTTATTAAATAGTTCAACGTAACCATACTTAGATCTATAATGACTATCTGCTATGTAAATGAGTTTTTCAATGATGTTAAGTTTTGCAGTCATTCAATCCGTCATTGCGAAACTTTTTATCAGTCCGATTATCAGAATTTAGTATTGAAAGCATATTTGTTATTTTCTAATGACTTTCTAAAGTAAAACCATTTCAATTCGCCCCTTGTTCCAAATCGTTCAACCCTCTCCGCTAATAAGCATATATGTTGTGAAACAATGCCCTGTTATATTTTGGAAACTACTCTACTTCTACTCTCAGTGATTTGAGGTCTCCGCAAAGTGCGTGTATACTTCGATGAATATGAAAGGCACTTGAACAGCACGGGAATCAAATTTCTCAGTATATTAGATCTGATCGAAATTATAGGTTTTGAAGTGCACATCGAAAGCCTCCAGTGCAAACAGGTCTCCTTCAAATAATTTGATTATTTGTGTCTCAAACAGAAAACAGACTGTAACTACGGTCTACCGTAAGGCTGCTGGAGCTTGTTGAAGTAGTCGAATGTAAAGAGTGTCGGATACAATTTAACAATGAAGTCTCATTTTCATTTCGTGAAGACTGGTACTAACTTCCGGGTTGGTTGACAGTATGTTAAGCAAAAGTGATTTGTTTCGGAAACTCGACTGGATATTTCTAAAAAGAAAGACCATCATCATGGATGAGTTAGATGACTACACTGCAGATAAAGCTAATGGGTAGCTGTGAATGATATAGGATGACGCCTTTCTGTCGCAACACTACTTCTAGTACCAGATTTGGTTATTGTACTATTGTGGTTGGCGAAATCTAAAAAGAACGTTGAAACAAAATTTAAATTTATATAAAAGTTTGACAACTTTCTCAAATGATTTGTTTATTTATTTTGGCGCTCCTTGGTAACTAGTTCATAGCAACTTAAACAGTGTTGCTCAAGAAGATTATTTTCATGATTATCGAGGGGTCGCTATATTTATGGTAACTGGCGGTAAATCACTCACGAACACTTTTTGTTCAGATTTTTCTTCGGAGTGCCTGGTCGTGTCGTCGTATATTCCCTCTGAAGATAACACACGATAAGTTTTGTCGTGAATACGACTTACTTTACTATGGGGCGCCTTTTCAAAATTAGCCATATGGAAGAATGGGCAGAACTTAATCGCGAATATCTCGACTTGTATTAATGGTAGCAACATAATTCTTTTACCATTTCATCAAAAATATGATCAGGAATTCAGGATAATATTTTGAACAGTGTGCGATAACCACAAACAACTCAAAAATTAAGTTTTCTTAAAATTTGAAAACAACGCGGAAAACTTTTTACTTTCGCTTGGGTTTTTCGCGCAAGGACGACGATTTTGAGATAGTCAGGCACATATCTTCAACTGAATGCGTATAAAAGGGGAACCGTGGTCGAAAATCGATCATTTCTTTTCGTGCGTTCGATGAAAGCAGACGTCGTGGGAGTGGAATCATCAACCAGCAGCGACAGAGAATGCACCTTCTGCGTGGTTAATAAAAACCTCAAACGCTCAGGTCGCATCTCTCATTCGCTTGCTGGCCATCGAAGCGCGAGGACCAGCCAGCAGCAGCAGCGGGAGTTAACCAGCAGCGAGAGGGAATGCACCTTCTGCGTGGTTAATAAAAACCTCAAACGCTCAGGTCGCATCTCTCATTCGCTTGCTGGCCATCGAAGCGCGAGGACCAGCCAGCAGCAGCAGCGGGAGTTAACCAGCAGCGAGAGAGAAGGCACCTTCTGCGTGGTTAATAAAAACCTCAAACGCTCAGGTCGCATCTCTCATTCGCTTGCTGGCCATCGAGGCGCGAGGACCAGCCAGCAGCAGCAGCGGGAGTTAACCAGCAGCGAGAGAGAATGCACCTTCTGCGTGGTTAATAAAAACCTCAAACGCTCAGGTCGCATCTCTCATTCGCTTGCTGGCCATCAAGGCGAGAACCAGCAGCGACTGAAACTGGATTCTGAGTCTGTTATTGGATCTAAATTTAGGTCTTGAACTCAGGGTCCAGTTCTCTATTCCAGACTTCTATTCGGTTCTTCTTAAAACCATAATAATACTCCTAAAGAATTATGCGGAATTTACTTTACTGTACCTCTATACAACCCATTTTTGTCGTGAATACGACTTACTTTACTATGGGGTGCCTTTTCAAAATTTACCCTCTGAGAGAGTGATAAGAATCAGAACGCGTTCTAAGGAAGAGAACAAAATATCTGCTGCTGTACAACAAATCGTCCGGGAAATATGTTCCGAAAAGTGGTGAATATCGCAGTGAGTTCCTCAATTTGGTCCTTGTGAATGCTAGAAACGAGTCCCTTCAGCATATTGATAGTTTCTTTCAATAAAATATGCAAATCCGAAATGAAATAATCGACATTAAAATTCTGTATGCGGCTATTTTTATAGCCGTTAGGACCGCCCATTAGTGGAAAAGCTACAAACGAAATCAGGTAGAAACAAGCCTCTCAACAAAACTTGAATCAGTTTGGATTGTATCGCCACTGCGAGCAGATGTGTTTTGTGTTGTCTGCACGCTTTCGACAAGAGCGATTACGTCACAGCTGCCAGTCATTAGCATTGGAAAAAAAAAACAACGATGGAGAGCATTGCACAATATCAGCCGTTCTAATGGCTCTAAAAGTTTTCTAAAGAACTATTAGGATTTGTTTTTTGCAAATCGTAGGGAAATATCCTCAGTTTACTACATATCAAGAACAGTTTGCTTAGATTTGTGCACTTTTCGCTGTGTGAAATTCACAGTAATCGAGATCAAGTGAAGCTTTCTTTGTTTTTGCGAAAAATGTGAAAAAGGGGAATGCGTGCATAATTCATACAATTGATATTCCGAAGTGTTAAGGAACATGTCAGTTGTTTTCGTATTCACGACATCCAGTTATGTCTCTGACATTACCCACCCGCCTTTTTTATTGCCTTAAACAACCGAAATCAAATTTTTGGTAGTGAATAATTTGCGTTACCGGTACGGTACGCCACTACGAATTACATATTCGTTATGCGACAAGTACTCCAGAAGTGTCGCGCCATTGATTTCAAAGCGGCATACGACATAATCGCTATGGCAGATTATGCAGCTATGGCAGATCTCTGAAAGAATATATTTAATACCTACAAGCGGGCCAACTTCACTCAGTGGTTTCGTTTTAAGTGAGAATCTCTTGTTTTTGTTTACATTCCATATGTGGTTTCCAAGGATACTGGTAACTGTTTTGTTTTTCTAGACTTCAAAGTTGACCTAATATACAACTTCAAGTCAGGTCATACAACTCTCAGACCGCAGACAGAATAAATGCGAGAAGCTGAACCGAGCTGGTGGATGACATTAGCAGACCAAAAGAGGGAAGCATACTTTCAGCATGCCAAAGGGGCCCTGTTAGAGTGCAAACGATAAATCCGTCCAGCTTTCCCTCTAACAAGGTACTTTTAATTTACTGTAAATACATTACGCGCTTTGGTCAGTACCAAGTTTGGCTCTGCTTTCTCGTGTTCACTCTGTCTACGGCCTAACAATAATATATATATATATATATATATATATATATATATATATATATATATATATATATATATATATATATATATATATATATATATATATATATATATATATATATATATATATATATATATATATATATATATATATATATATATATATATATATATATATATATATATATATATATATATATATATATATATATATATATATATATATATATATATATATATATATATATATATATATATATATACGAGGGGGACGACACTAAAAAACTGCACTTCGTTTCGATTAGACTTTTTCACGCTGCATACGATTATGCACACTTTGCTTCTCTTTGCTACACATAGTAACGGTTGAATATGGATCGATCGTCTTTTCATGGATTTTTGCTGGTTAAAAACATAATCATGGAGATATGATGTATCGTAATAGGCCATGAAACCTGAAAGTTGCAAATGTCACATGAAGATGCCAGATGCAGACAGTTCGGAAAGTTGTGAACTATCGTCCTGTAAAATCAGTTTTGTTATATTCTGGTGCATAGCTAACCCACACACCGAGAGCGTATGCTCCGGATTATCTGCCATATCCTATCGGAATGTTGGCCATTCTCGTTTAATATCTGCGTCATTTTCCACAGTTTCTATATTCAACTCGAACCAAAAATTATATTCCATCTTCATGCTCCCAGCTACCAAGAAAACAAATTTTCAATGTTGTTTAACCCTAAATGCATTTTACCAATCTGCTGACGAATCAATGTTGACACTCAGTGAATGTCAAGACCAGTAACAGAAACTTTTTAAGAGATCACATGTTCTTTGACTTTCTTTTACACGGTTAGAAACGCTTTTAAACGGATCGATCTAGATGTTTGGATAGATGTAGTTTTTTTCACTTTCCATTGACTTTTTGTATTTTATTTGAAAAAACCAGATCTGTCGTCCCCCTCGTATATATATATATATATATATATATATATATATATATATATATATATATATATATATATATATATATATATATATATATATATATATATATATATATATATATATATATATATATATATATATATATATATATATATATATATATATACAAGGTGAGATGAAAAAACTGCAACAAAGTAAAACGCCATAATTTTTTCATTTTTTTTTAAATTTTATTGAATGAAAGCAAAAAATGTCGGAAATAACATCAAATTTGAGAATCGGTTTAGATTTGTTCGAATTGGCCACCTTTGGCACGAACTATGGCCTTCAAACGGCCAATGAAACCATCACACGCTGCCCGAAAGTGGCTCTGCGGTATTTTGTCCCATTCTCGGCGAAGCGCTTGCTTGAGATGATCGACACTTTGGTATTTTTTAGTGCCAACCTTGCTTTCCAAAATACCCCAGGCACAATAGTCCAACGGATTGGCATCCGGAGATTTTGGTGGCCATTGTGCGGTGGAAATGAAGCGAGGAACCTCATTTCTTAACCATTCTTGGGTGGCGCGTGCTGAGTGCGATGGTGCTGAGTCCTGTTGGAATGTCCAAGGTCTGCGGCCGAAATGTTTGCGTGCCCAGGGCTTCAGAACTCCCTCCAAAATATTTTCGCGATAGATTTGCGCATTTATTTTGACCCCACGGTCGATGAATACGAGCGGCGAGCGACCATCGGCTGTTATGGCGGCCCACACCATCACCATGGCCGGCTTTTGAGTTCTGGTGGCCAACCGAAGTTGCAAATTTTCAGCTGACCTCTCTGGCAAGTAAACACGATCATTTTGTTTGTTTACAAACTGCTGGATAACGAATGGTTTCTCATCGGAGAAAACCAAATTCGGCAGTTCACCACTTTCGGCCAAGCGAAGCAACTCTTTAGCTTTTTCGAGTCTAACTTTTTTTTGCGCATCAGTAAGATCTTGCACTTTTTGGAACTTCAATGGCTTTAGTCCAAGCTCATTTTTCAATATTTGCCGAATGGCATATTGCGATATGTTCAGCTCACGAGCCATTTTTCGGCCACTGCGACGCGGATTTCGTTCAATTCGCTTCTTCACTTTTCGAACCATTTCTGCCGATGTTGCTGTTTTTTTTCGTCCACTTCCTTGACGTCGGGCTACGCTACCAGTATCACGGTAACGAGCGATGGTACGAGACACAAAAGATTTATTCACTTTTAAATGCTGGAGGGCTCTAACGATAGCCACTTGTGGTTTTCCAGCCAAATGCAAAGCAATCACACTATCACACTTGAATTCCATCACAAATAACTTTTTTTCTGAAAAATTCCCACCAAAATGCTTTTGTGCGCTTGTAAATAATATAATGAGCTGTCACTAGAATAAATCTGACAGCTGTGGGACGAGCGGTTTAGAAATGGCAGCAGTCTGAAGTTGGTTGCAGTTTTTTCATCTCACCTTGTATATATATATATATATATATATATATATATATATAAATGTAGAGATCATTCTTTGTAATCGCATCACGTATGAACGGGTGGACGGATTTACATGATTTGTTTTTTGTTTGATCAGTTTTTACCCCCGCCGGGTTCGTGCATCAAAATAATTGGGAAAACTTGCCGGAAAAGTGAGAAAATCCATGAAGTTGTTTTGTATGGACAATGGAATTTTCCACTGAAAAAGTCGCCAATGCTTGCTAGATCTACGATTGATGTTTGGCGCGCAACGAGTTGAATAACAGCTTGACTGTCGAAGGAAAGAATACTAGGGTAAGGGCTCAATATTTCATCTCATTTGTAAGGACGTCGCCTTCAAACCTCGATTTAGCCACTAAAATCACTATAACTATTTCATATTACTGCTTCATTCGCCTTGCTCCACATTGAGATTTGATTTACATTCCTTGGAAATTAAAATAATGTTCATAAAACAGCAACAAACACTTATGAAATTTTCACTACTCTGCTCCTAATTTCATCTCAATGGATTTTTATCCATCCTATCGTTGATCCTTTATTCATCCTATAAATTAGGAATGGTGACAGCAATCAAAACGAAATATTCCACTATTACACTCTCAGGTTCAAAATGTCAGAATTCTTCTTAAAAACGGCCTAATGCCAACTATGAGACAATATACGATATTTTTAGAACCAGTTTGAAATCATTTCAACGTTTAAAAATTTTTCAGTCGTTTCCGTTACCTTTCGCTTTAAATTTAAAATTTTACTGAAAAGTTAAATTGGTGAACTTTAAATAAAAACAAAACTGTGATTGTTACTATTTATTCATTAGCCCTTCTTAAAACAAAGTGTAGAGCCAGAGATGCCATTTATACAGATTTATATGTATTGTATAGATTTTTGCGTTCGCATACTGGTTTAAATCAAAGTACTGATTTTGTAAAGATTTTCTAAATTCAATACAGATTTGTACAGGTTCATAGAAAGAAAGATGTAAAAAATTAGACTTTTCTCTCTGAGTATCTATTAGTATTTGATTGCGGTGATTCTTTAAAAGTTTATTGATCAACGGACAAATCACATGTTAAAGTGGAAATCTTTTATGTAGATAATTGATTATGAACACTGAAAACATTTATATTAAAATTTGGAACCAATTTGACCTATTCGAAGCCAGATATTTTCATAGAATATGTATTACGTTGCATAGAAAGTCTATATCTGGTCTATCTGTTTTCACTAATAAAATGATATTAACAGATTTTATTAGTGAAAACAGATTTAACATCATTTTATTAGTGAAAACAGATAGACCAGATATAGAGTTTCTATGCAACGTAATACATATTTTCTATGAAAATATCTGGCATCTCTGTGCGCAGCCGATGAAACACACACACTTCACAGCGTTATGTTGACGTATAGCGGAATGAAACTAGTGCTACTAAATTTGCCACAATGGTTATTTCATTAGTATTTAACATGCTCTTCCTGGTAATATTCGAAGCCAAAACAGTTTTATTGAAATATTAATATCAATAATATAATTAAACTAATGTCACGGATACCAAAAAACATACTTTTTGATGAGATTTCGAAGCCAAAACAGTTTTATTGAAATATTAATATCAATAATATAATTAAACTAATGTCACGGATACCAAAAAACATACTTTTTGATGAGATTTTGAAGAAGAAAAACAATTTTTGTTTTGTAACATTATGAGATAACTTGGCAACTTTGCGAAAAAAGAAACAAAGCGGCAACTTTGCGAGATGAAAACAAAGCGCAATCAAGTGAACTAGTGAAAAACTTTCATCTCACATTTTTAAAGACTTTTATTGTTTGTCGGGTAGTTTTTGAAGTATTAAATCGTTAATTAAACAAGTAGCAAGTGAACATTACTAATTATGAAGTCATCCAGCATTCAATGGTAGTGTAATTGTGCGAAAAAGTGATCATGTTTTGAGACGAATCGATTAGTAGATAATCAGAAACATGACGAACTGTAAATCTTGAGACGAAAATGTGTCCTAAATTGAATAGTGAGTTTATTTGAAATGAAAAAACGATAACCGAAGAACTTAAAACCATTTCTTTCAATAGGAAAGTGTGACAATAGCTTTTATAATCATTTTAAAACATTTCACAGTTTGGTTCAGGTAGGTTTTAAAATATTATTCATGTTCAAAGTAATGAGGTGAAGTGATGAGATGGAAATAGGAGCTCGGATGAAATAGGGAGCCGTTACCCTAGAATAAATTTTTTGGCGCGCAATGTTTTGTGTGGAGAATTCGCATGCATACGTGATTAATTGGGTATCAAAATTATTGCTTGGTAAATAAAATAATGACAGAATGCATATGACTGTATGACCGCTGCAGGTAGAAGATAAATTCTGATATCCAGTTGAAGAATTGTGTGTAATGAAATCAGATGAATAATATTGATCATTGTGAGCGCGAGTTTAAAAAATCAGAAAAGTTTTGAATGAATCAATGAAAAGATTGTGCTGTAGAAGCTAAGGTCACACATAATAAGTGGCACACATAATAAGTGTCAATTTGATCAATGTTCAAGATTTGAGACTGTCGTTTTCTATTTAATATTCTGTGAAGAATGTTAAAATTGGTCAGATAAATATCAAATTAAAATTTAAGTGTCGTCTCTCCAAGCAACCAAAAGTTCAACAGTACCTGAAAAGTATCGACTTTAGTAGAGCCTTGATGTACGCGTGGTACTTTTTAACAACTAGAACGTACAGAAAATGTTCCCAGAAAACTTTCTCGCTGCTTTAAAACTGTACAAAGAACTTCTGCAAAGTTTGTTCTGTTGTGTTGGGTGAACATTCAAGTTTGAGTAATTCCTTAAAAAATGGGATGTTCCCCTTGTTGGGAATGTTTTGTATGCTACTTAAGTAAAATCCTTTTTTACGAACTTTTGGTTACTTGGGGTAAAAACAAATTGTAAATATATCTTACTCTACCGAATGAACAACTTTAGAAGAGAAACTCTGCAACATTCTGTTAAGTTTATCAATCCAACATTATGGTTAGTGAGCTTTTTTATTGATTACCGAAAGCAAGAGTCACATCTGGAACGGAAAACGTGGCACCTTATATCCATTCCGTCGAAGCCGTTAGAGAAGGATCTCTGTTCAGTTCATTGACTCAAAGGATGAGACGACAACCTGTGCATTTGCTCAATTTTAATATAAGTATTTCACATTTTCACATTAATTTTTTGTGATACTCACTTTTTGAGCTAAAGCGTGTGTGTGTCGCATTCCGTTGATTGTAGGTTAGGTAATCAGAAAAACAATGGGGACATACGTGAAGTACTTAGTCGTTTGATAATTCTGCTGTCCGAAAACATAAATTCGAACAAAAAAATTTGGGCGAGACGAAGTTCGACGGGTCAGCTAGTTGTATTATAAATGCTTTTTTATGTTGATCATTAAACATATGCCCACAAATTTTTACTTTAATTTGTGATTTGTCCGTTGATAAATATACTTTCATTTCGTCACTGAAATCAAATACTAAAAGATAACTCAGACGAAAACAGTTTAATTTTTAATTATTCCTTCTTGTGAAATCTGTACAAATCTGTATTAAATTTAGGGAATCTGTATAAAATCTGTATTCTGTATTAGATCTGTATGAGGATGTAAAAATCTGTATAAAGCGGCCCTTACACGTGACAATATTATTGTCAATCCAAAGTATTGTCAATACCATCAATCCAATTGGCTTGATAATTTGAGTCCGAGTTTTTCGAGACATTCTAGCGTTTGGCGTTTTAAATATTGCAAATGAATATTAAAATATTGAGAGAAGAGGTTGTTGCGCATATTTAACAGTTTCTCTCTGGAGAGAAAGTATTGTCGGATTGATGAGCAGTTTTGATTTTTTGACAATATTTTCGTCAATCCAATGAAGTTTCCATTACACGATCAAAAGTATTGTCAATACTCCCTGTATTGACAATAATATTGTCTCGTGTAAGGGCACCCTCTCAGCAGACCGTTTAATTTTGTTGGTTTTTTAGCGCTTGTTGAACGACATATTGCACGAAACGTTCATTCAATTTGCTGGAACGGTTTGTTGTTGTTTTTTCTCTTGCAAAAATAGTGTGAAAATGAAGTGTTACCTTTACATAGAAAGAAAATTTGTTGTTATTCTACGTAAAGTAGAAGTATTGTGCAGGTATGTATTGTTAGTTTAAACAAATAAGTGGAAAAAACTTCAGAAATTCTGCAGTAAAACTAGTCCAACGGGGCTCCAACTCCTCATGTTGAAAATGGCTCAACAATGGACCTCTGTCTGACGGGTTTGTTGAACGAAAAAAATGGCATTCGGTTCAACGGTCTGTTTCAAAATCGGCAAACGAAGGTCCCGTGTTGGCCTCCCGTTTAACGATTGATTGGACTTTCATTGGACCAATGATCCAACGTATTGGACCAATGAAGGACCACCGTTGAACGTGTTTTTCTAAGTGGGCAGCTTAATACAGATAAATCTGTATAAATGGCATCTCTGATCTAAGGTGGCGGGATAACGTTTGCGCCGAGTACCCACATTATCAGATCCGAGTGGATTCCGAATCAATTCCGAATCGGCGAGAAATTTTCATTCGGAATTTCATGTGGAAATCATAATGGATTCCGAATCAATTCCAACTCCAGTGCAACAACCGATTCCGAATGAACCGGTTCGCCTACAACCGGTTGATTCGGATATCATTCGGAATTGAGTGAGAAGATGCGGACTGAATTGTCAATTCGTCTTCTTCTTCTTCTTTCCTGATTTTGCACGTTTTCGTGCTGATTTTCAGTTTATTTTTAAACTAAAACATTATATAACTGAATATACAAGTTTAAATCTTCATGTTTTTCGGATATACAGAACTAGTAAATAACCAGTTCTTCTTAGAATCCCAACATAAACTATTGAAATTCGCTGGAAATTAACAAAACGGTCTACCTTAGTCAGCATCATCCATTCCTCTACACTGAAAATAATTTGCACGCTAGCATCATGTGCAAAGCATTTGAACTATCACTACTTCCCACATTATCGAAATGACGGAATGCGTAATGAATTCTTACTCGACTGCATGATTTTTCAGTGCTCGATCGGTTCAGTGCTAGAATTTTCGCCTGAATTGGCTGCTCGATCAACCTGATTGACAGTGACATTATAAATGTCATTGAATATTCGCTCATTTTATGAATGTGTTAGTGTAAAATTTAGGCGACTTAAGCCATTTCACTACACTCCAGCTAGAAGAATGGATGATGCTGACTAAGGTAGGCCGTTTTGTTAATTTCCAGCGAATTTCAACAGTTTAGTTTGGAATTCTAAGAAGAACTGGTTATTTACTAGTTCTGTATATCCGAAAAACATGAAGATTTCAATGTGTATAATCAGTTTACATGTTTTCATTTAAAAATAAACTGAAAGTCAGCACAAAAACGTGCAAAATCGGGAAAGAAGAAGAAGAAGACAAATTGACAATTCAGTCCGCATCTTCTCACTCAATTCCGAATGATTTCCGAATCAACCGGTTGTAGGCGAACCGGTTCATTCGGAATCGGTTGTTGCACTGGAGTTGGAATTGATTCGGAATCCATTATGATTTCCACATGAAATTCCGAATGGAAATTTCTCGCCGATTCGGAATTGATTCGGAATTCATTCGGAATCCATTCGGATCTGATAATGTGGGTTATGGAACACATGAAATTCATGAAAATATACACTCAACTCCTAAAATGAATGTAAAACCTGTTGATATTTAGTGGAAATCATGTTATATTTATCTAAAATGCACATAAAAATGATATGATATATCGTTACCTCCAGATTCTATATGTATTTCGTATGAATGTCACATTGTTTTTTCATATAGATTTCAATTGAAACACAGTTGACCGAATCAAGTGTTTTGCACATACATTTGTGCTGTATTCATTTCCACTTGAAAATGAAGTGTTTCACACATGTAGTTCAATTCAATAGCAAAACACATCACACCCAAAGGAAAACACATCAATGCTAAACGGAAAATATTCTAATCTTACATCTTAGTGAATTTGCACATGAAATCTTGAAACAAATGGCTTTGGCTATGTATTGAAATGAAAAAGCACATTAAATTGAAGTGCTGTTTACATATGAATCGATCGTACAAATTTTTATCAGTGTAGCTGGAGTGTAGTGAAAAGCAGCCCTTACACGTGACAATATTATTGTCAATCCAAAGTATTGTCAATACCGTCAATCCAATTGACTTGGTAACTTGAGTCCGCTTTTTTCTAGAAAATCAAGCGTTTAGAGCTTCAAATATTGCAAATGACTATTAAAATATAGAAAGAAGAGATTATTGCACATATTTAACAGTTTCTCTCTGGAGAGAAAGTATTGTTGGATTGATGAGCAGTTTTGATTTCTTTGACAATATTTTCGTCAATCCAATGAAGTTTCCATTACACGATCAAAAGTATTGTCAATACTCCTTGTATTGACAATAATATTGTCTCGTGTAAGGGCTGCTAAATGGCTTAAGTCGCTTAAATTTCACACTAACACATTCATAAAATGAGCGAATATTCAATGACATTTCTAATGTCACTGTCAATCAGGTTGATCGAGCAGCCAACTCAGGCGAAAATTCTAGCACTGAACCGATCGAGCACTAAAAAATCATGCAGTCGAGTAAGAATTCATTTCGTAATTTCGATAATGTGGGCAGAGATGCCAGGTCATTTTTTCAAAAATCTGTGTTGAAACCCAAAACCTGTCTGTGAAAATCTGTGACCGTTTTCCGTACCCCAATAGCAGTTCAAAAACAAATTTGGTGAGCAAAAAAAAAAAAAGGTCTCACCACCCATTTTCCGTACTATTTCGGCAGATCGAATTCAGTTTAGTGAGCAAAAAAAAAAAAAAAGGTCTCACTACCACCACGCTCTGTACCGTTTTCCTCAACCACTCTGTACTTTTTGGTGCTAAACTGTACTCCATTTCCAAAATCTGTGAAAATCTGTGATTTATTCAAGAATCTGTGAAAATCTGTGATCATTCTCAGAAATCTGTGAAAATCTGTGTCAGTTTTAAAATCTGTGCACAAAACTCAAAATCTGTGAAACACAGATTAATCTGTGAACCTGACATCCCTGAATGTGGGTAGATGCCAACTGTACACTCTCAACCTAAATGGGTTCATTCTGCGTAGCTTCAATTTATTTTTCTCACAAGTTGAGCGAGTAATAGAAGTACGTATTGAGTGAAGCATTTCGTCAAAAATTATCAATCTTTTCGACTCTTCGCGAAAGAGTTCTAAAGATAAATAGTATTAGGATTAGGGCGCACATAATATAAGCATTGATTAGTTTAAGGTAGTATGCGTTTCATGAATATCAATGATTATGAAGTCTGAAAACGAGAGCGATTGAGTATAAATTATGAATGTTAGTGTAAGTTAGAATGAATGGGACGTACGAATGAATTAGGTTAAAAATATTCTGTCCAAGCGTCGTTCTTGGAACAGTAATATTGTTTTGTCCAAGCGTGGTCCTTGTGACAGTAGTGTTGTTTTGTCCGAGCGTCGTTCTCGTGACGGTAAAAAAGAGGAGAGAATGTGAAATTTAGTCTGTTTTTCTCCAAATAGTGTGTGTTATTTGTTGTGTTTTCGATCAATATATCTGCTCTACCAATGCAAAGACCGTCTCAAATTCTGACGCATATTAAACAGTTTCGACAGCGAAAGTCACTGTTATTTTGGAAATGATGGATGGAAAATATCGCAGTTTGACAAATATTTCGGCAAAAGCATGAGACTGAAAATGAACAGACTCACTTATTTAGAATTATACAATTCTGGGAGAGAGAAATCCTCCTGCCTTTGGAAAAATCATCCCTCGGAATTGAAACTGGTACTGAGGTAGAAGTAGTCGCATTAGAAGTCGGCACTTGTTCGAAAAAAAAACCTATGGCTTTTTTTTAAACCGAGTCGGGGAAAATTGTGACCTGTTATTCTTTGGTGACAATATAATTCCTTTGGTCGCTGAGTCCAGCTTGTATATATTTTTCGAATATCAAATATTTTGTTTATTTTCGTTGTCAGTAAATGTCTAACTATAATTTAAACGTCAGTCGTGTTTTTACTCCGTGTTTACACGTTTGAGTCACGTTTAAGTTCTGCTTAATAGCAAAGGTTGGTGTCAAAAGTAGGGTTTTGTTTATTTATTTATTCTATTAATTAATTAATTTATTTATTTATTCACATATTTATTTACATTTATTTTTTTTATACATTCATTATTTACTTATATTATTTATTTATTCAAAAATATTTATACATTTATCAATTTGTTATTGATTCTGATGAATTCACATAATATATAGTGTATATAAAAGAAGGAAACAAGTAGGTACAAATATTAATCAAAACACCAACCAGAAAAAAACGATAAATCATTGTAACCGTCATCTGTCTACACACTGTACTCATCATCATCGCAGCATAAAATGCGGAATGGCATGCTTTGAAGGTGGCGGTGGAATTGGGATGGAAAATGGACAGCAAGCAAATAAAACCGCGGGAAAACCTTTGCGCGGGAGCTAGTATTTTTCTGACCCGGTAGAGTGAAGGTTGCAGCGGCGTGTCACCCACCAAAAGTGACAATCCGTTTCTTTATTTGAATTCTACTCTAAGTAGATCCAAAGGGATCAGTATTCAGTACCGAAGGTCCTCCGATAGTTTGATTCGGGACAAGTGCAATAGATCGGTTATGTTCGTTTGTTGTTAGTCCGAAGTGTGTGCCTTCGCGGTGAAACGAAAAAAATAGTGCGCGCAGTGCCACTCTTATAAAAATTTGCACCTCTTTTCGCCATTACTTTTGAAAAAATCCTCATGAAGTTAAAAATTTTTCACTTATCGCACTGTAGTACCGGAATCAGATCTGGATCAACATTTCGGGGATTTTTTAAAGAATTTCAAGACCATTCATTTGCATCTTAGTTTGAGAAAATCGGTGAGAAATTTCCGAGAAAATTGAGTGCGCATTTTCTCATAGATTTTTTGGATTGTAGAATGGATTTTCGCAGCATTCAATATTTCTGAACCCATAAAGGTCCTCATAACGGCATTCCTCCCAACAGTTAGAAATTTTTGAAGCAGTTATCAGCTCAATGGACAATTCTCTCAAAGTTTGTATCATTTGATGGATGGACAATTTATCATCCGCCGCAAATGATGCAATCACTGTCCTGCAGTGGAATTGTCGAAGCTTAATGCCAAAACTTGATTCATTCAAAGTTTTATTGCAAAGTCAAAAATGTGATGTATTTGCTTTGTGCGAAACATGGTGTTAAATGGATTATATACATGGATTAAACATTCCTTTGACTTCCAGGGGAGATAAGTGAGTATCTTCTGTCGGCGTCTGCAGCGCCATCTTACAGAACTTGTGAATAGCATCGCAGATTTCGAGCGCGAACTGTATAACAGGCGCAATGGAACCCCTATTTTAATTTAGTAATAATTAAAAAACTTGACACGCAGTTGCGACAGAAAACTACTTTGATTATTAAAAGCTTAGCTCAAACATTAAAAAGACGATATTTCCGACGAAAATCCCTGAATAACTTTTTATGAGTAATCACGCCACGTCGAGATGATTGGATTTTCATCTAAGAAAAAACTTTACGCTAGACTCCTGGTGTGAATAACACGTGAAACCATGTTGTACCTTCGAGGAAATCCTTTTGAAATGAAATTTTCAAGCTTACACCCCTGATCTGTCGACTTCTTTGTTTTCAGCGATATAAGCGGCCCTTACACGAGTCATTAAAAATGTCATTACTAAAAAATAATATCATTTTAATGAACGTGTATACCGATAAATTGATAATACAGACTCTGAACATTTCCCATGAAAAAAGCAAGTTAAATTTTTAGCTGATTGTTTCTATCATCGCAAAACAATGAAAATTTCTAAAGTTACCACGCTTATTGTTACTGAAAATTTGAGCTTGAAATTTTTTATTATTAAATGTTCGAAAAGCTATGAGCAAATCTATAATTGTATAGATAGATGAAGTTAATGAGAATATATTTTCGTGAATTCTTCTTCATTTAACAATTTAGGAACAGTAAGTACAAATCAGTTTTGTCAGCGAATATTGCTTATGGAATATAAAATGAGTCAGAAACTAAATTAAAACTTGCAAATATTGGGGAAACAATAACGAATCTGGATTAGTAATATTCTTGTAACGACCTTTTCTAGCTTGTAGTCCAGATGGTTTAGTTTACAACGTGGAAAATTTTGAATTGATTGACTAAACCCAGACATTTTTGACTATGTGCACGGTATATTACATCTCATGTAAACTGTTTGATCGCGAGTAGGGATGTCGTAATATTGATCTATTAATCGAGTAATCGATTAATAACCCAGATAATCGAGTAATATTTAATCGAATAGCTTAAAACTAATATTCGATTATTGAGCTAATCGAATAATTAAAAAAATCCCATAGTAATAATCGAATGAACAATCGAGTAATCGATTAATAACCCAGATAATCGAATAAATTTCAATCGATTAGTTTCAAAATTATACTCGATTATTGAATAATCGAGTAATTGGAAATTTCCGACATCCCTAATCGCGAGTGCTCGAAGACTTCCCGAATTAAAAAAAAATCATGATTACTACTCGCAAGTTCAAACAGTTCGTATGTCACGTGTTTACGTGTTTAAAACTGTTAAACGTGTCACGTGTTTAAGACTGTTTTGATTCACCTAGTAGTGTAATGATATCTTTCTCATATTAATCATAATTTTGTATATAATACTGTGATATTCTATTCAAAATGTTTCTCGTCGATTTTTGAAAGAACCAAGGGATTGTTTGTGCATTAACTAGTATAATCTTCAGAATGAAACACAAGAAAGAGAAGTGAGTTCCACTATTGTAGAAACTTCTGGCACCGGAATCCGAGAACTGGTATACTCGATGACGATTCGTATGGCTATCAACTAACATGACGTACAAACTCTACTACACAAAACTAGACATTTTTCAAGTGATTGCCTAACCTCTCTATATGAAAAAGGCAAAAACGACAATTTTGACGACGATTCTAGCGTCATTGACCGAGATACACCTGACGACCAACCAATGTTTTGTTATTCTAATGGTGTTGCTTCCGGCAGCAGCACTTTTCCGCAGGGGGAAGTTGATCCTCAAGAAGGCGACAGTGGTTGCGATCGAGGCAAACGAATTCGTCTCAATATTCGAATTATCCATCCATCAGTTTACGTCGTTCAAAGATCAAAGCGTATCCGAAAAGATCCTGGTTTCATATTTTACGTTTTTCGTATAGTACTCAAAGAAGAGTAAGGATGTTAAAGATGAAGTGCGGAAAGGTGGGACGTGACAAAGGTCATTTATTGAGGTAGAAAGCTTCTCGCAACTAAGCTTTTACTTCCTACCAAAGAAGTCGAACTTAGACATCTCATTAATGAAAATCATCCGAGTATCTTATATTATCCGGCAACTCTAGTACCTCGGGGACAAACATTAGAAACAATACAACACTCTTATCCGCGCCACGAATCCATCACCTGGAAAAACGACAGACGACAATATCAACAGGAAAAAAATATCCTGAAACATATTAGAACCGGGAAATGGAACTGTGAGATATATCGGAAGGAGAAAAACGAAAAGTTTCAATTAAAATATCCTGCTTGTTTTCATTTTCACATATAATATGTATATATAATATAATGTACGCATGTATATATTTTCTTGTTTATTTTTGTACACATATCAGTTGTATGTTACTGCTCCTCTGTTTTTATTACCACTGCTATTTTCACGTTTTTCTTATTAAAATTTACACGAGTTCTCTTCTAATATACTGCATACTGTTTGCGAATAGATTTCCCCTTTAATTTACTTTTTTGTTATTGTTTATCTGTGTCACTAATTTTGTCACCTAATGATGCTATTTCGCTAAAACTGGTTTCTGCAATGCGTTTTGATTTACATAACCGAGTCTCTAAAAAGGTGTCCACTCATTTGAACCACAAAAATTTTGATTAAACTTGTTTGGCCTTCTGGCCTCTGTGAGATGACTTTAGATTCATGTCCCGCGCACGAGAAGGAAGGATTTCGGTACAGATTGTGGGTATTCATACTACACACAGTTATTCTTGTATCCAGATGATATTCCAAAATGGGTATGGAGGAAGGAGTCGGAGAGGCTTCGAACAAAACTGAAAAGGGCTACAAAATTACGAAATAAAACACAAAAACTGCATTTTTTGACGGCATCAATCCGACAGTCAACATTCTTGTATTCACCATTTTACTCTTTCCTGCCTTTAAACTGAGTTCGCATCCTAAATACACTAAATTACATACAAATATTGATGTGTGTCGGCATCCAACTAACAACTAAATGTACTTATGATTTTTTTGCTTCCTTCACTTGGCGCTTGGGAATAAAAATACGCAAAATGAAAATTTGGATTGGGGTTCCCATACTCATGCTCAGTGAGAGGGTTGTTCAGTTCTGGTATGTTTCCATATTTACTAAACGAGTTCATTTTGATCTCATCGATGAAATGCCTATACCATAGGTAAGGTGTGTATGTTTTCTGTTTGGGAGAAAAAGGATTTCTATCTACGCTCTAAGGATTCAATGATTTCTAGTCTTTCAATCTCATAAATCGCTAGTTTTACTCGCAGTTTATTCATTTCACACTTTTATCATTACCTGTTTCTATGATAAAATCTAGTTAATGTTTTCACATTTTCCTATGAACTGTATTTTTCAAGTATCTTTTAAATTTATCTTTGATTTCAACAAATCGACCATTGCACTCTGACTCAGTCGCCCTGCAAACTAAAAACCCAGTTCCCATTCCTATGGATTACTTCCATTGGTTTGAAATAATCTTCGGTTACACCTTGAGTAATGTGGTATGAGTGTCTAATTTTTGTTCGCTAACCATCGCAGTCTCATATCAGTAAAACAACGTTCAATTTGCATTCGATAGCTCTAATCCTGATGTGCAATGATTCAAACGCTTTTAGCGATTTATTTAAGGGAAATTCTTCTACAGTAGCACGACTGAAATCTACATTCAAGGGAACAATCGATCGAGGGCAGACCAAGGAAAGTATTTTCATCATTTCACGCCAAGATCAGAACTTCTCCTGACTACCTGATGTTATTACTACTTACTAATTTTTATCTTCTCTCTCAAAAGCACATATGCTCAGAAAAAAAACTAGGTATATTAAAAAAACAATACAATAGCTTAATTTTTTAAGCTTCCAGCAAAATGGTTCCTATGTCCCAAACCAAACTTCGTAAAGATGCAACACTAGGAAAAAAGCTGTTGCCATAATTATGTTGACTCTAAGCTAACGTTAAGGAAAACATAACTCTATTTACCTTTAGCTTCATTGTTTTTTTATTCTGTTTTGATATGAGTGCGCACAATCTGCTTCTACCTGAATTACATTCTTTTTCATTACTTTTCTTTTATTTCTTTGAACGAAAAATGTTACACCTACTGTTCATATAAATTATAAAACGCTATATAGTAACGATAATAAAAATAGGAATAATCAAACCTTGCTTTTTCTTAAAAAACTGCGGTTGTGTTTAAAATGGGTACTATTGTTACTGTTTTAACTTGGATGTATTGGATGATCAACAAATTATAAGCACTAACAATAAAAAATGTTAACTATTGTTGTCTAGCAAAGAGTGATGCTATCGCTTATTTGGAAAAAGGCTTTGCCAAAAGAGTGCTGATTGTTTCAGTGCCATAAAATCAATTGATAACCAAAAAAGAAAAGTGTATAAAGAGTGCAAACTTAAAAGATGCCATTAAAATGAGTGATTATTTTAATTTAGTGTGTTTGTATTACAAACTAGTAAGTAATAATATAACAGTATCGGTTTTCACATTTTTAGACAATCGTTCATTTGTTTGCATCTTTTGGAAGATTATTTTAAGCTCCTCTCGTGATATGAGAAATCATATATTTAAAAATGCAATTGTGGGAAAACTAAAAAATAAATCCTGAGAGCCAGACAATCGAACTGTGTGTTATGCTTCTCTTTGCTTATCTAAAATAATATCTTTTTTATCTCAATAATGGATAACAACTTTTGCCTTCTACTTGTGTACAGTCGAATACAATATTTCATTACAATGGAAGAGTCATGTTTTTTTACTTTTATACGTTTTCTGTTTTCACTTTGCCAATTCGAATGCTACTACTGCTACTATTATTGTTACTATCGTCGTTATTATTATTATTATAATTATTATTATTATTATCATTATAATAACCATCATGTTCGTCGTAACGAAATTTGACATATCGCTCGGCATCACGTGCTTCTACGGAATCTGCGCAACCATGACCATCATCATCATCACGAGCATCATCATCATCATCATCACCAGCCGATCGACTGTTCCTTCTTCGTTTTCTATCACTACGGTTACCATGACCACCGGCATACATGCCATAATAGTCGTAGTAATAGTGTCTGTCATCGACACCATTGTACACTTGTTTACTAACATGATCAGGCACAGCGGCGGAAGATGTCGCAAGCCGATCGGCGTATGAATCGCTGCGATCATAATAACGAGGAATGGAAGGAAGAACAGGTGCTGGTGGTGGTTGAGAATGATGACGTTGCAATTGATGATAGTGATGGATGTGGTGTATACGCTGCTCACCACCACTGTTGGTTGAATATGTTACCAATGGCGACGATGGCAACGAAGGGGACGCTGACGGCGGTGACGATGCTACGTATCGATAGTTTCAACTTCTATCGTTTTCTTGTTTGATGATGTGATACATCGGATGATACTGCGGTTGTTGTTGAAGTTGTTGCAGCGGCTGCTGATAGATGATGTGGTGCTGCTGCGGAATGATGTGATGTTGGATCAGCTGCGGTTGCGCTCCTTGCAGTGTGTGATGCGTCGTCGCTATAGTTTGATGTGGCGGCGGTGTCGGTTGCAGCTGATGATGGTGATGATTGGCGTTAATGATGTGAATGTTGACTGGCGATGGTGACGGTACAACGTGGTGGGTTTGTGTTGATGGCGGCGCGGACGACGTTGTTAGTGATGTTGTTAGCGCAGGATTATAATGTTGCTGGAATATCGTTATTGTATCATTTGTTCCGTTTTTTCTGACAATATTGTGGTTCTGTATTGTTTTGGGGAATTAATTATTTTTTCGATCTATTTTCGAGAATGTAGATGAACTAACGGTAGTAGATAGTAGACTGATTGGTTGATACTATCAATTTACTGCACTATAGTATTATCATCATTACTATCCTTTGCTGTTTAGTTTATTAATTTGAATTTGATTTCATATACTAATATTTATATTTGAAATGTGTGATTATTCTACTAAGAGAAATGGTTACTGGGAGGGTTGAGAGTGGTACTGAGTGGTTTCTATACACTAGTTTTTACTTTTTTGCGAATTAATAATAACTGTAATTTACCGTATTCTCTGGACTATGCTCATTATGTTGAGGTTCTATTTTAAATTCCATTTGCGGACTGCTGGTAACGCCGGCCATCGTTGCCGCAGTTGTCACCACATTACTTCCGATTCCACCGATGCCGCCGACGTTACCGCCTCCGCCCGCGCCTCCACCGCCGTGATTAGAGTGTGAAGAATTAGCGCTGTTTGGTGTGTCATATTTACCACGCTTAAACCTGCCATACAGTGAACTGTAAGGCAAATTGTAATGGATGGCAGCTTGGTTTATCGACATGTGTCCTTGTCTGCAAAGATAAAATACCAATCGCAAGAGAAAGAACATTACATTACCTAAAATAAAATCCTCCACCACAATCATGCAAATAAAAGATTTAATACATTGAATTGTAAAATTCAAGCATAGTGATGTTCAACAAATTTCCATTGGTTACCGATGATGATTTCACTCCGACTAATAAATTTAGATTGGTAAAAGGCGACAACTTGTTTGTACTTTACAGGGACAATTTAACCAACACCGTACAAATACAATAAAACAAAATTTATTGTGTTACTAGAAAACATGTGTTTGGTGAGATCACACCCAACTAGTTTCTTTTGGTATGATTTTCTTGAATAGTACTTATCTTCGTCAATCAAAGTTAAGAGGTTTTTAATACAGTAAACATGCCTTGGAACCTTATGAACGAAACCTACATCCGACATTAGTATATTGTACAACATCATCAAGATTGAAACGGTGTTAAATAAATTAAAGTTACCAAAAATAATTTTACAATCGAATGTATTACTCTCCTAAATTTGTACACTACTTGTAAAGCCGCTTAGACTACTGTACACATGCACAAATAATAAGTTATACTTACTTCACAGATTCTAAGGCTTCCATCATTGCATCCTCAGACCAGGGTGTAGGGTTTGATCGCGATAGCTCGATTCCTTCTCGCTTGCATCGCCCGTAAAGTGTACCAGTTGGAATACCAAATTCCGTACTTGCCTTTTGAACGGAAGTTTGACCAGCACGGATCGCTTCCAAGGCACGGTCCAAATCCTCCGCAGACCATGTAGTGGGCGCTGCATTGAACGGTGCCGCCAGTCGAATACCCTCGCGTCGGGCAATTTTGTAAAGAGTTGAAGAGGGAATACCAAAAGCCTTCGATGCCTTGTTGGCCGATATCGTTCCGGTGCGCAATGCTTCCAGGGCACTGTTCAATGAGTCTTCGTTCCACGTTTTAGATGGTCCTTCCTTCTTCGGTGTATCGATACCTAGTCGATGTGCTCTCTGCCACAGTGTTGTTGAAGGTATGCCATACGTAGCGGAAGCCTTTAATTTAGTTTTTTTAGACTGCAATTAGTACAGAACTATTCCGGAAAGACAAAATCGTAGTTGCATGTGAATTGTACTCACCTTTGTTAAACTCATGTTATGGGTGCGCAGTGCATCCAATGCTGATTCCATGTCCTCTGCCGTCCAAGTCTTTGGACCACTAGGTGTCTTGGGATCACTAGCATTTGGACTTGTCAGATTTGTGTACTGCATCGCGGAACCGTCAAGAATACCAACTTTTGAATCTTCACTGGCATCTGATTGATAGATATCTGTGTGATATATAGTGAAAGGATAGAATAGTTGATATTATAAATAAATTAAACAAAATCATTGCATTATACGCGCCCAGCCCGTATCTAGAACTGCCGAATCATAGCATATATACATACCACTCATTTGGCTCTGAGTCATCATTCCTGAGATCTCTGGTGTTACGACCATTCCGTGCATAGACGATTGGTCCTGTTCCACTTCCATCTGTTGCTGGTGTTGCTGTTGTTGTTGCTGGTGTTCTACTTCAGTCATAATTTCCTGTTTAAGTGTAATTCGCGTTTTCATTTCCATTTGCGTACTATTGTCGGCCGTAGTAGACGCGACTGTAACCAAATTTTCCGGATGATGTTGGCTAGACGAACTCGAAGCGTTGGACGCTGGACTATGGGTGGAGAGGTGTGAGTGTTGCGATTGTTGATCGATTAGGAGAACGTGTTGTTGATGTTGAGGAGGTTGCTGAGGCGAAGGCTGGTGAGGCGACATTCGCTGATCCACTTGTTGAGGCTGAGGTGTCTGCCGGTGCGTTTGTTGCTGTTGTTGCTGCTGGTGCTGCTGCTGTTGTTGATGCTGTTGTTGATGTTGTTGTTGTAATATATGCTGTTGCTGTTGTTGGTGCAACATTTGCTGGTGTTGTAACTGTTGCTGGGCTTGCGAATGCATCTGGTGTGCAACTTGGTTGTCCAACTGTATTGCATCTTGTGGATCAAGTGACCGGAGCGTTTCGAATTTCACTCGAATATCACCATTGTTTGAGATTGAATCTGGCATGAAAAGCAATACGATTTGAATAATTTTACGTTCAATGTTTGATTTCACCCAACAAGAAATAAATTGTTGTAGTGAACAAAAATAAAAAAAAATGGACTACTAACACTTACTGGACAGATCACGTGTGTCATGGCTAGGAGCACAATTGATATCAACATGTTCTGTCACCGGTGTTGCCGTTGGTGCTGGTGGTTCCGGAGCGAAATCCAAGTATCCCATCGAGACACCCATAACGGAGCCGTTCTACAAATGGAGAATCAATCAGTATAATCGGCATTCGAAAAATTCCCTCATAAGCTCGATAGTTTACTCACTATTCCAACTCCCATTCCAAGACTGGTCATTTTTCCTTTTCCTTCCTTGCCTGGAGTCGATGTTAAATCACGTGATTCTAGCACGACTACAGGCGAAGATCCATTATCTGCCGGAGCCGATTCTGAATTACTGCTATGGCTTCTACCGGAGGATGACTTATGGCCACTTTTGGAATCCTGTCCACTTTGGTTATTGTTGCTTTGCGAGGATGCAGAATTGTTGCTTCGTGCGTTTGTTGATAATGATCCCGGAGGAGGTGGATGACGATTGTCTGGGGATCGTGAACGGTAGGGCTTGTAACGCTTGATTGATGGCGAGAAATCCTGTTCGTATTGTGGTTCACTTACTTCACACAACCCTTTAATCTTTAGTTGCTCTGCAGTTCTCAAAAGGCTCTGTGAATGGTTTAAGAGAATTAAACAAATCAAAATATTAGTATGAAATTCTGCTAGCTATGGATTTATTATTTCGTTTTACAAACACAATTTCGTGTAATTTGAATGACAGCTGTTTCAAACGCACATTTAGCGATATAAAAAGAAAGCATCGAATATCTTAATAACTCAGCAAAACTGACTGTAGTAGTCAGAAAATAGCGTATCAATTTCACCGGTTCGCTTGTAAGGCGCACACACGGTGCATAAAATAAATCGTGAATAAAATTGGGAAGCTCATGAATAAAACAAAACTCCCCTGAAATGAAAAAAATACCAATACACAAACAAACTCGCGAAGTGAAATTTTGGCGATATGTGTTGTGCGATGATATATTTGCGATATACGACAAAAGAATCCACGGAAAACACACGAGCACCAGTTTGACAATACACCATGTGTTGGTTTGAGAATTGAAACCCCCACGACGGTCTATCGTGAACAGTACCGACATATGCATGCATTGGCAAACTGGTGAAAATTTATATAAATGTGTTAATATTCATTGCAGAATTGCAGTTGCAACTACATAGTTCAAAAATCGACGTGAAAACGTATGTAAGAAAAATTAGCCAAAATCGAACCAGATTAGGATTTGTTAATTCATTACGATGTTTTGAACAGAAAAAGCTACCAATATGTGATATGAACACTTAATGTGATGCGTTAATGAATTGGTGAAAGTTCTGGTATTATTTTGTTGATTCGAATTTTAACTCCAATCATAGGTACCTTTATTTTGGGGATTCCCCAAGTAAAGCGATTCTGATGCGAAAATTTTGAAGACATTTATGTCGTTTTCCTTTGATGCATATTTGGCAGCATTTTATATCGCAACTTGGCAGGAGTCAACTTTAAGTGAAAACGTCATTAGTTAGTTTTAAGTGAAAACGTTATTACAGTGATTTTAGAATTGAATGCAGGAAAAAATTTTAATTTTTGATATTTTCTCTGAGGTCGAGAGCTGATTTGCGCGAACGGTGGACATTACATTAGGTGTACTCTATGAAGAATCATTTCTCATATTACTCATATTTTCATAAATATTACTGGAAGATTCTTTAAAAACCTTTTCATAGAATCTTGAACGAAAACAAGAATATTCATTTGGGCATAGAATAGCACAAAACTGCCAATTAGTAAACAGTGTTGAGCCAAATTTAGAAGACTTTTTCGGTTTTTCGCTACGTCGATCACAACGGTTTGAAACTTTAAGCCCTCATAACCTTGGAACTCCGGAACCAGACGTTTGATCCGAATAAATTTTATGATTTTATCATTATAATACCTTTCTTTTAAATCTAAGTTTATGAAAATCGACGTTCTCTTTACATGGTAATTTATGAAAAAATACACTTGAAATCAAAAATTTTACTTTAATTATTATGTTTTTAGAATTAAAAGTCATATTTTGGAATTTTAATACAAAGCAAAGTTTTGGCATTACCAGGTCATAGGGCGCTGGTCTTATAAGCCAGTTGTCGTATGTTCGAGCCCCGACCTGGAAGGATTCTTAGTGTCAGTAGGATCCATAGTACTAGCCATGCAATGATTCTGTACGCTAAGAATCGGCTGCGAAGTCTGTTGAAACAGAAAGGCCAAATTTCACAAAAGGAATGTAATGCCCGGACTTTGCTTTACTATTATGTTCTCACTAGAAACCTTTTATTATTACACTAAACTCACAATAGGAAAAGTGAAATCTGAAGGCTACTTTCAGGCAGAATATACCATCAGATACGGATCTTCGGAGAAGTTATTTAGATTAACCTCACAGTTTAACGTACTGAGTGGAAATCCCAGCATCCTACTGATGTTTTATTCATTCAATCTCATTTGACAGATCTCGGTCTACACTGAATGAAATCGGTATTCCAAAGCTATAATTTGTTATATAGTACAGTTACCACAAAAGTAGGCAAAGTGGGAAAAGTAAGTCAGATTTTACACGACTATGGCTATGCTCCATCGTTGTACGCTCTGACTGATCACTGAAGGTTAAATTAAACGTTTCTATTTTGCTGGTTTACTTATAGAAGGTACGTAAATCTTTATATCGCAATAGTTTCTGCAAGAGGAAATCCATATAGGAATGTTTTGTTGCTAATCAAATGTGTTAGTGAAAGTAAGCTGAAACTGAAATAATTTTTCTCGAGCAGTTTTAGGGAAAACGGAAGAGTTTTAGACTAACATTTTAGCTTTTCTTGAATTGGAATTTTAGGCAAACTGAACTGATGGTTTATTTTGCAACTATATGGAAGATTTATTGATTAAAATCAGGAAAAGAAGCGCCGGAATTTGTTTTTTGCACACATTGTTGACATTACTCATACGCTAACAAGGAGTCTTGCTCCTGAATGCTGGTGACACTTCGCTCGCTAGAGCCCCATATCATTGCCACCGGACAGAAGAACGTGGTTCATGTCCAGTTGTGTGTGAGGATTTCACGGCGAACAAACCAATTATTATTATGAAAACATATGAAAAGGGCATTTAGTACACCAGGGCGTTGAAAAAATTACGAAAAGTTTTTAAAAGAGGTTCCGATGTCCAAGTTTGCATTCGTTTTCATCCTGTGATACCAGTGAGCAACGATTCAACACTTTGGCATTGTTTGTAAATCGAACAAATAATCTATCATCTTACTATATATCTTATATGGAAAAGAAAATGAACGGTTAATTGTGTTGCATTGTTTTGAGTTTTTCCGTATTCATGGAAATATATGTGAGTTAAACAGAAAAATCACTATTTTTGTGCTCGATATGTCGAATTTCTAGTAGGAAACAAAACATAGCAAGATGTAACTTTAGAAAATTCTCGGTAGACGGCTGACCGAAGCAATACACATATAATAATATTATTGAGAACAAATTATTAACAAAGTATGGGACAGGGATGGGATTATTGTGACCCAGAGACAAATAACCTTAAAGTTAAAACCTTTGTAACCGAAACAAAAATAATAACAAAGTAGTCCTTTCCGGAAATGCTGAAGAATGTTTACTAACTAACTTAATACTCGCAAAAAGGTTGTTTCAAAACACATTTAGCAACTTCAATTGGTTCCAATCAACAACGGATTAGCACACGAACGTTATCTTATACTAATCTAACAGTCGACACAAAACAAAGTGAAATTTTTCGAGCGTACAGGGGCATTAGATGAAAATACTACATTTCTACATATTCAGTAAGTAAGCCTGAGTGGCTATAAATTTATCAATTTAATAGGGTAACAGAGGTATTTTGAGGTAAATATCCACCAAATGTTGTAATAACTTTGAAAAATCCTACCACAATATATATATATATATATATATATATATATATATATATATATATATATATATATATATATATATATATATATATATATATATATATATATATATATATATATATATATATATATATATATATATATAAATTGAAATTCTAAGAAGTCGTTTTAAATTATGTACATAGCACTCGGGAAAAATAAAGATGAATACAAAGCTCTTTACTTTCTAGTGTTCATCAGCGCATTGACTTTCTACGGAGACGACAAATCGAGCGATTCGGTTCGACGATTACCTACCCCGCTGGTGTCAGGTAATAGTGGCAGCGAGAGAGCGTTAAAAAAACGATACGATGACTGGACCACAACGGGTCCACAATACTCCAGTATAATTATTTCTTTCAAGCTCACCGGCCTTGAACCTCCACCAGCAGCTATCCAAGCACTATACTTTATGAAGCATGCTCGGTCTCTGTCTTTCCATTTGTGCTGGTCTGTCGGAAAGAGTCACAGCAGCATAACTAACATCCAATGGTAACAAAAAAAATACGGCAAATTGGAGATCTAAATGTACATGGCTGTAGAGAGAGAGATCTTGGGTTCTGGTTCGAGAAGAAATCTGTTTTTTTTTCTGCTTCACCTCCAAGCCGCGGCGTCACGTTGTGTTCGTGTATTGATTAGTGCCACCCCTTAATTTTTATTTCAACTTTTTACATAACTCCCCCTTAAAGAGAAAAAAGACACAAGAAAAAAAAGTACACCATCATCATAAACGCCTTAGTGTATAAAAGGATATACGGGATCGGGCAAGGAAACTTCGTCTCGTCTGAGAACATGCTCTGCTACGTGCACGTAACTAACTGATGTGGAAGCAAAAGAGATAGCATGAGCGTTACCGGGAACGAGAACGAGCTATGACAGAAAAAAGTATATGAAATAGTTTTTCAAAGTATTTTTTTTGCTTCCAGTTTCGCTCATCAGAAGCAGTACGGCTGGGAATGGCTGATTTTTTAGTTGAAATGGTTTCATTTTGGTTGGGTGACAGGAAACGAAATTGGTTAGGTATAACGATGGCCAATGACCAATGCGTGACTCGCAAATCCGAGCAGCATTTATAATGGTTGAAAATAATCAAAACGTAGTGTTTCTACTGCTATACCTCGATCAATAACCAATGACTCGCAAACAGTGAAACCTCAATGAGACATGCTGGATTTATAACAGAGATTTCAATTTCTAGAAAAAAAATTATAGAGTGAGTCTATATCAAACATTATGGTAATGTATAAATGTTTTAATCGTTCGTGACAATGTTAACCGGTCGTTTGAACAACTGTTTAAGTCGTTCTCAAAACAAATAGTAATCGATAACTGTATTTTTACCAAGTATCAAAACAATCAATTTAACACATTTTTCAAATATTCAGAATACTAATGCCACAGAGCAGGATTCAATTTTCGATTCTCGAACTGTTTTCGTTGTCTTCATCCGGTGATAATTTTAGATGTACTATAAAATTATGTATGAATCTAATTTCGCAGCAGTGTTCGAACCACGAAAAAACTTACTGCACGCACACAAGTAGCCATATTTCGCGAATTACAGAAGGTATATATACTTTTCTGACAAGTCATGTACGGTTATATATGTATATTTTTGCTAGAAAATAACAACATATAACACAATTATACCTGTGAATTTAATAAATAGCCTCAAAGCAAAAAAGCTGTTCCAAATTTCGCAGTCTTATGGTTAAATTTCGGCGGCGCGCAACGCGAAAACCCTCGTTCGAATCGAAAACTACAATCAAATTCAATTACGGTACACGAACAATCCAAACCGCCGAATTCCGATAGGCACACGCGACTGGCTTCATTTTACGTACAGCCACCGAAAAAAATGGCAAATGCAGGTTCATTTTTTTTATAAATATACGCTGCGCTGTACGTCCGTTCATCCCTCTACACACTAACGCAAGAAAAAAGAAACTTCACCCCCTTCCGAGTGTTTGTGAGCTTCAATGCTCAAACGATACATCTCGCTTTGAGGTCTCTGTCCTCTGTTTCCTTTTAGCAACTTTTCTATACAAAGTCTTCACTGATGTGCGGCTTGGTTCGCTTGGTATGGTCAGCAGCGTTCAAAGCATATTTCGTATACCGCAATAACTTACTCTACGTTAACACACACTTAACGGTCGGATGCCGAAATTCAAGAAGTACAATGCCGCTAACATATATTATAGAGTTTGTTTTCAGATTGCAAGTTTATGGTATCGTTTCTTAAACTAATCAGTAATTATAACATTACTATGTTTTCCTCAGGAATCAACAAAAAATGAAATGCAAACACATTCGGGACAACAGTTATCCCTAACGATACACTACATAACACACTCCAGCACCGAAACGTGACACATTATTAGCAATTCTTCGTTTAAACTAAGTGACAGTGCTGCTCTACATAAGAGATGACTGCAAACTGACTTGTACTAAACTATACTCTGAACACAAACAGAATCGAGTGCTCATTTTGACTCTCTACTATCAAACTAGCTAGCTTTAACTCTACCTAAAAAATAACCTCACAACTACACTCTGTGATGTAGACTGCCAGGACTACCACACCAACATATGTACGTGACTACTCCATACCATGAGACCAATGTACTTTTCTGTTTGTAGGCAGAAAGTAACCAACGGAGAATAAGACAGTTGAAGGAAGAAACCATCCTTACTGCACTGCACTTTACCATACTATCTACTGTTCGTACACCACTACTACAACCCATCCCAAGCACACCCACAACTCCCTCCTTTGCTACACACTATAAGTTCGAATGAAACGGGACGCACCAGGCCACCACACAGCAGGAGTATGCATCTTGATATATCGCTTCCCGGAAAATCTTTGATTCATTCGTTAGAAACAACCGAAAACAGTTCAGTCTATATCGACGATTCCTACCTGTCAAGTTACTATTTTTATGTAATCTCATCAATCAGTCTGATATATAAAACCAAATACTGAATATTGTATTGCTATAATTATGAAATGAACAATATTTATTCATTCAGGATATACACTAAAAAAAAGTTTATGCAATATGTAATACATTTTTTAGGAAAAAGCATACATTTTTTTTGGGTTAAAGAAATTCGACTCGAAACTTCAAGGTCCTCGACAGGAAACATCTTTCATGTTTCGGTCTTGGAGAACTAAAGATAACCTATCATCTATGCCTTCCCGTTCCTGTCTCTCGCTGTTGTCTAAAGCATAACAGCAATCAGAGAATGAAACAGTTAAAAGCATAAGATCCTCCTCGCCGGCAAAAGAGCGTAAGAGAAGTGTGTTGGAGTATTGGTGTTATGCCTGATTCACATACATCTTCGGATGGAAGGCTGGTACTATTTGTGATCGTGTGGGCTATCAACCACATGTGCATACCGCCAATCTTGAATTCAACCCAAGAAGCACCGTTTGCAAGGGCATGTGTATTTTCTGCCTAGTAGTCAGTCCCATGTATTGCGCTCTTTTCACTCACATCGGATCGTGTGGTGTATTTTATGCTACCACATAAGTGGAGCACTTACGATTTGCGGGAGCAGCTAATGTCTACTTAGTCACCGGGAAACTACCTTTCTATGTTTTCCTTAATGTCCGAATTGGGTTTACTTTATTCGTGGATTTTCTTTTTCGAGGATTTACGAACAATTAAAAAACGAAAACTCAATGGTAGTTGTATCAGTTATACGTAATGCTTCACGTTGAACGTTCCTACAAAAATCTTATATCAGTATTGAGAAAATTAAGTTTTGATCAACCTATTAGCGTGCCTTTCGCATATATTCTGGTTAAAACTTAATAGCATCTATCCGGGTTGAAACTTAATAGCCATCTGAATTTAAAATGATTGAAAATTTCAATTGAACAAGTACTGTAAAAGGATTGGCACCGGTTGCAAACCATTAATTACAGGAAGAGTAATCATCAAAATAATGTAATGGTTCAAGTAATGTGATAATTATTGGTACTACCACCCTACGGTAAGGAAATAATTGGAAATCAAGAATAAAATGCGATCAAAGATTCTAAAAAGAAAACAAGTACAAAGCAAACCAAATTAACAAGACAAGTGCAAATACACATGCAATTATTTTTCAATAAGCCACACTACATTAGTTTTACGATGCCAATGGTATTTCTTATAACTATTTGAAAATAGGACCGCGCTGCTTCACAGCAATTCTGGGAAATACAGCTTCCAGCTGGTGTTCTTCCGTGACTGGTGGATGGGATTATGAGGAACTGTGACGTTGGTACTTTTGGATAGTGGCCGCATGGTTTCAGAACCTGTAGTAAAGGTTATCGGGACATCGAGCATGTCGTGTGGCCGTTCGTAGAGTATCGTGACACCAGGTCGGAGCTACTGGAATCCCTCAGGGTCCGAAGTAGACCGCCCAAGGTTCCGGTTCGGGATGTGTTGGCGAATCGGGATAGTTCATGTATGCTTCTCATATATCAGTACCTTAAACACAATAATATACAAGCGTAGTCTGTTATATTTTGCTCAGAAAGTTCCTCCTATTCCTCGACGATTTTCCAACTTTGGAGACGATTTTTCAACTTTGGCTAAGTTCCCTGGGACAGTTTCAGTTTTCTCAAGCGAAAACGACATTCATTCTTTTACGTAACATCATCATCATTGCCCACGGAACGCCGCTCTAGTTGATCATCAACATGCGGGCCACCCACCGGATCTTCGTAACTTGGAGTTTTTCTCGCGGACTTACAGAAACAAAAGGATACGACCACCATCGAAGTACCCACGCCATCTGAACAATCCCCATGTAAGATTCAACCCACCAGCCACTGCCGACCACCACCTGGAGTGGTACGACAATGTGAACCAAATACAATATCGTTATAAATTAATAAATTATCCTAGTCTGTTAAGAAATAGCCTCGCCATCTTAGAGCTAATAAAGTGTGCCTCTATTGTTAAATAAAAAAGTTATATTGTTAAATAAAAATAAAAATAATAATTAAACATAAATGAAAGGAAAATTTCACTGATTTAATTCAATATGACAATCCAGTGCAAATATGATATGGTCGCGATCGTACACCGCTGCAAAACGATATATTAGAAATTGGAGAAATTGCAGTTTATCAAATTTTATGCAAAAGTTTTGGTTTGAAAATTCATCTCAGTCTACTGTCGAAAGGCAGAATTCTCTAACATGGTGCTGAATATATATGCGTAGTGTTAGGTAAACAACCCAAAAGCAAACTGCAGCGGCTATAAAAAGACGTAATACAAAAATCCAATATCGCATTCAAACCTGCTTGAAATGCTAGAGCTGGATACTACTGGATTAAACAGCAAGTTATTCGAAGTCCTTCCAAGTAAAATATATGTTTATAACACCTTCAATACACCACTAGGTTAATTGAAACAGGAGTTTCTCAGTATTTTTTGAAATAAATAAAACCAAACATTATTAGCTTTTACACTGCATATGTGTACACTAAATTCAATTAAGTCAACTAACAATTGCAACGCGAAAATTAAACAACAGTAAATTTTCAAATTCGGTTACAAATTAATGGCGCAACTCTACCCTAATCATGCTCAGTGAATACTTTTAAATTACACAACACACAAAACTTCCTGAGTTTTATACTGATCCGACATTTCGAAATTACAGAGTGATTACTGTAAAAATTTCAATTTCAAATTATTTTCTCACTTTTCCCAGAGAAGAGAGAGGCAATATAGGGAAAAAATATTTTCATTAGGCTCAAAACTGTTCCAATTTGTAAGCCATATTTAATGCTGACCATACGAACCAATTTTGGCTATACCGATTCACGGAATGCGGTTTCTGAAGTACCAGAAATAGTGGTCACTCACTTTTCTCATAGATGTCTAAACCGATTTACACAAAATTAGATTCAAATGAAAAGTCTTACGATTTCATACGAAATTATAGAATTTGTTACGAATACCTCTTTCTAATTCCGGAACTACAAGGTGTTTTGATTTGTAGATTTTGCTAGTTCACGTCCGAATTAACTTTCCTGTTTCTATTGAATAACAATTTAAAAAAAAAAAATCCATAATAATATTTAGTAATATAAGAAAGGCATCATCACTCCACTAGGTGGATTATAACAGGTTATTAATTTTGTCTCGCTTATAAAACACACTTATGAAAATATTTCAATAAGTTACTTCCAGGTATGTTTTGAACACAATAATCTCAAACACAAATCGCATCTCTGTTCATTTATCAATTATTATTTTGTCAAGTAAACATCAAGTAATTTATGATGTTCTACAGTAAAGTATCCAAGAAAATTGAGATAATTAAGTTTAACAAGAAGCTTCACATATAAATCGTTACAATCACGATGTTGGAGTTTAGCACCTACACAAAGCACTTAGTGAAATAATTTACAAATCTTACGCTTAGCTGATTTTTTGGATCATTGAATAAATCTGGAATCATTTGTTCAAACTAATTGATTATATCTAGCTGTCCGCCATTTTAGACTCATTCTTATAGAAGTCGTGACCTTCTTCAATCCGGGGAAACCATTTTACCAATCTGAATGTTATGGTATGTGAAATGTTTATTTTCTTACCCAATGTTTCAATAATAGGAGGTTGCTCGATTGGGTCATGATTTAGCCCATTATAACCCAGGGTTTCACAAATTTCAACCATGTGAGCTGATATCATCCATTCCATCACATTTTGTGTTGAAGAGGTTAGGGCACGCCAAATCACAATAACAAATCTTTTCCAAACAAAATTCTGCTATGTATGATATAACATACGCTGGGTCAGAGATTTGCTTATATTTTGATAAAGGGGTCGTTTCATGTTCATTAGAACTAACAGATCGGCTGAAAAGTTCGTATCGTTTCTATGAGAGGGAGCCACTAGAATTAAATCCATACCATTTTCAGTTAGTACCAACCTTCAAAAGATACGTGTATAAATTTGACAGCTGGCTGATTATTAGTTTGTGAGATATTGCATTTTGAGTGAAGCTACTTTTGTTATTGTGAAAAAAATGGAAAAAAAGGAATTTCGTGTCTTGATGAAACACTACTTTTTGATGAAAAAAAGTGCCGCCGATACCAAAAAATGGCTTGATGAGTGTTATCCAGACTCTGCACCGGGCGAAGCAACAATTCGTAAGTGGTTCGCAAAATGTCGTACTGGTCATATGAGCACCGAAGACGATGAACGTAGTGGACGTCCAAAAGAGGCTGTTGCCGATGAAAACGTGAAAAAAATCCACAAAATGATTTTCAATGACCGTAAAGTGAAGTTTATCGAGATAGCTGACACCCTAAAGATATCAAAGGAACGTGTTGGACATATTATTCACGAATATTTGGATATGAGAAAGCTTTGTGCAAAATGGGTGCTGCGAGAGCTCACAATCGATCAAAAACAGCAACGAATTGATGATTCTGAGCAGTGTTTGGAGCTGTTATATCGAAATAAAACCGATTTTTTTCGTCGATATATAACAATGAACGAAACATGCCTCCATCACTTCACTCCGGAGTCCAATCGACAGTCAGCTGAGTTGACTGCACGCGATGAACCGAACCCAAAGCGTGGAAAGACTCAACAATCGGCCGGTAAGGTTATGGCGTCTGTATTTTGAGATTCGCATGGTATAATTTTCATAGACTACCTTGAAAAGGGAAAAACCATCAACAGTGACTATTATATAGCGTTATTAGAGCGTTTTGTTTCATCAAGACAATGCACCGTGTCACAAGTCGATGAAAACCATGCTGAAATTGAACGAATTGGGCTTCGAATTACTCCCTCATCCACCGTATTCTCCAGATTTGGCCCCCAGTGACTTTTTCCTGTTCTCAGACCTCAAGAGAATGCTCGCTGGTAAAAAATTTAGAAGCAATGAAGAGGTAATCGCTGAAACTGAGGCCTATTTTGAGGCAAAGGACAAATCGTACTACAAAAATGGTATCGAAAAGTTGGAAGATCGCTATAATCGCTGTTTCGCCTCTGATGGCAATTATGTTGAATAATAAAAACGAATTTTGGCAAAAAAATGTGTGTTTCTATTAAACGACACGAACTTTTCAGCCGAACTGTTATATTTGATATCTAACATATGATTTAATACCACATAATAGTATCGGTAGAAGTATTATCAGAGACGAACGGTTTTTGCGGATTATTTTTGATAACATAATTAATATATCCATATATTTTCATATGATTCCATTTCTTCATTATTTGAAAAATGCTTATTAACTGGAGGATAACATAAATTTGGCGAACGTTCATTGAATGCAACGACAGCATTAGTATTACAAGACCTCTAGATATTTGTTCCAATGTTTAATTAGTTTTAGAGGTACACTTCATTTTCGAAGCTAGCATTACACTCCATATTCTCGAGTTCATCAAATCGTAAAGAGTAAAGTCCGTATCACTTTTTTGCAGCCATATCATTCATTATTCCATTATTCTAATATGTAACCAAATCGATTTGATTTTCTGATGACAAAATACTTTTTTAAGACTTCATCTAATTCTCGGGTTTGCCGGTTAACGATTTTATATGAAAAGCCTGTTTTAATCCATCTAGTGGTGTAATGATGCCTTTCTCATATCAATCATACTGTCATATATAGAACTGCGGTATTCTTCAAAATAATTTCCTTCGATTCTTGAAAGAATAACCGAAATTGGTTTGTTTGACCGACTACTGATAAAAACTATCAATTGGAGAAGATTTGAGATCGATTTAGAAAACTTTTCACGGTTCTTCGCCCTTTTCAGTAATGGTAACACTTTACCCAATATTTCCGGATCCGTAGGTCGGATCCGGATGAAATTCGGGAATTACGTATGGGACCACAGGACCTTTCATTTGAACCTAAGTTTGTGAAAATCGGTCACGCCATCGATGAGAAAAGTTAGAACACATTTTCATTTTTTTGCACATTTTACTTCATAACTCCGGAACCGTCGGATCCAAAAAATATTCAGGAATTTTGAATAAGACCACAAGACCTTTCATTTGAGTCTAAGTTTGTGGAAAACGGTTCAGCCATGTCTGAGAAAAGTTAGTGCAAAAAAACGTTACATACACACATACGCACATACACACACATACACACTTAAACATTTTGCGTACTCGACGAACTGAGTCGAATGGTATATGACACTCGGCCCTGCGGGCCTCGGTTCAAAAGTCGGTTTTCACAGTGATTACACAACCTTTCTATATGAGAAAGCAAAAATACTAAGTTTTGTTCTTGACAAAATCTGGACACCCTTAAATATGTATATCTCTGAAAATACATCATCGACTCGTGCAAAACTGCGCAGACTGATGAACGTATGTATTTGTATTTGTTTTGCCTTTCTTATATAGAGAGGCTACGCAATCGCTGTGGAAACCCACTTTACAACCAAGGCCCGGAGGGCCGAGTGTCATATACCATTCGACTCAGTTCGTCGAGATCACAAAATATCTCTCTGTGTGTATATATATGTATGTGTGTATGTGACAAATCACTCAATTTTCTCAGAGATTACTTAATCGATTTTCACAAACTCAGATTCAAATGGAAGGTCTTACGGTGCTATTAATTTTTTTCCGATCCGACATCCGGTTCCGGAATTACAGGGTGATATGAACCAAAAAGAGGAAAAAAAAATAGTCTCACACGTTTCTCAGAGATGGCTGAACCGATGTTCACAAACTTAGATTCAAATGAAAGGTCTTATAGCCTCCTACAATTTTCTTGAATCTCATTTGGATGTGACTTCCGGTTCCGGAATTACAAGGAAATATGGGCAAATTTACGAAAAAATGCGCACTCAATTTCTCCGATTTTCAAAAACTAAGAAGCAAATAAAAAGTCTTGAAATTGTTTAAAAAGACCATTAAAAGCTGATCCAGATCGGACTGTTAGTTGGTGAATATATAAAGCTTCCGAAAGCAAAAACGAAGATCACTTCGATTTCTCAGCATTCACATAATTTCAAATAAAGCTTTAATTGTCTTTAAATATACTGTGCAATTTCATCCGGATCCGACTTCCGGTTCCGAAATTATAGGGCGATGAGTGTCAAAACATTCAAAGCGTCTTTCCAAATAACGATGCAAAACTGGTACGTGTCGGGACGTGCGGCTTTGCTCCATTCGCAGCGTGCTTTGTTCAATTTCGTATAGCGTGAAGGGTTGCCACATATCATTTATTCAATTTATACCTAGTTATTAGTGTTGTTACAAAATCATGCTAGCGATGCTATTCTATAAAAGTACACTTATTACCTTTCTCATATAGAAAGTTTATGATGTCACTTGAAAAACTGACTTGTGTGTGTGTGTGTGAGCATTTGTCAAATTATGTCACTCATCGAATAAAAAAATTTATAGTCCCATAGGTTGCTGTTTAATTTCATCATACTTTCATGGGGTAAAGTATGTTTAAAATTACACACCGTTATTTTGAGCAACGATGCAAAAGAAGGAAAAATTCTTCTAAATTTGGCTCAAAACTGATTCAATTTGTAGGCTATATTAGTTACTCACTTCGGCTATACTGGTTCCAAGTTCCCGGTTCCAGAAGAACCGTAAATCAGGGCTGGCAATAATCAACTCCGTACTTCATCATCACCGAGTTCAGCTCACGTGCAAATCGGTTTCAGAAGCATCGCTGAGCGAGTTGAGTAACTGGGTAACCATTTGTGTAGAGAAAAAATCGACTCAACATCGTAGTGTCAAAAAAACAGCAGATGAGCGCTGAGCTCGCGTCAAATATTAGAACCCGCTGAGAGACGATTTGTGAGTTGTGATTTGATGTGTTTGTACATCAACACATTGAATCAGATTCTTATGACACTGTCTATCCACCAGAGTTGCCATGGGCGACCAACGTTCGAATCGATGCCATTTCAATCAAATTCTCAAGACATGTTCTAGTATGCTGTAAAACGCATTCGGTTCAGTTGTGTTTAGCTCAAGACATGAAATTCAATCTTTTATGGTATACATCACGCTACGGTTAGACTTTTGTTTTCGTACGCAAAAACAAAACCGAAAATCTGGGTTGTGTTAGCAGCTCTGTGGTTTAAGCATACATTCACAGGCTCGGTACGGTGATGCCAAACTCAGTACTCACTTTTTAAAACTAGGAATGAGAGTTAGATGCAATGAAATCAAAACTGAAAATCATCAATACCATCATAATCTGATGTCAGCGGTTCTCTGTATAGGTGAGTGTGTTTGTTTAGATCAGCGATGAGTTTCATCTTTACCATAATAGAAAAAATCGAATCTTATGAGCGAGTTTTTGCCACCCTTTCCGGAAATAGTAGTCAAAAACTCTAAAACGAGACTCATTCAATTTTCTCAGAGATTATTTGATCGATTTCCACAAACAGGCTCAAATAAAAGTTCCTATAGTCTCATAGGTTGCTGTTTAGTTTCATCCTAGTCCGATTTCCGGTTCCAAACCTATAGGGTAAAGAAACTTTAATCATTTAGTGCGACGATGCAAAATAAAGAACTTGACATAACTGTTTACGAACTGAAAAGGTTATGTTAGTTCATGCCCAAAGAAAGTATGAGGAAAGATGAAGCGACAGATTTTTAATTGAGAAAAATAATTATTAGCATACATTTAATAAACTTGCTCTACTAACTCAACTAAAAAATTCTAAACATGCTTTCTTTAACCTTATCTTGGAACGAATAATTTGTAGCGCTTGTGGCAATTGATTTCAGTGTGCAATGCTTCTCACAAGCATAGACTTGGTATAATGAGCAGTCCTGCATCTTGGAATATGAAATTTTTCCCACGCGGACACCTCAAAGGAACAATTTTGCATTTTAGATATAAAGCTGATCGGTTTGTTGCGGTACTCTGTAAAAGCATTATGAATCCAACTTTTCCAAAAGATTTAAATGTGCATTCTAATAGTTCTTGATGTCGATGAGTCACACTTGAATAATGATTCAAGTTAAATACAAATCGGACACAGCAGTTCATCGCCTTTTTTTCATTTTATTGTAAGAGAATCCGGATCCGATTGTTAGGCAGCCGTAACGCTCCCTTGCTATTCTGCCCTGATTTGGCATTTAGTCACTAACCTTACTGTATTATCCAATGATATATAATAATATGTCAAAAATCGGCAATCGATCGAATAAGTTTGGGAACCACTGTACGTTTTCGTCGTGTTTTTGTCTTACTGAGAGAAATCAGTGTATTTGTGGTGAAGGTAGTCACGTTATTGATCACGTCGTTTGAACACGATACTCTTGTTTGTGTTTACCTTTCATACATTAAACTTCTTCATTATTTTATTAAGACAACTGGAGTTTCAATTTAATGATTGCTTCTCAATTAAAGACATGTCAAATAAATACATCTGCAATAATTTGTGATAGCATCAATAGACTATGTGCATAGTGAAGTGAAGGTATATAAAAAAACCTGTTTTAATCCACCTAGTGGTGTAATGAAGCCTTTCTCATACATAATATTGTGGTATTCTATTCAAAAAATTTCTCTTCGATTTTTGAAAGAAACCAAGAGATTGTTTGTGCATTAACTAGTATAACATGCAGAATGAAACAGTTCTCTGGTTAGGCCATCCAACGTGTTGAATCAGTTTAGACAACTTAGTTAGATACATATCTAACAAAAATAAACTATCTGAATCAATTGTGAAACATGTCAACTATAACAAGTTTTAATTGTTACTTGGGCGGTTCGTACGACTACCAACTAACATGGCGTACAAACTCTACTAGTTTTTATTTAAATTTTGAAGATTTTATACGATTTTGCCATCGTACTCCAAACGACGATTTAAATTTTTGTTGTTCCGAAAATATGCAGTAATTTTTGGTAGGACCATAAGACCTGAGTTTGAGTGACTGTGTACAATATTAAACACACTATATCCTATAACTTCTGAACCGGAAGTCGGATCCAGATGAAATTCCTTATGGAACCGTGAGACCTTTCATTTGCATTCCGGCGCTTCCGAAACCGGAGACCGGGAACAACGATAGCTGAAATCGTTTTGTTTAGTTGCCTACTGATAATGGCTATCGATTCATGTAGTTTTGAGACCAGTTAAAAAAAAATACGGTTTTTGTTTCGCCGGTTCAACTGACGGTGTCCAATATTTAACACATTTTACCCTATAACTCCGGAACCGGAAGTCGGATCCGGATAAAATTCAGGAATTCCGTATGGGACCATAAGACCTTTTATTTGAATCTATGTTTGTGGAAATCGGTCAAACCATCGTTGAGAAAAGTGAGTGAGATCCATTTTGGAATATATGACCACTATTTCCAGTGCTTCCGGAACCGAAGACCGATAACCAGGACAGCCGGAATCGGTTTGTTTAGTTGCCTACTGATAATGGCAATCGATTTGTGTAGTTTTGAGACCAGTTTAGATTTTTTTTTACATTTTTTGTTTCGCCGGTTCAAGTGACGGTGTACAATATTTAACACACTTTACCCTATAACTCCGGAACCGGAAGTCGGATCTGGATAAAATTCAGGAATTCAGTATGGGACCATCAGATCTTTCATTTGAATATAAGTTTGTGAAAATCGTTTCAGCCATTTTCGAGCAAACCTAGTGAGATTATGTGACACATACACACACACATACACACACATACACACATACCCACACACACACATACACACACATACACACATACACACATACACACACACACACACACACACACACACACACACACACACACACACACACACACACACACACACACACAGCAAGATGAACTGAGTCGTATGGTATATGACACATGCCAATTTTTACTAGTCGGTTTTTCAAGTGATTGCATAGCCTTTCGATATGAGAAAGGCAAAACTATTTGAATTAAGAATAGTAGATTAATCAAAATCCCGGGTTGGCGGTTCAATGCATTTGACGCTGGTCTTACAAGCCAGTTGTCGTATGTTTGAGTCCCGACCTGGAAGGATTCTTAGTGTCAGTAGGATTGTAGTGCTAGCCACAGGGCCGCCGAGAAAAAAATATTCAAAGCCCGATGGGATTTGAATATGGGCCCCCTTCGTTTAGTGAGCAAAAATGAGCAAAAACAAACGACATAATTCTATTTTGGAGGATTGATCGAACAAAAAAAAGGTCCCAAGATATGATTTGATTATGAGAAATAAGAAATATTTTTTAAATCTTCGAATTTCCGGGCCCCCAAAAAAAGTCCGAGCCCGGGGAGATTTCCCCCCTTCCGGCCCTGGCCCTGGCTAGCCATATAATGTTTCTGTACGCTAAGAATCGGTTGCGAAGTCTTGAAATAGAAAGACCAAATTCCATAAAAGGAATCGTTCGGTGCCAGGCCTTGAAAGTCATGTTTCAAAGCTGACATTATGTATTGATTTTTTTTTCGTTTTCCACTGAAGAAGATTATACACTAGTGATTACGTAGCCAGAACGTTTCAAATGGTTTTATGCAATTTTTATATTTGCTTTTGTTTACAATAAATGTTCATTCCGTGATCCTGTGGCTGCCGTCAGTCACAAATAAGTTTAATTCAATTATATTTTTTATCGATTTTTGCATAGTGCAATGCAAACACAAATTGGAGAGAGTGAGCGAATAAAAAAAGAACAAGAGAAAAGTTGGGAATATTTTTTTTGCCGAAAATTATCATTATGTTTTATTTCTGAATACGAAAAAAAAATCTCCCATACACCAGACAATTTTTGGTTTACACACTCACAAATACGAACAGAGTCATTTACATCCGATTTCTTTTTTTCCGACTTTTTTATGCCGAATTCTCATCCACCTTCAAGCCATCCAACCGCCATCCTACATACCCTTTTTCTTGCTAACTCCCAATCTCGGTCTGGTTCGATAAGTATTAGGGTGGCAATGTGATGAGCAAATATACTGATGATTGAACTTTTAAATTGCTACTAGCATTCACCGAGCCAGCATCAAGCTACATTGTGTTCATTCATTTTATAAAATCGTTTGAAGTTGTGTGTACACATATGTGTAGAAAACCAATTCGTATCGATTTCACATAGGGTAAGGGCTCCCTAATTCATCTGAGCTCCTATTTCCATCTCATCCCTTCACCTCATTATATTGAACACGAATAATATTTTACAACCTACCTGAACCAAACTGTGAAATGTTTTAAAATGATTATAAATGCTATTGTCACACTTTCCCATTGAAAGAAATGGGTTTTAGTTCTTCGGTTATCGTTTTTTTCATTTAAAATGAACTCACTTTTCAATTTAGGACACATTTTCGTCTCAAGGTTTACAGTTCGTCATGTTTCTAAAAATCTACTAATCGATTCGTCTCAAAACATGATCACTATTTCGTACAATTACACTACCATTGAATGCTGGATGGCTTCATAATTAATAATGTTCACTTGCCACTTGTTTAATTAACGATTTAAAACGTAAAAAATTACCCGACAAACAATAAAAGTCTTCAAAAATATGAGATGAAAACTTTTCACTTAGTTCACTTGATTGCGCTTTGTTTTCATCTCATTTGGTTTCGCAAAGTTGCCAAGTTATCTCATCTTGTTACAAAAAATAAATTGTTTTTCTTCTTCAAATTATTATCAAAAAGTATGTTTTTGGTATCCGTGTCATTAGTTTAATTAGATTATTGATATTAATATTTCAATAAAACTGTTTTGGCTTCGAATATTACCAGAAAGAGCGTGTTAAATACTAATGAAATAACCATTGTGGGAAATCTAGTTGCACTGGTTTCATTCCGCTATACGTCAACATAACGCTGTGAAGTGTGTGTGTTTCATCGGCTGTGCACAGAGATGCCAGATAATTTCATAGAAAATATGTATTACGTTGCATAGAAACTCTATATCTGCTATCTGTTTTCACTAATGAAATGATGTTAACAGATAGTTCTTTATATCTCCGTAAGTCATTGCCCTGCTCACGAGAATATTCAATTTAGGAAATCTGTATAAAATCTGCACTTTGATTTCAATCAGTATGCGAACGCAAAAATCTATACAAAACAAATAAATCTGTATAAATGGCATCTCTGGCTCTACACTTTGTTTTAGGAAGGGCTAATGAATGAATAGTAACAATTACATTTGGGTTGTTGTTTAAAGTTCACCAAATGAACTTTACAATAAAGTTTTAAATTCAAAGCGAAAGGTAACGGAAACGACCGAAAAATTTTTAAACGTTGAAATGATTTCAAACTGGCTCTAAAAATATCGTGTGCTGTCTCATAACATAGTTAGCATTAGGCCGTTTTTAAGAAGAATTCTGACATTTTGAACCTGAGAGTGTAATAGTGGAATATTTTGTTTTGATTGCTGTCGCCATTGCTAATTTATAGGATGAATAAAGGATCAACGATAAGATGGATAAAAATCCATTGAGATGGAATTAGGAGCAGAGTAGTGAACATTTCATAAGTGTTTTTTGCTTTTTTATGGATATTAGTTAAATTTTCAAGAAATGTGAATCAATTCTCAACGTGGAGCAAGGCGAATGAAGCAGTAATATGAAATAGTTATTGTGATTTTAGTGGCTAAATCGGGGTTTTGAGGCGACGTCCTTACAAATGAGATGAAATAGGGAGCCCTTACCCTAAATCTATCTGAAATAAATTTGTACTTTCAAAGTATTGCCGTGATTTTTGGTTATCAAATATATATGAAATCTGATGAACCTGGTAGATAGATTTTGACCTGAGACATAAACTTTAGACTAAATAATATCAAGGACTACAGTTCCATTTGTACTTTCCTAAAGAGTCAAATACATTAATACAATACAGATAATATTAACACTATGTTTATAAATGGATATGTGAAGTAACACGAGTAATTTTTTTCACAATATTGAGCCAGTACGACCACAAGACGATCGGTAATTTATGATTACGAATAGTTAATTGATGTGCCCCATAGTTGATATATTCCGAAATTCTCACTGTTAGATGATTTCCGCGAAACACTTATTACAGAAAGAAATCAGTACAAAGGTAAAAATGTCACCCCATTTGAACCACCCTATCAAAGGTAGTGAATTTGATTTTCCCCCTCGTACAGACTGATGAATTCAGAGCGAGGAGTTGAATTCAGAGCTGGTGTTATGTATAATATCTTACGAAGCCACTACACCTTACTTAGAGAGCCGGGTCTGCTCTTGATCGAGAGCTGACTGCCTGACAGTGACGTGATGTATAGTACATAGATTGATATACATCTATATTTGACCAGGAACCAGGTGGTTGTGATGGAATGGTGGAGGGGTACCTACCCATATATTATTTCGAACAGCATAAGATGAGCCAAATCAATAACCTCCCTTTCGAATTGAGGCATACCCCATATATAATGTATTTGCCTCCACTTGCTGCTGCTGCTGCTTTTGATGTTGCTATTCTTCTACTCTGTGCTCAGTTAACCCACTCCACATCCGACCCTTGATCCATCAGTTCACTTACTCGCTCGCTTGTCCGCACTCCTGAAAAAAAACATCGACGAGCGAGCAGTACTAGACTATGCTGTATTATGTATAAACATTTATGTAGAGGAAGAACAAAATGGTTGATGGTTGGTTGTAGTAATTATCGATTTTGCGTTGAGTATACAACTTTTTTCATACTAGCTAGTTACATTAAAAGTGTATATGTGCTCCAGAGGAAAAAAAAAGTCAAGCTTTTTTTATTCAAACGTATTTAATTTAAACTAATATTATGATAAATGGAATGCTTCGACTAAGACATAAACAAATCTGCACAAAAAAAATTATAAAAAAATATATATTTATATATATATATATACATACGCTGCAGAGAAATGGAGAGAGAGAACAACACAGGGGTGCACATAACAGCGAAATGACAAAAAGTGAGATTGAGTGAAACTATTTGAGCAATTTCTTTTCGCAGTCCAATGGTGATGGTGAATGGTGATCAATAGATTTAAACCTATTTTTTGCACATTCGTATGATAAAGGAAATAAATATTATAAGCCATTCAATGATACAAAGTTTTATACTATATGGTTTGCGATAGGTAATATGATTTTAACAAACTGCGTAATCGGATATACCTATTAGTAGTTCCACGATTGATGTTTTGAAATTAAAGTTTCCAATAGTCTTGAAAAGTTAATATCCTAGTTCATAATTTAGAACAGATCAAATTCGTTCTACAATCCGATAACCAAGCTATTGTAAACAACTAAAGGATATATTTACCAGTTTTTGAATTTTGTTTTACGATAACAGGCCCTGATATGCACGAAAATATTTGAATATTGCTAACAGTTAATGACCCCACTCCAACAATTCTAACATTAAAATTACAGTAAAACTACTATCAGAAATAACACCTTAAAAGTCCACGTGGCCACATGCGCGTAGGAAGCGGATATGTGAATCAAAACGGAGTACAAAAGTGAGTCTTCAGGTCAAGTGGCGCAAAGTCGTCATCACTTTTGCCGGCTTACTATATGTATGATTTGGGTAGGTATGTCTGACGGCGGAGGGTCGCTGTACTATGACTGCTATGTGAACCGGCGAATGTTTTCATTAACGTGAAAAGCGTGGTAAAAAGAAATGCACAATAAAAATAATAATAAAAGAGAAATATTACGAAACAGCCTTGTGTAGAGTGCCGTTCATGATGATGATGATGATGATGATGATGATGATGATGACGATTATGATTCGGTCCTTACCACTGTGCCAAAAACCGATAAAAACGAAATAGAAAAGAGAAACGTCTGATACATATACACGCGAGGTATGTGCAAGAGAAAATCAGAGTAGGTGACGACGTGTATACAAAATCTTCACCTTTCATACCCCAACCATTCATACGTCGCAAAAGCATAACAAATTCCTACATTTCATAGAATATCTCATAACAGATAAATATCTCGACATGGAAAGAAGTATCCCGGTAAAAGCAACAGTGTGCGGAATCCTTTAAAATCATTAAACTGATTTTGGAACAATGATTGTATTGCATTGCAATTTCATCATTATATTCAGTTCATCGGGTTGATTACCGCTGAAATAAAAAAAAACTTTATCCACTTAGGGATGTGATAATGCCTTTCTCTTGCTATTTCAATAGTCTTATTTAAACATTTATAAGATTCTATACTCGACCATTAGTATTGTAAGCTCTCAAATAACCTAATATTAGCTTACAAACGAATCTAACTCTTTCTAAATCGATTCATGCATCTCCGATGCATTTTGGCGCATTGAAAACACTGGAATTTGTCGGTTACGTCACATATAATAACACATTTTCCGAACCGGATATGTCCGCCATAACTATTCTAAACTTAATCAATGACATTGTAGCTTTTAAATAAGTGTTTATCGAAATTCGTTGAACCATCTTCGACATAAATTTTGCCGATGAACCATTTGCGGTTATTCGGTAACGTCATTTATATCTCAGGAACCAGAAGTGACAGTCAATTGATCTTCGAACTTGATCAATGGATCAATAGTAACATTCAAACGAACCTAGGCTTATTACAATCGGTTCAACCCTGTCTGAGAACATTGTTCGTTAAAATAACACGTTCTTTTCGTTACGTTGAAAATCGGTTATTCCAGCAATTTTATTACTTTTCTATAGATAAAGGCAAAACTGATCGTCATAAAGTATAAACGTTTTTAGGTGTCTTAATTTCGATTACATTTTTGATGAAAATTTTGAAAACAATTATTAAAACACAGTTGTATGTTACCACATAGACTAATGAACAGTAACTAATCACCATACTTCCTCTGCTAAACGTTATTTTTATTGTTTATTTTGGAAATGAATAAATCATTCTTAAAAAATGATTTTAGGGGTTATCATTTTTTATTTATATTTGAATATTGATTTTTTCAGAAAAAAACAATAAAAATTACACTAAACATTAAACATTTTGTAAAAAATCATTCGTTCACACATCAGCTCTAGTGATAGAAAAGTAAATTTTAGCAATAGAAATAAGACCAACATAGTCGTTTCGTTAGTTTTTGTAATACCATAGTCACCACAAATTACTACAGGGGGAGGAGTTGGCATCACTAGGAATACGATGCGTTGTTTAAGTGTTGCTCTCAAAAAAGTCTAATTTCAATGTGTTGTTTGATACGTATAGTTAAAAATTTGGTCGAAACATTTATTTTGATTTTCACTAGTCAATTTTTCAAGTGATTGCATGAACTTTTTATATCAGAAAGGCAATAAGTGTACTTTTATAGAAAAGCATCGTTATCATGATTTTGTAATAACACTAACAAGTAGATACAAATTGAATAAGAGAATTTGAAATTTACATTTCACCTGAAAAATATCAATTTTAATGTGGCAACCCTGCACGCTATACGAAATTGCACAAAGCACACTGCAAACGGAGCAAATCCACACGTATCGACGCGTACCAGTTTTGCATCGTCATTTTGAATGGCGATTTGAATATTTTGACACTCATCGCCCTATAATTTCAGAACCGGAAGTTGGATCTGAATGAAATTGCACAGTATGTTTAGAGACAATTAGAGCTTTAATTTTAATCATGATTCGTGAAAATCGGTTTAACATTTAGTGAAAAATCGAAGTGATCTTCGTTTTTGGAAATTTTCTTCACTATTATTGGTGCTTTCGGAAGCGAAAACCGAGGACTAGTAGAGCATATTTCCTTGTTATTCCGGAACCAAAAGACGAATCCAAATGAAATTTAAGAAAATTGTATAAGGCCATCTTTGATTTGAATCTAAGTTTGTGAAAATCGGTTCAGCCATCTCTGAGAACATTGAGCACGTACACACACACACACACACACACACACACACACACACACACACACACACACACACACACACACACACACACACACACACACACACACACACACACACACACACACACACATTTTGTGATCTCGACGAACTGAGTCGAATGGTATATGACACTCGGCCCTCCGGGCCTAGGTTGTAAAGTCGGTTTTCACAGCGATCGCATAGCCTCTCTATATGCGAAAGGCAAAAAGCGTTTTGGGCTACAATCTACAATTTTACACATATTACAAAAAAAAAATCACGAAACTCCTTTTTCCTTTTCAATTTATTGAAATAAATACATTTTCACATTGCCCAGAAGAATCGTGAAATATGGACCTAGAAGGTTTACCTAGTCATCGGTAACACACAAATGACGTTACTACTTTGATTCAAATTAAAGGTCTTACTACCCCATCGAACATTTCTGAGCTTTATCCGGATTCGACCTACGATTCCAGAATTGTAGTGATACGTGTTGAAAGGAAATAATGTCACTTAGTTTTCTCAGAGAAGATTTTCACAAAATTAAATTTAAAAAATTCAAATTCACGGTTCATAACAAAATCCAGTTCCGCAAATATTTATTTTCATTTCTATTTTTTTCTTTTAGTTTGCAGAACTTGTTCGTTAATGGCCATACATAATAGCTTTTAGTATTTATGTTTCTGATGTCCGTTTCTGGAAGCATTCGATTTCCGGCTCTGGAAACAGAAGGAGTTGAGTGTAAAAAGTTACAAACCGCCATATAAGTGATGTAGTAAAAACAGGGACGAAATCTTTCAAATTGGTTCCAAAACGATTCCAATTTGTCAATATTCTCCGATTTTTAGTTCTGGAAGCAGTGGACGTAGTGATCGAAATAAAATTTATTGTAGTATTTGAAAAATGGCGAACACAACGGTCCATGTCACAAAGCAATTTTTTGTAATTCATTTGCGACGAAGGTAATATCGTCAAAATCAATAAATAAATGAATTCCAAACTGTTAGGTGAGCTAGTTCATGAACAAGGTTTACAAAAAGAGTGTGATATTATTCGAAACGAATGGTAAAATTATAATAACAAGTCCCGTACCGCAACCACAAAAAATACCCTAATATTACTATATTATTTCTGAGACGTAAAGTCCTCCGACTTTTTTTATGAAACTCAAGCTTGAAAAAAAGTTCCAATTAAAAATTTAATCATAAATGCGCTCTTTCAATTAGAGTCATAAATAACGCGGGTCACAGTTTACCAAATATATTCCCATATTGTATTGAGATCCTATGACGACGTTACTAATGCATACATTGGTCGGACAGATTCTTCTATGTTACTATGTTACATTATTCGTGGTTAGCAATATGAGCCATGGGAAGCAATACAACATTGAATTCGAATAGGTATGATTTTGTTTTATTTTCCTATGAAAAATTATGTTTGAAGTAAATCGAGCTCCAAGAACGATGACAAAAAGACTATATTTTTTTTATTTACCCATATTCTTGCAAAATCTTTTTTTTTTAATTTGCGACATTAGGCGTTCACGCATAAAATAAAATGAATTATTATATATTGCATGCTGCAAACCAATATAATTTGGTCGTAGAATATACTCACATTGTAAGCATATTATTTTTTGTTTTAGTTCGTAACGATTAGTTTACTCAAAATTTTGAATATCTGATTCCACTTTATGATAGAACATATTCTACACATTGACCAAAATGGTGACAGCACCAAGAAATTAACCAATGTTAGAATAGTTTAATCGTTAAAGTTTTATTTCACGAAAAGTGGCATATTTTTAAAAAAGCATACTTTCAGGGGTTGATTGTATTTTTTCAAGTGAGTTCTAAGGGGAGCACACAATGATTCTATATTAATATATACAAATGATATATTAAATTAATCAGGACACTTAAGTTCAAAAAATAGTTTAATGAATGTTTTCTTTGAATTTATGCCGGCAGATATTTCGCTATCGGTATACTACCTAACCTTTTTTTTGTCAGAATTATTTGTTTATTTGTTTGGAGCCGGGAAAAGCCCGCTGGAGCTGAGGTTCTTTAAACCTCTTTCTCCAACAGTCATAAAACCTTCTCGTCTTTTGCATCTACAGATTAAAAATATCCAACAGATACATTTTTTGGCTTAAAAATACAACTATCACTAATCTTTATCTCAACATAACAAATTAAAAAAAATAAATAAATAAATACAGTAACATGAAAACTCTAACTGTGCCTGTCTCTGAGATCGTAGATAGAATTAAAGCTAACTAGAGAGAGTATTCCGGAAACGTTTTTTTGCAGTAGTACGCGACAAGTGGAAATCGAAAACATCAGAACAGCGATTGAAAAGGCGACACATGCTGAGGAAAGGTTCGTTATATGCATAATTTGTTCTAGCACGAGGTAACCTCAGAAATGGCTGGTATCGAAGACTGCGTTGATGGATGTTGAAATTTAATTTTTGTAACAGATCTGGACAATCAATTCGTGATAATATTAAATCAGAAACAAAAACTGCTTTCGAGACATCACGGCGAACGGATAGCAGGTCAAGATCAATTAGCTTACAACGGTCCTGGTAGCTGGGAAGGTTATGAGGGTCGTTCCAAGGAAGACGACGAAGTGCAAAGCGAACGAAGTTGCGTTGGATAGATTAAATACGCTGGATGCCGTTTTGATAGTACGGTGCCCAAACAACGGCAGCGTACTCGAGAGTAGATCGGACCAAAGTGCAATACAGCGCTTTTAAACAGTATATATCAGTATACCTTACTTATTATCTCTTTTGCAGTAATTTGACCATATGATGACCGAATCATGTCCTCGTTGCTACCTTTGGGAACCGCAAACGGTGTGGTCAACATCATCCAAAATCTGCACACCTAGTAGTTTGGTTTCTTTCTTAGATTGCGTTGCAGAATGCTTGGTACTTTCTCAGACATTCGTAACTTTCACTTAGTTCCATACTAACGATCCACTCACTCACCAATCATCATTCATATTCGACTACGCAGATGCAAAAAAAAAATTTCTACTTTCAAGATTGAGATTGAGTGCATGTTTTTAATTTTTGATACATTCTCATGCGTAGCATCGACAAAGATATAAACAATTAGCGCAAATCAGACAAGTTTGTGTAAGTAGACCGAACATTTCGATCATTTCAAGATAATTGAAGTAATAATCGTTCGTACCACTTTAAACATAGAAGAAGTTTGTAGGATGACAAAACACCGATACGATACAAACGCACGATCCAATGATTGCCTGGTGACCGGGTGAAGCACATTTCCTGCACAAGTGTCTAATTCTCTGGTGGGCTTGCAATAGAAGATATTCGTACCTTTCGTTGCAAATTGGTTACCGTGAAGGAATCTGTCGCTTGGATTACTAGCTATCCTATCGATAAAACGGAATCTATCATTTCGATAGTTCCTACAGCGTTACTAGTGTTTATTTGGACACCTAGTCGAATATGGGAAGTATGGAAACCTTGTAACCCCTATACTCGGCTAGAGTAGCCTGGAATGAATTTAAATCACATTCACACTGCAGAACTATCAAAGAACTTAAGTGCCTAACCCTCCAAATGTATTACTTTTACTAATTGATTTGTCTTATATAATTTGATAAAGCTTAAACACTGTCTTATTCCTTTTTACTCACATATAGCCATAAAAAGTGTTGGAATTACCTATGGATTCGCAGCAAATTTTTTTTTCAAATTCTAGTGTTGTTCTTCAGGTAAAAAAAAACAAACTGATTTTGTCAGGTGAACCAGCGGTGAGAATTGACTTTGTGATCCTTAACGATATATAAGCGCTTTGCAGTGATAAAAATATACAAAATCGTAACAACGTAATTCACAGTTCCGCAACTAAAGGGTGATTTTTTGCTGGTATTTTTTTGGCAACATTGTTTTTGACAGATCCCGCGTGAATCGTGGCTTGTGTCATTGTCAAACTTGTTCAGTTTGGTCTATAATTTAATTGTGAATCGTCGTTTGGTCTATATTTTAATCATAAATAAGCGTTCGCAAAGTTGGAGGCAAATCCACTCGAAAATTTGTGTTCAGCGACGAATCTCTTTCCTGGTTGAATGAATACAAGAAGCAAAATCGCCGCATCTGGAGTGAAGACCAACCAGAAATATTGAAAGAGCTACCAATGTATCCCAAAAAAATCACTGTTTTGTCAATTTTCTTGTTTTTTTTTGTAATTTTTAAACCAAATTCTATACCTCTTAAAAATCACCATTTATATGTTCTTCTATTTCATGTCGAGTGCATGTTAAACAAGTTAGTGTATTAGAAATATGTACTCAAAGCTATTCATCAGCTTCAGTGCATTTATCACGACTGTCATTGCTTACTTTTATGAATGGTGTAATTTTGTCTTTCGGATATCACGTAAAAAACCATTGATGATCGTCTACATGAATAATTTTCCAAAAACTTACCGTGCTATATTAGAGGTAATTTTAAATCATTCGTGCTTGGATATTTTCATTAAGAACCAGTTTCATTTTTTTGCCACCATTAAATTCTATTGTCCAAAGTCACATCATTGCACTTTCACTAAGATGTAACAATTCATCATCACTGTATTAGTTTTACAAGTTTGTTGGTATGAACTAATGAATACTGCAAAAGTAGTTTAAAATTCGTATCCGTATTGCAATAATACACCTAAGCAGGGGCGGCAAGTTCCATAAAATATTGGGGGGACGCAAAAAATTACAGATCTTTGAACTTTGCAATATACAAAGCATTTTTATGAAAGAAACGGAGAGGTTAGAGCAAATAAAAATCAACCAAGTAAAAATTACAAACATTTTCCTTACTACTCCAGTAATAACCTCATGTTTACATCAATATTATTAGGAGATTCTATAAAAAACTTTTCTTTGAATACTGAATAGGACAAAAAAAGTTTCTAATAGTACTGTTGTTGTACCGTTGATTTCTACTGTCACGTCATTACACTCTCACAAAGTCACTATTTTCACAAAAGTGAATCAAACGTTATAATACAGATAGGTATTTCGGGATGTTATTTACATCCTTCCTCAGTGTATCGGTTTTATAATTGCAATTTTGTACCCACAACCGTGTATTTTCGGAAGCTGTATCTGGATAAAATTCTATATTAACTTATGGAAACATAATACTTTTCCTTTGAATCTAAGTTTGCGAACAGCCATTTCTGAGAAATTGGGGTGATCTCCGGTTTGGAGCACACGAGCATTTTTCCGATACTTCCGGAACCCGGAACGGTGTTCCGGTATTCTCAAAGTCAACGTATTTGGTCATTAACTAACCATACCTGTCTAATTGAATATATACGGCTATTTGAATGTATTGGTTTGATTTTTACGTGTCATGTATAAAAACATGCTCCTGAAAATGGAATTTTTATATTTATCAGCCTAGAGTTCCTGAACAGGAAATCGTATCCTGATGAAATTCGGTAGTGTTATATAGGGTTGAAGGATATTTCATTTGAACCTAAGCTTGTGAAAGTTATATTAGCAGGTTCTGAGAAAATAAAGTGCACTTTTTTAGCTCATTTTGCACATTTTACCCCGTAACTCGGATTTTGCATATTTTACCCCGTAAGTCGGATACAGATGAAATTTAATAGTACGATATGTGACTGCAAGACTTTGAACCAACACGCGGGCGACTCTGACTCCGAGTAAAACGAACACGTGGTACGCGCCCTAAACAACAACTCATAAAAAACGGAATAAAATAATCAAACTCGTGGTGCGACCCGAGAAGAGCGAAAACTACGCCATTGGAATCCGATCTAGAGCGACCCCAGGTTGCTAAAACAAACATCTCACAAGTTGTTTGGGCGACTCTGAAAATATTTAAGCTTCATTTTTTCAATTTAAGGCGACAGCAGATCACTCTTAGATTTCTACCTGTGTCTAACAGACTTGTGTCGTCACCAGAGATGCCAGATATTTTCATAGGAAATCTGTATTACTCTCTACAAAAAATCTGTATTTATTTGTATTCACTAACTAAATTAAATTTCAACAACACAATGATGTTAAAAGATGTTATTCCAACACATTATGGCTGTAGAATGGTAGATTCAATGAGACCAAGACTTTGCTTTTTTATTTTGCTTCTTAGGAGATTCGTATTAAATTTAGGAAATCTGTATCAAATCTGTATTCTGTGTGCGTATGTAAAAATATGTCTAATACAGATAAATCTGTATAAATGGCATCTCTGGTCGTCACAGAATAGCGATTTCTGACAACCAACGGGTAGATTTAAAGATCAGAAGTGAAAATATTATACAAGATTGGAGCTACGCTCGAACCCTGCGGAACACCTGCTCGTACCGTAAAGAGTAGCAATTCAGAATAACAATTCTGATAGCTAACCTGAAGAGTACGATCAGTTAAATAGTTTTGAAGCATTTTGATCAAATAAATAGGAAACTGGAAATCAGACATTTTTGTTATTAAACCTTTGTACCAAACTCTGTCGAATGCTTTTTCTATGTCTAGAAGAATAATTCCAGTGGATAACCCAGAAGATTTTTTTGCTTTTATCATGTTCGTTACTCTGACAAGTTGATGAGTAGTTGAATGTTCATGAAGAAATACAAACTGCTCTGGTAAAAAAATTGACTTCTCATTTATATGAGACATCATTCTCAACAAGATTTTTTTTTAAAGTTGACTGATAGAAGAAAGTAAACTAATTGGTCGATAACTTGATGTTGCTGCTGGGTTTTATCATGTTTGAGGATAGGAATTACTTTAGCGTTTTTCCATCTTTTTGGGAAGTAAGCTAATGAAAAACACTTATTGAAAATTTTAACCAAGAGTCTCAAGGCGACATCGGGAAGATTTTTAATAAGAATATTAAAGATTCCATCATTACCAAGTTTTTGAGTTTCCTAATAATTGACTTAATTTCATCAAAATTCGTCTCAATAATGTCATCTTGTAATAACACTTGAGTTGAAATATGACAATATTTCAGTTTGACTTCATTTTCAATAGGACTCACAACGTTCAAATTAAAATTGTGGACACTCTCGAACTGCCGAGCAAGTTTTTGAACCTTTTCGCAATTTGTAAGAAGTATTGGATTTTCTTCCTTAAGAGCAGGAATTGGTTTCTAAGGTTTCTTAAGAACCAGAAAGGATTAGAATAAGGTTTAATTTGTTCAACTTCGTCAGCGAAATTTTTATTTCGCAAAAGAGTAAATCTATGTTTAATTTCTTTTTGTAAATCCTTAACTATGTTTTTCATAGCAGGATCACGAGAGCGTTGATATTGTCGTCGACGAACATTCTTCAACCGAATGAGCAGTTGAAGATTGTCATCGATGATAGGAGAATTTAATTTAGTTTGAGCTTTGGGAACTGAAAGATTTCTAGCTTCGATAATATAATGATTCAAATTATCTATTGCTGTGTCGATGCCGCAGAATTTTCTAGAATAATTTCATGATCCACATGATTTTCAATGTGAAATCTGTATTCAAAATGATTGGCTCTATGGTAGTTGAATATAGAACTAACTAGATTAATTATAGTTTTTTTTGGAAAGTCTGACTGTTACAGGAAGATTATCTGAGTCAAAGTCAGCATGTGTAATCGGTTCACTACAAATGTGACATTGATCTGTTAGAACCAGATCAATTGTAAAGGATTTTTCACGGAAGAGAAGCAAGTCGGATTACTGGGATGAAGAACTGTGAAGTAACCAGCTGAGAGTTGATTATGAAGTATGTTACCATTAATGTTATTTTGCCACAGGACATGCTTTGCATTTAAGTCCCTTATTACAAAAAAATTCGGTCGATATCTTGTGAGTTTTTGTAAATCGCCTTTAAAGAAATTTAATTGTTCACCGGTGCATTGAAATTGCAAATATGCTCCAGCGATGAAATAAATTCCATGAATGGTTTCAACTTCGATTCCCAAGCTTTCAATAACTTTAGTATTGAAAGAAGGTAAAATTCGATGTTTAATTTATCGTTAGACAAAAATTGCAACTCCACCACCCCTTCTAGTAAACCTGTCAAATCGATGAACCACATAATGTGGATTGCTTTTCAATTTGACATTTGGTTTAAGAAATGTTTCTGTCACAATGGCAGTATGAGTTTTGTGAACTTTGAGAAAAATTATAAAATTCAACTTCACTCGATTTTAATGATCGAGCATTCCAATTTAAAATATTCAAATAATTATTTAACATTACTGTTAAATTTTAAATTCATTATAATATTATTTGCAAATTGCCAAGCCACTTGAAATGCTTCAAAAAGTGATGAAGACGAATTCATTCGGATGATCATTTGAAAAAGTTGATCTTGTAGGTAGATCATTTTATTTTCCGTTATATTGCCTAAATCGACTTCGTTTAAAGAAGCGAATAGCATTGAAGGAACATTGGTAGGTAGATGTCTACCTGTTACGCTAGTGTAACTGCTATTAGAAGAAAATGACTTTGCCGATCTACCTATTAATAAATTGTTTTCATTAGAAGTCGAATTGGAAGGCGTACTTGCTTTGTTTTAAATTCGGAAAAAAATTGCTTTAGAAGAATTAGGCGTGGCATTTGTAACGTTTTTTTGATTTTCAGGTATGTTCTGTAAATTTAAGGTCGTTGATTTGACTTGTTGTCTAAGCGAACGAGTGTTTAAATTTTTTTCCCTGACAGGACGTTTCAAATAATTGTATTTATGATTTCCGTCGCAATTTGACCATGAAAATGTATCAGTGGTTTCATTCATTGGACAAACGTCTTTCGAATGCGATTTACCATAATTCAAACACCGTATATCAATATGACATTTTTTGGTTCCATGGCCGAAGCCTTGGCAACGACATTGCGTTAAGTTTGCAATACCATTATGCCGTTTATAATGTTCCTAATAAATTTTAATGTGAGAAATGAAACGTACTTTTTCTAAAGTTTTCAAATTGTTCACATCACTTCGATTGAAGTGTTTTAGACAAAGTACATGGGAAATTCCAGAGCGTGGTTTAGAAGTACCATTCGCTCTTTTTTCATAAGTATTACTTGGGAAGGGGCAAAACCAAGCAATTCTTTTAGTTCATTTTTAATTTTATCAGTACTTTGATCATTTGATAAGCCTTTCAAGACAGTCTTGAAGGGTCTGTCTGATTTTATATCATATGAATAAAATTTATGAAGTTTCTCGGACAAATATCGGATAAGACTATCGTAATCTTCCAATCCATCAACCAAGACTCGACATTCTCCTCTTCGTCCGATTTGAAATGAAACTTTCACTAGAAAGCTCAGTATGGAATTCTTTGAAGTCGGTAATCATCACCGTCACTGGATTGGCAAGCGTCCATTTTGGGAATTTTAGAAGAATTTTCTTCTATGTCGCTACAATCGGATTCAGGGAGAATCTCGTAAAGATTGTTAGGCGGCATAGAATCAACGGAAGGGAAGTCCATCCGTTTTCTTTTATTTTTACATTCAGATTCTATAAGATCGTGAATGTTATTAGAAAAATTTTGAATAACGGATTGTGATTTATTCCGTATTGAATTCTTTTTAGCCTTAGGCTTGTTGCCTTTCCGGTTGGACGCAGGCATTTTTGAAATGAATGAAATTTGAAATTAAATTCGAATAGACTGCTAGTTTTGTTGAGTCTTGATAAAGACTGATTTTATGGTAGTCTTAATAAAGACTGATTAGTCCGAAGAATAATTCTTTGGATGGCTAGCCTTAAAAGGGGCTGATTTATTTATTAGTCTTGAAAAAGACTGATTATATTAGAATATCACTCTTTGTATAGCCTTGAGAAAGGCTGACTAATTGTTAGTTTTGAAAAAGACTGTTAGTGATTCGGGTAGCCTTGAAAAAGGCTGAAAGCCTTGAATCAATGAAACTCTACGTAGCCAGAAAAAAATTCCAGGAGCCAAGAGCTATATGCGTGCGGTGCGAACGTTCGTTCAACACGGACTGCCGGGCCTCGGTTAAAAAGTCGGTATTCACAGTGATTGCATATCCTTTCTGCATGAGAAAGGCAAAAAGGTATCGAAAAGAGGATCACCATTTTTTTCAATGCTGTAACACAATCGTGAAAATGCATATTCTCATTTATGTATGAACAAATCGAGTTTACATCTTTTCCTCTGATCATTAGGCTATAGAAGGTAAGAGTACGTGGAGAGATTCCCAAGATTTTAACTGACACTAAATTGTACTGAATCACCAACGGTTATACACGATTAACAATATCATTCATCGAACTCAGTATTGTTATTCTCTGCCTATTACTAACTTCCAATGTAGCTTGCGAAGCACCCACACTTCAGCACAGAATCTCATGTATATTGTCTGTCGTGGTTCCGTTGTTACTCTGTTTCCTGTCGGTTGAGGCATTGAAATTTATGCCCTCTTTTATGCTACTTGCAGTACATTGGGAAACCGTGATATGCGATATACTTCAATATGTGTAGAGTGTTGGCATACAAAAAGATACGCGCCTCTACGTTCTGATAAATACACTAACTTTTCAAGAAGAAATTGGGTTGATAACGACTCTTATGTGCAGGGCGAGCACAGCATCAAAAACGACAGTGTACTATAATAATTAAATGGATCCGGGGAAAGGAATCAGCGGACTGTCTGCTGGGTGGTTTGTGGGAGGAAATGTAGCGTGTACGCTCAGAGAAACGGTAAATATGTTGGGGAAGGTCAAAAGCATCATCATCGTCATTGCGTTAGAAAACAGAAAAGCATCAATAATGTGGGTATCTAATTAGTTTAAAGATATACTTAAAATAGCAACAGTCGATTCTATTCTTGCCTCAGATAAAGCTAAGCATTAGCATTTGAATGCATTAAATTTTGATTTATTATTTTATTATTGGTTTCAAACATGCAAACTAGAACGTAAATTTTCACTTTAGGCACGTCAACATTATTATGTATACCACGGTACCATATTTTGATGAATCTTCAAGTATAAGACAAGATTTACAGGAAAAATATCTATTCCTAATCCACCTATTGGTATGATAATGCATTTCGCTTGTCATCGATACAGTCTCATCAAAACCTTTCTATTAAGAATATTTCTGACACCAATTTGGGTCAATCAACAATAGACCATAGGATTCATTATCATAATCGTTTCAAAGTAGTAAACTATTCTAAATAGATAATTAAATGAAGAATAATTTAGTATGAAATAGATGATAATAATTTATTACCTTAACGAATAGAATTGAAATATTGTTTTAACTTATTTTTTGTCATTATAAAATCGAAAGCTTGTGAATGCTTGTTGTATACAGTCATCAATTGATTTGACGGAAGAGGAAGTCTTTTCCAATATAATTGACGAAGTGAAAATTATAAAAATTGTTCTTGTACTGATTCTATTCTTGGTAAGTCTTGGTATTCTCACTTTCCTCTATTTCTGAAAAGAGTTTTATATCGTTTTTAAAACAAAGGGAATGTCGTTGACAGATAAATAAAAGAGGGCCCAAATGTGATCCCTGGGGGATCCTGGAACTGACGTGAATGGAACTCGATTTTTACCCTAGAAATTAACAATTTGTTGACATATTTATTAGATAAGATTCCAACCATTTGAGAAGACCTGGCAAGATTCCCATTTTTTGTAACATAAACACAAGCATAGATATGTCAATACGATCGATTGCTTTGCTGAAATCTGTATAAAGAGCTTCTTTGTGATTTCCCTTGCTCATGGCCGCCAAGCTATAGTTAACAGTTCAATCTGATTCACATTAATATCTTTAGTGAATTCTGGAAAGAAATTTAAATATTCACGAACATCCTCAGAAAACTTCGTGTAGATTTGTTGAAAAAAATAGTTAAATTGAATTGAGTTGGTGATTCTATTACATAGGAATCATCATGAATATTAGTCAATAAACAATCAAAATAACAGTTTTGCTGATATTTTACATAATTTATTCGATTAAGACCTAAACCGGATATTTCGTCAAGCAAGTAATGAAGTGTTTCATTCTTCATTTTTCCTCGTTTCTGAAAACGTTGTAAATGTTACCGAGGACTTTCGTGCTGTTAACACTTTCATCCCGATTAGTTTCGGTTGCTAGAATAATTCCATAAGAGCATCCTAAAATTTTTTTATCGATTTCATTAATCTTAAGTGCGCTCTTCATACAATTAAAATTTTGACAATATGCAACGATTTCTACCGACGACACTAGACGAGGAGATCTTTCAATTCATTCAGATTGATTCGGATAGTTCACCTTTCAACATTTCTGAAACCAAGTGTATCACCATTAATGAAATAATTATACGGATAGAAAAATTGCTTTGGCGATTACATCACTTGTACGATTATATCTCCGAAACTTGCAGTATCAGCCATATGATCTTCGAATTCGATAAATAACCAAATTTTAATCTCGAACGAGGCTAAAACTATTAAAATCGCTTCATCCATACCCGAGAAAATAAAGCGGTAATGAGATTGGTGTTTACACAACTTATACCTATATATCACCGGAACCGTAAAAGACACTAGAATATTATTTAAACACCGTTCAATTATACTATATATCACGTAACTGTACACAACAACACTTTGAAAAAGGATAATAAACTTTATGCATTCATCATCAGTGTATCAGGTTTTAGGGTGGAAACTTATTATTCGAAATACGTATCAGTGATGTAACGTTTATTATACATTTGCAAAGTGTTGTGTATAGTGACGTGATGTAGCATATAGTAGAATTGAATGGTGTTATACTATTCGAGTGAAATTTGTCTACTCAACGCTCAAGTGACAAATTAGCGTAAAAGACAGCAATTTGAACTTCAAACCTGTTCAATGAACCAATAGTAGTCTCCAAGCGAGCATAACCATGTTGGCATGGGTTTAGTCATCAACGAGAAAATTGAGCGGCAAAACAACGCGCTTGTTGGTCTCATCACTTATACTCCCGGATCGAGCAATCACAGCCATTGTATCTTGTAACTTCATTGAAGGCCCAATAGTAGCCTAATTCAGCAATAAGAAATTCTTGGAAAAGTGCGCTTACATACATACACACACAAGCATTTGCTGATCCCGTCAACTGAGTCGAATGACTTGTAACACTATGGGTTTCCGAGGCTCCGTTAAAAAGTCGGGTTTTCCAGCGATTCTATTACCTTTCTATAAAGAAAGACAAAAATAATTCCAAATATTTTTCATTGATTTGCATGATTTTCTAGAGCTAGAAAAAATCCCAGAATGATAGATAAATTAATTTTTTTAATTGAAGAGGCTACTAGGTTTGGTATATTCAACAATAATGTTTCGGCCCAAACTTGGTACAAATACTTCTTGCTCATCTGAAAATGTCATAAGGATATTTTAATAGGGGAGGGAGCGTGGTAAGTGTTTTTAACAGGGGGAGTCATGAAAAAATTTGTCTGATTTGACGAGAATCGATACATTTTTTTAGGACCGTAGAAACATTTTGCATATATTAGATATGATTATATGCGGGGTGGATGTAGCAAGTGCCTTTAAAAAGGGGGGTATAATGTTTGTAATGGCATAACTCCGGAATTACTAAACGGATTGCTATCAAACTTGACAAATGTACTTCTTGCTCTTCAGAGATGGTCATAAACGTATTTCTATGGGGGGAGGGAGTGGGGGAGGTGAGCGCAGCAAGTGTCATTAACAAGGGGGGGGGGGGGGGGTTTGGTTCATGAAAAAATACATATAACTTGACTAAAATCAATATCTTAGAAACATTTTGCATCCCGTAGATATGATTTAATAGGGGATCACAAAAATATTCACAAGAGGGAGGGGGAATAAGTATTCTGAACATTGATCTGAATTGACGAAATCATACAATCAATGTGCATTTTATTATGTAAATTGAGAAAACTGTCGACTCAAGGTAATTGAAATAAGATTACAACAACATTTGTATTACTGAATCATTATTCTATAGGTTTTCCTCCCCGATGAACTACCAAAACGGTTAAAGCCTTGATAAAATAAATTATATAAAAACGTTATTCTATAGTACGAATGTAGTTATGATGTCAAAATGTCTTTCGTTATAAAATAATCATTATCAGATGGAAAATTTTGAGCAATTAATGATGTCATAAAAAATTTTATAAAGAGGAGGGAGTAGCAAGTGTTCATAGCCATGGAAGCCAAAGGTATTGCAGATCGAATGTGACGAGGAAGTACGGAAGTACGTTACAAGCACATATACATAATAATTCAAGTATGTTACAAGCGCATATACATATGAAACTCTAAGGTTACTAAGAAGGTATTTATAGACAGATAAGTGTTTTAAATGTTTCTAATAAAAGGGTTCAAATATAAAACTAACCCAATTTGTCGAGAATACTAAGAAAATTATGATTATTGGGAGATCTGAGATGGGACACTGATCATTCGCAATCTGATCATGAATGAAGTGTTGTTAAATCGGGATGCCGTTTAAGTTATGTTTCACTACAATCAGGGTATTTCACTAAGCAGGACAACTTCGAGATTTTTTTCGGCCTTCACTTCACGAAACATCTCCGAGCAACGCCGGGTAATTCAGCTAGTTTTTTATATAAATTATCTAAACAATTTCGAACTGAAATTTTTCATTACCAAATTATAATGTTGCTTATATATTATTTATTATAGGCATAAACCATACTTAAAATACGTTTAAAATTTCATAGATTTTTTTTCGGGATCAAGAACCGTTTAACACTTTTCCAGTATTTGCTGTGATATTTTATTAATTTTTAATAGTAATTAGAATTAACAGCAACTCTTCCTAATCAGTAAAATATGATAATTACTTGAATAAAGAAAAGACTTTAAGCACAATTTTTCTATTTTTCACAATCCATTAAAAACCGGTGTATGTTAAGTTGTACACCCAATGAAACCATGAAAATGAAAAATAAAACATGGTTTCATTTGATGCTATTCATATTCATCCGGTTCCGAAATTACATCCCTACATGATTATTATTTTGTTTGATAACTTAACATTGCAAATCAAGTTACTATTCTGCCTCATATTGAGGTTGTAATATAAAAAAAATGTGTTGAAATTTTTATTGCTATTACTTCTATTCATTGTCCTTTAATGTTGAATGTCTACGATAATATTGAACAAATTTTTAAACAAAACAAATGAGAGAAGAATCTAAGCCAAAGAAAATCAAATTCAGTGAGAGAAAATAAATGTATTTTTAAATCAGTTTTCGTCAATACCCGGTAGACATGTCTATGAACTCAATTTCGCGTTTCTTTTTCTATAGCTTTGTCATACCGGCTTTTATTCAAGTTCATTCGTCTGGCAATTTGGTTTGACAACGACACATAAAAAAGAAACTAGTGTGATCGTGCTAATAAATACATGCATCACACACACACACACACACACACACACACACACATATATATATATATATATATATATATATATATATATATATATATATATATATATATATATATATATATGTGTATATATGCCGCTACGATCAACTATTTTCGAACGCAACAGGCCAATTTTGTATGCTCCCTAGTCTGCTCAACTTACTCAGTCAATGTTCGCACGCAGAACAGTTTCTGAATACATACAAAAAGCTACTGAATACGATAGGCGATGACGCGACAACAAGCTAAGTTATGCTGCGCCTTAAGTGCGAATAACGAATAACCAAGCTTCTTTTAATGTATGTCCTTATACTTCTTGATAATGACGTCGATTTCCACTCTCACACGACCCTTTTATGCACATTATGTATAATAATCATTCAACTTGATCACTTGTGTGACAATGCAAGGGTGATATTCTTTATTTTCTTTGTGGAATACAGTAATGGTCTGGTTGGCTGACTGGAGCCTTATGTATTATATAGTTTTGTAAGACGGTTAACCTTTTTCCGTTCCGTTTTACCTTGAAAAACCATAAACCAATAAGTATTCACCAACAAATGTACTCAAGATTTAAAAAAAACCGTTTGTAGTTATCGATACATAACTTCATTTCACACTTATCAGTTCGATTAATTGAAGAACTTTCATGCTATCTAATGTTAAAAATTTGTATGCAGGCTTGCTTTTATGGTTTAACTTAGCGTTAAGAAAAAACACAAATTCTCGAACCAAATACACCAACCAAAAGGTTGAAATTTTAATCTGATTAACGAATCGAACCGTCTTTTTTCTTCCTCTTCGTTTAGTTGTTCGGTCTTCTGACAATGAATGTCGGTGTCCATGCTTGGACGCCGAGCGTGGAACGAATTCACATAGCCACGGCGTTGTTTAGAGTATCCGCACAGGGAACATCGAGGCAAATAGCTTCAAACTCAAGGTAGGCTCGGGAGCAGCCGGTGCTATAGCACAGACGAGGAGAGTAACCGCAGTTTCTCACACGTACACATATAAGTATATCCGGCAATGAAAAACCGGTTTTTGTTCTTTCTCGCATGATTGATTAAATACAAATTCTAGAAACGCTGTTTGGCTTTCTGAATTGGTGCTTTGGGAAAAGAATGAAAAGTCATATTATTAAGAGTCTCGATCTGGATATATACATTTATATAAGAGAAAGAGTGGTAGTTCTCGGTACCACCGGTACGGTAGCGAAAGGGTTGAGGTATATTGGTGTATTGCGGACTTCTAAATTGTAATAAAAATACGATTATGCTAGTGTGTAGGAGCCAAGAATCTTTATGTAGCCCTCTGGAAATACTTTCATTGTATGATGTAGAATAATATCACATTCATCGTTGAGCCTCGACCTTATGTTCTACCAGGTTTTCTTTATGGAAGAGGAAGCATTAACAAATGGGTTAAATGAAGAACAAAAAATGGTAGACTAAAAATTGTTGGTTCCCACGTACCAAACCCAGAGTTCGTTTCTCGAAAAATAACCGCTACGACTTAAATAGCTTTACATAGTTATTTTAAGTCGTGCGCGTTTTCAGATATTGTTTCAGGTTGCAGCCTTATAATAAAATCGTGTTTCGCTTTAGTCTTAAGGCTCAAGAATACAATCTTTTCATAAACTTGATGCACATTGAACTGATTTCTGTTGTGGGATTAATTAAATAAGTTCACGTTTATTGCCAACGAGAGCTAGGTCTGTCTAGAAGTTATTTTGCTGTATAACTAACCCAATCCGTTTGATAAATACGAGAAAATGTTGCAAAGTCTGTTTTATCAATCTTATTGATGGTTATATTGATATGACGTGATAATATTATGAATAAACAGTTAACTAACTGGTATTTCAGATAACAGTAACAGCACAGACTAACAGACAGGACACTCAAATTAGATTCCTTAATGATTTTAACGGTCATTTCGAATATTCCTTTAGTTTGGACAGTACTCGCATATGGCATGATGGCGCCACGTTACCCTATCAAAAACATCCTGTCTGTCATCTAGACTGTGTTTATTTTTTTCATTTGCCAACAGATTTGTCATTCATACAGAATTACCTGTGATGTATTGATGTGTATACGTCCATGCGAATTTCATGCAGGATACAAATTTAATACATATTGCCAAAACTATATACAGAATTGTGTCTACTTCTCATCCTTCAACACAATACAAAATCGAACCCGTTTTGTTACAATATTTACTTACTTCTGGTCTGCCGCCACTTGATTTTTCATTTTCAAATATTATGATGAAATCAGGCATCCCTGCAAACAGCTGATCGGTGTTGACAAACGAGGGGGAACCAACTAGTAAAAAAAATTACATAACACAAGGGATGTACCGATAGTAAAAAGTTCGCGCAGTACAATATAGGTGGAACTAGTGCATCACCAAAAAAATATTTTTATAGGAATTTACTCATACTGTCATGTCTGTTAGTCTGTGGTAACAGTGTCAGGCGTCAGTTAATGCCTTAACTGAGCTGAATTAACTGCAATTTACGAACATATTACTTCCGTTGGTTTTTGGTATCGATAACTACCCAGGTAACCAGTAAGCACTGATAATGGCAGTAGCCTTTTATAAGCACCAGAAATTTTTATAACTATATATATGCAATATGAAAGCTCATCTGTTGTAAATCGATCAGATTTCAGTTTTCAGTATAACACATGGATCAATAAGTACCGAGACTAAAGCAGAGATGGCACTCGTAGTAAACCAGTAACCACGTCTTTCTAGAGTACTAACCTTTGCCTGAAACGGGTAAAAATTTTAAGTCGATCCGACCAGAAACAGCTAGGTTATCGAGGTTGGAGTCAAGTCGTTTTGTGGTTTGTTTAAAAATAGAAAAAAACCGAGTTTCGTGTTTTGATAAAACACTGTTTTTAATGGGTAAAAACATAGTGCAAGCGAAACAATGGATTGAAAAATCTTATCCGGATTCTTGTCCATCAAAAGCAACGATTTGTCGATGGTTCGCCGAGTTTAAACGTGATCGTATCGACACAAATGACGCGGAACGCTCGGGTAGACCTGTGGAAGCCGTTACACCGGAAAATGTGAGTGAAGTGACAAAAAATATAATGAAAGATCGTAAAGTGAAGCTCCGTGAGATTGCAGAGATGACACAGATATCATATGGAAGTGTATTTACTATCCTTCATGAAAAATTGAGCATGAAAAAGGTTTTTTCCAAGTGGGTGCCGCGATTGCTTTCGACGGAACAAAAACAGCAACGAGTCGATGATTCAGAAAGCAGTTTATCGAAAAAAAAACGTTGGAACCATTGTATCACCCTAAAAGGTGATTATGTTGATGAATAAAAAAAAAATTTGCAAAAAAAAATGTTGTTTCCATTGTTAGTCTCGGGACTTATTGATCCATGTGTTACACATTTGTCATAAATAAACATTATCTAAGAATAGCCGTATATTTTCTAATTTTGCCTTTTTGCGTAATGTTTGGAATGGGAATTTCCTAGCTAAACGTACTAAACAATTTGACGTTGGATCCAAATAAAACTCATTAGATTTATCTCATTATTCTAAATTTAGAATCTATTAGGAATTTTCTAGTAGATCCGAAACTCTGGAACGCGAAGTGAGTTCCACTTTAGATTCTTAAAAAATTCACTTCTGGAACTTCCGAAACCGGACATTGCAAACCAATGTGGCAATTGGAATTACGGCCATCAATCGGCAAGACCTATAATTCAATGTAATCTGGTGAAAATTTTGGTAGAATCCTCCTTCCTTTTGTGTAGAGACTACAATGGGAAGTCTCCTTCCTTTCTTTTGTGTAGTAACTAAACTGGGGATTTTCAAGCCGGCACTACATCAATATGTTTGATACACATTCGTAAATACATAAACAAGTGCTACGATGCCGTAATATTTTCTTTGGAAAAAGAAAAAAATGTTTTCTAGCGAATTGTTCAGTTTATAACTATTTTGGTCTATTATTTTATGCAGCACACTTCGGTATGAATGTTTATTATTGAAAATATGTTTTTTTTGTATGTCAGTCCCGTCATTCAGTTTTAGAAATTTTGAGAAAGGATTCAGAAAAAAATTATCGACCTTGTTTTTCATAAAATGTTTCCAATGAATGATGGAATGTATAGAGCTATTGTACAAATAGTCATCTCATTAACAGAGTCAAAATTGGCGGTGTGGTAACGAACTTGGGAACGGGTGCGGAGGACGACAGACTGCCGGTCCCAGACCTCCAAGAAGTCGAGGAGGAGGTAAGCCGGTTGAAAAATAATAAAGCCGCTACCAACTACCAAGCGAGCTACTAAAACACGGTGGTAATACACTAGTGAAAGCACTGCACTGGGTGGTTATCAAGATCTGGAAGGACGAGATTTCACCGGAAGAATGGATGAAAGGAATCGTGTGTCCCATCTACAAAAAGGGCGACATACTGGATTGCTGCAATTACCGCGCTATCACTCTGTTGAAAGCCGCCTGCAAGGTACTCTCCCAAATCTTATACCGTCGACATTCACCGATTGCAAACGAATTCGTGGGGCAATATCAGGCAGGATTTATGGGCAAACGTGCTACATCGGACCAAGTGTTCGTCATCCGCCAGGTGTTGCGAAAGTGCCGCGAATACAATGTGCCCACACATCACTTATTCATCGATTTCAAATCAGCCTACGACACAATCGATCGATATCAGCTATGGAAAATCATGCACGACTACGGATTCCCGAACAAACTGATAATACTATTGGTCAAGGCTACGATGGATCGAGTGATGTGCGTTGTCGGAGTATTGGGGATAAACTCGAGTCCCTTCGAAACTAACAGAGAGTTACGGCAAGGTTCTGGCCTTTCGTGTCTGCTATTCAACATTGCTTTGGAGGGTGTGATAAGAAGAGCCAGGATAGACACGAGTGGCACGATTTTCAGAAAGCCCGTCCAGCTACTTGGTTTCGCTGATGATATTGACATTATAGCACGCAACTTTGAGAAGATGGAGGAAACGTACATCGGAATAAAGGCTGAGGCCAAGCGGATCGGACTAGACATCAATGTGTCAAAGACAAAGTACATGAAAGGCAGGGACTCGAGAGAAGATAATGTCACCCACCCATTACGAGTTCTGATTGGCGGTGATGAAATCGAAATGGTCGACGAGTTCGTGTACTTCGGCTCACGGGTGACTGTCGATAATGACACCAGTAGAGAAATTCAGAGACGCATATTGTCAGAAAATCGCTTACTTTGGACTGCGCAGGACGCTTCGATCGAGCGAAATTCGCCGTCGTACGATGTTAACTATCTACAAAACGTTGATTAGACCGGTTATCCTCTACGGTCACGAGTCCTGGACAATGCATGTGGAGGATCAACGTGCACTGGGTGTTTTTGAACGGAAGGTGTTGCGAACCATCTTTGGCGGATTGCGGATAGAAGACGGTACCTGAAGAAGGTTAATGAACCATGAACTGCACCAGTTGCTGGAAGAACCAACCCTCGTTCAAACGGCCAAGGTCGGGCGGTTACGGTGGGCCGAACATGTTGTTAGAATGTCGGAGCACAACCCGGTTAAAATAATCCTCGATAATGATCCCACCAGTAAAAGAAGAGGCGCGCAGCGAGCAAGATGGATCGATCAAATTGAGGACGACCCGCGGACCCTTCGCAGCTACCGCGGCTGGCGACGAACAGGCATGAATCGAGTTGAATGGAGACGCCTCCTGTATACAGCAGAGACCCGCGTGGTCTATGACTGAAAGAGCAACATGCTTACCAGCGTGGAAAGTCCACATGATGTTGTGTACAACATTGAAAAAACTTTCTCACAAAAGCAATTGTACTTGGAAGTTTCCCTAGATATTGAAGGTGCCTTTGATAACGTGTCTTTCAATTCAATTCTGGAAGCAGCCCGTGGTCATGGCATACCTTCAAGTATCACAACTTGGATACACGCAATGCTTAGCAATCGATTTCTTTGTTCATCGCTTTGGCATGCAGAGATTAGAAAGCTGAGTGTCTGTGGGTGTCCACAGGGTGGTGTACTATCCCCACTTTTATGGAATCTAGTCGCTAGTTTGTTAAGGTTACTGGTTGGTCGATGGGTTGTTAAGGTTACTTAATAATCTTCGATTGCCGACTATTATCATATATTGATGACCGGTATAAGCATTAACACTCTTTTCGATTTAATGCAACAAGCCCTGCGATCAGTTGAGCAATGGTGTTGTCAGGTTGGATTATCTGTACATCCGGGCAAAACATCAATAGTGCTTTTTACTTATCGTAGGATAATCACAGGAGCTCGTCCGTTACAGTTCTTCGGTTCAGAGGTCACTGTGGTTGATCAAGTTAAATACGTCGGGGTTATTTTTGATTCAAAACTGAATTGGTCTGCTCACATTGACTTCAGGATTAAAAGAGCTTGCGTGGCATTCGGCCAATGCAGACGAGCTTTTGGAAAATGATGGGGACTCAAATTCAGATACATTATCTAATTAATCTACACAATTATTGTTAGACCAATTTTTGCATATGGATGTCTTGTATGGTGGTAGGATAAGTTGCGACAGTTCAGTCAAAGCTAAGTCATCTCCAAAGAATGATTCTAATGGCGATGAGAAGAGCATTCCCGACAACTATTACTGCTGCTCTAGAGGCGCTACTGTGCATTAAACCACTACATGTGTTCCTAAAACAAGAAGCATTGTCTTGTGCATGCCGTCTTAAGTTTACAGGGCTTTGAAACAGTAACCCTATAGACTATGCTACTAGCCACACTCGCTTGTGGTCTCAAATGGTTACCTGGGATAAATATTTACTCGCTCCCAGTGACCTACATATCACATGCAGATTTCGTAAGGAATGGTTGTCTGGTTATTTTGAACGATAAATCGACTGTTGGATGGTCGTGCTGGTGTCTACTATGCCGTCAAATAATCTAGATCAGTCTACTTCACTTGGTACATACTGTACTATGTTTCAAGCAGGAATCTACGCAATTATGTGTGGAATACAATCGGCGCTTTAGCAGAGAATCTGTGGTAAACGAATTTATTTTTGTTCCTAGTACTCAGTTCGAATGATTCACGGTCGAATCTAGTGATCGCATGTCGAACTCAAATTGAAGACCTCAACATTTCAATGCTGTTTACTTCTTATGGATACCCGGCCATTCTAGTATTACAGGAAATAAATGGGCTGATGAGTTGGTTAGAGCTGGTGCAACGAATGATTTCGTTGGTCCTGAATCAGCTTTACCACTTTCAACTAATTGGATGAAGCACAAAATTCGTTCTTGGGCTGCATCCAAACATGTCAGGTACTGGCGCAGCTTGCAAACTCAGACAAAACATTTTTACCAGATTTGAATCTGAAAATCTGTCAACGTGTCGATTGCATTTTCCAAGCATCATTGCAGTATTCTGGCTCTGACTGGACATTGCAAATTCAACTATCACATGGCTACTATTCAGCGTGCTGAGTATTATTCGTGTGATTTGTGTGAATGCGATTACGGTACTTCATATCATCTGATATGTAACTGCCCCGCATTGACGCAACTACGCATCTGGGTTTTTTGATTTTTTGTTCGCTTTATACTAGAGCCAAACGCTGTAATATGGTGCCCCTACCATGCCTACTGCATCACTAGAATTGAGGTTGTCCAAAGAAAATTTGTAAGATAGCGCTCGCGAAATTCGCCAGCGGAACATTCTGTTCCTAGAACCGAGGAATAGAGTGTATGGACAGCACGAGCCTTTTAGAACAGCTTCCGCTTCAATGAGTTTTTCATCATTTTGATTTCAATGTTTCGCTTATGGTGTTTCTCCAACGTCTGCTTAACCAATTCCACGTTGTGAATAATTAAGTTTTTAGTCATTATTTTTAATTAAGACAAGGGGGACGGGTATAGCGTGATGGGATAGTCGATGCCTTTCACGCAGCCCGCCTGGGTTCGATTCCCAACCCCGCACATAGGGTCAGAAAAATTTTCTGGTCCGAAGAGGAGAATGACCTAAGATGTTAAAGCCTCTATAATTGAAACAAAAAAAAATTAAGACAAAATATGTCAGATGATGTTTTTATACAAATTATAAAGAATGTTACACACAGATATTTTGCGTACTCAACGAATTGAATTGAATGGTATATGAATATTCTCTGCAAATAGTTAGCGAAAGATGAGAAAATTATGATTTTCTCTACGTGGTTTCGACTTCCAACTCCCAACCATCAGGATTAAACCTTCATAATCGCTATGAAAACATACACACATCTCGAAAAGTTAGCATAAATTTTTCGCTACCACATTTCGACACCGAACTGAATCGATTCATAGAGCTCTCTAAAAGGTCATTTTGAACATTTGACAAAGGATTCAGACGATTTTCCTTTATTGTCATAGCTAGTTATGTAACTTTTTTTGCTTCAAAATATAGCGTAGTCACAGTGCAATAGTGCACATTTTTTTGTAATTATGTTGCAATTTTTATACATACCACCTATATTTTAAATAGAACATTCACCTGTAAATAGAGAAAAAATATCATTAATAATTTGAATTTTAATTTAATTTCGCAAAATGAAACTTTAATTTAGTTTAACAGTCTAGAAAGGGAAATAATATTAATAGTTATGCAATTTTTTTCACATTCGTCCCAACAAGTTTGGCCGTTTTTTAAATCTGAAACTTTATTGACAAAAATCTATTCTTAATCCACCTAGAGGTGTTATCTGTCACGGGTTGGCGGTTCAATGCATGCGGCGCTGGCCTTCAAGCCAGTTATCATATGTTCGAGCCCCGACCTGGAACGATTGTTAGTGTCAGTAGGATCGTAGTACTAGCCATGCAATGATTCTGTACGCTAAGAATCGACTACGAAGTTTGTTGCAACAGAAAGGCCAAATTCAACAAAAGTAATGTAATGTCAAGACTTTACTTAGGTGTGATAATACCTTTCTCTTTCATCGAAACAGTCTCATTTAAATATTTCTTGCCTTTTTATTAGGATAATTTCTGTCAGTAATTTAGGTTTTTTTTATACCAATTTATCCAGATTGATTCGAGTAGTTCACAAAAGCATGCTTCAGCGTTTATGTCACATATTTAGCATCATTTATGTATGAGAACAGTGAAGCTAATCTAAAAAACCCTTCTTAATCCACCTAGTGGTGTGAAAATGCCTTTGAAAAAAAATGCCAAAAGTCTTAGAATCGCATGAAACGTCGAAATTCTCGTCGAGACTTTCTGGGACTTAGTAAAAATATCAAGTCCAGTCGATTTTTTCAAAAAAAAAAATTTTTTTCTAGGTGACACTAAATCTTGACGTTTCATGCAATTTTAAGATTTTTGGAACCGAAAGTCACAGCCATTTGATCTTTGAACCTGATCAATAGCCCAACAGTATCTTTCAAACGAGCGTAGGTTTGTTCAAATCGGTCGCGTGAAAATACAAAGCGTTTTGTCGGTTACGTCACTTATACAATCATATCTCCGGAACCAAAAGTATAACACTATGGGTCTCCGAGGCTCCGTTCAAAAGTCGGGTTTTCCAGCAATTCTAAAACCTTTCTATAGAAATGGGCAAAAAACCTTTTCAACTCATCTAATATATCCTTTATCCCAATGTTACTCGCTTTCGCTTTTTAATATTCCAAAAGATGAAAAGCGGGAAAAATTTCTAGACGTCTTAATTTCGAGTATGAGATACGATGAATGAACAAATGCGGTCTTATTTTCAAAGGGCTGCCATTTTACGTGCGTGTTTTGTCTGGTACGTCACTTATACCATCATATCTCCGGAAACTTATACCATCATATTTCCGAGCTTTCAAATTACCATAAGCTTGTTAAAATCGGTTTAGCCATCCCCGCGAAAATTGCGCGATAAAAAACTCATTCGGCTACGTCGCTTATACCATCATATCTCTGGAACCAGAAGTCACAGCCATTTGTTCTTCGAGCTTGATGAATGGCACAACAGTAGCTTTCAAACATTAAGCCAGTTAAAATCGATTCAGCCATCCCTGTGAAAAATGCGCAGTAAAAAAGATCGTTAAAAGGTGCACGCACATACGCACACAAACACATATACATACACAACTCACGTGATCTCGTCGAGCTGAGTCGATTGGTATATAACACTATGGATCCGAGGATTCGTTTGGTTTTCCAGCTATTCTAATACCTTTCTATAGAGAAAGACCAAAATGATTACAAATTTAATATTCAATGTATTGTCCATCGCTAGTCACTACTTTTTCCCATGTTTAAGCAATTCACGGATACCCGTTTCAAAAATTCGATCGGTTTGGCTGCAATTCACAATTCAGCTAAATCACACATTCTGTATGTGTCATTTAGCTGAATTGTAGGAGCGTCTATAGGAAAAATATTAAGATGTGTGCAATATCATACTATGCTACAAGGGAGCAATTGACTGGTTCAGAAGACTGAATGTTTAGAACCGATTGGTAAATATGACATTGGATACAATCTGGATGTATTGGTAAGATAGGAAAATATATATTTTTAATTCAAAATTGAAGAACATAAACTAAATATGCGGAACAGATTAAACTCGGTACTCCGTAGAAAGACGCGTCAGCAGGAAGACCGAGAACGTGTTAATGATACAAGAATGTAACAAATGACTTGGGGATAGACTGCCAGTCCCAGAGCTTCAAAAAGTCGAGGGGAAGATAGGCTGGTTGAAAAATAATAAGGCTGCTGGCGTTGACCAACTACCAAGCGAGCTATTGAAACTACCAAGCGAGCTATTGAAACACGATGGTGATACACTAGTAAATGCATTGCACTGGGCCGTGACCAAGATCTGGTAGGACGAGATTTTACCGGAGGAGAGGAACCGTGTCTCCCATCTACTGAAAGGATGACAAACTGAATTTCTGCAATTACGGCGCAAACGCCGCCTACTTCTACCGATTGCAGACGAATTCGTGGGAAACAATATCAGGCAGAATTCATAGGTAAAAAACTCGCAGAGGGTTACGGCAATGTTAAGGCCTTTCGAGTCTGCTACTCAACATTGCTTTAAAGAGCGGGGATAGAAACGAGTGGCACAATTTTCAAAATGTCCGTTTTTGGTTTCGCTGATAATATTCACATTATTGCATGCAACTGGCAAAGTATATGAAGAAGGCGAATGAAACACGAACTGTATCAGTTGCTGTGAGAGCAAACCCTCGTTCAAACGGCCAAGGTCGGTCGATTATGGTGGGCCGGGCATGTTGATAGAATGTCGGGAAACAATCCGGTAGTACAATCGGAGTGAGTTTGTTGATTCGCCAAAACACAAGACTCTGAATTGTTTGGAATTTTTGAAGAATAATTCCTGAACCGTAAGTTGGATCCTAGTGAAATTAATTAACAGTTGATAAAATTATAGGGCAAAAGGCCCTATAATTTCAGAATTAGAAATGAATTTACGAAAGATCGGTTCAGTCGTCTCCGATGTGAGTTCCATTCAGGTGTCTTATGAAAATTAATTCCGGAACCAGAAATCGGGGACTGATACAGCTGAAGCTAATTTGATTAACCACAAACTAATAAATTCTGCAAATTGGACATTACCAGCATTATGGAATTCGCTTCCCTTTACATCGTCACATCTAATAACCTATTTTAATCCACCGAAAGGTATAATTATGTCTTTCTTATAATTTTTCAGCTGAGAAATAAATGAAGCTAAATTTTGAAATTGCTGAACAAAATTTTCGGCACTGCTGAAACTGGTATAACTGAAATCGGTTTGTTTGGCCATCAACTAAGAAAATCTTCAAATTGCAACAGTTTTGAGCACAGTTCTGGACGCGTTTTCCGTTGTCGATTTTATTGACGGTAAGAAATTTGTGATTCCGTAACCGTAATGTAATTCAATTACATTCAGTTCAACATAGACCGCTAAGCAGACGTAAAGTTTTCTCTACTTGAGAAACGTTATAACAAATCAGAAATCAAAACTAATTAGCTAAAGTGGTACGTCAATGGTTGTTTTCTGCTTGTATTCATCCAAGGTTTTGATAACATGCAACCGATTTGTACTAAGTCTGTTTTAGATTTTTCAATGGATTTTATAAAACTATAAAGCCAGTAAAAAAAACATATCAAATCAGTAAAGCCATCTAGAGAAAAATGGAAGTGCACATTTTTTCACCTTTTTTTTAAATAACTATTTATTGGAATATGAGTTAAAATTAAATTATTAACATTTAAATTGGGTGTTCAGCCACAAGTGGTGACTTTTCAGCACTATTATATATATATATATATATATATATATATATATATATATATATATATATATATATATATATATATATATATATATATATATATATATATATATATATATATATATATATATATATATATATATATTTCATTTGACATCATTTGCTTTCGCAATTCTGAAATTTTTTGTAGGGAAAATTCTAAACCTACTTGTATTGTGTAATGGAAAAAAAACTTATATACTAACTTACTAACTAATACAGAGAACGAATCGATTCAATTGAAGATTGCATCGATTTTTGTCGGAATTTGCTTATAATATTATGTGACATTACATCAAATGGTTCTATATTTGTGAGTCTGTGTAACTCATTTGTACTAAACCAGGGAGGACGTTTCAAAGTCAATTTCAGAATTTTATTCTGAATCCTTTGAAGCGTTTTCTTCCTGGTGGAACAACAACTTGACCAAATTGGTACTGCATAAAGCATGGCTAGTCTGAAAATTTGTTTATAAATTAACAATTTGTTTTTTAGACAGAGCTTAGAATTTCTGTTTATAAGAGGATATAAACATTTAATATATTTATTACACTTTGCCTGGATTCTTTCAATGTGATCCTTGAAAGTAAGTTTTTTGTCATACGTTAAACCTAAGTATTTAGCTTGATCAGACCATGTCAATTCCAAGCCATTCAATTTGAGAATGTGATTATTGTTTGGTTCAAGAAAGGAAGCTCTTGGCTTAGTAGGAAAAATAATTAATTGCGTTTTTGCTGCATTTGGTTTAATTTTCCATTTTGACAGATAATCACTGAAAATATTTAAACTTCTTTGTAGGCGATTGCAGATCAGATTTCTTCATGTGGCTAACAGACTTGTGTCGTCACAGAATAGCAATTTCTGACAACCAAGGTAGATTTAAAGATCAGAAGTGAAAATATTATACAAGATTGGAGCTACGCTCGAACCTTGCGGAACACCGGCTCGTACGGGTAGCAATTCAGATTTGCAATTCTGATAGCTAACCTGAAGAGTACGATCAATTAAACAATTTTGAATCATTTTGATCAAATAAATAGGATTTTTTCATCTTTGTTTTGCACTTCATGCGACATATCATCTTGTAGCTACGGAACCGGAAGTTCGTTCACGTACCAACTCTTGTCTCATCTACTTGTTGACGTTTTATTGATAATTGTGAACCGGCTACTTCTTCTCTCTTACGGCGATCGCGATCTTCCACGTTAGAGTTTTGATAGTTCGTTGAAGAATGAAATACGTATTACTAATGAATCGAAACAGCAGCCTACACCTTTTTGCCTTTCTCTATGGAAAGGTATTAGAAAAAACCGACTTTCGAACGGAGCCTCGGAGACCCATAGTGTTATATACCATTCAACTCAGTTCGACGAGTTCGGAAAATGTGTATGCGTGTGCCCTTTTCGAAGATATTTTTACCGCTCAATTTTCTACGAGATGGCTGAACCGATTTTAACAAGCCTAGGCTCGTTTGAAAACTACTGTCGGGCCATTGATCAAGTTCGAAGATCAAATAACTGTGACTTTTGGTTCCGGAGATATGATGGTATAAATGACGTAACCGACAAAACGTGTTGTTTTTTACCGCGCAAGTTTCTCGGAGATGACTGAACCGATTTTAACAAGTCTAGGCCCGTTTGAAAGCTATTGTTAGGCCATTGATCAAGTTCGAAGATCAAATGGCTGTGACGTTTGGTTCCGGAGATATGATGGTAAAAGTGAGGTAAGTGACAAAACGCGTTGTTTTTTTAACGCGCAAGATTCTCGGAGATGGCTGAACCGATTTTAACAAACTTAGGCTCATTTGAAAACTACTATGGGACCATTGATCAAGTTCGAAGACCAAATGGCTCTGGTTTTTGGTTCAAAAGTTTAGGAACCTCGAAAAAAAACCCCATGCAAAATTTCAGCTAAATCGGACATGCGTAAGGGGTGCTGCTATTTACCTCACAAGCGGATCTATTTGCCAATATCAAACTTTTCACACATGAAAAAGTATACAGAGTTTATTTGAAATACTCTTCAAGATAATTCCACCAGTTTATGAAAAAGCTTCAAAATTCCTCCTATTTTTTTCACTCCCGGTTTATGAAACACAGAGTAACAAGTGAGAACAATTTTTACCGCAATATTAGTGGCGACGCAAAAACCATACAATACAATAGAATAGGCTTCCATTGAAAGATCGTTTTTGGGAGCTTTCATCGCGACTGCTAATAAGATGTGAGGTACTGAATCCCCTGGTTATTAATAACTTCGAAAGGCTAGTTGAGCTTCAATCTCAAACAAGATTCATGACAGTTTATTTTAACCATATGGACGGAAATCGACCTCGTGACAGCCTCCTAAATGTCCCTGACTCAACTTTATTTCGACACATCCATGCAGCGCGAAGTGCGTGGAATTCCGGAACATCTACGTTCTATGGAAATCCCAAAAATATTTACAAGTAAGTTCAGGCATATTGACTCTGAGAAAATATTTTACACGGGCGGATCACGAATTGAAGAGGCTACTGGGATTGGTATATTCAACAATAATGTTTCGGCTTCATTTAGGTTTCAAGAGTTAGCAGCAGTTCATTATAGTTTGAGTGCAATCGTCACAGTGCAATTGAAGCCATTCGCTCAAACGCTGCTGGAAAAAATGAACCGTTTTTCTTGGGCAAAATAAAACAGTGCCTGAACGTCAAATCGAATAATAATTATCAAATCACAAAAGTTTGGGTCCCGATTCATTGCTCTATTTTAGGCAATGAAAGAGCCGATAGTTTAGCCAAACGTAGTGCTATTGAGGGTGAAATTTTTGAGAGACCGATTGCTTTCAACGAATTCTATAGCGCGTCCCGCCAAAGAACACTTGCCAGCTGGCAAGTTTATTGGGATAAAGATGATCTGGGTCGGTGTATGCACTCAATTATGAAGGTTATCGCGATATTGATCATGTCGTTTGGACATGCGTGGAGTATCGTGATGTCAGATCTCAACTAATAAATTCCTTGCGTACCCAAAGTAGACTATTCAATGTCCCAGTTCGCGACATTCTTGCATGTCGTGACCTTCCTTCCATTGGAGTTCCAATTTGAATTTTATTTTATGTTAGACAGTGTTTAGATTGACTAATGAATACCAACATAAATAACATATAGCCGAATGCAAACCGTGAAAAAAATTAACTTTAATGTTTAAAACAAGTGTTTGTTAATATTGTACAACAAACATTTACACCAAATACTAATAAAAAATCTAAGAACACATTATTCAAATACGATGAGTTCTTCCACGCAAGAAGTTATTCGATATGGAGTTTTAGCATTTCTTTAAGTCACCAAAATCAATGTCGAGCACGTGGTGTCGAATTTTCTGAATTATTTTACAAGATCCACCTAAAAATTTTCATCTTTCGAATTTTATTTAATATGAGAGAACTAAAAAGTATTATTAGGCACACTAGCACACCTGTTTTGGATTTTTTTTTGGTGTGAATGTAAAGTATCTCAAGCCATTACAAAAATTCAAATCGGATCTAATTTTAAATTCACTGGTTTCTATCTATTCTATATTTGATCACTCAATAACTACCAAAGTGTACATCTGCCAATCTGAAATGTGAAATAAAATGGAAAATCTCAATTAAAGCCTAAAGCTAAACGGAATTACCACATCAGAGAAATACAAAGTTGAAATGAATCATCGTTAACCCCGAAAGGGAAACGATGAAAAATTTACCTATTCCTTGTAGAAAAACACCTAGAAATAAACAGAAAAAGTATGTGTGAGAATTACGTCATAATATTATACATATTATGACCGTATTATCGGATGATATGTTTTCTGCTACCCATCCGTAAGCACTCTTTCCATCGCTGCCTTGTGCTTACATTTATTGTTATTATTATGATTACACACTTCGATAAATTATTCTTCGTTATATTTTTTCTTCCCATTCTTTAAATCAACTGATTTTTTAGTTTGTTTACATCGTTATTTACTCCGCACAAGTCCCTCATTATGACTAGTATGCACATTTGGTTTCTTCGATTGTACAAAATATTATCTATCATAGGTAGAAACGAATGATGTTTTGCTGCATGTTCGAACGGTGTGATTTTGGTGATGCATTAGATTTTTGAAACAAGTCGGAGTTCAGTGTGAGTAACAGAAGAAAAGATAAACTTCCGAATATTACATATTGGGGCCTGAAATATCAATGACAAAAAATTGTTCCCTCTTTCAGTTTATATTTTTAATACTTTGGAACACATCTCAATACATTTCCAACAGTCAAAAATTATCAACCTAAACTTGCTGGTGACAATCGAAAATTCAAATAAGAACCACCACCCCAAGGGGAGGTCGCTTAGAATAATGTGCCAATCACACATTAACAAAACGCGTTGGTGCATTTATCAATATTGGCACTTTCGTTTTCACACAGTTGCACAGTTGCGGCACATAAAGGGCTCAGTTTTGACAAGTAGCTGTTTCATGAAGCACAGCGTAGCACACTTAGATTCGCAGTATATCACGTGTTTTTTTTAGAGGCACAATATAGTTTGTGTTAAGCGACTCTCCTCTTGCACCACCCTCTATTTTAAATCTTGGTCGAAGAGAATTTTGGTTATCGAGGTTTAACTTATTCATTCGAACCTGCTCACTACCAACTGTGAAGACAATGAAGTAGGTAGACTACCTGGCACTTGGAATTGAGCAAACAAAACTTCAAGTGACTGGGTACGGTTATTCAATTGATGATGAATTTTGGGAGCTTCATTTGAGTATGACAACAAAAATCAAATGAATGAAAAGGGATATGCTGACAGTCAATATAAATTTCATTTTCATCTTATAATATTCGATTGAAATAAAGCTTCACCTCACAGATCTCGACAAACTGATTTAAGCTTACTGGGTAAAATTACGTATTACGGGTAGGAACATGGGAAGATTTTAAAAATAATATTTTATTGTCAACCATCACAGAGAATGCTACCTGAATCAGATCAATCAAGATAAAGCAATTACAATACCGTGGTGGAGCTTGGTCGACTTTCATTGACGCAAAATTTTAAAATTGAAAATTGCTTCAAAACTCTGAAGGTTAATATAGTTAATAAAGGTGAATTTTGCTTGTCCCTTCAATCTGCAGTCGTTAAAGCATTACAAACAATAAACGTTAAACTAGTAAATCTGGTTGCGTCTGGTTTGACTGAGTTCTATACATTAGATACTTTTTCTAATTATTTTTCACGCAATAAGAATACTTATCATTTGGTATTTGTAGAAGTACTGGTGGAGTAGATTTTACTACCGCACTAGAATGTCTCAATGTTTTAAAATAGTACTCTAAATAAAAAAATCCGAAACATGTATATATAGCTTTAAAGGGATGCTTCTTCTACTTTTTTATTCGTTGAACTAAAGCGTATTTTCAAATTTAAAATATAAAATAACGGCTATGCGTTTTTGCAGATTATTTCAAAAACTTTTAATCGAAACCACTCAATTTTTTTCTTGAGAAATAATCAATACAATAGACGCCCTTCTCAGTCATATCTAGAAAGAAACGGGCAAGTTGTGCAATGGGAAATACATAAACACACCTTTTATTAGTGGGCAGCAGAACGGCAGATCTATCCCGAGTCCGAGACGAGTAAGAGGAAAAAATATAAGAATGTTTATGTGCTTTTCAGAGCGCATTTTTTCTTCTGACCACGCACTCTATATCTTTGGCTCCGGCTACCACGATAGGCTATGGCAACCAATAAGCGAGAAAGAAAGAGCTAGCGGTAGGACATTCCATGTTCGTTTCGGAATTTTTTTCGCAGCCTTCTCGGACCATCTGCCACTACTTTGTGTATGGGTATCTCATTTCTCGGAACACAGTCGGTTGCCTGGTTTCTTCGTCGCCAACTGTGATAACCCACCCCATTTGCCATGCTTACAGTGCATCTGACCAGCATAGTACCTTCCTACCAGCCGATGATCCTCGACCTCTCACGATTTGGTGACTGATAAAAAAAACGTCTTCCCTTTTCTCCGACCGTAATTATACTTCGTCGTGAGAGCTTTGGATTTTTTCTCCTTACGCTGATGATTCTAATCGGGTGGACACACGAGGACATAACCTCCTCCCAGTTGGCCCGATTTTTTTACTTCCATTGTATGCGTGTCAATAGCAAGTGGAATGATTGCTTGAACGAATTTGTATGAGTGGTTTATGTGCTCAAAGTATTGCCAAGAATATACAAAACATCGTACATAAATAGGAAATATTTCTCTCTTACTAAAAGACACAAAAAAACAGAAGCAGCAACCAGCCAGCAAAACACACGACAAACAAAAAAATCTATTTTATAATCATATCTGGTTACACCGATGCACGCCTGCGCGGATTCACTCGCAAGCACTTCTTCGTATGTAGCCGAATCCTGCACGATTCAACCAAATTCGCTCCAGGTTTCCTAGCCCTTTCGAATCGCTTATGCATTCACATAACAAAAAAAAACTTGTTTGCATCCAGAAAAAAATACAGCGATATGAATATTACTGGCCCTTACTTTGATAGCAATAATATTACATTGAAAATCGCACTCCACCAGCTTATGTTATGTACTGATTTTCCGTTTTATTTTTTTCTGAATATATTCAACTCAGTAATTATAGAGTATTGATTTTGGAATGAAAAAATGTCTCACTCTTTTTCTATGTGGCACACCAACCATACCACCAATAAGAATCCAAGTGCACATGCCATTTGCCAAAAGACCAATGCAAGAACGAATGCGAGCTCAGCTGCAAAAAAATATGGGAAAGTTGGATAACTGTTTTTTTTTTGTAATTTCAACTCGAACCTATACAGATTCAAAGAGAAAGAGCGAAAGTAGGAAAAATCCTCTGGCGGTTAAGTTTGTTTCAGCCATTTTCGTTGTGCAATCATGCTCTAAGAAGGGATTCTTTTCTATCGATTGCGCAATAAAATGTTATAAAATGAAATAAATCCTTTTTATAGACTAAAATCATTTGACTATGTTTAGCAAACTACCACAGTGTCTATTTATAAACAAAAAACATATGTTTGGGTTTACCAAATGCGTAAAACACATACACATTATGGAAAGCGACGGAAAACGTACGAAAATAATAACAAAATAATAAATACGAGGATCTACGTCCTTCCCGTCTCCTTCTTCTAACAGAATTCTCGTTGTACTCACTCTATTCGAATGAGGCACATTGCACGCTAACCACGTGTGTATAAGTGAAATTTTCATTGCCGAGTTCTGATGCCTTCTCTCGGTTCCACATCTATGCACCGTTTTTCACTTTTCCTCTCATGAGGCGCGTTGTACATATTTTATAGCGGGTAGAAGAACCTAGATTTGCTACTCTTAGGAATACTTATTCTAGACACTTTCTAGTGATTTTCTACTTCCACTTTATCACACATTCTCTGTATATTCATTCACAAGAGTGAACGTTCATTTCCTCTTGCCGATTCGTCAGTTCCAACTTTTTAATGTTTTGGTTGTTTTTACACTTTTGCTTTTCTCCAAACAAAATTGAGAGTTTCGTTTTATCTTTTTGTACAGTTTATCTACCATTCTACTTATCGTATCTTGCATTCACAAAATTGACAGTGATTGTTTACAATGCATTGAAAGAACGTTTGTCTCGCTCATATCACAGAGCTATGCAATTACATCTGAGATCGACAACTTTTCAACTTTATAATTGAGTTCCATATAACATTTTAATTAGTTTATCATAATATATTGTTGTGTATGGCGGCTGTTCAAAAATAGGTCAATAATTGAATTCGCATATGATCCAGTAGCATCATTACAACTAAATAACCACAAATATCTGATTATATTTCCCATGTTTGATAGAAAAGTTTCATAGCCAAGGATTGCAACACATTAACGATGCATAAGACGACCATCGTCCATGCAACCTCCTGGGTTTGATTCCCAACAAGGTAAAGCACAGAACAGTCACTATTAGTATATTACCTTTTTCACGTGACATACAAAAAGTATAGAATTCGCTCAAGGGAAAACAAATTTTTGGAATTTTTTTGGCACGTTTCGTTTTAGCTCGGATCGTTTTTGATGTGGTATGTTTCAAGTATACATATTATCAAGACAGTATCAGATTCAAGTCACCGACCACTGCCGATCGCCCCGATACGACATTACCTAATGATACTATTCTAGTTTTAAGGTAGTCGTTAATTATGATTAGCAAATATCCTTGGCATCTTAGAGTTTAAGCAGTTTGCCGTAAAATTGTATTATATTATTGAATAAAAAAAAGATGATAGTATCCTTAAATTCAAACTGATAAGCTATTTTAAAACACAATCGATATCAACTGTATACTTTTATATACAACTACACTTTGGAGGAACAAACTTCATTCTACTCAAAATGTTCAGAAATTTATTTAAATTTCGAACCCAATTAGTGGGATGATTCTTTATTCAATCAAATAACATTTTCTGCATTGAGTTAGTTTTTAAAACAATTTTAGATAGGGCTATTGAATCAATAGTCATCTCATTAGTAGTGTTGTTTGCGGATAACTCGACTTTCAATCAACGAATTGTGATGAAATCGTTTACAATGTCTTCGCTTCGGTTCTAAGAAACAATAGCGCAGAAAAAATTGTTCGACAATTGTGCGATACTGCTGTTATAGCCACACGAAAACTCGAAGTGAATGCACTTGTTTTCATTTTACTCACAGATGTAGATCGAGCAGAGATAGCAGCTGGAACGAATCACTCTAACTTGTAGTTTGGGTATATGAGATACTACTACTAGTACTCCAGTAGTATGGAGCTGAGATGACTGGGTGTACCGTCACCCTAGATCCAATAATTCCTTGTCGTTCTGTGTCAATAGATGGCACTGTTTGCTTCAATAAACGAAGAACACGAAAATCGACAGAACAAGTTTAAAGTTGAATGTTACTCGATACGCCATTTTCGATTATCTGAGAGCTATTGGGAAAAATTCAAAAGGTTGGTAAATGGGTTCCACACAAACTGAACGACCGACAGCAAAAACACAATTTATTATCTTTCCTGATAAGCAAAGCGCTTCTTTTCTTAAACCAAACAATAATCACACTATCAAATTGAATGGCTTAGAATTGACATTGTCTGATCAAGCAAAATACTTAGGTTTAACTTATGACAAAAAACTATTTTTTAAGGATCACATTAAAGGAATCCAGTGTGTAATAAATATATAAAATGTTTATATGAGAGGATATCTCTTGTGAACAGAAATTCTAAGCTCTGGCAACTGCGCGGTCGAGAATAAATGAAACGTGTCAATTTTTACATTTTATACCGACTCAGTTTGTAACTTGAAAATTCAATGTAGCTCACTGCATCAAAATCGTCGCTCGGATGACGAGAAAAAAAACAAGCGTCATGAGTATTTCTCTTTAATACTCGTTGAATCCAAATATTTTAAAAAATTATAATTTTAAGTTTTTAATGATTATTAACGGGTTTCTCAGTCATTTTTTAATTGGCAAACGATTTATTTCTAAAATTGCCCGACGTATCAGCCGTTTTGTCAAACAAAACTAGATCAAAAAACGCGTCAAATCCGCGAAAACTGCGAAATCTGCGCGACCGTAACAAGCTTCTATATTGAGTATTCTATGAATCGTAGTTCAGTACTGAGCGTGATGAAGTTAGAGTAAGAAACAAATAAATGTCTGTAACAAGAATTACATGTATGTATAATGTATAAATTACATGTAGAAATACCAGGTGTTATTGTATGAAATAGTCCACGTGAACCGTACTATTCCAGAAAAACACATCTCACACTATCAGTTAGAAGGTAACATCTGTGTCAAAGTTGGAAAAATTCGAGCCTTCCTCACTCTGAAAGTGTAATTACACCTGTCAGATTCGTAGTCATTGCAATGTGTCATAGCATCAGTACCGGCACCGAACCGGATCGCAAAGGTATGAAAGTTCCTTCATGGTTCATAAGATGTCAATTTTCTCTTATTCACCAGCTCAGGACTATTATGATATATTAATATTCACCTATATAATAATTCTTGAAAACACCTAAAGACCTATTGTCTATTTCAAGCACTTTAAGTCATATCTATTCCGTGATCAATTCAGAAAACATAGAATTTTTTACAATTAAACGCGAACAATGGATCTCAGTATTGTCTGACTGAGTCCAACTTCTTTACCTTGTAAAAAGTGTAAATTCACTCCCACACCCATCCGCCACTATGGATTGTTCAGTAATCCACATACTATTTACCGAAATTCGTTAAAGTAATATTCTGATCGTTAGATGCACATCTCACTCGAATTGGACTTTCTGAGACTAATCATTGTGCTTGTGGCGAAGGCTATCGCGATATTGATCATGTCGTTTGGACATGCGTGGAGTATCGTGATGTCAGGTCTCAACTAATAAATTCCTTGCGTACTCAAGGTAGACTATCCGATGTCCCAGTTCGCGACATTCTTGCTTGTCGTGACCTCATGAAACTTCTTTATCATTTCATTAAGTCCATTGTAGTTCCAATTTAAATTTTATTTTATGTTATACCCCTTTCTCTTCCATAAGTTCAACCAATATCCAGCTATATTATATGAATAAAAGTGATGAACTGATACAAACAAACCTAAATAGTTTTCGGATCATGTACAAAATAAATGTATTTTATTTAATATAATTGACAATAAAAACAGTGTTTAGATTAACTAATGAATACCAACATATTAATATGATATTCGAAATATATTAGGTTTAAAGTACACTGAAGTCTTTTTTAATGCGAATTTACGTACCGCATAAAAAAACCGCATAAAAAAACCGCATAAAAAAACCGCATAACTCTGAAAATTCGCATAAAAAAAACCGCATAACTCTGAAACTTCGCATAAAAAAAACCGTATAACTCTGAAAATTCGCATAAAAAAAGACCGCAGAAGGGTAAACCGCTTAACTCTGAAAATTCGCATAAAAAAACCGCATAACTCTAAAACTTCGCATAAAAAAAACCGCATAACTCTTAAAATTTGCATAAAAAAGTCGCGTAAAAAAAACGCATAAAAAAAGACCGCATAAAAAAAGACCTCAGTGTACTATGTATTGTGGATGCCACAGCGAAGAAAAACTTATGTATATTACCGACTTATTAATTTTTAGTTGTTTGACGTAAAGCCGCCATAACTAAGTTCAGTTTTTGCAATGACTGAGCGGAAACATATATTGGAGAAGCCAAATGAATTAAAAACTAACAGAAAAGATGAATTTTTGGAAAAAGATACGCTCAGAGACAGAACTCAAACCTGCGTTCTTATGCATTCCGTGCATACGCGCTACCATTTCGCCACTCTGAATCTTGTTTTAGTCACTCTGAAACGCCAGACAGACATAGTAGAACGTACATCGAACATGGTCTACATCCTGTATAATGCCTATGAAATAAACGTATTTATGGAAAAACATTCTGATATCTCGGTTGAGCGCGTTTTTTGTCGTTTTATGCTGAACTTGTCAGTAAATTACAAATACACCGAAATCAGTAAATCCGTTTGCAGAGATGGCTGAACCGATTTTAATCAAACTAGTCGCAAATGAAAGGTCTCCCCGTCACTCTGAACGCTATTGAATGGTTTTTCGATCGGATGTTTACTTTTAGAGTTATACGAACTGTTATGTAAAAATTGTCAGTTTTTTGACAATATCTGTCACAATTGACCTTGAAAACAGAATATGTTTTCGTACTTAGATTCCGCACGGTAACAGCTGTCCAACAAGCCGTAGATTGTCAAAATCCGTCAATTTTTAACGGAGATATCGATATTTTTGTGTAAGCGACATTTCGCCTTATTCCAGAAGTAGGAGTTTTACGCGCTTGATGACAAAGCGATGCTTCGGAGCAAAGTGAAACACGATTTTCAATACTGTTTTATGCAATTGTTTATTGGTACCTAAAAGACAATACACAGCACCCTTTTTCATGACGTTTCGATTTTAGCACGGTTCGTTTTTGGCAACATAATCGTTCGAATATGACATATGTATTAGAAAGATGGTAGTATTTTCAAGCTCAAAACAATATTCAATATTGGTATTGATTTATACTGCTTGCAACAATTATTGCTGGTAGAACACAACTTCTCACAACCTTATATCATTCGAAGTTCGTCGAGAGAAGCAAATTTGCGTGTGAAAAATAATTTCAAAAATTAGACTTAGACTCATGTGACCAGTCCTATGCTCCCATATAAGGTTTCTGAATTTCATTTGGATCCAACTTCTGGTTTCGGAACTACAGGATGATATTCGAAACCAGATTAAAATAGTGTAACTAATTGATTTCGTAGAAGGCTGAACCAATCTAAGATTCAAATAAAATCTAAGAATTATTTAAAATTCAAATGAAAGGTCTTAAGATCCTATAAAACGTCTTGCTTTTTAGTCAAATCCAATTTCCAGTTTAGGGGATACATAGTGATTAGTATAAGAGTGTTCATTTCACATAAATAATCAGGTTAATCGGGTTTGCAGATCTATATAGTCAATAATAAAATATACAGCTCATCAGGTGAATTTAACTGAATTCGGCTACACCGATTTTCGAATTCCGGTTCCAGTATCGAATCGTTTCTCAAAGCACAATCGTTTTCTCAAAAAAGGCCAAACCTAATTTCAAAAACATAAATTCAAATTAAAGAATTTATGGTTCCATACAGAATTAATGGATTCGGGAATTACAAGGTGATGAGTTTTTAATATTCAAAACGATATAGAAGATGACAATTCCAAAAAACTTCAAAGTTGGACTCGACACTATTGCAGTTTATTCGCGCCATATTTATTTTTTGGCCTTACGAATCGTTTTGGGTTATGCTGCTTCCTGAATACCTCTAAAGTTAAACTTACTTTGACATCTCATGAAATGTTCAATCGATTGTCACACGTTTAGATTCAAATTCGATCCGATTTGCAGCTTCGACATTACAGGGTAATGAGTGATTGAAATCTCAAATTGCTTCGTAAAACAACGGGCATTAAAATAATGTCATGAGAACTAAAACACCGAAGAATATTCATGCAAAAAACACATGCTGATGGATAAAAAAATGTATCATCTCACTGTTAAGTGGATTAAGCACGCTTTTTCATTTAGTAATGAGGAAAATCCTTTTTATATTTGATTACTGATGACTCTATCATTCATGATTCAATCCGAATTGCTTCTGCAGAGCTAACATCAAAATTTCTGCTGATAAGAACGGCAATAATTGACAGCTATTCAATTTAAGATTACCGAGATTTTCAATAATTCAGTATTTCAGCCATCTACGAGAAAATCGAGTGCACTTTTTTGTTACATACGCACATACATACATTTATCCACACACATAAAGGCACATAAAGACATTTGCTCAGTTCATCGAGCTGACTCTAATGGTATATGACATTCAGTTCTCCGGTCATCGGTTGAAAAGTCAGTTTTCACAGTCATTGCATAGCCTTTCTATATGAGGAAGGTAAAAAAGGCAAAAACAATTGTTTCAATTTGTAGGTTGTGTTAGTTGCTGGTCAAACGTTTTATTTTTCACGAAATATTGGCTTCATAAATATTTGTAAACACTTTGTGCCCTACATGGGGCAAAGCAGTGCAAAAGGTAGGTATGAAAATGTCGTCAATAAAAATGTATGCAATCTAGTTTTTGTAGTAGTTTCAAATAACACTATTGAAACACATTGATATGCTTTCCCATATCTCTATATTGTACGTTTGTAACTGAACAGTTCATAAACTAATTTTGCTAAACATCATTCTTCATATAACTATTCAGTTTTGAATACCACTCTGAACTACAGAAAAGCGCTCAAAAGTTAACACGTTGTGTTCAGCGTGCGGCATCGACATGACATGAATAAGAAATTCAACATAATCGACTTGAAAGTAGTTCCACTACTATAGCTTTGAACCATCAATGCCGGTTTCTCACTTATACTGACAATCGCGTTGTATCCGTGTAAATGATGAAACGCACCGTTTGCATCCCGATCGGACGGACACGAGTTTCGCGTTATGCGAATATATGTACAAGAACAACGTCGGACGATTTAGACCTTGAACCCCAGAATACAGTACAGGAATCCACCATCGTATTCGTAACAAGGCAGCATATATGTATATATAGGAAGACTAGTCACTCTTTTGTCGTAGCATTTTCAAGTGTGTGTCTCACAAAACGTGATAAAAAGGTAATTACATTCAAATATTTCTTACTCGGTTGTATTTTTACAAGCCTCTTAACCTATTCAGAAATTTTTTTTTGGTAGAATACATGTTTACATTTCAGCAATCACGAATTCAACTCTCCGTGCGAAAAAAGACTCGGGTGTGCTTCAACTGGATTTTAGCCATGAAAGCGAAAATATGACCAAGTATAAACTGCATTATTTGGGAATCAGAGAAGACAAACTGAATGCAGACTGTATCGTTTCTCCAACCATAGCATTCGGTTTGGCAGTAGATTGACTAACTGGAAACCAAAATAAATGTGTGTTAGATTAGGTTACACAGTTTGAGAAACTTTTCTACTCGTAATAATTATCGAAATAAATTTTAAAAATTAATTTGCTTAGCAATCAAACACACAAAAGAATAGTAAGCTGTAAAGTACTAAATTTCGATTTAATTTACCACGAAAATAATTTAAGCCTATTAGTTAAAAATATAACTATTATTTATAGTTAGTAAAATATATAACTATCATTTATAGTGAACTTATACAGCATGGTTAAAGAATATCAGGTTTCTATTTCTCGTACTCTGAGTACATGAACAGTCCAAGTCACGCGGTAGACGGACACAATAAACTTCGAACTATAAGGAAGCCATTCAGGTGGTTGAAGGCGGCATTGTGTCGCGTTATTCGATTTGCCTGGAATCACGATTTTTTGCTGATTCGCGAACAAAAAATGCATGTTTCGTATAATGTTATATAGGCGTCCAGTCGCCGAAAAAAATCGATTTCTCGGAAAGCAGCAGAATACTTCTGATCCACATGCTCTTCGCCTGCCTGACAGTGCTACTGCCTCTCTAGGCATGTGGTTCGTCGATACTGTAAGATGAAATTGTTTGAAGTTGTAGGTTATGTACAGTAGTTTGAATCACGAATGAAGGAATAAAATAGAAATCGTCTTCTGCAAAACCAGAATCTAAATAATAATTTCCGTTAAGTATTATTTGGAATTGGGTGTAAACGTCAATCGTTTAAATTCCTATGCAATGGCTGATAAATCTATGTTTCAATATTATTTGAAAATTACATTTGACCAATTATATAAGAAACAACCTGTTTGAAATGCGTCAGTAGTGGTAGTAGTAGTAGTAGTAGTTTTAAATCGAACTATTCTTACTAAGCCTACAAGGGTTTCAAAAGTCTTTCGTTACATGTTGAATCGAACAAAAACAAATGAAATGAATAATGCATTAAAATTTCATAGTCAGATTTCATTTTGCGATTGTTAACAAATTGTTTTATTTCTACTGTTTGATTTCTAGGATCAAATTGAGCGGTAAAAGTATCAGAACACAAAAATTTATCAAAGGCAAAATCTCAACTTGTAAGAAAATTTTGTTTTCATCGGCGAATTTTCTATAGTTACTTGTAGATATGGGCAAAACAGTTCATTACCAAAAACCGTTCAGTGATGCAGAGTTCTTTTGTTCTCCTAAACCGTTCGTTCGCTCTTTCATAGTTGATTTGTTTGTGCAAAGACAAAACGAGAACTTAGTTTTGTTGGGATTTGAACTGAACTTTCATGCTGAAGCTTTCTTATTACAGAACTACCATTCTCGATAAAAAGCATCACTACTAGCCATGCAACGATTCAGTACGCTAAAGATCGGCTGCGAAGTCTGTTGAAACGGAAGGCAACATTCCACAAAAGGAATGTAATACTAAGACTTTGCTTTGCTTCACAGTTTAAATTTGACCGATTCCGAGTATTTTTTTGGGCACAGTACTAAATATAAAGGAAAATGGTATGCTACCTGCGTACCGCTAACACGCTTTTACTGTTGGGAATAGAAAATCGAGAACAGTGGTTTACACTTGACGCATCTATACAGAACAACCGGTGCATGTTTGATCAAAGTAGTGACCGTTCATCCACAAGCATAGGCACAATGTCATTTTTTGATGCAATTTGGTCATTTGATGTTGTCAACAAAATAGATTTTGTCCCCATGCTAATGAACCCTCCAAATTCCCTAGGCAATTTCAAAGCAATGATGTCGACGAAGCGGCGAGGCTGTTAAGGATGTCTAGTCTGTGCTGGTGGGCTGCATAAAGAGGAAGGTTCAAGATTTTTAAACGCTTACATATACTTCTTTTTTCTAGAGATTACTATATCCGGACCGCCGACATTGATCTATATTTACTATATAAGTTTTTCCCCTACTGAACAGCAAGTACACAATCTAGTAATCATAAATAAATAAACTTGCAAGATAACAATATTTCTGCGAACTTCGGTAGTGAATGAAACGTTTACTGAACTAATTATTTGAATGTTTAAAGTCAGTTTAACTTCACCGACGTACGTGAACTATGTACAGTTTACAACATATTTGCAGATCTGTTGAACTTCGTTCTGTGCAATTATTTTTTGAATAAACAGCTTATGTTTTTGATATTTCATATACATAAATCATCTTGTTGAATTTGTCTATTTCCATAATATATTTGTTTTCAACTATTTCATTATAATACTACCATAATAATGACAGACAGATTCCAGTATTTCGAATGCTATTTGCGTTCATCCTCGGTATATCAGCTTAGAAAGGACTTTTATTTTTCTTTTCTAAAACGTTTTAGTTTCATTCCACTAACCGCTCAAACCTCTAACATTGAATTCTGTAGTATTGTACGTACAGACGTAATTAACTTTTTTAAGCACCCTACAGAAAACCCAGATTGGAAAAGAACTTTCAAGACGTATAGCAGAAATGAAAATTTGTGAAAAGGTACTGTAGAGACAGGTCATGAACTCGTAACTTTTCCTATGCGGGGAAGTCGTTTGCCAATTATACGCAGAAATCAACCTAATTTAACAGCACCTTTGTACATGTTCATTAGCAGTCGGGCCCTGTGAATGTCTACCGAAAGCTAAAGACTCCACGCAATGACAACGCCAATTCAGTTAACCCTCTGCTCCCGCTGAACACTGATATGAGATTTTGTTGTTGTCTTATTTCCGCTTTTGAGGAGACGTTATTATATCATTCACACACACTCGCGCGATCGTGATAACACAGATGCGCAAATATGGGCGAATACGCGGTGAAATTTTCCGGGCACAATACGTATGCGAAGTTTAATGGGAGTAATCGACCATAGATTTACATGGACGATAACAATGATCGACAGGCGCATCTAGCCACACGGACCAATATACAACTGGTGACTGAGCCGAGTACATTTCTCACAAAGGACCTATCATTTCGACGGTGGCCTTGGTTCTGAGTATAAATATAACCCTAAACTTATGGCCACAGTAGATCATGCAAGATCGCTTTCAAGTTTAATAATCGCTTTCAAGTTTAATAATGCTTCAATCATGTCGAAATTGACTCATCGATCAATTTAAGAATAGCCAAATAGAGATGGAATACAAGTGTAAAGCTACCAGAAGTTACGCGCATCTAGGCTCAAAACTAGCTTAATTTTACAAGAACTAAGTAATGCAAAAATGCATCTCTTCCTATCTAGAATTGAATTGTTAATATACGCAACAATCACATTTCACGACATATTATAAATGCTATGTTGCTCACTGCAATATCCCGTCGGTTTGTCCATTGGGATAGAAAGCAGGGCAACATTGGTGTTTCCCAGCCTAGATGCGATCAACTGGCAATAATGATGTGACGGCACAGGTATTCAACAACGTGTTTTCCATTCGAGCACAGCTACCTGTTCAGTCTACCATAGTCTTCTTTCCGTCGACTTTTCCTTCTCTCAGATGATTAATGCCACGAGAAAAACGCACTAGAAGAAAACGAAGACATTGAACACAATGTGCCAGTGGTGAAAAGTATTTCGTAAAATAGTTTCTCGTTTTGCTTTGCTCAAAGGTTTCATTTCTTCTCGTTGCATACAGGTAGAAACCGAAACAGTTAGTTTTTACCGGTGTACATATCATCAAGCCAGCCAACCGTCCAACCATCGCCTGGCTGAGTGCATTTGGATTCAGCTTACAGTGTACGAGGTACATGGTTACGGCGTTGGGTATGCTCCTACCGATTGTGCGAGGGGTGTCATAAAAGTTCTAACAATTACTAACCTTGATCTCTGTATTAATAGTAAGAATGGTTTCAACTATTTGCTCAAGATTCTTCAATCCTATGTAAAACATTGACGTCTGCTTGAATTCTTTTGGTTCTGATAGGGTGACCGACAGTACACTCAATCATCTCAGCCTGGTCTCCATTAATTTTTCACATAAGAACCATTATTAAAAAGTGTGATCTGCTATCACCGTTCAATGCGAAAATATTAGAATTTATCACATTATAGACAAAGTAATCTGCAAAATAATGGGATGGCTCAATAAATGAGATGACTATTAATACAATTATCTTTGATAAATAGATTTTCATAAAAAATGTTTCAATGAGATATTTCAGTTTGTTTGCAGTCGGTGTTGTAAGCCATATTTGTTTGAACACAAATCTCGCCGTTCGGAGATATATTTTTGCTCAATTAATCGGATGTATAATAGCCTCATGAATAGAACACAATGTACACTATCAATTTAAAAAAAAACCGTTTTTAATCCATCTAGCAGTGAGATTAAACCTTTCTTCGGGCTAGGCCGAAAGGGGGATCCCCCGGACCAGGGCATTTTCAGGAGGCCCCAAAATGCGAAGATTTAAGTGTTTCTTATTCTCCACAATAAAAAATATTGAATAATACAAATTTGTGTACCGTTGCGACCGATTTACAAATTTTGCCGGATATGTCATGACTATCGTTTGAATGACAGTTTGAAATTCAATCACCAATTCCTGTAATTTCTAAACTGCGGGTCAAATGGAAAAAAGAAATCATAAAACCGAAAAAAATATTCCTATGAATCGATGAGATTTCGGAGTGAATTCCAATTTAGAGTTTTTGGTAATTATTTATGGTGTTTCCAGAACCGGTATTACACGGAGAACCCTTCGATCATAAAATTGCGATATCGCAGTTTTTTATTTTTGCGATAGTTGATTTAACTAATTTCTTTTTGATTCAACCAATATGGTTTTTGATTTGCATATATTCAAGTAGTTGAAAAATATGTTGTTTTGAATGCTGTCAAATGCCAGAAACAGTTGAAAGCAAAACAATAATCGCAATGTAAAATTAACAACTTTTTTAGTTGAAATCTGTTCGCGTCGCTTCAAAATGTCAATGAAAACAACATCGATGGTTAAAGCGTTTGGTGAAATTGTGTTCATTCGATTTGAGAAATTTATGATAACAAGTGTGTATCTAACAGCGGTGTTGTGATAAATTTAACCTTGTTTAAGATGAAAAAGATTTGGTGACAAATTAAAAAAAGGTTAATGAATGATCATCTCGTAATCTTTCAGGTATGCGCAAAAATTGTATGCTTCAAATTCGATCATTGATTTACTTCCAGCAGACTGTTTTACTTCCAACTGTTTGATACCGATGATGATGTTCATGCATTAGCAATAAAACGCTTTTTGACATGAATTTAATTTATAAAAGTAACAGGAGCGAAGGGTTTCAAACACACAGAACGCGCTGCGATTGAGTGGCGCGTTTGAATAGCCGTCGCCAAATTCCAATTACCAGCGGTTGATGCACCCAAGCTCATATAAATTGACTAAAATTATCAGTGCATAACTTTAGTTTAACCTTTTGAAGGCATCATCTTTCAATACTCATTTTATGTAAATTTAATAATTTCGCTAATTTATTCGCCCCTCCGGGCACTTTTGCTGATTAAAAACGTTTTTCTACATCAATCATTTCCGATCGAATCAGAAGTATTTTTTTAGAATTTAGATCTTTACTGATCTCGACTTGACATGATCATGATCATACAAAAATCAAAATCACTTAGAGATCAGATCAGTTCTGATTTCGTAATGATAATTTATTCCTTGGTTAAGATCACTTGAAATCAGCAGTGATCGGTGGTTTTCCCAGCCCTAATGATATTACATGTCAATATAAAATACTGTTTATATTTTAACAAAGATATTTATTTCATGAATCTCAACATACCGAACTTATTTCAAATAGATCATGACGTGTATCAGTAAGTATATTTTGATTATTTTCGCAAATCAATAACATTGTTCGAGTTGATTCGACTATTTGCAAAGTCTGAAACAAATAAAACCGATTTATTATTCAACTAACAGAATTTTGTTTCAATAACAACACCAGTTTTTTCAACTATAATTAAAAATTTAAAGGTATGTGTCCTCGCTAATTGACAGCCTTTTTTTTCAACAGTTGTTTCAACCATCGTTTATGCTAATCGAAAAACAAAAATGACAGTTTAGTTAAAACAACAATCGATTAGTTGTACCAAATTTTAACCAATCGAATTCAGGAAATCAACTAATATTCTGGTTGAAATGGGAGGAATCGGATGAAATTCACCAATTTTGTATGGGAAAATGCCTATCAACCCATTATAACCCGGGCGTTTTCCTGGCCTTGAGCCAAACAAAATAGTATATACTAAATATAGTAACATAAAATGTCAAAAGTTCAAAATTGTGTTGACAAACAAAGAAATTAGAACTGTATTTTCAGCTGATGTTACGGTGATATCGCTAGATGTTGAAATTACACAGGAAACATTCTGTAGTTCCGGAACCAATAGTCGAATCTAAATAAAATTCAAGAATAATGTATCGGTACATAGGACTTCATATGAATCTTGGTTTGTAGAAAATGGTTAAGCCATTTTCGAAAAAATTGAGTAAAACTGTTTGTCACACACACATTTGCTGATATCGACGAACTGATTTCGATGGTATATAACTGTAGGAAATTATGTTCTTCCAGCAATTATTGCTATGAGCAATTTAAATAAATATAAATATAAAATTGTTTTGGATTCGAAAATACTGCCATCTTCCTGCCATACGTGTCATATTAGAACTGGGCTCAAATAGATACAAGGCAAAATGTCATGAAATAGGATGCTGTACACAGTCTATTTGGCCTCTTAAAAGAGTGAACTACTTCAAGTTAAAAAGAGTGAACTAGCAGGCACAGATTCAAATCTCCAGAATAAATCAATGTTGGTGCACAACAAGCTGTACAATAAAGAACAGCAGTGATACTTCGTGTTTTATAATCGAAATGATGATACAATTGATCTCATTATGCAAAGAAATCAGGTAAAATGACAAGTAAACCTTGAACATAAAGCCTTTAACGATATTTATTGAGGTAAACATTGTGAACCATTATTTTGTTCAATGTATTGTTAATTGCAATATGAATTTTTAAGATTTATGTTGAGCGTTCAGTCACAAGTGGTTACTATTCAGCCCTAGTATATACATGATGTAACTCGGGTTGGTGGTTCAATGTATAGTGCGATGGTCTTATAAGCCAGTTGTCGTATGTTCGAGTCCTGGAGGGATTCTCAGTGTCAGTAGGATCGTAACACTAGGCCATGCAATGATTCTCTTGAAACAGAAAAGCTATTTTCCACAAAAGGAATATAATGTCAAGACAAAAATATACATGATTTGGTTATTACCATTAAGACATCATTTGCTTCTGCAATTCTATGATTTTTTGTAAGGAAAATTGTAAACCTACTTGTGATTTGTAATGGGGGAAAGGAACTTATATACTAACTTACTAACTATTGGGAATACAAATTAGTTCGGTCCGTTTTCAAAAGATGGTTCTGGCTGTTATGAATATTCTTGCAGAAAATGTGTTGCACACAAAACAAACAACACTTAATAGCATATGATCATCACCTAATTTAGACAATCTTTTAGACCTATCCTTCTTCATAAACAATTAAAATAACTCATGGAATTTTCACAAAAATCCGTTTTTCAGAAATACTTCCTTACTACTAAAGCAATAATTACGGAATGAAAACCATTTAAAAAAAGAATTTTTACGAACATAGCACGAAGATCTAATTAAGTTTCGATTATACACGAATTGATAATTCTAAAAAAAACTGTTATACTTTAAACTCGATTCAACACTGATGGAACAAAAGTTACGCTTTCCCCTGTGAATGATTCTTATCAGTTAAAGCCGAGTCTAAATAAAGAGATATAACATAACATCGACAGGATGGAAAAAGGCGATCTAAATTCCATTTCAGAATTCCTTGTGCTACAAAACCACCGTAATATATCACAAATATTTAAACTATACATTAATGAATTTTGCACTGAATGGGACTGATATTGCATATGGAACAGAGTTTTTTTTATACATACAATTCATGAAATATAGTCTAACCATATACGTGACAGATCCCTTGGCCGGAAACAACGACGCAATAAAAAAAACTGTTTTAATCCATCTAGTGGTGTAATGATGCCATTCTCTTTATCGTTAATATGAGAAATGGATGCAGCTACTATTTTAGAATGATTAACTACTACTTCCGGTATTTCGCGAACTGGAGTCCGGAAAGGAAACATTTACTACTCCATATTTTTCCTGAACCGGTGGTCGGATCCGAATTATTCGGAGTCCCGTAAAGTTTTCCGCCGTTATTTTAGTGGAAATCATATTACATTTATCTGAAATGCACATAAAAATGAAAGATACATCGTTACCTCTAGATTCTATATGAATTTCATATGAATATCACATTGTTTTTCATATAGATTTCATTTGAAACACAGTTGACCGAATCAAGTGTTTTGCACATACATTTGGGCTGTACTTATTTTCACTTGAAAATGAAGTGTTTAACACATGTAGTTCGATTCAATAGCAAAACACATCACATCCAAAAGAAAAACATATCAAAGCTAAGTGAAAAATAATCTCAACCTGCATCATTGTGCATTTGCACATGAAATCTTAAAACAAATCGCTTTGGTTATGTATTGAAATGGAAAAGCACATTATATTGAAGTGCTGTTTACATATGAATCAATAGTACAAATTTCTATCAGTGCACATAATCCAAATTGATGTTCGATTACTATTTGAAAAGGCGGGTGAGTAATGTCAGAGACATTACTGGATGTCGTGAATACGAAAAAACTGACACGCTCCCATCACTTTTCCGAATATCAGTTAGTTGATTGATTGTATGAATTGTGCAAGCTTTCCTCTTTTTCACTAATAGAATTTGAAGCGATACACCTACATTAAAGTACAGATTAGTTACATTAAACAGCTACTATTCTACAACTATATATTCCAAACTTGAAACAATTCCTTTTTAATTTGCTAATATAGGAAGCTAGGTACGACAAATTTGTAGTTTATTTTTATTGAAGCTATGAAGTTCGAAGATATCTGATTCTTCTCGAAATTTCAGTACGAGACAATTGCAATGGCCTGGTCTGAAATGTATCTACGATCTTCCGTATGCAAAAGTGATTCTAATAATAATAATAATAATAATGATAATAATGATAATACAGATTAATCTGTATATATGGCAACCCTGTTTCGCATGGCATATTTTCACACGACCCCATACTAGTATAAAGATGTGTTCAACATTCGCTTTCGCATTGCCGTTCGTACTTGAATGAGTTAGTGACGGTACAAATCTGCCATCTTTTCGGTGCCATCGTGCTGATGGTGTCTCGTATGTTCAGAGTAGCTGCTTTAACTTAAATGACGCTATTTCTCATTTTTTTTTGCATAAATATCTGTTTATTAATCTTATTTTTGTGTATTACATCAACATTTTACAGTACAAGTGTTTTGACCCTTTGGCCTTTCATCTTTGTTGTTCATACGATTCGTTATTAATATTAGGTGTTTTAGTTACTCTTGTTTTACATACTAATGTTTAATCATAATATTTATTTATGCTATTTCTCACATCACATTTCCTTTTATACGTGCTAGTGGTAGCGGTGGACGGACGTCCCCTTAGTTAGAATTCCTTTCCTATACGCAGAACGGGAAACAGTGAAACGATACAAAAGAGAGAGTTAGCAGAGCGGATGCCAGTAATCCTGGAAGTGTTGGAATTGGCCGGTAACGCTGCCCGTGACAACAAGAAAACGAAAATCATCCCTCGCCATCTGCAGCTGGCCATCCGTTGAAAACCCCGTCCTTTTCAGGACGACCACATCACTGTGATAAAGAAATATTTAGAATTGCTTTAAGTTTAGCCAGTTCTGATACGCCTGGAAAGTAGAATGCGCAAATCAAGTGGAAACATTTGTTCTAACAATTTTTGTTTTCGGCCGCATACTAAAGTAATCGCGACAAAAATACATATTGATCTGTGGCAACTCTGTTTCGCACGGCATATTTGTAAACTAGTATAAAGATGTGTTCAAAATCATCACTTTCGCTTTCGCATTGCCGTTCGTAATTGAATGTGTTAGTGACGGTGCAAATTATTTTAACTCCCATCTTGATGAATCTTTTGGTAGGAAATATTGAGATCTGAGATGGTTCTCGTGTGTGTCTTGTTTCGGCATTGGGCCTTGCTGGACTTTTTGGCTGCCTTTTTCGGTGTCATTGTGCTAACAGTGTCTCGTGCATTCATATCGGGAAACAATGAGACGACAGGTCCTCGATGTTGCTGTCGTGTGTCTTGTTTCGGGAAGAGTTGCTCAGCAAATGGTAGGAAAAATTAACCATTCAACTTTTATATGGATGCTCTTGTATAGATGCAGACATCTCGCGTTCTGATTGGCTGGTGCTGTCATGGGTTAAATCAAAAAGGTTTTTCAATAGTGTACTATTGAAAAACTTCAATATTGTTGTAATACACGTTCAAGTTGAAGATTTTCGATTCTATTGGTAGTTAGATTACATAAATCCTTGTACAGATCACTGAGCTATGAGCTTTCAAAATACGAGAAAGGCAAACGCGCCTTATGAATTATCTTCTTTGATACTCGTTTATACCAAACATTTCAGAAAAGTTTAATTGTGAACTATTTAAGAATATGTCACACAACTGAAAGTTTTATCATAAAATTGTGATCATATTTCCGATGGCATGTAGCAAGAATTATGTTGATTCGGTAGATATAACAGGAGATATTCACGATTGAAAACTTATCACTCTCTCAGAGGGTAAATTTTGAAAAGGCGCCCCATAGTAAAGTAAGTCGTATTCACGACAAAAACTATAAAGAGTTACTAGTTATACTATTGTGATCATTCGTTATTACGTGATTGGTTACATGTTAAAACTGAAATCAAAGTTCGATAAAAATGCAATAATTTCAACAAACATCCGTAATTTATATCTTCTAAATATTGATCGAAAAAAAGTGTACAATACAAATGTATTGTATTTGTCAAGTTAATTTTCAGGTTCATATTCTATTCATGAGAAACCAAGCTAGTGGTTATACCATAATGGATTCATGCAAAACGAAAAAAAAAATTGGAATAAAAAGCAAAACTACTGAGCTACTGATCTCATACAAATTTAAAACAGCTAGATGTTTACCTGTTTTCAACATTAATTACTATCCAGCACTAGACAATAAGGGTAAGCCTTATCTTTAGGGGTCTGTTATTTTTTCTGAAGCACCAAACTTTTACATATGAAGTCGCATCCAAGCACACTACTTAAATGATTTGGTAGTTCCGCTGGTTCTTGCGGAAACTGCTGAACAGAGAATAAGAAAAACTTTACAAGAACTTTCTTCGACTGTTCATAATGGTTTCACGTCACTATTTTGTAACATTTTTATACCTGTTGAAAACATGCACTCACAAAACTATCACTTGGAACACACCGTTTATGTAAACTGAATTATCGACTAGAAACAAACGAAATTTTAGATACAGAATTCCTTGAAAGGATAAAACTATATGCAAAATGAGAATATAACCTTAAATTGTCACTTTACTGAGACAATGGCTAAAACTGAAAGCCTTTTATTATTGCGAGATCAAACCTAAAATAATATCAAAAAGGAATGGTTGGAAGTTAAAATTAGTGTTTCATATCTGGCTCGGAACAAATTCCAACTTCACAAAACTTGTTTTAATTTTTTAATGTTTAGTTGTACAATTTTTTTACACCCAACACACATCGTACGCGGTCGGCAGATTGCGATTGCGGAGCAGAAGCCGGTTTAGTAGGGAATACACGAGTCGATTCCCAACTATTCAGCAACGACGCTGCCAGTCTTTGCTCTGCATACATACCATAACACCGTTGTATATACGCGGAAAGTACATAAACCCTCTTTCCCAGTACAGCGAGAGAAAGAGATTTGGCAATGACGGAGAGACAATGTGTGGTGAGAGTGTGTGGAATCAAAAGATGCTCGATTTTTTCTCGTATGGTTCCTATTCGGCGACCCTTGGATGCCATTCCGACAGCCTGTGTGGTACAAATGTCAGCCAACAGGAAGACAAACTTGTTCACGATGTATCCATCTATCAGATCAAAAAATATTGTTTTACAATCTTCCAAATTCTTGTAGAAATTGGTTTTAAACATTAAGTCTTTCACTGAGGACGTAAACATTTCAAAAGGGCCTAAAATCCATTGAACTCTTTGCTTACTTACTCTTTCGAATAAATCTGCGTTATTATATGAATATTCGCTACATATCTGGTACTGGGTGTTTGGAAAACTTCCTTTTCAAATTAATCATTCGATAGCCAATTACTCGATTTTTTTAAATTTTTGAATAAGTTGTGAAAAATGGAGTTTTGTGTTTTAAAACACAGAATATTTTACTTCTAATGGTTTTGTAGACAGAAGGCGCTGCAAGCTTTTATATTGTTGTTACTAAATTTAGATCTTTAAACACAACTTATAACCAAATTCGTTTTCGAGTTATAGTTTTTTTTGATAATTTCAAGTCATCCTTCCATCGATTAATAAACCAACGACTAATAAATGAATTCCTGCAGTTTATCCGGATCTATCTTCCGGTTGGTCGGAATTACAGGGTGATAAATGTACCAACTGTTAAGTGCGGGTGATAAGTGTTTAAAATTACAAACCATTTTAAGGCGACGATGCAAAGAAATTGGTTAAAAAATTATTCCCTTTTGTAGGTCATGTTAGCTGGCCATGTGAACCGACTTTGGCTATACCGGTCTCCGGATTGCGGTACCGGAAAGAGTGATAAAAAAATTCAATACATAACTCGCTACGCTTTCTCAGAAATGGCTAAATTCTATTCCGACGAAGTAAAAAAAAACAAAAAAAAAAGTCTTCAAAATTAAACCTGTCAACTGGAGAAAATTAGATAAACGATCAACTATTCGTAAAATATATTATCCATAATATTAAGAAATTTCTATACCGTTAATATAAAAAAGCCGTTTCAACAGATGAATGTAAATGCGAATTACCACAAAATGGTACCTTTTATCATGGACATATCCTTTGCACGACCCCGCTACGGTTGGATTGCACGTGGATGGTGATCCCTGATATCCACGTTAGCGATCATTTAACTATCGTAATTTCAATCGCCTACGGGTTAAGACCATCGGAGACAATCAATGTTTCGTATGACCTCACAGGAAATATTGATTGGAGTTGCTATGCGACTGCGATATCTGAGAAACTTGAACAAACGCAACCATTTCCTCCGGAGGAAGAAGACACGTTTTTGACTGGCTTGATTCTTAACATCACGATTCAAGCCCAGACGAAACGTGTACCTGATGCGAAAACTAACATCCGTCCTCCCAGCCCATGGTGGTGCAAAGAATTCTTAGAAATAGAGCTTCATCATTTATCGAGTATAGAAAAAACGGAACACCTGATAATTATAGAAACTACTCGGCATTAAAATGAAAAGTTTGATAAACGCAGCTTTTGGCGTCAGCTCGTGGCCGTCCACGACAGAAGAAACATCGATAAGCACTCTTTGGAACACAGCCCGACGAATGCGCAATAATAACACTACGAACGAAAGCGAGGAATATTTCAACCGTTGGATATTAGATTTTCCTAAAAAAGTAGGTTACGACTCTGTTCGTCTCGCGTCGCGACATCGAATACAAACGAAACACCCTTTTCGATGGTGGAGCTTTCACTTGCGTTCTTGTCGTGTAGCAATAAAGCCCCAGAGTTATACAGACTAAAATTCAATTTGTGAAAAATTTGGCTGACTCTACCAAAAGGCACTTGTTGAATTTATTCACGCTGCGAACGGAGCAAAACCGCACGTACCGTCGCGTACTAGTTTCGCATCGTCATTGACGTCATGAATCGTCATGACGATTTGAATGTTTTGACACTCATCGCCCTATAATTTCTGAACCGGAGGTCGGATCAGGATGAAATTGCACCGTATATTAAATGACAATGAGAGCTTTAATTTGAATCATGATTCGTGAAAATCGGCGTAACCATTGCTGAGAAATCGAATTGAGTTCCGGTTTTTGGAGATTTTCTTCACTATTATCGGTGTTTTCGGAAGCGGAAACCGGGGACCAAAGTAGTTTTAAATAAATGTGCACCTCGATTCGCCATCGCTTGTGAAAAATACTCATGATATTGAAAATTTTCACTAATCGCACTGTAATACCGGAAAATTGTATGAGACTATAAGACCATTCATTTGAATCTAAGTTTGTGAAAATCGGTCACGCCATATCTGAGGAACGTGTGTAACTATTTTTTTTCTCCATTTTTTGTGCATATTACCCTGTAATTCCGGAGCCGGAAGACGTATCGAAATGAAACTCATGAAATTTGTAAGGAACCTTAAAACCTTTTATTTGAATCTAAGTTTGTGAAAATCGGTTCAGCTATCCCTGAGAAAATTGAGTGACATTATTTGTCACATACACACATACATGCATACATACACACACAGACTCTTTGTGATCTCGACGAACTTAGTCATGAAGGATTAACATCCTTAGTTAGTTTGTTAAACAAGATTCGAACCATGTCTGTATTTTTATGTAGGTTTTATCATCCGGTAATCATGTAATCGAACCCTCCCGATTCAGTCTTCCTGGCAACCGAAAAACGTTATCCGAATACCTTTATTACATTAGCAAAAGATAGTACAATACAATGCAATTTTAACTACTTTGCGTGCAATTAGTTTGGGGTTTCGCGATAGGAGAGCAAAATTTTGACACATTTTGGTGCCATCTTAACAACAGAGAAGCAAATAATAAAATTAAACAATAGGCATGATGTTAGATAAGGTCGAACGCGACATACTGCACTTTGAATACTCCTATTTTCTCGTTTACTTTGATCAATATCAAATTTAAGGTGCAGGGTTCATGAATTTTAGTATACTACATATATATTGGGGAATGTTGAGACATATTTTTTTAAAAGTGTTTCATATAAATTCAAGCAAATTTAAGTTATGACTATTAATTTTTTTAATAGTGTGTTGATCAAAATTTCAAACTTTTTTGAAATTGGTTCTGCATATTTTTACATTTTTGAGATATTGATACTTAAAACTACATATTCATGTAAATTAATTGTTCAAAAACTTTTTTGTTCGAAACTTAAAAATATGCAACCTACATATCTACAAAAATATATATTTCGATAATTAAATTAAAAATGTAAACGCTATATGTTAATAAAAATACAAAATTGGAAGAAATGTATCCAATGAACAATAAAAAAAATCTTTAAAAGTCGTTTCAAAGAGTGTCTCCCTTAAGTAAAGTAAACTTGATATCATTTTTCATCAAAATTCAACGAAATATATGTATATATATATATATATATATATATATATATATATATATATATATATATATATATATATATATATATATATATATATATATATATATATATATATATATATATATATATATATATATATATATATATATATATATATATATATATATATATATATATATATGTCTCTTGGTAAATTCCACACAGCGCCGATCATTACAAAACTGAATCTATTTTGGTAAGGGCCGTGAAATAATCAAAGTATGAGGTGGAGCTAAGAAATGTAGAAAAAATCTCTCACGCTTCATGCATTGAGAGACAGTGTGTTTTATCTAATTGCCACTTATTATGTGCGCTTTGTGTAATCTGAATCATTCGAAAGCAACATGCAAGGAAAATCTCTTAGTTCGGTCTTAGCGCTTCTACAGCACAAACTTTTCATTGATTCACAATGACCAATATTATTCATCTGACTCCATTACATACAATCCATCAGCTGGTGAACGATATCAGAACTTTTTCTTCTGCCTACAGCGGTATTTCTAAGACAGTCATATGCAGTTCGCCAGTAATTTATGTCGTTTTCGCTTGATGCCAAACCCAACCCAGTTTCCACCCTAACTGCTGTCAAATCGTTTGTTTGAGCTAGTTTCGAACCTAGTTTCAACATTGTTGAACTGAAAATCAAGTCAGTTTCGAACCTGGTTTCTATATCAGGTTTGCTCAAACTCCCGTTGCTAAGTGCGAAACCAACACAATGTTGTGAAAAGTGTTTGTTTGATGAAACTACCCTGGGTCAGTTTCAGTTTTCTCAAGCGAAAATGACATTAGTAAGCAATAATATTGATACCCAGTTAAGCACGTGTTTCGAATCACGTGGATCGAGTATGCATGTGAAATCTCCACACAAAACATCGCGCTGCGCGCCAAACAATTTTTTCAACGATCTAGTATTCTTTTCTTCGTCGGCCAAACACTTATGCAACTCGTTGCGCGCCAAACATCAATCGTAGATCTAGCAATCATTGGCTACTTTTTTAGTGGAAAATTCCATTGTCCATACAAAGCAACTTTATGGATTTTTCCCACTTTTCCGACAAGTTTTCCTAATTTTTTTGATGTGCGAACCCGGTGGGGGTAAAAACTGATCAAAGAAAAAAAAAGAATAATCCGTCCATCCGTTTTTGCGTGATGCGATTACAAAGAATAACCTCTGCATTTATATATATACATATATATATATATATATATATATATATATATATATATATATATATATATATATATATATATATATATATATATATATATATATATATATATATATATATATATATATATATATATATATATATATATATATATATATAGATTTGTTGCCAAAAAGTGCCACGCGTACTTTAGAGCTCTAATAAAGTGGACACTTTTCAGGTACTGTGGTACTTTTGGTTGCTTGGAGAGACATTCTTTACTTTGTTGCTTGAAGAGACATTCTTCACAGAATATTTAATAGAAAATGGCAGCCTCAATCCATTATAGTAATCATCTTGAACATTGATCTAATTGTTATGTATTATGTGCGCTTAGTATAATCTAAAACATTTCAAAGCAAGATTCAAGGAAAATCTCTTAGTTTTACCTTTGCGCTTCTACAGCACAATCTTTTCATTGATTCATTCAATAATATTAAACTTAAACTCGCTCCCGCGATGACCAATACTATTCATCTGACTCCATTGAACACAATTCATCAACTGATGAATGATATCAGAACTTTTTCTTCTGCCTACAGCGGTTTTCTTGAACATATGACTGAACATTCCATCAAAGTCATTTGGCAAGCAATAATTTTGATACCCAATTGACCACGTGGCTCGAAATGACATGGATCAAGTATGCATGTGAAATCTCCACACAAAACTACTCGTTGCGCGCCAAACAATTTTTTAAACGATCTGGTATTCCATTCTTCGACAGTCAAGCACTCAAACAACTCGCGCGGAAAACATCAATCATAGATCTAGCAATCATTGACGACTTTTGCAACGCAAAATTCCATTTTTCATACAAACAACTGGACTTTTCACACTTTTCCGGCGGGGGTAGAAACTAACCAATAAAAAAAGAATTATGTTAATCCGTCTATGCGATTACATACAATGACCTTTGCATTAATACAGGGTCCGGCACTCGAAGTGTAACCAATTAAAAAGGCCATAAATTCAGTTTGGAAAATTACTTTTACTTAATTCAAAGTACAAAATGTGTAAAAATAATACAAAATTCAGAATCAATTCACTTTTGCTCGATATGACCACCTTTTGCCTTGACTTGATGACTTGAGAGAGCGAAGGAGTTGCTTCGTTTGGCCGAATGTGACTTGCAGGTATTTTGGCCCACTCGCGGACAATAACAATTCGCATCTGGTGAATTCGAGAGCCATTGTGTGGACGTGATGAAGTTCGGAACGTTGTTTTTCAGCCATTCTTGGTTCACTCGAGCTTTGTGAGACGGTGCCGAGTCCTGCTGAAACGTCCATGGTCTGCCACCGAAATGTTTGTCTGCCCACGGCTTCGAAGCAACCTCCAGAATACTTTCCCGATAATATGTCGCATTTACCTTGACGCCAGGCTCGATGAAAACGATTGGAGAGCGCCCATCTGCGGTTACAGCGGCCCAAACCATTATCTGTTGCGGGTGCTGCCTCCTGGTGGCCAATCGATGACACAAATTCTCGTATGAACGGTCGGTCAAGCAAACCCTATCGTTTTGAGAGTTTACGAATTGCTCAATTGGAAAAATTTTCTCGTCAGAAAATACAATGTTCGGAAATTGACCGCTTTCGGCCAAACGAAGCAACTCCTTCGCTCTCTCAAGTCATCAAGTCAAGGCAAAAGGTGGTCATATCGAGCAAAAGTGAATTGATTCTGAATTTTGTATTATTTTTACACATTTTGTACTTTGAATTAAGTAAAAGTAATTTTCCAAACTAAATTTATGGCCTTTTTAATTGGTTACACTTCGAGTGCCGGACCCTATATATATATATATATATATATATATATATATATATATATATATATATATATATATATATATATATATATATATATATATATATATATATATATATATATATATATATATATATATATATATTGTATTGTAAGATATTATATTATATTGTATTATGCTCAATTATATTGACAACGGGGAGGGGCAGAGAGTTCATCAGGGTATCTTACAAGTGAATGACTGGATGATGGAGTGGATTGCCAACCTGAGTCACGTGGGGGAAGCTTTGTGTTTCTCCACAAACAAACCATCAGGTGGGTTTAAGCTGGTACAGCGAAATTCTTTATTATATGACCGGATGTTCTTGCTGGAAGTCGCCGGGTCCTCAAAACCTATTTTGGCCTTCTTAACAGCAGTTTTATGAAAGCTATCTGATAATAAAATTCGGATCTCCTGTAAGTCTACCCGCATACACTGGTAATACCTTGGCTTCACACATATAGACATTTTTATTAAAACTTCACATAAAAATTGAATTAATAAACAGGTGTGATTTATTAGATCTCACCAATTCCCCCAAATCAACCGTCGTTAATGTTTATCCCCGAAAAAAGGATTAAAACTTTGAAAAACCTTTCAGTATGTCATATGAGATGAAATAACGAGATAGTTTAGACATTCACATTATTAATGGCTTACCCGAAAATTTCATATTACCACACATTTGGGCATGTTTTATTTCACAAATGATCTAAGATTTAAATCTACTATAATCGAGAAATTTAGGGTAACAGAGGTATTTTGGCCCACTTTAGGATCGATTTTATTTTGGCCGACTTTGTAAAAATATCCACCAAATGTTCTAATATCTTTGAAAAATCCTTCCGCAATAGGTAATTTAATGTGATTAGCTTCAAACTGATGCAACATGGGTTACCTAAGATCGATTGAATCCATATAGTTTGTTAGGTGGGCCAAAATATATGAAGTGGCCAAAATACCTCTGTTACCCTACTAGTCTTGAATGATGACAAACGAAGAAATCATGTCGGTTTGCTATGTTAAGAATATGTTATATCGGACTATAACAATACTTATCTTCGGAAAATCAAAAGATAATAACAGGTCAGAAACAATGGATGTTTGTCAGACTGTCAATATACTGAATAGTACCCAGTAGAAATATAAAAAAATCGTGCACATGTGGATGTGGAATTATCGAACCAAGTGAATAAATAACAAATAAAACATGAGTGTAACGAAACAAGAATAAGAACAAAATGAGCCAAACGGAAATCGACCTGATTCGTGGTGCTAGTTGATTTTCTATCTCTTTCGCCAAAGGCAAATGGCCTGTTTGTATGCGAATAGTACGGCCAGCTATCCAGACTATTATGGCGTAGCGATCCAACTTGGTAAATGAGAGGCTTCATCATAATTCTGTGCATATCTTCTACGGCTTCGTGTCAATGACATTTATAACACTTTTAGGAAGATGATAGTCTTTCATTATATCTGCTTACACCAACCACTGTAGGTTGTTCACTAATCGACATGATTTTTGTTAATGTTAATGATCCAGAGGAGAACATGTTCATTGAGATAAATAACGAACAATAACAGCGAGTATCTCGAAAATTAAAAAAAATACAAAAAGAACACAGAGAATCACTGTAACCGAAAAAATTCACTATAGCAAAAGTTAATTGTATTATACAGTGGAATATTGAATATTATTGTTTAATTCATTTTCATACATCTATTTTGAAAAGCTTGAGCATAGGAAAAATACTCTGAATGTCCCATCTACTTGAATCAAGCATTACTATTAGAATATCTACTCGTCTTTTCTAAAGAACAATTAGAAATCACATGGATTTAGGAAACGAGGAGCAACAAACAGTATTACTAATCTCTTCAAACTCTCAGTACGACATATGTCGGAGTCAGAGTTGCCATTTTAAAATCTGTGTTTCAACTTGAAAAATCTGTATACCATCTGTGTTGCATATTTTCGATCATAATCTGTGAAAAATGTTTTAAAAATCTGTCATTTTTATGAAATATTCATAAAAATCTGTGTACTGTGACACAGAATCTGCGTAGAAAAATAGGCAAAAAATAAGTGGTTTTACACAAAAACCTGTGAATATGGTAACTCTGGTCGGAGTGCGTTGAAGCATGCATAGCAAACAGGTGAAAAAAGTGCATGTGTATGCGTATGGCGGTATTTTTCTGGTACATACATGTCGAGGCATTCGAAGAATTATAAGTAAAACTATGCATTAAGCCTCAACAAAGACACGAAAGGAATCCAATGTACGTACACTCAAGCCACCGAGACAGAAAAAGGGGAAGATGAGAGAGAGACTGTGTGTTGTACCCGGGGTTTGGGACGAGGTTAAGTGTTGTTCGACATGAAAAGAAATTGGTATGCTGGAAATTATGTTGGTATATTCAGCAGCAGAAGTAGGCATTCCACGACCACCATCAGTACACCATTGACTCGATACGCTTTAGAATAAAAAAAACTTCTGAAGAACCAGGAAGGAAGACTCTCTTCCATCTATCCGTATTTAGCACCACTGTTGAAAAGAATAGCGAGTGACTCTCGAGCACGCAAACATACCCAGTAACAAGAGTTCTAAGCGCACCGATGCTAGGGATATCGCGATTTTTTTTCTCAACATGAACGACGACTGTGATGAGGATGACGACAACGACACAAACATGATTTTTTCTACTACTTCAACTTCCTTTCTATTTCTGTGTGAACAAAAGCTTTTCTGCATTGTGGCAAAGTTCTGTACATCACTGAAGCGATTATGTCGATTTCTTTTGCAATGAATGCTTTTATCATCTCAGAACGATCCCAGTGGGACATAGAGTTTGAGTGTATATATTTTATAATTTTGCGAACATTTGTCGTGAATTTGGAAGAGCTTTGCGACTCACTAATTAAAAGCAGCTGTGGTGAAGATAAAAACCATCCAATTTCATTATTCAAAAATCACACAGTTTATCAATCAGAAAATATGTAAATACTAGTCTTCACAGTACTATGCACCAAATGTCTTCCGAAGATATTTGCAAGTGGTTAGCTTGAATTCTTTATGTTAATTATTTGAAAATTACATGATTGATGTTACAATAGTAGTGTGACCAGAAAGTTTTATAATTCGTGATCATGAATGAAAATGAATGGGCTTAGTAACAATAACATATTGCACTGGACTTATTCACAAGAATCTATACAATTAAAACAAATCTTATGATTTTACACATAAATTTACAACTTACAATCATAAAACTATGCAATTCAAAAATTACATGACTTGAAAACTAATGAAAAAAATAATTAAAAACCTTTTTTCATCCACCTAGTGGTGTAATGATGCCTTTCTCATATTACTTATATTTTCAAATATATAAGAAGATTTTGTGAAGAAATTTTTTTTCGAACCTTGAATAACATAAGAAACTTTCTTTTGGTATAAACTAACATAAACAGTTATGTCAAGTTAATGAGAATATTTCTTCATTTTGCATCGTCGCCCTAAATGATTAAAGACTCTTTACCCTATAGATCTGGAAACGGAAATCGGACTAGGATGAAACTAAACAGCAACCTATGAGACTATAGGAACTTTTATTTGAGCCTGTTTGTGGATATCGTTCAAATCATCTCTGAGAAAATTGAGTGAGTCTCGTTTGAAACTTTTTGACCACTGTTTCAGGTACTTTTGGAACCAAGAACTTGGAATCAGTGTAGCCGAAGTCGGTTTGTTCAGTAAGTAACTAATATAGCCTACAAATAGAATCAGTTTTAAGCCAATCCTAGAAGAATTTTACTCTTTTTTGCATCGTCGCTCTAAATAACGGTGTGAAATTCAATAGCAACCGATGGGACTATGAGATTTTTTATTTTATGAGTGACATTATTTGACTCATACTCATACACATACACACACACACATACACATACATTGCTTAGCTCGATGAACTGTGTCGAATGATATAGAACATTTAGCCCTCTGGACCAATTTTCGCTAGTCAATTTTTCAAGTAATTGCATAAACTTTCTATATGTTATGAGAAAGGCAATAAGTGTACTTTTATAGAAAAGCATTGTTATCATGATCTTGTAATAACACTAATAAGTAGATACAAATTCAATAAGAGAATTAGAAATTTACACTTTTTCGCCTGAAAAATATCAATTTTAATGCGGCAACCCTGCACGCTATACGAAATTGAACAAAGCACGCTGCGAACGGAGAGAAGCCGAAACTGGGGATTAGTAGTTCCAAATAGTTTTATATTTTCACTATTTAACAAGATCTGACAGCTAGATGAATTTAACAGTAAGTTTTATTAAAATGGGTACTTCGTTTCGTAAAAGCTTGTGAAAAAATACTCATGAAATTGAAAATTTTCACTAATCGCACTGTAATACCGAAACCGGAAGTAGAATCAGGATCAACATTTCGGGGAATTTTTAAATTATTTTAAAACCTTATATTTACTTCTTAGTTTGTGAAGTCGATTAAGAAATTTCCGAGAAATAGAAGGTGCATTTTTTAATAAATTTGCACATATTTCATTGTAATTCCATAACCGGTTTGTGAAAATCGGTTCAGCCATTCCTGAGAAAATTATTTGATACACACTCCCACACACACACACACTCCCACACACACACACTCCCACACACACACTCCCACACACACACACACACACACACACACACACACACACACACACACACACACACACACACACACACACACACACACACACACACACACACACACACACACACACACACACACACACACACACACACACACACACACACACACACACACACACACACACACACACACACACACACACACACACACACACACACACACACACACACACACACACACACACACACACACACACACACACACACACACACACACACACACACACACACACACACACACACACACACACACACACACACACAGAGAGAGAGAGAGAGAGAGAGAGAGAGAGAGAGAGAGAGAGAGAGAGAGAGAGAGAGAGAGAGAGAGAGAGAGAGAGAGAGAGAGAGAGAGAGAGAGAGAGAGAAATAAATTCCAACTAATCGAGTATAAATAACAGTCGAAATCAAGTACGTAAATATTTTCTAGTTCAAACTTATTTCAACATGTTAGGCTCGTTTGAAAGCTACTGTTGGGTCATTGATATAGTTCAAAGATCAAATGGCTTGTCCTTTTTTAGTGATATTCAGGGTTTGGATGAATGAAGCAGTGAAGATGAGTATACATGCTTTATGAACCATGTCGCTTTTGAAGAAACGTGAGCCTTGTTGCTTTATTGGAATGTCTGTCCATGCACGAGAATGGAAGAGAGCTAACAATATTCACCACTACTACTGTTTCTCCTTCTCACGGTTTCTCAATATTCACGGGGCTAGAAAGTGACGAAGATTATACATTCAGTTTTCGCTAACAGACTGATGATTGGCTCTTAACTGTCGAATCGCTATTCAGCAGGAACTTGATTTACCGAAGTAACAAGAATGCAGGAGCTAGTTTCTAAAGCTTGCTTCAAATAGAATTGGAACAAAGACAATTGCCTGTATTTCAGTTATTTATTATTGTATTCAAGATCTTTTTTTATACAAATGTAGCGTTTTCTTCATACTTTTAAGTAAAAATACGGATAAAATTATTCGTCACGGTTTCGAAGGAATTCTCGAATTTTTCCTGTAACACGGCTCAGTAGGCGGCGCACACCTTCTTCGTCCATCGTTTTAGCTATCTTATTCCACCAGGTCGTCATCTGATTGATGTCTTTGACAACCTTTCCCTTTGCCTTGAGTCTCCTATTCATGATTGCCCAGTTTTTCTCAATAGGGCGGAACTGGGGGCAGTTGAGTGGGTTAAGGTTTTTCGGAACAAACTGGACCACTTTCTCTGCATACCATTCTTAAACGGCTTTGCTGTAATGACAGCTTGCCAAATCTGGCCAAAACATTACAGGATGGTCGTGGGATCGAATGAACGGCAAAATTCGTTTTTGGAGACACTCTTTTTGGTATAGTTCCGATGTCATTGTCTTATTTGTAACGAAAAGTTTCGTTTTTTTGCCGCAGCTGCAAATGCCCGGCCAAATCATAAATTTTCTTGCAAATTTGTCGGCAAAAACAAATTTAAATTTGGCTGGAACATCCCCCCGAGCCGTTGCCAAGTAAAATTTTTGACCTGGGATTTGACCGAAGTAAGCCTTGACACAGGTTTCATCGTCCATCAGAAGACACCCGTTGAACTTGGTCAGCACCTGGTCATATAGTTTCCGAGCACGAATTTTGACCACACTATTTTGTTTCATGGTCCGATTTGGCTGTTTGCTAGCTCGATACGACTTGATTCCTTCCCGGAGTCGAGTTCTCCTCACGGTACTATGGGCAGCACCGAATTTTCTGGCCAAATCACGGTCCGACAGATTAGGATTCCTCTTAATCGTCTTCAAAATCTTACCACGCAATTTCCGGTCGTCAGTTCGACTCCGACGATCGGCTTGAGGCTTCCGAATCGTCGTCAATGTTTTCTTATACCGTTTGATAACGCGCCATACGGTATTTCTGGGCAATTTCAGCTGTTTAGCTAGCCTAGATGCAGACCACAATGGATTTTCCAAATAACTGTGCACAATTTTTTTTCCTTCTTTCGGCTTCCATGTTGATTGTTTACAAAGTACAGTCGATTTTCGGAATGTCAAAAATCATACGTGAAGCTGACAAAATTCCCGACACGTGGGCGCCAAGAGCTTTCAAATTCGTCCACCAGGAGCGCCACAATATGAGCAAAAGTTTGTTCCAATTCTAAATGAAGCAAGCTTTAACACCCAACAAACGAAGCGTTTGTTTGTTTGCAGTATTTGCTGAGGTCACCAGATCGCCATTGCTAATTGCTGCTACTTCTGTTTATAATATTCAAGTATAACTAAGAATTCTCACCCTCTATTAACTTTAACACGAATTAAATAAGTGATATGAAACAGTTTTCGTGGCATAAAGTCATCAATAACATCCGTTCGCGCTCGAAGAGCCAGTCACCAGTCTATTAGCGAAAACTGAATATATAATCTTCATCACTTCCTAGCCCCGTGAAGATTCTTAGCTTGCAGTTAAATATTTTGTGAGAAGATCGACTCTCAGACCAACGAGAGAGAAAATTATATTCACGGCTTCTGTGCTTCATGAAGACTCTAACACCAGTACACTGTATCATCTGTGCATATATGGAATATATTTGCTTCCACTAGCGATTTGTTTGTGTGGTTCTTTTTGGCTGGAAAGGCGTCCTCTTTGTGAGCGGTGGAATTGTTCGTTCACAATGCAATGGAAACTATATATTCCTTCACCAGTGAATGAATATTCCAAACCCTGGTGATATTTATTAGAGAGAAATTGAATATGAGGAAAAATTTCTGAGGTATACCCCCCCCCCCCTTTTTCACAGGGTAACCGATTTTTCGCTAAGTGTTATTGTTTTGTAGTATTAGTATCTACAAACATGTTCGTGCAATATTTCGTCAATATTCGAAATTTTTGTACTATTTCTAGTTACATACATATTTATATACCTTTTCATTGGAATGCTCTCTGCAACATAAGTTCTTTTTCGAATTACCCGAAACTTGACAAATAGATAAACAACTATTTTTGGCAGAAAAAGAAAATGTTAAATTGTATGAGACCTTCCATTTGAACATAAGATTGTTAAAATCTGTCACATCATCTCTGAGAAAAATGAGGAAGTAATTTGAAATAGAAAATTTTCCGCTAGTCACCCTGTAGTTCCGGAACCGGAAGTTAGATCGAAATAAAATGCAGGAACTTTGTATGGTACAATTATACCTAAGTTTGTGAGAATCGTCTCAGCCATCCCTGAGAAAAGTGCAACAAAAATGTTACATACATACACTCACACACATCCATACACACACATAAGGACATTTTGCATACTCGACGAACTTAGTCGAATGGTATATGAAACTCGGCCCACTCGACGGTTCAAAAATCGATTTTCATAGTGATTGGATAACCTTTCTATATGAGAAAGGCAAAAACAATTGTGAAACTCGTGGGAACTACTACATAATAAAATTAATTTATGTTTACAAAACATACAAAACATAATTTCTAAAGAATATGTTGCACATCGTGAAACAAATGTGGATCCTGAAAATTATTCTGCCATGAAACTGATAATGTTACATATTGCAGAATTGATCGCTAGTGCTTTTGTAAATAGAAAATCGAAAAGAACTGAATTTTTAAGGTGAAACATGTATTGGTACGCTCGAAATTTTCAAGTAGCTTTAAATTTACGCGTTTTGATAATGGTACACCAATTTTTGTGAAAGTCTATTCTTCCTATAGAGAATCATCAGAATGGTCATTAAAATATGTACAAGATAACCTTCGACCAGATTGCAGAAGAAAACATTTCGCTAACTATAACAGTCAACTCATAATTCGATAGAATTATTAAAGGTTAAAAAATTCAGTTTTCGCATTCTAACTTTTTTCACATTAACTCTAGAGAATTGGTATGTTCAACAAAGTGTTAGATTTTGTAAAAATACGTAAAATTGTAGAGCACTTTAACGCTCTATGACAATTTTTGAAATATTTATGGATAGTTTTATATAAAAAATAAGCATATTTCGTGCCTAATTATTTCAGAAGGTTGCAAAAAGTTGCAGATCAAACCACTCTAGTTTAAAATTACTTTAAATTTACATCAAAACCTTTAATAAATGGTTTGTATCCTATAGTATCCTAGGCTTCTATGAGCGAACGTATATCTGATGTATATGAGATTCATGGACTGTACGTATTAAAATATTTTATTACACATAAATAGAATGAACATAATATAAGATATATAGGTTCAACAAACTCTATTTCATCTTTTGAATAGTTCAAATTAAAACTTCTATGATGAATGTTTACAATTGTCATTATATCTCAACAACCTTCTTGCATCCGGTGAAAATCTTCATGGCGTTTTCGATAATTTCTTCCAGTTAGTTACTACGGAGTCAAAAGACAAAAGAATGCGCATGAATGCATCTTTGTTGGTTGAAAATTTGTACGATTTTCTTGTATGATAATAAAATTCTTAGTTCTTGTTATGAGAATCTTGTTTTATTTTCGAGAAAGTTAGTATCAGAAATCAATTAAATCACTTACGATGAAACTACATTTTAAAGACAGTAACAAGCATGTAATAGTATGAGTTGTTGCCAATTTCGAAATAGTAGATATTGAATTAAGTAATGTTCTTTTAATGACCAGATGCTTGAATAATGCTTCCGTAACATTAGAGTACGTCAATGGCCGTTATATATATATATATATATATATATATATATATATATATATATATATATATATATATATATATATATATATATATATATATATATATATATATATATATATATATATATATATATATATATATATATATATATATTTATATATATATATATATATATATATATATATATATATATATTTCCACCGGATGCGAGAAGGTTTTTGAGTTACAATGATAAGTGTAAGCATTCATAACAGTAGTAGTAGCATTCATACTTGTAGTTTAAACAATTAAGGGAATGAAATAGAGTATTCTGAACTTATATATCTTATATTAAGTTCGTTTAATTTATGCTTAAAAATATTTAAATACGTAAAGTCCATAAATCTCATATACATCAGATATACATTCGCTCATAGAAGCCTAGGATACTATCGAATACAAACCATTACTTCAAAGTTTTGATGTAATTAATTGCAAAATATACCTATTTTTTATATAAACCTATCCATAACTATTTCAAAAATTGCCATAGAGCTTTAAAATTCACTACAGTTTTACAAAATCTAACACTTTGTTGAACACACGCGCTGGAACATGGTCGTTTGTTTCCGTAAATTTGCGTCAATAGCTCCTACACCTTTGCCGAATACACCAACAAGGAAAAGTTAACGATAATGCCGCCAAATAAATAAAAGCATGAAATAGCAGTTTTGAACCACTGTGCAGTGTGTTGAATATAAAACTGTTCACGCAACGTAATGATTCAAATCATCTAAATAACAGAAAACATGAAAATGTGAGTATTGTATGAAGAAATGCTCTGCGCTTTGTTTTTTTTATCATTAAAAATTAAAGTTGAATTTATTTATTTATTTATTTATTTATCGGGTCCGACTTTTGTGATACTACAGTGCGTATTTGTTGATTTTGATCAGCCCATGTGCTGGAGTTGCACAAACCAGTTGCTCAAGCGGTAATATATACATGGGAGAGTAACTTTGATGAACTTAACTTTTCGTTCAATGGTCTGATCATTATTTCAGCAAAATGAAAAATAATATACAATTTTTCAGATTGATTCAGAATACATAGTTTTCATTGAGTTTGTAATGTTCTATTTCTGCAACTTATATGATAGTCAATGCTCTCATGTCTGCAGTTTTACGCTCATTTTAAACAGATAAACCTTGCACAACTTTTTTTAAATTGTAACTTTTGAATTTCATATAATTGGTTTTCTAAAAATGAAGAAAACTGCACACACTGACCAAAAAATTTATGAGTGATTTAGTTAACCAGTTTGAGACCAGTTTTGATGATTACACTCAATATTGTTAATAAAGTTTTAATTAAAAATTGGAAAGCCAGATCAGGATAGACTTAATTTAGCAGATGGAATCTGGATAAGATCCTACATTTGAAACTTAGTTTCATTTTTGAATCTTTCGTGTGCTACTTGTGAAACCGGTAACCTCGAAGTTTGTTTCGGAATCAACGAATATTTTCATATACTTTTAAATTCATTTCCACTAAGTTACTCAGCACTGAAAATAGTAAAAATTTGGAAGAATTTGCTTCTTCGTATATCTTCTCTTCTAAAAAACATCATGGGATCATAAGAATTTTTATCTGACCCCGTCGTGTATAAACATGAAGTAATTAACTCATTATGTTCTAGCAGACTGCGGCTCGCTTCCCACATGCGGTTTTTTGGATGTTTCCAAGGACAGTTCCATATGCAAATTTTATTTATTTTATAGAGTGCAATGAGAAGTTTAAATTGACAAGAAAATTTTTGTGATTCTTTGGATTTAAAAACATGAATATATTGTAAATTAGAATTTTTGGAAGCTTCCCTACACTTGTCCTACCGTATGAAATTACATGCGTAAAAATACCAAGCTTTCAATATATGGTTGCATAGTAAATTCAATACCTAAATTGTGTGTCAACACAGTTATTTATTTTTGCATTTTATATTATTACGCACAATACAATGGGGAGAACACCTAGGTTATGATAGTTTAGGACCTGCAAATCTAGGTGATTGTATTGTCCCCAAATTGGAAATAATTTAACACTCTCATTACCCTGTCATTTCGAAAGTGGTGGTCAGTAATCGTAAAGAACCAGTTTAATATGTGTTTTATAGGTGATAAAAAGCGTTACTCCAAATATTACAGAATATGTACAAATTAACTCTAGCATATTGTACAGAAGAGGTCACTAGCATATTGCACAGAAGGGAAAAACGTTCACACGTAACAAAGTGGAGTTGGGTTCGTGTCTACGCTATAGGCTTTGATAAAAATCAAACCGAATTATGGAACTCGAAATGAAAGATTTTTGTTGTTCGAACTCTTGTTCGAAAAAGTCGATTCGTTTTGTTAACCTAATGTCACCCCAGATTTTGACGTTCTCTGAACTAACTTTTGCATTACATAGCCATCTATCGAAAAAATAGAGTAAATAAAACTGCTTGCATACAAGTTAGGATTTTTCTTGTCGATTTTCATCAGCGGTACGATACACACTAAAACAAAATAAATTAGAGCGTATTGGTGTTTATTGTAAGAAGGTGTCTTTGCTGCACACTTTCGATTTTAGCCTGTTAGGCAGAGATAAGAATCTTGCAAGATTTGTATAAAAGTTTATTTGATTGTTCAACGAATACATATATATATATATATATATATATATATATATATATATATATATATATATATATATATATATATATATATATATATATATATATATATATATATATATATATATATATATATATATATATATATATATATATATATATATATATATATATATATATATATATATATATATATATGCTTGAGAAAACTGAAACTGACCCAGGGTAGTTTCATCAAACAAACACTTTTCACGAAACTGTGTTGATTTCGCACTTAGCAACGGAAGTTTGAGCAAATCTGATATAAAAATCAGGTTCGAAACTGACTCGATTTTCAGTTCAACAACGTTAAAACTAGGTTCGAAACTAGCTTCAAACAAACGGTGTGACAGCAGTTAAGGTTAGGTTTACCATCAAGCGAAAACGACAGAACAAGCTTATACATACGAATTATAGTTGTTTTGTTTTGAGCTTAGTTCAGGATATATTGTACGTTTCTAGTGGCATCACTTTAAATGATCGTTTTAAATATACAACAATCATCATCTCATATTCAAAAAGCAATCGGTGTCAATCTTCGGACACCAATATCCCGTTTCCAGAGCTTATAATTACCTACTGAACATTCACAAAAAAGCTAAGGAGTCTTTCGGAGTCTCACAAAACAGCAATCATGCTCCTTAGATGTTTTCGATAATCACTAAAGACGTTTTTCCCCCATGATAATGGAAATGCAAATTCATCTATGCAAATGAAACAAAAATGTGTCTATAGCACTTCTTTGAGCTAATACAAACGATGAAAAAGTTCGTTGAATGGTGTGTGTCATGTCATTCCAAGTTTTTCATCACTGTTGTTTGTCATTTCCAACCGTAAGAATATCGAACTTTAGTTTCTAACTATTTCGTTTCATCTAGACAAATGTCTGATGAGTCATTAAACATAAATAAACAAAAGCACACCAATGTGATCATTGTAAGCAATAGCTGGATGAAGAAACTTGTTGAAATCGCACTGTTTTAAACATGTGATAGACAGTTATTTATTTTTATGATTGTAATTAGGAAGTTAAATTTTGTGTGCTCCAATATTGACTAGTTTTAATTCTATGAAATACAAGTCCACCCCATATTTCTATTTGGATAACAATTTTAGAATCGATGGAGTAGAGCTTTTTCAAAATATTAACTACAAAACAAATCTGTCATATGAATCTGGTACTTGAAAGAATCTTTGTTTATTTAAATTATTGAAATTTTTCAACGAACGATCTAAGGCACTTTAAGAATAACTGAGGGACTGAGGGTGATGTATAAGATATGTTAATAAGTATAAGTTTTTCTGGATCGACAGGCGAATGACATAAAGGTTAAAACCTCTACAGAAGAAAATATATCTAAAAAAATTGTTTAGAGTTTGAATTACCTGTAATTCTGCCTCCGACACATCGATCTCCCCGCGATAAACAAATTCTATGATAAATTGTAAATCCGAAAAGCATATGTCTGCTGGTAGAATAATTGTTGGATGTTTACAGGGATTGTCTAGCAATATTTTTTGAAAATATGCCGAGCACGCCGAAAGTACCACCTAAAATAAAGTGCATTAGTATATTGCTTGGTAACCTGAATGTCAATCGGCACAGATTTACCTTGTGTGCTTTCAATGAATTATATTCGCATGCTAAAGTAACATCAACAAAGGACTGTGTCTCCAAAAGTTCGTGAAAAACCGATGTCATGTTTGACTGATAATTGTTCCATCTTAGACTAAAATACTGATGCGATGACCGTGCGCCTTTCGCGTACGGAGGTGTCGCGGGATACGTAGAAGGTGCTGTAGTTGCTGCTTTGGCATCCATATTTTTGGTATAGGTTTTGGATATTTTATAGTATTCTTCCGATACTTTGATGGTGGCGTTACGATTTCTGTAAATGATAAGAACACGTACGCGATTAGTGAACAAGCTTCTCTTAATACATAAACCTGTTGAGTTTAAATGATACGCATATAGTACATCTTTTATTATTAGTACTATTATTATTGATGTTAATGAAAATTAAAATTAATTAAATTAATTAATTAAAAGGAATGAACAAGTAAAAATGTGATTGATCTGTGTTACTGATAAACTATTTAGAAACGTCGGATTAATGACAGGTTGACTTGAATTAATGTTGCCTATGTACAATGAGTATAACGAAGTAAAAAATGGACTACATTATTTCATAGACTAAAAAGATGAATACGAAAAAGACACAGTGTCAGTCTACACTAACCAGTATTAGAAAAAGATAAAGTAAACATCCTTCGGAAAATTTCTCCATTCGATTCGAACTCTGGTTTTGATAGCTACGAGAATCAAAAAAACCAGACCCGTTCAATAAAACAGTTGTGATTTATTTATCAGTTATATAAAAACTTCAAACTAAACAAGGACCTTGGGTCTAGTGGGAGATTGATTGTACCTATTATCTTTCTCCGGACAGCAACTTGAGCCAATTAGTTCTGATTCCATGTCGTAAAAGGATACAATTACCGAAGTTTCTCTTTTCCTACTTTCAATTACCTGATGTTTTCAAAGTGGAATCCATAACTTCGGTCAACATAGTATTTTTATTTCATATTACTTCTCATTGTTCAACACTAGACGTGGTGGTGAGCTTATTCCACACGCGTCCCACATCGCGTATTTAATTATGAATTTAGTTTTCTAATTCATATTCCGTCAGGATAGTAGTGAGTCCAATTTGTCCGCGTCCTTTGTCTCTATTTCGAACATGGCGATTCATCATTCATTCATATATTAATCAAGCGCAAATATCTTATTTATAAATAAGCTATTTTAATGTTTTGTTTAATGTTTGTATGAAACAAATTTGTCTTGGAACTGTTACGATGGTAGTAGTTACAAAGCAGAAAATTTTCTTGTGAGGAAAACCGAGGATACTGTCAAATAAGATATTGCTCTCTTGCCAACCGGAAAAAACTGATTTTCGTTAGAAATTTACCAATACAGTTCGGCTATTACAAATCAAACGTTTATTATGAATAAGTTGTTACTCCCATTTTTGTAGTTTATTCTTATAAAATAATTGAAATATTACATCATTAAACAGGCCATATCGGTGTCGTCGCGAATCGGTATTTTGATAATTACTCTATATATTTTATTCGTTTTGAGTTCGATTACAGCTTACGACCATTGCGTGTTGGTTTGTAAATAATTAGATATTATTATCTTGTCTACTGTCATACTACCTTGCCTATTACCGTTTTTTCCCGGGTTTTGCCAGGTTGTGAGATAATAATTTCCGGTTTTTCGAATAGCCTCAAAACGCCTCTGTTCAGTTTTTGCCTTTCTCATATAGAAAGGCTATGCAATCGCTGTGAAAACCGACTTTACAACCGAGGCCCGCAGGTCCGAGTGTCATATACCATTCGACTCAGTTCGTCGAGATTATAAAACATGTGTGTGTGTGTGTGTGTGTGTGTGTGTGTGTGTGTGTGTGTGTGTGTGTGTGTATGTGTGTATGTATGTATGTATGTGACAAATAATGTCACTCACTTTTCACAGACATGGCTGAACCGATTTTCACAAACTAGATTCAAATGAAAGGTCTTAAAATCTCAAACAAAGTTCCTGAGTTTCATTTGTAGCCGACTTCCGGTTCCGAAATTACAGGTGGATATGCACCAAAAAAGGAAAACAATAGTCACACACGTTTCTCAGAGATGGCGTGACCGATTTTCATAAACTTAGATTCAAATGAAAGGTCTTATGGTCTCATACAATTTTCTTAAATTTCATTTGGATCCGACTTCCGGTTTCGGAATTACAAGTAAATAAGTATTAATTTATTAATAAATGCGCACTCAATTTTCCCGAAAATTTTTCAATCGATTTTCACAAACTAAGAAGCAAATAAAAGGTAAAATTCTTTAAAAAGTCTCCGAAAAGTAGATCCAGATCCGACTTTTGGTTCCGGTATTACAGAGCAATTAGGGAAAATTTTCAATTTCATGAGCATTTTATCACAAGCGATGGTGAAACGAGAGGCACATTTTTATCAAACTTACTACTAAATTCATCTAGTTGGCAGATTTTGTTAGTTAGTGAATATATAAAACTACTTTGGGAATACTAGTCCACGGTTTCCGCTTCCGAAAGCACCGATAATAGTGAAGAAAGTCTCCAAAAACGGAACTCACTTCGATTTCGCAGCAACGGTTAAACAGGTTTTCACGAATCATGATTTAAATTAAAGCTCTTATTGTCTTGAAGGATACTGTGCAATTTCATCCAGATACGACTTCCGGTTCAGAAATTATATGGCGATGAGTGTCAAAACATTCAAATCGTCATTCAAAATGACGATGCAAAACTTGTACGCTTCGCTACGTACTGGTACTAAAGAAGAAGAAAACACTACCTTTGTCACATTTAAGTCTATATTTTTCAGGTAAAAAATATGTAAATTTGTAAATCTTTTATTCAATTTGTTTATACTTGTTAGTGTTATTACAAAATCATGATAACGATACTTTTCTTTTCTAAATACACTTATTGCCTTTCTCACATAGAAAGTTTATGCAATCACTTGAAAAATTGACTATTGAAAATTTGGCCAGAGGGCTAAGTGTTCTATATCATTCGACACAGTTCACCGAGCTGAGCAATATAACGGGTGATTTTTTAAGAGCTTGAGAACTTTTTTAAACAATAAAACGCATAAAATTTGCAAAATCTCATCGGTTCTTTATTTTAAACGTTAGATTGGTACATGACATTTACTTTTTGAAGATAATTTCATTTAAATGTTGACCGCGGCTGCGTCTTAGGTGGTCCATTCGGAAAGTCCAATTTTGGGCAACTTTTTCGAGCATTTCGGCCGGAATAGCCCGAATTTCTTCGGAAATGTTGTCTTCCAAAGCTGGAATAGTTACTGGCTTATTTCTGTAGACTTTAGACTTGACGTAGCCCCACAAAAAATAGTCTAAAGGCGTCAAATCGCATGATCTTGGTGGCCAACTTACCGGTCCATTTCTTGAGATGAATTGTTCTCCGAAGTTTTCCCTCAAAATGGCCATAGAATCGCGAGCTGTGTGGCATGTAGCGCCATCTTGTTGAAACCACATGTCAACCAAGTTCAGTTCTTCCATTTTTGGCAACAAAAAGTTTGTTAGCATCGAACGATAGCGATCGCCATTCACTGTAACGTTGCGTCCAACAGCATCTTTGAAAAAATACGGTCCAATGATTCCACCAGCGTACAAACCACACCAAACAGTGCATTTTTCGGGATGCATGGGCAGTTCTTGAACGGCTTCTGGTTGCTCTTCACTCCAAATGCGGCAATTTTGCTTATTTACGTAGCCATTCAACCAGAAATGAGCCTCATCGCTGAACAAAATTTGTCGATAAAAAAGCGGATTTTCTGCCAACTTTTCTAGGGCCCATTCACTGAAAATTCGACGTTGTGGCAGATCGTTCGGCTTCATGATGAAATGTCAGAGCATACTGAGCAAATAATAATGCATGAAAATCATAACCTCAAAAAATCTGAGCAAATACTAATGCATGAAAATCCTAACCTCAAAAAAAATCACCTTTTATGTTTCTGTGCGTGTATGTGTGTGAGTATGTGTCAAATAATATCACTCATAAAATAAAAAATCTCATAGTCCCATAGGTTGATATTGAATTTCATTGAATTTCACACCGTCATTTAGAGCGACGATGCAAAAAAGGGTAAAATTCTTCTAGATTTGGCTCAAAACTGATTCAATTTGTAGGCTATATAAGTTACTTACTAAACGAACCGACTTCGGCTACACTAGTTCCAAGTTCCCGGTTCCAGAAGTTACGGAAATAGTGGTCAAAAAGTTTAAAACGAGACTCACACAATTTTCTCAGAAATGATTTGATCGATATCTACAAGCAGGCTCAAATAAAAGTTCCTATAGTCTCATAGGTTGCTGTTTAATTTCATCCGGGACCGACTTCTTAACATAACTTTTTACAAATTGAAAAGGTTATGTTAGTTTATAGCCAAAGAAAGTTTCTTATTTTATTCAAGATTTCTTCACAGAATCTTTTAGTGATATTTTTGAAAATATATGTAATATGAGAAAGGTATCATTACACCACTAGGTGGACGAAAAAAGGTTTTTTTTAATATTCCTTTAATTCAAGCTTTAAAGATATATCCCATATCCAAAAAGGAACATTATAATAGGCCCGCTAATTGAGGATTGAAGTACTTTTCGGGTATCTCGATGTATAAATAGGAAATATTCATTGTGACTAGTGCATATAGGAAAAACATAAAGCCTTTTTTGTAGTCATCTAGAGGTTTTGGTTACACGTAACGTTTTTTTTTGTTGAATACATATGTTTGAAAAAAAATTAATAAAGAAACTAAATCAATAAGGCACAACAATCCCTAAAATTGACGCTTGCCACTCTGCAAAACCAACAACAATCTATGCCTGCAATTTCAAAGCATTTTGTACAGAGCTTCCTTCGTTCCTTCCAAAAGTGAAAATGGAGATCTCAGTTCGATGGACAAATTAAAAAAGACATGATGGCACAGCGAACCTCACAATATCGTCATTGCCAGGGTTTCGACCATGGTACAACAAATTGTCATATTGACATACGCTGTTTAAATTTTAATAATATATCTTTTAGACAATAAACAATAGGTACATCCGTCATGTTATCCCATTTTTGAAATGCAGTATGTTTACGATTTCAATGCGTTGATGAGCAAATGAATCATATGATAGCTATAAAACGCATAAGATATCGATCTATTTTTTCCTAATAAAATTCTAAACGCTAGGCATCTCTCGTGTAGTTATCAGAAAAATGATCAGAAAGTACGACTTCATGATGAACTCTACGTTGGTTTTTAATAAGTTTTTTTCCAATAGCCCAACTAATTTATCTTCTATGAGAAATCCTTCTACAATTGATCTGATTCTAGCACATCAATTTAACATTTCTAGTGAACTGACTTTAATTCAGATCATCTACCAATAACATTCGGTGTTTCAAATTAATTAATGATTATTTCAATTAGTTATACTACCACCTTAGAAATAATCGGCTAGGATGCAGATCTCATATCATAAATTCAATTCTCCTTCATCTACATCAACATTACCATTCTTGTGATCCTACTATGGAATAGTTTAGGACCTTCAAAAGAAAACTAAACATAGATACGATTAACAAATCAATCCATACTCATAATCTTTCTAAGATTCTATACTGGCCCTCAGAAACCGGTTTCAGCTATCTCTTTTACTCCCTGAAAACAGTGGATAAGATCAAACTCGACAACTAGTCCAATTTTGTGAGTCCTATTGTCATCTCGCAGAAATATGAACATAACACAAGTATTGTCTCAAGATGACATTACTGAGACAAATTATGATGAGATAAGGGTAATCATTAGCAAACATGAAGGCTCTTAAGAATTTTTAGTAGTTTTATTAAAACTTTTCCCGATGTTACCTTGAGACTTTGCCATCAAGTGTGTTGAATTCTTATTCTTTAAAATCCTACAGAAGCATCCAAATTATCCTTACTTTTGAAAATGTGCTTTCATTGTGCTATTATGGTAACAACTAAAAAAGCTCTGATGCTTCCTGATTGATGTAAGACTACTATTAAACCTTTAACATCGTTGGACGAAACATGAGGTGTTGGCCCAATTTCCAATGGAATGTTCAACATAGAACCTGTATGGGGCAATAAGTTGTTTCAACTTGAGCTTGAGCTTGAGCGGCCACCTCTGGTTGCCACGCCTTTACTGATAGGCATATTGCACAGAGAAATTCTGAAATATTAGACCTGGGAATGGCAGATCAACGTTCAATGTGCAACTTCTGGTAACACCGACGCCGGCCAGGTCCGGTTGTATGTCCGCTTAGGGATAGGAAGGTATGTTAGTAAAACACTTGTTGTTACTAGAGGCCGTATATACTACTGCGCACTCCACAAGTGTCACGGGACAAGGATATTTGTTGGTAGAAATTTCAGACAAAATAGACGATTCACTGTAGTCATGTATTGATTGTGTATTATTTTAATTATTTATTAAATTTATTAATAGATTGGGCAACCAGCTACCTATCTAATTTTTTAAAACAAGCAAGTATTTTTTTACTACTTATTCAATATACCGATGTATGTTATTAACCTTGTAATATTAAAGGATTGGCACAGTACTTAATTTTTATCATTCAATTAAAAAAAATTAAAAAAAAAACTAAATACTCCTGCAATTGTCGCCTTTTACGACATGGAATGCTCAGTGAATCTATTCTTGCTTTATTTTGTTTCGCCGGATTCGACACGGCATCCAGGCTGGTTCTATCATGGATAAAGCTAATAGGTACTATCAGGACCCCAGCCCCTTCTGTATGGGACAATAAGTTGTTTCAACACTTTTAATGAACATCACGCTCAAACGCAAAATTGGGTATTGTCTCCTAACATTCACTTGTTTAAATAAATCATGATGCTAAACACTGTTACTCATATTTGAGCTTGTAATATTTTTCTCGGTTTTTACTAAAATTCCCGACTTTTTCCCGGTGAAACCAAATTTCCGACTTTTTCCCAGTTTTCCCGATCACTCGCCACCCTACTCATAGCTCAGTGATCTGTGGAAGGATTTATATAATCTAACTACCAATAGATTCGAAATTTTCGAACTTGAACGTGTGTTGCAACAACATTGAAATGTTTCAATAGTACACTATTGAAAAACCTGTCTGATTTGACCCATGTCAGCACTAGCCAATCAGATCGCGTTCTGAGGAAGAGAACAAAATATCTGCTGCTGTACAACTGCATCGGTATAAAAGATGAACATTCAATTTTTTCTCATCATTTTCTGAGCAACGCTTGTCGAAGCGAGACATACGGGTGAGCAACATCGAAGACCTTTTGGAATGAAGAAGAATCGTGCTGAAGAACAGTCGCCGCCGGACACACAGCAAAACCACACAAAAAGCAACGTTTTCACGCAATGCGAAAACGAAAGTATGAAAGTAAGGTTGCCACATATACAGATTAATCTGTATTTTATTTCTCCTGATTTAAATGCTTAAATGTTGAATAGATTTAAATGTTGCGAAAGGAAAGAATTTCTTAACACCACTCAAAATCCACATTATATTCTCGTACACCGATGATAGTTGTGGGAGATTTGAATATAGATGCCTCAAAACAAGATAATATTAAATTCATTGATTTCATGAATAAGTGTATGAAGTTGGATATGGAATTTGCTCCTTTACAACCTACTACGCTTAGAGGCACATGTATTGAGCTCGTATTTACTAGAAATATTAATGTAGAAAGCCGTAAATATATTTCATACTTTTCATATCATAGGCCTATTATATCATTGATCTACCCAGCAAATTAATGTTTTCTTCATGGAAGATTATAATCGGTTATGAACGCTATACCTACGCCTACATCTATCAGTATCTCATCGACGGACAACAGCTCAGTTTGGAATTCGAATTCAACACGTCAATCTCCAGCACGAACGCCTTCATAAAACGTTCTTTTCAGAATCACAATCATTTTGATATAAAGAACTATAAAAATTACTTCGTACTATTTAATATGTCAAAAGGGGAATGCTTGCAAAATTCTCACAATCGATCAACTAACTGATATTTGGAATTGAGAAGAAAGCGTTCCAATTTAAATCGTATTCACGACATCCAGTTATGTCTCTGACATTACCAACACGTCTTTTTTTGCTTCTTTATACAGTGTCCACCAAATTATTTTCCGTGGGCAATAATTGATTAACTCGTAATGTAAAGTCAGACCGATGTAACTGTAGTAAAATAATTGATTTGCAATAATTTCAACACCTTTTTGCATACCATAACAAAGTTTGAATTTCTGTTTCCTTCATAACGATTCTGCAAATCTAGCGTATAATACACATATTAGGTTTTATTTTATTTTGCTTACTTAACGATTTCGGGTTGTTTCAACTATAACGGCTTGTTTGAAAGGTGTTGCGAATCCATTTTCACAAGCAATTATTTATTCACAATGTAAGTAAACAAATGAAAGTATAAATTTGAATATAGGAATCAGTCTGACTACAATACTTGTTTAAATAAAACATTTGCAAATTGCCGACGATTTAATGTTAATAAAAATTTTTGGATAAATTTTGAAAAATTTTTATACCCTCCAAGCTAAACTCTCAACACATAATTTATAAGTTATTCCATGTATAAGAAAATATCTCATTCTTATCATTATTTTATCTAGAAAAACTCTCTGTTTGATTAACTGTGGACACTATATGTGTGGTTATTTTGCGCTACAAATACATGTTCATTTCTGAAACTCTAATGAATATAAGTTTTTTATCAGCACACTGAAATGAAGTATTCATTTGTCTCATCTGACAGTTTCAATCCAATATTTGTCGATTATGTGGAGTTTTATTGAGAAAGTAGTAGTAATGTTGCAGCTCATAATTTATAAAAAAAAACGACACAGTTTTTGCTACTCGTAGATATAGAAGTACACGCATTCAAACAAAACCAAGGTTAAACTCTATGGTACAACCAATGTGATGCTATTAAAAGCAATAGCGTTCATTAGTCGACTAAACTTGCTCCTATAAACGGTATAACTGCAGCTAAATGTGGTAATTATAATGCTTACATTATTTTTCTACGCATGATTCACTAGAAACGCAACACCACCAAACTTAAGTAGAAATTATTTTGACCCTCCTGAAAGCTTACGCGGAAAAGTAAGACTAAGGTAGGAAAAGTTCTCAGTGCATAGCGCAAAGCACAACCGCTGAAATAGCAAATCAAGCAAGAATACAGGAAAATTAAACAAAACCGCCAAGGTACGGCTAGCCGACACGTCAAATGATTTGTTGTGCACTGTAGTAAAGTGGTTGAGTGTACTAAGCTCGGTCGGTAGTATATAATTGATCATTGGATGATGGTGGGCACGACCGCAGGGACTCGTTTTTTTTTTGTTCATTACATTCTTCGTATTCTACCAAAGCAAAGTCACGCTAAGTGTAGTGCAAACAGACGATTGCAAATGCAAATAAATGAAAATAATAAAGCGAGGAATTACAACAGCAAGTTACTGCGCTAATTAATAATAGACGTATCACACGACAAACTTGGAGCAAGACAGTAACAAATGCCAATACTATCACATCTAATAATCATAGTATGAAACGTGTATAGACGACCATGTTTTATAGTAGTAGATTAGGCCTCGCGGAAAAAATGAATTGTCTTAATGTTATAATGTGATTTTATGAAGATTGGGTAGAACATTTTGCTATTCTGTCAGATTGCAAATAGGCAGTGTTTTTGTTCATTCAACTGTGTGACAACTAATGGCTATGTTGTTTCAGTACGCATTGACCAATTGGATTGCAGTTCTCATGTACAGCAATTTCACACGAAATCGAAGGTTGATTTTTTGTTGCATTTTTTTTTATTTGACTCGAATTTTGCATATCCATTCTATATGTTCAAAAGAGACAATTTTCATCAGAAATTTTGCATTTTTACTCCAGCCTTACTTTTGAGAAAAGATTAAGAAAAAATCCCTTTCAATAAGAAAATGTTCATCCAAATTTTGCTATATGCTACCGTTCTCGAAATACTGGCAAAGCAAAGTCCTGGCATTACATTCCTTTTGTGGAATTTGGCCTTTCTGTTTCAACAGACTTCGCAGCCGACTCTTAGTGTACAGAATCATTGCATGGCTAGTACCATGGATCCTACTGACACTATGAATCCTTCCAGGTCGAGGCTCGAACATACGATAACTGGCTTGTAAGACCAGCGCCCTATGCATTGAACCGCCAACCCGGGACACTCGAAATACTACCTCGATCAAAAAGTTCCCGGAATTTATTCAGCAAATTAAAAATACAAGATTATTCATCAGAATCGATATTGTCCCCTTCGAAGTATTCCCCATCGACTGCAAAACACTTATGCCAGAGCTTGATCCAATCTTCGAAACATTTTTTGCCTTTCTCATATAGAGAGGCTATGCAATCGCTGTGAAAACCGATTTTTGAACGGAGGCCCGGAGGGCCGAGTGTCATATACCATTCGACTCAGTTCGTTGAGATCATAAAATGTCTGTGTGTGTATGTGTGTACGTATGTAACAGATCGGCTGAAAAGTTCGTATCGTTTCTGAGATGGTGCCACTAGAATTAGATCCATACCATTTTCAGTTAGTACCAACCTTCGAAAGATACGTGTATAAATTTGACAGCTGATTATTAGTTTGTGAGATATTGCATTTTGAGTGAAGCTACTTTTGTTATTGTGAAAAAATGGAAAAAAAGGAATTTCGTGTGTTGATGAAACACTACTTCTTGATGAAAAAAAGTGCCGCCGATACCAAAAAATGGCTTGACGAGTGTTATCCAGACTCTGCACCGGGCGAAGCAACAATTCGTAAGTGGTTTGCAAAATTTCGTACTGGTCATATGAGCACCGAAGACGATGAACGCAGTGGACGTCCAAAAGAGGGTGTTACCGATGAAAACGTGAAAAAAAATCCACAAAATGATTTTCAATGACCGTAAAGTGAAGTTGATCGAGATAGCTGACACCCTAAAGATATCAAAGGAACGTGTTGGACATATTATTCACGAATATTTGGATATGAGAAAGCTTTGTGCAAAATGGGTGCCGCGTGAGCTCACAATCGATCAAAAACAACAACGAATTGATGATTCTGAGCAGTGTTTGGAGCTGTTATATCGAAATAAAACCGATTTTTTTCGTCGATATATAACAATGGACGAAACATGGCACCATCACTTCACTCCGGAATCCAATCGACAGTTAGCTGAGTGGACTGCACGCGATGAACCGAACCCAAAGAGTGGAAAGACACAACAATCGGCCGGTAAGGTTATGGCATCTGTATTTTGGGATTCGCATGGTATAATTTTCATCGACTACCATGAAAAGGGAAAAACCATCAACAGTGACTATTATATAGCGTTATTAGAGCGTTTGAAGGACGAAATTTCAAAAAACGGCCTCATTTGAAGAAGAGAAAAGTTTTTGACAATGCACCGTGTCACAAGTCGATGAAAACCATGCTGAAATTGAACGAATTGGGCTTCGAATTGTTCCCTCATCCACCGTATTCTCCAGATTTGGCCCCCAGTGACTTTTTCCTATTCTCAGACCTCAAGAGAATGCTCGCTGGTAAAAAATTTAGGAGCAATGAAGAGGTAATCGCTGAAACTGAGGCCTATTTTGAGGCAAAGGACAAATCGTACTACAAAAATGGTATCGAAAAGTTGGAAGATCGCTATAATCGCTATATCGCTTCTGATGGCAATTATGTTGAATAATAAAAACGAATTTTGGCAAAAAAAATGTGTTCTATTAAACGATACAAACTTTTCAGCCGAACTGTTATGTATGTGATAAATAATGTCACTCGATTTTCTCAGAAATGGCTGAACCGATTTTCACAAGCTTAGTTTCAAACGAAAGGTCGTATGGTTCCATAGATCACTATTGAATTTTATCCAGATCCGTTTGTCTTTCGGTTCCGGAATTACAGCGCGATAAATGAAAATTTTTCAATTTCAGGAGTATTTTTCCAAAAGAGATGGAGAAACGAAGTGCATTTTTTATAAAACTTACAGGTAAATTCATCTAGTTGGCAGACCTTGTTAATTAGTGGATATATAAATCTATTTTGGAAGAACTAGTCCTCGGATTCCACTTCCGAACGCATCAATAATAGTGAAGGAAATTTCCAAAAATGAAACTTACTTCGATTTCTCAGCAACGGTTGAACCGATTTTCACAAACCATGATTCAATATAAAGCTCTCAGTGTCCTAAAAGATACTGTGCAAATTTCATCCAGATCCTTTATTATATGGCGATGAGTATCAAAGCTTTCAAACTGTCATACAAAATGATGCAAAACCGGTACGCATAGGTTTATACAGCCACATTTAGATTTATATTAACTTGACAAAACTGTTTACAAATTGAAACGGTTATGGTAGTTTATACCCAAAAAAATGTTTTTGATTCTATTGAAGTTAGAAAGAAAAAAATCTTAACATAACCTTGTAGTGATCATTTAGGGGTTATACTAAGTTTGTGCTTAGAGCACATAACCGTTTTGCATTTCTTATATAGAAAGACTATACAATCCCTGCAAAATCCGACTTTTGAACCGAGGCCCGAAGGGCCAAATATCATATAGCATTCGACTCAGCTCGACGAGCTGAGCAAATGTCTGTGTGTGTATGTGTGTGTGACAAATATTGTCACTCACTTTTCTCGGAGATGGCTGAACCGATTTTCACAAACTCAACGTGAGAATGAAATGTCTCACGGTCCCGTACAAAGTTCCTGAATTTCATTTGGATCCGACTTCCGGTTCCGGAATTACAGGGTGATATGCACCAAAAATGTGAAAATAATTTCACTCACTTTTCTTGATGATGGCTGAACCGACTTTCACAAACTTAGAATTAAATGAAAGGTCTCATAGTCCTATGCGAAGTTCCTGAATATTATTTGTATCCGACTTCAGCTTCCGGAATTACACCAAAAATGTGGAAATAATGCATAAAAAATGTGAAAGTAATGTCAAATGAAAGATCTAACGGTCCCATACAAAGTTCCTGAATTTCATTTGGATCCGACTTCCAGTTCCAAATTAAAAGTGTCATGGTTCCAAACAAAGTTCAGGAATTTCATATATATCCAACTTGATAGGCTGATATGCACCAAAAATATGGAAATAGTGCATTAAAAATTTGAATATAATGTCACTCACTTTTCTCGGATGGTAAAAATTTGAAAATAATGTCACTCACTTTTCTTGGTGCTGGCTGAACCGACTTTCACAAACTTAGATTCAAATGAAAGGTCTCATAGTCCCATAAAAAGTTCCTGAATATTATTTGTATCCGCCTTCAGCTTCCGGAATTGCAGGGTGATATGCACAAAAAATGTGAAAAAAATGCATTAAAAATGTGAAAATAATGTCACTCACTTTTCTCAGAGATGGCTAAACAGATTTCACAAACATAGATTCAAATGGAAGGTCTAACGGTCCCATACAAAGTTCCTGAATTTCATTTGGATCCGACTTCCAGTTAAAAATTAAAGGTCTCATGGTTCCAAACAAAGTTCAGGAATTTCAGATGTATCCAACTTGATAGGCTGATATTCACCAAAAATATGGAAATAGTACATTAAAAATGTGAATATAATGTCACTCACTTTTCTCGGAGATGACAGAATCGATTTTCACAAACTTAGATTCATATAAAAGGTCTTATGGTCTCATTCAAAGTTCCGAGATTTCACTCACTTTTCACTTTCTTTTTGTAGTAGTATTCTGAAACAGAAATCTTCGAAACTATGTTCTGAACTTTTCAAATTGTAGTATTTTGGGGAAAATTCTACTGTAATATACAGGAGAAAATGAAAATGAGAAAGGCATCATTACACCACTAGGTGGATTAAAACGGGTTTTTACTTTTACGTCTGCTTAGCGGTTCAAGTTTAACTGTTTCAGTTTGCACTAAGCAGTTCATTTTGAACTGCTCTGTACTGACGAATCTAAGACGAAACGTAAAGAAAAGTAAAATGTGCCCTAAGCACAAACTTAGTATAACCCCTAAAGAACCAAACCTGTATCGGCCAATATTAGCCGAAAAGGGCGTTTTCGTTCGGAACGTCTAAAAAGACATGGCAATTCGGTGCCAATCAAAAAAGTGTTCTGAAAATAGCATTAACTTTACGTCTGCTTAGCGGTTCAAGTCTAACTGTTAAAGTTTGCACTAAGCAGTTCAATTTAAACTGCTCTGCACTGACGAGTACAAGACGAAACGTAAAGAAAAGCTTCTAGTAATGTTTCTGAAAATATAAGTAATATGAGAAAGGCATCAATACACCACTAGGTGGATTAAAAAAGGTTTTATATTCAGTTTTCGGTATGACCATCAGAGCCATCTTCGATTTTTCCATAATCTCATCCCAGGTGCTGAAAAGCGATCCACGGAGCGGTTTCTTGATTCGACCGAATAAGAGAAAGTCGCAGGGAGCCAAGGCAGGTGAATTCAGAGGTTGCTAATGGTATTCGTTTCGTTTTTAACCAACTGTTCACGGATAACGATGGAATTGTGTGACGGTGCGTTATCGTGGTGCAAGATCTACGAGTTGTTTGCCCACAAATCTGGTCTTTTTCTGCCATTTGCTTCACAAAAACGTCTCAAACGCTCAAATAATACTCCTTGTTGGTCTGGCCTTGTGAAAGGAATTATTTTCACTGTGAGCATCGCCTTATTTTTCGACTGAAAACGACGACACTGCTGAAACGTTCGTGCCGCTGATAATCGACTATTTTCATTGTATCATTTCTGCAAATTCAATTCCATTTTAAAAATACAACGTAACTTTTACAAATGTCCAGGTATCAAGCTGAAAATTTGATAGAATATCAATGACATATGTGGCAACCTAAAAAATAGATCTAATCGGGTGACTGAGAGCACCACATGGGAGTGATTTCAGGAACTTTTTGATCAAGGTAGTACAGCGGTTTGAAAAAAAAAAACATTCGGGAAATTTTTATTTTTGTTATGATTTTTGGATGGTTATTATTAAAAAAAACTATTTTATCCGAAAGAATTTTATTTAAAGTTTCTATAAAATGATCGAGTGCCAAAATTTCTTATTGTCCAATAATATCTACAATTTTTATACTAGCATTACAATTTCAAAATCGTCTAATTTCTATTTTATATGGAGAAACTGGAATGAATGAATGGTATCTTTGTGTTCCTTGAATAGTAATTGCTTTTGAATATTATTTATTAAGATTAATTCATTCTTTTTGTCAGAAAATCGCATGCATTTTTCACATGGCGATTTGGCCACATTCAGAATTAGCTACATGAGTCGCCCGCAAGGCTGGCTAAATGTTATACTTCGGTAGTTTTAAATGTAGCTAAATGTTATACTTCGGTAGTTTTTACAATCAAGTCGGTGACCCTTTTTGTAGATATGGCATATAAGACCATCCAGTAAGTCCGAAGGTATTTCCTCTCCTTCTCATATCATCCTTATCACTTGATGGAGTGCGTTGTACATCCGCTCACTTTCAACTTTAAGAAGTTCGGCCGGGATCCCGTCCTTCTCAGAAGCCTTTCCGTTCTGAAGCTTTCCAACCGCTTCTTCTATTTCGTCTAGTGTAAGTGGGTCCACAGCTTGTCCATCATCCTCAATCCTCATTCTATTCGAGATCTCTTCTATCAATTGTTCTTTTAATATTCGCTCGAATGGCTCCTTCCACCTGGTAGAAACTGATGTGTGATCGGTCAACAGGTATCCGTATCGGTCGTGATAATAACTGGTACGGATGCACCCATTCTTCTCACGCTGTTGACCGTCTTACAGAACCTCCGAGCTTCGTTCCTAGCAAAAGAGTTCTCTGCCGATGAAGGCACTCTATCGTTGTGCTCCGGTTACTTACGTCGGTGAAATTTGTTCTCACTTACTCTTAACTCCCTCTATCGCTCCGTGTTTGAACGGTAAGCATTCGATTTCGGATCTGGTTTTTATCGTTTATGGCTCTCTGGCAGTCAGTATCGAACCAATCGTTCTGTTGGTTTCCCCATGTGGTGTTTTAGGCCGTGTGACTCTGGACAATCGTGATCGAATCTTGAATACCACCAGATAGTGATCGGAATCTATGTTTGGCTCTCGAAATGTCCTAACATCGTGTCTCCAGATGTGTTTACGGATATCCCTACACGCAAAATAGGTGCTACAGTTCGCCATTCCTCCGGCTGCGGCGAGGTTAATTAACCTGAGACCATTGTCGTTGGTAGATGAGTGGAAGCTCTCCTTCCAATAATTGGGCAAAAGAATTCTTCCTTTCCGACCTAAGCGTTTACATCCCCGATGATGATTTTAACGTTGTGTTTAGGGCACTCATTGTAGGTCTTGTCTAGAAGCTCAAATAATTCGTCTTTCACATAATCGGGTTGTTCGTTGATTGATGCGTATGCGTTGATTAAACTGCCTTCATCTTCAACACACAGATACGTTCGTTTACCGGCCGCCACCTTAGGATCCGTTGCTTTTGCTTAATATGCACTACAAAACCAACTCCACGTTGTGATTTCTCGTCACCAATTTTGTTGAATGGATATGTCCACAATATTGTCGTATTTGGAGCAAAGATAATCCACACGCCGTTCAAGAATTACCGATGCATCCCGATAAATAAACTGTTTGGTGCGGACGCATTACCGTGAATAAAAATCAATACAGAATCATCAGTGAATTTTTGTTGCAAAATCTTCAAGATATGGATGTGAATAAAATGTGGTTTTAACAGTTGCCACTTGTTATACTTGGATAGTAACACTCAAACTTCTCTGTATAAATAGTATGACTGCTCTGTTTTTATTTCACTGAAATTTGTATAATGCCATATGGCATAAGGGTTGAATGAAGAAGAGGCCTATAAATTTTCATATTTCACAAATATATGAGTAATAACGATCCGAGATGAAAAAAATCACGAATGCTGTCCAAACACCGTCTGCCACCGCTGATATCATATTCACCAAAAGAAATCGCGCTTTACTTCGTCTTTCTTCTTTACTTGCATGGTACTGAATGTCGGGTTCCGTCCTATATATGAACCTTTTTTCTACGTAACTATTTATTAGATCTTTCTTTACACCCACAACCCACAAACATGAAGACAACTATACTCATGATTTTTCATTTGAAATCGTCGAAAATAACTCTGTAATGAAACAAATTGTTCTTCATAACTGCAAAAACAATGAATTACTCTCTACGTGCAATAAATCCAGTCTATATATGGTAATATTCAGAAAATTGTTTATGACTAAATTAATAATATAGAAGACAAAACTGTTCGTTATTATTTTACATTATTTACTTTTTCAGGGCGAGCTAATCGCTTGGGAAACACCAGTAGTTAAATCATCAACATAAACTAATCCTTTGAGTACATATTTTCAAATGACTGACAGTCGATCGAATAGAACGAGGTAGCACATAAAATAGCATGATCTAATTGTGAATAATTCATATATTTGAGCATTCTACGAATATATTAGGAAAGTTGACATTAAAAAACTACTAACAAATAAACATGTCATATGCAACAAATTATAGCAATGTTTTAATGAAAACGTTGGAATTATTTTAAAATTTCAATTCCTGGCTACACGGCTAATGAAAATGCGATTCATAAATAAAAACCTGAAGAGTTGGCAGAAAAGCTTGTTCATTATTCATATGTAACATGTATTTGTGCTTTCATTCCCTTCGCTGTATAAGTGAAATGGAAAGCACAATTGGATAGTGCCAGTTAATATCTCATGTAGTTTAAGTTTGAGTGAGTAAAGCTCTCATCAATATGAACACGTTTTTTTCTTGTCCCGCATGCTGTTCCCAAAACATAAAATATGTAAAAAAAAGCAACCCAATCATAGGTGTGAGACGGGAAAAAATAAATATGCGAATAAAAACAAAACTGATAATGTATTCATTTCTGCATGGTATAATATTGCGCGTTGGTGAAAATTGACCATTGCGCCGTTTTTCAACTTCCTTCCAGTTTTAAACAACTCCCGGTCACATTTTGTTATACGTTCAACTACAGATAGGGTGAGCAGAGTTATTGTATGTGGCGAAAGTTGATTTCCATAGCATACTACAGCTTTTCCTATCCACCCACCTCATTCTTCACGTTCTCTTCCTGGTAACATATTACTTTTTTACTTCTGTATGCCTGTACGAATACCGGCGTTTGCCGTTTTTAGGACAAAGAAAAGTATCTATGATTCTACACCGTTCTAAAAATCGAACGCCAATAAAAGAGAACCCGATGAACATTTTCCTAGTATGTTGTTTATTCCAAATGTTGAATAATGCATTCAGGTGTTGTTACTATCTTCCCAAATTAACCAACTTGTAGTAGTCAACCTTTTTTCCATTTCAAGCATTTACAAGTTGTTTTTTTTTGTTCGTTGTAATTCAACAAAGTTTTATATTTCTGCACACAATTCTGCCTATCGGCTTTTCTCTTTGCGTTGTTTCTTACACTATATGTCCATAAAATAAAATATCGATTTTAGCTTGTTTTTTATGTTCTCTCTACTGCACTACCTCTCAATTCTTTACTGTAGCCTTTGCTTTCCTGACCAGTCATGCCACATGTTGTTTCTATACAAGAAGCTCGTCGTTTTGCTTTCTCCCTTTCTCTCGATAGTCGTGCTTGCTGTTCATTCTGCTGCTCCACAACTACGGTTGCGACGTGCGCCGTTGAAAATCCGCTACAACGCACTATGTTGCTGTGTTATACTTCAGTACGTTTCAACCTCCTCCATGTGCGCTTCTCTCATTTCATCAGATATTTCATCTCCCTTCGTATCAAAGGCTTACACTTACAGAGGAAAACCTTGAAATGTATTCGGGGTAATTTCTAGTTAGTCTTTTTTCAATGTAATGCTTAGTTCAAGTCTTTTTGCCTTTCTCTATAGAAAGGTATTAGAATTGCTGGAAAAACCGACTTTCGAACGGAGCCTCGGAGACCCATAGTGTTATATACCATTCGACTCAGTTCGTCGAGATCGGAAAATGTCTGTGTGTGTGTGTGTGTGTGTATGTGTGTGTGTGTGTATGTGTGTGTGTGTGTGTGTATGTGTGTGCACTTTTCGAAGATATTTGAACGCGCTCAATTTTCTCAGAGATGGCTGAACCGATTTGAACAAACTTGGGCTCGTTTGAAAGCTACTGTCGGGCCATTGATCAAGTTCGAAGATCTAATGGCTGTGATTTTTGGTTCAGGAGATATGATTCTATAAGTGACGTAACCGACAAAAAGCGTTGTATTTGAACGCGCTCAATTTTCTCAGAGATGGCTGAACCGATTTGAACAAACTTGGGCTCGTTTGAAAGCTACTGTCGGGCCATTGATCAAGTTCGAAGATCAAATGGCTGAGACTTTTGGTTCCGGAGATATGATGGTATAAGTGACGTAACCGACAAAAATCGTGCTATTTGAACGCGCTCAATTTTCTCAGAGATGGCTGAACCGATTTTAACAAACTTGGGCTCGTTTGAAAGCTACTGTCGGGCTATTGATCAAGTTCGAAGATCAAATGGTTGTGAGTTTTGGTTCCGGAGATATGATCGTATAAGTGACGTAACCGACAAAAAGCGTTGTATTTGAACGCGCTCAATTTTATCAGAGATGGCTGATCCGATTTTAACAAACTTGGGCTCGTTTGAAAGCTACTGTCGGGCCGTTGATCAAGTTCGAAGATCAAATGGTTGTGACTTTTGGTTCCAGATATATGATGGTATAAGTGACGTAACCGACAAAACACGTTGATTTTTACCGCTCTTATATATATAAGGGTGCCAAAATTTTGGGATCAACTCTATTTTCGTAAAGTTCTAGTGCTCAAAAGTTTAAGCACCTCGAAAAAAGTCTTCATGCAAAATTTGACCTAAATCGGACATGCTTAAGGGGTGCTGCCCGGTGGTAAAGGTTTGGCAATTTTCGATCTTGAAAAAGCACCATAGGGGGGAGTACATGAAATTTCCAAAATCGAAAATTTTTTTTGATGCCAAAACTCTTAAAACTGCATAAAACATCGAAATTTAGTGTCATCTCGAAAAAAAATTTTTTTGAAAAAATCAACTTTCTGGGACTTAGAAAAATTTTCATATTTTTTCTAAGTCCCAAAAAGTCGATTTTTTCAAAAAAATTTTTTTTCGAGATGACACTAAATCTCGACGTTTCATGCAATTCTAAGCCTTTTGGCATCAAAAATTTTTTTTCGATTTCGAAAATTTCATGTACTCCCCCCTATGGTGATTTTTCAAGATATATGAAAATTTCACTAAGTGGACTAAGAAGGCTTTTTGCCTTTCTCTATAGAAAGGTATTAGAATTGCTGGAAAAACCGACTTTCGAACGGAGCCTCGGAGACCCATAGTGTTATATACCATTCGACTCAGTTCGTCGAGATCGGAAAATGTCTGTGTGTGTGTGTGTGTGTGTGTGTATGTGTGTGTGTGTGTATGTGTGTGTGTGTGTATGTGTGTGCACTTTTCGAAGATATTTGAACGCGCTCAATTTTCTCAGAGATGGCTGAACCGATTTGAACAAACTTGGGCTCGTTTGAAAGCTACTGTCGGGCCATTGATCAAGTTCGAAGATCAAATGGCTGTGATTTTTGGTTCAGGAGATATGATTCTATAAGTGACGTAACCGACAAAAAGCGTTGTATTTGAACGCGCTCAATTTTCTCAGAGATGGCTGAACCGATTTGAACAAACTTGGGCTCGTTTGAAAGCTACTGTCGGGCCATTGATCAAGTTCGAAGATCAAATGGCTGAGACTTTTGGTTCCGGAGATATGATGGTATAAGTGACGTAACCGACAAAAATCGTGCTATTTGAACGCGCTCAATTTTCTCAGAGATGGCTGAACCGATTTTAACAAACTTGGGCTCGTTTGAAAGCTACTGTCGGGCTATTGATCAAGTTCGAAGATCAAATGGTTGTGAGTTTTGGTTCCGGAGATATGATCGTATAAGTGACGTAACCGACAAAAAGCGTTGTATTTGAACGCGCTCAATTTTATCAGAGATGGCTGATCCGATTTTAACAAACTTGGGCTCGTTTGAAAGCTACTGTCGGGCCGTTGATCAAGTTCGAAGATCAAATGGTTGTGACTTTTGGTTCCAGATATATGATGGTATAAGTGACGTAACCGACAAAACACGTTGATTTTTACCGCTCTTATATATATAAGGGTGCCAAAATTTTGGGATCAACTCTATTTTCGTAAAGTTCTAGTGCTCAAAAGTTTAAGCACCTCGAAAAAAGTCTTCATGCAAAATTTGACCTAAATCGGACATGCTTAAGGGGTGCTGCCCGGTGGTAAAGGTTTGGCAATTTTCGATCTTGAAAAAGCACCATAGGGGGGAGTACATGAAATTTCCAAAATCGAAAATTTTTTTTGATGCCAAAACTCTTAAAACTGCATAAAACATCGAAATTTAGTGTCATCTCGAAAAAAAATTTTTTTGAAAAAATCAACTTTCTGGGACTTAGAAAAATTTTCATATTTTTTCTAAGTCCCAAAAAGTCGATTTTTTCAAAAAAATTTTTTTTCGAGATGACACTAAATCTCGACGTTTCATGCAATTCTAAGCCTTTTGGCATCAAAAATTTTTTTTCGATTTCGAAAATTTCATGTACTCCCCCCTATGGTGATTTTTCAAGATATATGAAAATTTCACTAAGTGGACTAAGAAGGCTTTTTGCCTTTCTCTATAGAAAGGTATTAGAATTGCTGGAAAAACCGACTTTCGAACGGAGCCTCGGAGACCCATAGTGTTATATACCATTCGACTCAGTTCGTCGAGATCGGAAAATGTCTGTGTGTGTGTGTGTGTGTGTGTGTGTATGTGTGTGTGTGTGTATGTGTGTGTGTGTGTATGTGTGTGCACTTTTCGAAGATATTTGAACGCGCTCAATTTTCTCAGAGATGGCTGAACCGATTTGAACAAACTTGGGCTCGTTTGAAAGCTACTGTCGGGCCATTGATCAAGTTCGAAGATCAAATGGCTGTGATTTTTGGTTCAGGAGATATGATTCTATAAGTGACGTAACCGACAAAAAGCGTTGTATTTGAACGCGCTCAATTTTCTCAGAGATGGCTGAACCGATTTGAACAAACTTGGGCTCGTTTGAAAGCTACTGTCGGGCCATTGATCAAGTTCGAAGATCAAATGGCTGAGACTTTTGGTTCCGGAGATATGATGGTATAAGTGACGTAACCGACAAAAATCGTGCTATTTGAACGCGCTCAATTTTCTCAGAGATGGCTGAACCGATTTTAACAAACTTGGGCTCGTTTGAAAGCTACTGTCGGGCTATTGATCAAGTTCGAAGATCAAATGGTTGTGAGTTTTGGTTCCGGAGATATGATCGTATAAGTGACGTAACCGACAAAAAGCGTTGTATTTGAACGCGCTCAATTTTATCAGAGATGGCTGATCCGATTTTAACAAACTTGGGCTCGTTTGAAAGCTACTGTCGGGCCGTTGATCAAGTTCGAAGATCAAATGGTTGTGACTTTTGGTTCCAGATATATGATGGTATAAGTGACGTAACCGACAAAACACGTTGATTTTTACCGCTCTTATATATATAAGGGTGCCAAAATTTTGGGATCAACTCTATTTTCGTAAAGTTCTAGTGCTCAAAAGTTTAAGCACCTCGAAAAAAGTCTTCATGCAAAATTTGACCTAAATCGGACATGCTTAAGGGGTGCTGCCCGGTGGTAAAGGTTTGGCAATTTTCGATCTTGAAAAAGCACCATAGGGGGGAGTACATGAAATTTCCAAAATCGAAAATTTTTTTTGATGCCAAAACTCTTAAAACTGCATAAAACATCGAAATTTAGTGTCATCTCGAAAAAAAATTTTTTTGAAAAAATCAACTTTCTGGGACTTAGAAAAATTTTCATATTTTTTCTAAGTCCCAAAAAGTCGATTTTTTCAAAAAAATTTTTTTTCGAGATGACACTAAATCTCGACGTTTCATGCAATTCTAAGCCTTTTGGCATCAAAAATTTTTTTTCGATTTCGAAAATTTCATGTACTCCCCCCTATGGTGATTTTTCAAGATATATGAAAATTTCACTAAGTGGACTAAGAAGGCTTTTTTAGATTAGCATCACTGTTCTCATACAAATAGGCAACGCAAATGTCAAGCACTAGTTTGGAAAAATGATGCTGACTGTGTGTCATAAACACTGAAGCATGCTTTTGTGAACTACTCGAATCAATCTGAATCAATTGGTGTCAAAATTAGTATCCAAAATTATTTAATAAAAGTATGAAACATATTTTCATGAGACTGTTATGAAAGAAGAGAAAGGCATTATCACACCACTAGGTGGATTATTTTAGATTAGCATCACTGTTCTCATACAAATAGGCAACGCAAATGTCAAGCACTAGTTTGGAAAAATAATGCTGACTGTGTGACATAAACACTGAAGCATGCTTTTGTGAACTACTCGAATCAATCTGAATCAATTGGCGTCTAAAATTATTTAATAAATGTATGAAACATATTTTCATGAGACTGTTATGAAAGAAGAGAAAGGCATTATCACACCACTAGGTGGATCAAGAAGGGTTTTTTCTATTATTCTTTGTTTTTAGTTGGAAGCTCTTTCGCAACATCATTGAAATTTCGCGACTATTCTTTACCATCTTTCACAAAATCACTCTTGTAGTTTGCATTGAAGTAATGATGACGTAATGAATGGAGCCCTAAAATAAATAAATATTACTTTTTGTTTCGACATTTCAGACGCGTTGTTTGGGATTAGGAATCGCTACAGGCTACAACGGTCGAGAGATTCATATTTGAGTTCAACAGGTTCACGTTTAGATCACACAATTCTTGAAGTTGAAATCTAAATATTGAATTTCACCTTAATTTGCCCAATTTCCTTTATTAGTTAAAAACGTTTTATTTGTAAATTTCATGCATTTTCGTTTCCTTTAAATTATGCGTGAATGCTCTACGCAACAAAACCCCCAAACATTTATTTTTACCCTTGTGGTACACAGATAAAAATATTTTGTAAATTTACATCTATTTTCATGCTCATATTTGAAGCAGGAAATTAAACATAAAGTTACTTTACAATTCTGTACGTTTCAATGTAATTTTAATGCAATGCTACGCGTTAATTGAAAGATGGGGCTCTATTTATTAAAATAAATCAGTGCAATCCAATTTAGTTTTGTATCGATGATGATTTGCAATCATACTTCGATTCAACTGACGCCTAGTCCATGTTATTATTGGTTTTATATGTCGTGTGAATTTTATTATTTCTTTCTGTATAGCTCACAGCAAACACGTTGGCTATGCTTCACTTGAAACGTCGCAATGTTAAGCTATGAGTCTATTTCGCTACTAAAATCAGTTCAATAAGCTGTAAATGTTTAGCGTTTACATACTTTTGGATGTAAATTTAGGTTAATTGAGACGCTCCTTTTATGGGCATCTATTAAGACGCAATTAATTTTCATGATTTTTTGTTGTATGCAGTCGACCGATTTCAACTCCTCATAGAAAAGGTAATTTTTTTCGCGCACTATTTTTTCGAAGATGGCTGAACCGATTTCAGCAATCTTAGGCTCACTTAAAAGCTCCTATTGGGCCATTGATTAAGTTCGATGATTAAATGGCTGTGACATTTGGTTCCGGAGAAATAATGGTATAAGTGACGTTACCAACCAAACGAGTTGTTTTTTCGCGCTCAATTTTCCCGACGATGGCCAAATTCGATTTTACCAAATTAAAATTCTGTTGGGTCATTGATCAAGTTCGAAGATCAAATAGCTGTGATTTGGCTTCGGAGATATAATGGTATAAGTGACGTTACCAACTAAACGCACTTTCTCTCTCCGCTCAATGTACTCATGATGGCTGAACCGATTTCAACAAAGCTAGGCGTACAACGAAAACTGAAATCAAATCCAAGGTATTTCTGGAAACATGTGAATGAGCAGAGGAAAGAATTCGGTTTACCCTCGTCAATGAACTTTGGAGATCGTACTGGTTCGTGCACACAGGAAATCTGCCAGATGCTTGCGGAAAAGTTTTCTAGGGTTTTTTCCTGACTCAGCAGCAAATTGCTGCCATAGCACGTAATGTTCCCCTGTCTAATAACTCATTGAACTGCATCAATATTGACGAAGACTCAATACGGACGGCAATTGTAGGAATGAAAGCCTCAAATTCTCCAGGCCCTGATGGAATACCGGCAGTTATTCTTTAAAAAGTGCTCGCGTGGAGTAATCGCTCCCCTCTGCAAATTATTTCGAATGTCTCTCGCTACAGAAATTTTCCTTAATTTATGGAAAGCTTCCTTTATGTTCACAGTCCACAAGAAAGGCGATAAAAAGGATATAAACAACTACCGCGGAATCACTTCCCTCAGCACTAACCCAAGGCTGTTCGAAAAGGTTATACTGACACCAATTTTCAATCACTGCAAGCAATATATCGTCGATAATCTCAACACGGATTCATGCCTAACCGCTCAACAACCACAAACTTACTATCGTTTTTGTATTATATGTTTGATGCAATGTCTTACGGTTTACAAACAGACCTTATCTATACAGAACTTTCCTCCGCTTTCGATATAATCAACCACGACATCACGGTTGCTAAGTTGGACAGACTTGGATTCAGTTCGAACATTCTTCGTTGGTTGCAGTCGTTATTATTTTTACTTTACTTCAATGATGTCAATTTTGCCTTGGAAGGTCCTCGCTTATCGTTTGCTGATAATGTCAAGATATATCACATCATCCGCAACTTAGAAGACGCAGCCACCATTCGGCAGCCGTCGTGAATGCTCCTGTCGTCACCATTCGGGCCATCCTTTGGAGATGATTTAGATGACTGGGAAAACTCCATCCTTTTCAGAAGACTTTTACGGAGCAAAACTCTCAACTGCCAATTTGATCGATTAAATCATCACAATTCTTCGAGCAAGTGCCCAAGAATCGTAACTATCCGAAAAAGTTTCAGGAACAGCTGTCGTTGATGGTTCCATACATTCTGGAAGGGAGTGTTAAAAAGATAGTGACAAGTACTCATCATCTGAAGTTCTTAAGAAACCGACATGAAAGTCCTTCGATTTCGAAAGTAGTTACTAGGCCAAGTGGCATATACCATTCGGGTCAGTTCGTCGAGTACGCAAAATGTCTGTGTGTATGTGCGTACGTGTGTATGTAACGTTTTTTTGCACTAACTTTTCTCAGAAATGGTGGGACTGATTTTCACAAACTTAGATTCAAATGAAAAGTCTACAAACCTAGACTCAAACTAATGGTCTTATGATCCTATACAAAACTTTTTAATTTAATCTAGATTCGACCTCTGGTTCCAGAATAAAAAGATAAACTGTGATAAAAATGTTATACCATCATTTAAAGGGGCGAAGCAAACTATTCCAATCGGTAGTCATTATCAGTAGACGGCCAAACAAACCAATTCCGTTTATTTCTTTCGTGGCTCATCATATCATGCATTGCTCCATGGTCGTCGGAGTTGTGGGTAGTATCCGTTTTGTTATTGCTTTCTATGTTGATTACGGTTAATAGTTGATCTTGTCTTTGAATTGAAAATATCCTTTCCGCAGTTTTAGTGTAGGGTTGACCGTAATGAGCAGCTTGTTGACAAAACTGACATGTAATCAGCTGATGCTCATAGGTAACCAGCGTTTTACAAGGATGCCGCCAGCGTTTTACAAGGATTCCGCCCATAACATAAGATGGAATTGCCTTATGCAGTAACATACGTAACATACATAACATGGCGTGACGTAACATGACGCCATTCGGGATACCGGAGAAAAAAATTCCGCCATACTTCCCTTTCGATTGAAAGAATTTCTCCATACTGCGACACATTTTCTCGAACGAAATAATCACGGTCCTGCGGGGGAAGGTCATGTACACGTGGCATCGTCCTCACGTACACAGGTATTTTATATTCAACATTGCCAACCCTCATTAATCAGTAAAAACCATTCAAGCGAAGAGGTTGTGTTTCGATTGTACTGGCTCGTGAGTTAACGGCTGCTACCGAGACAATTCTAAGCTTCAGGTAGTTAAACTGCCCATAGCAAACGCAATATTCGGGGCGTTTCCCGACTGGAAAGCTAGCAACGAAGGCCATCCCGTTCATACGCACAGAGGTGTAGAAACACAGAGGTGCGAGAGCATAGAAGTGACGATTCACAGAGGTGCCATCGCATAAAGGTGCGAAGACGAAGGGGTGCAAAGGCACAAAGGTGCTAAAGCAACCCAGTGCTGATCTACCAGGTACCAGAATTTGTACGCTGCGTAGGATCAAAAGAGACGGCATATATCGCGAGGTGCTACACTGCAAGCATCGCATTTGATCGCCACCAAGAGCAAAAGCACTGTACCTGGGGTCAGGTACAGGCAGCACAGCAAGTGCAGTGGTGTTCACAACGACGGCAGAGCAACTGAGATAGCAGTAAACGACAGAAGACTGCCAATTGGAAACAGCAGAAGACTGCCAATTGGAAATCGTTGGAAGAGCTTCACGTCGTTCTTCACGATAAAGGAACAGAGACATCAGCTACAAGGTAGATTTAATTTAATTTATTTTTTATTTCTTATATCTGAAATTTTACTAAACATAAGTTTTTATTTTGGTATTATTAATTTACAAAAAAATTTAATGTAATGGATGATCTCATGGAAGATCATCCGAATCCGATTCCGGATACTAGTAAGAGTTTAAATACTCCGAGGGCTAAACATTATCCACAGGGTACCACTGGGCCATGGATAGTCTATCTTCGAAAAAAAGAAAAGATTTTAAATTTGATGCAAATTACCAAGGATTTGACATCACATTTCTCTGAAGTTAAAGAAATATGTAAAGTTAATAGAGATAAAATTCGAGTTGTTGCCAATGACTTGAAACAGGCGAACGAAATTGTAACCTGTAAATTATTTTCTGTTGAATATCGAGTTTACATTCCATCGAAGGAGGTGGAAATTGACGGTGTTGTGACTGAAGCAAGTCTGACGGCCGATGATTTACTTAAAAATGGAGTTGGTCGTTTTAAAAACTCAATGCTTGAGGGAGTTAAGATACTCGAGTGCAAGCAATTGTACTCAGCATCTATTGTCGATGGAAAAAAGTCGTATTGTCCCTCAGATTCGTTTCGTGTAACATTTGCCGGATCTGCGTTGCCTAGCCATGTCTATATCGATAAAATTCGTCTTCCTGTTCGGCTTTTCGTACCGCATGTTATGAATTGCACGAACTGTAAAAAATTCGGGCATACAGCTACTTACTGTAGTAATAAGTCCAAATGTATCAAATGTCAAGGGCCTCATAAGGATAATCTTTGCGTTAAAGATGTTGAAAAATGTGTTTATTGTGGGGAGAGACCTCATGATGATCTTTCAGTATGCGCTGCATTTAAGTTGCGTAAAGACAAAATGAAGCTTTCTTTAAAAGCACGGTCTAAGCGCACATATGCAGAAATGCTTAAAACGGTCATACATGTCTCCCCCTTGGAAACCGAAAACGGTTTTTCAAATCTTATGGAGCCAGAGGAATCTGACTCCGACGGAAATAGTGAAGATACCTCGTTTGTCACTCCTCAAGGGTCTGTTAAGAGGAGATTAACAAACCACAAAATACCTAAAAAGACACCTAAAATTACATCTTCAAAAAAAGATCCCCGTGTTAAAGCTAAAAAGCCAAATTTAAAACCAAAAACTGTGCCTCCTGGTTTGTCAAATTCATAAACCAATCCAGAAACTAGCTCAAGAAAAGACAATAATCCAGTGGGCTCTATTTCACATTCACCAACAGGATTACTGAAATTTTCGGAAATTGTAGAATGGATTTTCGCTGCATTCAATATTTCTGAACCTCTAAAGACCATCATAACAGCATTCCTTCCAATAGCTAGAACTTTTTTGAACCAGTTATCAGCTCAATGGCTAGTTCTTTCAGGTTTCGTAGCATTTGATGGATAATTTATCATCCGCCGCAAATGATTCAATCACTGTTCTGCAGTGGAATTGTCGAAGCATCATGCCAAAACTTGATTCACTTTAAGTTTTGTTGCATAGTCAAAAATGTGATGTATTTACTTTGTGCGAAACATGGCTTACATCAAACATAGCCTTAAATTTTAATGACTTTAACATTATACGTCTCGATAGAGACTCTCCGTATGGTGGAGTGCTTTTAGGAATTAAGAAATGTTATTCCTTTTATAGATTAAATATTCCTTCGACTTCTAGTATAGAAGTTGTTGCTTGTCAAATAAACATTAAAGGAAAGGACATTTGCATTGCTTCAGTATATATTCCTCCAAGAGCTCAAGTTGGACAACGACAGCTTAATGAAATTGTCGAAGCCCTTCCTGCTCCACGTTTGATTTTAGGAGATTTCAATTCGCACGGAATGATGTGGGGTTCCGTTTACAATGATAGCAGATCATCTCTAATATATAATATTTGCGACAATTTTAGCATGACGGTACTAAATATGGGTAGCATGAGACGGATCCCAAGACCTCCTGCACGTCCAAGTGCATTAGATTTATCTCTTTGCTCGACTTCAATTCGACTAGATTGCACCTGGAAAGTATTTCCTGATTTACACGGTAGCGATCATTTACCAATCATCATCTCAATTAGCAGTAACAAAGGCATTGCTAATTCAGTTAATATTCCATATGATTTGACAAAAAATATTGACTGGATTAAATACCAAAGTAATATTTCAAGTGCCTTAACTTCAACGGAAGAGCTCCCCCCACTTGAAGAATATGACTTCCTCGTTTGTGCGATTCTGGAGGCCGCAGAACAAGCCCAAACCAAACGATTTCTTGGTCCATCGTCTAACAGAAGGCCTCCAAACCCATGGTGGGACAAAGAGTGCTCAGATGCTAAGCACGCGAAACAAAATGCCTTCAAGACGTTTTTAAAACGAGGAGGAGGAACTCCTCAGAATTTTGAAAAATTCTTGACTTTAGAAACCAAGTACAAGAGCATACTTCGGGCCAAGAAATGTAGCTATTGGAGACATTTTGTCGAAGGTTTGTCAAGAGAAACCTCAATGAGCACTCTTTGGAATACGGCCAGACGAATGAGGAATCGTAACGTAGGAAATGAGAGTGAGGAATACTCGAACCGATGGATATTTGATTTTGCGAGGAAAGTTTGTCCAGATTCTGTTCCTACGCATAGCATTATTAGGGAATCTTTGTCAAATAATGGTTCCATTGATAGCCCCTTTTCAATGATGGAATTTTCCATAGCACTCATGTCTTGTAACAATAACGCTCCTGGGTTGGACAGAATTAAATTCAACTTGGTGAAGAATCTGCCCGACCTCGCAAAAAGACGTTTGTTGGAATTGTTCAACAAGCTTCTTGAGCAAAATATTGTTCCACCTGACTGGAGGCAAGTGAAAGTTATCGCCATTCAAAAGCCGGGGAAACCAGCTTCCAATCACAACTCATATAGACCCATCGCGATGTTGTCCTGCATCAGAAAATTGTTCGAAAAAATTATTCTACGACGTCTCGACACTTGGGTCGAGACGAACGGTTTGTTGTCAGATACTCAGTTTGGCTTCCGTAGAAATAAAGGGACGAATGATTGCCTTGCATTACTTTCGTCTGACATCCAAATTGCCTTCGCTCAAAAGCAACAAATGGCATCTGTATTTTTAGACATTAAAGGAGCATTTGATTCAGTTTCCATTGATGTTCTTTCAGACAAGCTTCACCAACATGGACTCCCAGCGGTTATAAATAATTATTTGCACAACCTTTTGTCAGAGAAACGCATGCATTTTTCACATGGCGATTTGGTAACATTCAGAATTAGCTACATGGGTCTGCCGCAAGGCTCTTGCCTCAGTCCGCTCCTCTATAATTTTTACGTGAATGACATTGACAGCTGTCTAGTATCCCCATGTACACTAAGACAATTGGCAGATGATGGCGTAGTTTCAGTTACTGGACCCAAAGCTATTTATCTGCAAAAACCATTGCAAGATACCTTAGATAACTTGTCCGTTTGGGCTGTCCATCTGGGTATCGAATTCTCTGCGGAGAAAACAGAGCTGGTCGTCTTTTCAAGAAAGCATGATCCCGCGCAGCTTCAGCTTCATATGATGGGAAGAATGATCCAACAGGTTTTGACTTTCAAATACCTCGGGGTGTGGTTTGATTCCAAATGCACGTGGGGAGGACACATTAGGTTTCTGATAACAAAATGCCAACAAAGAGTAAATTTTCTTCGAACAATAACCGGATCTTGGTGGGGTGCTCATCCGGAAGATCTAATAAAATTGTATCAGACAACGATACTTTCAGTGATGGAATATGGATGCGTTTGCTTTCGTTCCGCTGCAAACTCTCATATTATCAAATTAGAGCGAATTCAATATTGTGTTTGCGAATTGCTTTAGGCTGCATGCATTCGACACATACAATGAGTCTTGAAGTTCTGGCGGGAGTTCTTCCATTGAAGGATCGTTTTTGGGAGCTTTCGTCGCGACTGCTAATAATATGCGAGGTACTGAATCCCCTAGTTATTAATAACTTCGAAAGGCTAGTTGAGCTTCAATCTCAAACAAGATTCATGACTGTATATTTTAACCATATGTCACAGGAAATCAACCCTTCAAGATATATTCCTATCCGTGTCAGCCTCCTAAATGTCCCTGACTCAACTTTATTTTTCGACACATCCATGCAGCGCGAAGTGCGTGGAATTCCGGAACACCTACGCTCGTTGGAAATCCCAAAAATATTTACAAGTAAGTTCAGGCATATCGACTCTGAGAAAATGTTTTACACGGACGGATCGCGAATTGAAGAAGCAACAGGGTTTGGTATGTTCAACAATAATGTTTCGGTCTCCTTTAGGCTTCAAGAACCTGCATCTGTTTATATAGCAGAGTTAGCAGCAGTTCATTATAGTTTGAGTATAATCGTCACATTATCTCCAAACCATTATTTTCTTTTCACAGATAGTCTGAGTGCAATTGAAGCCATTCGCTCAAAGTCTGCTGGCAAAAATGAACCTTTTTTCTTGGGCAAAATAAAACAGTGCCTGAACGTCATATTGAATAATAATTATCAAATCACAATAGTTTGGGTCCCGGCTCATTGCTCCATTCCAGGCAATGAAAGAGCCGATATTTTAGCCAAACGTGGTGCTATTGAGGGTGAAATTTATGAGAGACCAATTGCTTTCAATGAATTCTATAGCGCGTCTCGCCAAAGAACACTTGCCAGCTGGCAAGCTTCTTGGGATAAAGATGATCTGGGTCGGTGGATGCACTCAATTAATCCTAAAATATCGACAAAGGCATGGTTCAGGGGATTGGATGTGAGTAGAGATTTCATTCGTGTGATGTCCAGACTCATGTCCAATCACTACACGTTAGATGCACATCTCCTTCGAATTGGACTTTCCGAGACTAATCATTGTGCTTGTGGCGAAGGTTACCGCGATATTGACCATGTTGTTTGAACATGCGTGGAGTATCGTGATGCCAGATCTCAACTAATAAATTCCTTGCGTACCCAAGGTAGACTATCCAATGTCCCAGTTCGCGACATTCTTGCTTGTCGTGACGTTCCTTACATGAAACTTCTTTATTATTTCATTAAGTCCATTGGAGTTCCAATTTAAATTTTATTTTATGTTAGATTGTTTTCTCTTCCATGAGTTCAACCAATAGCCAGCTATCTTATATTAAATAAAAGTGATGAACTGATACAAACAAACCTGAAATAGTTATAAGATCATGTACAAAATAAATGTATTTCATTTAATGTAATTTATAATAGCAACTCGCTTGATAAAAACAGTCTTTAGATTAACTAATGAATACCATCATACTAATAGGATATTCGAAATGTATTAGGTTTAAAGTACTATGTATTGTAGATGCCACGGCGAAGAAAAACTTATGTATATTGCCTATGAAATAAACGTATTTATGAAAAAAAAAATTGCCACACCCAACGGTGTGCACATCTTTGTGACTGAAGCGAATGCAATGCATCTCTTTCACGTTTAAACATAATGCTCACAGAACTACACGCCTTGTTGAATTGAATCTCTTTTTTATCATTAACGTCTAGATGCATTCTTTGAATAAGATTTCAATTTCGTTTGCTGCTGCTAACTTTGCAGCGTTTAAAATTGATACAAATTGAAATTAGTCTTGTAAGCCAAGTTTCATTGAATCTTATTTGCTAATTTCGTATACTCTATTGTTCACTACACTGTTTTGTCTTTGTTTCTTGTTGACCGTAAGCAATTTTTGACATGGATGTGTCGGATTAGAAGCGAACACAAACTGACCTATTAGCTCTCTGAGTACTACAGATGTTTTTATTTGTAGGTGCATCTAGATTACCGCGTACGACTCGCGTTGCTCGCTAATAATACAGACACTAACTATGGATGGTTATAAACCATGAGTATTTTTAAATAACTAATATGAGAGAGACATATTTGTGCATGTTGGTTAAGAGAGATGCGAATGCTGAGTGTGATACTTGTTGTGATCGACTGATCATCTAACAGATGGGCTGAAAAGTTCGTATCGTTTCTATGAGAGGGCGCCACTAGAATTAAATCCATACCATTTTCAGTTAGTACCAACCTTCAAAAGATACGTGTATAAATTTGACAGCTGTCTGATTATTAGTTTGTGAGATATTGCATTTTGAGTGAAGCTACTTTTGTTATTGTGAAAAAAATGGAAAAAAAGGAATTTCGTGTGTTGATGAAACACTACTTCTTGATGAAAAAAAGTGCCGCCGATACCAAAAAATGGTTTGATGAGTGTTATCCAGACTCTGCACAGGGCGAAGCAACAATTCGTAAGTGGTTTGCAAAATTTCGTACTGGTCATATGAGCACCGAAGACGATGAACGCAATGGACGTCCAAAAGAGGCTGTTACCGATGAAAACGTGAAAAAATCCACAAAATGATTTTCAATTACCGTAAAGTGAAGTTGATCGAGATAGCTGACACCCTAAAGATATCAAAGGAACGTGTTGGACATATTATTCACGAATATTTGGATATGAGAAAGCTTTGTGCAAAATGGGTGCCGCGTGAGCTCACAATCGATCAAAAACAACAACGAAAAACCATGCTGAAATTGAATGAATTGGGCTTCGAATTGCTCCCTCATCCACCGTATTCTCCAGATTTGGCCCCCAGTGACTTTTTCCTGTTCTCAGACCTCAAGAGAATGCTCGCTAGTAAAAAATTTAGAAGCAATGAAGAGGTAATCGCTGAAACTGAGGCCTATTTTGAGGCAAAGGACCAATCGTACTACAAAAATGGTATCGAAAAGTTGGAAGATCGCTATAATCGCTGTATCGCCTTTGATGGCAATTATGTTGAATAATAAAAACGAATTTTGGCAAAAAAATGTGTGTTTCTATTAAACGATACGAACTTTTCAGCCGAACTGTTATACATCTATGTAATTTCTCAAAACCTCTAATACCTAGAAACATGGTAGCTCCCATAGACAATACGAGTAGTAAAAATTAGACTATTTATAACAATACAATACAACTTTGAATTGACGGGGGTTCGCATCAGCATAATCTGCTGACGCACTGATGAGTCGAAGACGAAACGTAAACTTAAGAAAATGGTTATGTGCACCTAGCATAAATTTGGGGTTAAAAGCAAGCTTTTTCCCCTTCAAATTACCACCATCTGTACGGCAAGTAAGCCGAAACTTGTTTCGTTCGAGACGTCAGTTTAGACGTTACACTTCATGTGTAATAAAAAAGTGTCTTGCAAATAGCATTAACTTTACGTCTGCTCAGCGGATTATGTTGATCCGGGGGTTCGCGTCAGCATAATCTGCTGACGCACTGATGAGTCGAAGACGAAACGTAAACTTAAGAGTACAATTCGTTATTATAAATCTCATAAAATGCTTTTTTATATGCTTATGAGTTTATGATTTCTTACAAACTCAAACAGCATAAACCGAACAGATTTTAAGATATTATTTTATCCTCTTATTTTTAATTTATGATTTATGTTTCAAACACAGCAATTTACCAAATATGTTTTGACATTTCTCACAAGGTACCCCTGGAAACATAAAACTACGAGTAAAATGTGATATTGCACTATAAATTTTAGTTTAATTTATTTTTTCCATGCTATTCGTCGGCCGCCGCCTTCATTTAACTTACAGTACCATGAAAAATGCAATTATTCCAATTTTTTTGGATAAGATTCGACATGAATGTATTTCTATTATAATAAAATCAATATAGAATTCACTCAAATGAAGGAAAAGCAGTAAAAGTGACAACATTCATACTGTCAATCAACTAATACGAAAAATTATCGACATTCGGAGGACTAAAATAGCATGTCTGTTTTATTCGTATTCACGTGCTCCAGTTATGTCAGTAATATTACCACCCGCTTATTTTCTGCTTCAGCTGAACCCTGGCCGAAGCAGAAAAAGTCGAAATCGGGTCGACTAAATGCGGGTCAACCTTTAGGAATTCTTGCCTTTCTCATATAAAAAGATTAAGCAATCAGTATGAAAACCGACTCTTAATCCATTAAAATATATATAAATATATATATATATATATATATATATATATATATATATATATATATATATATATATATATATATATATATATATATATATATATATATATATATATATATATATATATATATATATATATGTGTGTGTGTGTGTGTGTGTGTGTGTGTGTGTGTGTGTGTGTGTGTGTGTGTGTAAATAGGAGTATTTGACAAATAATATCATTAAATTTTCTCGAGGCTTTGCTGAATCGATTTTTACTAACATAGATTCAATTGAGAGGTCTTACGGTACAATATACTTTTAGCTGCATGCAAACACCCGTTCTGAAACTACACGATAATTAAAGAGCCTATAACCAGAACGACAAAACTTGCTCATTTGAAATGACAGCTGTGTCCAAACGAGCAAACAACCTGTCAAATACAATTTGAACCTAACGAAACTGCCAACATTTCGAATTGAATATTTTAAATTTTTGCAAACATTACGGATGAGATGTTGTAACTCTGGTTATACGCACTCTAAGGGTAATAGGTGTGAGAAATATCGATTTCTAGAGTGTGTTTAATAAGTGATACTGCATAGAGGAGGCTGACCGACTGGACAATGCACAGTTCAGGCCCCAATGTGGTTCTTAGTCTCTTGTTCAGTAACTCCTATCCCTACCTCCCTGTGGTGCCGGCTGGGGTACGAGTAATCATAGGAAAGATCGGGTAACCAACCCCGGTGGGACCTTGGTCGTATGCTGACAGGGAAGGGGGGACTTGCCCTCTCTTTACAAAAAGTGAGCCTACCCGAGCGTCTGTTCCCCATGTTAGGGCGGCTTGAAACAGCGTCTGTTCTCCATGTTAGGAGCGGCTGATTACCGTCCTTGTGTCAGTGTGGGACTCTAAACAGTGCTGATTCGATGGCCCTCCGGCGAGACAGGAGGTTGGTGCAGGACTAACAAGTCGCCCGGAAAACACATGTTATGCACAATGTAGTAAGAAATACGACTCGAAATAATCGGCAAAGACCTACGCAACGAACAAAGGACTACGATTGGAAGCTTGGCACATGGAACTGCAAATCGCTTGGCTTCCCAGGATACGACCGAATACTGCATGATGAGCTTCAAATCCGCGGCTTCGATGTCGTAACTCTGCAGGAACTTTGTTGGACGGGATTTGTAGTGTTGGGCAAGATGCGACAGCGCGTGATTGGGTAGCAGCCAATCAGTGATAGGATGTGCGTATTGAAGATCAAGGGCCGTTTCTTCAATTACAGTATCATCAACGTGCACTGCCCACATGAGACGAGACCCGATGACAATAAGGAAACATTTTACGCGCAGCTGGAACGAATCTACTATAGCTATCCACGGTGGGATGTAAAACTCGTCATCGGCGACATGAATGCTCAGGTAGGCCGGGATGCAATGTACAGGTCTGTGATCGGGCTGGAGCCTACACGCAGCAACAAACGGCAACGGCCTACGATGCGTGAACTTTACAATCTCCCAAGGAATGGTAGTTCGAAGCACCTTCATCCCCCATAACGATATCCACAAAGCCACCTGGAGATCACCTGATCAACATACGGAAAATCAAATCGACCACTTTCTATAATGTCATTAATGTCCGCACTTACCACTGTGCCAGCATTGATTCTGACCACTACCTTGTCGCGGTTTGTATGCGCTCAAAACTATCGACGGTGAACAACACTCGTCGCACAGGAACGCCGTGACTATTCTCTCCACTAAATCTTCCAATTTGCATGCGCACAATGTATCACAGTGACTAATTTACTAATTTTATTTTTTAGTCACAAAGATAACTTTTTGGCAAAAACGACGTTTACGTCGTTTTGTCATTCGAACGTCACATCTGACAGTGTGACAAGTTTTTTTTTTGTTGGCTTGACACATATGTTGTTTTATAGTTCGTGTTCGTATCTCTTCCGACACAATCGAAAATTGCTTACGGTCGAATTCCTGTGTACGTGGTGAACGATGCCATAGAAGTATGTATACATGACCTTCCCCCGCAGGCCATGCGACTACATAAGGCAATTCCATCTTACATCATTTGTGGACAAGACGGGAGAAGTCCGTGTAAAACGCTGATTACCTATGAGAATCAGCTGATTACATGTGAGTTTTGTGAATAACCTGCATACTACGGTAAACCTTGCACTGAAACTGCGAAAAGGACATCTTCAACCAAAGACAAGAAAAACCGTCCACACACACACACTCAGCATTTCGACTGTCCCACGACAAAAGGGTCTAACTACAAATGACAGTTTCTCTTTGTTTACTTTTTCTTTCACGATTTTCCGAACTGATTTTATATTTGACACTTTACTCTTCGCAAAACTTTCAAGGTTAAACTACAAGCTTTCGATTTATATTGGAAACTTTAGAGAATTTGCAATAATGGCTCCGTAATAATAAAAAGAGAAAGTAAACAAAGAGAGGCTCCCATATGCAGTTAGGCCCTTTTGTCGTGGGACTATCGATTTGCTTAGTTCGTCGAGCTGAGTCGAATGGTATATGACATTCGACCCTTCGGGCCTTGGTTCAAAAGTCGGTTTTTGCAGTGATTGTATAGCCTTTCGATATGATAAAGGCAAAAATATGTAGTAACATCCAAAAAGTAACTTCGAATAGACGTTTATTTCTTACAGGGAATTCAGCAAATCTAGCAATTTTGGCTTCAAATGCTGGAATGACCCGATATGATTCATATCCGTAAACAGATCGCGTAGTTCAGGAATGGAACTAGAATTTTTAGATATATTTGTCTGTTTCGTATACCACGTAATAAATTTGTGCAAATCGCAGCAGCATAACATACATGACATAGAAACGTTTCCTTAGGAATCCCGCAAAGAGTAATTTTCTTTTTTGTTGGAACATTCTACTTAATAAAAACGCAACAAAATGAGCGACAGAGAGAATTTAGCAAATATCCCATGGAATGAACTTGCTCTGTGTGCTGCTTTTAGTGTGTATTCTCAATCAATTTCGCTGGGAGAAGGAAAATTGTGAGGGTCGAAAAATACACGTCGTGCGGTGGGAGTGGGTTCGGTAGAAATATGGTCTAAGCAAAAACGAACGAGGACAAAGAAAACCTCTTTTACTAGTTATTTGATCTTACAAAATCCTTCTCCACTAAGCATAGATCGAGATTTTTTCAGAATAACTTACTTCAGCCTCTATACTTCCTTTCGTTGTAAACTTTCACGATTTTTTTAGCTCGTGTTGCTACAATTACGTCACGAAACACTGAATTTCTACTGTTTACACAAATTTTATTATCTAGTTATTTCGCACGCTTACACCACACGATATAAACATAGTTTCATAGATTTTTTACATACTGATATTGGATTTTTTTGCTTTGAAACGAATATTTTCATTAACACTTCAATTGTCGCTATTTTGAATATACTCTTTTTCAACCATTTCGTAGCTCCAGCTTATCCCGGCCACTTCACGGCACTTTTGCACAAATGTTCATTTCTTTTCTACTTCACCACATTAGCAAAACGAAAAAGTGTGCCTACTTCGCCATCATTTTCTTCGCACTTTGCACACCGACTTTGACATTTCCAATTCTACAATCGTATAGCCTCACAATGCCGTGTAAATTACGTTACTTATTTAATTTTTGCTGTTCAAGCTAAACTCTACACTGAATTCAATAGTTCACAGGTTATTTTACTCAATTGGCAAGAAAATTTTTGCACTCGCGACTGATTAGATGAATCAAATTCGCTAGACTCCGTATCATTAAGCGAGAGAGATTTTGGTGCCTCTTTTTCAACATATATTTGCATCCTCACTGTGTTTCTCTAACATTCGTATATTCCCCGTATATACTTTACTTTGATTTTTTGTTTTTGAATGTCTCTCTCTTTTTGTTCTGTGTCCGCTTACGAAACAGAAACGACATACCATAAGCGACAAAATAAAAGTGCACACGCATACCAATGCGCTATATTTCTGGTTCTTTACAATGTATTGGTTCCCTATTTAACCCCAAGGTTATAGAAAAGGGTAAATTGATTGATGTCAGAACAGGTCTACCGCCTCAACAAATAAATATAAAAAAATACCTGTGGTGGTGATTATGTTATGATGTGTTTAAAAATTATGATGGGTTATAAAAATACCTGTGGTGGTGATTATGTTATGATGTGTTTAAAAAATTCTGAGATCTATTCGTGATATTTATCATACATTTTCATATTATCCTAACAACACTACCTCTGGTTTAAATAGGAAAACATATCTTGAAACTATTATTTATACGAATAAATGCGATGAACACAGTTTTCTTTGTATTTCTCAGCCCTATCGAAGAAACTGTTTTATGTCATAAATATTTAACGCACATTAGATTTTTTATCGTGACATCACAAATGAACAAGCATTCATCCTTGACAGTTCAGACGTACTGTTTACAAACAAGCTTAAACAAAAATCGAAGAACACATCTTAAACAATCACCTTCATACCAAAGATAAACTCAAGATTACAGTGTCTCATTAGGTTTTTTACCGTCACTGCTAACCTCAATCAAATGAACACATTTTGACAGTTCAGCAGTACTGTTTGTAAACATAGATTTTTTTGTTTGTCTGTTGACAAATTGGATGAGACAATTTACGGTCCATATCGCCTAGAGAGTTTTGAAACATTTGTTCACGATTGGATACGGTTTGTTCTTTAGATTTATTAAATGAAAGTCCCTAGTTGCAAAGTGTAAAGATGATTGTTTGGGATGTGTTCTTCGATTTTTGTTTAAGCTTGTTTGTAAACAGTACCGCTGAACTGTCAAGGATGAATTCTTGTTCATTTGTGACGTCACGATAAAAAATCTAATACGATCCATCGAAAAATATCGGATCAGTAATCGTGAACCAGTGAACCTAGTAATAGTGTAATTTGGTTGACCCTTCGTTAATAAGCGTCGATAAACATTTGAAAATCAAAGATAAACTCAAGATAGAATGGTCGATGATTTTTCATGTACCATTCCTATAGGACCCCACGATCAACTCGATTCACCGTCAATCGCAGTTTGACGCAATGATTAGTTTAACCAAAACAATAAACGTCCAGTCGCTCTATGCTGTAACTATGATGATGTTTGTTTTCATATTGGTAACAAATCGTTTTCAAATATGCATGATATCGAACAATCTCGCAGCACTTTCCGCGGTTCTTTGAATACGAATGTACACAGCAAATAAAATTGTAATTACTAGTCTCGTAATACACTGCGACGTTCAAACAAAATCGACGTAATTTAATTGACGATGTGAAATCACAGATTTTTGTTTATATATTTAAAGTCATAGCGTAATATTATGCATAAAAGATGTACTCAAATGAAAACGCCGAAAGAGTAAAATTTTATATATCGTTCCGTGTAATATCACAACGAAAAGACTGGAAACTTTCTAAGGTTTTTAAGAAACCTCAGAAACCAATTCCTGCTCTCAAGGAAGGAAATCAAATACTTCTTACAAATGGCGAAAAAGCTCAAAAACTTGCTCAGCAGTTCGAGAGTGTACACAATTTTAATTTGAACGTTGTGAGTCCTATTGAAAATGAAGTCTCACTGAAATATGAGCATATTTCAACCCAAGTGTTATCACACGCAGAGATGTCTATCTCCTCTGTGTGACGAAGAGCAAGCAAAATTTCTCCCTCGCACTGACAACTTTAACGAGAGCTCTTCTCTTTCACATTTATACACCACTGTTGTGTAAAGTGTACACGCATCATGAGTGCGTTTGTTTATTTCCTTTTACCGTTTCCACTGAATCGCACCAAAGTGCTAGAGCATTAGCTAATAAATTCTCTGAGGTGGATGCAGATACTTTCACAGAGGTGTACACGCCGGTGAGCACTCTGCTGTATGGTTTTCGTAGATGAAGCGTGGACACGCAAAATCAGCAAAATAAAACAATTTATCGTAAAATTTTCGGTTTTCCTTGCAAATTTTTCATAGCAAGGCCAGATCTACTCTCTATTAATTGAAGTTCACAGAAGTGTTCGCTCACCATCACGCGCCAGTGGTCACTTGGGTGTATTTAGACGAGAGCGCGTGTGAGCGATTCATGCGAAGAGAATGTGTTTCACTCGCGCCAGCTGCTTTAACCACAAGCACACACTCAAATGCTGTTTATTCGACACTGAGAAGAAGTGCGCTTTCCGCTTTGTGCGGTGCTTCGTTTTTTTCATCCTCGGTGTGGCAAAAATCTGACTCTAGCGTGTATCTCTCTGGTGAAATGCCATCTCTGATCACACGATGACATTATTGAGACGAATTATGATGAAATTTAATCAATTATTAGGAAACTCAAAAACTTGAAGGCTCCTGGTAATGATGGAATTTTTAATATTCTTATTAAAAATCTTCCCGATGTTGCCTTGAGACTCCTGGTTAAAATTTTCAGCAAGTGTTTTTCATTAGCTTACTTCCCAAAAAGATGGAAAAACTCTAAAGTAATCATTTAGGGGTTAGCCAAATTTTGTGCTAGGGCACATAATTTGGCTAACCCCTAAATGACCATACCTGCATCGGCCAGAAATTAGGTTTTTTATCGTGACGACACAAATGAACAAGTTGACAGTTCAGCGGTACTGTTTACAAACAAGCATAAACAAAAATTGAAGAGCACATCTAAAACAATCATCTTTACACTTTGCAACTAGTCACTTTTATTCAATAAATATCAAAAACGAACCGCATTCAATCGTGAACAAATGTTTTAAAACTTTATTTAGGCGATACGGACCGTAAATGGTCTGATCCAGTTTGTCAATAAACAAACAAAAGAAATTTCTGTTTACAAACAGTACTGCTGGACTGTCAAAAAGTGTTCATCTGATTGAGGTTAGCAGTGACGGTAAAAAACCTAATAGTCGAAAACACGTTTTCGTTCGGCACGTCAGAAAAGACGTTGCACTCCGTTGCAAAACAAAAAGTGTTCTGTAAATAGCAAAAACTTTACGTCTGCTTAGCGGTTCAAATTGAACTGCCGAGTTTAGCACTAAGCAGTTCAATTTGAACTGCTGTGAACTGATGAGTCAAAGACGAAACGTAAAAATAATCTAAAGTAATTCCTATCCTGAAACCTGATAAAAATCCAGCAGAAACATCAAGTTATAGACCAATTAGCTTACTTTCTTCTATCAGTAAACTTTTTGAAAAAATTATCTTGTTGAGAATGATGTCCCATATAAATGAGAATTAAATTTTTTTACCAGAGCAGTTTGGATTTCGTCATGAACATTCAACTACTCATCAACTTGTCAGAGTAACGAACATGATAAAAGCAAATAAATCTTCTGGGTTATCAACTGGAGTTGCTCTTCTAGACATAGAAAAAGCATTCGACAGTGTTTGGCACAAAGGTTTAATAGCAAAAATGTCTGATTTCCAGTTTCCTATTTATTTGATCAAAATGATTCAAAATTATTTAACTGATCGTACTATTCAGGTTAGCTATCAGAATTGTAAATCTGAATTGCTACCCGTACGAGCCGGTGTTCCGCAGGGTTCGAGCGTAGCTCCAATCTTGTATAATATTTTCACTTCTGATCTCCCAAAATCTACCCGTTGGTTGTCAAAAATCGCTATTCTGTGACGACACAAGTCTGTTAGCCACAGGTAGAAATCTAAGAGTGATCTGCAGTCGCCTACAAAGAAGTTTAAATATTTTCAGTGATTATCTGTCAAAATGGAAAATTAAACCAAACGCAGCAAAAACGCAATTAATTATCTTTCCTCATAAGCCAAGAGCTTCTTTTCTTAAACCAAACAATATTCACATTCTCAAATTGAATGGCTTGGAATTGACATGGTCTGATCAAGCTAAATACTTAGGTTTAACGTATGACAAAAAACTCACTTTCAAGGATTACATTGAAGGAATCCAGGCTAAGTGTAATAAATATATTAAATGTTTATATCCTCTTATAAACAGAAATTCTAAGCTCTGTCTAAAAAACAAATTGTTAATTTATAAACAAATTTTCAGACCAACCATGCTTTATGCAGTACCAATTTGGTCAAGTTGTTGTTCCGCCAGGAAGAAAACGCTTCAAAGGATTCAGAATAAAATTCTGAAACGGATTTTGAAGCGTCCTCCCTGGTTTAGTACAAATGAGTTACACAGACTCACAAATATAGAACCATTAGATGTAATGTCACATAATATTATAAGCAAATTCCGACAAAAATTGATGCAATCTTCAATTGAATCGATTCGCTCTCTGTATTAGTTAATAAGTTAGTATATAAGTTCCTTTTCCCCATTACACAATACAAGTAGGTTTAGAATTTTCCCTACACAAAAATCTCAGAATTGCGGAAGCAAATAATGTCCTCATGGTAATAACCAAATCATATATATAATAGGGCTGAAAGATCACCACTTGTGGCTGAACACCCAATTTAAATCTTAATAATTTAATTTTAACTCATATTCCAATAAATAGTTATTTAAAAAAAACGAAAAGACTGCACATAAACCGTGTTGAAAATTTACCAGAATATTACATAGATGATTTGTGATATACGAGGTCTGTTCAAAAAGTTCCCGGAATTTTTTAATTGCGCGCGTCTGGAGAGTCCTGTGGTCAAATTTTTTTTTATTGTGTTGGTACATATGTCCCTAATGTATGGTGAAATTTTCAGCTGTATTCATTGTTTACATTCTGTCTTGTAGCGGCTGGTGTAGACGTGTTTTTTTGAGCTCGGCGATTTTTGTCTTGGTGACGTTGGGTGCATCCACGTAAACGATTGTGCTTTTGTTTCGACATCATAACCGTACACCCATGTTTCATCACTAGTTATGACCCTTTCAAGTAAATTTGGATCGTCGTTGACGTTGTTTAACAACTCCTGAGCGATGGTAATGCGTTTGTTTTTTTGATCAAAATTCAGCAGTTTTGGAACGAATTTTGCTGCCACTCGTTTCATGCCCAAAACATTTGAAAAAATATGATGGCATGAGTCAACTGATATGCCAACTTCATCAGCAACTTCTCTAATAGTGATTCTGTGATCATCCATAATCATTTTTTCCACTTCTCCCACATTTTCATCGATTATTGATATCGATACAGTGTATATATATATATATATATATATATATATATATATATATATATATATATATATATATATATATATATATATATATATATATATATATATATATATATATATATATATATATATATATATATATATATATATATATATATACACACACAAAAGTGACGCAGAGCTCTTATGTGTGCATTCTTTTCATTTCATGGCGTCAGTTATGTGAATTTGTTTATCTGCGTGTTTTTTTTTCATAAGTATGTTAATTTCATAGGCAATATACATAAGCTTTTCTTCACGGTGGAATCATCAATACATAGTACTTTAAACCTAATACATTTCGAATATCATATTAGTATGTTGGTATTCATTAGTTAATCTAAACACTGTTTTTATCAAGCGAATTGCTATTATAAATAACATTAAATGAAATACATTTATTTTGTACATGATCTTATTACTATTTCAGGTTTGTTTGTATCAGTTCATCACTTTTATTCATATAATATAGCTGGCTATTTGTTGAACTCATGGAAGAGAAAGGGGTCTAACATAAAATAAAATTTAAATTGGAACTCCAATGGACTTAATGAAATGATAAAGAAGTTTCATGTATGTGAGGTCACGACAAGCAAGAATTGATATTACTTCGCCAACACGGTATTGCTGAATACATTACAAATACATCAAGAAGCATGAAAATCCGATGCTGCCGACCAAACAAACTCATTGAAATTCTTTCAGTCGTACTTCTAGTAAAGCGGCTAACAAGTCTAGCTTCGATATCGGTTATCGTTCTCATTAACGCGCGTACGAAATCGCGGTGTTGTGCTTACCTTACCAACCTTACCATTCAAACATGTACACTGATACAAATTTGTACGATCGATTCATATGTAAACAGCAATTCAATTTGATGTGCTTTTTCATTTCAATACAAAACCAAAGCTATTTGTTTTAAGATTTCATGTGCAAATTCACTAAGATGCAAGATCAGATTATTTTCCATTTAGCATTGATGTGTTTTTCCTTTGGATGAGATGTGTTTTGCTATTGAATTGAACAACATGTGTGAAACACTTCATTTTCAAGTGGAAATGAATACAGCACAAATGTATGTGCAAAACACTTGATTCGGTCAACCGTGTTTCAATTGAAATCTATATGAAAAACAATGTGACATTCATATGAAATACATATAGAAACTGCACTGAATGGTTTTTGCTTCATCCGATCCCCATAACGATTTTCAGATGGTTTTAATAAGTCGGCCATTCAATTTCCCCTCTGTCAAAAACAAATTGATTTGTATGAATATCATTGAAAATTTGTTTGAAGCACATACACTTATAAATTTAATGAATCCAAAATGTAGACCATTCAGTAATAGCCGTTCAACCGAGAAGGTTGTGTATAGAAGCGTACAGTTTAATAACGCTGGTTAGTTTACACGCGTTAAATACGACAACGGTTGAACTACAGGTAGAGACCTGTTGGCAGCAGCCGTTAAAACGTAAAATCGTGCTGCCTAAGAGAGCCCTAGTGCTGGGCCAAGCTGGTGAAGGAAACAACAAAGGGCGTTTCCCAAGCTCTACCCAGGCCACAATATACAGCCACAAGTGCTGAGCAGGAGAGTGCAAAGGCACATCGAAGAAGGAGAGTGCAAAGGCACATAGTAGCAGGAGAGTGCAAAGGCACACAGGTGCGAAGGCACTTCGGTGCAGAAGCATATCGGTGCGGAGCACAAGGAAGAAGGAGACAAGACAACTCGGTCTTTCCACTGCCATACAACACGCAGGTATACACCGGTGACCTGCGCTGGTTACAGCTGGCGAAGACAAAAGTAAATCGGAAATCGAGTGGTGCTGGATGTCAGGTAGCAGTAGCATCACATCCAACAATCAGCATCCAACAAGAACATCTAGAGCAACGAGGATCTACACGGCAGTGCAACGGAGATAGACAACAATTTCAAGGTAGAAGTTTTTTCTTTTCCTTTTGATTGAGTACTGTGTAGTGTTGGTTTCATTTTTTATTTTAAAGTTTGATTACAAATTTTAATGTGATGGATGAATCCATGGACGTAAATCCTAGCATGAATCCTATACCCCCACGAACGAAAAAATATCAGGAGAGCTCTTCTGGGCCTTGGATAGTCTTTTTTAGACGTATATCAAAGCCATTAAACATTTACCAAATTTCTAAAGGTTTGACATCACGATTCTCTTCAATCAAAGAGATCATAAAAGTAAATAACGATAAAATTCGTGTTGTGGTAAATAATTTAAAACACGCGAATGATATTGTCTCTTCGGAACATTTCATTAAAGAGTATAAAGTTTACATACCCTCCAAAGATGTCGAAATTGACGGTGTTGTTACCGAAGCGAGTCTTTCGGTAGATGATTTACTCAAGCATGGTGTTGGTCGTTTCAAGAACTCTATGCTTGAGGGTGTGAAAATACTGGAGTGCAAACAACTGTACTCAGTAGTTTATGAAGAGGGAAAAAAAGTTTATCGCCCATCAGACTCGTTTCGAGTGACATTTGCCGGATCTGCGTTGCCGTCCCATGTCTATGTCGATAAAATTCGCCTCCCTGTTCGGCTTTTTGTTCCAAATGTAATGAATTGTACGAACTGCAAAAAATTCGGACACACAGCTACTTACTGTAGCAATAAACCAAAATGTATTAAGTGTGAAGGACCTCATAAAGATAATGATTGCAACAAGGAAATTGAAAAATGTATTTATTGTGGGGAAAGTCCTCATGAGGATATTTCAGTATGCACTGCATTTAAAGTGCACAAAGACAAAATTAAGCTTTCTTTAAAAGCACGGTCTAAGCGCACATATGCAGAAATGCTTAAAACGGTCATTGATGTCCCCCCTTTGGAAACCGAAAACGGGTTTTCAAATCTAGAGGAAACAGAGGACTCTGACTCTGACGAAAATAGTGAAGGTAATTCGTTTATCACTACCCAAGGGTCAGTTAAGAGAAAGAAGTCTTCTTCCAAATTATGCCAACTTCATCAGCAACTTCTCTAATAGTGATTCTGTGATCATCCATAATCATTTTTTCCACTTCTCCCACATTTTCATCGATTATTGATATCGATACAGTGTATATATATATATATATATATATATATATATATATATATATATATATATATATATATATATATATATATATATATATATATATATATATATATATATATATATATATATATATATATATATATATATATATATATATATATATATATATATATATATATATATATATATATATATATATATATATACATATATATATATATATATATATATATATATATATATATATATATATATATATATATATATATATATATATATATATATATATATATATATATATATATATATATATATATATATATATATATATATATATATATATATATATATATATATATATATATATATATATATATATATATATATATATATATATATATATATATATATATATATATATATATATATATATATATATATATATATATATATATATATATATATATATATATATATATATATATATATATATATATATATATATATATATATATATATATATATATATATATATATATATATATATATATATATATATATATATATATATATACACACAAAAGTGACGCAGAGCTCTTATGTGTGCATTCTTTTCATTTCATGGCGTCAGTTATGTGAATTTGTTTATCTGCGTGTTTTTTTTTCATAAGTATGTTAATTTCATAGGCAATATACATAAGCTTTTCTTCACGGTGGAATCATCAATACATAGTACTTTAAACCTAATACATTTCGAATATCATATTAGTATGTTGGTATTCATTAGTTAATCTAAACACTGTTTTTATCAAGCGAATTGCTATTATAAATAACATTAAATGAAATACATTTATTTTGTACATGATCTTATTACTATTTCAGGTTTGTTTGTATCAGTTCATCACTTTTATTCATATAATATAGCTGGCTATTTGTTGAACTCATGGAAGAGAAAGGGGTCTAGCATAAAATAAAATTTAAATTGGAACTCCAATGGACTTAATGAAATGATAAAGAAGTTTCATGTATGTGAGGTCACGACAAGCAAGAATTGATATTACTTCGCCAACACGGTATTGCTGAATACATTACAAATACATCAAGAAGCATGAAAATCCGATGCTGCCGACCAAACAAACTCATTGAAATTCTTTCAGTCGTACTTCTAGTAAAGCGGCTAATATTCTGGTTTTTTCAATGCGGTTTTTCCAAGTCTAGCTTCGATATCGGTTATCGTTCTCATTAACGCGCGTACGAAATCGCGGTGTTGTGCTTACCTTACCAACCTTACCATTCAAACATGTACACTGATACAAATTTGTACGATCGATTCATATGTAAACAGCAATTCAATTTGATGTGCTTTTTCATTTCAATACAAAACCAAAGCTATTTGTTTTAAGATTTCATGTGCAAATTCACTAAGATGCAAGATCAGATTATTTTCCATTTAGCATTGATGTGTTTTTCCTTTGGATGAGATGTGTTTTGCTATTGAATTGAACAACATGTGTGAAACACTTCATTTTCAAGTGGAAATGAATACAGCACAAATGTATGTGCAAAACACTTGATTCGGTCAACCGTGTTTCAATTGAAATCTATATGAAAAACAATGTGACATTCATATGAAATACATATAGAAACTGCACTGAATGGTTTTTGCTTCATCCGATCCCCATAACGATTTTCAGATGGTTTTAATAAGTCGGCCATTCAATTTCCCCTCTGTCAAAAACAAATTGATTTGTATGAATATCATTGAAAATTTGTTTGAAGCACATACACTTATAAATTTAATGAATCCAAAATGTAGACCATTCAGTAATAGCCGTTCAACCGAGAAGGTTGTGTATAGAAGCGTACAGTTTAATAACGCTGGTTAGTTTACACGCGTTAAATACGACAACGGTTGAACTACAGGTAGAGACCTGTTGGCAGCAGCCGTTAAAACGTAAAATCGTGCTGCCTAAGAGAGCCCTAGTGCTGGGCCAAGCTGGTGAAGGAAACAACAAAGGGCGTTTCCCAAGCTCTACCCAGGCCACAATATACAGCCACAAGTGCTGAGCAGGAGAGTGCAAAGGCACATCGAAGAAGGAGAGTGCAAAGGCACATAGTAGCAGGAGAGTGCAAAGGCACACAGGTGCGAAGGCACTTCGGTGCAGAAGCATATCGGTGCGGAGCACAAGGAAGAAGGAGACAAGACAACTCGGTCTTTCCACTGCCATACAACACGCAGGTATACACCGGTGACCTGCGCTGGTTACAGCTGGCGAAGACAAAAGTAAATCGGAAATCGAGTGGTGCTGGATGTCAGGTAGCAGTAGCATCACATCCAACAATCAGCATCCAACAAGAACATCTAGAGCAACGAGGATCTACACGGCAGTGCAACGGAGATAGACAACAATTTCAAGGTAGAAGTTTTTTCTTTTCCTTTTGATTGAGTACTGTGTAGTGTTGGTTTCATTTTTTATTTTAAAGTTTGATTACAAATTTTAATGTGATGGATGAATCCATGGACGTAAATCCTAGCATGAATCCTATACCCCCACGAACGAAAAAATATCAGGAGAGCTCTTCTGGGCCTTGGATAGTCTTTTTTAGACGTATATCAAAGCCATTAAACATTTACCAAATTTCTAAAGGTTTGACATCACGATTCTCTTCAATCAAAGAGATCATAAAAGTAAATAACGATAAAATTCGTGTTGTGGTAAATAATTTAAAACACGCGAATGATATTGTCTCTTCGGAACATTTCATTAAAGAGTATAAAGTTTACATACCCTCCAAAGATGTCGAAATTGACGGTGTTGTTACCGAAGCGAGTCTTTCGGTAGATGATTTACTCAAGCATGGTGTTGGTCGTTTCAAGAACTCTATGCTTGAGGGTGTGAAAATACTGGAGTGCAAACAACTGTACTCAGTAGTTTATGAAGAGGGAAAAAAAGTTTATCGCCCATCAGACTCGTTTCGAGTGACATTTGCCGGATCTGCGTTGCCGTCCCATGTCTATGTCGATAAAATTCGCCTCCCTGTTCGGCTTTTTGTTCCAAATGTAATGAATTGTACGAACTGCAAAAAATTCGGACACACAGCTACTTACTGTAGCAATAAACCAAAATGTATTAAGTGTGAAGGACCTCATAAAGATAATGATTGCAACAAGGAAATTGAAAAATGTATTTATTGTGGGGAAAGTCCTCATGAGGATATTTCAGTATGCACTGCATTTAAAGTGCACAAAGACAAAATTAAGCTTTCTTTAAAAGCACGGTCTAAGCGCACATATGCAGAAATGCTTAAAACGGTCATTGATGTCCCCCCTTTGGAAACCGAAAACGGGTTTTCAAATCTAGAGGAAACAGAGGACTCTGACTCTGACGAAAATAGTGAAGGTAATTCGTTTATCACTACCCAAGGGTCAGTTAAGAGAAAGAAGTCTTCTTCCAAATTACCAAAAAAGACACCTAAAGTTTCATCTTCAAAAAAAGATCCCCGTGTTAAACAAAAAAAGTCAAAACCAAAGACTGTGCCTCCTGGTTTGTCAAATTCACAAACCAATCCAGGATCTAGCACAGAAAAAGGTAATAATCCTGTGGGCTCCATTTCACAGCCACCAACAGGATTACTGAAGTTTTCGGAAATTGTTGAATGGATTTTCTCAGCATTCAATATATCTGAACCCTTAAAGACCCTCATAATGGCATTCCTTCCAATAGCTAGAAATTTTTTGAAGCAGTTATCAGCTCAATGGCCAATTGTCTCAGGTTTTGTATCTTTTGATGGATAATTTATCACCCGCCGCAAATGATACAATCGCTGTCCTGCAGTGGAATTGTCGAAGCATCATGCCAAAACTTGATTCATTTAAAATTTTATTGCATAGTCAAAAATGTGATGTATTTGCTTTATGCGAAACGAAATACTTCAAACATAGCTTTAAATTTTAATGATTTTAACATTATACGTCTCGATAGAGACTCTCCGTATGGTGGAGTGCTTTTGGGAATTAAGAAATGCTGTTCCTTTTATAGATTAAACATCCCTTCAACTTCTAGTATAGAAGTTGTTGCTTGCCAAATAAACATTAAAGGCAAAGATATTTGCATAGCTTCGGTTTATATTCCTCCAAAAGCACAAGTTGGACAGCGACAGCTTAATGAAATGGTTGAAGCCCTTCCTGCTCCACGATTGATTCTGGGGGATTTAAATTCGCACGGAATGATGTGGGGTTCAGTTTACAATGATAGCAGATCATCTTTAATACAAAACATTTGTGACAATTTTAGCATGACGGTATTAAATATGGGTAGCATGACACGGATCCCAAGACCTCCTGCACGCCCAAGTGCATTAGATCTATCTCTTTGCTCAACATCAATTCGACTAGATTGCACCTGGAAAATATTGCCTGATTTACACGGTAGCGATCATTTACCAATCATCATCTCAATTAGCTGTAACAAATGTATTGCTAATTCAGCTAGTATTCCATATGATTTGACAAAAAATATCGACTGGATTAAATACCAAAGTAGAATCTCTAGTATTTTGAATTCAATGGAAGAGCTCCCTCCACTTGAAGAATATGACTTCCTCGTTTGTTCGATTCTGGAGGCCGCAGAACAATCCCAAACTAAACGCTTTCCTGGGCCAACGACTAACAGAAGACCTCCCAACCCCTGGTGGGACAAAGAGTGCTCAGAGGCTAAACTCGCAAAACAAAATGCTTGCAAGACGTTTCTAAAACGGGGAGGAGGAACTCCTCAGAATTTTGAAAAACTTATGGTTTTAGAAACCAAGTACAAGAGCATACTTCGAGCCAAAAAATGTAGCTATTGGAGACATTTTGTCGAAGGTTTGTCAAGAGAAACCTCAATGAGCACTCTTTGGAATACGGCCAGACGAATGAGGAATCGTAACGTGGGCAATGAGAGTGATGAATACTCGAGCCGATGGATATTTGACTTTGCTAGGAAAGTTTGCCCAGATTCTGTTCCTACGCAGAGCATTATACGGGAATCTCCTCCAAATAATGGTTTTATTAATAACCCATTTTCAATGATGGAATTTTCTATAGCACTCTTGTCTTGTAACAATAACGCCCCTGGGTTGGACAGAATTAAATTCAACTTGGTGAAGAATCTGCCCGACCTCGCAAAAAGACGTTTGTTGGAATTGTTCAACAAGTTTCTTCAGCAAAATATTGTTCCACCTGACTGGAGACAAGTGAAAGTTATCGCCATTCAAAAGCCGGGGAAACCAGCTTCCAATCACAACTCATATAGACCCATTGCGATGTTGTCCTGCATCAGAAAATTGTTCGAAAAAATTATTCTACGACGTCTCGACACTTGGTCGAGACGAACGGTTTGTTGTCAGATACTCAGTTTGGCTTCCGTAGAAATAAAGGGACGAATGATTGCCTTGCATTACTTTCGTCTGACATCCAAATTGCCTTCGCTCAAAAGCAACAAATGGCATCTGTATTTTTAGACATTAAAGGAGCATTTGATTCAGTTTCCATTGATGTTCTTTCAGACAAGCTCCACCAACATGGACTTCCAGCGGTTATAAATAATTATTTGCACAACCTTTTGTCAGAGAAGTGCATGTATTTTTCACATGGCGATTTGGCAACATTCAGAATTAGCTACATGGGTCTCCCGCAAGGCTCATACCTCAGTCCGCTCCTCTATAATTTTTACGTGAATGACATTGACAGCTGTCTAGTAACCCCATGTACACTAAGACAATTGGCAGATGATGGCGTGGTTTCAGTTACTGGGCCCAAAGCTATTGATCTGCATAAACCATTGCAAGATACCTTAGATAACTTGTCCGTTTGGGCTGTTCATCTTGGTATCGAATTCTCTGCGGAGAAAACAGAGTTAGTCGTCTTTTCAAGAAAGCATGATCCCGCGCAGCTTCAGCTCCATATGATGGGAAGAATGATCCAACAGGTTTTAACTTTTAAATACCTCGGGGTGTGGTTCGATTCCAAATGCACGTGGGGAGGACACATTAGGTATCTGATAACGAAATGCCAACAAAGAGTAAATTTTCTTCGAACAATAACAGGATCTTGGTGGGGTTCTCATCCGCAAGATCTAATAAAATTGTATCAAACAACGATACTTTCAGTGATGGAATATGGATGCGTTTGTTTTCGTTCCGCTGCAAACTCTCATATTATCAAACTTGAGCGAATTCAGTACCGTTGTTTGCGAATTGCCTTAGGCTGCATGCATTCGACACATACAATGAGTCTTGAAGTTCTGGCGGGAGTTCTTCCATTAAAAGATCGATTTTGGGAGCTTTCATCACGCCTGCTAATAAGATGTGAGGTGCTGAATCCCATGGTAATTAATAATTTCGAACGACTAGTCGAGCTTCGATCTCAAACAAAATTTATGACAGTATATTTTAACCATATGTCACAGGAAATCAACCCTTCAAGATATATTCCTATCCGTGTCAGCATCCTAAGTGCCCCTGACTCAACTTTATTTTTCGATACATCCATGCAGCGTGAAGTGCGTGGAATCCCGGATCATCTACGCTCGACGGAAATCCCAAAAATATTTTCAAGTAAGTTCAGGCATATTGACTCTGAGAAAATTTATTTATTTATTTATTTATTTATTTCTTATTGGGTTCATCGGACATATGTCTAAATGAACCGACAGAGTGGGAAAAAGCCCATATGAGTTGAACAAATTTCATGCCATTCTCAGACAGGCGCAAAAACCACTATCTTTTAAACAACAAACACAAAACAAAAAGTAATTACAATGCGTCAAGTGAAATAAATTAACACATAGAAAAAAAACAGTCCTTATAATATAGTTCGTTTCATTCTTTCTGCGAAGCGACGGGAAGGCTCATCAAACTCAAAAATTGTTTCAACAGAAGTAAAAGCTCGTGTGCACGCAGTTATAGGTTCGTTACTTCCAAATAAAGTCCTGTGAAATCCGTTTTGAAGTAGAGTCGTATATCGCAATGGTCTGCTTGGTACTCGAAAACTAATTTTGCTACGCAATTCTGGAGCATCGATCTCCCCGTTTATTAATTTCGCAATAGTCAATGCCTGTTGAATTTTTCTTCGGCGCTGTAGAGTATCGATTCCCAATAATTGGCATCTGTCCGGGTATGGTGGCAAGTTTACAGGATCTCTCCAAGGCAAATGTCGTAATGCCATGCGAACAAAACGTTTCTGAACACGTTCAATTCTAAGGCTCCACGATATTTGATACGGACACCAGATTACTGAAGCATTTTCCAGAATCGGGCGGACGAGTGAGCAATATAAAGCCTTCAAGCAAAGCGGATCTTTGAAGTCTTTAGCAATTTTAGAGATGAATCCCAGCTGACGGGAAGCTTTCGAAATAACTAACGACCGTTGGACATCGAACGTCAATTTTGCATCCAGTTGTACACCAAGATCACACACCTGAGTCGCTCTAGATAAAATTGTTCCATCAATGTTATAGTCGAATATAATGGGACGTAGAATCCGATGAAATGTGATAACTTGGCATTTGGTTACATTGATAATGAGTTTATTTTCCTTGCACCAATTTGCGAACCTTGTAAGCAAATCTTGCAGTCGTTGGCAATCCTCAACACTACGAACGGCGAGATACAGTTTCAAATCATCTGCGTAGATTAATTTACAACCAGATCCCAAGAGTAATGCAACATCGTTGAAAAATACTACAAATAGCAAGGGTCCCAAGTTGCTACCTTGCGGAACACCTGATTTATTTGAGAATTCGGACGACGCAACGTTATTGATTTTTACACGCAGTTGTCTATCGGAAAGATATGAGTTCAGCCAAGACACAAGTTGCGATGATAAACCAAGTCGAGATAATTTACACAACAGTATTCGATGATCAATCTTGTCAAACGCTGCTTTTAGATCGGTATAGATCACATCCATTTGTGCTTTTGCCTCCATACTAGAAATACATTCAGACGTTAAGGTTAACAAATTCGTTGTAACTGATCTACCAGGCATAAATCCGTGTTGATCAAATGATATGTAGTTCTTTGCACGATCTAAAATAGCACCACTCACAATTATCTCAAATAATTTCGATGAGGCCGAGAGGCTAGTTATTCCTCGATAATTTGCGACATTTCGTCGATCACCATTTTTGAAAACAGGACACATATATGACTGTTTCCATATGCGAGGGAATCTGCATTGCTCGAACGATCGGTTGAAAATAACACTTAGTGGTTCAGCTATGGAGGATATGCAGCGACACAAGACGACGGCAGGTATTCCATCCGGACCAGGTGAAAAAGAGCGCTTCAGTTTTTTTGCCGCTTGTTCAATCATGTGAGGTGTAACGGTGAAAATGTCCAAATCAAACAAATCAGATGGAACACTTGCAGCTGCAGTATTCGCTTCGCTAGGCGATGTAGAGTTGCTCGAAAAAACACCAGTGAAAAATTTTGCAAACAACTCACATGACTCAGGAACAGTAGTAGCAATTTCATTGTCAAGAAATACATTGGTTGGAATAGATGAACATTTTCTCTTTGAGTTAACAAAACGCCAAAAGCTACGAGGATTACGTTGGAGATTTGTCTGAACTTTGAGTACGTACGATTTATACAAAGTGGCATTCAGTGTACGATATGCATTGACAGAACGGTGGAAATTAATGGCGGTTGCTAAACTCCGATTACGCTTAAGCTTACGTTGATATGAATTCCGCAAACGTTTCAGTTTACTCAATTCTGATGTGCTCCAAGTTGGAGAGACAGACGGTCTGACGCGTGGTAAGTTACATTGAAGCCAATGATTGATTTCTCCGCAAAAAACTTCAGCCATATCATCTACGTCATCTGTTGCGAACAATAAAGCCCAATCAATATTTCTCAAGTGATCAGAAAGTGCAGAGAAGTCCAGCAAACGAAAGTTCAATGGGCATGCAGTGTTGCTATCATCAGTCGATGGCCGTCGAATGCTAACAATACTGGTGGGCAGATAAATTGAAAGCGGTGGATGATGGGTGTCAACGGGAAGCAGCGGGGCACAGTTGCGGTCGATCCTAGCTTCACAATCAGATGGGCAGAGAACAAGATCAAGTGTGCGACCGAGTGGATTGTGTACAAAATTTTTTTGCTCTAGGCCTAAAAATTCGAAACCGTCGAGCAGCGTGTGGCTAGCAGGTGACAATTGAGCGTTGCTGTATATAGCGTCAACATTGTTCGTATCCCATCTAATACGAGGTTGGTTATAGTCACCACACACGAGCACTGAACCATTAGGCGAGCAATTATCAAACAATTCATGTAATGCCGCAATATGTTCGTTGATGACGTGTACATCCTGACTTCGATCAGGCGGTATATAAACTGCACATATTTTAATATCTTTACCTTTAATTCTCGCTGAGACGGAGACTTGCTCAATATTTCGCCCGTTTATCAGATTCATCGTACTGCTGACATACTTTTGAGCCACTGCGACAAGAACACCACCAAACCGAGATTTGCAACTGTTGCGGGGACAGCGATCACACCGGAACACATTATAAGCCGTACCAAATAGCTGAATTGAGTTGATGCAATCGTCAAGTCCGGTTTCAGTGAAAATAATCACGTCGAATTCGCAATCGATGGAATTCAGAAACAGATCATCAATTTTGGTCCTCAGTCCTCTCACATTTTGGTAATAAATAGATATACTGCCATCACAGTCGGAAATTCGCTGCAAAGGATAGTTATTGAATGCTAGTAATTGAACAGGAACGTTTGAGTACTCGCCTCTGATGGAAGCCCTTGAGCTTCCATCATCCACCAAAGATCGCAATGCATTCAAATTACTGTCAATGGAAATGTTTCCTCTATCATCAGTATTACTGCTGGCTGCTTTCGAAATAACATGGACGGGTGTCTCAACAGGTGTAATTAAAAATCCACGAATTCTCTGAAAATTAGACCTGTAGGCCAACGCGTAGCGTCAAGTGCGTGCTGCTTGAGTGTTGGATCAAGACCAATTTTGAATGATATGTAATTCAAATTAGCAGGGTCTAAACCCTTTGGTACAAGACGAATGACATCAAATGTATCGGATAAATTAAGGCAGCGTGAGACTATTTTCTGCACGTCATCATTACTGATCATCGGTTGGAACCCAGACAGATAAAGCCAAAATTTCGGTGGAGAAGTAGGCGGCATAATGAATGGGACAGAGAGATCTCCCAAATCAATATCACTTGTACCACGATTGAAAGAAGGGCGCACAGATTGGCCATCCTCACCACGACGACGTTTAGCATTTGGATTCGAAATAGGCCATACTGGTCTCCTTACATCACGGGTATTGGGATATACAGTGGCAGAATTAACAATGCTGTCCACTTTTTGACTTAGCACTTCAACAATACCAGAAAGATGCTGGATCTGCGTATCGATCCTATTGTTGCAAGAGCTTGTGCACATCGAGTTTTGTTTAACATCATCCATATACGCACGAATGCTTCTACCGTTCAACTCATTCTTGCACTTAGGGCAAATGAATATTACTTTACCCTGAGCGAATACATCCTTGCAGGAACGAAGATTAAAACCGCAGCAGTTCTGGCTGATGTGAAAAGGGGTTTCACAAAGGCCACAGCGCACTGGCTCCAAGTCGTTAATTTCGTGATGGCATTCTCCACATTGTTTTGAATCCATCTTTGTTTTGATCGTTGTTCGTTCGTAGGATGACAGAATCAGTTTAACTGAGAATTGATGGATGTTTACAGCGATTGGTGCTAACGGTCTTTATGCCACCAAACCAATTGAGATCAGCGAACTAAAATCAGCGAAAATTCAGAAAACGGTCACAGAATCGATGCAAACTTCAACAGGATGATGAAATAAATATACTGCCGGAAGCAATCAATACAATCTGGTGTTACCAGAAGATCAATAACACTTTCAAAAACGTAATAATGGTCGGACAAAATCTATCACAAGGCTTCAATTAGACACTTGCTATTATTATAAATGTTTTATACGGACGGATCGCGAATTGAAGAAGCGACAGGGTTTGGTATGTTCAACAATAATGTTTCGGCCTCATTTAGGCTTCAAGAACCTGCATCTGTTTATATAGCAGAGCTAGCAGCAGTTCATTATAGTTTGAGTGTAATCGTCACATTATCTCCAAACCATTATTTCCTCTTCACAGATAGTCTGAGTGCAATTGAAGCCATTCGCTCAAACGCTGCTGGCAAAAATGAACCGTTTTTCCTGGGCAAAATAAAACAGTGCCTGAACGACATATTGAACAATAATTATCTAATCACTATGGTCTGGGTCCCGGCTCATTGCTCCATTCCTGGCAATGAAAGAGCCGATATTTTAGCCAAACGTGGTGCTATTGAGGGTGAAATTTATGAGCGACCGATTGCTTTCAACGAATTCTATAGCTCGTCTCGCCAAAGAACACTTGCCAGCTGGCAAGCATCTTGGGATAGAGTTGATCTGGGTCGGTGGATGCACTCAATTATTCCGAAAATATCGACAAAGGCATGGTTCAGGGGACTGGATGTGAGTAGGGATTTCATTCGTGTGATGTCCAGACTCATGTCCAATCACTACACGTTAGATGCACATCTCCTTCGAATTGGGCTCTCCGAGACTAATCATTGTGCTTGCGGAGAAGGTTATCGGGATATTGATCATGTCGTTTGGACATGCGTGGAGTATCGTGATGTCAGATCTCAACTAATAAATTCTTTGCGTACCCAAGGTAGACTATCCAATATCCCAGTTCGAGACATTCTTGCTTGTCGTGACCTTTCATACATGAAACTTATTTATCATTTCATAAAGAAAATTGGAGTTTCAATTTAATAAAGGCCCCTTTTAAGACTTAGTTCTGATCCCAGCTGCGTCCATGAGTTCAACCAATAGCTAAATTAGAATAAAAATTATGTAATGATACAAACAAACTCGAAACAGTTTATGAAATTATCAACAAAATGTCTGAAAATAACAGCTTATTTTATAATTTATAGAAGTTAATCGTTTGGTTCAAATAATATTTCCGAGTAGATTTCATAATTAATGACGAGTTACCTAAGATGATATTTAAGCTATAAGAGAATATGTTTTAATAAATTCAAAACGTTGTGACTATGTTAGAATTAAATTAGGATAAGAATATTATGTAAAAGTGATGCTACGGCGAAGAAAAACTTAAATAAACTGCCTTAAGAAATAAACGTATTTATGAAAAAAAAAAAAAAAATGTAGATGATTTTCGTTTCCAAATTAATCATCACAGCAGCCATATAGGAAATACTATTCATTTTGTAGTGCGTATGATGTTCCTACATATAATCGCATACCAGAAACCGAATGAATTTAATCTACACCAATCGTCGGATGATATTAAGGAGATTTTCATGTAGTTTTATGTATTACGGAGTCCTTATAATGCGGATGATATTAAGATGAATTAATATTGAAACTATACCTACAGTTAAAAAAAGTTTTAATTATGCTCCACTTCCATTTTTAAACATTTCTATGACAGTTGAATTTTTTTACAACTGCATTGGAGTTCAATGAGTATGAATAAGAACTGGTCAAAGTGTCAAAAAGGTATCACAGTATATGAATATTTTTCAAAATCGATGAACTGATATGTAAGTGCACCTAACAAAGGTGGAAATTATCAGATTTGATAAGAAAAATATGACGAAGAATGTCCCACACACTTTCGTCAACCAAGATGTTGGAACGGATTTTGGCGTATACTATAGTTACAAAAATTGATACGATTTTTCGCAAGAGTGTTTTGGGCTGGAACCGCAGGATGCCTAATAAAACTATGAAATATTGTACGAATAATTAAATTTGGGCAATTTCAATTTATTTTATTGAAATAGTAACAAAATCATAAAAAAAGTTAATTTAATGAATAGAATTGGTTGAAGCTGCAATTCGTTTTCCTTTAATGGATTTAGATTTTTTAAAAAACATTTTCACTGAATTATAAAAAAAAACATTGAAAGAAGAAGATACAAATAACACTGAAGATAAAAATCATTTATTTAACAAAAATAAAAATATATTTGTTCAAATTTCGATTTGGTTTATTTTCGTTTATTTTGAATAGTTGATAATGTTTCAAGAAACTTACCTTCCCATTCTATGGTAGTGAAAATAATATATTTAATGAGGCACTCTGCTTTAGTTTTAAGATGCCGAGAGCAAGGTTTCCACATATACCACATAGACACCTGAGACAATGTTGCAGAGAAACCATAAGATTTATTGTTACATATTCATTGAAACTTTTCCATTGAACATAAGTAGACATTTCAATATTCTGTATAAACTATGCTGGAGTCGGTTGAGTTATTGTACTAATTTTTGTTCAGGGTATTCATTGGATTGTACACAAACTTTTTACAATGAAGTGTATAGGTTGGTAAGTATCGTAATAATTAAAAGCTTAATTTTCGCTTCAACAATTTCTCGGAAAAGAATCAAATGTACTGTTTGAATATATTCACCATTTAGCAGCAGAAACCAACATAAAAAAAACATATTGCACAGTGAAAAATATATTTTGTCATCAAAATACAATAAATTGTATTTAACCGAATAGTTCCGATTGAGAATCACTTATTTCCGCTGTGGAATTGGTTAGTCAAATGAAAAATCCAATCGTTTATTAATATAAGCAAATGTAAGTAAACTTTGAATTTGAAAGTATCAATTTCATATAAAATATCGTTTGCTGTGAGATACACGACTTTTCCGTTTCCATTCAAATGCAAATTATATTACTGTTGAAAACCGTTATAACCTTTCCAATCGATTTCACAATAAATTCATTTAAGCAGCCAGAAAAGTTAAATTTGGATAAAGTAAAAACGTCCAGCGCTTCGATTTATTTTTGTTATTTAATGTCTGTAAAAGTAATGATTTTAAAATAAATTTCCACGATTATTTAAAATAATATTTTTATTTACAATAAAATTGATTGATAGTAAGAACATGATTGACTTTTACACTTAAAATCTGCAGCAAAGTATGCAGATGATCAAGTTCTGCATTGCAATATAGTTACAGAGATTTGTTGGTTTCCATCTCCATAGCAATCCTGGAAAAAGATGCTTGCAAAAAGAAAAAACTCAAATTTGATCCATTCCAAGAGTATGCAGTAGATCTATGGTAGAATGAAAACTTTCTTGTCAAATTTTGATCATTTTCCATTCTACTGATTAAATCTGAGTTTTTTTTCATTTCAAATCCGTTCTTTGGCTCGATTTTCTATTAAACATAAGGGTCGGAGGTCGGAACAAGTTTTCTCTTATCAAACTGATTCTTTAAGATAGTAGATACAAATAAAATATAATTGATAAAAATGATGAAAATATAATTGATGTACGAATTCAAAAAGGCTTTGAATTTATTAAATCAGGGGGCAATATTCAATCCTAGAAAAATAGAATTGACCACAATAATTGTTTGTCTAAAGCAGAAACTGCCCTTATATTACGTGAATTCTAAACCTACTACAGACTCTTACTTCACTGAATACGCACCAAAGTACTCTGACACCAGGTTTTCCAATATTTCCATCGAGCACCATTCTTAATCACTGATTTCATATCACCACCACAATACACATTAAATAGAAACCTTAAACGTAAAACTTCGGTTAAAAACGCGTTTTGTTTACATTCTGTCATTGACTTTTCTGACAAGTTATCCAAAAATATTTTAACAATTGGAGGAAACGCACTGATAATTAATAATAAAATCATGCTTTTTCCTTCAACATCGCGAATCATCAAAGTTTCATTTAAATTTCGAAAGAAGAAATTCTTCTGGGTTCGATTGTATGAAACACTGCAAAATGAAAATAATACATGCATGGAAGGATTTTTGTTACGGGAATATCATATAACAAATTCATTTCGATTCTATCAATTTTACATACAATTGTAATACAATTCCATATATTTATGCCAATCATATAAATGATGGAAGAAAATCAGATGAAATGAGTATGAAACTCATTTTCCGCTCATCAGAAAATTATTCGAACTGTTCTATAATTCATTATTAGGAATAAACTCTTCTCAGGGATTAAATGACAATGGGTAACATACATTCAGTCTGATTCATGATGATTAACACACAGTTCACTAGCATTTCAAACGTAACTGACAGTCATATAATACATGAATGGCAATCACACATATAAGAAGTGAACCTCACTGAATATTGATCATATGATCACGCAGATTGTTCTATCATTCAATAGTCGGAATTCTCAGTTATTTATCGCATTGAATGAAGTTTCACTCAAAATGTGGCTGGCGTTTTCTTTCAGTGTGGAGGTAACGATATATCTTATCATTTGTATGTGCATTTTAGATAAATGTAACATGATTTCCACTAAATATCAACAGGTTTTACATTCATTTTAGGAGTTGAGTGTATATTTTCATGAGTTTCATGTGTTTCACAAGTAGTGATAGTTCAAATGCTTTGCACATCATGCTAGCGTGCAAATTATTTTCAGTGTACGTACCGGTGTGGTTTATTGCGGTTTTTATGCCCGGTGAAAAATGAACGGCAACTCTAGTGAGAAAAGGGTGACTAATACGTTTCCTGATGAAAACAAAACAATATGTAAGAGCGATTCACACGTGGCATCAGGTGACTATTACCGGCATGGAACGGTTACGGAACAACAACATTAATTGTAAGCAATTCATATGAAGGGACACAGTGTCAAGTTGACGGAGCATTTTGATATCCGGTACGTGAGTAATATCTGGCTGAAAAATCATTAAATTATTCTTGACGTTGACCGAAGTTGATTGACCGTCTGAATCGTGTTTAATGCAGGCGTTTACTGATGAAAACAAACCAATCTCATTTGCACTTGTGGTTATAAGTGACCTGTCAGAAAGCCTAATAATCCACCTCTGCTTACCACCTATCTTTAGATTCGTGAAAGTTAGAAAATTAATAATTCCCAGCGATTGGTGGACTCAAGCTTATATACATTTGCTAAAATTATCAGTGCATAACTTAAGCTCAACCGTTTGAAGGCATCATCTTCAACACTCATAATAGGCAAATTTATAAATTTTGCTAATTTACTCGCCCCTCCGTGCTGTCTTGCTGTTCACATCAGATATGATTTCCTACATCAATCGTATCCCACTTAGAAAAAAACGTTCAACGGTGGTCCTTCATTGGTCCAATACGTTGGATCATTGGTCCAATGAAAGTCCAATCAATCGTTCAACGGGAGGCCAGCACGGCACCTTCGTTTGCCGATTTTGAAACAGACCGTTGAACCGAATGCCATTTTTTTCGTTCAACAAACTCGGCAGACAGAGGTCCATTGTTGAGCCATGTTTAACATGAGGAGTTGGAGCCCCGTTGGACTAGTTTTACTGCAGAATTTCTGAAGTTTTTTCCACTTATTTGTTTAAACTAACAATACATACCTGCACAATACTTCTACTTCACGTAGAATAACAACAAATTTTCTTTCTATGGAAAGGTAACACTTAATTTTCACACTATTTTTTCAAGAGAAAAAACAAACACAAACCGTTCCAGAAAATTGAACGAATATTTCGTGCAATATATCGTTCAACAAGCGCTCAAAAATCAACAAAATTGAACGGCCTGCTGAGAGGGATCCGATCGAATTAGTAGTAATTTTTTTAAAGACTGTCCCAGAAAGTATGGACGCACTTTGATTTCGCTGTAAATAATTCACAAGTGTTAGATATTCAAATTGTATTCGATATACTGATAATATTAGACTACAACAACAGAATATTCGCCCTCATTCTGAATAACGACGTATTGATTTTTCGATCGAATGTGTTTCGATCGAATCAAAGCTACCTTTGATTTTGCTAGCGTTATGGGGAATACAAATGAAATACGTCGGAAACAACGATACGACGTTATTCAGAATAAGGGCGATTATTCTCAACATTTGCTACTTAGCTATTGTAGACTAGCTGGCGCACCTTCTTGCGAACGTTCCTCATTAAATTCCGTACAGATTTCTTGGCGACAAGTTTTGACACTTTTTTCCAATCTTTTTCGAACTGTTGAATAGTTTCGGCTGCCGAGACATGTTTCCTAAGATGTGCCTTCGTTAATGCACAAAATTCCTCCATTGGTCGAAGTTGTGGGCAATTTGGTGGATTAATGTCCTTTGGGACGAAAGTGACATTTTCGGTAGTATACCATTCTACCGTTGATTTCGAGTAGCGGCAAGAAGCAAGATCCTGCCAGAAGACAACAGGATCCTTGTGGCTTCGAATCATGGGTAGAAGTCGTTTTTGTAAACATTCCTTGATGTATATTTCGCTGTTCATTGAAGCAGTGGTGATGAAGGGTTTCGAAATCTTACCGCAGCAAACAATTTGTTTGCAGACCATAGCTTTCTTACCCAATTTTTCGGCTTCAATTGATGTCTCGGACTGGTTTAACACTTGCGCTTCTCGCACCGTATAATATTGTGGTCCCGACAAGGATTTGTAATCTAGTTTCAGGTAGGTTTCATCGTTCATGATTATGCAGTTCGAATTTCCAGCAAGAATCGTATTATACAGCTTCCGAACCCTCGGCCTGATCGATGCTTCCTGTTTCGGACTACGTTTTGGTTGTTTCTGCTTCTTATAACCGAACTTCCTGATTGCTTTTCGCACGGCTTTTTCACTCACTCCTTCCATTTTTGTTATCTTTCTCAGTGACAGTCCGCGTTCTGTGCACCATTTTTCGATGTTGTTCTGCTGAAAGTCCACGCATTTCGAAACAAACTGAATAAACAACTGCACAAATGGTTAGAGAAGAGTGTAAACAACAGGACGCCGCCGTAAAAATTGACAGATTCTGAACCATCGCGAAATGGAAGCGGTTGCGTCCATACTTTCTGGGGCAGTCTTTAGAATTATTGATCTCGACTTGACATGATCATTCAAAAATCAAAATCACTTAGAGATCAGATCAGCTGTGATTTCGCAACTTCAATAGAATAATAGAAAAGATACACGCGGTGGAAATCTTTACTACATCTGCTTACGATCGTGGTAATTTGTAGAATGTTCTTGTTTTCGCTCATTGGCAAGTACGCACTATTTCATTATAACATTGTTGTTAGAGATTCCCACTTAGAAAAAAACGTTCAACGGTGGTCTTTCATTGGACCAATGAAAGTCCAATCAATCGTTCAACGGGAGGCCAACACGGGACCTTCGTTTACCGATTTTGAAACAGACCGTTGAACCAAATGCCATTTTTTTCGTTCAACAAACCCGGCAGACAGAGGTCCATTGTTGAGCCATTTTTAACATGAGGAGTTGGAGCCCCGTTGGACTAGTTTTACTGCAGAATTTCTGAAGTTTTTTCTACTTATTCGTTTAAACTAACAATACATACCTGCACAATACTTCTACTTCACGTAGAATAACAACAAATTTTCTTTCTATTTAAAGGTAACACTTAATTTTCACACTATTTTTGCAAGACATAAAACAACAACAAACCGTTCCAGCAAATTGAACGAATATTTCGTGCAATATGTCGTTCAAACCAACAAAATTGAACGGCCTGCAGAGAGGTTTCCGATTATTCGTACACGCTTATTTTAAATGAGTTACTTGATAATAATATGTTACACTAGATATTTGAACCCAGAGATGTCATTTATACAGATTTATCTGTATTATACAGATTTTTACATGCGTATACAGATTTAATACAGAGTACAGATTTCTAACAGATTTCTTAAATTTAATACAGATTTATACAGATTTCACCAAAAGTATTAAGGAAAAAATTAAACTATCTATTAGTATTTGATTGCAATGACGAGATATACGTTTAGGAATCAACGTACAAAACACTTTTTATAATATATATTTTTTGTGCAGATATTTAATGAAGAACACTGAAATCCATTTATATTAAAATTTGTAACTAAATTGAACTTAAAAGTTAGACAAGTCTTGGCATCATGAAACATTATTGCCAGACTGACAGTTGTATTACCTGACTTGACGTTGCATATTGGGTTTTGGAAATCCATCTCAACTTATGAAGTGAACATTTTCAAATTAGACAAGTATATGGCACCATATTTCAATTGTTGTTGATAGGATAAACGTGCTTAATCCACCTAGCAGTGAGATCATACCTTTTTTTATCAATCCGCGTGTGTTTTTTGCATGAATATTCTTCGGTATTTCAGTTTTCATAACATTATTCTAATGTCAATATTTTTGAGTCCAACTTTAAAGCTTACCGGGATGGTCAGTTTCTATATCGCTTTGAATTTTAAAAATTCATCATCCTACAATTCCAGAATCGGTAGTCAGAATTTTTATAAAATAGGATTTATTTTAATTTGAACTATTGTTTCAGAAATTCGATTTGGCTTTTTTGAGAAAACGTTTGCGCTTTGAGAAATGATTCGATATTGGAACCGGAATTCGAAATTCGGAGTAGCCAGACAAACTCACCTGAGTAGCTGTATAGTTTACATTTGTTTCAAAATGTTTGAAAATCAATGTAGACATCTTTGAGGAATCGTAGTGCGAATTAAATTTTTAGGTGCCTTCCGAAACGAAAACTGAATACAACCAAAAATGAAATAAGTTTATTTGGTTATCGACTATCCAAATCTACTAACCCGATAAACCTGATTAATTTATGTGAAATAGACATTTTTATACTAATCACCCTATATCTCCGAAGTTGGATTTGACTGAAAAACAAGATGTTTTTTTAGAATCTTAAAACTTTTCATTTGAATCATTTGTTTGGGAGTATACGTCTTTTCATGTGAATCTGAGTTTGTAGAAAACGGTTGAGTCATCTCCGAAAAAATTGAGTGAAATTATTTGACACACGCATTTGCTGATCTCGACGAACTGATTCAAATAGTATATGGCTGTTATGATCTTCCAGTATTTATTGCTGTAAGTAGTTTAAATCAATATAATTATGGAATTGCTTTCAACTCGAAAAAGCTGCCATCATCTGGTTTACATATGTCACATTCGAACAATTATGTTGCCAAAAACGAACCGTGCTAAAATCGGTCCGAGGCAAAATATCATATTGTACACAGTCTTTTGGGTACTAGAAACAAATGTATGTAACAGTATGAAAAATCGTGTTATATGTTGCTCCCAAGCATTTTTTTGCCAGACAGCGCTCAAAACTTCTACTGATGGAATAGGGGAAAAAGTCGCTTATACAAAAATTTCGATATCTCCGTTAAAAATGAACGGATTTTAACAATCTATGGCTTGTTGGATAGTTGGTATTACCGTGCGGAATCAGAGTCTGAAAACATATTCTGTTTTCAAGGTCAATTGTGACAGATACTGTCAAAAAATTTTGACATAAAACTTCGTATAACTCAAAAAGTAAACATCCGATCTCAAAACCATTCAATAGCGTTCAGGGTGACGGGGAGACCTTCCATTTGCGACTAGTTTGATCAAAATAGGTCCAGCCATCTCTGAGATCTCGACCTCTTAGTTGACAACACACATACAGACACACACACATACACACACGGACATTTGCTCAGTTCGTCGAGCTGAATCAATTGGTATATGACACTCGGCCCTCCGAGCCTCGGAAAATTTTTCTAAAGTTTGAGTGAATTCTATACCTATTTTTTAAATATATAAAAAAAGGTAAAAACTATAAAATATCGTCGATAAGATAATAATATAAGATATGAAATTTAATCTACCACTCTATAACCATAATCTATTGGAATAACACCTTTTAACAAAATTGTATTGTAGAAATTTCATTTTATTAGCGAATACAGATAAATACAGATATTTTATACAAAGCGATGCAGATTTTCTATGAAAATATCTGGCATCTCTGTTTGAACCACTCATAATACTACACAACGATGATGTTATCCTCGGCTAAGAGCACTTGTGATGAAAGAAAAGAAGCAGTGATTTTTTACCTTTTTGCCTTTCTCATATAGAAAGGTTATGCAATCACTGTGAAAACCGACTTTTGAACCGAGGCCCGGAGGGCCGAGTGTCATATACCATTCGACTAAGTTCGTCGAGTACGCAAAATGTCTGTGTGTGTATGTGTGTGTGTGTGTGTGTGTATGTGTGTGTGTGTGTGTGTATGTGTGTGTGTGTGTGTATGTGCGTATGTGTGTATGTAACGTTTTTTTGCACTAACTTTTCTCGGAGATGGCTGAACCGATTTTCACAAACTTACATTCAAATGAAAGGTCTTATGGTCCCATAGAAAATTCCTGAATATTATTTGGATCCGACTTCCGGTTCCGGAATTATGGGGTAAAATGTGCAAAAAATTGTGAAAATAAGTGCACTAACTTTTCTCAGAGATGGCTGAACCGATTTTCACAAACTTAGATTCAAATGAAAGGTCTTGAGATCCCATACAAAATTCCTGAATATTATTTGGATCCGACTTCCGGTTCGAGAGTTATGGGGTAAAATGTGCAAAAAAAAGAAAATATGTGTTTTAACTTTTCTCATAGATGGCGCGACCGATTTTCACAAACTTAGGTTCAAATGAAAGGTCCTGTGGTCCCATACATTATTCCTGAATTTCATGCGGATCCAACTTCCGGATCCGGAAATATAGGGTAAAGTGTGTTAAAAATTGTACACCATCACTGAAAATGGGGAAAAACCTTGAAAAATTTTCTAAATCGACCTCAAATCTTTTCCAATTTGATGGTTTTTATCAGTAGACGGTCAAACAAACCGATTTCGGTTATTCTTTTAAGAATCGAAGAAATTTTTTTTTTACCTTTCTCATATAGAAAGGTTATGCAATCACTGTGAAAACCGACGTTTGAACCGAGGCCCGGAGGGCCGAGTGTCATATACCATTCGACTCAGTTCGTCGAGTACGCAAAATGTCTGTGTGTGTATGTGTGTGTGTTTGTGTGTGTGTGTGTATGTGCGTATGTGTGTTTGTAACGTTTAACTCTAACTTTATGGGGTAAAATGTGCAAAAAAATGAAAATATGTGTTCTAACTTTTCTCATAGATGGCGCGACCGATTTTCACAAACTTAGGTTCAATTGAAAGGTCCTGTGGTCCCATACGTAATTCCTGAATTTCATCATGATCCGACTTCCGGATCCGGAAATATAGGGTAAAGTGTGTTAAAAATTTTATACCATCACTGAAAAGAGCGACAAACCGTAAAAAGTTTTCTAAATCGACCTCAAATCTTTTCCAATTGACATTTTTTATCAGTTGACGGTCAAACAAATCTATTTCGATTATTCTTTTAAGAATCGAAGAAAAATATTTTGAAGAATACCACAGTATTATATATGATAGTTTGAGTGATATGAGAAAGGCATCATTACACCACTAGGTGGATTAAAACAGGTTTTTTATATATATAAAAAATAGGTATAGAATTCCCTCAAACTTTAGAATTTTTTTCCGAGGCCCGGAGGGCCGAATGACATATACCAATCGATTCAGCTCGACGAACTGAACAAATGTCCGTGTGTGTGTGTGTGTGTGTGTGTGTGTGTGTGTGTGTGTGTGTGTGTGTGTGTGTGTGTGTGTATGTGTGTTGTCAACTAAGAGGTCGAGATCTCAGAGATGACTGGACCGATTTTGATCAAACTAGTCTCAAATGAAAGGTCTCCCCGTCACCCACAACGCTATTGAATGGTTTTGAGATCGGATGTTTATTTTTTGAGTTATACAAAGTTTTATGTCAAAATTTTCAGTTTTTTGACAATATCTGTCACAATTGACCTTGAAAACAGAATATGTTTTCAGACTTGGATTCCGCACGGTAATAGCTATCCAACAAGCCATAGATTGTTAAAATCCGTCCATTTTTAACGGAGATATCGAAATTTTGTGTAAACGACTTTTCCCCCTATTCCAGCAGTAGAAAACACGGTTTTTTATACTGTTACATACAATTGTTTCTAAGTACCAAAAAGACTGTATACAGCATCCCTTTTCGTGACAATTTGCCTTGGACCGATTTTAGCACGGTTCGTTTTTGGCAACATAATCGTTCGAATATGGCATATGTAAACCAGATGATATCAGCATTTTCGAGTTGAAAGTAATTCCATAATTATATTGATTTAAACTACTTACAGCAATAAAAGCTGGAAGAACATAACACCCATATACCATACGACTCAGTTCGTCGAGATCATCATATGCGTGTGTGACAAATAATTTCACTCAATTTTCTTGGAGATGGCTAAACCGTTTTCTACAAACTCAGATTTATATGAAAAGTATTATACTCCCAAACAAGGTTCCTGAATTACGTTTGGATCCGACTTCCATATTGCGGAACCACAGAATGATATATGAAACGAAATTAAAATAATGCAATTCATTTTTCTCGTAGATGGCTGAACCGATCCAAGATTCAAATGAAATCTAAGAATCATCAATTATTCCAATGAGAGGTTTTAAAATCCTATAAAATTTAGTCAGATTCGATTTCTGGTTTAGGAGATACAGGGTGATTAGTATAAAAATGTCCATTTCACATAAATTAATCAGGTTTATCGGGTTTGCTGATTTGGATAGTCGATTACGAAATAAATTTATTTCTGTTTAAACGGTATTCAGTTTTCGATTCGAGAGGTACCAAAAAATTTAATTCGCGTTACAATTTCTCAAAGATGTCTACACACTCAGGTGAATTTAACTGATTTCGGCTACACCGATTTTAGAACTCCGGTTCCAGTATCGAATCGTTTCTCAAAGCTCAATCATTTTTTCAAAAAGGCCAAATCGAACTTTCAAAACAAAAATTCAAATTAAAGGACTGAAGGTCCCATACAAAATTAGTGAATTTATCCGATTCTGGAATTACAGAAGATGAGTTTTTAAAATTCATACCGATATAGAAGATGTAAATTGTTTGGCGTATTAATTCGAATCATTTTGGGTTATGCTAGTTCCTGAATACCGGCTCTGGAAGTACCATAAATAATGACGAAAAACTCTAAAGTGGAACTTACTTCGACATATCATGGAATGTTCAATCGATTGTCAGACGTTAAGATACTATTTCCAGTTTCGGCATTACAGAGTAATGAGTGATTAAAATCTCAATTTGCCGTTTAAAACGACGATAATTGAAATAATGTCATGAGATCTAAAACACCGAAGAATATCCATGCAAAAAAAAAACACATGCGGATTGATAAAAAAGGTATCATCTCACTGCTAGGTGGATTAATCACGTGTACGAGATCAGTTATCTTTAAATCAGCACGCAGAGAAATTGAGCTTGTTTAAAATAACAAAACAGTCAGTAGATTTTAAAATATGATTTCTGTTGATTTCAAGCTAGAATATGATTGTTTTGAACCAATTGCTCCCTTCGACATCAACAATTATATCTTTTTGATTTGAAGACAAATTCTCATTCTAGCAAACGAAAAACTGGTTTCTTTCGGTAGATTTTATCGTTGAAATAAATCAGCAATTTATTACATGTCAACTAAAGTTGAGTTGAAGTTATTAGCAAACTTATTTGTTGATTCAATCGTGTTTTACATTTATATCAAGAAAAAAATTGGGTAATTTTAACTATGATTTTTTTTTTGTGTAATGACAACTAAGTTTATTGTTTGAATTAATCACATCAGTTTTGTTTCTTATAAACCAGAGAATTTTTCTCCCGTAGATAATCAAAAAAAAATGCACGTGTTTTAGAAGGAAAATTTAAGTGTATCTTTCGTTTCCTTTGATTTTTTAACAGTTTAAGTGTATGTATGTATTATTAAAAATATTACTAAACTTGCATTACATCACATAACACGTTGTTTACAGAAAATATTTGATGCAGGAATTCTATCTTGACCAGATTAATGGAGCACCGAATCATTGATTGTAACATGTGAAAAATTTGATCGTCCCACGACAAAAGGGCCCAAAAGCTATTGAAAGCGATTTGAAAATTGATAAAAATCGAAAAGAATTAGTTTAAAAAATTACCTTGAAAATTAGTTTGGAAGAAAACTCTTTTTAAGAATAATGACAAGCAAAAATGTATGATTTTAACAATCAAAAGCGTATGTTGAAATACTAATTATTCTATGTTTGAATCTTATCGTTCATTTCAACTGCCAAGTTTATAAATTCAATGAACTAATAATATTATCTTTATCTAAAGCTATTTCATTTTAAACTTATTTTGAAAGTTAACAAACTAATGCACTGAGCAAAATCCAATATCTTATTTTGTAGATTCAAGCAACAATATTTGAAATTTCAAACCAGATTTTCTTTTGTCACTATTTCAACAAAATAAATGTTTGCGTGAAACCAAAATTTAATTATTTTTACAATATTTTGCTCTGCATGAGCAGTGATATTACTGTTTTTTTCATAGATACGTTTATTTCTTAAGGCAGTTTACATAAGTTTTTCTTCGCCGTAACATCACTTTTACATAGAATTCTTATCCCAATATCCCAATAAAACATATCGATAGTCCCACGACAAAAGAACCTAACTGCAAATGAGAGCCTCTCTTTGTTTACTTTCTCTTTTGATTATTACGAAGCCATTATTGCAAATTCTCTAAAGTTTCCAAAATAAATCGAAAGCTTGTAGTTTTACCTTGAAAGTTTTGCGAAGAGTAAAGCTTCAAATATAAAATCTGTTCGGTAAATCGTAAAAGAAAAGGTAAACAAAGAGAAACTGTCATTTGCAGTTAAGCCCTTTTGTCGTGGGACGGTCGATATTCCTCTTATCATTTAAATATAATATTAATTATTTCGCCATTTATTATTAAATCTATTCAAGAATATTATTTGCGCCAAAAGATTAGCTGCTATAAATTATAAGATGTTATTTTTATTCATTTTTTGATAATTTCATAAAATATTTCGAGTTTGTTTGTATCAGTACATCATTTCTATTCAAATTTAGCATATGGTTGAACTAATGGACGCAGTTGGAGTTTTAAAAGGGTCAATTATTTAATTGTATAATGAATTAAACACGATGCTGTTTCTGATTAAACACGACTTTTATTCGAGCGTGATTTTTCTTTCCTGCACGCGTTGCCGGTTAACAATAGAATGCCGGTCTGGTTTCTTAGTGCTTTTTCCCGATCATGCTACGCTTGTTTCCAAGCTTTCCCACACACTCTCTCGACCGGAACTAGAATCTCCGAATAGTGTAATGGCGTTACGTCGGTAGGTTCAGTGCGGCCAGATCTATCTGTTTTGCTTTGTTATTTAATGTTCAATAAAAAGACTACTACAACTCGGCCATTCTGACCAATGATCATCCAATCACACAGCACTTATCCGTATAGCTTATTCTAAGGGTTAGAAAGATCGATTACCCGCGATCTGCTCGAGGTTAGTAAAATGAAAATCGGGTAAAACCTTGTGAACACGATATGGACCTTTGAATTTGGGAATAAGCTTTTTATTCGTACCTGTTGTAGTGTCAACGTTCCGTATTACAACAAACTCTCACTCAGAACAACTTTTTGGGGTCTAATGACCTCTCTCGAATGCTACTAGGTTTCTCATTTGCGAATTTTGAATGTTGCGAGAAGCAATATCTCTCATTGTTCTCGAGAACAAGTAGAATCAGACTTTTCATCCAAAAATTCTGAAAGGACGTCTACTTTGTGACTGCGTTGATTGGCTCCAAATAGTAACATACAAGGAGAATACCCAACTAACCAAAAGTTCGGATAAAAGGGACTGATTTGGCTTAAGCAGCTCTCAAAGTTAATCAATAGCATTCCAAGCAGCCCATTTTTTAAGTAATTATCTACACTTGAAAGTTCGCGTGACGCAGCGGAACGAACTTCTAAGCTGCTTCTAGAATACATTGTTCAGCTTCTATGCAGCGATAAAGTACACGCGGAACTTGTTCTGTACTTTCAAGTTGCTAAAAGTACCACGTGCACTCTTAAGCAGCGAGAAAGTTCACGCGGAACTTGTTCTGTACCTCGAACTGACCAAAATTGCCACGTGTTTTCTTAAGCAGCTAGAAAGTTCACGCGGAACTTGATCTGTACTTTCAAGTTCTCAAAAGTTCCGCGTGTACTTTTAAGCAGCAAGAAAGTGGACTTTTCAAGTAATTGTGGAACTTCTGGTTGCTTCGGTAACGAGTAGTCGAGTGGATCGAGCTATTGAGAGCGTATTCTACTTGGGTCAGCAGTTTAGACCAATTGGAGTGCTGAATGGGTTCTGATACCTTAGAAAGCATTGATTTGAGGACTCTGTTCACTCTGGACTCTGTCCATTTGCTTGAGCGGAAGCGGTTGCAACTTTCACATGGTCGATGTTTTTATCCAACAGATATGAACCAAATTCCAATGAGGTGAAACAAGTACCTCGATCGCTAATAATTCTCCTGGGCCGACTGTAATATTCGAAATATTTATCGAGATACGAACAGACCTCTTTGGTACTAGTTGTGTTTACTGCAAATAATTTAACATGCTTCGTAAAGGCATCAACTATTACGAGTATGTATTTTCTTTTTGAGATAATCGAAATGATCCACATGGACAGTGTCAAACGGAATGGAATTTTTTGGAATTATGCAAGTTGCGAAAAGTGTTATTAGATGGAACAGAAGACGTTATGCATGGAATGCAAATTTGAACATACTTCTCAACTTTTTGATTGAGTTTTGGGAACCAATAATGCAATTTTATCTGATCAATACACTTCGTAATTCCTAAATGGCATATCTTTTCGTGTGCCTCCCTTATCACATTCGTCTCCATTTCCTTTGGGACATACAGCAACGCCCGATCATCGTTGGTGAACTAATCCATCATCCAGGCTAAAGTTTTTAAGAGCTAGTTAAACTCTTCCCTAATCTTAACAATATTTTCATCTCTGTTTTGAGTGATTTGTAATTGAAAAACAATATCATCAGGACTCACTGCTGTAACTAACTGGTCGGAATTACTCAATGTGTGTATAGAAACGGAAGTTTCTAGTTTACCACTGCGGTGATGAATGGTATAGTGATAATTCTCGAGCTCAAGGGCCCATCGCGCTATTCTGTGATTAACACTCTTTCTGTTTGAAGTCATGGCTAGGGAATTACAGTCTGTAATAATACGAAACTGAATTCCTTCCAAATATATACGAAACTTGCACAACGAATATATAATAGCCAAGGTTTCCAACTCCAAACTATGGTATCGAGACTTAGAAGTGTTGTACGGCGCGAAAAGTAACCTATCGGATAGAATTGACCATCATCTTGTTCCTGGAAAAGGATTCCTCCGTAACCTTCCGAACTCGCGTCGCAGAGTAGTTCGGTTTCTCTCTCCGAACTATAAAGAGCCAAGATCGGGGTTGACACCAATTTGTCACGGAGACAAGCGAAAATCTGCTTACAACGTTAATCGAATTCGAATTTAGCACCGAATTTGAATTTGCTCTAAATGAATGAGATATTATAGAGAAGGACGGAATGAACCGACGAAAATATGAAAACATTCCGAGACATTTCCTTACTTCTTTGCTATCTGAATGAATAGGTAGGTTTTGATGTGGAACACAATCAGAAACTCAAGGAAAACTACACGTAGAAATGTGGTCAGGTTTTAAACACTTACAGATCAGTCTGTTTTGTATCAATTATTAATATTATTTCATCATTTGATAGGAAATATTTCTATGTATCAAGCCACGTATTTTCAATTATATATGATTGAAATTTTGATTAGTAGCGAGCAATGTCCTATTTGGCTGCTAAAAATCTTTGGCATACCGGATTTCTCTGCCATAGACGACGGTTTGGAAGGAGTAAGCGATGTATCAAAGAGAGAGCATCGCTCTGATTGGTCAATCGATGCAAAAGCGAAGCTGTTGGAAGCACGCGAATCTATAAATAGAAGCGAAATTAAAGCTAACGTTTCAGTCCTACTCGTAGCATGCTAGAGGTAGGTTGTTGCTAGACAGCAAGACAAAAACGTGCCATGAAACGTTTTGAAGCAGCAAAAAATGGTGCCGCCATATTAACGTACTTACCATTACAAAAATAACATTCACTTAATTTTTATCGCGACAACATATATGTTTTTATGCACTAATCGCATCTAAACTAAATTATCTAGACATTGTCAGGATAGAATTTTGATTCATGCTTTTGAAGGCGAGATATTCAATGAACAAGTTGAAAGTTGCCGTTTTCAGCTAAGCAACTCTTCCTTCAGAAAAAAGACTTTCCCGACCGCTAAAGTCAATCATTCTGAAATTTTCACAGAATAATCTAAACTAATTTTCTAAGAGATTGTCTGTTGGGTTTTTTGATATTCGTCACCGTTTCTGAGAAAATCAGATTTGAAGCGTGAAAATAGCCCTTTAAAACGTCCTAAAACACACTGGCTGTTACGATAATTCGAAACAAGGATCTCCAAAAATTTAACGAATTTATTTTCTGGTATATTGTTAAATTTTTCCTGCAATTGTGTAACGTATAATTTTTACAGTTCAGTTCATATAATATTTCAACTTACGTTTAATGTCAATTACAGTATTTCGTTATATCCGTGTATGTATTTAATTGTGGATTAATTGTGCTGTGTAAACTTTTGAACGTTTGAATTATATTAAAAGTTTAATCCATTAATTTGTAGAGAATATTACCTGTCACGCTATCAACAATATTTCGACAATTATCGCTAACCTCAACACAATACCAATCAATCGATCCTAAATGTTAAATACAATAATTCGCTTATTAAATATTTTGAATATCACTTCAAGCACATTATTTACCAATCCTAAGAATTCAGTTCTGGTTCAAACAATAAATTTAATATTTAATATAAAAATAAGGTAAATTTTAAGAAATTAGCAATCTTCACACGTTTTCTTCGCTGCTCACTGATGATTTGCTTTTTTGTCTCATATCACCTACGATGTCCCCATACATCAATCCCTTCACTGGCTCTGGGTGTGACCGAGACGCTCGCTAGACAGAGGAGTTTTTAGCAAAGGGCGTAACACTCCCCCTCAGTACGCTGGATCACATATCCTGCTTACTCTCGTTTGGTCCGATGTCTAGAACAGCGAGCTTAACTGCGGGACGTTCGTAGACGCCATTTTCTGTCTGGACAGTTGCGCTTCTAACTTGCCCATTTTTATTCTTTGTCGCAACGATACGTCCTTTAGGCCACATATTTCGAGGTAGATCCGGGTCCACAATGACAACTTTATCACCTATTTGGATTGGCCTAACTGGTTGGTGCCACTTGGTCCGCCGACAGATTGTCGGTAAGTATTCGCGAACCCACCGTCGCCAAAAGTGATTCGCATAAATCTGTGAAGTCTTCCAACTGTTACGTAAAGTTGCAGGTTTGTCGTCGAAAATGATAGGTGGTTCAATGCCACTAGAGGATCCAACTAAGAAATGGTTCGGAGTTAGTGCAGGTGCTGTCTCATCGTCAACCGGAATATACGTAAGAGGTCTGGAGTTTACAATATTTTCGATTTCCAACAAAGTGTTCCGCAATACTTCATCAGTGGGGTGACGAGGTAGTTGCATTTGATTCAATATTTTTTTTGACTGACTGTATTAGCCTTTCCCAACAACCTCCAAAGTGCGGAGAATTTGGCGGATTGATGGACCATTCTAGTTCAGTAGATATAAATTCATTGAGAAGTTTCTCCTGATCAATTTTACGCAGCGCTTCTTGTAATTCACGATTAGCGCCAATAAAGTTAGTTCCTCTATCGCTAAATATTTGTAGTGGTGTTCCACGTCTCGCCATAAAATTTCTTAGCGCCATCACCCACGAGTCTGTATTAAGTGTGTGCGCTATTTCGATGTGAATTGCTCTAACCGTCATGCAAGTCAGCAGAACTCCCCATCGTTTTTCTCCCCATCTTTCAGGTTATTTGCGAAGCGTAACACGAAGGAAATTATTCTCAATAAGCGCTTCCATTTTGAAAAATCGGAAAAATTTAGCAGTGTTGATTCGACTAGATGTAGATTCACTGCGTGCCTCAATTCCACTGTCTTGGAACCTATATGCCCTTGATGAGCTGGCCATTCTCTTTCATGCTTCCAAAGAAAGGCCGGTCCCTGAAACCATCTTCCGAAAGACGAAAGATCGGGTAGTTTTCGCCACTTCGTCCCTTCATCCGCCACATTCATTTGTGTTGGTAGCCACTGCCATTCAGATATCTCCGTACTTTCCAAAATTTCACCACCTCGACAGCCAACAAATTGACTGTAACGACGGTGGTCTGAATTTATCCAACATAGAACATCACGTGAATCGGTCCAAAAAAACGTTCATGAATTGCTACGCGATGAGATTCTGCAATAGTTTTTGCCAATCGTGCTCCAATTAACGCAGCCTGTAACTCCAATCGGGGTATGGATACATATTTCAGGGGGGCAACACGTGTCTTCGCTATCACGAACGAGCAATCAATTGTACCTTGATCTTCAAACCGAAAATATCACACGGTAGCAAATCCATTTTCGCTAGCATCTACAAAAATGTGTAGTTGTAATTTGTTTGATTTGGATGCTGAAGTTTTTTTTCGATAGCACCGTGGAATAGAAACAGTTTGGACCTTCATCAGAACTTTAAGCCACGTTTGCCATTTCTCGAATTGCTCGTGAGCTATTGGCTCATCCCAGCCCGGTCCAACACGCCATATTTCTTGCAAAAGCATCTTTACGTACATCAACACGTTAGCAAGAAACCCTAATGGATCGAAAATGGACATTAGGATACGTAAGATTTCACGTTTCGTTGGAATCTTTCGTCCAAATAACAGTTCTACATCGGGTTTTGATGGCAGTTTGAAGGTTAAAGAATCGGTTTCCGTATCTCACCATAACCCTAGGATTTTCTCGGTGGTCATTTTAGAAATAACGTTTAGATCTTTCGCCAACGTTGGAGGTCCGTTGAGAGCTTGAAGTACCTTTTGTGAGTTCGATAGCCAGCCACGTATTTCGAAACTAGCTTGTTCATGATTAAAACGAACATTTGATGCAAGATCTATAGCGTCTTCTTCCGTTTCGACACTGGACAGCATGTCTTCCACATAGTGGTCATTAATGATGGCATCAACAGCCTCCGGCATTTCGTGCATAAAACGTCTAGCATTGTGATTTTTGACGTATTGGGCACAGCTGGGAGAGCATGTAGCACCAAACGTCATAACTGCCATCACATACACCGACGGCATTCGATCTTGACGATTAGTCTTCCATAAAAACCGCTGGCAGTGTTGATCACTCTCGTTTACTCGTACTTGGTGAAACATTTCGCGGATGTCTCCTGATACAGCTGTTCGAAATTCTCGAAAACGATGAAGGACTGAGGGTAAGGATGTTAGTTGATCCGGTCCTTTGAGCAAAAAACTATTCAGCGAAACCCCTCTGACTGTTGCTGCAGCATCCCAGACGATTCGCAATTTTGCGGGCTTATTGGGGTTTTTCACAGGAAATATTGGCAAGTACCAAATTCGTTTTTGTGGCGCATTTTCTTCCTCAATTGACAATTTCCGTGTATAACCCTTCATTTCGTAATCTCGAATCATAGTTTGTAAAGTCGTGGCCATTTCTGGTTCACGTTCCATTCGTTTTTCCAAACAGATGAATCTCTTTAAAACTATTGATTTACTTTCTGGCAGTTTGATATCCTCAAACTTCCACAACAAGGAAGTCTCGTACCGTTGACCTTTCAAATGTGTATTCGACTTGAGTAAGGCCATCGCTTGTTCGTCCGCTTTAGACATCAAGGCTTCCGCGTTGGATCGTATTCCAATGCTATCTAACGCGAAATATTCCTTGACTGTAGCGTGGAGGTTCTCGCACTGGCAAATGTGAAAACTATAAGTTTCGTTGCAATCTTTTTCTTGATCAAACTCTGTTATAGAACATGGACCATATATAATCCACCCTAGCCTGGTCATAGCGGCAATGGGTTGATTTTCTTGTCCTTCTCTGGAATCTATCGGGTGGCTCAACTTAATGTTGTCCATGCCTATTAGAATACGCGATCGGACATCCTCATAAGATTCTACTACGATTCCTTTAAGATGGCTGTAATGCTGCGAAACATCCTCAACAGATATTGTTTGTGGTGGTAGTTGCAGACGTTCTACTGTATGAACTTTGCAAAGTTTAATCTTCTCATGTGGCTCATACGCCCCCGAAATGCAAACAACACATTTAACGGAGTTTGATTCATATCTAGCTTGGCCTCCAGTCCAATTGATACACAGTGGAAAATTTTCTCCCGAAAGGTCAAGCTCTTTTAATAAGGTATGCTCCATAAGCGAGCACGTCGACCCATCATCCAGAAAAGCATATGTTGTCACCGATTTACCCCTACCATGAATAGTAACCTTGGCATATTTAAGTAGAACTGTCCCAAGACAACAGTGATGAGTATTGCAGCGCGGCGAGTAAGATTTTGATAAGTTGTGATGATTTGAAGAAACGTTTACTTGCTGATTATGTCTCTGATCGTCATGTAAAAGTCTATGATGCAGAAACACGCAACCGTTTATTCCGCAGGGTTTATTGATTTCGCAGGAATTGAATTGTTTTATGAGACATTTTCTACATATTTTATTTTCTTTTATTACAGTCCAGCGCGATTTCAAATTCATTTTCATGAAGCCTTCGCAATCATCGAGTGATCTACAGGCCTTTCCGCATGCGAAGCAAGATTTAGAAGTAACATTACTTGTCTCTGTATGAATGTTCAAAAAGGCATCCTCTCTACGTCCTTGCTTCTTAATTTGCCTAACACACTTAGAGCCGATAAAAGTTGGTCTGGTGATTTTGCTTAACGCATCCACCAAATTTCCGATCCACTCACTGAAGTCGACGAGAGAAGCTGTTCTCTTAGACTGACGAAATAACGCCCAGTTCAATTTAATGGTTGATGGTAAGTGATCTACTAGTTCCTGCAATAAAGCAACATTAAACAGGCATTCATCCATTTCACAGGCCTTGATAGTGGCACATAGATTCTGCACTGCTACGCCAAAATCAATTATTGTCTCCATACGATCTGCTTTTGGTGCAGGCATAGATCTAATCCGCTTTACCATCGTTTCTATAATCGACTCAGGATTACCAAACAGGGTTCTCAATCGATTGATTATAACAGGTACATTTTCTGGATGTAATAATAAGCTTTTCACGGCATTGTGCGCACGATCGTATAAGCTTCTTTCTAAACGATCTAAAAGTTCATCGTTTCTGAACGCACACATACGTGTAGTTCGCTCGTATGCAGCTATAAATCGAGGCCAGTCTTCTGGATCGCCTCCAAACCTCGATAGATCTTTTACTGTCTGTCGAGCTACCAATTGTAAAGTATCCAACGGCTTCGCAGATGCTCGTGGGTATTGACTAAGTAGTGGTAGTCGATCGTTACTATTCTTTTTTAGTAGAGGTGTTCCTTCAGCCATGAAAGGTGACTCTACATGTTCGCCAAAATCGGTTTTGTCTAACCAATCAGTTATTTTAGATACATCTCTCGTATCTTCTACAGAGTCTTCGTCACTTTGCTCTATTTGTTCTTGTTGTAGTGCAAGCCTCTCATCTAGGTGTTTTCTCTCCAAAACTTGTTTCTCCTCCAATGCTCTACGTTGATACTCGTTCATTCTAGCAGAGCATTTCGTTGCTCTAGATGACGTTTTACTATACGTTTTTGAGTTTCTCTCGTTGAATTGAGGAAGATGGGATACAGCTATTGGTTGATTATCTAACGCATCTCCATGAAAGAGGCTGTTGGTTTTTTTAATAGCACCAGCCTTCTTTGACTCTGACGTAGTGGGCGCACTCGTTGGTTCAACTGGTAGGGTTTTCATATGTCTTTCATACTGCTGTACGAGGTCTGTTCAAAAAGTTCCCGGAATTTTTTAATTGCGCGCGTCTGGGAGTCCGGTGGTCAAAATTTTTTTTTATTGTGTTGGTACATATGTCCCTAATGCATGCTGAAATTTTCAGCTGTATTCATTGTTTACATTCTGTCTTGTAGCGGCTGGTGTAGACGTGTTTTTTTAAGCTCGGCGATTTTTGTTAGTTTAAACAATGGAAGAATTGAAGAGTCAAAGAATTTGTATTAAATTTTGCGTGAAAAATGAAATAAAGTGTAACCAAGTGTGCGAAATGTTACAGAGAGCCTACGGTGAGTCTGCTATGAAAAAAACAAGTGTTTACGACTGGTATAAGCGTTTCCAAGATGGCCGCGAAGACGTTGAAGACGACGAACGCTCCGGTCGACCCAGCACGTCAATAGTCGATGAAAATGTGGGAAAAGTGGAAAAAATGATTATGGATGATCGTCGAATCACTATTAGAGAAGTTGCTGATGAAGTTGGCATATCAGTTGGCTCATGCCATCATATTTTTTCAAATGTTTTGGGCATGAAACGAGTGGCAGCAAAATTCGTTCCAAAACTGCTGAATTTTGATAAAAAAAAAAGGCGGGTGGGTAATGTCAGAGACATAACTGGATGTCGTGAATACGAAAACAAATGACATGTTCCTTAACACTTCCGAATATCAATTAGATGATCAATTGTATGAATTATGCAAGTATTCCCCTTTTCCACATTTTTCGCAAAAACAAAGAAGGCTTCACTTGATCTCGATTACTGTGAATTTCACACAGCGAAAAGTGCAAAAATCTAACCAAACTGTTCTACATTTGCACTAAACTGAGGATATTTTCTTTCGATTTGCGAACAACACATCCTAATAGTTCTTCAGAAAACTTTTAGAGCCATTAGAACGGCTGATTTTTTATAATGCTCTCCAACGATGCTTTTTCATCCATCGAAATGACTGGTAGCTGTGACGTAATCGCTCTTGTCGAAAGCGAAACTAGCTGTGCAGACGACACAAAACACATCTGCTCGCAGTGGCGATAGAATCCAAACTGATTCGATTTTTGTTAAGAGATTTCCTTTTATGTGGTTTCGTTTGTAGCTTTTTCACTAATGGGCGGTCCTAACGGCTATAAAAATAGCCGCATATAGAATTTTAATGTCGATTATTTCATTTCGGATTTGCATAATTTATTGAAAGAAACTATCAATATGCTGTAGGGATTCGTTTCTAGCATTCAGAAGGACCAAATTGAGGAACTCACTACGATATTCACCACTTTTCGGAACATTTTTCTTGAACGATTTGTTGTACAGCAGCAGCTATTTTCTTCTCTTCCTCAGAACGCGTTCTGATTGGCTGGTGTTGACATGGGTCAAATGAGATAGGTTTTTCAATAGTGTACTATTGAATTACTTCAATGCTTTTGCTATACACGTTTAAGTTGAAAAATTTCGATTCTAGTGGTAGTTAGATTATATAAATCCTTCCACAGATCACTGAGCTATGAGCTTTCAAAATACGAGAAAGGCAAACGCGCCTTATGAATTATCCTCTTTGATACTCGTTTATACCAAACATTTCAGAAAAGTTTAATTTTGAATTATTTGAGACTATGTCACAAAACTGAAAATTTTATCATAAAATTATGATCATATTTCCATGTCGGCATGTCGCAAGAATTATGTTGATTCATTAGATACAACAAGAGATATTCACGATCAAAAACTTATCACTCTCTCAGAGGGTAAATTTTGAAAAGGCACCCCATAGTAAAGTAAGTCGTATTCACGACAAAAACAAACGCATTACCATCGCTCAGGAGCTGTTAAACGACGTCAACGACGATCCAAATTTTCTTGAAAGGGTCATAACTGGTGATGAAACATGGGTGTACGGTTATGATGTCGAAACAAAAGCACAATCGTAAAGTAACAAAAATCGCCGAGCTCAAAAAAACACGTCTACACCAGCCGCTACAAGACAGAATGTAAACAATGAATACAGCTGAAAATTTCACCATACATTAGGGACATATGTACCAACACAATAAAAAAAAATTTTGACCACCGGACTCTCCAGACGCGCGCAATTAAAAAAATCCGGGAACTTTTTGAACAGACCTCGTATAAGAGTAGATATATTTTGTTTATGTTTTACTTTCTCGTTTACGAGGGCTTCGGAAACTTGCCTCAGCTGTTCACGCAACTCTTGGTTAGATTTGTCCATTTCTTCTCGCATTCGCTCTTGTTGTATAGTCTGAGCGACTGCATTATGTTCCATTACTCGCATTCTCGATACAGGAGTTGACGTTGCTCCCGAAACTGAACGAGTGCCAATTTTGGCCGACCCTTTAAGCTGATTGTTAATCACAACACTTTGAACTTGCTGTTGCAGTAGCTCTTGCTGCATCTTCTGTTGCCCTATCGGCTGCAGTTGTAGTTGCTGCTTGCACTTCTGCTGTTTAAATTGTTGCTCCTTAGCTTGGATCATTCGCTGTCCTGCGTCTAACGAATTTTTTATGCACCGTCTACAAACCCAATCTTCATTCTGTATGTCGTCGGTGACATTGGCGCATTCGTAATGGTGCCACTCATCGCACTCATCGCACTGGACCATACGGCTGTGGTCCGGCTTTCGACACTCACGGCAATTGGCTTCTTTATCACCAGGCAAAACGCTACTATGTTTCATACCATTAGACTGCGTATCCATTCTGATTATATTTACAGAAGATATTGTATTCCGGATAAACGAAAAATTTAATTTGTTACGATAATTCGAAACAAGGATTTCCAAAAATTTAACGAATTTATTTTCTGGTATATTGTTAAATTTTTCCTGCAATTGTGTAACGTATAATTTTTACAGTTCAGTTCATATAATATTTCAACTTACGTTTAATGTCAATTACAGTGTTTCGTTATATCCGTGTATGTATTTGATTGTGGATTAATTGGGCTGTGTAAACTATTGAACGTTTGAATTCTATTAAAAGTTTAAACCATTAATTTGTATAGAATATTACCTGTCACGGTATCAACAATATTTCGACAATTATCGCTAACCTCAACACAATACCAATCAATCGATCCTAAATATTAAATACAATAATTCGCTTATTAAATATTTTGAATATCACTTCAAGCACATTATTCACCAATCCTAAGAATTCAGTTCTGGTTCAAACTATAAATTTAATACTTAATATAAAAATAAGGTAAATTTTAAGAAATTAGCAATCTTCACACGTTTTCTTCGCTGCTCACTGATGATTTGCTTTTTTGTCTCATATCACCTACGATGTCCCCATACATCAATCCCTTCACTGGCTCTGGGTGTGACCGAGACGCTCGCTAGACAGAGGAGTTTTTAAAAAAAGGGCGTAACACTGGCCCTTAATTGGTATACTCTGATCTTGTGTCATGCAAGCTTCCACAAGAATGTCCATGTTATGTCGTTTCCTCATGAGAAATTGACAACTACCTCTGGATAAATTTTGAGTACTTAAGATTAATTTCTAATTTATATTAGATGAACTCGATTGATAATGAGAAACAGTTTATCGCTTCAACCGAAATCGCAGAATGGTAGAGAAACTTAACGCTAAAAAACTGCTTGCATAAAAATCTTGAACACAAGCTTGGCGAAGAGAAGCTTAATTATCAAAATCGCAAGTATGTACAAAGATATAATTGCATATATTTCGGATAATGGTGTAATTTCGTCGGTCATAAAACAAATGCAAATTAAGACAAATGATGTTCGGTGTTGGTTCGGATTGATTGAACTTTTTGATTGTAGATCATTAGAAATTTTGGTTGCCTTGTTCCACATCAATGGCTCGAACAACCCCATGGGGCTGATTCTTTAATCCCCTTAAACTCACCGAAAAGCCTAGCAGATCAACTTGTGTATAACAGAATGAACACTTTTTGAATTTGACTTCCAGTTTGTCAACTAGTAAAAAACGTTTACATAACACAAGGGGTGTACCGATAGTAAATAGTTCGCGCAGTTCAATATAGGTGGAGTTAGTGTCCCACGAAAATTAATCTTTAGAAGAATTTACTCATAGTGTCATGTCTGTTAGTCTGTGTTTTAGGCTTCAATTCATACCCGCATACACCTAAAACGATACAACCGTTTCCACTAGGATTTTTCCAAATCGGTTATGAGGGAGACATGGTTGAAGCTGTTTGCCATACCTCTGGCAGCCAGAATGAACAGAATCGCAAGAAAACCGGTAATGACTCTGGGGACCTGCTTGTTTGATTGCTTTATTTCTATTTCGGATGCTAATGATAGAAAATGAAAGAAAATTTTCATGTTTATATTCAGGTATAATATTGACTAAGTATCAAATTAGTGGTAACATGAATTCAAATGTGAACGAATTTAAGGCAATTGAGAGCTTCGATGTTGAAAGTTCCGAATCATTTACGAGTCTAGTGGCACCGGTCCAACGATGTGATGCTACGAGAGCAACAATCTCGAAACTAGATTAGATCTTTGAACGAACGGAGCGATGACGTAAACGATTTCGAAGATTAAGGTTGTAGCTGATAGTTTTCCGTCGTGGTCCATTCTGCCATTTTGTGGGTTAAAGTACTTCAGCATCGTCATATTACCCTAGAAGAGACGTTGAAGAAACATTAAAACCTTAAACTAAAATTCTTGAAGCTTTATTTCGTCATCTAACACTCGATGTGGATAGACGAATAACCAACTACGCCTAATTTCGATTTTGTTTTATCTTTACTTCGCAGCTTTCTACCTACCCAAGCTATGGGTAAAACGCGCCATAGATCCGAGAAGAATCCAAAGGATGCTAAGCGTCTGAAGACAAGTGATGTGCAGGTAATCGACCGTTTGCTGAGTAACAACCAATACGCTGATCTGCCAGTTGATGTCGAAGAGGAACTGCAGAAGAAGGAAAAAATGCCGCCTTTCTACCTATAGGGCTTCCCACCAACTCTACGCTCGGATTTCAACACGCTGATCAGCAAAGGACTACAGGCAACAATCCGTTTATGTACTGAAGGCTACAAAATAACTGTTCCGGCTTTGAACCACTACAAAGGAGTGGTATTGTACCTGAAGCAGACAAAAGCGGAATACTTCACACACGATATTGCCGCCAACAAACCTATGAAGGTTGTACTTCGAGGACTACCCGATATGATGGAAGCCGAACTAAAGCAGTCACTGTCGGAGGCTGGACCAAAGCCTTTGATGGTGTTTAAAATGAAGCGACATAACACGGACAAAAAGTATCGAGATCATGTGTACTTGGTTCATCTGGAGAAGGGCTCCATCACCATGAGTCAACTTAAAACCATAAAATCGTTATTTCGTATAATCATCGAATGGCAAAAGTATAAACTGGTACATCGGGATGTCACACAGTGCACGAACTGTTTGAACTACAGCCATGGAGCGAGGATTTACCACATGAAAAGTCGGTACAGGAAATGTGCCGATTCACACAATACCAACGATTGCCTACTAGATGACATCGCTGTAAAATGTGTGAACTGTGATGGTGACCATCCATCTACTAGCATATCGTGTCCCAAACGTTCTGAGTTCACAAAAACTCGACAACAGGCGTTCCGTAAACAATCAACGCACAAGAATGTTCCACAGAAGGATGAAATGAATTTCCCACGGCTCCCACCGAAGAGGGATATTCCAAATTTGCCGCCACTTCCTCGCAGCAATCCAAAAGATTCAGCCGCTGGATCACAAAAAGAATCTTCCTCAAAAATCCCTCCTGGATGGGGCAATAATCAACCACAAGCAAAGGATGACTCTGGTGACTTATTCTCTGCTGAACAACTGATCGTCATTTTTGAAACAATGACAAAAAAACTACGAAACTGCAGAACGCGGTTAGATCAAATCAACGACTTAGGCAAATTCATCATCGAAATTTGGCGGGGCTCCCTGTTTGGCGGGACTGTGCACGAACACACACACACAAACTTAGGCTTCAGCGCATTCAAAGTAAGATCTTGAAGATGATTCTAAATCTACCCCCTTGGACGAGGACTAGTGAAATACATGAGATGGCCTCCCTGGATATACTAGAACAGAAATTCGAACAATACTGCACGATATTTGAAGAGAGGTGCTCAATCTCTGGAATACAAATAATTCAAAATTTGTACGTATTAGGTTAGGGATAGTTATCAGTAGGTAGATAATTTATTAATAATTAAAATAAATATTATGATTAAACATTAGTATGTAAAACAAGAGTAACTAAAACACCTATTATTAATAACGAATCGTATGAACAACAAAGATGAAAGGCCAAAGGGTCAAAACACTTGTACTATAAAATGTTGATGTAATACACAAACATAAGATTAATAATCAGATATTTATGCACAAAAATTTCTTGAAACTAACCTAACCGGCCCCTGGGCTCGATACACATATATATATATATATATATATATATATATATATATATATATATATATATATATATATATATATATATATATATATATATATATATATATATATATATATATATATATATATATATATATATATATATATATATATATATATATATCTATATATATAAAAATGCAGAGATCATTCTTTGTAATCGCATCACGTAAGAATGGATGGACGGATTGAGATGCTTTTTTTTTGTTTGATCAGTTTTTACCCCCACCGGGTTCGTACATCAAAAAAATTAGGAAAACTTACCGGAAAAGTGGGAAAAACCAATAAAGTTATTTTGTATGGACAATGGAATTTTCCACTGAAAAAGTCGCCAATGATTGCTAGATCTACAATTGATGTTTGGCGCGCAAGGAGATGCTCAGTATTTCGCCGTTGAAGAAAAGAATACTAGATCTTTGGAAAATCGTTTGGCGCGCAACGAGTAGATTTACAGTATTTTTACATGCATGATTGATTCGTCATTTGGAAACACGTGCTTAATAGGGTATCAAAATCATTACTTGCCAAATGACTGTTTTAGCTATACCGTAAACAGAAATGTCATTTACCAGTAGATGTAGTTAGATGAATTATGTTGGCCATCGTGGGCGTGAGTTGAACAAATCAAATTATGTAACGATTTTTTACGTATCACTGTTAGGATTCTGCTGTTGAAATAATGAGTTCAGATGAAAATATTTTTCTGGCATTTAGCATGCTGAAGTTTGTTCAGCCGATTCGAGTGAGTTTTCAAGAGTGGTTTACTTCAGAACGGTTTGCTTAGGATGCTATTCATGACATTTGTAAGCTGCTTAAGCCAAATCATTTCATTTTCCGAACTTTGGATTACTTGACGAATTACCATATGCGAATCGTGAATATCATATCTGAAGGAGAAATCGTGGCATGTAAGAACCATCAGTTGTGAGATCTGCTGTTTTATACATTGGCTTTAACGATAAGAAGAATACTGGTATAATCACTCCTCATGTTCACTCCGCTAAAACAGAATATTGATTCTCAGGACTGAATACTAAGCAAAGCGATGTGGTGGCTCGACGAATGAGAGGCCTTTTGATACAATTCTTGAACGAATATAGCGTTCATGTCAAAGCTAATGGACACAATATTTAATAAAAGGGTAATTTGAACTTTCGAATGTCCAAGTATTTTTCATTTTATCGCTAATTCGTTAATCGAAAATTGATCCTGTCATTATCCTGCTACGAACATTCATCAAACACGACTAAGTAATATCACTAGCGGTGAAGTAGGTTATGGACAACCGTTCAAAATTAGTTTATTACTTTCGATAATCCCTAAGGATTTGCTATTAAATTTCAAACGTCTTCAGTACAAATAAGTCTTAATATTCAATGATAAACAACAATCCCCAAGAACTGCTTTTGGAAATTTGTGGGGTCAATTTAAAGTATTTATCTTGGTCATCTCTTTTTCATTCATCTGTTAATTTATTTATTTGTTTATTTAGGAGCAAGGGAAAAGCCTGCTGGAGCTGAGATTTTGGTTCTCCTTCTCCAGCAGGCATAAAACCTTCTCATCTTTTGTATCAACAAATAACATTTGACCAAATGATACATAACGAAATCTTAAATTACCCTTATTTAAACTACAAAGCTAACTAACAACTATTCATATGGACTAATTATCCTAATAAAACTAGCGGGAAAATATTTGGAGAAAACGGGTTTTAATGACGTTACGAGATAAATTGAAATTAAATCCATCAGAGCAAGTATTGAATACGCGACATATACTCGAAAACGGTTCAATGAAACCATAGTTAGTTCTAGCACGAGGAATTCTGAGAAAGGGATTAAACCGCAAATTACGCCGAAGAATGTCAAAACTTAGCTGTTGTAGGAGATCTGCACTATCAATTCGACATTGGACCGCGACGAAAACAGCTTTTTGTGTATCACGGCGGACAGATAGCAAAACGAAGTGTATGAGCCTACAACGATTTTCGTAGCTTGGAAGATTAAATGGATCTCTCCAGGGCAGGCGACGCAAAGCAAAACGAATGAACTTGCGCTGAACAATTTCAATGCGCAGCTTATCAGTTTGGTAATATGGTGCCCAAACAACAACAGCATACTCCAGTGCAGAAGGAACTAGAGCGCAATATAACGATTTCAGGCAGTATATGTTATTGAAATTTTTTGAGATGCGAAAGATGAATCCTAGCATCTTTAATGCTTTAGAGAGGGTATATTCTATGTGATCTTTGAAACTAAGTTTTGAATCCAATAACACTCCAAGATCCTTAATTGATGTCTCCCGTTTTAGTACAGCTTGCGAAATAGTGTAATCATACATGATCGTGGTTCGTTTACGAGAGAAGGAGATAACGAAGCATTTGAAGGCGTTGATAACCATTCTGTTGACGTTGCACCAGTTAGAAAATACATCCAACTGTGACTGCAAGAAGTTTGAGTCTTTCAGATATTTGATGAGATGAAACAGTTTGAAATCGTCGGCGAATGATAGCTTCATGCATTGCAATGCGAAATTCAGATCATTTAGATATAGCAGAAATATGAATGGTCCTAGATGGCTTCCCTGAGGAACACCAGAGTTCACGATGAATGATGGAGTAACGCAGTCGCCAATTCTCACGGTCATACTACGACCAGTCAGATATGATTCAATCCAATCTATCATCCCACATGTCAAATCTTTAGTTTGAGAGACGAAGTTATTGTGTTGGATATGAATTTGTCGTAATTCGTTTATTGTAAGCCAAGTAATCAGTAAAATAATGGAAAGAAACATTAACGTTTGGCAACTCTGCTGTTCGAAAACACAAATTTGAAAAAATAATTTCAGGCGAGACGAAGTTCGACGGGTCAGCTAGTATATATATATATATATATATATATATATATATATATATATATATATATATATATATATATATATATATATATATATATATATATATATATATATATATATATATATATATATACATATATTTATATATATTTATATATATATATATATATATATATATATATATATATATATATATATATATATATATATATATATATATATATATATATATATATATATATATATATATATATATATATATATATATATATATATATATATATACATATATTTATATATATTTATATATATATATATATATATATATATATATATATATATATATATATATATATATATATATATATATATATATATATATATATATATATATATATATATATATATATATATATATATATATATATATATATGTATATATATCGAACAAGTGATGATCGCTTTGAGCATCCTTGGCTTCAGAAACATCGGTTCTGCGATAAACTGATTCTAGCTTACTGATCCGACGACACCATTAACTATTCCTTTTCGGGAGTCGGAAATGAGATTGACATCATAACCGAAACTTTGAAACCAATTCATTGCTTTTTCAGTGCATCAAATCTATCTGTGACATTTCGCATTGAGATAACAACCTTCAGGGGTAGTTGCGTTTCAGATACAACAAGTTTTACCTTTTTCGAACTGTCTCCATTTAAGCCGGACTCCTGCTGATAGTTAGTGTATTATTATTTTGTAACTGTGCCTGCATAATATAACAAATTTTCGTAAGTCAAATCGCTATCCTCCCTGTGGAGATAATATAGAATATAGTGAACATTTGTATCGTTTTGTCGTGAATACGACTTACTTTACTATGGGGCGCCTTTTCAAAATTAGCCATATGGAAGAATGGGCAGAACTTAATCGTGAATATCTCGACTTGTATTAATGGTAGCAACATAATTCTTTCACCATTTCATCAAAAATATGATCAGGAATTCAGGATAATATTTTGAACAGTGTGCGATAACCACAAACAACTCAAAAATTAAGTTTTCTTAAAATTTGAAAACAACGCGGAAAACTCTTTACTTTCGCTTGGGTTTTTCGCGCAAGGACGACGATTTGGAGGTAGTCAGGCACATATCTTCAACTGAATGCGTATAAAAGGGGAACCGTGGTCGAAAATCGATCATTTCTTTTCGTGCGTTCGATGGAAGCAGACGTCGTGGGAGTGGAATCATCAAGCAGCAGCGACGGAGAATGCACCTTCTGCGTGGTTAAAACCTCAAACGCTCAGGTCGCATCTCTCATTCGCTTGCTGGCCATCGAGGCGAGAGGTCCTTAACCAGCAGCAGCAGCGGGAGTTATCCAGTAGCGACGGAGAATGCACCTTCTGCGTGGTTAAAACCTCAAACGCTCAGGTCACATCTCTCATTCGCTTGCTGGCCATCGAGGCGAGAGGACCTTAACCAGCAGCAGCAGCGGGAGTTAACCAGCAGCAGCAGCGGGAGTTAACCAGCAGCGACGGAGAATGCACCTTCTGCGTGGTTAAAACCTCAAACGCTCAGGTCGCATCTCTCATTCGCTTGCTGGCCATCAAGGCGAGAACCAGCAGCGACTGAAACTGGATTCTGAGTCTGTTATTGGATCTAAATTTAGGTCTTGAACTCAGGGTCCAGTTCTCTATTCCAGACTTCTATTCGGTTCTTCTTAAAACCATAATAATACTCCTAAAGAATTATGCGGAATTTACTTTACTGTACCTCTATACAACCCATTTTTGTCGTGAATATGACTTACTTTACTATGGGGTGCCTTTTCAAAATTTACCCTCTGAGAGAGTGATAAGTTTTTGATCGTGAATATCTATTGTATCTAATGAATCAACATAATTCTTGCGACATGCCGACATGGAAATATGATCATAATTTTATGATAAAATTTTCAGTTTTGTGACATAGTCTCAAATAATTCAAAATTAAACTTTTCTGAAATGTTTGGTATAAACGAGTATCAAAGAGGATAATTCATAAGGCGCGTTTGCCTTTCTCGTATTTTTAAAGCTCATAGCTCAGTGATCTGTGAAAGGATTTATATAATCTAACTACCAATAGAATCGAAATTTTTCAATTTAAACGTGTATAGCAAAAGCATTGAAGTATTTCAATAGTACACTATCGAAAAACCTGTCTCATTTGCTCCATGTCAACACCAGCCAATCAGAACGCGTTCTAAGGAAGAGAACAAAATATCTGCTGCTGTACAACAAATCGTCCGGGAAAAATGTTCCGAAAAGTGGTGAATATCGCAGTGAGTTCCTCAATTTGGTCCTTGTGAATGCTAGAAATGAATCCCTACAGCATATTGATAGTTTCTTTCAATAAATTATGCAAATCCGAAATGAAATAATCGACAATAAAATTCTAAATTCTCTAAAAGTTTTCTAAAGAACTATTAGGATTTGTTGTTCGCAAATCGTAGGGAAATATCCTCAGTTTACGGCAAATCAAGAACAGTTTGCTTAGATTTGTGCACTTTTCGCTGTGTGAAATTCACAGTAATCGAGATCAAGTGAAGCCTTTTTTTGCAAAAAATGTTTTAGAGTTTAATGTCGTAGAGAATTACGCAATTTGACTCTTCTGAATGCTGGAAACGAATCCCCACAGCATATTGATAGTTTCTTTCAATAAAATATGCAAATCCGAAATTAAATAATCGACATTAAAATTCTGTATGCGGCTATTTTTATAGCCATTAGGACCGCCCATTAGTGAAAAAGCTACAAACGAAATCAGGTAGAAACAAGCCTCTCAACAAAACTTGAATCAGTTTGGATTGTATCGCCACTGCGAGCAGATGTGTTTTGTGTCGTCTGCACACTTTCGACAAGAGCGATTACGTCACAGCTGCCAGTCATTAGCATTGGAAAAAAAACAACGGTGGAGAGCATTGCACAAGATCAGCCGTTCTAATGGCTCTAAAAGTTTTCTAAAGAACTATTAGGATTTGTTGTTTGCAAATCGTAGGGAAATATAGTTTAATGTCGTAGAGAATTACGCAATTTGACTCTTCTGAATGCTAGAAACGAGTCCCTTCAGCATATTGATAGTTTCTTTCAATAAATTATGCAAATCCGAAATGAAATAATCAACATTAAAATTCTGAATGCGGCTATTTTTATAGCCGTTAGGACCGCCCATTAGTGAAAAAGCTAAAAACGAAATCACATAAAAGGAAATCTCTTAACAAAAATTGAATCATTCGTCATCTAACACTCGATGTGGATAGACGAATAACCTACTACGACTAATTTCGATTTTGTTTTATTTTTTATTCGCAGTTGTCTACCTACCCAAGCTATGGGTAAAAACCACCATAGATCCGAGAAGGATCCAAAGGATGCTAAGCGCCTGAAGCCAAGTGATGTACAGGTAAACGACCGTTTGCTGAGTAAAATCCAATATGCTGATCTGCCAGTAGATGTCGAAGAGGAACTGCAGAAGAAGGAAAAAATGCCGCCGTTCTACCTGAAGGGCTTCCCACCAACTCTACGCTTGGATTTCAACACACTGATCAGCAAAGGACTACAGGCAACAATCCGTTTATGTACTGAAGGCTACAAAATAACTGTTCCGGCTTTGAACCACTACAAAGGAGTGGAATGCTATCTGAAGCAGACAAAAGCGGAATACTTCACACACGATATTGCCGCCAACAAACCTATGAAGGTTGTACTTCGAGGACTACCCGACATGATGGAAGCCGAACTAAAGCAGGCACTGTCGGAGGCTGGACTAAAGCCTTTGATGGTGTTTAAAATGAAGCGACATAATACGCACAAAAAGTTTAGAGATCAACTGTACCTGATTCATCTGGAGAAGGGCTCCATCACTATGAGTCAACTGAAAACGATTAAATCGTTATTTCACATAATCATTGAATGGCAAAAGTATAAACCGGTACATCGGGATGTCACACAGTGCACGAACTGTTTGAACTATGGCCATGGAGCGAGGAATTGCCACATGAAAAGTCGGTGCGGGAAATGTGCCGAACCACACAATACCAACGATTGCCTACTAGATGACATCGCTGTAAAATGTGTGAACTGTGATGGCGACCATCCATCTACTAGCAAATCGTGTCCCAAACGTGCTGAGTTCACAAAAATTCGACAACAGGCGTTCCGCAAACAATCAACGCGCAGGAATGTTCCACAGAAGGATGAAGTTAATTTCCCACGGCTCCCACCGAAGAGGGATATTCCGAATTTGCCGCCACTTCCTCGCAGCAATCCAAAAGATTCAGCCGCTGGATCACAAAAAGAATCTTCCTCAAAAATCCCTCCTGGATGGGGCAATAATCAACCACAAGCAAAGGATGACTCTGGTGATTTATTTTCTGCTGAACAACTGATCGTCATTTTTGAAACAATGACAACAAAACTACGAAACTGCAGAACGCGGTTAGATCAAATCAACGCCTTAGGCAAATTCATCATCGAATATGCAATATAATGAGTTGGTTATAGTAAATTGGAATGCTTGCTCATTCAGGAGCAAAACTGCTGAATTGTCCGACTTTCTTCAAGAGAAGAATGCCGATATTGCTATTTTAACTGAAACTCATCTTAAACCTGAAATTTCTATTTTTATTTCCAATTACAGGATTCACAGGCTCGATAGGGCAACTACCAGAGGAGGGGGAGTTGCCATTGTCATTAAACGATCCATTCAGCACAGGCTTCTGTCAGCCTTTAAATTGCAACTCATAGAAGCCATAGGAATTGAGATTACAACGACGATGGGACCCATCATCATCATTGCAGCGTACTGCCCCAAACAAACCAATCTTCGAGATGGTACGTGTGCATCATTGAAGCGAGATCTGGCTTTGCTCACTCGACGACAGAACAAATTCATCATTGCTGGGGACCTGAACGCACGGCATGAGCTGTGGGGAAACAGAAGACAGAATCGAAACGGATTCGTACTTGCCGAAGATTACGAAGCTGGACAATACAACATCTTCGCTCCGGATCAACCAACGCGACTTTCCAGATCGGGAGTTCATTCCATTTTGGATATATTCATCAGCAACATCGCCATAGACAGCTCTCCGGTTGTCTTCTACGAGCTCTCTTCTGACCACTTTCCAGTAATATTGACGTTGGGATCTTCACCAGAAACAGTGCCTATTCAACCTCGGAGGAACTATTATCGCACCGATTGGGTCCAATTTCAACATATCGCCGACCAACTTATTATTATCGATTTGCCACTTGATTCCCCGATGGAAATCGATGCAGCCCTATCTTCCTTCCAGCATTCAATCACAGTCGCTCGTGATAGGACGGTTCCAGTACAACATATGCCGAGTTCCTCTCTTCAAATCGACAGTGTCACCAAGAAACTCATCCGACTTCGGAATATCTACCGGAGGCAGTATCAACGAACTGGCATCCTAGATAGGAAGACTACTTATAACAACTTAACTAGGATAATCCAGGAAAGGATATCTGAGCTTCGCAACAGGAACTTCCAGCAAAAGCTTCGAGAAATTCTCCCACATTCAAAGCCCTTCTGGTCCTTAACGAAGGTGCTTAAGAAAAAACCGAAGTCTATTCCTCCTCTGATGTCACCCCAGGACGCAGCTGAAGGAATACCTTTAATCACACCAGTAGAGAAGGCAAATGCGCTAGGCCAGCAGTTTGTGTGTTCTCACAATTTAGGACTTAACATTGTTAGTCCATATGAAAGAGCCGTTGCTGATAGCGTAGCTGAGGTTGACCAATCAGACAGCTTGGTTCCTGAGGAAAGTAGAGTCACTGCGAATGAGCTGATGGCTTTTGTGAAAAATGTTACTAATTTATTTTCTCGCCCTTGATGTGCGAGAATGTACCCAGCGAAATGATGTGCATGCGATAGATAAAGAATGCAGACTCACTCTTTCGGTCATCTTCGTATGGCGATCCTGGACTCCTTTCCTGGGGCGCGCCGTCCGTTACGCTTAGCTCGCACGATCTCGCCTTCCCGACGTCACTGGTTCAGATCAATAAGAATAAAGCGATCCCAGCTCGCTGTGAAGTGGCTCGATGATGTCGATTGCCTGTCCCCAAACACTGGATCATCAAACCAGCTCGACGATGACCTTCCTCCTGGAGCAGTGCCGTTCTCGTCGAATTGCACTCAGCTGTCTAGCCGCTGCCCTTCATACACTGTGCGAAGATGGGCCGGTTGACGCCCACGTGGGTGATGATGTTGATGCCTGTGCTCCCACCGGTCTAGCGTTGGATGCCGGTGAGTCTCCGGACCGTCGATCGCTACTTTGTGTGTCTTCCTTCGACGATGACTTTTCCCTTTTCCTTTTCTTTATGCTCGAATTGTTTGCCTCGCGAGTGGAGACTTCGGATCCGAGTCTGCTGCTATCCTCCGGTGCGCCACGTGGTCAAAGAACACGGCACCGACCAATCCGGACTGTTCACACGACACTCGATCAGGGCTTTCAACCCGAGGAGATTGCTTCTGCTCGATCTCGCTGGTAAACGGGACTTTTTTCACTTATCTCTGATGACTCAAAAACCGCTGTCCCGCGGCTCGACGACCGCAACTTTCGAGGAAACTCCACTTCTATCCTCGTTCTGGCGGAAACTGCATACTGACTAGCCTCTCTCACTCTGACTGTCAAGTTAGCCTCGTGTCAGAGTGAACCAGTGCGCCCAATTTTTCAGATTTACAGTTTTGTTTGCACTCTTAATTAAATCTACCAACATGCACGTAATATTTAAATTTACTGATTGTTTATGATTCAGTTTTCATAAACCAAACGTTACAAAAAATCCAAAAATATGAAGGCCCCCGGTTTCGACAACACATTCAACATTGAGCTGAAACATTTGAGTATTCGCTCATTTGTCTTCTTAGCTAAACTTTTTAACAGGTGCTGGGAGCTTGGTTACTTCCCTTCAATGTGGAAGTTAGCTAAAGTTATCCCAGTTTTGAAACCGGGGAAAGATCCTTCCTTTTCCAAGAGCTATCGGCCCATCAGCTTACTCTCTGCCCTATCCAAGCTGTTTGAAAAGTCAATACAAAGGCGAATTCTTGCTTTTGCAGATGAACAGGATATATTTCTGGAAGAACAGTTTGGGTTCCGGAAAGGAAGATCCACCATCCACCAGCTCACAAGGGTTAACAACGTCATCCAGCAAAACAAATCAGTGTCCAAAACGACTGCCATGGCAATATTGGATATTGAAAAGGCATTCGATAATGTGTGGCACGATGGACTGGTGTTCAAACTGCATCGGTATAATTTTCCCATGTATCTTATTAAAATTATCAAAAATTATCTTGCAGATAGAGCATTCCAGGTTTCTCTGAATAATGCACTTTCAGAAAGATTTACTATTCCTGCTGGTGTACCCCAGGGAAGTATCCTAGGTCCCATTCTATACAACATTTTCACATCAGACATCCCACTTCTTCCAGGTGGTGGTGTTCTGTCACAATTTGCTGATGATACTGCCATTCTTTACAAAGGTCGTGTCATTAATGCTCTGAAGAATAAACTACAGACAGGTCTGGACGCTTTAACGGAATATTTTACAAGCTGGAAAATTGTGATCAATGCAGCAAAAACTCAGGTCATCTTGTTTCCACATTCAAGATCTCCAAAACTTGTTCCATCAGACGAAGGCAGAATACGATTCGGTGATGAGGTCATTCAATGGTCCGATGAAGTTATCTATCTAGGACTCACCTTTGACAGACATCTGATATTCAGGTCACATGTTGACAAAATCGTTCAAAAATGCAGCATACTCATTAGGTCTCTGTATCCGCTGATTTGTAGAACATCTAAACTATGCCTGAAGAATCAGATGGCTGTCTATAAACAAATCATCTACCCCGCAATTGAATACGCAGTCCCTGTTTGGCGGGGTTGTGCACGAACACACAAACTTAGGCTTCAACGCATTCAAAGTAAGATCTTAAAGATGATTCTAAATCTACCCCCTTGGACAAGGACTAGTGAAGTACATGAGATTGCCTCACTGGATATACTAGAACAAAAATTCGAACAATACTGCACGAAATTTGAAGAGAGGTGCTCAATCTCTGAAATACAAATAATTCAAAATTTGTACGTATTAGGTTAGGGATAGTTATAAGTAGGTAGACATTTTATTTATAATTAAAATAAATATTATGATTAAACATTAGTATGTAAAACAAGAGTAACTAAAACACCTAATATTAATAACGAATCGTATGAACAACAAAGATGAAAGGCCAAAGGGTCAAAACACTTGTACTGTAAAATGTTGATGTAATACACAAAAATAAGATTAATAAACAGATATTTATACCCAAAAAACGCAAAAATTGAATTAGTTTGGATTCTATCGCCACTGCGAGCAGATGTGTTTTGTGTCGTCTGCACAGCTAGTTTCGCTTTCGACAAGAGCGATTACGTCACAGCTGTCAGTCATTAGCATTGAGAAAAATACAACGGTGGAGAGCATTGCACAAGATCAGCCGTTCTAATGGCTCTAAAAGTTTTCTAAAGAACTATTAGGATTTGTTGTTCGCAAATCGTAGGGAAATATCCTCAGTTTACGGCAAATCAAGAACAGTTTGCTTAGATTTGTGCACTTTTCGCTGTGTGAAATTCACAGTAATCGAGATCAAGTGAAGCCTTTTTTTGCAAAAAATGTTTTAGAGTTTAATGTCGTAGAGAATTACGCAATTTGACTCTTCTGAATGCTGGAAACGAATCCCTACAGCATATTGATAGTTTCTTTCAATAAAATATGCAAATCCGAAATGAAATAATCGACATTAAAATTCTGTATGCGGCTATTTTTATAGCCATTAGGACCGCCCATTAGTGAAAAAGCTACAAACGAAATCAGGTAGAAACAAGCCTCTCAACAAAACTTGAATCAGTTTGGATTGTATCGCCACTGCGAGCAGATGTGTTTTGTGTCGTCTGCACACTTTCGACAAGAGCGATTACGTCACAGCTGCCAGTCATTAGCATTGGGAAAAAAACAACGGTGGAGAGCATTGCACAAGATCAACCGTTCTAATGGCTCTAAAAGTTTTCTAAAGAACTATTAGGATTTGTTGTTTGCAAATCGTAGGGAAATATCCTCAGTTTACTGCAAATCAAGAACAGTTTGCTTAGATTTGTGCACTTTTCGCTGTGTGAAATTCACAGTAATCGAGATCAAGTGAAGCTTTCTTTGTTTTTGCGAAAAATGTGAAAAAGGGGAATGCGTGCATAATTCATACAATTGATATTCGGAAGTGTTAAGGAACATGTCAGTTGTTTTCGTATTCACGACATCCAGTTATGTCTCTGACATTACCCACCCGCCTTTTTTTTTCATTTAATGACATACCTAAAATATTCCAGAAGTAATCCATGGAAAACTGGTTGCGACACTTGGGCTACGATGTCATTATTCCTTTTTTCCTTGGTATTACATTCCTGTAGAGGAATTTGACTTTCTGTTTCAACAGAATTCGCAGCCGACTCATAGTGTACAGAACCATTGCATGACTGGTTCTATGATCCTACTGACAATACGAATCCTTCATGGCTGCTCGGCCATCCATGGAAGTTGACCATCAATGTCAATTTCCCTCTCTGAGCAGCCTAGATAGCCGTGTAGTGTCGGTAGCGGTTTCCCAACTGGCTAAGAATAACGCTACGGTCCACCTGTACCGGTGGTATAAGTCCACCAAACAGGTAAGCCGTGTGGCATCCGGCGGAATTATTTTTTACCAAGAATTGATCCACTGGTTTCCTGTTCCATGTCGTAAAAGGCCACAAAAATAGGAACTCCTAAGTCAAGGTGTATTTCCGTGCCGATGGCTGAATGGCTGCAGGAGGTTAAACAATGCAGTCGTGAACGGAATATCTTGGGATTTTCCCTTACTGTGTTAAGCGAAGCTCTGGCACAGTGGACGACTTCTTTCTTCGCAACTCGTGGGATTTTAATGATTAAAACATTCAAAAAAATCCTTACATGGTTCGCTATAGGCGATTATAAGCCAATATATTTGGTTTCTTGTAGTTGTTGTACGGTAGGTGCTGGAGGTGGAGTGTTTGTTACTTTAATTGATAATGGTTAGAGTAGCACAAATCAATCTCCAGCATAAACGTACAGCAACTATGAATCTATCCAGACTTCTGCAAGAAGGTAAAGCTTCTTTAGCTTTGGTTCAAGAACCATATTTCCAAAAGGGAAACTTCTACGTTGGAAAATTGTTAAACCCAGTCTTTGTTGCCTTTAACAAGACCGGTATGACTAATCCACGTGAAATGCCTCGAGCATGCATACTTGCAAATAGTGCTCTCGATGTCTCTCTCATATCGGAGCTCACAACTCGGGATATTTGTGCTGTCACAGTTGGTATGACTACTGATGGCATAGACAGGAAATATGTCTATTGTTCGGCATATTTACCGCATAACCAACCTTCGCCAAGCGATGACTTCAAAAAGGTTGTATCATACTGCTGCAAAAGTGATTTACCGCTTGTAATCGGCAGTGACATAAATGCTCACCATATCATTTGGGGCAGCACAGATATAAATTCGAGAGGCTCTGATATGATGGAATTTGTGAGCAGTACAAACCTGCACATAGTCAATGCAGGAAACCGTCCAACTTTTGCGAGATCTGGCAGAGAGGAGGTTTTGGACGTAACTCTCTGCTCTGATAGAATTGCGCATGAGTTGGTGAATTGGCTCGTCTCCGATGAGCTCGAACCTTCGTTGTCTGATCATAAGTACATATTCTTTGATCATTCAAACGTTAAATTTGATATTATCACATATCGTAATCCCAAATCTACAAACTGGGACCTCTATGAAGAGGGCTTGGCGACTAGATTTTACGGGTACCAACCAACAATTGAAACCCCAATTGATTTGGAAAATGTTGTCGACGAGACAAACTCACTCATAGTTGCAGCATATGAAGAGGCTTGTCCACTTCGTATTGTGCGAGCTACTAGAGGAACTCCTTGGTGGAATGCTGAACTTGCTAGACTAAGGAAACTATGCAGAAGAGCTTGGAACCACCGTCGCAGAAATGGGTCGGAGGCATTCGTGTTGGCTCGAAGGGCTTACAAAAATGCTCTTCGATCGTCTGAGCGAAGTGGTTGGAAAAGCCTCTGCACAAATGTCTCTAGTCTCAACGAGGCTAGCAGATTAAATAAGTTACTTTCGAAGTCTAAGGACTTTAATGTCAGTTTCTTAAGAACTTCAGATGGTGAACACTTGTCTGATGAAGGTGATGTACTTCACTATCTTTTTAACACTCACTTTCCAGGATGTATGGATCCATCACCGACAGCTCTTCCCGAGACTTTTTCAGGTAGTTACGATTCTTGGGCCCTTGCTCGAAGCGTTGTGACGATTGAATCGGTCAAATGGGCAGTTGAGAGTTTTGCTCCGTACAAGTCTCCTGGAAAGGATGGAGTTTTCCCAGTGTTACTGCAGAAAGGGTATGAACATTTCAAACATGTTTTGAAGAAAATACTTACTTTTAGTCTTGCGACAGGATATATTCCAAGAGCCTGGCAGGAAATAATTGTCAAATTTATTCCCAAAGGCGGCCGCGGCACTTATGAGGAAGCGAAGAGTTTCAGGCCTATCAGTCTAAGCTCATTTCTTCTTAAAACAGTGGAACGCATAGTCGATCACTATATCAGAGATGTTAGTTTGGGCCTGCATCCGCTACATGGAATGCAACATGCTTACCAGCGTGGAAAGTCCACTACAACCCTGTTACATGATGTTGTGTACAACATTGAAAAAGCTTTCTCACAAAAGCAATCTTGCTTGGGAGTTTTCCTAGATATTGAAGGTGCCTTTGATAACGTGTCTTTCAATTCAATTCTGGAAGCAGCCCGTGGTCATGGCATACCTTCAAGTATCACAAATTGGATACACGCAATGCTTAGCAATCGACTTCTTTGTTCATCGCTTCGGCAAGCAGAGATTAGAAAGCTAAGTGTCTGTGGGTGTCCTCAAGGTGGTGTACTATCCCCACTTTTATGGAACCTTGTCGCTGATGGTTTGTTAAGGAAACTTAATAACCTTGGATTTCCGACTTATGGTTTTGCCGACGATTATCATATATTGATGACCGGTATAAGCATTAACACTCTCTTTGATTTAATGCAGCAAGCCCTGCGATCTGTTGAACAATGGTGTTGTCAGGTTGGATTATCTGTAAATCCGGGCAAAACATCAATGGTGCTTTTCACTCATCGTAGGATAATCACAGGAGCTCGTCCGTTGCAGTTCTTTGGTTCAGAGGTCACTGTGGTCGAACAAGTTAAATACGTCGGGGTTATTCTTGACTCAAAACTGAATTGGTCTGCTCACATTGACTTCAGAATTAAAAGAGCTTGCATGGCTTTCGGCCAATGTAGACGAGCTTTTGGAAAATCATGGGGACTCAAACCCAGATATATTAATTGGATCTACACAACTATTGTTAGACCAATTTTAGCATATGGATGTCTTGTATGGTGGCAGAAAGGAGAAGTCGCGACAGTTCAGTCAAAGCTAAATCATCTCCAAAGGATGGTCCTAATGGCGATGACAGGAGCATTCACGACAACTCCTACTGCTGCTCTAGAGGCGCTACTGTGCATTAAACCACTACATGTGTTCCTAAAACAAGAAGCATTATCTTGTGCATACCGTCTTAAGGTTACAGGGCTTTGGAACAGTAACCCATTAGATTATGCTACCAGCCACACTCGCTTGTGGTCTCAAATGGTTACGTGGGATGAGTATTTACTCGCTCCTAGTGACCTAACTCTCACATGCAGTTTTCCTTTCAAAACATTCAATGTGAGCTATCCTTTTCGTGAGGAATGGTTGTCTGGTTGTCTGGAACGACAACTTGATGAACACATAGTTTGTTATACGGACGGTTCTCTGTTGAATGGTCGTGCTGGTGCTGGTGTCTACTGTCGTGAAATGAGGCTGGAGCAGTCTCATTCACTTGGTAGATACTGTACTGTGTTTCAAGCAGAAATCTACGCGATTCTGTGTGGAGTACAATCGGCACTTCAGCAGAGGATCTGTGGTAAGCGAATTTATTTTTGTTCCGACAGTCAGGCAGCCTTAAAAGCACTCAGTTCGAATGACTCACGGTCGAATCTAGTGATCGCATGTCGAACTCAAATTGAAGACCTCAGCATTTCAAATGCTGTTTACTTCTTATGGGTACCCGGCCATTCTGGTATTACTGGAAATGAATGGGCTGATGAGTTGGCTAGAGCTGGTGCAACGAATGATTTCGTTGGTCCTGAACCAGCTTTACCACTTTCAACTAGTTGGATAAAGCACAAGATTCGTTCTTGGGCTGTATCCAAACATGCCAGCTACTGGCGCAGCTTGCAAACTTGCGCTCAGGCAAAAGCATTTCTACCAGATTTAAATCTGAAAATGTCAAAGTGTCTACTGCATTTCTCCAAGCATCATTGCAGTATTCTGGTCAGAGCTCTGACTGGACATTGCAAACTCAATTATCACATGGCTACTATTCAACGTGCTGAGTATTATTCGTGTGATTTGTGTGAATGCGATTATGGTACTTCATATCATCTGATATGTAACTGTCCCGCATTGACGCAGCTACGTATCCGGGTTTTTGGTTCTCCATACATGGTTGAGTCTGTGTATGCGGAGCTAAAATTGAAGGATATTCTCTCGTTTCTTACCCAATGTGGTAAGGAGCTATAGTCAGAAGGGTTCATCGTTCTTCCTGGAGTGAATGAATCCCTTCTGTATTTACCTTAAATTGGGTTTAGCAGATTGTTTGGCACCTTTTAGGGGGTGCCGAATTTACTTCTGCTCGTACATACTGCGAATCGTTCTGCATTCTTCCGGGAGTGCAGAATGGTGTCGCTTTTGTAAGATCTTCAAATCCTCTCGGGAGTTGGAGGTTTTATTAACAGCGGACTGTTCGGGACCTCGTAGAGGTTCAGAATTTACTTCTGCTTCCACTAAATGTGATCCTCAGCAGATTGTTCGGCATCCCTTAGGGGTGCAGAATTTACTTCTGCTTTTATGTGTTTTTGTGTCGTCAATTTTTCCCATCCTCCTAGTCCAACCCTTACCATTTCCTTTCAATCCTTCCCTCTTATATATCGGGAAAATGATGCTAAAAACAAATTGATGGCAAGGCACAAATCTCCAAATATCAAGGGGAACGTGCCATTTGAGCCAATTTGTTCTGATTCCTGATTCCTGAAAAAGGGGAATGCGTGCATAATTCATACAATTGATATTCGGAAGTGTTAAGGAACATGTCAGTTGTTTTCGTATTCACGACATCCAGTTATGTCTCTGACATTACCCACCCGCCTTTTTTTTCATTTAATGACATACCTAAAATATTCCAGAAGTAATCCATGGAAAACTGGTTGCGACACTTGGGCTACGATGTCATTATTCCTTTTTTCCTTGGTATTACATTCCTGTAGAGGAATTTGACTTTCTGTTTCAACAGAATTCGCAGCCGACTCATAGTGTACAGAACCATTGCATGACTGGTTCTATGATCCTACTGACAATACGAATCCTTCCAGGTCGGGGCTTGAACATTATAGAAACGATGAATCCTAGAAAACTTTAATCGCACGAGAACGTATGAAAAATGGTTTCTCCACGGGTGAAAATTCGCGGGTTACTAGACGACGGCCGATTTTTCTGTCATTTTGGCTTTGACAGCCGTCACTGAATCGGTCCTGGTAGCCTTTTGGTGCCCGTGGCTACCCAGGTAACCAAAACGCCATAAGGGTAGTTGTGTTTCTTCACAGGGATTTTGCTATAATCTAATACCGTTTTCGTTTACTGATCAGAGCAGCCCGAAAGCTGACCCAGAGTCGCCCAAACAACGTTCGATATGTTTGTTTTAGCAACCTGCGGTCGCTCTAGATCGGACACCAATCGCGTAGTTTCCCTCTGAAAATTTTCTCGGGTCGCACCACGCATCCATGCAAGTTTGTTTATTTTTCTCTTTTTCATGAGTTGTTGTTTAGGGCGCGTAGCACGTGTTCGTTTTACTCGAAGTCAGAGCTGCCCGCGTCTAGGTTCAAAAACGAAAACAGTATAAGTAGTCTTCGTATATTATTTTCCTGATAGCGTCTTGGGTGCGTAAATCCAACAATGGGTTGAGGTTGTAACGAGCGGAAGAGTTGTCGTAATCAATAGAGAAGATATCAAGTACAGTGTGATCAATTTCATTGATTGTCTTTGGAATTATACAAACTTAGTCGTTGTGAAGTTCGGACGTGTTTTCCATTCGCACCCAGTGCCGCGTGCAAAATATTTTTCTTCATTTAGGGGTTAGCCAAATTTTGTGCTAGGGCACATAACCGTTTTCATTATTTTTACGTTTCGTCTTTGACTCATCAGTGCAGAGCAGTTCAAATTGAACTGCTTAGTGCTAAACTCGGCAGTTCAATTTGAACCGCTAAGCAGACGTAAAGTTTCTGCTACTTACAGAACACTTTTTGTTTTGCAACGAAGTGCAATGTCTTTTCTGACGTGCCGAACGAAAACGTGTTTTCGACTATTTCTGGCCGATGCAGGTATGGTCATTTAGGGGTTAGCCAAATGTTGTGCTAGGGCACATAACCGTTTTCATTATTTTTACGTTTCGTCTTTGACTCATCAGTGCAGAGCAGTTCAAATTGAACTGCTTAGTGCTAAACTCGGCAGTTCAATTTGAACCGCTAAGCAGACGTAAAGTTTCTGCTACTTACAGAACACTTTTTGTTTTGCAACGAAGTGCAATGTTTTTTCTGACGTGCCGAACGAAAACGTGTTTTCGACTATTTCTGGCCGATGCAGGTATGGTCATTTAGGGGTTAGCCAAATTTTGTGCTAGGGCACATAACCGTTTTCATTATTTTTACGTTTCGTCTTTGACTCATCAGTGCAGAGCAGTTCAAATTGAACTGCTTAGTGCTAAACTCGGCAGTTCAATTTGAACCGCTAAGCAGACGTAAAGTTTCTGCTACTTACAGAACACTTTTTGTTTTGCAACGAAGTGCAATGTCTTTTCTGACGTGCCGAACGAAAACGTGTTTTCGACTATTTCTGGCCGATGCAGGTATGGTCATTTAGGGGTTAGCCAAATTTTGTGCTAGGGCACATAACCGTTTTCATTATTTTTACGTTTCGTCTTTGACTCATCAGTGCAGAGCAGTTCAAATTGAACTGCTTAGTGCTAAACTCGGCAGTTCAATTTGAACCGCTAAGCAGACGTAAAGTATCTGCTACTTACAGAACACTTTTTGTTTTTGGATATTTTTCTTGTTTATTTTAACTGTTTTTGTTTGTGTAATCAGTATGAGTTGCGAAATTTGTGCACTGGATACCTCCGTCGACACAATCATGTGGACATGCGTTGGCTGCCCTCGAAATTTTCTCGCGGCTTGCATCGGTGTTACATTCAGCGCAGTTCTCTCAGGAAGAGAGACAAAAAAGCAGATATTAATTCTTATGTGCTGCCATGTTGCGAGGTATGTCAAGAATTACTACAAGTAAAGATGCATTATTGCAGCCTTGTTGAGCAACAAAAACTACTGGAGAACTTCAGGCCAACACGGAAGTGCTGCATAAGTTTGCATTTCAATACGAGAAGCCAACTGTAATACATGAGGCGATTGACGAACTAGAAGTCTTACTGACTACCATAAAAAATGAGCTGATCGCACTATATAAAAATAGCAGTTTACCGGGAAGTGTTACAAGCATTAAAAATCACATGACAGCACGGCAAGATACAGCTTTAAAGTCGACAAAAGAAAGTGTGTTCTCGACACTGCAAATCGTGACGTCAGAATTTTCTACAAATTTGCGAGACTTGAGTAACGAAATAAGGCAACTCAGCCAGCTATCACTTGACACAGCAACCTGTTTACCTTACAATCCGAAATCTACGGTCGAGTTGGACATTCTAGAAGAGTTGAAGTCTTTATCAACAAATATTGCTGAAATTCAAATTGTTGTATCATCATCATCATCGACACCTGCCCCAGTTTGGATGACGTATTGAACTGTAAAAAAACCGACTATTTTGGGTGGCGTTTATTAGGCACCAAAAAGGTATGGAAAGCTGATTCAAGTGAGTACGACGCATGCCAATCTAGGTCCCGAAGTCAGCAAAATGAGGCTGATAAGTCAAGAAGGCGCAAAAAGCGAAATTCAAGAAAAAAAAACCTGTTTTAATCCACCTAGTGCTGTAATGATGCCTTTCTCATATCAATCATACTTTCATATATAATACTGCGATTCTTGAAAGAATAACCGAAATCGGTTTGTTTGACCGTCTACTGATAAAAACTATCAATTGGAAAAGATTTGAGGTCGATTCAGAAAATTTTTAAGGTTTTTCCCCATTTTCAGTGATGGTATACAATTTTTAACCCACTTTACCCTATATTTCCGGATCTGGAAGTCAGATCCGCATGAAATTCAGGAATTACGTATGGGACCACAGGACCTTTCATTTGAATCTAAGTTTGTAAAAATCGGCTCGGCGATCTATGAGAAAAGTTAGAATACATATTTTCTTTTTTTGCACATTTTACCCCATAACTCCCGAACCGGAAGTCGGATCTAAATAATATTCTGAAATTTTTTATGGGACCTCAAGACCTTTTATTTGAACCTAAGTTTGTAAAAATAGGTTCAGTCATCTCTGAGAAAAGTTAGTGCAATTTTTTTCACATTTTACCCCATAATTCCGGAACCGGAAGTCCAAATAATATTCACGAATTTTATATGGGACCACAAGACTTTTCATTTGAATCTATTGTTTGTGAATTTCTATGAGAAAAGTTAGAACACATATTTTCTTTTTTCTGCATATTTTACCCCATAACTCCCGAACCGGTAGTCGGATCCAAGTAATATTCAGGATTTTTTATGGGACTTCAAGACCTTTCATTTGAACCTAAGTTTGTGAAAATCGGATCTCTGACAAAAGTTAGTGCACTTATTTTCACTATTTTTTGCACATTTTACCCCATAATTCCGAAACCGGAAGTCGGATCCAAATAATATTCAGGAATTTTATATGGGACCACAAGACCTTTCATTTGAACAATACACATATTTTGATATTTTTTGCACATTTTACCCCATAACTCCGGAACCGGAAGTCGGATCCAAATAATATTCAGGATTTTTTATGGGACCACAAGACCTTTCATTTGAATTTGAGTTTGTGAAAATCGGTTCAGCCATCTCCGAGAAAAGTTAGTGCACTTATTTTCACAATTTTTTGCACATTTTACCCCATAATTCCGGAACCGGAAGTCGGATCCAAATAATATTCAGGAATTTTGTATGGGACCATGAGATCTTTCATTTGAATCTAAGTTTGTGAAAATCGGTTCAGCCATCTCCGAGAAAAGTTAGTGCAAAAAAACGTTACATACACACATACGCACATACACACACACATACACACACAGACATTTTGCGTACTCGACGAACTGAGTCGAATGGTATATGACACTCGGCCCTCCGGGCCTCGATTCAAAAATCGGTTTTCACAGTGGTTGCATAACCTTTCTATATGACAAAGGAAAAAATACAATAACAGATCCAATGTTTTTTCAACGCATCATTCATCTACAAAATGACATCATAATAACATTATTAGTCACAACATGAATAATAATTTCTTTATTTCTTTATTTCTCTTGGAGCAGGGAAAAGCCCGATGGAGATGAAATTTGGCAATCTGTCTCTCTCTCTCCAGCAGGCATAAAACCTCCTCATCATTTGTATCAACAGATTACAATGATCCAACAGATACATTTGGGCTTAACACTAACAATTAAAACTAAATCTATAACCCTATCTATAACTAGTTGATGACACTAAACATTGCAGGGCAGTAATAGCGCTCTTGCTTAAAAGGTGAGAGAAGAAAAAAGTGGGTAGGTAAATGTTATATAAGGGTTGGTGAGGGGGTGGGTTGGTAAGCGAGAGTGGGCTAACGACGGTGTTAGAATCGGCATGTAGATCTAATTAGTGACCAAAAAGATGGTGAAAGACAGAGAAAACGACGGGGTTAGAATCGGCATGAAGATCTGGTTAGTGATCGAAAAACGGATGGTGAATGACAAAGAAAAAGTAGAATGGACGACCGAGTTAATTTAGACGAGCGAATCTAGTTAGTTTCCAGTGGAGGTTGTGAAGAGGCGGAGTGGGAAAGATCACAATAATCCAGCAGATACCATGTCATATACTTATTACTGATAATTAAAACTATCCCTATTGCTAACCTCAATACTCAAGAAGTAGATAAGTAATTCAGAAACGATTTTTTCACGGTGTTGTGAGATAGGTGAAAGTCGAACAAGTGAGAACATCGATTAAATAGACGACGCATACTAGAAAACTGTTCGTTATAGCCGTAATTAGTGCGAGCAGATTGAATTCTGAGAAATGGATGAGATCGGAGATTGCGAAAATTAATAGCTAGGTTCAGTTTATGTAACAATTCGGGGCAGTCAGTTTGAGATTGTAACAAATCCGCCACGAAAATAGCTCTACAGATGTCTCGACGTACGGATAACAAGTCTAAATCGATAAGTTTACAGCGCTCACTATAGCTGGGAAGGTTGTTGGGATCCCTCCAAGGAAGACTGCGAAGGGCAAACCGAATAAATTTATGCTGAATAGCTTCTATGCGTTGGATGTCGAGTTGATAATATGGAGCCCAGACGACTGCAGCATATTCGAGTATAGAGCGAACCAGTGCACAATATAGTGCTTTAAGACAATATATGTTATTAAAGCTCTTTGTAATGCGAAATATGAATCCTAGCATTTTGGAAGCCTTAGAGATCGTATACTCTACGTGATTCTTAAAATTAAGTTTTGAATCCAACAGAACTCCTAAGTCCTTGACAGTCGATTCTCGTTTGAGAATAGTCTGGGAAATGGTATAGTCGAATACAACTACTGTGCGTTTACGTGAGAAAGAAATTACGGAACATTTTGAAGCATTCAAGACCATTCTATTGAGGTCGCACCAACTGGAGAAGATATCTAACTGTTTCTGCAGGAATCTGGCATCTTCCAGGTCTTTAATAGGATGATACAATTTAAAATCGTCGGCGAATGATAGTTTTTTACATTGCAGCGCGAGGTTCAAATCATTCAGATACAGCAAAAATAAAAAGGGTCCGAGGTGACTTCCCTGAGGTACCCCCGAGTGAGTTAGGAAGGGTGCGGCAGTGCAGTCACTGATTTTAACTATCATAGTACGTTTAATCAAATAAGACTAGATAAGAAACAAGAACTATAATAACAACAGCTACAACAACAGCTAAAATAATCTCCCACCTGGTAGAATACTTCTTGCTGCAGCTAAGGATCGATTTTCAGGACCACCTACAAATTACAGACCTACAATTAATTTTAAAAGAGGAGCGACAATCAATCCTTATCGAGAGCACAACCTGCAACTAGCGATGCCGAATCAAATGTCTGCTGAATGTTCGTCAACTGATACGTGCGTGGCGTGTCGTGCTCAACATTCATGTTTTCGGCAATTTTGACGCATCACCCAGAAGAAGAGAATAATGACAATATTATCATAAGTCAACAATCATGTTCAATAAGATCTCCTCATCTAGCGTCGTCGACAGAAATCGTAGCATATTGTCAAAATTTTAACCGTATGAAGAGCGCACTTAAGATTAATGAAATCCATAAAAATATTTTAGGGTGTTCATATGGAATTATTCTAGCAACCGAAACTAGTTAGGATGAAAGCGTTAACAGCACGGAAGTATTCGGAAACATTTACGTTTTCAGTAACGATCGTAAATTCCATATATCTGATAAAAAATCGGGGGGAGGTGTTCTTATTGTTGTTTTAGCAGAATTTGGCACCGAAATGATAACCACTACGAAATTTAAAGAATTTGAACACGTATGGGTAAGAATTCATTTAGCAGGTGAAGCACATATTTTTGTTTCAGTATATTTTCCTCCTAACAATGCCCAAAAAGACACATATGAAAAGTTTTTGCATGTTGCTGATGAAATCATGACTGAAGTTAAAGTTCATATATATGGAAACTTTAATCAGCGCAATATCGACTTTATTCCAGACGCTGAAAATGGTAGCATTTTACTTCCTCTCGTTGGAGAGAATGAAACACTTTATAACTTATTCGACAAAATATCCTGTTTAGGTCTTAATCAAATTAATTATGTATCGCATCGCATCTACTGTATCAACTGCTACTGACCTAAAATCCTGCTCGAGAATGATTCTGCACTCAGAAAAATATTATGGTAAAAGTTACTATATAGAGGGCCAACCTGACCATGCGAGTATAGTGGTTTTCAGCCGACTATTAAATCAGATGATTTCAACAATAGTCAAGTTCATGTTTACTATAAAGGGTATCGGCTCTAGAATAGTAATATTGAACAGTATATTGTATGAATAACTAATACGATTGAGATGGTTAGGCTAACCATGACCGAATCTTTATTTACATTGTAGTTTTCACTATAACCAGAGCAGAGAGGTATTTTTGACATTTCACTTCTAGTTATTTCGAAACTAAAGGCAGTGGTTGATTCAACAATGCTGAAGATCAGCAAAACATGAGCTAATGTTAAAAAGTTTCATGAATTTGAATTCTAGAACAAGAACAACAACATAGTTTCATTGAATTCTATTTTATTTTTGCATCAAATCAAACGATGATGTGCTTGGTGAAATATTGATTATCACCGTAGACATGGAGCAGCATTGCTTGGTTGCAACTGTTGATCCCAGGCTCTGTTCGGTGAAATTTTTCCTGAAGCAGGAATGGGCAGCATGGAAGAAATTAATAGTCAAGTCCAAATGCAAACCTCAATACCCACCTGCCATATATTATTATTTTTTCCGTCGGATTCGTGCGATTTGAATCCGGGAATCGGATGATGTTCGTCGTTCTCATCAATCGCTTGATGTTGTTTCTACAGCGACCGATAACGAATAATAAAAATTATACAGGACGTCGATTTCACTAGAAAACAGCCGTTACCGGTAAAATTGTTGAAAAATTTAATTTCAACGACGGAAACTAGTAAGGCTACAAAATTTACTCACCTGCAAGACCTTCCAAATTGCACAATATACATTTTTTTCAAATCAATCACTGATGTGTTACGAAATTGTCTGCTGTATTGTAACTTTATGTGACAATAACAAAGTACATCCGTTTATTGACAATTTGTATAGTCAGCACAAATGAAAAACATAGTCGGTTAAAAAACACTATACGATAATGTGCTTACTACATAAATTCTGTTGATATGGACTACATGAATAGTGTTTTCAAACTTCATAATTTCTTTTAAATCATGTATCTATTTATGGTAACATTATTATACTGTGGACATATTTACATGGTAGCGATAACCATTTAGCTCCTCATATATATCAAGGCTCGAGAGCAATTTCACCTTACTAGAAATTGTGATTTTAACTATTTGTTCTTATATTTGAGATGACTACCATTGTCAGGATGAGCATGCCAGAAAAGTCATAAATACAAATAGTTTAGTCAAGTCGTAGTCCTTGTTGTCTAGTAATTTATACAATACAGATGGTGAATAGTCATATATCATGATTGATGCTACTATTTAAGCGTATAGTTGAAATGACAATGGAAAACCGGCTACGGTTACTATGGTATTTTGCTCAGTGTGGCGATGACGTAGTCTTTTTCTGGTCGCGCGTGTCGGTTTATCAACCGGGACAGCACGTCGGCGTTACCGATCTTATCAGTGGGAACGTACTCGATGGTGAAATCGTACAGCAGTAGAGTGAGGACAAAGCGCTGTAACCGGTTGGCCATGTATACCGGTATGCCCTTCTTGGACCCAAAGATTCGGAGCAGCGGAGCGCGGTCAGTCTGCAGCAAGAAGCGCCGTCCGAAGATCATTTTGTGAAACTTGGTGACGGGAAAGATGATAGCTAGACCTTCACGATTTGGTTCTGCTCTGCCTTCGTAAGAGCTTCGGGAAGCATGCTGTACTATTTTGATGAAGCCATCTGGGAACCTGTGACTGATTGTGGCTCCAACACCAACTGACGATGCGTCAGCAGAAGCGATGATCTATTTCTTCTGATCGTAGTGCGTTAGTAGAAGATCTGAGGTGAGAATCTGCTTGAAACACTCGAATGCCTGCTTGCACTCCGTTGTCCACTGGAACTTCGATTGCGATTTCAGCAGTTTGTCCAGCGGGAAGCGAAGCATTCGCATGTTCGGGACAAACTTTCCGTAATAATTGATCGCCCCAATGAAGGAACGTACACCGTGAATGTCAGTGATAGGCGGAAGCTGCACTATTGCCTCGATTTTCACTGGATCTGGACGCGATGGTCAATAATGTAGCCCAGATATGGTATCAGTTTCTTGCCGAAGGTACATTTTTCGGCTCGAATGGTGAACCCAAAATCCTGGATTCACTAAAGAACTGATTTTAGGTTGCGATTGTGAGCTGCTTCTTCTTTACCGCCAACGATCACGTCGTCGAGATAACCGGAAACTTTTTCCAACCCAGCTAGCATGGTGTCGATGAGCTGCTGGAAGATTCCAGGTGCTACCTTTACACCAGGTGGAAAACGATTGTAATGAAACAAACGACGGTGTGTGTTGATGGTGAGCAGATGACGAAACTGTTCGTCGACCTCAACTTGCAGAAATGCATCCGAAAGATCGATCTGGCTGAAGACTTCGCAATTAGCCAGCTTAGCAAAAGTGTCTTCCGGAAGGGGGAGCGGGTATTGGTGAGGCTGAAGAGCGGAGTTGAGTCCTGTAGAGTAATCTCCACAAACACGAATGGCACCATTTGCTTTGCGCACTACGACGACTGCTGCTGCCCACTCCGAGTAGTTGACCGGTGTAATGATGTTCAGCTACTGTAACCGGTCCAACTCTTGATTGACTGCGTTGTACATAGAGTACGCAACCGGGCGTTTGGGACAGAAAACGGGCTTGCACTGCTCCTTTAGGTCTAACTTCACCTGTACCTTACTGCAGAGCCCGAATTTCTCACTAAAAACTTCTGGAAATGCAGAACTAAGCGCTACGCTGGAAGTCGAAGAACTAGATGCCTGGCAGCAAAAAGTATCCATTGGCACGGATCATAGATCGAAGCTATCGACCAAATCATGTCCGAGAAGTTGAAGCTGCTTTTTATTTACCCGGATAACTTCGCTGCGAGTGTTTCCGCCGATGGTGAAAGCGAAATTCACCTTCGAGAGGCAAAATGTTCCCAGATGTTCCGGATAATTCAGTGGAGGAATAAAACATTCAGCGGACTGTAACATGGAAATTAATTTTCTTTCGTGCGTAGTAAAAACACATGATCACTTTTCAACATTTGGTATCTTCTTCTTTTTTCTCGTACAGGAAACGAATGTATTCGACATATGCAATGCTGCCAACCTAGCTTATTTCAATTTTGCACTGTCAACCAATAATAATCCAAATTAATGTTAATATTTTAAAGTTTATTTTTGCTCCTAACATATTCCCCTCTTGGGCTCTGCACAACACATGTCATTGTCTACGATGGGAAGTACTGCAATCTGTGTGGTTGGTCTGCAGTACTCTCCGGAACTGGTGCGAATCATAACTACACGGATCACTCCGTCCTTTCCTGGATACATGTTAACAATACGGCCTAGTCTCTGTGTGGGTATAAACGATTTTATAATAATCGGTGCATAGCAAGCCATGACTACTACGGTAAGTACAGCTGCGCTTGATTATTCCAAGCACTCAACTGCTACCACGATTTCGATACGGGCGTTAACACAGGTAAGAAGTGTTTCGGCATATCTCTTGGGGATTCCTTTTCGGTGGATATTAAGATATTCACAGTCTCCAGCTCATAGAGGAGCATTGTCCTCCTTTAAAATGACCATCATTCCAATACGAATTACAGATGGTGTAGTATTTCACTCCAGCCTCCCAAAGACCACCTTAATGGGGAGCCTTTGGAGGATTAAAACTCCAGTATATTCTTCGCAATTGACAAAAATTGTTCATCTTCTTTTCCAATATTCGGAAAAGGGTCACAGGTCACGTAATCAGTTAATTGTCTATTTGCAAAAATATTTTTTTTTCCGTTATCTGAGAATAACTCTGCAACATTTCCTTCCCTTCCCACAAAACGTTGTAAAGCAGCCAAGAACGAATCCGTCGTCATTGAAGTAACCAATTCAATACGTATTGCCTTTGTACACATGCATACGAAGAGTGCAATATATCCCTTTATCGGTGCCTTCATTCGCCCTTGCTTAAAAAAACTGCACTGAGCTAAATTTTCTTTTTCACATTATATGATATTCTAATGATTTTGCACTATTAGCATTTCCAATAATAGTTACAAGATGTGTTCAACATCATGTCAAATATATGAGATAATCTTATGAAACATAAAACTCTTCTTAACGTTATTTTTACAGGATTTCCATATAACGAATGAAATTTCCAGTCTGAGTCAAATTTATTGGCGCGTCTTATAACCATTACTAGATATCCGCACAACATACATTGGAACAATAAATGAAGCGCATATTATATTCACTTCGATTTTATTTAGATAGGTTCATATATACCATATGACTAGCTTTATAAAATTTATTTATATATATATATATATATATATATATATATATATATATATATATATATATATATATATATATATATATATATATATATATATATATATATATATATATATATATATATATATATATTCAATGGAGCTCATACGAATAGCAGATAATCGCCAACTACTACTTTTCTTTGAGGATTCAAGCTTTACTAGTATTCCGTTCGGTAAGGGAGCACCTCATGATATTTGCGAAAGAGAAGTGAGATCCCGAGACTGAAAATAAAAATGAATCTTACTAGACAGATAGAGTAAAGAAATGTACCGGATATATATTTCATGGTCCGTTAACGCATATCCTTGGACGAAGTTGGATGAGCTGTCTTATAAGCGATTTGAAATTACATTGAGATGCGGAATTTCCTGAAAAAAAAATGGTCTGGAGCAGTTGATGAATATCGGGGACACAACTATTTTTTCAGTTTCAAGCAGTACGATTCACGACTTCCATCGGATTTCCATATAAATTATATGGGATATTTTTATATCTTTCATTATGATAACGTCCATTTAGATTTGACGTACACATTAAATAAAGATTATAAGTTTCCATATAATTTCTATGAATTATATTCTGCATATGATTCATATGACAAATCTAATGAATATAAATAAGATTTTCATTTCAGTGTAGAGTTAACGATATATCTGATAGTTTTTCAGTGCATTTCATATAAACGTAGCATGATTTCCACTAAATTTCAACAGTTTTTACACTCATTTTATGAGTTAAGTGTTTATTTTCACGAATTTCATGTGTTCTACAAGCAGTGATAGATCAAATGCTTTGCACATGATGCTAGCATGCAAATTATTTTCAGTGTATGTTTGGTAGTGAGAAAGCAATGTTATTGGCAATAACATTTTCCATGATTAGTATATATGAAGGGCAATAACTTATTGCCTTTCATATGTATCTTTTATTAAAAAACTAAAACCAAGACGCTTAAAATTCCAAACCCATTAAAAACGGTTCTGCCAATCTTGTATGGCAAGAATCCGACAGAAAAAAACCGTTAATAACCGCTAGGCGAAATTCTCTGCCGGAAACGGTTGTTGCATTGTTGCCAGACTTTTGCCGGATTTCTGGCAGAATTCCGGCAAAAATGGCTGGCAGACATAGCCGTCTGGGGGGAAATCTGCCCGCCGCGTACAAGTGGGTTACTAGGATTGAAAGAGTTCAATTACTTTGACATTTGAGTTGTAAATATGGAAACTCAGCAGCGCTGCCAGTTTAATGGAGAACCGAGATGTGCATCAATAAAAGATCGTCAGTGTCTAGTCTATATATTCGTTTATGGTCATGCCTTCCGTCACAGGTTTTGAAATAATTACGGACCCACAAATTTTTCAACAAATATAGATTCTACGATGTGTTATTGTATTAGGGCATATTCAGAAGTGTTTTAGTTCTAGATGAATAATTTATGCCAGTTACAAAATTTGAATCTGAATTTTATAACAAGAAAAACTGGCAGCCCCAGCAGTGTTTTACTCGTGTTTCAAATATACAAAAAATAGAACGGCATCGTAGACCAGTTTTAAATTTGACAGAAGAACTGGCCAAATAAATAAAACTAGAACGGCTTGCTGGGGATACGTTTGTTTCAGCTTCTGCTCTATTATAGATCTTCTATATAGAACTTCTAGCTGCTGAATTTGCTCTTATGATATATTATTTACAATTTTTTTAAGTCCAGAACATTGAAAAATCAATTGTTTATCAGTTTAACTTGATTATAATATCTACGATCTGTGAAAGTTTCATTAGAATATGTTCATTTTTTAAAGAATGGTATGACTTTGTAGAAAATTTGACCAATATTTTTTTACTATAACTTTCAAAAAAAATTCTTTTTCAACGAGAGTCGTTTCAATAGCGGCCCTTACACGAGAATTATTTTTGTCATTTTTAATGATGACTAAGTAACAATGTATTTCAAATTTGATAGAAAACTCGTCATTACTGCACCATACACGTTCATTAAAATAATATTATTTTTAGTAATGACATTTTTAATGACCCGTGTAAGGGCCGCTAATGATCAAATAGAACCAAATTATTTGTTGGGCGATTTTACGAATTCTGATCCAGCTCTGTACGATCATCGCCAAAGTATGAGTAAAAAACAAGTATCTATCGAACTACTACACGAATGGTCAAGATAATGTATTATATAGGTATATGAAAAAAATGAGTATCAAATAATATCCAGAATTTGTTCATAAACAGAAATAGTTCATAATAATAGTACACATTATTATTCAATATTGCATTAATACATAAGCAGATCAAAACCTATCATTCGGTTATCTTGTTGATCGTGAGTTACAGTTCATGATTTTATTTCGTTATTTTTAATACATAAACATCAGAGGAAAATACGCACCATATTAGCACACGCACACAGTCGTATAACAGCAAACTGGACGGGAAAATTCTCTTCATCTGATTCATCTCACACACACTATTGTAAACTTTGGTGAGCTCTGTGGGTTCGTCGGGATGATAATCGTCATTGCTTGCTCAAAGTGAGTTTGAGAAGAGAACAAACTGGACGCCATTGTGAAAATAGAAATTTTGAGGTGAAGTGTAGTATTAAAATTGTGATATTAAATGAAGACTGTGCTAATTAAGGTAAGCAAAACAGTGTTTTGGTGACTTAATTAGTAATGGACAAGCGTAAATATTATTTTCATAATGATGTAATTTGATGTAAATTATTAACGCAAGAAAAATGTGGATAGTGGCTTGTAAAATTGGGCGTTTGTAATAATCTTTTCGTTCATCTTCGTAATTATTACAATGAATTCAACTGCGAAGTGTGTCGATAATTGTGGTAGACAAAAATTATTACATTCTGTGGATCAATTTTATATATTTTTCGGAGGAAAAAGAAATATGAAGATTCTGTATAATGAACGTCCGCCATTTTGTTTTATGTTGGCTTTGTTCATTTTCGGAAAATCAGCCATAATTGTATTTTTTTCTGTAATGAGATTCGTTTTTCCAATGTATGGGTTGTACGAGTGAAGTTCAGCACCAAAGTTTTGGTAGTGGTGTGTGCTTTCTAGGCCGTGAAATAAGATCATACAATAATATGAAAAATATGCCCCGTAGGCAGGCGAGAGACATTCGATGTGTGCTGAGTGTTGAATGTTTTCAGCCAGCTCCAATTTAGAAGTTCGAGGGAAAATGAACGTGATGTCCGTACCATACGGACCATACAATTGTCGGATGGGAGCTACCAGGTTCGCTTGTGGGTTTGGGTGGCAAACGTCGTCAGAAGGGGGTGGTGATTTTTTATGTCGCTACGAATAAGTGTGAGCGAGAACAAAGTACTAACTTCTTTTAAACAGACAAGGACAGCCAAGAACGAATCGCACCACGTCTGCCCGAGGGTACAGCAGCAATTCGATCGCGCTGTACGATAATCTGCAGGAGAAGCTGAAAATTACCAGCCCAAGATAAATCATTGAATGATGTCATACTTTACACCCGTTCCGTTTTTACAGTGGTTTACCTTATTGCTTGGGCCGTACAGGATGCTTGTTGCAAATCAGATGAGCGATTCCATGATTTAGTTTAGAAATTTTATATACACAAAAACTTGTTGATGTGATTCAAAAATAAATTAACGGATGGTTAATTTATCAATAGATTACATAGGTTCTATAAAAAAAACAATTTAATTTTATAACCAAGTATTTCACTCGCAACGTAAAGTGTGTTAAAAGTAGGGTTATAGTTGGACACTTGACAAAAAGAGCAATATAATACTCTTGAAATATGGCGGCGTGACAAATACATTTCAGAGTTTTTAATATTGAATATTATAAATATTTTGATTTAAACTTTGATTCGCCAGGGATTATCATCAGGCTATGTAAAAAAACATATCTACGCAAACATGTTTAATAGACCTTTAAGCAATGATGAGAAATCTCATTTGTTTATTTTTGATTATCTCTACGTTGTTATACCAATCTAGTACTGATAGCAGAAATAAAATTTTGAGTGTCATTCGACGTAAGTATTAAGGTGTAAAATAAAAAAAAAAGGAGTTATTAACAGAAAAAAACTTCGTTTGTTTGATAATATGAAATGTTTACTTCAAATTAATGAATAACTCAAATATGACTATTAACAAATATGCCAAGCATGGCATAGTTATTGATTGAAATAAATTTCATTAGACTTAAGTTTTCCTAGCTATAGAATCGAAAACTAAACCATGCATTTAAAAATCTGTTGAAACCAAATTTAGAATCCTGAATTTGTATTGACATTTTTTTAAATGTTCCAACCTGAATGCTTCCGACGGTGGATCGTCGGTAACACGCAGCCTTCTGCCGTCTCGGTCTGAATCATTTATTACTAACTGAACGTCATGGCGCCAACAATAAGTGAATTGTGCAAGTGTTACACAAAAATGCATTGTTGCTTTTCGTTGAATATGTCAAATGACAATTATGTCATAATTATGCAAAATAATCTGCTGTGATTTTATGGTATTATTTTATTAATGTTATTATCTATGTGATTCGTGCAACACATAGTGCCAGGGCTAATGGGGTTTCAGGAAAAACTCTGTTGTGTCTTGTTTAAATTGAAACGGTGGGATTTTTTCGCAAATTATTCTAATTTTCCTCCGTAAAACTCCATTTCATGAATTTGTTTCTGAATTCTACAATTTATTGTTAAATGGTTGCCTTTCTTTATAGAAAGGTAATGTAATTGTTGGAAACCCAATTTTAGTCGAAGCATCGGAGACCCCTAGTGTTACATACCATTCGACGAGATAAAAAATGTCTGTGTGTGCATCTTTCAAAGATTTATTTACCGCTTTATTAAACCGATTTAGATGAGCTTGGGCTGGATTGAAAGCTACGGTTGGGTCATTGATCGAAATTGAAAATCAACTGGCAGTCAGTTCTGATTCCGGAAATAATGGTATGACATAAATGACAAAACTTAATACCGCTCATTTTTCTCGGATATGGTGTATGTATGTGTGTGTATGTGTCAAATAATCTCACTAGGTTTTCTCGGAGATTGCTGAACCGATTTCAGCAAAATAAGATTCAAATGAAAGATCTCGATTCTCATACGTTACTCCAGAATTTTATTCGGATTCGATTTCCGGTTCCGGAGTTATAGGGTCAGGCGTGTTAAAAATTTTATACCGCTACCTAAAGTGGCAAAACAAAAACAGTGAAATCTTTTCTAAACTGACCTCAAAATTACAACAATCGGTAGCTATATCAGTACGCAACCAAAAAACAAATTCCGGAAGCACCGGAAATAGTTGTCATATATTCTGAAATGGATCTCACTCACTTTTCTTAGCCATGGTTTGACCGATTTCCACAAACAGGTTCAACTGAAAGGTTTCGTGTTCCCATTCAGAATTCTTGAATCCGACTTCCGGTTCCGGAATTGTAGTATAAAGCATGTCAAAACTTTTGTAGCGGCGTAACGAAACACATTAAAAAAAAATCTGAATTGACCTCAGAACTACTTCAATCGGTAGCAATTATCAGTAGGCAGTTAAACAAACTGATTTCGGATACCCTGTTTCTCGGTTTTCGATAAACGACGGAAGATAATGCTCAATACCGGATCTTACACTTCTCAGAGATTGCAGAATCGATATTCCCAATCTTAGGATCAAATAATAAATCTTAAGGTCCTACTAAAAATCTATAAAATATTATAGATGAGAATATTACTGATATGAGAAAGGCATCTATGCACCACTAGGTGAATTAAAACAGGTTTGTTCTAATTCAGGACTTTCGTCAAATGAGATTATGCCCTATGTCGATACTCGATGCTATGTTGCACTCGCCAATTCTATATTATATAAGAAAAATGTCGGAATGGATAAGATAAACTAAACTGAGATAAATTTGATTTTAAACTTACCTCATTAACTTCAACAGTGTTATAAGCGTCATTCTTTTCCATAAATTTCTATAAAATATCCCATAATTTATTTACAGTTCTACAATTTGTATGGTCTTGGTGAAAATGATCGTTTCATGCTTGCTTAATTTTTAGTTTGTTTCCCTCATTGACCAATACATTATAAAGTACATGGTGTTTGTTGGGTCTTGTGGTTATATATCTGTTGACAACCCTAAGAAATAAACGATTATAATAAATCCCTTGATATTTGTTCTACTAAAATTATTCTGTTCATATGTTTTGAAGAAAATGCGCAACAGTACATGTTAAATACAGAATCATGGAGTCACGGATTGTGTTTTGATTGTGCCAAATATAGATCATACCGAATTCGTCATTCTGTATGTTTAAAACAGATGCATATTCATTACTGCTTGCGCATGTACAACGTTTACTAGTTGCGAAGAGAACCTTCAATTTTCTATGCAGACCAAAAATGAACCTTCTTTTATTATAATACTAGTTTGATTAGTGAATATGTTGATGTGTAAATTTTTACTGTTCTTCATTTCCCTCGGTACTATCTACAAAAATCATTTTTTGGTTAGCGTAGGCCTCCGTTTTTTTACAACAATCCACTCGACGGACCACACGGGAGTTGTCATGATCAATTGTTTTCGACGGATCGGAGCTGATGTTTCACTCTGATGGTAGAATAATTATAATTCTAATCAATTTTTAAATTGCTCTGAAATGACGATCTTTTAGGCTTGTCATAATGGTTCATGTTGTAGTGAGGAGAGTTATGAATGGACTGGAAATACATGATATCAGTGTGCATATGCGTTTATTTGTCGCTTGCAGACATACTAGTGTAGTGTAAAGCAAGGTTTCGTCTAGGTATGCGAGATAGGGCGAGTTCTGCTTTGATGTGTTTTGTGTATTCGTTTATGAGAATTCCTTTGAAAGGTTGTGACGACTGGTTTTTCGACTTTGTAAGTGTTGTGCACAGCTTTGCTGTGTGTATTGCTTTCTTTGGATTTGTAAAGTAGGCAAGTTTAACTCTATTTGCATAAGTTATTAGCATTGTCATGGTAAAACCACAAACTGTTGTCTTCAAAGCTCGATTTGATTGATTGCTAGGTTCGTTGGAAATCATTTCAGAACATATTCGTTATACTTTTATCCATGTATATGTAAACTCGCATTATGAACATTTTTGTCTTCAGTTCACCGGTTTTTAGGTCAATACATATTACAAGTGCCTTGTACTGTCAAACTTTCAGTTTCATCAATTGTGTAATTTTAAATCGTTTAAAAAACTTCAATAAATTTGTGCATTTCTGTATAGAGCACGTCTAATATAGATTTATAAGTTTTAAATCAAATTAAATTTCAAATTTAAATCAAAATTTATGGCAACTGAAAAATGAAAAAAAAATCGAAATGATCAGAAATTTATCATTTAAATAATTTATGAATATTTTTTATCGAATACCTCATTTGAATTCCGGTAAGGGTTTTTTATATTCCGAAACTACTACTGGAAATACTAGTACTAGAAACAGACTAACTAGTACGAGAAACAAATTCCATTCCATCGTATATGCTCGTTATAATATAATATGAAGAGCTAGCAATTGAAAAATCATGCGTCAATTCAATGTAGTTTGCTGCTGCATCAGATATTATCTAATCAATTCATTGATTCCAGCACGATTTTAAAATCAGTTAATGTCACATGGACTGAGATTCGTTATTTTATTGTATCAGATCGATAAGTAACACGCGACTTGCGTAGCTTGGTAGTTGGTCATGATTGTTGATACATTTTAAAACGTTTATCCTTACAAATCCTAAGTTTTCGAGAAGATTCAGAAACGATATAGCTGAATTGTTGCTTGATTGTCAGTTGCTCATCGAGAAAAATGTGAAGATCTTTAACGCACGTCGTCCTGACTATTGGAGATCCTTCCAAAAAGTATTCATTCCACTAACAGCTCCAGGTAAAAAATAGTGAAAATGAAATAGTTTTTTTTTCTTCCCTTTCATACGGTTCACTTTACACTAATCGGCAAAGACCAGCAACTGTCGTTGCAAAAAAGCTATATCTTCTAGGCTTCGGATATAATAATAGATCTTAACGTTATCAGTAGGTGATAGACGAGGGCCCTCCAGTGAAAAATTGTTGAAGTACAGTGAGAATACTAAAGGCCCGAGATGGCTACCCTGTGGAATTCCGAACGACGCCATAAACTCATTGGAATCGTGACCGTCGATTTGCGTTGCTTAGCGACGACCTAAAAGGTATGATTGCAGCCATCGATGGATGGTCGATCCGAATCCAAGTCTCTAATTTAGCAATCGTGATATCATCATGTTTTCTTCTGATTGACCAATAGCAGTTCCAGGGTGGCAAGTGACCGGGGAAAAGTTGGGAATTTGATTTCACCGGGAAAAAGTCGCGAATTTTAGTGAAAATCGGAAAAAATATTACTAGCTCAAATATTGGTAACAGTTGTTAGTATCATGATTTTTTTTTCAACTAGTGAAAAGTAAGAGACAAATACTTAATTTTTCATTTGGGCGAGATGTTCAGTAAAAGTTAGTTCAGAACTTATTGTCCCATGCAGATTTTATGTTAAACATTACATTGGAAATCGGGTCAACACCCTATGTCTCGTCCAACGATTTTTAAGGGATTAATAGCAATGTAAAAAACAAATCGGAGCATCAGAGCTTTCTTAATTGTTATCAATAACAGCACAATGATTGCTCATTATGAAAGATAATAATAACTTGGTTGCTTATGTTGGATTTTAATTAAGTTTAAGAATAATTATTCAACACATTTGCAAAATTGATGACAAAGTCTCAAGGTAACACGGGGAATTTTCTTATAAAATTATTCTTTCCTTCCTTCTTTGAGAGCTGGAACTGTATAGTTTTTTCAAAGTCCTCAACTATTCCATAATAGGATCACAAAAACGTTGATATTTATGTAGATGAAGAATAATTGAATTTAGTTTGAGCTTTTGGAACAGATAGATTTTTAACTTCAATAATGTAATGGTTTAAACTGTGTATGGTCGATGTTCCCCACAACAATTGCAGGGTTTACATTGAATTCGATATGAGATCTGTATCCTAACCGATTAGTTCTAAGGTTGTGTAATTGATTGAACTAATCATTGCTTAATTTGAAACTTTGAATGTTATTGGTAGATGATCTGAAACAAAATCAGTTCACTACAAATGTTACACTGAATCAGCTATCATAGCTATCATTTGATTGTAAACATGCTGTGTTTCCAAAATGAGAAGACAACGGTTGTACCTATTGTTTATCGACTAACAGAATACATTTTTTAATTGGTGTACGAACCCGGCGAACAATCGTAACTAGGTTAAAGTCGGGTAGAAATAAATTTTTTTAAATTGAATTTTATTACTTGAGAATTTAATTTTTTTGTCTGATAGGACATTTGGTTTTATGGTTTCCATCCCAATCGGAGCATGACAATTCATCTGAGGGTATCGTTCATTGAAAAGACGTGCTTGTAAGCGAATTACTACAATTTGAACAGCGTATGTCCATTAGATATTAGAGAACCCGGCAAACATTTCTTCTTTTACACGTTGGGTTCGGGTTCGAAAATATGCTTACTCGGCCATCTTTAATGTCCATGTGACAATTTGTTGTACCATGGTCGAAGCCCTGGCAAAGATGATGATGTTGTGTTAGGTAGGCTGTACCATCATGCCGTTTATAATTTGCACTCCGAACTGAGATTTACACTTTCACTCCCAGAAGGAAGCTTTGCACAAAAAACTGAAATTGCGTCCATTTTAAGGATTGTTCTTCATTGATTGATTCGGAAGACATCGGTTATGTGTAACCAAAACCACTAGATGATTATAAAAAGTCTATGATTTTCTTATATGCACTAGTAATAATGTATATTTTCTATTTATACAGCAAGATGCCCGAAAAGTACTTTAATCCTGACTTAGCGGGTCTATTTTATTGTTCTTTTTTTGGACATGGGATATCTGTTTAAAGCTTGAATAAAAGGTATTTAAAAAAAACTAAACTGACGCGATTTGAGCCTTTCTCAAAAACCGGAAGTATTGAAATTGATATATATATATATATATATATATATATATATATATATATATATATATATATATATATATATATATATATATATATATATATATATATATATATATATATATATATATATATATATATATATATATATATATATATATATATATATATATATATATATATATATATATATATATATATATATATATATATATATATATATATATATATATATATATATATATATATATATATATATATATATATATATATATATATATATATATATATATATATATATATATATATATCTTTTCGACAGGGGTAATTTTACTGTTAAATGGCGAATTTTTTACTTAGCTTTGATTACAGATAGGTAAATAACAGCAGAATTACACTGTTACATAAACTCCGTCTTCGAATGCCAGCTCCCGGCATTGTGTTTTTGCTGGATGGTTGTTTCGTTTTTCGATCCAATTAACTAGTGTAAATATGCAAAACATCTCTAACAACACGGAAACCGAAGAACATGGAAATTTGACTCTTTGGATTTCACTTTTTACCAAAAAACTGGCAAATGTTTTGCGTACACTAATCAGTAAGCTCTCCAAATTTCATTATAGAAGGTAACAGATAATCTTTGTTCCTCCCAAGGCTGGTGGACTTGACGGTATTGCACACATCATCAGATACAATCAATTAGCGTTGCAATTTGATTAAGATACGTGTTACAGCTTTAAGCTTCATTATTGAATTAAATGAATAGGATATGGAACGGGTACGAAATAAGATGCTGATTGCATTACACTCCAACATCCAGGATTGGAGAGGTCAGTAGGGCTTAACAGAGCTCTGTTTTATGTTTAATTTTCATACTACTGGCCCTTATTACCAGTATGAAGTGAAAATTATGCGAAGAGAATGTATCCCAATTGGGTTTTACACGATGACAACAAATGAACGGTATATCGAATCCATCTTTGACGTTTATTGGTGGTTTGTGTACCATGGAATACTGTAGAATGAGATAGAATATTGTAGAATAGAATGAAATAGTAATTACTGAACAAATGAGCAAACCACTGATAGCTGTCAAACGATGTTCATCCAGTTTATATTGTGAGGTTGTATCGTTTTCGTGTGGGACCTGATGGGGGAGATGATCTTTAAATGAAATGTAAGAGGAAGTGCCCGCTCCGGACTAACGATCGACCAATAATAAAGTTAAAAGTGGGTTAACAATACCAATTTTATCTCACCTCCATTAGTCATCTCATATACGAAAATCATTAATTAGAATGAGATCTTTTGTATATGTTCGATAGATTGATTTCAAGAGTAAGATGAAATTAGGAGCATTTGATTCGAGTTTTCGCGTCGCTATTATAACAGCAGTATTGAACAATTTTCGAACTACTTTTTCTGCGGTATTACTTCACAGAACCGAAGCAAAGTATTCGATTTTATCACAATTCTTTGATTAAAAGTCAAGTATTCTGTGTAATAAAATGGTGACTCTACTAATGAGATGACTATTGGTACATTAACCCTAGTTAGAATCTATTAGAATATAAATAGTAATGCCATGCGTGTATGTATGTTATTATGTATAAGCTACGTATGTATGTATGTTATTATGTATAAGCTACGTACGTATGTATGTATGTATGTATGTATGAAGGGCTTTTTTCACTTCTCTCTAAGGGACACGCTAATGCACAAGCTGAGATGAAAGATGGAACAATTACAGCTCAGATGAAAGATGGTACAGTTGATTTAACATTTGCTCGGTAGTACGAATTAGAACTATTATTGATTTACTTCATCCCATTTCGGTTGTTCGGTGAGGAAATTGGAAAATGAGTCAACTTATGAATGTTACGAAAACAATAGAACTACTCATTAATCAATCGGCAAACGAAAAAAATTTGTTTTGTTACTTGTGTCATGTGACTGTACATTGAAGAACCTTTTTTAATCCACGTAGTGGTGTAATGCCTTTCTCAAATAACTCATGTTTTCATTAATATTAAGGCAATCTTCAAAAAACTTGTTTTTGAATATTGAATAAGAACCAAAAAGTTTGTTTATGCATACACTAGCATAACATGTTTAATTTTGAACAGTTTTGACCCAAATGAAAAGGAATTGTTTGTTTTTTTTTTGCATAATCGCTCTAAATCACTATTTCAACTTTAAACACATCTCACTCTGTTTTTCCTGTATCGGAAGTGAGATCCGAACAAATGTCAAAAGCAGTCTATTTGTATAGACGTTTTCCCTTTTAGTTCAGTCTAAGTTTGTGAAAGTCGACCCAGCTGTTTCTGAGAAAATTAAGATTTACGTGTTTGAGTTTTCGTCCATTATTTTTGGTACTGCCGGAACCGGGAGCTGAGAACCGGTATAACTAAAATCGGTTTGTTTGGGCAGCTAACAAAAACAGTTTTGAATGAAATTTAGAAGAATTTTTACTTTTTTGCATTATCGCACTATATGACGGGTTGCAATTTCCTGTATTTTTCGAAAAAAAGAGGGTGGATCTGGATAAAATTTTGCATTAACTTATGGAAACATAATACATTTCATTTGAATCTGAGTTTTTGAAGATCGGTTTAGACGTTTCTGAGAAATTTTAGTGATTTTCGGTTTGGAGCACACGAACACTTTTTCGGAACAAGGAACGATGATCCGGTATACCTACATAATTAGATAATTATACGGCTATTTCAAGGTATTTGGCTCGATTTTTCCGTGTCGTATAACTGCACGTTCCTGAAAATGAAATTTTCATACTTATCAGCCTGTAATTGCGGAAATTGGCAATCTTTTATTTGAACCTGAGCTCGTGAAAAGCGGATGAGCGGTCTCTAAGAAAATCGAGTGCTTTTTTAGCGCATATTGCACAATTTACCCTATAACTCCGGAACCAAAAGTCGGATGCATATAAAATTCAATAGCCGGTTAGGGGACTATAAATTCTTAAATTTGAATCCAAGCTGAAGAAAATCAGTTAAGCGGCCTCTGAGTAAATCGAGTGCACTTTTTTGCACATTTTGCCCTGTTACATTTGAATCTAGGTTTGTGAAAATGGGTCAAGTCATCTGATAAAATCGAGTGCACATTTTTGTTACATACACAGACGTTACGTACTCGACGAACTGAGTCGAATGGTATATGACATTCGGCCCTCAGGGCCTTGGTTCAAAAGTCGATTTTTACAGTGATTTCATAACCTTTCTATATGAGAAAGATAAAACCGGTTTGTTTTGAATTGTAAATTCTATATTTTATAGGCTTCCATCCACATACATCAGCAAAAAAAATCTTGTATTGAGGCTTTCCAAATTGTCCCCCTAATTTCATCTTGTTGGTTTGAACATCTGGTACGAATGCCGAGAAAATAACATCAACAATATGAAAGGACGCCACATGATGCATTTCATTTTGGGGTGATCTGATCGGTACAGTCGGCTCAAAACGTGGATACGATGCGTGCCCAAACATCAGTTGTGCTGCTTTCAAAACGCACACCTAGTTGTTTTTCCGGGGGTTAAAGCTGAAGTTTGTATGGGGTGCATTTCCGTAGGCAGGATTATACCACAGTGAAATTGATGTTGCGCATGTTCGATCCTCAGTTACGCCATCTCTTTACCGCGCTTTTCGTATGCTGGTTTCCCCATCTCGTCCTAATGCTTCGAAAAATGAATATGCTTTTCTTCTCGTACCCTACACATGGAGAGAGCTATTCAAACATGGAAGAGGGGTTGCAACTCTAGTATGGATCTCTACAAAACCGTAACGGATTGTAAGGGTAACTATTTTATTTTACTATTGGGGGAATTGATCGAAATTTTCGGATATACCTGATGTAAGTTGTGTATTAGGAAAGCAATCTTTTGTAGTTCGTATTTCAGTGAGAAGTTCTAAAGTTTAACAATTCGTTTCTTTCACTCCATGAAAAAAGTTGTGGAATATTTAGAAGTAAGTTAATATTGAAAGTGTAAACTCATTTTTCGTTAATTTTTGAGCTCAGTTCTTTAATTTATTGTTTAATTGGTATGGTCTAATTCATTTTTGCGTTACATATATGTTCATACAAGCGGGACAAGAAGGTACAAAGTAGTTCCCCAATATAATGAAATATATTTTCCATTTCATTTCACACCGATAGTTTTTGCTTGCAAGATCGTAGTCAACTTGATTTTGTTGATGCTTACTCTGTATTGAAAAAGCCGCCTAGTCTATTCCTAGCACAACACACACTTGGCAGCGATGAAAGCGCGTTGTATCTATTTGCCACATACTAAACTTTAAGCTACCACAGAAAAAAAGGCAATAAGGGGAGAAATTTCCCCGAAACCTACGCTCGACTGGAATTTCGTTTCTTCTTTCATGCATTTTTTTCATTTCTCCTGGCTCCGGTCGTCTTCTTTTCCATTATGCCTGCATGAGACGAGCGAGAAAAGCGACCTGATCCAGACGTCGCTTTCCCCGCCCTAGTCTTTTGGACCAGTATTCCTGTCCGTTTTACTGCTTTTGAAACGGACATGCTCTTCCTTACTTGTTTCAGCTTTAGCTTGAACATGCTGCGATAACTCTAACCGGGATATCCAGAACAGATGAGACCACATTGCCTGTTTCAATCGTGTGTTTTTTGTACTGGTGAAATATAAGCTCTTTTCTTGTTTGATAGGTTGTGTACTGCTTGAATGAATTTTCACTCCCCTTCGGTTTCCGCTGAACTATGGTTCGTAGCGGAAATGTTGGTTAGATGTCTAACGCTTGCTAAGCTCGATGATAACCATTGGCATTGAAATAAGGTTTTCTCTATTATTCATCTAGTCAATATCTAGAACCGGCAAAGAAAAACAATTTAATGAGATATATTGAATTCTTGATTTTTATATATTTATTTTTCGTTAATGAGCAACTATTTCAATCAAATGTTTAAAAACTCAACGCTTACTCTAGTGCATGAGAACTCTTGATTTGAGTTAATTTCGCTCAATCCGATACTCAAATTTTGACATATCGATACAGTTTATGAATTTGAGCGTCATCGATCATTAATTACGCAATACAATGAATTATCACCTTACAAAACGTGTACTGTTCACATGGGTTTCAAATAGTTAATAGTTGAGTTACATGTTACATGTGCATCTATTCGCAAAACCTCTGCTATTGTAATAAATTTACTAATTTCGTCTGGATGCTGAAGCCCAACACAAACTGGATTTTACAATACTCTGCCTTGACACGAATGCTGGTGTTCAAGGCTCAATACGATCTACATGATAAGGGGTTTGAACATTATTGACATATGGCTTAAATAGGTATCAAAGTTCACAATCCGTACAGTGACAAAATAGTTTATATTGAACTGTCATGCAACTAAGCAGTAGAAAACTACTAGACTACTACTTTTTCTGGGTAGCGTCGAAACGCAATGATCTACAATTTTGTAATCTAAGTAAAATCGCGACTTTCACATTACATAAATATCGCTACCAATTTGAACAATGATATTTGTTAAGATCAAAGTGTCACTCATTAGTAACTCAGATTAATAGTAGTATAAAAAGATAAATTATTATAAAATGGTTTAAATAACGGGCACATAATGACATTTGATTTAATCCTTATGTCGATAAACTAGAGCCTACTACGTATAATCCTACGTACGTTCTGCTGTGTAAGAGTTGAAATGATGCAGTCTCTTTCTGTTTCAGGTAGAAGCCATTTGCGTTGCTGATTGCGGACCCAGAAATATTCTTGTCCCCTTCATTTAACTCCTCTTGTTGGCCCCTTTCAGTTGCCTCCTACGTTGCATTTTTCTTCAAATACCGATCGTTTCTCTGTCCTCAGTAGTATACTTAGGGCAAAGCTCACACATACAAACAGTTCTTGCCGTTTTCATGTAAAAACGGTAGGTGTGCAGAGGGTTTTATTTCTGAAGTGTACGTAGTTATACTACACGGCCTCCCTACTGTGATGGAAATATTTTATAAGCTTCATATTTTCATGCTCTGAGTCAGTGCGAAAGAGCAGCTGCAAAGCACAGCAAGAGAGTGGTATGCAGAGGAGAGTAGAGTATTCACAACAAAATCAACAAAAAGTGCTGGACATACGGATAGAAATCGCGTTTTCATCTGCAAATGTATTGTAGGCATATATACATGTGCATTTTTTGCTATCGACTTTTTTTTATTGATCTGCACACCACCCTAGCATACCGCATATCCTAATACATATTCTTTTGCTGTGGGTGTTAACAAGAGATCAGTGATGCCGGCAAACTTCGAACCTACAAAGTGCTCAAACGTATATGATTGCAATAGGAGTAATTTATATAATAATAATAGTCTAATACTTCCAATAGAAATCTGGAAACAGTACAATTGACAGTGCTACTAGAATCAGATTGTGTCTGAAGAGGATATTCTAAAATATTCTAAAAATCCCTTTGCTTTATCCGAACTATGAATGATTAAGTAAATTTTATAGACTCAACAAAAGGGTCATGTTCCTAAAATAATGATAGCTTCTAAATATTGTTTTTGTCCAGAATTTGTTCCTGGAAAACTTTCTAAATCAGTCAAAATTTACAGTTAAAACATGACTGGTCAATCTTGAAGAAATTAATCAGGGGCTAACGTTTTTTTTTATGTTTATTTCTGGAATGGCATGGCAGCCCTGTTTTCTATGTACAAATGTGTTTTCCCGTGTGTCCCGATAATGCTCTTCCCTGCATGTGGTGGTTGCTCCTAGCTCCCCTAATGTAGTTTGTCTGTTCGTGAGAGTCGATTAACCACTCTGCCGCAGCTGCTGTTAGCTGTATTGCTGGTAATCGAAGTAGTCATCATCGCGTCGTCGTTGTTTTTGGTTGGCTTCGGCGTGTTCATCGTCGAAGCATCTACAGGAGAAGAAAAGAAAGAGAAGAATATTGTAGAAAGAAGTGTGAATTCCCCGTGACTACTAAGATATTTCCGCCGCACACATTGTTTGCTTCTATCGCGGGCTTTCAGTTGCGACGAGCATTTTCCGTTCAGGGTGCCATTGCCATAAAACTTAGTGAGTGCTTTAGAGTACGAAGCTGTAACGAAAAGGAACAATTTATCGCGATAGGCCAGAAAATTGTAAAACGCCTATGTGTGCGATGCTTTTTCCTGAAATCGTGTGCCTGCATGCTTGCTTTATAACTGAAGAGTAGCACATACTAGAGAGGATGATTTGGTGCGCTTAAGTGGGTCGCCATTTTCTTCAAGTTTTCCATTCATCGTGGTGGATGGAAAATAGCAATTCCTTTGTGAACCTGGAAAACAAAGTAAGCGAATAATGATTATTGTTTAAATTTTTGGGACTTGTTTTTGTTTTGAAAACATGATTAATCAGAAACCATTTCATTATAAGCAAAGATCGGCACGCGTATGAAATATTTTCGTTTCTCCTCGTTTTGTTATGGCCAATGAAGCTGCGGTGCAAATACCTTTATGTGGGTCACGTAAATAAGTGGAAGCATTTTTGTACTTTTTCTTCCCACCTCACTTCGTATTTTAATTTAAAATAAGTTCATCGTATTTGTTAATGGTATTACGGAGCAGTCGTCCCATAGTTTTGCAGTTTACATTTTTTTTCTCAAGGCCATGTATATAACCATTTCTATTCCAAATTGTGCATAATGTTATTTTATTTTTGGAATCGATTACACGAATTAACATTGATGATTAGTTGATATCATTTTTTGCAGACAAAAGATTAAAATGCGTCATTGCTACCTTGAATTTAAGCTTGTTCATGTTCTCCCTTGCGATTGAACTTGCAAGATCGCATGTAGGAGGTGACTTTTTTTTACTGTTGGTCTTGTTCATACATTTTCCATAGCCTTCGTTTGCTGTTGGTAGATGGCAAAGCAGTCATTGTACACACACTAGGATGTAAATCAGTTGACAATAGTATGTGTGAGAGCTATGTTAATTGTAGAGGCATTGAGTGGAAAATAAATTAAGAACTTTTCACGATAGTGCGTAGATTTGGTGATTTACTTGATCTACGTTACATGAATGGTGCCAGGAGTAATTAAGTGCGTTTGAGCGAATAAGTCATTTTTATATAGTGAGAATATTTGGAAACGTTTTATCTTATCAGTCCATTACTAATATATCGTTATCTAAGTAGGCCTTCAGACAACTATATATCTGGATGTATGCATTTCTCTTCAGTTTATAGCCTTTTCGTTTATCACACTCGATGTCGGAAGTTACCAGAATATTCAAGAATATTTATTTTCACACCGGCATAACAGGAACAGCACAAAAAATACAAATATTAATAACTCATTCAATAGTTTTTTAATGTATATGAAACTTGAACAAAACTTTCATCTTATTTTCAGAACCAACAAATATAAACAGCAACAACACAATGGATGATGATCAGCAGTTCTGTCTTCGATGGAACAATCACCAGAGCACACTCATCTCCGTGTTCGACACACTGTTGGAGAATGGAACACTGGTTGATTGCACCTTGGCGGCTGAAGGGAAATTCTTGAAGGCCCACAAAGTTGTTCTCTCAGCATGTAGTCCGTACTTTGCGGTATGATTATTCTGCAGAGACTGTACTTAATTCAGATGGAACTAACACAAATGCACCTTTCTGTTAACAGGCACTACTCTCACAACAATACGATAAGCACCCCATCTTCATACTCAAAGATGTAAAATTTCAAGAGCTCCGCGCCATGATGGACTACATGTACCGTGGCGAAGTCAATATCTCACAAGATCAGCTGGCTGCACTTTTGAAAGCGGCCGAGTCCCTGCAGATCAAAGGTCTGTCTGACAATCGGGGTTCGTCCTCTAACACACCATCACAGCAGAAGCAGCAGCAGAGTGAAGCCTCAGCTATTAAAACGCTACCGCCACCCGTACCTGTAAATAAGGTAATTTAGTTTCGACAGAAAAAAACTGCGACCTATACAATGTTTTCTTTTTTTACCGAAGGCTTCAGGTTTAACTATCGAAAATAAAAGGCCTTTGAAACCAGAATTACTCGATTCAGACGTGTCTGGATCGCGAGAAGGCTCTACTAGTCCCACATCCCGAAAGCGTAAAAAAATTCGGCGAAGAAGTGTTGATACCAACAATCTAATAGGTAAGTTTACATTCTTCTTGCTGATTTCGACGTACAATTTTCCTCAGTTTTATGTGCGTAATAAGCCTTGTTATCATATTTGTTCATGTTCTACCTATTTCGAAAATGTTATCAGTTTCCACTGATATGAAGCGAGCAATTCTGCGATCACGTGGTATGTTTTCCATTTTTTACATCTTCGTATTGAATTCAACGACATAATCGAAAGGCTTCATTGACTGGTTTAAGTTTTGATTAATAATCAGTTCCATGATTTCTATTCTGTCGTAGATGATATTTCAAAGCATTTTTTTCAATGTCATTAGGTCGATCGAAAATTCTTTTTATAATTGTTAAATGAACTAATTTCTCACAAGCTTTCCGCCAAATATGTCTGTTAATATAGTTATTTGTGCATTCATGACTTTGTTTTTTTAAATACGTAACGGATTTGAAATAAATCTGTAAAAATAAAAATACAATGAAAGAAAGAGAGAGAGACATCTTTGATAGATATAAATATGTGTTACCAAAGCTTTTATAACCAATATTGTTGATTGAAATAAAAAAAATGGTAAATCTAAAATAAAGTTCAACTTATGCGCGGAACGTAAAAGTGAAATCATATTTCTTGGCATATCGACTACTTGTTCAGGCAGCCATAATCATTACTATCCGAGGGTAACACATTCATTCAACATTATTTTGTACGTCGATTGAATGTTTGTTCCACGTTGTATGGATGTAATTTTTCAAATAAAACAAATGAGACCCGGTGTATAGTTCTACTAAAAACGATTAATCTTTTTTTCATTCTATCATTGCAGATAATCATGACCAGCATTCAAATTCCTCATCACATTCAATGCACACCTCCTTGCAACCACAAGCGTTGGCTCTGACGGCATCGTCAACTGTGGCCAGTGTTCCCGCAACCAACAACGCTGCTACCTCCCTGTCATCATCAGTTACGACACCCTCAATCAGTGCGAATGTGTTGACCACGTCCGCTGCGGCGACAGCAGCTGCTCTAAAAAAGACTGACTCCGTTCAACAGCAGCAAGTTGCCGAAGCTTTAAAGCTACAGCTTGTGAAACATAATCAAAGTCAGCAGCAGCAACAAGCGCAACAGCAACAACAAACACAACAACAGACACATCACACGGACGATGATGAACGTAGCGGAACGGAACAAGATGATGGTCATGGTGAGGAAGACTCGGATGATATGGATGAACCGCAATCTAAGCGTCTACCACATGGGACTGCGGGAACAGTAGAAGGTCCAGATGGTAAAGTAATCAATAAATCTGAGTTAATGATCGAACCAAAAAACGAATACGATGACGGTCAAGACGAAAACGTGGAAGATTTAACGCTAGATGAGGAGGAATTGCTGGACGATCTGGACCAGGCAGGACCCAGTCACGGTGGCGAAGGATCTAGTCAAGGTATGATTTTGCTGTTTTGTTCTGGTAAAATACAAATCTGATTCCTTGTTCATTACATCAATTTTATTCAGCAGGCTATGCACAATGGCAAATGGAACGGGAACAAAGCGAAGCGTTTATGGCTGCTCAGGACGCTGTCGGTGGACAACATCGAGACGCACAAGGTAAGCTAATTTTCCTATACTGACAGTTACGATGCACAAAACATTCGGGATGTAAAAGAGCGTGTGTCACCCACTTTAATTAAATGGACGGTCGATCTCGCCGGATAGAAGTTATGGTGCAATTGCAACACATTTTGTGTTAGGCACGTCTCTGTGTCCTAAATTATACCCATTTCATTATTTACACTTGGTACTTATTGGCGTGCCTATTCCTATGTGCGAGTCATAAAATAAAATGTTTATTAGTCTCGTAAGTTTGATGCTTGCGTTTGGAATTCGTAATGATGATTTTAAAGTAGGTTTTGATCACTACTCAGTTGACACCATCGATAAAGGTACAAACTCTTTTACTCGATAGTTTTATGGATCGTACAGTCTATAATGTTTTTCTCTTTTTATAATAATTTTGCCAATCTGAATGAAGTAAAAAAGTATAGTGGAAAGGCGAGAAAAAACAACCAACCAGTATTATTATCGCAGTCACAACACGAATCATGAAAAACGAAGTAAAAAATCTTCAACGCCATTTTTATGTTCTTTGCTCTTGTGTTCCATGATGCGAGATACGAGTTTTTTAGGGTTAATACTGCGCGCGCAATTCGTTGGCAGTCATCGTTGGCTAAAAATTAATGCCGTAAAATTTCTCAGCACAGGCGAAGGAGCGCCATGTCAAGATGAACGAAGAGAAATGTTTTTTTTTGCATATAAGATTGCACTATGAAACAAACGAGTAGGCGCGTAGGAGGCGCTTGACATTTACATTTATTTATAATGCTTATTGGTATATGGATTGTGGATGCCCTCAAAACAGTGTTCGAGGGACAAATATTGAGCTTCAAAAACAGTTAGTCCAATCCTGTACGAGTCCAACTGAGACATGTGTTCATGAGAAATAGCGTTGGGCATTCATTATAACTCATTATTTGGCTGTAAGATACCTAAAGCCACGAAATAGGAAAGTTTAGCATGCAGTATACGATTCAAAGCTTTTAGCGAAGCCATAAAAAATAACACGTTGATAGTTGTTTCGTTCTTCAGTATTCAACTTCTTACATTTTTGTGTTATTATTGACCTTCATATAAACGATCACAAAGAACCTTGAAGAGGTTATGCGCGCTCGGTGATATACGTGTTTACTTTTTGTAAAGAGGGCGATGCAAATGTATATATGTAAGCAATGCGTTGTTAGTTGCCACAACTTCTGGTTTAAAGTTCAATTCAAGTGCAACATATACTGTCGTTCTGCATAATTGTCTCTTTCTCTCTCTCTGACGTTGAGCAATTGCACAAAATTGCATTCTTTCATAAATATTTGAAAATAATTATTAAACCGGATGATGATTGTGCTGCATCGAAATATTGTGTTGGTTATTTTTTCTCGTCTATATATTGTTGTTGTGTTTTATTAGTAATTTTCAAATATCTATCATTTGAGTACTCATTGGTGATATGTAGCATTTTTTTTTGTTTAAATATTTAGTATTTTGTTTTCTTTGTACCATATCCTCACCTGTTGGCCAAAAGACGGGTCCACATGATCGAAATGCGATATCTAATAATAATCCGCTTATGCTATTCAACGTTTAACTTAAGGTACATCGGAATGGTGACATATGCTAATTGCACTTTCAATTGTGTGTTTCGTGTTTTGGCCTTTTCGATGATAGTAGCATAAATAACCAATGACGAATAGCAAATTATCACAATTTTTACATCATAGTAAAAGTACAAACTATAACATAAAATCTTGCAAAGGTTTTCTTCGTTTGTTGGGGGATGTTTTTTCTTGCTGGGATTGGTTGTAGTTATAGACTATTTTGCATTTACATAAATATTTTCTTTTAATTATTTCTTGGGCGTGTGGTTTAGTTATTTAATTTGTTGACTGCTACTATTGTTAATATCCTAGCATTTAATTTTGCATGTTTTCCTAATATCATTTTATCGATAATATTTTTACAACACCAGAACATACACACACACAAACATTACATTTCTACGATTTATACGTTTAGTTACAATTACTGTTAATCTCGAAGGCTATCGCGGTAGAATTTTCAAAAAGTGTTACGAGACGAAAAAAATATTCGAAACAAGATATCTGCTATAGATAACAGAAACAACGTCACGTAGGCAAAAAATGTATTGAAATATCTGAATTATACGAAACATATCATGTGTGCATTTGTTATGCTATTCTAATATTGAATGAATTGAGCATATGAGCAAAACACTGCCAGATGACTTGGGTCGTATATTATTTCGCGCTTTTGTCAAACTGTTTAAATTATCGCGTTCGTTGTTGTCAAGTGAGTGATTTGGAAACATGGTTAACCAACGGAAATTTTGTTTAGAAAGCGTCGTCTTTTGAATTCTCAAGGATTATTAGCAGCCATCTCGGAGCCACAGTTGGAAGACGAACTGATTGTTTGTAGCTGTAAATTTTAATTAATTTGCAGTGAGGTAACTGAATAGGTCTACAAAAGATACAACCTAGCTTCACGGGCACTATAACCGATGTCTAGCAAAACATCATCATGTACGGAGCATGCATCGAAATGCAAATTAGCTATTCAATTGTTGCTCTGTTGTATCGATTGTAAATCTATTTATGCTGTTTTTAACAACGAGAGTAAGTATACTTCTTTTGCAAAAGTATCGTTGCAGAAGAATTTTTTCCTAGTTTTAAGGTTGTTTATATATTAAGATACCTTAACGACCAACTTGAGTTTTCAGCAGTGATACTCGACGATTGTAAGAATCGGTTCTAGTGAAGTGCGATTTCATTTGCCCAGATTATCGGGTAAACATTTGGGTTTCGCCATATAGTATTGGTTTTACAACCTGGTAAATCATGTAAGTATTATGCAAATGTTTTCAGTTGCAGGTTATTTTGAAATTGAAATCATTGGAACGTAAAAAGGAACAATTTAAAAAAAATTTTATTATTTTTTTCAGAATTTATAAGAAATTTCGTAGTGCACATAAAGCATAGTTTTGACTTGGCTTTGAGATTTCATTTTCATAGTATTGTTTTGGCACAATAACATTAAAAAATGACCTAAAGACAATTCTTCAAAAATTTAAATTTTATAGGTGTAATTCCCACCCATTTAAATACAGAATATCAAATTGAGATTAGAATCAATTACATATTCTACAATTCCATTATATTACAGAATTGTTGCTGAGGTATGAAATTTTTCCTTGCAAAAATATAAATCTAAATTGGATGCCTGTCATGAAAATATGTATTAGAAGCAACGCACATTTGTTTTTTGAGGAGCAGAATATTCAGTTCCTAATTTCAATAGTTCAATACCCATAGTTTTTCTATTCCCGAACATATGAAAAATAATGAAATTTATTTTCCATTATACTATTCACTTCATTAATTAAAAAAATTGCGAGTACTGTTTTAAGTATCTCATCAACTGAGTGCTAAGAGTAGTTATTATAACTTTTAGTGATGAAATCTCTCATTTCATTTTGCGAAACTACATAACTTTGAGAAAAATTCTATTTATCAATATGATCGTTACTAAAGAAAGAATGAAGCGTTACTAAAGAAAGAATGAATTGAAGTGTAACACAATTTCATCTATACTGAATATTACATTTTATGTTGTATTCCATTTGTATACAGGCTAGATTGCGCCCTAAATGAAACGTTTGATTTTAAACATTAAATAATTACCATTAAACAGCCAACTATATTCGCTTTTGAGTGTTTAATCTTTATACTATTTTTGTTGTCAGATCAACAAAAAATGCTGTTTTGACTCTTAACCTGCACTTCCGGTGAAACTCTCAACGGGTGAGCACGTTGCATCATGTTAGTCCGGAGAAAATTCGAGTATTTCGCAAGAAAGAAAAGATTTTTATTCGTACTCTGACGACTCGACGCAGCCACACAGCGAAATTTTCGCTTGTAGTCCAGTGAAAAGAAAGTCTATTGGACTATAAACGAAAATTAACTGGAAATATAGCCTAAGTTGCTGTGCCATCAAATCGGCGTCATCACAAGTGAGGTGACGCCAACCAGAAAGAAGAAGAAGACTTAACCTGGACATTACAGAAAAATATTCATTACTACACCTAGTCAAGATGTTAATGAAAAGGTGAACACATCAATACACAAATATTTTTCTGTGTTAGCGTATTCTTACTTTATTTTTCTTGAGCCTGGTGTAATCAAAGCAGAAGCATTGCAACAGAATTGCTGCTGCGATTGGGTAACATAGCCATTCATCGTTTAAAACAGAATATTTGACAAAATATCAAATCTAATAAATGATTTGTGACAAAAGTATTGCATTTAATATTTCGACACCTTTTTTCGCCCTATGGCAGAAGCAATTTTCATAAAGCTTTAATGGACTGCTCTTTACTGATGAGCTTAATTTCTACTATAAAAATTTTACAAGATAAACATTGGAAAGCTTAAATTTGTGCTCTTGAAAATTTTCCAATAATTGGGGAAAAACCCTCAAAATGCACCAGTATATGGATTCATTAATGATTCGTACCACTTCGATATTTTCTGGACTAATGGATTTAAACTACTTTTTTACAACACAATTGCGAACTTCATATTTTTTAAAAATTTAAAAAAAAAAATATAAATGGTGTTAAAACATTCACATTTCGCTAAAATAATGTAAATGTAAACATTCGCCCCGATTCTGAATTTCGTTCGAATCGGATTATTTCGATCGAATGCGGAATTTTGCATTCTGTATCCCGATCGAGTTCGAGTTTTCCATACAAAAGCATCACTCGATTCGATACTTGAACTGTCACCCCGATTCTGCAATCCGACGGATTTGTGATACGAACGATTCTATTCTTTCGTTCGAGTTCGAATTTTGCATTCTTTATTCCGTTCGATTTGTATGATTCGTTCGGAACACTTGAAATTTCGAACACTAACTGTCAAAGCTATCAACATTACTTACACGTTCTTTTTCTTTTTATATTCATTTCTTGGTAAAAGAAAACGATCACACTTGTACAAACAAATTAGAACGATTCTAAACCGAACAGAAGTAATACGAACGCAAGTCGATCGAGTAATGTTCGAGAATTTAACAACTCGAACGAATGATATTCGAGTTCATACCCAACTCGAACGGAATGCAGAATGGAAATTGCACATTCGATCGGAATATTTCGAATCGATCGACGTACAGAATAGGGGTGTGTTTGTTTACTGTTCGCACTCTTTGACACACCCCGATTCTGCATTCCGACGGATTTGTGATTCGAACGAATCTTCCACCCCTATTATGTACATCGATCGATTCAAAAAATTCCGATCGAATGTTCAATTTCCATTCGAGTTGGGTAAGCAGAGATATCCATCTCCTCTGTGTAACGAAGAGCAAGCAATATTTCTCCCTTCGCACTGACAACTTCAACGAGAGCTCTTCACCCCTATTCTGTACGTCGGTCGATTCGAAATATTCCGATCGAATGTGCAATTTCCATTCTGCTTTCCGTTCGAGTTGGGTATGAACTCGAATATCATTCGTTCGAGTTGTTAAAAATTTCGAACATTACTCGATCGACTTGCGTTCGTATTACTTCTGTTCGGTTTAGAATCGTTCTAATTTGTTTATACAAGTGTGACCGTTTTCTTTTACCAAGAAATGAATAATATAAAAAAAGAACGTGTAAGTAGTGTTGACAGCTTTGATAGTTAGTGTTCGAAATTTCAAGTGTCCCGAACGAATCATACAAGTCGAACGGAATAAAGAATGCAAAATTCGAATTCGAACGAAAATGTAGATTCGTTCGTATCACAAATCCGTCGGATTTCAGAATCGGGGTGAAAAAGTCGTATATCATAGAAAGCCGAAACTCAGAAGGCCGATTCTCTCAACGGGAAAACGGGTCTAACATAATTGATATATTTCGGCCTATTATGCTTCGGCTTTCCGAATTTTCGGCTTTATGTGGTAGGCAATAACATCGTCGGCCTTATATATTTCGGCCCTTTCGTATTTCGACCTTTTTTTAGTCTCCCCTGGCGATGAGTGTCGATAATTTTTTGTGAATTTTCCAAAAGCCCAGAGTCTGCTTACTTTCTCTTTTATCAATTACCCAGTCGTTTCCATGTTAATCCTTCAGCTCTATGAAAAGATACAAGAAACCTTCGACTTCTAGTTTGTACTGAAAAATAAATTAAATTTACATAATCGTGTCACTATAATCGAAAAATTAACTGTCGCTTATGTTATTTGTGCCCGCCTCCGAACAACTACATGCAAATCTTGTTAAAAGTTTCAACTCGTGTAAGTTTAAAATAATAATCCGGTTACTTTTAAAATTTTTACCAAGTATAATGATGGTTGTGAAGTTTATAAACTGGTCTGCCATCTGATTGTTTTTTAATATTAATATTTTTATTACTTTCCAGAAAATATGTCAAACTGTTGTGAGTATCGTTACTCCACAAGTTTAAAATTACTCATATGAACAAACAATTTTATTTTCGGAACATATCTTCGATCCCAAATTTTCGCTTTACTTCTATAAAATGAGGAACGTGTCATTGCCATAAGGATTTGACTAAAATGTGAATAATTTAGTTCAACATAAAAAATTATAGGTCTTTTTATAGAATGTGTTACTGTACAGTAATAAAATGATTACTTTCTAATACCACAACAATCATTTGAACATTGTCACTGTTCGATTAATGATATCCATAATGTACGAATACGTGTTTCGGGAATTTCGTGCTTTGACACTGCATATGGTCATATGTAATGACCGAAACACGTATCTGTAATTATAGGGGGTAAATATTGAGTATGCAAATAATTGTAGTGAAAATAAAGAAAATGAAATTATTTGTGTATGTAACAAAACTAGTCCTTTAAAAAGCATTATATCAAGAGCAAGAAAGCAATAAGTAGTTTATTGATTCAAAAAGGGCTAATTTTAGGTCAAACGATGTGAAATTATACGAATAACTACGAGCATGTGCGAGTTTTGATGTCGGTTATAGAGGTCATTTACCTCTTCGGGCAAGAAAATTTGGGAATCGAACCCAAGTGTACTGTGAGGAAAGCATCGACTTACCCATCACGGTATACATGTGCATGTTTTGTTTGGTTGTATTTTTTTTATTCTATCGACCTGACAAAAAATCCGTTTAGTGAATAAGCTGTTGTAGTAATTTATTTTTTAAATGCTTTGCTTAACCTAAAATGTTGCATATTCGTTATGCTGAAGGAAATGTAGTACATCGTTCCTAAATCATAGTTGATTTGGAACAATGGGTAAAATATTCAATGTTTAGAATGTTAAGAATACATTGTAATCTTATTTTTACATTTGGAAACTTCTGTTCTGCACTGGAATTCAGATCATAATTCAAGCGTATACGTGTATTGATAGCTCTATTCTCCTGTCGTTTTTTGATCGATTTTATTTAGGATTCCTCAGCTGTAATCGAATGAAATATATTTTTCGGATACATTGTATATATCCAGATACCTTGGACAATGATTCGAGTAGCACAAAAAGTAGGAAAACGCAGTCAATGTATGCTCGAACATACAATGTCAAATACGTGCGTGAAAATAGCAGTACTGCGAACCCATACAATTAAGAGAGGGTCGGGTTTCGGGTATTTGTACTCGAAACCCGACTTGAACCCGAACCTGACGTGTATTGGTCGGGTTCGAGTACAGAAATAAATATGTCTGTATGGGTCGGGTACGGGTGCCAATTTTTTCATTTTTAACGGGTACGGGTCAGGTTCGAGTTAACCCATTACAACCCAGGGGTTATCAAATTTGAACCAAATTAGCAGACGTCATCAATTCCATCTTGTTTGGTGTTGAAGATGTTGGGAAATCACTATGAAAAATCTTTTCCAAACGAAATTATCCTACGTATGATATATCATACGCTGGGTCTATACAGTAGCAACGAAATTATAAGAGATATGTCTATATTTTGAGAGTGGTGTTTATATGTACGATTCAATGTCTTTCAAATAGTACCGGTAGAAGTACTATCGAAAATGAAGACACAATATAAGTTGAAATATTTGGTGCATTTTGTCCAAAATATACCTTCATTTCGCTTTTAAGCGGATTGTTGTTGATAATATAATTATTTTTATATATTGTATTGTAAGCTGCAATAAACAATTTCATTTGTCGATGCCTTACACTCAGCCTATCTAAGTTCGATACGCAACCCCGCGCACAGAGTCAGTAGGTTTTTCTGGCCCGAATTGGTGAGTTACCTTAAGGTTAAAATCTGTTTTATCGAAAATAAAAAATAACTTCATTTGTTTCCATTTCTTCATTGTTAGGAAAATGGATTACCTACATGTGTTTAAATGATATTTGGGATATTTGTACGATTTGCTTGAAATATCGTAAGCTCATTCGATAGTTTTTCCAATGTTTAATAGGTTTTGGAGGTATTCATACTTTCTTTTCTAAGCTAGCGTTCTACTTCTTATTCACGTGTTCATCCCTATCTTTATCATTATTATTTGCAGTCATGTTTTTGAATATTCCACATTTCGAAGATATAATAAAATGTATTTGATTTGCTGATGGCAAGAGATTTTTGAAAGACTTAATCAGAAAACTCTGGTGCCTGAGATTATCAGTTAACAATATGTTTTGGAAAAAATACTACTGTAGTATACCACCGTATGATATGAAATTCACACGAATATGTTGCTTACTTTTCTTTGGCCATTTGTGTGGACTTTGCAACGTTATAATACAAATAAAACGTTGACACTAGAGAACAATTTTAATATACAAGGAAATTAGAAGTGTAAACTATAAACTAGTGCTCTAGTAAAGCTGTTAGGTATTAAACTTTTGAAGTAAACATGTATAAAATACAGGAAGTTTTGCGTATGATATATCATACGCTAGGACATAATGGGTTAAAAATATTGGTCGGGTTTCGGGTCGGATACGAGTGAATATTTTTAATTTTTTCAGATACGGGTCGAGATTGGAAGAAAAAATTTATCGGGTACGGGTAAAAGTTTTTCATTTTTTATCGGGTACGGTTCTGGTACGGGTATGAAAAAATGCTTTCCCGACCATCTTTAATACAATTGACATGATATGTTCAATGTGATGCCGTGCGTAGCTGAACTGAAGACTGAATTGTGTGTGTGTGTGTGTGTGTGTGTGTGTGTGTGTGTGTGTGTGTGTGTGTGTATGTGTGTTATTCAAATGAAAGGTCTTGTGGTCCCATACAAAACTCCTGAATATTATTCGGATCTGACTTCCGGTTCCGGAATTATGGGGAAAAATGCGAAAAAAGTTGTGAAAATAAATTCACTCTTTTCTCAGAGATGGCTTCAAATCAAATCAAAAGTTGGTGGTCCCATAAAAAATTCCTGAATATTATTTGGATCCGACTTCCGGTTCCGGAATTATGGGGTAAAATGTGCAAACCGTTGTGAAAATAAGTGCACTAACTTTTCTCAGAGATGGCTGAACCGGTTTTCACAAACTTAGATTCAAATGAAAGGTCTTGTGATCCCATAAAAAAAACCTTAATATTATTTGGATCCGACTTCCGGAGTTATGGGGCAAAATGTGCAAAAAAAATGAAAATATGTGTTCTAACTTTTCTCATAGATGGCGCGAAAACCTACAAGGTTAGGTTCAAATGAAAGGTCCTGAGGTCCCATACGTAATTCCTGAATTTCATCCGAATCCGACTTCCGGATCCGTCAATATAGGGTAAAGTGTGTTAAAAATTTTACTGAAAAAGACGAAAAACCGTAAAAAGTTTTCTATATCGACCTCGAGTCTTCTCCAATTGATAGTTTTTATCAGAAGACGGTCAAACAAACCGATTTCGGTTATTCTTTTAAGAATCGAAGAAAATTATTTTGAAGACTACACAGTATTATATATGATAGTATGATTGATATGAGAAAGGCATCATTACACCACTAGGTAGATTAAAACAGGTTTTTTTACCATAGTGAGCAGCTTTTTGGCAATATGGCATGTGGCCATCTGATAGTCATAGGTAACAAGTGATTTGCACGGTATTCTTGTATCCTGACCGAATGTCACATAAGAAGGTATAGGCCTCCTCAAACGCATGCGTAACAAACGTACGCCATTTAGAATACCTGGGAAAACGTTCTTCCACTTTTCTTTTTCGATGGAGAGAATCTCTCCGTACTGGGACATAGTTTTGCGAATATAAGGATCGATGACGCTTGAGGGGAGATCATGCACACGCACTTTTATAGTACTATCTTCCATATATACTGGTATGTTGTTCCTCGTTGACGACACATTCAAATTCGGCATCAGAAGTTAAATTTGTTCGCCCTGGTTTTCGGCATCGTCGGATGCCGGATCGGAAATGGTGACAGGTAGCATTTAGAAGTGGTATGGACGAAGTGGCAAACTGATTTGAACGATCCATTGCGATTCCAACGTCGCCCTTTTCCTCCTGTAGTTCATTTTGATCGTAGCTCTGGAAAAGTTTTGGATCGACCAGTTCTGGAGCTCGACAAATAGTGTTGTAAAAGATATGGGAATCCATTAGCCAAATTCCTAAAGCCCGATTTGATATTAATGATCAAATGTAAACAGAGTTTACTTGTGTTAGTAATTTGTGTATTACGTACATTTTATTTGGTACGTATGTCATAGATCTATGTATTTGAACTGCATATCAGTTCAACCAGTTTATCAAAGTGGCTTGAACGATAGAATTTGGAAAAATCTTTTTTAGCAATAATCCATTCTCAAATTAATGTTAAGCTTAACTTTTTAGATGAAATATCAGTTTCGATCAATTTTTCACCAATGTTTGATGGAAAATTGCTTGTATTTTATGAATGTATATTTTTTATTCCTTAATAAAAAAAAGTTGGCTACACTGCTTCAATGCATCTGTGTATTAGATCGCACTACACAAAATAAACAAAACTTAAATTATAGGTTCCTATTTCGCTGGATTACTAATAGAAGCTACGTGAATCTTTATTTCGCAATGATTTCTGCTAGAGAAAATCCATATAGGAATGTGTTCGTTGCTAATAAAAAGTGTTAGTGGAAGTGAGCTGAAATTGAAATAATTTTTCTCGCGCAGTTTTCAGAAAAACGGAAAAATTTTAGACTAATACCATGATTCTGAATTTCGTTCGAATCGGATTATTTCTATCGAATAGGAAATTTTGCATTTGTATCTCGATCGAGTTCGAGTGTTCCATACAGAAGCATCACTCGATCGAATTACAGAATGCAAATTTTCACATTCGATCGAAGTAATCCGATTCGAACGAAATTCAGAATCGGGATGTAAGATTTTCGCTTTTCTTGAATTGCAACTCTAAGCAGAATGAACTGATTTGTTTATTTTTCAACCATATGGAAGATTTATTGATTAAAATCAGGGAAAAAAGAGGCGCAAGAATTTATTTTTACGCACCCATTGTGGACATTATTTATACGCTTGCAAAGTGTCTTGCTCCTTAACTTCGGTGGCATCAACTTCCAATGCTCGGAAAACCATTGAACGTATGTTGTCGATTTGAACTGTCCGTCCAGGCTTCATGCGCATGCACGAATAAATTGTTTGTTCACTGCTGTTTTAAAGGATTGGAAGGTACTGAAATCCAAAGGCTGTAGTCGGTGGGAATAGTGAGGAGAAAAGGAAACAACATGAACCCAATTAGCGCAGAAGAATTCGAGAACTCTACATAATTGTAGAGCTAACACTCACGCCATCTCTGAGTAACGCAGGTGTTGTGTCTTTGGCCACAGTGGCGAGCTAGAACCACTCTCCCCAACAATTTCCCTATTTGCTGGATAGTTGGAATATTGATAATGTTAGAATGAGCAATAGGTATAACTATTCTGAATGAAATTAATGTTGTAGCTCCGCTCAAATAAACTTTAAAATATACTATCGAAAATTCTATTAATATACTGTGTGACTCATATAGTACTTATTAAAACTTAAAATAGTATTTTTAATGAAATAATGCAATTCAACTGTCTCATCCTTCTGTTTTTATAGTCTCATTCGTAAATAATCGTATTCAAAAGAAATGAAGAGATAGAGGGAACATTTTCGTCTCTCACTTCAAGACAAGAGTTTATCAATGCCAACATCACTCATTTCTCTACAAGACGAAACTAGAATATCATTTGCATGGAAATTTAGTCGAATTTCAATCCTTATTCTCTCTATATTGAAATTCGGAAAAAGGTGCCAGTCGGGGGCGGCTAGGATTAAAACATGTTCGATAAAAGCTGTACCAATTCGGTGCTCTTGTAGAACTGTGTTTACCACAGCTCAGATTGGTGAAAATAATAAAACGTGTATGCAAGGAATGAATGAGAACGCTGGTTCGAGTCCTGTCTCTGAGCATCTTTTTTTTTCCAAAAAATCATATTTTCTGCCATAGTTTCTCTTTTCCATACATTTGACTATTTCAACCTATGTTTTCACTCAGTCATTGCAAAACTGATACGTCTTAGACCTCTTCTTATGTGCTGTTACACACTGGGGAACGACATTGACCACTTTGGGAATCACTGCTTTAAATATATCTTTCTGGGTATATTGATTATTCCAGGCTGATTGCCAGAGTCGAAATTTTCTGATAATAAACTAAAGCTGTTATATTGGGTGGGTATTATCATAAATAAAATAAACCTAGATTCCCCAGTGTAATCGTGTTGTAGTTGAGCAACCCGTGACACCAAAAGCGCCGTCTGGCGTAAAATGGGTGCGTAAATGCTCCTAAAATGCATGTACAAAGTTGCCTGCGCATTTAACACAACCACAGTAGCTAATGGAAAAAAGTACAACCGTTTCTCACTAGAAGCGCTGTTAGTGTCTCCGTACAATGAAAATGTATGTTTATTTGATTTATGGTATTATGTATGCTTGTAGATAAAGAAAACATTATTTTTTATGTTTCAGACGATTTACATACTACCATACATATTGCGCTTGAAATTCAAAGATATTTTATTTTGGATAAGCGCCTATTTCCATTTCCCTTTGATTGAAATACATTTGATATTTATTTCAAAGCAAATAATTCTCTGGATGGATCCAATTTCGTTTCACTTGGAATCTTTGTTATTTGATTCAAAGCAAATAAGTTTTGTTTCTACAATCAGGCTTTCATGCGATTGTGTGTAAATTCATTGATATGAATCATTTTGAATTCAATTTATATTTATTATTGAATGCATTTAGTACGCTCAGTTAAGTATGGATGCGGTATCAACTCCTTTACTACCTTTTGCTTAATAATGTTCATTAACTCTACTGTGAAACCGTTCCCTGGAATTAATACATTTATAAGTTCCCTGTACATACATTATTCGTGATATACCTTACCTAAGAAAGCACTCACTATGATATGATGCAACAAAATGGCCTGTACAAACAACATAGAATCTTAACGGAAGTAGTATTGAATATCTCAAAATCAACTAGCGGCAATGTTTGACTTAATGACAATCCACATCCTCATCTCAGACTCACCTATTTGATTCAGTTGAATTTAAGAATAAATATATATGTAATCCCAATATATCATAATATTTCATATATGTATCTGATTTTTACAATAAATATAATTTGTTTGAACATAATTTTTAATTTGAATTTATACCGGGATATTTTTGATTTAAATACATTTAAAGTACTGTAACAAGCATTTGAATCAAATAAATTTTTAATTTGATTCAATAAAATGTTCGAATTTGAATCCATATCCTAATATATTTTAATCTAATAGGCATTGCCACACTAAATTTAATTCGAAGAGAGTTTTATTTGAATCAAATTTTAATTCAAAAATAGTTTTATTTGATTCAAACAAATGTTTGAAGTTGACTTGAAGACTCGATATATTAGAATCTAATGTGTTCTATTTCTCTGCGTGTCGCATATTTTTTGTGCGGCGTCTCTTCCGATTTGTAGGTATAGACGCCGCTTAGTTCCAAATGACAATGAAAAAAAAACTTTGCCGGTGATTAAAGAAATATCTTCGACAACGTTCTATCTGTCACGAAAATAAGTTATGTCATTATTGTGAGATGGATTTCGAATAAAATATCAGCTTTTATGCGACGCGAAATAAATTTTCGATACAATATCAGTTGTAAATATTTACAATACAATATCAGTTGTAAATATTTACAAATAAAACATAATTCGCTACTTTTACTTGCCTTTTTGTTGTCGTCATACGAGGTGAACACACACTGACGCTCACAACTCAGAAGCACTTATATAGCTACAACATCTCACCCCACTTTACCCTACAGCTTTATGAGTATTACATCTATCGTGATCAATAATATAAAGTGCAAAAGATCAATTAAATTTCAGTACTTTGCATCAACGATCAAGTTATTATTTACTGGATTATAGCGGTGTTTTATGCGGCTATTTTTACGCGAGGAAAAATGATTCCGTTATAAATAACGAAAATAAACTGCGTACCAATATACGGAAAACTAAACGCACTAAAAAGCTGTTTGTTCCATATGTACTGAATAATTGTGAAACCTAAATTAAAAATTTTTATTGCAAGCGGTTGTTTGTGTTGGATGGACTATTTTTGTATTTAAAAAAAGATGGGAATAAAAGTAAAAAAACTAAGTAGTCAACACTGAATTACTCAGTAGTTTTCTTGTAGATAATACCAATCTCTTTTATAGTACTGGTATTGATCGACTACTTTATGCTTACTGCATACAGTGTAGAATGTGGAAAGAAGACTTCAATTTATCTTGTTAATGTTATCGCTTTGCCATTTATTTCAGGTTATTTCGAATACCACATCATGTATTGAGTATTTTTATAGTGTTTATAGTAACATTTGAAAAATCACAAAGGTCTTATTCTAAGTTAAATGTGTAATTAAAAATACCAATAAAACATGTGTTAATGACCAACTTGTTTGTTTTACTAATCTGAAAGAAAATTACTGATCGGGTTGTGTAGTTGACCTAAAACTGTAAAATATAAAATATTCGCAAACATGCTAGGTAGTATGTAAACTTATCGCTTTTATGAATGTCTCATCATTATTTTTCTTATGAACATGATTACTCATGATTTAGTACCGAACCATGATAACTACTCACAGTTTGTTTTATTCTTAATTGAACTTAATTTTAGTTTTCGAATACCTTACACAAAGAAAATGTTCTGCAAATAATCAAACAAAAGATTTGATTTGATCTTATCAAGCGAAAAATTAACACAACTGGATTGGACCAAACCATAATTTTCCAGTTTAGTTATTTTTGATGCGGAACAATAAACCTTTATGTTTGATTAATTCAGGTTGAGTAATAAATTTGTATCGTTGTTTTGAATAAACTAGATTTTCTACGTTTATGTGGAAATGCTACATGCGAATCCTACATTTATATGGGCCCTTATTACCGTTCTCACTTCCACTTTCACACTCACTTCACTTACATGTCACTTCACTTAATTTTACCTATTACCGGTATCACGCATAGTGAAGTGATCACTGTGGTAGAAAAAAACTAATTTTTTTAACAAAATGTTGGTGGCGTGATGTTCATAATGACATCAAGTTCATCCAAGTAATTACTTTTGTCTCTGAAGCGACTTCCATAATAAGGACCTACATTCACTTCACTTGATTTCCACCGTGAAGTGATACCCATAATAAGGGTCACAGTCACTTCACTTGGTTTTCACCGTGTAGTGATACCGGTGAACTTGTATAAAACATTGTATGGAAATCTGATATTTTCATAAACCTCAATTATATCATGAGCGCCTCGATCAAACAGCAGTCGGTTCTATTAATCCAAACATAGTTTGTGATTAAAGGAAAACTAACTGCGAAAATCATTCACATATTTTCTTACAATCTTTTTCCACCTTGCTGAACATGGACAGTATTAGGAAATATGAATGTCGGATTCAAATCTTAAAAGCGCAGTGTAGTTCAAATATTTAATATGTAATTCGGAATATGTGACAGGTCAAAAGAATACATCATTCTGTTAATCATTATTGAACAATAATTCATAACTTTGATATCACTAATTGATATCATTAGCCATGACTAGGAAGGATTCTTAATGTCGGAATAGGGTTGGTTCAAAATGTGGGGAAAAAAGGCGCCAGAATTCGAAAGAAAAGTGCGTTATCCACAATATTGACACTGTAGAACAAATTCTGAGAACAAAGTATGAATTTTTGAGTTATTTGCACTTTTATATAAGTAACACTAGTCATACAATAGTTCGGAGAAAGAAGATGAATCGACCACGAAGTCTGTTTTGATAGAATGGTAAAATTCCCCAACGGAATTGTAGCATCAGGACTTTGCTAGGTTCAAAACTAGCTTCAAACAAACGGTTTGAAAGCAATTAGGGTGAAAACTGGGTTTGGTTTGCCATCAAGTGAAAACAACATTAGTTTGATTAATTTCGAGCAGTGCCTTGGAATTATCCATATCGTTAAAAAATGGTTTATAATTTATCTATTACAGAAATATTGCAAAAGTTTACACAATATAGATTAATATAATTACACTGAAATGCATTTTTACAAAAAAATTCAAATGAATAGTATTATTGTGTAAAAAGCACTGTTTACGATACCGTTCTCCATAATGTGTCTCCGGAGGTTGAAAATGTGATCTTTTTTCCAGTTGGCGTGCCCTCACTTGAGATGATCCTGATTGATGGTAGAGTAACTTAGGCAAGGGGAGGACGCTTAGAACAATGTGCCAATCACACATTAACACAATGCGTTGGCGCATTTATCAATATTGGCACTTTCGTTTTCATACAGTTGCACAGTTGCGGCACACAAAGGGCTCAGTTTTGACAAATACCTGTTTCATGGGGAACAGCGTGGCACACTTAGAATCACAGTATATCACGTGTTTTTTTAGAGACAGAATATAGTTTGTGTTAAGCGACTCTCCCCTTGAACTTAGGCTATATTGCCATCTAATTTCCGTTCCAAGTACGGATGAAACGTCTTTGTTGCCCGTGAAATATTTGAATTTCCACCGCACTAAAACGATGCACTTGTGATAATGAAAATGTGAAGACCTATAGATCATACAGAAAATCTAAAATACGCGATAAGTTGCTAGTCGCAGATATGGTTGAAACTAATACTTCTATCCTTAATTTGGTTGTCTTGGGTACACGTTTATAGTTATTGATAATTGCGGTTTCGAGTTGGACCAAGATAGTAAAAATGTAGGCTCGAGGATGATTCTGAAGATTTATTACACGCAGAAAAATAGAACACATTAGATTGTAATATATTGAGTCTTTAAGTCAACTTCAAACAATTGTTTAAATCAAATAAATCTTTTTTTGGAATCAAATTTAGTGTGGCAATGCATATTAGATTCAAATGTATTGAGCTATGGATTCAAATTTCAAAATTTTATTGAATCAAATCAAAAATTTATTTCATTCAAATGCTTGTTACAGTACATTAAATGTATTTGAATCAAATATGTCGTATAGATTCAAAAAGAAAATTATGTTGACACTTGAATTAAACTGAATCAAATATACTGAGTCTTAGCTTCAAATTCATGGATGTTGATTAAAATTTTTCGTCCTTGAATCAAATGCCAGAGATTATTGATTCTAAAATATTTTCATTGAATCAAACATTGGTACTAGTTTTAAATAAAGAGATGACTTTTTGGTAAATTGGTTTCTCGTCAAAACATTTATTTTTCGTTAAAGGCCAACATTTAAAAGGTTATACCTTCATCTTCAGGGCAAAACGACTACAAATATTTTTCGTCAAGTATGGTGTACCATTTATAATAGTTGGTTGAAAAACGCTCAATCGAAGTCGATGTGCGTGGGAAGTGCTTGTTGAAAAGTAGCCGTTTTTCAACCAAATATTATAAATGTTACACCATACTTGACGAAAAATATTTGTAGTCGTTTTGCCCTGAAGATGAAGGTATAATCTTCGGAACGTTGACCTTTAACGAAAAATAAATGTTTTGACGAGAAACGAATTGACCAAAAAGTCATCTCTTTATTTAAAACAACATTAACTGGTCGTACCCGCATCAAATAAATTGGTATTAGTTAATTTTGTGATATTTAACACAAGTTTTGCTGAGATTTCATTTTGTTATATCATTCAAACGGAAAACGTCGTTCGAGGAAGTAATAACTTTCGAAGCAGTTGACGAATTCAAACTATATGTACTATTTAAATCGTTCGAATTGTGCGATACCATAGTGAGTACTTTCAGAGGATAGGCAGGGTATGAATTATGTATATAAAGGAAACTTACATTCATATTTGAAAATTATTGAACGAAGTAGAGGAGTCAATCACCCCTATTCTGTACGTCGATCGATTCGAAATATTCCGATCGAATGTGCAATTTCCATTCTGCATTCCGTTGGAGATGGGTATGAACTCGAATATCATTCGTTCGAGTTGTTAAATTCTCGAACATTACTCGATCGACTTGCGTTCGTATTACTTCTGTTCGGTTTAGAATCGTTCTAATTTGTTTGTACAAGTGTGATCGTTTTCTTTTACCAAGAAATGAATATAAAAAGAAAAAGAACGTGTAAGTAGTGTTGATAGCTTTGACAGTTAGTGTTCGAAATTTCAAGTGTTCCGAACGAATCATACAAGTCGAACGGAATAAAGAATGCAAAATTCGAACTCGAACGAAAGAATAGAATCGTTCGTATCACAAATCCGTCGGATTGCAGAATCGGGGTGAATACCGTACTTAGCTGAGCACACAAAATGCATTCAATAATAAATAATGTAATTTACAATAATTAGTCAAAAGTTCTTCTTAAATAACAACTTATTGAATTTATAAAAAATCCATCATTGAATCTACACCCAATAGCACGAAAGCCTGATTGTAGAAACAAAACTAATTTGCTTTGAATCTAATAACAATTGTATTTGATTCCAAGTGAAATTGAAATTAGATCCAGGTTGCATATAAAGGGCAATATATTTGAATTTAATGCTCATTTTATTCATTTCTGTGCGCGTAAAAAAATTATATGTTTTGAAGTAAATATCAAATGTATTTGAATGAAATGGAAATAAAAATTATCGCTGATTGAAAATAAAATATCTGAATTCAAAGTGTAGTATATTAAAATTTAAAATTAACTTGTCTGCGTGTATTGTTGGTTGCAATAAAGTTGATCTAATCAATCAAAGTATTTTGTCAGAAAATTAAAGTAATACAGAACTTTCCAGTGATTTAGTAGGATGATAGGATACACGCAGTCATTAGTCAAATCACACCATTTCATTTTGCCTTTAAAAAGGCTATATCCAAATAACAAATAGCTATGTCGCTTTGAGCAATGTTTTTTTTTCATGTTTCCCTTGGCTCAATTGAACTGTTACATCTCAATGGTTATACAATAATTCTTATCAATTATTGTTAAGAAAAAATATATAAGTGCAAAGTATATAATTGCTTTATCATAAAGGCATGAAAATCCGAAGTTAATGCACTATTTAGAATCCCATCCTTTGAATCAATGCATTGAACATATCAGATTTCATACCAATCAATGTTGTTGATATAAAAAAGGGCGAAGCTACGGTGAACAAGGGTACTACTACCCTATGTGAAGAAAACGTGGTTTTTCGTTATTTCATTGTTTTCGGGTATCTGTACCAAGTCATTAGGTCGTTATTATACATAACCTTAAAAAATCAATTGAGTTTTCATTGCATTGTTATGATAATTTTTGCGCGACAGATTCTATTTCTCTTTCTTTTACAACGGTGAAAATTTCTACTCTTGAAAACAAATGTCCACAGATAGGAATATTTCGTAATTTGTATCTTTTTTCATGCACGTATTACAAGTGCAAAATCGAAAACATTGTTATTTTTTGCTCAATCTATGAAAATGAACTGATAATCGCAGATCTAAGTTAAAATTTGAAAAATCAATGCATTCCAATTGATTCTTTCATCGTCGACAGTTTCCAATCAAATCGATCGTTCGACGACAAGAGAGCTTACTCGGAAATATTTGTTTATCTTTGTTTATTTTTTCTTAACTCTTCGGATAATTTTCAAACCAAAACTAAAAGCTTTCAATTGATATTAAAAACTTAAAAAAAAAACATAATAATCGAAAGAGAAAGTGAACAAAGAGATGCACTCATTTGCAGTTAGGCCGTTTTGTCGTGTGAAATTTAAATCCATTTCAGATTATGAGGAGCTGGTTTCGCAAGCCAGTTATCATATGTTCAAACCAAAACCTGAATTCTTAGTGTCCGTAGGATCATAGCACTAACCGTGCAATTATCCTGTATTATCACAGATGCCTTCACTCAGAGATTATCCAGTAATTGAGCTCCAAATTTTTTGCAAGGTTCACTAGCTTCATTTACATTCATAGAGTTAAGGGCGTAGATTTTCAATATATTCAAGCTTGCTTTTGTGTTGACATTATGCAGATTCATGAATCTAAGAACAGACATTTGTCTCGATAGATACAATCTTGTATCCTGGCTTTCTGCTCATAGGATATCCCATTTTAACATGCGCTTCCTTCATCGTTTTATTTGCAGCGGCATGTATGATGTCGCCGGTGTGCGGATTTGGTAGTGTATGCCCACGAAGCACGCAGCGGTTGATAACGACCACTTTGCAGAATGCAGCGGCGGTTGCAGCCGCCAAACACAATGCATCTTCCCTGTGTTCTAGTTCAACCTCTGCTTCTGCGCCTGCTTTTAAGTGTCCTCGGTGTCCCCGCGCCTACTCGCTATCCTATACTTTGGACCGACACATGAAGTACGAATGTGGAGTAGCCAAACAATTCGGTTGCATCAAATGCGGCAAGCGATTTTCTCGGAAAGACATTCTCAAAGCTCACATTTCCAACACAAAGCTGCATTGTAACAATCCACTGTACCGGTCGCTGGAATAATGCGGCACCGGAGTAGATACTTCCCTTGATGTGGCGAATCAGAAGGCATTTACGAATGAAAACTAACATTCACAACTTGACTGCCATAGGTATTAGGACGTGCAAAAAAAAAAGATATTTTTGGAAGATTTTACTTTTTGGAGTTTCAAACGGCCACACATTTGTACAATTTTGTATATTGATGTAGATAATGATCAAGAATAAAGCCAAATTATTGTTATAATATGATAGTTTTATTTGAATTGAATTTTGTTAGCTTGCTGGAGTAAATGAGTTTTATTATTGGAGTATTTCGAAGCTATGACATTATTGTTTGCTTTTACGTGCTATGTGTATCATATGAAAAAAATAGGAACAAATTTAATTGTAAATTTTCAGGCATTCCCCTGTACACATATCACCCACCAGTACTAGTTCCCGATGATGCATTGTATCAATGTCCACGATGTCCGCGGGTGTATCGTCGCAAGATTACATTGGCGCGACATCTGCGTCATGAGTGCGGTGTGGAAAAAAACTTCCAGTGTCCTTACTGCCATCATGTGTCACAGCGAAACGATCAGCTGTTAGGACACATTCGACGAACACATCCGGACATTGCACCGTATCTTCCCACCAAACGGTACCGTCGATCGTGGGATAAGTTTTTGTAAAATACTTACCAGAATAAATTGACACACTTGTAAAAAAGTTAGTTTTCTTTTCACAATTTTACAAATAACCACATTATAAGAAGGCTGGTTAAGCAAATTTCACTTTTATACAGATTTGTTTTTTCTTTCAATAACCTGGTGATGACGCTTTTGTATGCATTATTTATTCAATTAATTTTGACACACTACATTTTTAACCTCAGTTAGTAACAGTAGCAGCCAGTGTCAAATGATTCCGGATAAAAACCATCCCACCCTGTGCTTTTCCAGATGCGCTAAATGTGATGTCACACTCGGCTGCCTCTTCCCTAATCGGCACCTCATTACTACCGTCATCGTTTTCACAACCATCATCGTCAACACCGGCGCTGGTATACGAACCGGAAATTACTATTCGTCGACTGTACAAATGCTGCGGTCAAAGCTGTGAGCCTAGATGTGTTTCCTCAGGATCTAAAACTATCAGTAATAATATTCGTCGAAACAACAAAAATAACTTTTTTGGTAGCACTATGGTAACTTCATTTAAATCAGCCTGTTCCAGCAGTTCGACTTTGTTTCAATGCGAGTACTGTGGCTTTTCCTGCTCATGGAAGTATGACCTGAAATTACATTTGAAGCAAAAACATGGTATTCACAAAAGAATCGTGTAATCATAGTAACGAATCATGACTATGTGTAAACCAAGTTTATCTGATACCTTCATAAGTACATATCTTTTTGTTATGGTTGATTAATTTGTTATATTTTCCGGTTTTAAATCTGAAAAGATGATGTTAAAATTTTCACAATAATTTTTTTAATACAATCATTACCCTTCTCTGAAGTGATATATTTAAAAACTTTTTAATCCAAATGTAGCATTTCACTGTCGATCACTAAGCATCATGTATTGTACATAATTTTTGTTTTGATAAAAAAGGTTTGAACAGTGATTATGGCTTTTTTGGCCATGAAAATTTTCCGAGACTGATTTCCGATTACTTCATGTCTCGTCCTTAGTTCCATTTTCCTATAATAGGAAATTCAAATAAATTAACTGGATATGTTCATCTGTTTTGTTCTAGAATGAAATAATGGTTAGTCATTGAAACAGTACTACCTTTCAAAGTGAAGGAGACACAATCCGCATAACGCTCGCAAAATATAAGTAGGATGTTAACTGGTGCTTAATTTCATGCATAGATATTTTATTTGTCGTTTAGATAATGTAATGAATTATGTAAAAAAAATAGTTGAAATAAAAACTACAACTTGGTATGAATTGAAATCCAGACATGTGTATCAGTATGCAATGTTTAGTGCACGTCCAAGTATCTCCTAGGAAAATTATTTAGAAAATTCAATCTTAGAATCAGCGTAGTTGTTTTTTATGTACATTTATTTTGATTAGTTTTGTTCTAGTTTTCAGTAGGTTTGATTTTCTTTTAACTTTTTGTTTTATATTATGATTTTTCTTCAATGTTTTCGTTTCTTCACCTTCGCCTGCTTCCAGACCGAAACCCAGCAACGAGTTTATTTTATGCAAACTATATAAACACCGGTCAGCGTTTCCAGTGCAGCGTGTGTGATAAAAGCTACCTGCGAAAACGCCATCTTCAACGTCATATGCGAGACGAATGCATAGGGATTCCGCCTCGTTTTAACTGCGATCACTGTGATTCCAAGTTTCGCCGCAAATACCATCTAGTTCGGCATATGGCTTCAAAGCATGGAATTCAGATGGAGAAAATGCTGAGTGCCGCCGGAACGGCTAAAAACGATAACGAGTATTATAAACCAAAGGGCACTAACGACGGAGACAAGTTTTCGGTGGATGCACTGATGATGAAACAGGAAGTGCTAGATCAAGTTACCTCGCAGTCGTCGTTATTGCAAAATTTTAAGACACTTTTCTTTGATTATGCGCTGAAGAATGTGCCGACTCAATTACAATAAGTTTCATTTTAATTTTTGTATTCATTTGTGTCATTTGATTCTGTCTTTTTCGTGTATTGTCTAAGTTTGAAACTGATTTCTTGATCTGATCACTTCTAAATTCGCTCAATTTCTTTGACTGATGTATGTTTCATTTTCGAGAATTTCTGCCAATTTCCCACAGTATCTCATTTTTATTACGAAGCCATTAATTTTAAGACAAATTTTGAACCAAACGAAAATGCCATTTTTATATTTAGTATTTTTATTCGACATATTTTATAATTGAAATCGCGTATTTGTGATTGAATAAGGATTTAGATATTTTTTCTGCTAAGATGTAATTTTGTCTACAGCAATCTCAATAAAATAAATTTAAACAGCCAAATCAATGAAGACTGTACCTTTTATTTGTTGTACAATTGACATGAAGAAACCAAAAAAAAACAAATCATTGCCTTTCGTTCGAACTGTTCATCTCATATGCTCTTATTCTTTCTCTGTCTTTTGTCGTGTTCTCCCTTAAAACATACTGTAAAGCAAAACTAAATTTAGCTGTTTTGATCCCATTTGTTCCCGTTATTTAACGTTTTTTTCGTTTCTTGCTATTGATACCCAGTGTTGCCAAACATTTTTATAAAATGATTAATCTCCAAATCGAAAAAAAAACAATACCAAAAAAGAGCAATTTAAAAATTCAAATTCAAACCCTGCAATTTTCCAGATCTAACGTTTGCAAACGCCCACTGCCGGGATGGAAGGCGTCTGCTACAGTTAAACGATCTGTTATATAACATTAAATTTTCCGATCTGTCCAAGTTTCTTAACGCCGATGGCCGTTATCACTGTCCGAGGCGGAATTGCGATAAAAACTATAAGGATGCGAGCTCCCTCCAGCGTCACATCAGGTAATAACTATATAATCAGTCGTTCATGCAGTTGACAATCGTTTTTTTTTTTTAATTTCTCCTACTTTTCTTCTTTTGTTTAACAGGTATGAATGTGGCGGAATGAAGAAATTTCGCTGCGTAATGTGCGGTAAGGCGTTCTCACAAGGATCGCATTTGAAGCGGCACCTCGAATCCGGTGTTTGTATCAAATACTACTTTTAACCGATTTATAAAAAGTAGTTTTATGTTATGTTACAACATCACGGTAGTCTATATGAAGAAACCAATGTACCAAACAGAAAAGTAATGAAACCTAAAATGCAGGAAAACACAAGTCTTAGTCTAGGGAAGAAAGCAAACATGCACGTTAACGATTTCGTTATAAAACTTTTGTAAATAGTCATCGTCCAAATTGTTTTCGCGTGACGATACCAAAATAACGTTGTACATCACTAGTAATTTATGAGAGAATGATGTTGTAGTTTGTTGTTTTTGTTGAATCGTAATATTATTGTTATCTATTGTTTAAGACCGACAGGAACGACCCCAAAACAAAGGTTATCAAAGTTTTTTATAACTTCATACAAAGAGCTGTAAACGAAACCAAATTAGTAGAAAACAATAAATCTAGTTAATTAAACAATTTTAACTAACAAAAGCTAGTATATCATTGATCATTTTAGTTGAGTAATTTGGGTAGGGTATATAATCAGTAGATTATCGTTATCCAAAATCAAAATTAGTTCATTTTGTCTCCAAATTTAGTATGCACTTTTTGTATCATTTCTTATTGGATCTAGCTAAAACCTGCAGCAACTTGGCGATGTCCAGTGCGGAAGTAATAGGAATGATCACTGCCGTCACAAGCGTCAATGTGTCTGCGGCGTCATGCGAGAAGATCATAGAGGAAGTGATGGTCACGGACGGCGACTTCATTCATCTAGATGCCCTGTACGACGACGCTACTAAAGAGGTCCCAGTAGTACCTACAGATTTTATGATCGATGCTCATCATCTTACCATAGATAACGACGAAGAAAGTAGATCATTAGTGGGTCAGTCTCTGGTAACTGAACAGCAGTTGTGCCGAACAAAAGAAATCATCTCCTATCAGCGTTACGGGAAGATTGACAAAAAAGTGTTAACCAACTTGAATTTCAAGTGCCATCTGTGCGGATTCGGTTGTGCTATTCGTGAAACCTTGTTGAAGCATTTTGATGAAGAACATCCGTTGTAATGTATAGTTTCAAATAATGAAATCGTTCAGTGTATGATATTGACTGAATAAACAAAGTAATGTTTAATGCTTGAACAAAATAGAACGGAGTTTTTTGCTCTAGCTGAATTTAAAATTTAATCGTAGTATCTGTAGACCAAGCCAGACTAGCTGTCGTTCAGATTTCTCTAATATATTTCCCTTTATTTCAGGTATCGTTTTGGAAGACCTCCAATATCTAGAAGATGTTGCCGAACGAAAAAAGTTGCCTTTGCCATCATCGTCGACGGAAGACGAGTCGTTGGTGTTCGTAGCGAAATCGAATGAAACCGGTAGAGATACTTTCGAATATGTAATGCAAGAAGAAGAACAAACAACAAGCAACGAAGATGAAACGAAACCACAATTCTCGGAACAAGTACTAGTAAAAAAAGAGCGCAAAATTCCTCCCCACATGCGGCCAAAAAACGATTGTGAGGCACGTTTCGAATGTCCTAAGTGCGGAAAGGGTTACTCGTTAGCCAAAAATATGCGACGACATGCTCGATTGGAATGTGATCAGGAGCCTAAGTTTGCATGTCCGCACTGTCCTTTGCGTTGTAAGCGGAACAATCAACTGAAAAGGCATATCGCATCCCGACATCTCAACATATTTTGAATGTACAAATTGAATTTTGTTGTACGTTCGAGTCGATTATTGCCAATTTGCCTACCACGAGCTTCTGGTAATGGTAATCTGTTTCCTTAGTGAGCGCTTGGTAGAATGATCGTTTGTTTGTTACATAAGTTTCACGATGTACGTATTTTCAAGTAACAACTCCAACTTCAGTACAGATAACCAAAGAAATTATGTCATTGATGGTACTTTGAATACGGACAATAACTTCAATTCAAACACCTGTTAATCGTTGATCTTCTATTGACATATAGTTTTATAATTGTGCAGTCTTATGGGTACGCATTGGAATGACAATTATTATGTGAAACGATTTTATTATAAACGACTTACTGCCACGCATTCACATAGCACATGAGCTAAATTATCGAGTTGTGATTAACTTATGCCAAACTTATTATTCGATTTAAATGAACATTACCTTTTTAGTGTGTATGAACCCGAACTTATCAAGAACAAAACTGCATAGTTAATTTGTTTTATATCATTTAGTAACTCGCCGATTTTGCGCATTGATGACACAAAACTAACATTTTAATAAAAATGATAAAAGTTAATGGTCTAACATATCTATTGTTTTAACTGAATAAGCTGAATCCTTGATGTAGCACTCCACTTTCTGTTTGTAAATTTCGTTTTTTTTTTTCATAACACTATCGGTGTAAATACACATAAAAAGCTTTCTCAATAGTTTTCGGTAGTACATTTAGAATGTTTTAGACATTAAGGAGTACATGAGGTGGACGGGTGTTTGTACTATATGTTTATTGTTTTATCATACTAATTTTGTTATTTCCTTACAGACAAACGCCCAGCCAAATCGCCATTGGTTCCTGCAGCCAAGAAGATCAAAACATTCACAGTGACGGTTCCAACTACGTCACAATCGACCGTGATAGCTCCAGGAAATCCGGTTAATTCGCAACATATAACCCAGATAACCCAGTCCACACCGGTAATTTTGAACGATCTCAATGACTGCCTGTTGGAGAGCAAAAATATTGTTGTATCTAAAAAGGACAATAAATACATATTGTTCACAACCGCAGCTGTATCGCCACCTCAACCCCCACCATTACAGCCCGTACAGTCGACCACCGTGATCGATACCGGACGCATCGAAGAATTACTGAAAAAGGATAAGATTATCAAGAAGACGGAATTGCAGGGTGACGGAACTACGACTACGACATACATCTTCGACGAGTGCGGTAATATTCTAGTTCACTCTACCTTCTTTTGGGTATCATTTTGTTCGGAGGATTGGGATTTTTCAGAGCTCCTATCTCAGCTTTATCTATACATCACAATCGTTTGACTGGCGAGGGCGCAGAACACGCTATCAAAATGGCAAACATTAGCAAATTCTATGCTCTCGAAGTCTTCATACGTTTCTTAGTTATTTCGGGCACTTAACGATTTTATAGGTCATCACTATTAATATCATTTACATAGGTTTAATTGGTTGCGGACTGTGATATGAATAAAGTGTTTCTCTTTCGGTTTGTCTTTATTTTACCATATGAATATGTCACTAAACAGAGAAAAGAAAACTACATGTAAGAACTTTTCCGAAAGTTCTTAGTAGGCAATAATTAAAACCATTATTTTCAGATCTGTTGTATGTTTTATTTTTGACTGCGCCTATCTAACTATTGTTTGATTGTGTTTTACGCTTGCCATCCATGCTAACCCATCTCACCTAAACCGTCAATATTGGTTTATTGCTAACCAATTGTTTAATGTTCTTACAGATATTTTACCGTTGAAATCTACATCCAAAGAAATGATAACTCACTCAACGGCCATGCCAGCAACGGTTGGGACGATCAGTTTGACTCCACAACAAATGGGAAAACCAACTACTATTTCGATAGTAAAAGTAGGTGCTGGCGACGTGGTAACCACAGCAGGAACAGCCGTAATTCCAGTTGGAACTGCACTAGTTCCTACTTCTGTATCACCCAGTATCAGTGCGATAGGTGGCAGCAGCACTTTAATCAATGCCAGTACAATTCATAGTAACCAAAGCCAAATTGCTTCCACAAAGAAGCTCCTCAAACCGACACATCCGAGAATCAAATATTCTAAGCATAAAAATCCATCGGTACAATCAATAACAACCGTACCGATTTTGACGATACCTACGGTCACTACCAGCCAGCCGATCGCGGTTCCCATTCAAGAATCTATCGCTGGAACCACCACGAAGATTGAATTGCTTAATTTTTCCCTTTCGAGGAAGTTTCCGGGACAAGGTACTAAGACTATTGACGTTAGCAACATCCAGCAGATACCGATATCAACGGTATCAAAACCAATTTCTACCAGATACACTGTCAATGAGTTTGAAACGTCCACCTCGAACACATCTCAAAGCAACGACTTCACCAGTGGTATGATCGATGATTTAGATTACTCTGTTATCGATGACATTGAGCTTCCGGATGACGTTCAGGTGAATTTCGCAGATGCGTATCCTCCAAAATCATCGCATAGCGAAATAGAAGATGACACTGGTGAATCACAGGATCCTGCAAAATCGCTGACGAATAAAAAAAATGTTAAATCAGAGGCAAAAATACTCAACACTTCGATGGACGAAAAGTATGCCCTGTTGGCCAATACGAGTATTATGAAAAACTTTGAGTATACAGTTAACGAGTCTGTGGTAAGCGATAACGATGATGGAGAGATGCGGCAGTACATATGCCGGCATTGTGGTAAACGATACCGCTGGAAATCGACCCTACGTAGACATGAGAACGTAGAATGTGGTGGTAAGGAAGCAATGCACCAGTGTCCTTATTGCACGTACAAAGCGAAACAACGTGGTAATTTAGGAGTCCACATCCGTAAACATCATGCAGACATGCCACAGTTGGAAAGTCGTCGTAAGTCGAAAAATCGTGAATCGCTGAGCCTGATCGATTCAATTAAACCTGAATCTATAGAATCGGGAAGCCAAGGGCATCTGTAAACAAAACACATAGAGACAAGGTCGAGACTTTAAGAATTATAGTTCGGTTCGATGGTTGATTTATAACAGAGTTCAAGGTCAATATTAGATACTTGGAATGCGAATTTCATTGAAGAAAATTAAATAATGTTTTAATTTTCATGTTATATGCACATCGCACGTTTCTGTTGCACTACCTCAAACTCCATTATCCTAGACAATTTTTGTTTAACTACAGCTATTCAAAAAATCAAAATTGTTTTCCCACTTAGACTTTTTCGGTTTTAAACAGAATTAGGTTACCCGAGATAATTCATTTTTATTTTCCAGGAATAAACCTCGTTTTGTAGTGTCGCTTTTTCGTGATATTTTCAAATTATCAACATTCTAAGTAATGTTACTAGCTCTAACTGTAACTCGTTAGGCTTCGATTCTGAACAATGGATGCACAGGTAGTGCTGTATCACCGGTAACGAGTAATACTTGTTTTTTTTGTGTTTTTAAATTCTGAGACAAAAATAGGTCCCAACATGCAGTTTTGTTTTGCAAGATATGCATAATATATTCAATACAATAGTATTTAGTAGTAAGGCAACTAAGAAGTAGCATTCACTGAACACAGAAAACGAGCCAGAACCAAATAAATTTTATTAAGAGTTCGCTGATAGGAAGATGACGCTTTGCGGTGGATGAAATAAAGTAATCCTTTTGTCACTCTATTTTATCTCTATAAATCTTACAAATATTAGTTTGAATGAGTTTTAACTGTGAATTTATCTTGTATTACTGCAATTATCATACACGTACGTATGCAAACAGGGCGTATTGTTAGGTTATAGAACAACAGAATATGTATTTTAGAATTACGAACATTAATTGCATTTTAAGTCTTCTTTGTTTTCTTGACTTTAGTTTTCACAACAAGCTGATAGGATGATCGTGAGATCTCGAAAATGTATACTTCGAATATACTTCCTGTCAGCAGGTCCTCTAAAGATCTGACTTGTAGTGGTTAAACTTTTTTTTCATTCGGTAGTGCTAGAAATTAGAATTTTTATAGTGGTAGGATTTTTCAACCAGTTTAAGTTCAATTGTCATAATACATTTTGTTGAGAAATCACAATGAAAGGAACATAAAAAATTGAAAAAATACACACAATAAAATGAGCAAGTGTAGAACTAAGTAAGGATGATTCGATTGCAGTTTATAAGAATAGAAGATGAAGGGATCCCTTATAAAAATATGAAAGTAATGCAAAGTGCATATGAAAATATTTTGGATTCTGATATATGAAAATGCTGTAAAATGGATGCCATTTTTGTGCCCGGAAGAAACGCGAATAAATCGATTTATGCCACATGTAAAAATTTCATCGGTGTTAGAGATGACATTTGCACAGAATTACAAATAAACAAGCAAATTCTTAAATTTAAAAGATGATCAGCACTATATATATATATATATATGATTCTATATATTTATCTGAAAATTACAAAATAAATGTATGGAAGTTTATGAGCTAAAAATCGTATCTCAAACTGTGGTGTTTTTTTTAACATTTTTATGAGTTTATCATCGGAATAATCGATCCGTGATTAGAGGAAAGAAACTTATAAGAATATTTTTTTCTTCCATATATGTATACCAACCATGTTTAAACAGATTAGTTAAGCTACGTTTTATTTTTCTGTTATACTAATATATTTTTTTCTTTTTCAGGTAAGCTAACATCGAGTGATTGGAAGGGTGAACGGGACAGACACTTATGTTTAGGATATTTATTCCGCCCGTTAGTGGATTACTACCACCTCCGCTGATCTACGGGTAGCAACGTTAACTAGTTTATTTTTACTAACACGCTGTTTCATATTTTTAGAACTGCTCCAGAGTGTAACAGTTGGTGGACCAACACTTCCTCCTCGCTCATGGCTGATGTGGAAATATCTGGAGACCAAATACAAAAATCTGGGCCAGGAAATATATAAATGTCGACAGTGCGGAAAATTATACCGGACAAAGTACACGTGGAAGCGCCATGAAAAGAAGGAATGTGGTGTGAAGCCCCAGTATCATTGTACGCACTGCGATTTTTCCACCAAATACAAGCACAATCTAAAAACGCACAATAAAATTAAACATGAAATGATCCAGTCGATGCATCACGCTCAATCACAGCATTTCCGTTATCATCACCATCATCAACACCAACCTCAGGAAGGTTTACCGGTTGTGATGGTCGGTAGTAGTGTAGGAGATGTTAGTGAAGGTGAAGGCTCATCTGGTGAGCACGGCAACGGTGGATTCAGTTGCAGGAATAACAATATCCTTAAACAAAAATTCGATGACGACGGCGATGATGTGTGATTAGCTCAAACTTTATTATCTATGTCCATCTATGACGTATTGTTGAGGAAGTAATAGAGACAGAGGCGTAATCAAGTGATGATTGGTTCTAGTAAGGAAAAAATTGGTGCAGTGTCACCTAGGAACAAATGACCAGTTGAGTTATGTTACGTGCGCGTTTGGTTTTTGTTTGACACCCTTGCATTAATTGCACTTTCCATTTTACCAAAAGTTTGTTTTAGTGTGTAAGAGAAAAATTTCAAGTTACTGTTAATTTGTTTTATTAACTCTTATTGTATCTTATTTTTTCATTTTTCAATTTTATTTGAGTTATAATTGAATTCATTTATTAGTTAGTAAGTGCAAAAGCATTCAAAGAGAAAGCTTGCGAACAGATTTTTGTGGTTCTGACATCAAGCCAAAGAAAATATCCTTCATCACCATTCAAGGTTGCATTGGGTCAGTATATACTATTGTATATGTTTTACTCGACTTTTACACCAACCGTTCAGATATTTATAATGCACAGTGAAAAGTTTATTAAATTAGATGTTATTGACAACTTAGAGCAATTTGAAAAATCAAGAAATCAATTTTTGAATTTCGAACTTTAAACAGCTTGTTGTTAGTAAGACCAGTTGTATTTATTTATGCAAATTGAGTGACATTGAATGAAAACAGATATTTAATATACGTGCTGCAAGTTCTTTATGCTTTTGTGCCAAATCTATGCGAGTTTCGTTTAGAACAGTTTTTTTGCCATTAATGACAAACTTTATAATAATATTCTAATCGATGGATGTTTTCAATTTGTTTGAGCATTTATCCTTACCTAGTAACACATACTAATTAAGTACGCTCCACCGTCAGAAGTACATTACTAAAGATGAAACAAAACTGATGTGCCAAATAGTTTTCTAGTTATTTTTTTCAATTATTATTGTAGTGCTTAAACACATGTTTTCTTTAAGAAGGAATCAAATTCGCATAAAGAAGAACACATTTGCTAGTTAAAAGGTAGATTTTTACCTTTCTTTTGGCGAAGTATATTATACTAATCGGGATTAGAAAACGTACCATTGAATTGAAATTGGGAAAAAAGATGTTTATATAGATATTTATTGTAAAAAAAAACTATTTACATATACGCCTATTGATAAACCGATGTATACATTATACAACAATATATTCAAATCTATAAAGCGTTTGTTTTCTTTCTCTATTTGTACAAAAATGATTGGTTTGGATAGAAAATGTTCTTACACGTGTTATTAAAGTTTGGTTGAGACAGTTAGCTTGTAAGACATTTTCAAGAGAATTTTATAACAATTTTCATTAGTTGGTTTATTCGAACTGCTAACACGGTTTTTTGTTTTCTCTTTGCATCTTAGTTTGATTATTGCTTTATTTCCTTTCTATTTTTCTATAAACAACATATCAGCTTAATGCAGATCCGAAATCATAACGAAAGCTTTGGTTCGCTTTAATGCGGTTTAATTTAAGAGTGTTTTAGTATTATTTGTGTTATGTAAATTTAACTTTAGTTTATTTTCCGTTCTTTTTCCCCCTATTCTCTTCTTTTCACAGCGGAAGATTTAAGCATCACAAAAATCGGAGGATTAACATGGGATCAACTGGATGCACGTCTTGCAATGCCGTTGCTTTCATCGAGCGGTGCAATGCCATTGGTGACCACTTTTCGGGAAGGTGCTCTACCATTAATATTCCCGCGCGACCTTTCTGTCAGTCCCGTAGATACAAAACCAGGTTCAGTTGGTAGTACCGGAAGTAGTGGTTGTGGTAATTCTAGTATAGGAGGAGGTATGTGTGGTTCTACAGATGCGAACGGTTCCGGTGGATTCGCCTGTCCGGATTGTGGTCGTGTGTACAAGCTTAAATCGTCACTGCGTAATCATCAAAAGTGGGAGTGTGGTAAAGAACCACAGTTTCAGTGCCCTTACTGTGTATACCGAGCAAAGCAGAAAATGCACATAGGACGACATATGGAACGTATGCACAAAGAACGTTATTTCAAAATGGAAGGCGAGAAAATATTGACATTTGATGAAAGTAGTAATACCACAGGGGACCTTAACAGCACGGTATAGACAACAAACCGTTCATCAAATATTGTTATGGTGTGTCTGGGAAGTATCCGGTATACGAGAATCACAAGATGAAACTGCACAAAAAGTTAGAATGCATATTTTGAAAACTTGTTGTGCTTGAATCTCAGTAGTCCAAATTGCAGTCGAGTAGGCAAGACACAAAAGCAACATAATTTCACTTTAACGCCTACTATGTTTCTGTGTCGTTTAAGCACATAAGTGATATTACAGAAAGTGGTGAAACAGATATATTTATATTTCGATTGTTACGTCTTCCACAGAAAGATTTTTATTTTTATATAAAATTTGTTGAAAGGAGTTGACAAACAGTACATAAAACCATTCCAATTATTATAAAAAAAATTAAAGAAAAAAGTTTATAAAACTTCCTAAACACAAACACAAGTATACTGCACAGAAAAAATGGCAAATATTTCCAACAACATTCAATGAAATTCAGTATTTTGCATTCCACTTTTGAAACAGAGAAAAGTTACATAGTGGCTTTTGGTGGCCGAAAAGTTCAGTGCACTTCTTGCTATTTCATTAGAGAGCGTCAATTGAACAAGAGACTCAGCGGAATCATTGCATTTGTTTAGAAATAATTATCAATGAAGACAAGGTGAAGAGCAGTTTACATAGTGCATTTGCGGATATGAAAAATTCCTTTTACTAAATATAAGTATAAAGTTGATAAAAAATGATAAAAGACCAGGCAAACCTAATTTGCCATTCTGTTACCGATTGTTTTTTTTTATTTGCAAGAGAACAACATTTACAAGATGTAGTAAAAACAACGTTTTACCTCAACGAATAATTTAGTTTTAGATTTTCTTTAATAATCAAATTAGAAGTAAATGGTAAATCGATATAAAAAAAAATAAATACCCTATTAGTGTTTATGTAGAATGGATGTTTCCTACCACATGTGCCTTTATTACATTATTTAACGAACGAAATCAGATGAGAATTGAATGAGTAGTGCAAGGCCTAACGATGACACATAGTCGTTAAATTTAAAACATGACCAGATTCAAGATTCAAGAAACATTCACTCATCCAATCCGTAAACCAAGAGTCATTACATAGTGCGAAAAAATTACACCATTTATATAATAGAGGAACAACATTAACATATTCCAACTACTGACGAGATCTAAACGAAACAGGGCAAATAGAGGTTAAGTTTTATTAAGTTACTTTTATTCAACACGATTATTATGTTTTAAATAATTTGCGAAGTAGAGCTTCATTGGGAGAACTATTTGGTAAGCTCAGAATTTAGACGGACAAGTAGCGCTTTAGTAATAAAGCCTTTGGAGATGGCAAAACGCTGCCATCGCTATTTAAACTATTATTGTTGCTCTGAAAGATTATAAATTCAAACAATTGGCGTTCAGTGTTCGATGTCAAAAGTGCTCGGCCAAAATGTGCTGAAGCACAACAAATGTTTAAATGGAAAATGGTTTCCCATCGGCATTCAATCGCTAATAAATACTTATGTCGATAACAATCATCAGTATGGTGTTGAATCGTATCTTACGTATTTGTCATGGAATGAGCATCCGTTACTTATAAAAGTGATTTGAGTTTTCGTCAAATAGTTCTCCAATGGTTCGCAAAATGATAATGAAACGAATAACGTCTCAAACATTTCGGTTGCCATGATTAATCAAAGAGTAAATGTATGAAACTATCGTTTTCCAATAAACACGCCATTGTTGTCGGTGTATGAGCCAGCTATTTGGTGAACAATTTCGCAAATCTAATTATTTATTTGGAATGTAGGCAGAGTTGAAATGGTTTTAGCAACTTTCTCTTTTGTGCGCCAGATACCTCCTACTGACTCACTATCTTTTGTTCAATCAATCATAATAAATTCACAGCCCAGTTTAACTCAGGCGAATTATACTTTATCAACATTTACGATAGTTAGAGTTAATTTAGTCTGAAACCCCTATTTTTATTAAGTCTATATGTTACATTCCCGTTTTAAACATGCTAAGGATTAATCGAATATTTGAAATTGTTATTTTTATTATCCTTTTTTGTTCTGATGATATGTAAATTTTAGCAATGCTATAAGTTCTGCGCAATCGTCAAACAAATTGATTTCTTACTTTCCTGATCATGTTTTTGAAAGAAAAGTATAACTAAAAATTAAACAAAAAATTATAAACTGCGACAAATCGTTTGCCATCAGCGAATGTTCCTTGGAGGGACTTTGCGTCTAAATCAAATTTGCAGATTTTGTTTGATTTAAGATTTTGTTGTTTTGATGTTAACTATTAGAAATGTCATATTTAAGTGATTGTTGTTTAAGGAGGATTATATATATAAAAAAACGTAAAACATCGGTGTTGGGTCCTGACAAAATGATTACCATTCGTTTTAACTAAAACTTCAGGCATTTTTAAGTTAAAAAAGATCGAAGGTATTTGAAAGACAGTAATAAATAGAAGACATCTGACATAGATATAACTGTTTAATAACAATCAAAAATCCCTGCAAAAGACAAAAGGATTCTAATGTTTCGTTTTCCCGATACAATATTGAATACTCATTAATGTTTAATTCTATCAGAACATCTTTTCTTAGAAACAAATACAAAAACAAGCACAATTGAAAAAAGTAAAACAATATCATATTCCAATTTTATTATATTTACACTCTTTTTAATTATACATATTCTATCTATCTAGAGGAAAATAAGCTAATAATAACATGCATCAAAACAAACGTTTGTATCAAAAGAAGGTTATTCATTTTTCGTAGATTATTCCTCTATAAAAGTAAGTTGTTTATATTTGACAGAAATATAAAAATACATCTATATTTGGAACTTATGCTTCTTTCCATAGCGAAATGCAAAGAAAGGGATAATGAGAAATGAGAGAAATGAGAGTGTCGTTTTTATCACGGATTTGTGTTAACTTGTGTTAATGTGTTATCAATTTCATTTTGGTCCTTTTACTAACATATTTTTATTTTTCAGATGGAGCCCGTGGAACACTATCGGTACGGAATCGGGTAGTCCAAGACGGTTCGGACACGGAAACCACAATGATGTCGCCCGATATACCCTCACAGTATCTACCATCGTGGGCCGACTCGTTATTGGGGGCCCACATGCACCTCGGTATAACGACTGATCAGTATCAAATGGTTGCTGGGTTCAAAGGACGTACGAAAACTAATCAAGTGCAGGACAATGAGAAGTACCACTGTCTTGTGTGTAATCGTAAATACCTGCGGAAAAAAAGTTTAACCCGTCACCTGCGCTACGAGTGTGGCAAACAGCCGCTTTACCTGTGTCCAATGGAACTGTGTTCCTACAAAGCCTTCTACCGTATTGTGCTCGAGAAACACATCCAAACACACATGAAGAAGTGATAAGACCATAATCACGCTTCAGGAATGAATTGTGAATAAAATTGGTTTTTGATAAACAAACAACTAACACTCTACTTACTAATTTGTTGCAAATGTTGCGAGGGAAGTTTTGTGGGAATTTCATTTTAATCTCTTTTCATCTACAAGATACATAAAGTTGAGATGCAGAGAGATTGGTGACCGAGTAATCGAGACCACTAAAATCTACCTTTATTGTTGTAGTGTAGATTTACCTAGTCTGTAAGATCAGTTTGCTTCTTGATATAACCGCATCTTTTGAGTATCTAACAACGTAACTAACCTACTAATCTACTAACGCTCTGTATTTTTCTCTTTTCTTTTTCCCTTTTTGGAATATGCACACACTATTTGCTAATGCATAACTAAATACAAATGTGCACCAAACCAACACATACAAACAATTGCCTCTCTTCAACACGTCTCCCCAGACGACAGTAGCTCTCTGGGTGGTGGTTTCACTAAGATCAAGCTTGAGAATTTTAACCTCTGGTCGGATACGGATTTCATTGCCATCGCCGACCAATCAATCAATTCACCCGGAGGCTCACCGCAACCACCATCTAATTACGTCCCGGCATGGCGTTGTAGAACATCCAGATCAGCATCTAAAATATCACCCGGCAAAATCAAGATAGCAGCCAAAAGAACGTCGTCTTTGTGTGCTACGACTATTTCGGCTTCTCCTGCAAAATCACCCCAAAAAGTGGCAGTCTCCAGTTCATTGAATAGCAGCAGCTCGAGCGTTGGTTCGACAACTTCCCACGGCACCAATGGTGGTGCAGGGTTTATCCGCAAAGAAGATAAAATTGTTTTTCAACATGAAAACGATACCAAACCGTGGAAGTGCAAAACCTGTGGTCGGAATTATAAATGGAAGAATAGTCTAAAATGTCACATCAAGAACGAGTGCGGCGTTCCACCAAAATACTACTGCGAGCGAATGTGTGGTTACAAAACACACATTCATAGCAACCTAAAGCGTCATTTGAACTCTAAATTCTGTAAACCTACTTGAGGAAAGGTGGTTTAGGTTTACATAACAGAACGCTTAGTTTTTGGGGTCAGCACATACATGAGAAGCATTCCATATATTTGAACTGTAGCTGATGGAAGAAGCCAGAGAAAAAAAATGTTTATCCCTATAATTGCATGGTTTTACTTGAGGCTTCTGAGGTCCACGAAAAAAGATAAAACAAGAAACAGTCATATTGCTTAATTTTAGTCACTTTTAACATCGGTGTAAGATAGCAAAGATTGGAAAGCCTGAAAAGTAATTAGTGAATTTTGTATTAAACCAATGAGTTATCTGTAGTGTAATGCTAATTTATTGATGTAGGACCGGCGGTGGTTTTTTAAATCTAATTTATTGTTTTCTTATTATATTTTAACACCTGAACCCCCATCGTTGCCATACTATTTTTGTTCTTTAACACATAGGTTTCTTTTGAAGAATGTACGTAAAAGATATGTAATTTATTTTAACTATTGACCAACCAAAAATAACACTTGAAACGTCAGCGTGTCGATATGATTTAATCAATTATCGCAATAATTGAATAAAATAACATATTTGCTTGTTACCTGACAGAAGTAAAATTTACTAACACTTAAGCAAACCTTCTTTATATGTGAGTTGTCATAGAAAATCCGATAGTTTGGCGCTTCAGCTCACTGGAGAAGTAAATAATTATATTAATGATTTTGAATCCTCGAAAAAAGAGCCCACAAGGTAGAGTTTTTCATTTCCACAGTCAAGTTAGCTTTTCCATTTTTCATAATTTGCGCGGCCATTAACTGAATAAGGATTTCTGGTAGAAAGGAGCCTCCTGTAAAGTCTCGTGAATGTGTTGCAAATAAGTATAATAACCACTTAATCTAATCTTAGATTCCGTACCTCAGCTATTCAAAATTATTTAAACTAAAGCTACTCCAGCTCTTCTGTTTTGAATCAATGGACAATATTACCTATACGGTTATTGTATACTGTGAATTCGATTTTGCACAATTAAAAATCTCAAGCGATTGTGACTATTTGAAAATAGAACGGAACTTAAGTCGTGTGAGTTCCTAAATTAAATTGCTTGCTACTTTGCGGATCTGCAATACGATTCAACGTATTCCAGTGAGCTGTATTTCTATTGTTTAAATTTATAGTCAGAAATTTACTATGACACTTGCGCAATTGGAGCTCTTTAGCCCGAATATTTTAACTTATGTTCAAACTGAAACGTTTTGCCATACAATAGTGAGGATTACATTTTTCTAGTCGATGTACTTAATTATAGTATTTAATAATTTAGTTTAATAATGCAATCGTGTATGAATTGTTTTGTCTATTATTTTTCGTTTGATTGATTTTACTCTAAAACTCACGATTCCAGTAATTTGTATGAAGTGTATTATATAAGAGTTGCAGAAAAAATAACACGCAATTGGAAGTATAAATAATTATGTACTATCTTCACTTAGAACATTTCCTATCAGAATAGGATGAACACACACAGACACAATAATAAAAAAAGAGCTACTATTATTACACCACAAAACAGTAATTGGCATATGATACAGTAAACAAAAAATCAGTGAAAATATGAATCTTGAGGACAAATAAACTCTAAAGCTCGTTTAATAAATTATTTTTTCCAGAAAGCACATCCCAGTTTGGTTCGAAGAAAAGTCTCAGTCAAATCAGTCAGCTAATATGTAAAAAAAAACGAATCGCGCGCGCTTTCTTCGCGAGGACACCTGTGGATCTGGAAAGCCACGTTTTATTAATATGTGTTTCTTTTTTAGGTGCTTCATTCAAACGGACTGGTTTATAATAGTGGAGATAACGATAAAACTGATCTTCGCGATTGATTTAGTTCCGATGGATCGGCATGACCTTGTAGAATGATGACACATGAATACACACTGTGATTGCGAACTGTTAACATTCTTTGTTCATGTTCATGGAAGCTCTTTGTACCACCGTGTCCGGCGAGAAAGATTTCGTATCCTATGTAATTTGCATTCCTACCGAACGAATAAATAAGTTATAGTTTTGTTGTTTTTATTATTTTCGCAAAGATGATTCAATTTTGAGCGCATATTACATTTTTTTTTCAAATAAATCTCGTCTTACTTATGCACACTTTTCAACGAACAACATTCCTGTGAGCCTCATGTTTGGTGGTGGTGATCAATTAACTTTTCATATAGCTCTATTTCACAAACCTTCTTTTATTACTTAATGAAAGTTGTTTCTCAGTCAAGTCGCTATCCTTATTAATAATGTTATCGTTAGATTATAAGTGTGAGTGTAGGCACAGTTATAATTTTATGCGCAGCAATACTAGAATACAATCTCACCTCGCCAATCACTACCATAAACAACAACAACAACCAATCGCTTCATATCAATATTCTGATATTCTGATCGAAAACTGCAATCTTTTTGCAATAACCAAATAATGTGATGTTTGAGTTAAAACTTGAATTTAAAACAAAAAAAGATTACAGTTGGCTAAAGGCTCGTGTTGTATTAGGAAAAAAAATCGCAAGCAAATGCTCAATGTTGTTCTTTCAACACACATCATCAACAGTATTGTTACATTTTACTGATTTAATTTTTTTTACTTCCGTCATTCAGTATCTATATCTGCAGGACCTTTAACACCGGCCAGCGGTCATGGTTGCGACACAATGGTTATTCAGAGCGAGGTGATAGTGGCGGGAAGTCAACAACACCAACAACCTCCCATAGATGATCAGCCGTGTGATTTAAGATTACTGACGCCTAGTTACCTTCGCGATTTCGCTGCGGACAATAAGGCGCATCAACGTGATCTGATTGCAGCGGCGGCTGCCGCTGCTGCTGCAGTTGCTGCCACAACAAATCCTAGTGGCGCCAACTCAGGCCCGCTACCGGTACCCTTATTCAAAGGTATCAACATAACATCGCCACCAACAGTGCCTTCATCGATCGGTGGTGCGTACACATGCAACCGTTGCGGTAACTCATATGCGCGACCACACAGTCTGAACCGGCATATCCGCTTTGAGTGTGGTGTAGAGCCCAAGTTCGAGTGTCCAGTATGTCATAAGAAATCGAAACATAAGCATAACTTAGTGCTACACATGCGCACACATCAGCATCGATGATTAGTTTTTCTATAGCGATCGGCAGTAATTGAAATATGAAACAGACATCCATACACAGATCGTCGTGTATGAATCCGTACTCCCAGCAGAGACCGAGAAAGAGAGAGAGAGAAAGAGTAAGAAAGAGTGAGAAAGTAGACTATAGTAGAATTCTGTACACTCAGGTGGGTATTGAAAACAAGATGTTACTTTAATGGGAAACTCATTTTAACGCTTTGCTGCATCCAAATATTATGCAATATTCAAATCTTGTACATTCCGATAAATTAGGATTACACTATTAGAAACGAGTTTAATCCGATTGTCATATGAAACACAAAATAGGGTCTAAATTATATCGGCGATGAAAAAGCTTTTATAGAGCTTAAACCTCGTTTTAATACATATTATTTCTGGAACACATATTTTCCATTGTACTAAAAATCCGAGGTATTATTTCGTGTAAAGTTGGCCCTAGACGAGCAATGATATTGACAATATTTGTCTGAAGTCAGACATGTTTTGTTCACTAAACTCGTTAAATTAGCATGTTTCAGGAAGGCAACAGAGTAATGTGCTATTTCGTGTACCTTTGAAATAAGCTATCGGAAATAATTTCAATATTTGCACTTGTGATCTAGAGGAACTTTTTTTCGCAATTTCATTTTTTTTGGGTCGTTTTCTTAAAACTTTCCCGAAAATATTTTTATCGCATTCGCTGTAGATTGTACGATCTTTTTATTAAAGATTCTTTCTGCTATGTTGATCGCATTTTAAATTTTACTACAGTATAATGAATCCACTGTTCTACCGAAAGTAGACATAGAAATGAATAAAAAGTTCATTTTTTTCCTTTTTTTTATCATTCATTAGCTTAATACTTTTATTAAAAAATTACTTAACATCTAGACTCATTTGAAAATGCATCTCGATTGAATGGTTATCGGTCGTATACGATTGGTATTAGAGTTTGCTGTTGAAAATACGAATAAGTTTTTATTAAAGAAGTGATCCGTCGTAATGCAGAAGGATTACTGAGCAGCAGTGTAATCAAAGTGAGTTTCTCAGTAAAATCATACATCCGGTAGTTCTGTACACATTCGAGTGTGTGCTGAGGAGATCTTAAAGATTACCATTTATTTTTTCTAATCACATTAACATGTTACCTTTTTGTTTGTTTATTTAATCGTTACCCTATTTAAAAAAAACTTAATCTGTTCTCTTTGTAGTATGTTAGAACACTATTTTTATACTTTATGAAAGAATTCAGCTTTTCATAAAGATAGTCTTTTCTCTTTTTAGAGTGGCGAAGAAAGGATCATTATATTTACACCCGACATAGTCAAAAGTTACCAAAAGATAAAATCAAAACACGAATCATAGACAAAGGAGAATATCATTGGTAAACAAAGAATAAGCGGTTCACACAATACACATGCACGTACACACAAAGTGAAACAGTGTTAGTCCGTCATTAAGTTTAATCAAATTAAATTAATGACCATTTGCAAATAATATGAAAAAAAAAAACAAAAATTCAAACTGCAGGGCAGTAGGTAGTGGTAGGATAAGAACTGAGGGTGTAGAGAAATACACACTATACGAAAGTGTATAGGAGAAAGTAACCAACACAACGAACGTTAATCTAATTAATGTTCATCTGTTTTAAAACCCATTGATGGAGGTAGTCGTTTATGTTCGGGAACTAGGCAAATATCGAAGAGAGAAGGATTTAAACAATATTTATATTTTTTCATGAAATTAGGCTTTAATAAGACAGACTAGAAAAGTTCATATTATAACAATTATTTTTTTTTTGTTAAAACTATTATTTTCTAAGTATGGATAAGGTGGGTCAGTTACTTAACATTCTTTCAATTTAAACATTCTACATACGGCAGCTGAATAATTGTTCAGAGGAAAAACACGTCGCATTGCGTGAGAATCGATGGAATTTTGGTTTATAATTTTTATGATAGTAAAGGGTTTGGACTAAATTACGTTATGTTTGTTTTTTTTTTCTTAGAAGGATAAGCTAAGATAAACAAATGAAAAAACAGCTGCATAGACGACTTAAGTTCAACATCGATCTATGCTTATACACCTTTAATAACAAAAACTCGCATCGATATCTATGATTCGAACGACAAATAAACTAAAGCCGAAAGCAAACAACAAAACAAATATACTTTTGTCGTTTTACGAATAAGTATGATTGTAAACAATGTGAATGTAGAATCCTCAATTTTGTGCAAAATCAGTTGAATTCGAAAAATTTTTCCGCAATAAAGAAGGAAAATATTTAAAATCACGAATAAATTGCAGTGCAATATGATGAAGTAAGATTAATGATTATTCTTCACGCTGGGTTTTCTCGTAAATGTCTGTAAATATTGACTCGACACAACTGACATAGGAATCGGCACGCTGGCGAGTCTATCAGTTGATAGACGTTTTTAAGTTCGTTAAACCTTTGGTAGTACTCGTGGGCTGGTGCACGCATCTAGGTCAGAGAATAACAAATTCAATTCAATTCTACAGGTTCAGAGAGGAACGTAAAAGGTTTAACTGTTGATCATTCTCAACTATTCGTTTTCTGCTGAGCGTGAACTGTCGGATGTAAAATATAAGAAAGAAGGTTTATTTATTAAAATTACGCAAAAAGGAAAATCAATTGGATTGTGATATAAAAAGTATAGTCGTTTTATTTAACTCCGCGAAGGAACTATGTTACTAAGCTAAGCAAAAACGAAACGGATTATAGATGATATATTTTTCATTTAATGGATGTGTTGTACATAGCTATTTTTAACTGCTAAAATAATGGTTAGTAGGTAGTAAGCGTGTGAACGGCAAAAAAACAACAAAAACTAATAAAAATGGATAGGTTAATAGTAGTTTGTAAGAATGGCAAGAATCGCATATCGAAAAGACCACAAAAAAAAACGAACCAGAGAAACACATCTTCGAGCAAATCCCCGGAAACCTGTTTTCGATTTCATTGTTGCTTTTGGTTAGTCCTCGCACAACATTTTATGTTCTAGCCAGGTTTTTCGAACCGTGGTACACACAACGCCCCGAATAGCTGACCGGAAATATGTTTTACTTAACATAGCGATGATTAGACATGTCCATGAACCGATTCTTGTAGTGCAAAAAATCCAGGTCGGTTTAGTTTCCCTAATACCTGTAAAGGCGATGGAAAAAATACCGTATGAAAGATTTATAGCTCCATCTAGCCGAACTACTTTGAACCATGCGTTCATGTTATGTTCATGTATTTTAACATTATCGGTCTACAAACTGCAGAAACTAGCATTAAAAAGTAGGAAAACTAACAATCGGAGTTATATTTCAAACTCTCTGGACGTTGATCCCCAGTTTTGTAGTTGGTACAGCAAAGAATTTGAGACGTTTTAAAGTGATCGAAACTAGCCTGATTATCATCAAAGTTACAAACGTAACTCAAATTTCTGCTTCCAATGCAATATTCAAATTCGTCGTATCGCTTCTCACCTTCAACGCTTAGAAGAAAAACAAATCAAATCAATTTTACTGTTTTTTCGAAAGCTATGCGTTGCCAAAACGCAAATTTTAGGCATACATTACTAGATAGTGATCCAGATCGTTGTTATTTGTTCGAGTCTCGATCAGGAACGGCTCTCAGTGTCAGTATGATCTTAGCACTAGTCATGCAATCGTCCTGTGACTCTCGGTCATAAATTGATCATAAAATTACGGTCAAGTATGGTTAGACTTAAATCAAACTCAAAATCTGATTGCTCAAAGCAATCGATTATTGCAAAACATGGGAATCAAAAAGCGATTCGTTGCTGTTTGATCCCCATGGTTTCACTAGAATGAAATTGGCTAGAACATTCAACATTATATTGGATGAAACGAAACCAGCCAACGCGACTCTAAGCAAGTTGAAGGTGGAACTGATTCTATAAATCTCCCTTCAGGGAAGCTTTCCTAAGAATCAATATAAGGGCAAAAGTGGAACAAATGTTGTCATGTACGAAACCAGAAGTTATAAATTAATTAAAGAAAAACAAGGAGCTGTGAACGATAATATTGATGTGATTTTTTGTGATTGTTATTGTTATTAACAAAGTAAATTAAAATTATATATTCTATATTATACATACAATACAATAATCGCATAGCGGAATAATTTTACACAGTAAAAAAGGATCACAGAAACAAAGAATACATAGTAACAGAAATCGAGCAATTCAGCGAAAAGTTTGAAAGTTTGAAAATTTTGGCAGTTTCAATACAATAGACGAGAAAACGAATTTCAAATGTTCAGTGGTTTATTTATTGATGGTAATAATAAGTGATTTGAATATAACTAACCATCTAAAACGAATGTGTAAAGAAACGGATAAAAATGGTAGAGGAATAGGGATGCATATACATATGAATATATAATTACGCAAAAAAAATATTTATAAGTGTGCGGGAGAAACTTTTGGCGGGTCTGAGTAACAGCCGGTGACTGAAAGATAAGCGTCGTTCTAGTTTGCACTGGAGAATAGAACTTCCGTTTTGCTCGTATAAAGAAAAGAAAAAGTCAGGAACCGATCGAATAGTATTCTACTCTGTGAAACAACAATGTACTACTACTGTCTTGATCCGTTCTAATTGTGCAATGTACTGTAACCAAGAGAAATAGAGTGGATAGATAGAATGAAAAATCACCAGCGAGAGTTGTCGCCAGTTGCTTGGCTGATGTATATTATACATATATTTTAATATTGGTTTACAAAAGGAAGCAAACCTTTAAAATATATTCTAATCATTAGTTTTAAGCAATCTTACTGTGGTGTAATTCGGTTTAAATGAATGTCAGTGTAACTGAAACAATTATGAAGGTGGCAGAGCAAAATGTTTATTCGTCCACCAAGATTGAAGTAAAAACTTTTGCTTTCAGGAGTTACGGTAACTAGCATCTAATGCATTCAATTATGCTGCTAAGAAACGCAATGGCATGTATGTTTCGGATAGCTTCTAGATATAACAATTTAATTTTGATTGCAGTTTGAAACAAGAGTTATTGCTATATGTTAAATTAACATACAGATACGATGATTTATACATTTTGTTAGTCGTTAAATGCTAAGATATGTTCGTCTAATGATTATGATCAAGCGACGAAGCGCAGATCATACATTTACACATACATATTGTTCAGAATAACATATGCTTTAATTTACCTTTGTCGAATTCGATCTGCAGATATTTTTCTGTGCACCGCATGAGAATAGAATGAAACTGTCCGTGATAGAATCATTTTGCTTTCCATTGATTTTATCGAAATGAGAATAGTCAATGCTCAACGTGTTTGCCATCTTCACACAGCGTTTGATCGATATTGAAGCAAACAAAAGTTACCAGAATTACTAGGCAGTTTACTGTTAAGTTTTTTAAATCGCCATAACATTTCAGTTCGTTGATCCGCAACGTAAGTAAGCAGAGTTACCAATAAGAGTTACCAAAATGATGAAATAGGCCATATGTTTTTTTCACAATCTTTTTTTTTAAATAACCATCAGTTGAAGCCCGTCTTCACTTTAAATTCGCTGAAAATGTTTTGTCAATTTACAAAAGCAACATAAATGAAATAAACCAAGAGCTTGGAATGTTATGACGAACGCGAAACATCTACGCACGCAGAGGAACATACGAATAGAAGAGATACATTTAAAAACTATTCACACAAATGATCTAGAGAAGTTGTAACGCGAAAGAATAAACGAAGAATAAATATACCAAAACTAATAATTGTTTATTAATATATTGATTTAAGGCAGCTCGCTTCTATACGCGATGTCAAAGATTAATCAAAATTTGAAAAGAAAGTCTAATTATGTGAAAACGGATAATATTTTGCAAACTAAGGATAAATGGAAATATAATTTGTAAAAATTCTGATGAAAATAACGATGAAACTGTTTTAATTCAAAAGAAATAAGTGTTACGGGAATTCTAGCCAAATGCACGATTACCATTGTTTCGGTATTAGCAAACGATATGTTCGCTTTTATGCTCCTTTGTTGATATTCCACGTGTACTTTGCAGCTACAGTAGATCAATATTTACTGCATCTTACTAATGCATTGTGCGTTTTATTTTATTTTAGCTAAATTTGACCTCACAAGGATGCAGATAACTTGGGATGGAACACGCTTGGCCCTACCAATCGAATCGATGGCAGAAGATGAGCAGGTGCTTGGGACTTCGTGGATTGGAAATCCAGATGTATACGGTTACTATCGGTGCCCGAACGGCACCTGTGAGCGTAAGTAAGTATGGTTACATTGTCCGTTGTCTGACGGCATAAATAAAGCGACGATCAAATGGTTGATTGGGTGCAACTTTGCCTTTACGCCAAAGTTTAATAAAAGTTTTTCGTTCAAACTGCCCATTTAACACTCTATCAAAAGTGGTTCATTGGAATAATTGTATTGCAAGATTGCGCCAAGTTTACCGTTCATTATTGGTAGTTTAATGACCTGTTCTTTTCTGTTTGCAGGTACAAGATCAAGTACTCTCTCGTGCGTCATCTACGCAACGAATGCATCGACAATCGACGATTCCCGTGCCCGTCTTGTAAGAAAAAGTTTTCATACTCTTTTATCTTGAACAGGCATTTGCAGAAAGTGCATAAGATCAACCTGCACAGCTAAGAAACGATCACATGAACATACTGTATCCACGCAATTGTGGCATTCCAAATTTTAGCTTAAGAAAAAATTAACGAAGACGAGGAAAATATATTTTCACTGTTACTTAAAATGCTTTTTTAGACTGACGAGAGCAGTTCCTAGGTTGTGTACGTTTACCAAAATAAGTTATGAAATTTGAAAATAAAGGGATATATGAACGGCAGCCTTCAAGAAATCAGAAACTCATCGAACGTGTTTCGAGTGTTTTATTGCTCTGGTGGTGGTAGTAGTGTAGAATTCGATTGCTGATTTCTTTTATCATTAGCGAAATGATTAAGAAACTTTTTCTTTGTTATTGTTAAGTAGCGTTCGGTTCCATCTTCTACGTTGGGTATTAGTTTTAAACATTTACCAGTATATTTTGATTATCATCTCTTTTATAGATTTTTCTAGCTAGATTAATCGTATCGAACTGAACTTAATTTCCTACTACTATTTCATTTCTACTTGCTCCTTTTTTACAAGGTAATTATTACACATTTTTTATCTAGTATTTAGCAACCACGATTGGCAATTTTTTTTGTTATTTATTGTATGTTTGTTTAATCGACACGGAAAACTCCGTCAAAATTATGTTTTATGTGTTTACTTTTGAGTTTGTTTTCCTTTGTAATAAATCCTGGACAGCCACTATTAATCAGTGATATTTTTGTCTTTTTCTTCTTGTTTCTGTCTTCTGCTATTTTTTTTCAGACTGTATTGAAATGTTGGAACCGAAGGTTGTAATAATGGACGATGGATTGGCACGCTATGTGTGCCCACAGTGTGGTGTCAAGTATAAAAAACTAAGCGCTCTTCGTGGCCACATGAAGGAATGCGGAAAGGGGGCACAGTGTCCATTATGTCCGAAGATTGTTACCCAACGACGAAATCTTCCGAAGCACATGGAGCGACATCGACGCGATGGTCTGATGGATTTTCACAACTTTATTGATAGTTTTCCAACTATCAATTTGATGAACTCCACATTTTAAAAAGTGTAGTGAAGTGACATGCATGATTGGTATTTTGATTTCCTTTAGTTCTGTTTTCGAGATACGTGATGTTAGGAGCGGCCAAACAAAATTTGCAAGTATTATCAACAGTGATATTTTGTGCGAAATTTTATTATTATTCATAGTGTTCAGTAATGTTCTCGCAAACCAGTTTTTCAAAACCTGTAGCAGTGAGTTAGGGTTAAGGACTGACACGGCTAATATTTCTGCGCAAAGATTTTTCATTTAATCTACCTCTATCGAGAAGCAAAACGAATAGGTCTGAAGAGTTACTATTTTAATCGATTCGTATGTAGGTAAATTTAAGATAACTAGTGCGACAAGTGATCACGTTCGGGATTCGTGTAAATGTAACGACATGTGATATGGCATTGGTGCGTTTTTTGTTGTTGCATATCGCTAAATTACACTTCAATATGGTTGGGGATATACTTTGCTGCCATGCAGTATTCGAACCTGTGACCTAATATTTCTTGGCACAACCAAATGATTTCAGATTTAGTTATTGTTTGTAATGCACAGAAATTTTAAAATGTCTTTTATGTGTGGCAAACAATTTATGTAGTTATCCTGGTGCATTCAGTTTGTGTAGATTATTATATAAAACATCAGACGAGGTTTGCCAATTTGCCGTTTTCTTTATTTAATCTAACTTATGTTAGATACCGAATCTTCGAAATGAGACGAACTGTTGGAAGTTATTACTCACACTTTAAGACCCTCTCCGGAAGTCCTTCTCAACATTGAACGTTTTTGTGTGATTAAAGTCTTGAAAGCCTTCACGAAATACTTAAATGACAAAGTGTTTGTTTCGTATTCAACTCATCAGCACATTAACACTTTATGTAGAACTGCTAATGCCAAATCGCGCTTCAACATAAACCTAAATGCAATGACTACACTTATGTCTCGAACCAAAGCCATGGGACTGCAACTGCAATTGACGAAGCTGCACATTTTTTTAACGTTGTAGCAGATGTGCAACAATATATGTTTGAACAGTTTGCCAAATGAAATTTGATTGTTATAACTCATTGACCATTCATCGTTCAGTTTTAACGACCATCGATTCGTTTTAGACACATTTTTGTACAATCTGGAGAATAGTTGAATAGTGAATTTTTTAAATGAATTTAGTCGTGCACATTTTTTCAAATGTTCTCAAAATTGCATACATTTTAGTAGAAAGTTCATATATAGAAACACATTCGTCACAACATAAATTTAAATTCACAATTCATGGAAGTGATTAGAGGATCAATAAGAATAACACACTTTTTACACATATATTTTAACAGTATAGGTCATTTCAAAATATAATTCATAATAATATCTATCTGATTTATTCGTGTAACTAAATGAAATAGTGAGAGTAAAAATTTGTGAATAATGTAGGACCTACGACCAACACTAATTCGTAGAACTGCTTTACCGTTCAACTACAAATGTGCAAAATAGCGTTTTTGTTTATCGTTTGATTTGATATTGATAGTTAACATATTTGTGACATTGTGTTTGATAAATACAACTGTAAACCGAAGTAATTCACAGATAATCTTACAAATTATAATACTCTAGAGTACCATGTGGTAACATTACATTCCGTTGTTTTAGTATTTATAAACCATGCCAAAAACACATTTAACGGAAAGATACTAATATTTGTACAATGAAAACTTCGTCACAACAATCTATTTACAAACAATTTGTCGCATAATATTTATTTGGAATCACAATTTTGGTTCGAATTACAACTTTTTACTGTTCCGTTCTTATAAATGAAAATAATGAAATCAAAGAATCCTTTTTCATGAGTTTGGTTGCCAAAATTTATAGTTTTTCCTTGTTTAAAATATTACACGACTCAACGCTATAAATGAGACAAACTGTGGATGTCTTTGTTACAATGGACGCATATCGATGTTTGATTGATTGATAAAGCTATTGCGATACCGGACGTGATCAAAATAGTGTCAACTGTAAAATAAAGAAAAGATCCCTCGCTAAGGGTACTGTTAAGGGATACGAGAAATACCATTCCTGTTTTACAAATAATTAGCATTTATCAGCAAATAGGATTTAATGTGATAAAAAAATAAGTGTAAAATACTTACAACTACTTCCTCCAATAAAAAAAAACATGAGATTAACGTGACTTCAATGAACCTGAGCATCGACTTATATGTGTAGTTTGTATGCCAATCACCCCGATTCTGCAATCCGACGGATTTGTGATACGAATGAATCTACACTTTCGTTCGAGTTCGAATTTTGCATTCTTTATTCCGTTCGACTTGTATGATTCGATCGACTCTCGTTCGGGAGCACTTGAAATTTCGAACACTAACCATCAAAGCTGTCAACACTACTTACACGTTCTATATTATTTATATTATTCATTTCTTAGTAAACGAAACCGTCACACTTGTATAAACAAATTAGAACGATTTCAAACCGAACAGAAATAATACGTATGTACGCAAGTCTATCGATTAATGTTCGAGAATTTAACAACTCGAACGAATGATATTCGAGTTCATACTCAACTCGAACGGAATGCAGAATGGAAATTGCACATTCGATCGGAATATTTCGAATCGATCGACGTACAGAATAGGGGTGAATATTTTCCTTGCTGTCGTTATTTGTCCTGATTATTCATATGCATTTTACTTGTGATAGAATGGGTTCTTAACACGTGGTTGGAGTATTTTTATAGTATTTATAATTTGTATCAGCTATCCGCTTCCAATAACTCTATCTATATATAGGCACGAATGCAACGCTCTCTCCTTCGCCCCAAATGCTGTAATTAGCGCGAATCTCATTCGCTTCAGTCGAACCAGGCCGAATGTATCCTATTGACCAGATAAATCCGCCTTACATTTTCAGAGCCGTATAGTATGCTCCACACACTGCTGAGTGAGCCGAAAAAGCTAGATTATCCTCAGAACCCATATGCAAATGAGTTGACACTCGATGGCAACGATATCGACGAAAACACATCGGACGGTGAAACTCAAGACGACGGTATGGATCAACCAATGCAATGTCCGAATTGCAAACGCATCTACCCTAGTCGGGAGAAAGTTCGACAGCACATCAAAAAATATTGCCTGAAGGAGAAAAAGTTTCAGTGTATGTTCTGTCAGTATCGCTCGAAGCGTAAAGATCACATTGTCCGTCACACGGATCGAATGCATCCATCCCAGTTGAGGGTTCAACTTCAACAAGGTGCTATAAAATACTCGAGCGATGCGTTCTTGCAGTTAGATCAATCGGACCTAATTTGTGGGGCCGATGGGTCGACAGAATTCCTGAGCGTAAATTTCTCTGAGGATTTATCATCGACCAATGATAAGTTTGACTACAATGGAGATATCGTCACAACGATTCGCAATAGCGAAGAAGATAATGACAATTACTAATTTCAGAAAGGATTTTTTGGTTGTGATATATGTAGCTTTTCTGTGTATTTTTAATCAGTTTATTCAAGTTCACTGCACTTATTATCATTATGGTCATTATAATCAGCTTTAGTATCATGTTCAGATATATTATGATAGAGGAGTTTCACATGAAATGTGCATCATAGGAACATTTGTTTTGATAAATAGTGTTTGCAAATCCTGGTTGAACATATTTTCGCTATTAAACTAGTATATTATCTATGTGTGAAAAAATTGAGCATACTAAAGAATGTGAACACGATTTCTGGACAATTGGATGGTCAAACATTAGAATAATCATATCTACTTAAACGCTCGAAGAGTGATTGCACATCGACGATATTCAATTCTTCAGAGAGATTACTCTGTAGGCTTTTATACATTCCATGTGAGCAACTTGAATGACTGAATTACCCAGTAGTTGAATAAGTTTGGAAATGCATAAACGTGAGATTATTTGTACTGTTGATCGAATAAATTCATATAAGTCTAATAAAGATAAGTAGTGCGGTATCGATCGTGTTTAAATTATTTATTGTTAGTCAAAGCATTTTTGTACGTCCGTCGATGTTTAAGTTACGGTGACTATTTATCCTAACATATGTAAAATGAAAAACATTTCTTCTAACGAAAATTTCATTTAAATTTTCAGATGTGTTGTGGCAGCGGACCAATGCCGGAGGCAAAGTTATTGACGCTATACTGGAGGGAAAAGATCGTTATTGTCAGGATACGATCCTGCCCGTTTCATTATTCGGTGATGAAAGAAGTGCCATTTTGCCGATTTCAAAGCGTTTCCTATTTTGCTGTGATAGACCACCGACAGTGTACGAGTGTGCGGACTGTCACAAACAGTACAAAATTAAAGGCTCATTACAAAGACATAGACAGTACGAGTGCAACAAGTTTCCTCAGCAAACGTGTCCCTATTGTTTTTACGTAACCAAGCATAGGCATGATCTGAAAAAGCACGTCCAGCTGCGACACAAACGACCGTTTCCTTAGTCTGATATTTAGCTCCATTTCTCTACGTTTTTGTACCATAGGCACACTGGTATTGGTACGAAAAGTTCAGTTGCGTGATCAATAAAAAAGGAAAAAAAAATAGTAATAAAATTACATAAAATTATTGTTTCCCTTTTGTCACTTCCTTTACTTTGTCGATTAAATCGGTATGCGATGACACTGGGCAGGATGTATTGAGTATGTCAAAGAAGTTCTCTACGAGTTCTTAATCAAAGTTTAACTGTGACTGGGTGTATTTTATAGCAGTACAGGGAAATAAATTATATTTTTCATCTGGCAATTGTAATCCTATTTGATAATACTTAGCCTTCAATCGGCGTTCAAATCATCAGTTAAGTGTAATCACCTGTACATACAATCAAAACTAACGTGCAAGAGTTTGTGCTATTTGTTTGACTAATCCTGTTGAAAAATTGTATTATCACTAACCTATTATCATGCTTTTCTTTCAAATCACAGAACTGTGGACCGACTACTACAATTTCGGCTCACTGACCGACGATCTATATGGACGATCATCGGATTCCCAGCGTCAGCTAAGTCATGCCCGATTTCTTGCTCGCAAAAATGGGCAAAACTTTCCCTGCTTGAAATGTGGTAAGTGGTACTCGACGCGAAGTATCATGCTGCGTCATATGAATCACGAATGCGGAGTTGAAAAAAAGATACAGTGCAAATTCTGCTACAAAAAATTCCGCCGCAAATGGAATCTAGAGCAGCACATTAAACGACTGCATCTCAGCGAAAAACGAAAACATCAACAACAACAACGCGAGCTGCTACAACAGCAACGTGAGCTGCGTGAACAGCAGCGTGAGCAACAGCGAGAGCAACAATCTCAGCAACCAGTGACGAATAGAAATTGATACTCTTTTGCGTACGAAATAATCATCGAGGATCTGTTAACCTAGTTTTAACTACAGGGTAGTGTTAATCACGCCTGAAGAGGAAGCTAGCCTTCCGGAAATGAAACACAAACACACAAACACACTAATTGAAGTTTTGGTTTCAAAGAGAAGCGTTTTAAACAAATGGTTGGTTTGATTTCGAAGTACCAATAGTAGTACTAGATTTAGAAAACAAAACAGTTAGCTGCCATATTGGAACCAGTACTTCCCCATGTTCGTCATCCAACCAACCAATCAATCAAACTCATCCTAAGTTATACCAAACTAACCATTTAAATCTATTTATTTTGAATGAGCAGAATCTAGTAAAATTTATTTATAATTTGTTCTAGTAGATAAGCAGTTTAACGGCAAAGTGGGACCAAACAACTCAAACACTGCAGAAATCTCTCTGTTAGTTGGCTAACCAAATATTAATGATTCACCAACCTAGATTGTTAACGTAATCTCTCACATTCTGGTCCCATGATGCCAGCGCTAAGTTGGTTGATGCAATTTTCTCCTTTTGTGTAGATACTTAAAACCCAGTGTTTTCTTTTTATGTTTAGTTCTACTTGTATTTTGGAAATGTCCTTGTATTTTCGAGCATCATTCTTGAAACTCTAGTATAGATCGTTTAGCATGTAAAGTATCATAAGATAAAGTACTACCACGGAAACGAGTTAACATTAGCGAGCATGAGCGGGTTCAAAGGAAATGTTCAGAGAACATATACATACATATACACCAATCAGTGCCAAAGCCAAAGAAATCATAGATATGGAACATTACTGTCGTACTAGATTTTTCACGAAATAGAATTAAGTGAAACTAATGGAGTTATACACACATTGAATACAGTTGAAAAAAAAAACATTTGCCATATACAATGAAATTGATTTACAAAATCATTTTACTCTTCGTTATCACATTTCGCGGATCAATGCCATAAGGATTAAGTTCAGGCCAAATTTGAATACTAGTCGCAAAGAATATACAAAACAATATCAAAAATTGAAAGTTGCCATACCCCAATTTTAGAATGGATAAAAATAGGTATTTCCAATGAATCTTCTCATGTCAGCCAAATCTTCATGTATGGTTAGCACATTTTTTAACAGTGCCGAAGACTCAAGTTTTTTTTTATTATTTTTATATATAACGCAAGTAAAGTTCAGGATGCTTTGACATTTAATTGCGCCATTAGTTTCGCATTTAATGAGAATAATAATTGTTTTTCTTGAAATTTTGGGTTTCCTTCTAAAAAATACTATTGAATCGTAACTATAACAGTGTGCTTGATCATTAATTTAGTCAAACTAAATGAACATAATCCAAAAAATGCAACCGCAAACTAGTTAGAAAGAAACGGCATACGTCCGCCTAATTTAGCTTTTAAAAGTCAGTTAGCTATACTAATCTTTCTAATACCAGTTTTTAACATTTTGCCAAAGCCATCACACAAGTCGTTTATTTTTTTTTAATTAAGGAAAGCGAAGGTTCTCAATCAAGGAAAAATTAAAATAAATCAACATGATAGTCGGCAGGAAACACTAGACAGTAAATAGTAGTAGCACATTTACCTCTTTTTAAAATCCGCAAGTGTCCGGAATTTTATTATTATTATTATTATTATCATTATTATAAATTTTATTATTATTATGGGGTTTAACACATTGTTGAACACTTTAATAAGGCCATTCTGCAGTCGGTTTTATGTGCATTTTAATTGTTTTTTTTTTATTTCATGAAGACTGTGATGTGCAAATATGGGATAAATAATATGAAATTGTTTAACTAACAAAAGAAAATCTAGTTCTAGAGTTAAGTTGATCATTTCGTTCAGCTGAAAAAATCAACTTTTCAATACATTATCGTTTGTAGATTATCCTTGGCATTTAGTTTTTTAAAATGTGGATAGAAAAGCACTCGGTGGTACGCTTGACTTCTGGGGTCGCTTTGTGTAACTCGAAAGGAAATGTTATAGTTGTTATAGTAGTGCCTATCGAAAACATCGATAATACTGGTTAGAATGAATTCATTGAAAGGTCGCATTCTGCATCATGATGGAAACGAATGGAAACATAAACTTCTTTAAAAATTCAATGTCAAAATCGACCTTTTTTGAGTTACTACCTTTGGGTGTCTAGTATTCAATTGTAGTTTATGACTAATGGTTATTGGAATGTAGAAGATAACTTTCGTACATTTGTAGTGAACTCGATATGGGAATCTTTCGTGTGATATGTACTATCATTTTATTGTTGTCAATTCAATCAAAAAATACTATAAATTCCTAAACATTTGATTGATTCGTGAGTTTATCCTACATTTGCACATCTGCATCTAGATTCAACATTATCGCTTAGTCTCGATTTGCTAAACAATAGAACAACATCAAAAATCAGTGTAATTTGAACAAAATTTATTTAATGCGTTATTCATCACTAAGGACTAATATTACGATTGTATTTATTGAACTAATCTTAGTATATAGAGCCAAAAGCAAATAAGTTTATTTTTCAAGTAAAACGCAGTGCAAAACCAGAAACATCATTTGTTGCGTGTGTATTCGTAGAAACTTGATAACTAAGTACGACGTGAGCTTGACAAAAACAGCAAACTAAAATCATTGTGACTTAGTCGATAAACAGATTTATAGGTTTAGAAAAAAAACAAAACAAAACACAGGACAACCTCAGAAGAAAATCAAAAGAAAATGTATGCATATTTTAACAGTTGTTATGAATCAAGAGCAAAGCAAATAACTTGAATGCAAGATGCATGTATAAAAAACGAGGCCAAATTACTGCTAGCGAACATTTTTGTGTGACGCGCAGTGTAAAACGTATGTATTTTCTATTATACGAAAATATATTTTTATTAACATAACAAAAAATACTGGAAAAAGCCGCAGAATAAAAACTATTTTTATATAAACGTATTAATAATATTATATTTGAGATGCGGATACATATAATATTTTATAAAGTGTTTTACTAAAATTTGACAGTCAAAATAAACACTCTGATTGCCACAATAAATAAATCTTTTGAAATATTTGAACGGTTGCACAGACGGCAGAAGTGTGACTCAGATTGAGTAGTAGATTTTTTTTTGTTTATAGGAGACACACATCTGCAGTGTGTGGTACTTTTAAGAATCATTTCATAAGTTAATTCTGAGTGTTGAATATTTTGAGTAGGATCCGTGCTGTTGTAGTTTTTTTTTCGCAGACTATCATTTTTGAGCATTTCTAATAGACGTTTCTTTATTTTAAAGAATTCACTTTCATAGATAAATCCTCAACATTCGAGTTCGACAACCCTTGCTGGAACCAACCGATTGATCGTTTGAATGATTTGGAAGTGTTTCGTTGTATGAATGGATGTGGAAAAGTATACAACACCTACGCAACTATGACGCGGCACATGAGATTAGACTGCGGTAGTGAACATCGGTTCACTTGCGATTTATGCTTCAAAACATTCAAGAGGAAGTACCACTTAAATCGACATTATCGAACGCACTTTTTCCGAACGCAAAAATCGCGAAATTTTACTGTCGATGAGCTTAATGTGGGTAAGCAGCTGATTAAAAGGGTAAAGAACGATTACCGATTGTATCTAATGCGATATCTTTTTTATTGACTATTTTAGATGAAAGACAGGAGCTCTTGGTCACTGCCGAGGATGCGTAATGAAAATCATAAGTAGGCCAACAATTAACTCAAAATACAGTGATTTCTAAGAAAAACTTAAATCGGGGTTTCGCACATGTACTGTTGAAAACAATAGTGCTTCCCTCGAATGGATTAGACGAGAAATATGTTGCATAGAAGACCAACACTTAGTTTACACTTACTATACTCAATCTCGATAGTAATTTAGTAATTTTAAGTTTGTTCAGACTAACATTAGATATGCGGATACTTTTGTATGAGTCATATGGGTTTTTTTCACAATGCTCGGTGGATTTTTCAAAAGACCACAACACCCCTTGACAGTTTGTCTTTATTTTATGTTCTAATAATAACTAATTTATGTTCTAATAATAACCAATTCACTTGAAGCATAATCAAACCATAATGAGTTTTGACCCCAAATCAAAGACTTGACATAACATTCCTTTAGTGGCATTTGTCCTGTTTCAACAGACTTCACAGCCCATTCATAGCGTACAGAATAATTGCATGGCTAGTAATACGATCCTACTGATACTACGAATTCTTCCATATCGGGCCTCGAACATAGGACAACTGAACATCCAACCCGACCCCAACTGCTGTCAAATGTATGGTTTTGACAGCAGTTAGGTTTTGAACGAAGTTGGTTTTGGCTTCAAACAAAAACGAAACAACTCAACTACGCCTTTAATCTTTCATCACAATAATCAGAAAAAATCACAATAATCAGAAAAAAACTCCATTTTACCGAGCATTTAAGTATCCCAATTAAATATTTGTAGAAACGGATTGAAGTTCGCCCATAAAGTTAAATAACAAAGCATTAATATATAATTGAACTGACCTTTGAAGTAGAAGGTGAACGTGTTTATAGTTTTTAGTCTGTTTGCACGTAGTTACATTCTTTTCATAAGACAAAGTTCTTTAAAATCGGTTTAGTTCTCATACGGCTTTAAATTCACTATAAGTTGATTGAAAATCCTATTTACATGAAAACGTCGATAATATTAGATGTCACACTCCTAGAAAATGAAATATTAGACTTCGATCTCAAGATCTCCAATAGATCCGCAACGACTCTAAGGAACAATCAAAGACCTTATACTACCAGATATTCAATTCCCTAATTTCAAGAATAAATATGCATACATTATACATTCTCAGTAGAGTCCGTATAAAACTCGTGCATTCACACGATATCTTGAATGTGATGCCGTGAGATGGTAAATTTCACTCCAAATTGACTGTGTTTATTACAATTCAAGCGGTTCGTCAACATCGACGGAACGTTGCCGTTATGTTGTTCCCGCTTGATGCCGAATTTGTTTGTTGAAAAACCACTTTCGAATCTAGTTTTTACGCCATTTAACTGATATGAAGGCCAATTTCGTATCTGATTCTAAAATTGGGTTCATTAACACCACATCTGCAGCTTTCAAGCGAAAAATACAATAGTTTACTACTTTCCTCATGAGCGTATTTACTCGCACCGTACGTCATGTTGTTGTTTTTTGAAACATGTGAATTACGCTTAATCGAGTAATAAAACAATCATGATATGAGAGTTTACAAATTTAATGATAGGAACAATGGATTTTATACCAAAATAAATGAGTGTTTTTAAGCCTAGATGTTTATAGCTCTCAGACATACAACGTAGAAAAGGAATTGGAATCTAGCCAGGATATGACAATCTGAGATGCCAAATTTGCAGACTTTTAAAAATTTATTTTTTCGTAGACATTCGTCAGAGTTTAAAGATTTAAAATTGCTGCGCGCTTTTATTTACTCTCTAACTCAATTCGGTATATCATACTTTGTAGAGAACATCGTAGATGTTTTTTCGAATTCATAACTGTAGACATTTTTGGAATTTTTCAATTCTGTCTGAAGTTATTTGAAATTTTTACCTGCCATCAATGATTACAACAAACTTAAAGTCTACTCTGAAGCGTGTGTGTTCGTTGCTTAACCAGTGTAATGTACCGTTAAATGCTAGCTCTATTTTGCACCTAAACCCAAACCCACTAGACTACGTAAAACAACAAAACGTGTCCTGAAATAATTTTATTTTCACTACTTGTCTGCATGTTATCATTTGAGATACCAAACAACACCGAAATATTTTCCGGAATCTAATCATTACGTTACGAGTCGTCAACATATCTAACAACTTACAGTAGTAGTATATCAAATTTTACAGCCAGAAGAAAAAAAACAAAGCAACATATTTTAACATAAACAAATTGTTATTATGAAGATTTATCGAATTTCGGTTGTTTAAAAGTCGAATTTGATTTTTTATAAGAAGTTCAAGGAAATTTCAGTAAATTTATGTTCTGAATTATGAAATTTACAAAAATCTAGTTATAAATATTTCAATGTTACTGAAATGCAGCTTCAATTAGTTTTCTATTGACAACCGAGTGAATAATCAAGTGATTTTTGAGGTTCCAAAAGTGTTTTGTGTTGTAATAACTACATTGAGATTTCAAACTTTTGCAAAAACCCTAACCGGTTGATATCAATAAAATCGTTATCTGTGAATACTATTTACACACCTAAAAACATGTTTGCATGACATTTGGTGTTTGCACGACATTTGGCAGCTATTTTGTAGAACGCTTGCAGGGAATGTCGCACCGCTACATATTTTTATGCTCCGTTATTGATTCCTCATGCATCGCAAATAATTTGAATGCGAAATAACGACGAATCGTCGACAAAAAAGTAGTACCGCGTTAGGTAGCAAAACACGAACCACCACAAACTGCGGATCCAAAAAACTATGTTTCATCTATATTTTTCGTTAAAGTTCTATGTTTTTTCTTAGCGAACGTTTTACATGAATATTTGTTTAAATTGTCTCAATTTGCAAGTTGCTTAGTAATTCCCCACGATTTTTCAAAATGAGATAATTGTTTATTTTTAAAATTCTAACTTTGAAACAAATTCAAATGATTTGATTTGGCGAATCCTAAAGCGGTAGCATTTTGCTTCAAGTGTAATCTTCATTTCTACAATTTTGAATAATTACGTATTTCGGATGAGTTATCAGTCTGAATCAAAGTTTGTAAACTATTGAGTATGACAACATACATGTAAAATAGACATGCTTAGAGGTATACAAAGTTGGTGCAGAGTACATAACTTACTGAAGAAGGAATCCAAAACATTGTAAAACGAAATACAAAAAATCCTACTTTAAATCATCTATTGGTGTGATGATGCCTCATTACCTTATATAAGGTAACGGTAAATAAGATATATTTTGAAGTTTTTGATCACTACTTTTAGTGTTTGCGGGAACGGGTATAACCGAAGTGAGATTGTATGCCTTGATGCACAAGACCTACCAATTGGAATAGGTTTGCATCATCTTTTTAAATTTTCGGAACCGAAAGTCACGTTCGGATAAAATTTAACAAAATTGTTTGGTATCGTGGGATCTTTCATTTGAGTCTCTGAAAAATCGATGTGAATTTCATGTTACAGTTTTTAATCGCTACTTATTATGCTTCCGGATCCGGGAGCCGGGGTCCAGCATAGCCAAAATGAGTTAGTAGGGTTATTAACTAGCAAGACCTGTTAAATAGCAGAATTTTCTGATTAGTCTCGAGGAATTAGATCATTAAACACATATCATTTCAATCTAATTGGTTAAGCGTCTCGGAGAAAATTGAGTGCATAGTTTTGTTACACACAGACATTTCGCGAGCTCGACAAACTGAGTCGAATGACATTCGGTTAAAAAGTTGGGTTTTATAAAGATTGCACTGCATTGCATGTTTGAAATATGAGTCTTTATTGTTGCTGCACTCGATTTCATCCTTGCTGTGTTAACTTTTATGACCCCGCTGATTTCTTACTGGGTTTGTACGGAAATGTTGGGAGGTCTGGTTACTTGTTAGTTTGTAAAGAAAATGTAAATAGTTTTCTTTATGATAATTTCATGGAGGCAATGTAAGTTTGCTGGATTTTTGTGGAGGGATGAATTTATGGATTTTTGTTGAGTGTGTGTGGTCTTGGATGTATTAGAAGGTTTGGAATGGATTTTCATATTACACTATATGCAAGCAAAAGATGCAGATTCGATGGTGAGAAATCTAATGATCTCGATCCTATTGGATATATAAAAATTGCAGAGAAGACGAGAGATTTCGAACCTCGAACCGTTTTTATTATTTTTACGTTTCGTCTTTGACTCATCAGTGCAGAGCAGTTCAAATTGAACTGCTTAGTGCTAAACTCGGCAGTTCAATTTGAACCGCTAAGCAGACGTAAAGTTTCTGCTACTTACAGAACACTTTTTGTTTTGCAACGGAGTGCAATGTCTTTTCTGACGTGCTGAACGAAAACGTGTTTTCGACTGTTTCTGGCCGATGCAGGTATGGTCATTTAGGGGTTAGCCAAATTTTGTGCTAGGGCACATAACCGTTTTTATTATTTTTACGTTTCGTCTTTGACTCATCAGTGCAGAGCAGTTCAAATTGAACTGCTTAGTGCTAAACTCGGCAGTTCAATTTGAATCGCTAAGCAGACGTAAAGTTTCTGCTACTTACAGAACACTTTTTGTTTTGCAACGGAGTGCAATGTCTTTTCTGACGTGCCGAACGAAAACGCGTTTTCGACTATTTCTGGCCGATGCAGGTATGGTATAAATTGGATACACTGTATGATTCGGGTGATTCGGCCATGAAACATTTGAAGTTGAGGACCGCCATTCAGAGATGCCTTCCCTCTCCTGTTTTTTTTTATATTCGACTGTAAAAACATGTATATATCTATAGAAATGTACACACACACACACACACACACACACACACACACACATATATATATATATATATATATATATATATATATATATATATATATATATATATATATATATATATATATATATATATATATATATATATATATATATATATATATATATATATATATATATATATATATATATATATATATATATATATATATATATACATATATGTATTTGCAAGATTTCAGCAGTGTCCATGCAACAAATGACAAAATATCGACCCACAAGGTAGAAGCCCCCTTTAATAATAACCTATAGATCAGAATGCTTTTTTGTTTGTTGATCGAAAATAGTTAAGTACTTTTTGAATGAAATTTTGTTCTGATTCAAATGAAGTTTCGTTTTAATTCACCCCTACATAAGATAAAATTTTCTGTTTCTGTCTTTAAGAAAAAAATGTCTTTCAACCGATGTTTGTCATTAAACCAGCACTAGGCATGAAATCTCAAATTTTGTTGAAATATTAATTTGAAAGTAGTAGATTGAAGTAGATGGCGTTTTCATGCAAAAAAAGTAAGTTAAGTGGATCCTAAAATCCTTTTATTCAAGACGGAGATTCGCTTGTTTCACCAGATTAGCGGTAGATTTTTAATCTGCTGCAATATGAAAGAATTGAGCCATGTTGTACATTAAACCATAGCAAAACTAAACTTTAGTCTTTCGGCTTGTCGCCGTATTCATTCCACAGTTTTCAACTAAGTACCTTCTAAAATATAATAACAATTAATGACTGAAAAGTAATTTACGGGATGCATTTTGCTATCGAAAGTTTATATATATATATATATATATATATATATATATATATATATATATATATATATATATATATATATATATATATATATATATATATATATATATATATATATATATATATATATATATATATATATATATATAAAGCGTTGTACCAAAAACCAATCGGAGCTCAAGGAGTTTTAATAAGTAAAGAAATAGACTTAGGCTACAATATCTATCAACCAATTTACTTTAGTTTAACAATGCAGTACAATCTAAATTAAATATTTATTACTTCAAATAAACAACATATGTATACTAGAAATTAGCCATGAAGCTTTTATTTCGGAGAGAATGTTTCTTGTTATCGATTAGATCTGTCCATTGTACAGTGATGTTATTAGAAAGCATTGGTTTTGGACTTCGGAACTCTCTCAACTTTTACTTTCCTAATGATGCAAGCAGATGGAATTTGGGGCTCCGTATACTAACGTTGCCTTATCTGTTCTCGTTTCAGATCAGCATGTAACAAATCCACTACATAACCCCTCAAATCAGCGCATATCTATCGTTCCAGAGACTGTTTTGTACAGTTTAGGCGAAAAAAGCAATTCCGGAGGAGCGTGTTTCTCAAAATCTCCGATAGATATCGTACCTGCAGCCACGATTGAGCGGGTAACGGGATCTAAAGTACCCGACCGGGTAGTATACTTACCTTCCAACACTCAGCAGTCTCCAGTTCAACTCGATCTGTTCAATCAGTACCTTCAGCAGCATCAGCAAAATCTTGATGTCATATTATCGAAAACTTTTAAATCAAATCTATATCAAGTGCCTGCTACGAAGAAATCGAGTAGTAGTACTGCACAGGCAGCTGTAACTGGTAGTAACAAATCTTCAGTGAACTACAAAACTTCAATGACTAATGTGCCTTCGCGTGGAACCATTTCAAGTGATTTAAGACGTTCAAATAGTGTCAGCATCAGTAACTGTAGTACCAATGCAAGTATTGCAAATGCCAGCAATAGAGATTTTATACCATTCAAGTGCCCGCTATGCTCACTTATTTATCGTACACAGGCTTTCCTCAACGAACATATGAGAAAAGAGCATTCAGTGTTGATATGAATTTGTTGATTGCCTTTCAGTCGCATTTATTATAGAGATAGAACATAATATACCTTATTTTATTGTAATAATTGGTTGCGTATAGGCAAACTTGTTGCAGTCGACGAGTTTAATAAATTAAGTAATGATGCTACACAAACCTACCGAAGATTTTTCACAACTTGTCTCACAATCCTTGTTGTGTAGTAGCTCACTCTTTATTTGCTGCACAATTATCGTTGTAATATAATAATATGTACACAACTTCTGTGTAAAAAGGATAAATATTATAATTGATGTATGCATAAATGCAATAAATATGCATTTTTTTCATTTATCTGTACGGATGAAAAAGCCGCTTTGTCGATTTCGTAGTTAGTTTTATTATTATTAAATGACGTTACCAAAAGAACACACTAGTTCAATCGATAAATCCAAAATACTATAACAGTAATTGGGCAATTATTTTGGCATTATTAAACTAGATTTTCTATATCAATTCTAATTGTTTAAAATAGAGAAAATAATAACAAATTTTCCTTTTTTTAATCCACCCTCTACGTGAGGACTCAAAACCTATAAAAAACATCAGGTCAGGACATAAGAATTAAAATGTTTTATCGAACATTATTTAAAAAAGCAGTAAATTATAAATATCGTTATGAAGGCTGGTGGCCAATTTTTGTACACATTGTCTATACCTTGGAAAAGAACTGATCATATTTTTTTTCGTTTTTATGTAGTAATATCTTCTTCTACAAGAGTTCGTGTGACATGTGTTTGTTAGTTTTAATATTAACTGTGCACATTTTTGTTTGCATACATGGCAAATTTCTATGAAATAGTAAATAAAATAGTCAGTTTTTTTTAAATATGTTAAATTACTGGTTCTGTTTGAAAAAGTATTCTGTACTATGTATTAAAATCAAAAGTCAGTTTCTCGAGTTTCGTGTAAGACATCACATGTGACGTCGCTGCTGAGGTCAGAATCGGCTTCCGTGTATTAAAATCCCAATAAATATTTCTCAATAGCCAAATTTAAATTAAGTTCGTGTTTCGGCCGGTTATTAAATAGAGCGAGAGTAAGATGTTCAATGTTTTGAAAATCTCACCCAATCGGCCTGCACGATGTGCCCAGCCGATGCGGTGTTCAATTTTTCTATTACCTTTGCTGGATACTGATATGAGAGTTGTATATAACTTACCCAGAAAATCAAGCATTTGGAACGCTCAATAAAGTAATTAACACCTAGGAGTTTCCGACGAGAGTCAATTTACACATTTGGTGTTCAGTCATAAGTGGTATAAGAATATCATTCAGTTTCAGGAAAATCGCAAGTCTTGTGAACGAGTAGTGGGGAACTTAAGCAGTTTTATAACTAATTATATAAACAGCGCATAATTGCAATAGTCGATTACATTTCCATTTGTTTCGAATTTACTTACACGCTATGCGACGTTACATTCGAAAGTTTTTTATTTGTGAGTGTGTGTAACTCAATTCTTCTACATTTAAATATAATTTTTAGAATTTTATTTTAAATCCTACAAAGCACGAAAAAATCATGTACAATTACGTATCGATAGATGCACATAGAAGGAGCGTAAAAATACGTCATGTCATTAACTTCTCAGCTAATTTCACTTAGAGTGCCTTAAAACAAGATTTACGCAGTTGTCGGTACTCTGGTTATAGGCACTCAAATTTCACTGAATATGACATCAAAGCAGACAGAAATTTATATTCAAATGCGGATTGATGTTATATATGTTATTTGTAACGAGTGTACAATTTTGCTCATGGTGCTATTTAATATAATAATAATATAATTATTTAAATTTTTTGGAAAACTGTCTCCAGTTCAAGCTTTTTCAAATGTGATATAACGATATGAATTCCCTTGGCAGGCAGATTCCAGATGCATACCCGACTATAGCCTTTGATAGCACAATTCCATTTTTTTCAATGTTTGTATTGCACATAGCTTATTATATAAAGACAGTCAAAGAGATTTGATACAGTTATCGCTAAAAATTAAAAGTATTTTTTCCAACCTATGACTAGAATTCCGTGAAATAGAATACATTTTGCGATATAATGAAGAGCACAATTGATTTTAATCAAATTTCTACAACAGGAGAACAATCATTGTTTCAAACCAATTAAAATATTGACAATTTTCAAAGTTTGTCTCATCAATTCTCAACACCTTGAACGATAAAAAGTAAAATCTTATGTTTGTACCTGTTAGCATCACAATGCGCAGTGTTCATTCAAAAATATCATAAAAATAGTATTTCACCAAAGGGAATAATTTTTAGTTTTATATCTAGTTTAAATGCAATTCGATACGGCATTTATAGGTCCTGTCTGTAGGTTATGACACATCACTAATTGATGTTTTTAACATTTTCACTTTCAGAGCTGCCATTTCATAGCAATTACGGTAATGATTCCTATGGCCGAAATCCCCTCAGTTTGTTAGAAGAAGAGGTTTATCAATTAGGTAAGTAGTTTTTATGCTGGTTAACAGGATAATTATTTTATCTTGTGACGGTTATCTAAAATCCAATTGACTACATTGGTTCCCGATTTCAGGCTTCAAATATAAAATATTCAGAAATGAAGTGGAACTATTTTCACAAAGTTGGTTATAAACTGGTTATATAAATAAACGTGCTTAATACTCCTAGCAGTGAGATGATACCTTTTTTTATCAATCCGCATGTGTTTTTTGCATGAATATTCTTCGGTGTTTCAAATCGGATTGAATTTTAATCTAAAAGTGTGACAATCAATTAAACATTCCATGATATGTCGAAGTAAGTTCCACTTTACAGTTTACGGTAATTTTAGGTACTTCCAGAGCCGGTATTCAGGAACCAACATCGGTTTGATTCGTATGGCCATATGGCGAATAAATTGGAATAGTATTGAGTCCAACTTTAAAGTTTTTCGGGATTGTCATCTTCTATATCGGTTTGAATTTTACAAATTCATCATCCTGTAATTCCAGAATTGGATAAAATTCATTAATTTTGTATGGGACCATAAATTCTTTAAGTTGAATTTTTGTTTTTGAAATTCCGTTTGGCTTTTTTTGAGAAAACGATTGATCTTTGAGAAACGATTCGATACTGGAACCGGAATTAGAAAATCGGTGTAACCGAAGTTAGATAAATTCACTTGAGTAGCTGTATAGTTCACATTTGTTTCAAAATGTTTGAAAATCCGTTGAAAATAGACAGATTTTAACAATTTATGGCGTTTTGGATAGCTATTACCGTGCGGAATCCAAGTATAAAAAGATATTCTATTTTCATGGTCAATTATGAGAGATATTGTCAAAAAACAAAATTTCGACATAAAACCATTCAATAGCATTCTGGGTGACGGGGAGACCTTTCATTTGCGTCTGGTTTGATCAATATCGGCTAGCCATATCTGAGATCTCGCCTCTTTGTTTACAACACACACACATTTATAAAAAAAGGTAAAAGAAGCGCTCCGAATTGAAATTCATATCACTAGACCAAATCTGATCGAATTTTACAAATTCAGGCTCATAATGCCACGAAATTTTATTAAATTTATCATTGATACCTCTCTCCAGATTACATCAATTTTCTATAAAAGGGACATATGCTTAATGAGGAGTACTTGAGGGAGTCAGCTAGTGTGTTAGATAAAATAAATTGATTTTGCGTTTTTCAAATATATATATATATATATATATATATATATATATATATATATATATATATATATATATATATATATATATATATATATATATATATATATATATATATATATATATATATATATATATATATATATATATATATATATATATATATATATATATATATATATGTATATATATATATATATATATAAGGTGGTTGTGAGGATTTTTGAAGTGATTGAAAAGTTCCACTCGCTAGAATAGTAGTGCTTAGTGCTTAGCCCGCTTACCTTTCGACAGCAATTTTGTTAAACTGCTGTTATGATATCTCGAAAACGATTTGATTGTTTCAGCTCGAATTTCTACAACTTCTTCAGTCCATGTGAAATTTCGAATTGAATTAAAAAAATCCGATTATTTCATTAGATTTGGTATTAGAACTTATATATACCCAAAAAAAGGAAAACATTTAATTCTGTTTTTTGTTTAAAGCTTTCTGAGAATTGTTTTTTCAATTTCTCTTTGTTCTAATTCCGAACAGAGTTTCAAGTACCACGAATAAAAGGGTATATGGTTTATGGGTTTCAGATGAACAAAACATTCAGAATTATGGCAGCAGTGGAGCACCTCTTTTTATATGTGTTTCTGTTCTTCGAAAATGTTTTGTGTAATGACTTCAAAATATTTCCAAAGATTGTTTAAATGTATTCAATAAAGAATTGAAATGCAACAATTATTTTACTTAAAACAGCCGTCACACTACACTGAAATGAAAATCTTATTTATATTCATTAGATTTGTCATATGAATCATATGCAGAATATAATTCATAGACATTATATGGAAACTTATAATCTTTATTTAATGTGTACGTCAAATCTAAATGGACGTTATCATAATGAAAGTTAAAAAAATATCCCATATAATTTATATGGAAATTCGATGAAAGTCGTGAATAGTGGTGTCGTCATCAACTGCTCCAGACCATTTTTTCAGGAAGTTTCGCATCTCAATGTAATTTTAAATCGCTGACAAGATAGCTCATCCAACTTCGTTCAAGGATATGCGTTAACGGACCATGAAATATATATCCGGTACATTTCATTACTCTATCTGTCTAGTAAGATTCATTGTTTTATTTTCAGTCTCGGGATCTCACTTCTCTTTCGCAAATATCATGAGGTGCTCCCTTACCGAATGGAATACTAGTATAGCTTGAATCCTCAAAGAAAAGTAGTAGTTGGTAATTATCTGCTATTCGTATGACCTATATTGAAAGTTATATATATATATATATATATATATATATATATATATATATATATATATATATATAAATAAATTTTATAAAACTAGTCATATGGTATATATGAACCTATATAAATAAATTCGAAGTGAATATAACATGCGCTTCGTAAATTGTTCCAATGTATGTTGTGCGGATATCTAGTAATGGTTATAAGACGCGCCAATAAATTTGACTCAGACTGGAAATTTCATTCGTTATATGGCAATCCTGTAAAAATAACGTTAAGAAGAGTTTTATGTTTCATAAGATTATCTCATATATTTGACATGATGTTGAACCCATCTTGTAACTATGATTGGAAATGCTAATAGTGCAAAATCATTAGAATATCATATAATGTGAAAAAGATAATTTAGCTCAGTGTAGCACTCCCCTGTCTTTAAACAATGTAATAGGTCTGTGAGGAAGACATAATTACACTGATAGGTGAAGTTTTGCTTAGCGGATTAGACTGATACAATTTGAAACATTTCCCATTAATGACTGTTACTGTCTTATCTTGCGTCAAGCATCGGTTGTATGAATAGGGAACTAAGTAGACAAAGGATTGCGTTTAATTGAACTGACTAAAACTTTGTTGTTTAATGATCCACCTCATCTATCATATTTTGTTCTAGGTTTTGGTAGCAGTTTTTTCAATGCAACGGAGCCTCCCCCGGTTTCAATTCTGTGGAGGCCACCAAATCGAGGTCGTTTACCGCGTAGTAATCTAGGAGATCGTTTCTACTGTGACGTGTGCCCCAATCGTTCTTACACAATGAAGGAGAACTTAATGCGCCATAAACGAGTTGAATGCCAAAAGGAACCACAAATAGCTTGTCCACTTTGTGACAAGAAGTTTTATTATGCCTCGCAACTATCTCTCCATTCCAAGCATCACCAGCAGTTTGGACTGTAACGTCCGTAAGACGTTCGTTAAGAACATTTAATGTATACGACATTAAAGGCTGATAATAATAAGGATACAGTGGTTTAAAAAACAATCAACAGAAATATAAACAAAAAACACATTCATTTATTTCGTGTCAATTTGTTATCGAGCATTCGTTGACCAATTATAATCTTTTTGTATTGAACATTATTTTCATTCCTTTATTTGTGGGTATAGTAGTCACTCATTAACGGTGTTTTTTAATGCTGCTTTTCAGCTGAGCCGCTTTTCATGTTTGATGATGAATGGACTCGAGCATCCTTCAATAAACTGGCGACGCTTAGAGATAGACTTGGGCGTTTCGTGTGCCCACGATACCACTGCAATAGGATTTATAAACACGCACGCTCACTACAAAGGCATATCAAGTGAGTTGTTCATACTAATTTTGATCATAGGCAAATTAATTCTAAGGAATGATACACACTTCTAGAAAAAAAAAGAAAATCACGTAGGACTAGGATTACCACCTCTCCGGGTTTCGCTCGGAGCCTTCGGGCCTGGCAGACAATCTTTGGTTCTCCGGGCGAACACTAGCTGTTCACAAAACTGAAATTTTACATGACGTACAACGAATTCGAAAAATGTCTGTCCCATTCCGATTAAACCCTTTACTAAAATGGTTATGCAAAAAAAGAAAACTATAAAAAAGGGCTATTATTGATTGCATTGTTTGATTATAAGAAGGAAAAAGTTATAAATGAAAAAAAGAAAGTTAAGTGAGATTTTAAAAGGACTTCCAAACGTGGTAAAGAATTGATCGAATGCAATTATTTTAAAAATTCGAGTAACCCTGAAAATATAAGCAATTATAGGTTTATGTTTATATTACATGAGTACAAAGTATAATAAAAAAGATGAAAGAACTATTTCTTTATTCACGAGTAAAATGAACTAGCAGGAAGAAATCTCCGGGCGCAGACTGAAGATGAGGTGGTAACTCTATGCATGACGTAGATTCAAGCATGCCGTATGTTCTTAGGTGTCAATTTCGCTCTTAAATTCAGCTGAATAAGATGTAATGAGATGATACATATTTACATATTTGATGTAAATTTGAGTTAATTGTGTATGTGTATCTATTGAATCTCGTAAAATCGATCTCGTAAATGAGCTAAATCAGTACTGTATTTTCATGTTATGAAATTACACCATGAAATCATGATTTTTCCCCGGTAACGCTGTATAAGCGTTAAGTTTTTCTCTAACGAAGATCATTAATAATTCCGACTGATATCATGATCATAAATCATGAAAACTAGAATTATTTCTGAAACTTGATTGAGATTGTTCATGATTCCTGGAATATTTGTGATAAGGTTGGAATTCTTTTGTAATCAATTACACAAATTTCTTCGATTATCGCATTTTATATAAAAAATACACAAAGGGCAAATTCCGGACAACTTAACAAAGCAGCGCTCACATGACGACTGACGAATTCCACTGGCAGGTTTTTGGTGTGTGCCCGGCTGCGACTCCCGTATGTCTCGCTCCGACAAGCGTTGCTCAGAAAATGATGGAAAAAAGCATTTTTTACATAAGTATCTGTTTATTAATCTTATTTGTTTTGACCCTTTGGCCTTTCATCTTTATTGTTTATACGATTCGTTATTAATAATAAATATTTTAGTTACTCTTGTTTTACATACTAATGTTTAATCATAACATTTATTTTAATTATCATTGAAATATCTACCTACTTATAACTATCCCTAACCTAATACGTACAAATTTTGAAATATTTGTATTTCAGAAATTTAGCACCTCTCTTCAAATTTCGTGCAGTATTTTTGTTCTAGTAAATCCAGGGAGACCAACTCATGTACTTCACTAGTCCTTGTCCAAGGGGGCTGATTCAGAATCATCTTTAAGATCTTACTTTGAATGCGCTGGAGCCTAAGTACACAGCCCCACCAAAAAGGCACTGCGTATTCAATTGCGGGGTAGATATTTTGTTTATATACAGCCATGTGATTCTTCAGGTACAGTTTGGATATTCTACAAATCAGCGGATACAGAGACCTAATGAGTATGCTGCATTTTTGTACGATTTTGTAAACATGTGACCTGAATATCAGATGCAGTTTGCAAAGAATTCTAATAGCGGGCGATTGCTTTTCTCTATCGCTCCTTCATTGTATGTTTTGTTCGGGCTACGCCATCCGGACTACAATTTGTACTCGGTCCTTACTTTCCGAGTATTGGAGATTTTCAGTGAGGTAGCAATTTTGATCAGTTGAACGAAGCGGATAGTGTTTGGAAAGAGAAATAGCTTCGCTGATAGCAGAATGACTTGAATTCTTTTACGTTCGTGTGTTTATTTTTTTGCAAATGCAGGCAGGTATTCTACCTACAAAATTAGAAAAGATAATCGCGAGTGAAAAATCCTTTTCGGGTGTAGTGCGCCATTTAGTGGGTAGTAGCTGTTGCCGATTAATTTTTCGGTGACATGAGTTTGGTTGAACTGATGCAAATTTGTCTAACGTACTGCAAGTACTCGAGCGCACTGATGAAAATGTTAGATACTGGTTAGATCGTTTCATAATATTTTATTTATTTATTTATTTATTTATTCAAAATGTTAATGGTTTCCTGTTTAGCGATTATAATTGTATTACTGTTTTCCTTGTTTGACGAATATTCATCATTATTATTTATAATTAGTATGTTTATTATTTTCCGATTTTTTTCACAATATTCAGGATGCCTACAAATCATGACATTTCAAATAATTTCACTACGCAATAAATGAAAATATGTTTAATTATATTGTAGTATATTGTATTATATTATTTAATATTATATTATGTTGTATTATATTATGATATATTATATTATATCATATTTTATTATATTGTATTATATTATATTGACCCTTATTACCGGTATCATTACACGGTGAAAACCAAGTGAAGTGAATGTAGGTTCTTATTATGGAAGTCGCTTCAGAGAAAAAAATAATTACTTAAATGAGCATCACATCACCAAAATTTTGTTGTCAAAATGATTTTCACTATAGTGATTACATCACTGTGCGTGACACTGGTAACAGGGAAAATCAAGTGAAGTGACATGTAAGTGAAGTGAATGTGGAAATGAAAGTGAGAACAGTAATAAACCCATTGCTGTGTTGTATTATACTATATTATGTTATATTATATTATATAATATTATATTGTATTATATTACATTGCATTATATTATATTACTAGCGCTGCATGTAGTGAACCACCAACCCGGGTATTTGCTGTTTGATGTAATATTATTTTATACTGGACTAGTGGACCCCTGCACACTTCGTAGCACAATAGTATTAGATTAGATGTAGAAAATCAAAACTACTTATCAATTTTAATGATTATTGAAGAATAATCAACCTTTTTATATCGCGAACAACAGGACAAAATATATACCTTATGATCAAAAAAGAACCGGAATTTTCATTTTAAAATACCCGCGCTTGTCTAATCGGCAAACTTTTTTTAAACTCAAACGTTGTTCTAAATGTTTATCCATTATAAAAATCGCCACACGAAAATTTTTCAACTTTTTTGTATAGACGCCAAACAAAAACTAATCGTACGATATGCGTCAAAATTTGACAGAATGTGTATAAAAGTGTTGCCAACGTTGAGAGAATAAAAGTTTACCGATTGGACAAGCGCGGGAATTTTAAAATGAAAATTCCGATTCTTTTTTGATCATAAGGTAAAACCGATGGTTTGCCGAAACGCAAACAGGCAGCGTACAATTTACCATCCGAAAAAAACTCTAAATTCACGGTACAGACTCATAACGATTATTGACGGTAATAGAAACGTTAAACGGATGAGAAAATGACGTTCATATTGAAATGGCATAGCAGTGGCATTCTTTTTCTTCTTCTCATTTGCCATTCAAAATTGTTGTCTCGACAACATTTGCGATTAACTTTTGAGCTTCAAACATTTTTCTGTACTTGTTCCTCTATTGTCTGCACTTTATTTTGTACTTTGTGTGCTTGTTTCTGTAATTTGTGTGTTTGTTCCTGTATTTTCTGTGCTTGTTTCAACATTTGTTCCTGTACTTTCTGTACCTGCTCTAGTATTCTCTGTATTTGGCCCTGTAACTTCTGTACTTATATCTATACCATCTGCACATTCTGTACCTTTTTCTGCACTCAATTGTGCCAGTACTTCCTATACTTGTTTCCCTCATTTCTGTACTTGGTTTTGTACTTTTTGCACTTGTTACTGTACCTTCTTTATTTTATCCTGAACTTAGCTTCTGTACTTGTTCCTTTTATTGTTGTACCTGTAGTTGTCCCTGTGAATTTTTCACAGCTCAAAAATTATCTTTGGATGGAAATTATTTCGAATACTCTTAAATTAGCGGCTGGATCTTTTCTATTGCTGTGAGAAGGTGGCGGCAAATTTGAAATATCCCTCTTCGGTGGGAGCCGTGGGAAGTTAGTTTCATCTTTCTGGGGAACAACGCAAAAGCGCGTTGATTGTTGTTGATTTTTTTGTGAACTCATCACGTTTGAGACACGATTTGATAGTAGTTGAATTGTCGCCATGGCAATTCCTCGCTCCATTGCCGTAGTTCAAACAGTTCGTGCACTGTGTGACTTCCGATGTACCAGTTTATACTTTTGCCATTCGATGATTATATAAAAACAGCGGTTTGATCATTTTCATGTAACTCATGGTGATGGAGCCCTTCTACAGATGAATCAAGTAAAGTCGATCTCGTTAGTTCCGATTTTCCGTGTTGTGTCGTTTCATTTTATACACCATCACAGGATTTAGTCTAGCCGCCGGTAGTGCCTGCTTTAGTTCGGCTTCTGATGAGAAAAAGTGAAATGTTAATCTTTTATACCGATGCAGTTGTACAGTAGCAGATGTTTTGTTCTCTTCCTCAAAACGCATTGTGATTGGCTGGTGCTGGCATAGGTCAAATCGGACAGGTTTTCAAATAGTGAACTATTCAAACACCTCAATGTTGTTGCAATACACGTTCAAGTTGAAAAATTTCGATTCTATTGGTAGTTAGATTATATAAATCCTTCTACAGATCGCTGAGCTATGAGCTTTCAAAATATGAGAAAGGCAAACACGCGTCATGAGCTTTCCTCTTTGATATTCGTGGATAAGGAACATTTTAGAAAAGTTCAATTTTGAATTATTTGGGATTATGTTATACAACTGAAAATTTTATCATAAAATTATGATCATATTTCCGATGGCATGTAGCAAAAATTATGTTGATATGTTAGATACAACAAGAGATATTCACGACCAAAAACTTATCACTCTCTCTGAGGGTAAATTTTGCAAAGGCACCCCATAGTAAAGTAAGTCGAAATCATGACAATTGTTCCAAGAAAGGTGTTTTTTTCTTAGGCAAAACTATCTGGAAATAAACAAAGTTTATGAATAGACAGCCAAACGTTGTTATACCAACTGTAAACGCAGTGTGCAGAGGAGATTAAAATATAATGCAGAGGAGATTAAAATCGTTCTGGAAGCACATTAACGAGCAAAGGAAAAAGCCAGATCTTCCTTCGTTTATGTACTACAAAGATCAACCGACTTCTAGCTTTCAAAAAATTTGCGACATGTTTATGAAGAAATTCTCTGGGGTTTGTTTTTTTTCTAGAGATATTTTAACAACGGATGAAATCTCCCAGGCAGCACGTAACGCTTTTGTTTTGAATCACTCGTTATATTTCATCAATGTTAACTCTGTATGAAAGGCTATCGCTAAAATGAAGTCTTCTTATTCTGTTGGACCCGATGGCATCCTCGCAGTCGTATTGAAGAGATGTTCCAGTGGTATTGCAACGCCCTTATGTCAACTGTTTCAACAGCCACTCAAGATTGGAGTATTTCCTGATATCTGGAAATCTTCTTATATGTTCCCAGTGCACAAAAAGAAGACAAAGAGAATATCGACAACTATCGCGGCATTAACTTACTTAGTGCAATTCCCAAGCTGTTCGAACTGGTTGTTCTGGAGCCCATTTTTAATCATTGCCCTCTTAGAAAAAAAGTTCAACGGTGGTCCTTCGTTAGTCCAATACGTTGGATCGTTGGTCCAATTAATCGTTCAACGGAAGTCCAACACGGGACCTAATTACCTGGTCCTTGAGTTAATTACCGTTATAAATAAAGAAAAAGAACAATGGATACGGAGATGCCACGCATCAGAACGATATCTAATGTTAATTTCTACGTACTGAGCGCTGGAAAAGCCAAGGAAGAAAATTAATATGATAATCCGCTTTGCGAAGAAATAGTTTAAACATGACTTGACAAGTATTTGTAACGCTTGTAATAACCATGTAAGTTGCGCATGATCGCGCTCTTTATTTTTCATGATATTAGCCTTTTCAATCATGATATCATGAACAGTGATCATGATATTATAAAGTAAAATATTGTCTGCATGATTTTTTCGTTGTGAGCACATTCAATCGTCAAAACTAGAATCTTTGAAATATTCAACGTATCCTATTAGGTGTACAACTTTGCTTCCGCCGTTTTTTTCCAAAATTTAAAGCTTTATTGCGAAAAAGTGCTTACAGATGTATTATTCAAAGTATTCCCAGAGAACCATTTCGTACCTATATCGCAAGCTATAATCGCATTATGCGTTCTGTTATATATTATAATAGAATCGCAGAGCATACTGCAAATATGGCCTATGCGTGCAAAAGTGGAGGCGATATACATGCAATTTCGAAAAATCAAAAGCTAGATGCGATGTAGTAAAGCATTTAATGTGATTCAGTTTATCAGCTTCAGTGATTTTCTTTTGTAATATATGCGATCGTAGGTATATTGTTTTGAGAGTTTATTCAAGTGTCTATGCGATTCTAACCATACATGCTACTAATAAGCAAAAAATAACAACGAGCTTTTATGGATCGAGGCTCGAACCTGAAACTTGTGGATCGTGTACCGAGTTTTTCTACTCTCATCCATACCATAGCTGTTGATAAGCACGATTTCAGACGAATACATTCTTCTTTTATCTTACAGATGACTGAGTCACATCGCATATCTAAGCATAACTAAAATCTTACAGTGCGAAATAACTCATTACGTTTTATGATGTAAACTATCATTCACATTCACACATATGTGTTCACAATATATCGTAGAAGAGAAGGTTTATAGAATTTCTTATTGTGAGGAAGTTCGTATTGTTTCACGAACAAGTCTGTTGTTTACATAAATGTTCCATGATACTGATAATTTTCAATTATCCCAACCATTTTTCAAACAAGTGTTCTTAAATTTTCAGTGAAACACTCCGTATTAGAATGCAACCAAATATTTTTATATTCAGCCAGTAAAGTCAGAATTGTGAGCCAATCGCATTGGATGCTAGGAATTATCATCTTGTGCGAGGGGTTTTACGTACAATGCGATATAATTCAGACAAATTTTGGATATCATGTACAGCCAAACGTTTATGGAAGTAATGCGAGTTCAATTCTGTATACGGCGAGGTTGTTCAAACAATTATGCGATTGTGTGCTCATCGTCGCAATAAGCTTGTGCGATAGCATCATATGGGGAAAAATATAAACTTCAGTTATATGATTATGCGATAGTGATTATGAACAGCGTTTTAAACGATCTAATTCGTGCTACCTTATGCGATTTGTGGATCTCTGGGTTGTCCGTCGCTAGCGACAACTTCCTCCCATCTTTCCGGAAATTTTCGGATCCCGGCTCGAAAAAAGGAGTCCTTTTTTGACGCTATCCATAAAGCAATCCATTTTTCCAACTCTTCGAAGGATTGAAAATGTTGAACTGACAGGCCGTGTGCCATCAAACGGAATAGATAGAATTCAGAAGGGGCGACATCTGGGGAATACGGCGGGTGGGGCAAGACTTCCCATTTCAGCGTTTCCAGGTACTTTTTGACCACTTTTGCTACGTGAGGCCGAGCATTGTCGTGTTGGAGGATGACTTTGCCATGTCGCTCTTGATACTGTGGCCGCTTTTCTTTTAGCGCGCGACTAAGGCGCATCAGTTGCGTTCGGTAGCGATCTCCTGTGATGGTTTCACCCGGTTTTAAGAGCTCGTAGTAAATTGTGATTTATCTTTGAAGGTTTTTTCTCTTCCACCATCATGTTTGTCTTCGGCATCGAAATCACCATTTTTTATACGTTGAAACCACTCCCGACACGGTCTTTTACTCAGAGCAGCATCAGCAGTTTCTGAAAGCATTCGATGCGCTTCAGTTGCATTTTTTTTTTTCAAATTGTAACAGAAAAGTAAAACTTCCCGCAAATGGCGAGAATTGGGCACATAAACAGACATTTTCGAGCGTGAATAATACGAAAACAAGAACAACTGTCACTGAAACGGCGATGACAATTCGTTAGGCACTGTACACACTCACTTCAAAGGCATTATCATCTATGTATTTTAACCAGCCTCAGCCGGTACAGCCATCTATCAGAAAACGACGGAAGCAAAGTTGTACACCTGATAATTCCAATAATTCAGGTAGTGTACGTCAGGCTTATTTATATGCACTGAACAATTGAATTATTAACAATTCATTTGACTTGTTCTTAGCACAACCTTTAACCATAACCATAACCATAAAGAATGTTTATTATTATACTAAATTTGGAAGGGATTTTGGTTATACCAAAACTGGAGACAATTTTATCAAACTTTCTCAAACTGCCATATTGACGTAGCTACGGTGGGGCGCCTTTTCAAAATTCGCTTAGTGGAAGAATGGATGGAACTCAATCGTGAATAACCAGCAGTATATAAAAAGAAAATTATGGTCGAATATCGATAATTTTTTTATTGTTTTAATACGGAACTGGACGTCGTGGTGAGGACCTTCCACCAACAGCAGCGACAACAGATTATCAGTAATCGTATTCAGTTTCTGAATACTGAATCTGGATTCGGGAACAGAATTTTAAATTGGATGCTGGAAACAAAATACTAAAACTGAATTCAGAACCTGGATTCTAAGCCATCTGAATTCTGAACCTAATTTCAGGTTTAGAACTTTGTTTCAAAAATCTGTTTCAGAATTAATTTCCAGATTACAGGTTCAGAAATTTAAAGTATGACTTTGGAACTGAGTTCTAATTCTGCAACTGTTTTCTTGACTAGATTTTGGAACTGGATTAAATTCCTTAATTCATTTATATTCGGAATTTGAATGCAGAATTTCAACATCTGGAACAAAATTCAGGATATGAATTTTAGATAGGTATTCAGGAACTAAATATTAGATCTGAACTTCAAAAATGAATTGTGGAATTTCAAACATGAAATCATGAACAGAATCCTCTATCTGGATTCCGAATAAGAATTTTGCAACTGGAGCTCTTGAATTCAGTTTTAGTTCCTGAATCCTGGTCCAGAATTTCGTTTCTGAAATTAATAAATAAATTATGTTGAAAAGTACTCAGCAGTTGTAAATATCAGAAAAATTGCGCAAATTCATTCTTTTTAGAACTATTCAAATATTCTCAAAGGATTATGTGAAGTTTCCTACTACTGTGTATGTAAATTCACAAAAACTATTAAAACATTAAATACGATCAGTATCTAACGGGTAAAACAGATTGGAAAATGAAATGTTACCGCAGAGACGGGACTCAAACCAGTAGCTAATCCATAACCTGATCAGTGATCAGTGCGTGTGTTCTGTTGAATTTGTTTTCGTAGATATAGGACTGTAAAGTGCATGCCGTAGTGACCAAGTACAGCGAAGCATACTTGGTTTCATCTTCTCATGTGTTTTCATATGCAGGGTAGTTTAATTGGTAGAACAATTTTCCGGTTAGGAGTTAGCTACGAATTCGAGTCCCATCTCTGCGGTAACATTTTCGTGGTTTTCATTACATAATTGCATTCACATGTCAATTTTCCAATTTGTTTTCCCCGTTAGATACTGATCATATTTAAAATTTGCTGAAGACGACTCTACGTTTTAATAGGCTAAAACACAAATCGATTACTGAAACATTGTTTGTAGTAATTTTCTACTCTAATTTGTTCCATATTATTTAATTGTTTGATAGAATATGTTTGTCGTCAAAAAGTCGTACTCTAGTATAGATTGTAACGGTGCACAATTCTGGATTTTTTTGGGAGAGATACTGTTCTGCAGGGTGAGATGCCGCTTGTTGTGAATTAATTCGATGTGGCTAAGACAAAAAAGAAGTTCTCGTTCTCGACTGAAAAAATAAGACTTTGATTTTTTTAGTTATTCTTTAACCATTTTCACAGAATGTAGGATCGAAAATCGAGAAGTGGAGTAATTAAAAATTTCTACTGTTCTTCTTTGACACATTTCTGCTGCTTCTAAATTTGCTGGTGACCACAGATTTCGCATTATACTAGCCTTTCTTTTATATTGCGTAGGCATTCTGCATGCTGTAAATAAGAAACAAAATATTCTTCGATCAAGAATATGCGCATTTTACATCACGCGTTTTATATTTAATATATATATTGAATATTGAAAAGGTGACACCTCTCCCATAGTTTTTGTGAAGTGTCTCTACCGGTTTCCTAATAACGATGAATTCTTAATTCCAAATGACGATGAAAAAAAATCTTTGACAGTGATTGAGAAAAAAACATCGACAACGTTCTATCTATTACGAAAATAGATGATGTCAGTATTTGGAGATGGATTACGAATGAATTATCATCTTTTACGCTGCGCGAAATAATTATTCCGACCAATGCAACAGAACTAAAAACATACTAATCGGTTATAAATATTTACTGATTAAATTAAACTCGCTACTTTTACGAGGTGAATTAACACTGCCGCTCACAAGTCTAGAGCATGCGGTATCATGTGGAGAGTGCGATTATATGTTCCTCAACGAGCAGTTTTGAACTACTACTATGAGTGTATTCACACACAATTAAATTGTCTAGTATCGATCTTTGGGACGTGCTGCAAAGCTTCCATTTGAAAAAAAAAATACACACTCTTTTGAATATGGGCCATATTTAATAGACCTCTGCTGTTTTCTATATTTTTGTTGTACTCGACTTTCTGGGAAAATTTTGAGATTTTTTCCCAGAAAGTTATTTTTTTTCAAAAAAAAAAATGTCGACGTTTCATGCAATCATGATCTTCGGCATAAAAAAAAATTGTCGATTTCGAAAATTTCGTGTACTTCCCCCTGATGGTCATTTTTCAAGATCGGAAATTTTCAAACCTTAACCGCCTGACAGCACCCCGTACCCATAGCGCTTTACGAAATTAGAGGCGATCCCGAAATATTGGCACATTTATATATATATTAGAGCGTTCAAAAGCAACGTGTTTTGTCGGTTACGTCACTTATACAATCATATATCACTGCCATTTGATCTTTGAACTTGGTCAATGGCCTGACAGTAGCTTTCAAACGAGCCTAAATTTGTTAAAATCGTTTCAGTCATCTCTGAGAAAATTGAGCGGTAAAAATATCTTCGAACAGTGCACACACACACACACACACACACACACACACACACACACACACACACACACACACACACACACACACACACACACACACACACACACACACACACGGACAATTTTCGATCTCGTCGAACTGACTCGGATGGTATATAACACTATGGGTCTCCGAGGCTCCGTTCGAAAGTCGGTTTTTCCAGCAATTCTAATACCTTTCTATAGAGAATGCAAAACGTTCATTATATGTAGCGAAACCATCAAATAGTCTTCAATAAAGACTCTAAAGTCAGTTTCAACATCAATTACACGGTGCGATACTGAAAACACACCTGACAAATAACATAGTGCAGGATTTTTAAATTCTAATACGTTTTGGAAAAGATATTGTCTGGCCTTTAAAATGATGTAAATATATTGTTTAAACTATCTAGATGTGAGTTTTCATCGAGTAAAGCTAGAAAAGATGCCATTTTATTTCATTTTTGACCATTGTGTATTGTTCAAGCAAATATTTTTAACTTTTAGTAATATTTGGAGAGTGTATTTAGTGACGAACAAATTGATGTTTCATTTGTTAAAATCGTACAAAAATTGCGGAAGGTATGCTGTTTTTTCGAAGAACACTGACAACGATTGAACTAAGTTTCAATTGAGAATGGAATGAATGAAGAACTATGTGCTGCTCAGTCAGTGCGTCAGTGAGCCATGTATGTGTTGATGGTGAAATTCATCACAGGCACAGGCACAGGCACAGGCACAGGCACAGGCACAGGCACAAATCTCCAAATATCAAGGGGAACGTGCCATTTGAGCCAATTTGTTCTGAAGTTCTGTGTGACAAATTCAATAGTTTTTGTTATGTATGCAACTTGTTTGTTGAAAAGCAGCATCGTCGTGAATTAAAGGTAAATAATATCGTGGTTCAAGCATACAATTGTAACTTTACTCAGAGACTCAAGATCAGCTCCGTCATGCGGTAGCACCAAAAGGAAAGAAATGGATACGCCAACAAATCACCAAAGGAGTTTCAAAATAACACATTTATTCTAACTCTTAATCTCTCTGTCCCATTTCATCATCTGTCTTAATCTACCTTTTTCTTCTTCTCTTAATACTAGCTACTCACAAATGGTACGAGCGGGGCTCGAGATTTCAAGGATCTCGTTCTTCCAACCGTAGCCGTTTCTCGAATGGCGCGAAAACTTGAGAAAATCACGACTGTGATACCAGTTTCTTCGTGTTGTTTCCTTTGCTTGCAGTCTGATTTCCTTTTCTCAAGGTATGAAAGGTTCTGCTTGATGTATAAAACGGGGATCCTGCCAAGGAAGGACGTTTAAGCATTATTGCCTCACCACACGCAGATGTTACTTACTATTTGATCCCCGTTGTATCGTTGTATCGTGTGTCAACTATTGGATGACGAATGATATAACCGCCTGCTCGTTCTGTTGGTTGCTGAACTGCGACAGAGATACTGTTGGCGAATGCTTATCGGACAGTCAGAGAACTAACCTGTTTTTCCCGGAAACTTACAACTGTTGGATTCGATTCATAATAGGTGGATTTTCTTATGGCCTGTACATACCCGACCCAGCGAGCTATGTTAGTAAGTGGCTTCGTCACCTAAGACTTATGTCTTACAGCCGGCTGCTTGCCAAGCTGGAGGATTTGCGGATGGTGTTAGATCAGTCGCTTTTGCTGATTCGAAAACTAAACTTTGTTTTCTGGCGAAGGGCGCTGAAAGATTCTTCGAATGCGATAGCGTTTCCTTTATTTTTCTGCTAATGACGAAAAGTTAATCGTATGGAAACTATATTATTGAGAGCGTCCTAAGTTTTACTAAGTTTGTTGGGACACGTTGACTGTCTGTGGTGTGAACTAACCTTGCTAATTTTTTGTTGCAAATGCGCGTGGCTGATGTGTGACGCATAAAGTACTCTCTGTCCCTTCTCGTGTAACTGGCTTCAGATGCTTTGACCAGCAGGCAGAACGTTGCACGTGCACCCGAGTTCCAGTTCTGGATCCAAATGAATATCCAAATATGATTTTCCCTTTAGCGGAAATGACTCTGATCGTCCCATTTTGGCGTTTTTATAACGTGCGGTGCAAACTGAATGTGTCGGATGTCGTTTCAGCACTCATCGCGAGTGCTCGTTTATTCGTTTTTTCCACGTTACTGGGTAATGTTTCCCACTTAAGCTAATTAATTTAATCTAACGTTACACAACCTTCACTTTAATCGCAAGTACAGCGAAAGTCGTTGGTACGAACCAGAATATATCTGTTCGACGTGCACAATTTCACTAAAAAAGTGGCAATCAAATCAGAGTCATAAGAATTGTTTGTCGTTTTCGAGCCGAATGATTTGGCATCATCGAGTAATTCACAAACCAAAAGACTGCTACTTTTGCCAAACGAACTTTACATGTCAGCACTTAAAAACACGTTACAGTATACAGTATCTTGATGTACTAACTGTTACTAAACCATCTCTCAGAGAAAAAGAAAATGAGCAGGTTGTAGAGAAAAGAGCAGAAGTTGATGAAATTTTATCTGATGGTCATTTTTTGTGTGTAGAACCACCCTTACCCAGTGAAATTTGTAGACCCGCATAAGTCCGATCATCGGTCCGATTATCGGACCGATTGAGCACGATATAGGGCCGATTGTAGCGCTTCGATCGGCCCGTCATCGGACAATTCTGCACCATTTGCATCAACCGCGTCGACATAAAAAAAGCTTTATGTTTACATTATGCATCGCTAGAGAAACAGAGCGAAGGAATATCAAACAAGGCATTTTCGAGCCGACATCTTCCCGATAGGGTGTGAAAGAGTGTTAAACATTCCTTTGTTTCGATCATAAAGGCTTTAACCTTTAGGTCATTCGCCTCTTAGGGCCAGAAAAACTCTGACCCTATGTTCGAGGTTGGAAATCCAACCCCGATATATCTCATCACCTGAGTAATCAGACATCCGCTCTCTGCTTTGGTATATCTCCACTCTTTTGTTCTACCGATACACTATGTAAGCTCGAAACGCAATCAAAAGCTTTCGTGCACGATGCGTCCGATGTTCGAATTTACTGGGTATTCTGAATAACGACGTATTGATTTTTCGATCGAATCCTAGCTACCTTTGATTTTGCTAGCGTTATTAAGGCTGTGAACCATTTCGCGATTAATTTTAACTTTTGGTTAAAGAAAATGAAAATGAAAATATGAATATGAGTATGAAAATTCTAATACAAATTCTTTAGTTGAAATTATTTCCAGTGGAAAATAAACCCAAAGCACTTTCCGTCCGTCAAATTTTGAAATGGGCCACAGTTTAAGTCAAATTTAACTACTCGACACCAAATAACCACTCAAGTGTCAGATTTTAACCAAAAGTTAAAATTAACCGCGAAATGGTTCACAGCCTAAGAATATAAATGAAAAACAATCGTAAAATTGATACGACGTTATTCAGAATAAGGGGATTGTATAAATTGGCGATCATCGGTTCAACGTTTGTTTGAAGCTGGTCAATTTGAATAGTGGCTTTGAATTGAATTGACGTTTACCAAAACATAATAAACATAATTTCTAATGAATAAGTTTCACGTTTAATTTTCGAAACTGCTTATTTCACGAACATGAACTATGAAAACTTTCTATAAATGAATGAATGCCAATTCAAAATATTTTATTGATCGTTCATCTATTTGAGAATAGAAAATCGCCAATCAATTACATTTTTATTATAAATAAATGCGTTTTGATTGTTGCGCACCAATATCTGTAAAAATTACACTCTATTCTCTTTTAATCAATCATCGGAATGACAGGATTCGACGAAATGACTTTCGGCGAAATGACTTTCGGCGAAATGGCATTCGGCGAAGTAATAACCCTTTCAGCGGAATGGCATTCGGCGAAATTAAACTGATCCGTATGTAACATTTGTTTGAACTTACTTTTATCGCAGATGGCTGAACCGATTTTCATAAACTTAGATTCAAATTAAAGGTTATTGGGGTTACATACAAAGTTCCTGAATTTTATTTCAATCCGACTACCGGTTCTGGAATTACAGGGTGATTAGGGAAAATTCATATTTCAAATTACTTTCTCACTTTGCTTAGAGATGGCGTAACTGATTTGACCAACCTTAGATTCAAATGAAAGGTCAAATAGTCCCAAACACAGCTCCCAAATTTCATCAGGATCTGACTTCCGGTTCCGGAATTATAGAGAAAAATGAGTAAAAAATATGATACCGTCACTCGGTTAAAAAGTTAAAAATATGATACCGTCAATCGGTGAAACAAAACACGGAAATCTATTTCTAATCTGGCTTCGAAACTACTCCAATTGGTAGCTATTATCAGTAGACAACCAAATAAATCGATTTAGGCTATCCTGGTTTCAGTTTTCCGATTCAGGAAGCACCGGAAATAGTGGTCATATATTCCAAAATGTATCTCACTCACTTTCTAAGCGATTGCTCGGCCGATTTGCATAAAAAAGTTAAAATCTTATATATCGGTCTTATATTCAATATAATATGGGATTGAATTCCTGATTTTAGTCCGGATCCGACTTCCGGTTCCGGAATTACAGGGTGAAGATTGTTAAAATATTTATACCGCCACTAAAAGCGGCGAAGTAAAAAACGGAAAATAATTTCTAAGCTCGCCTCAAAATTATTCCAATCGGTAGTCATGGTCAGTAGCCGGCCAAACAAATAAATTGCGGCTTATCTGGTTCCCAATTTTCTATTACCGACCGAAAATTGTAACCATAGACTTAAAAATGGATCCTAGTCCCTTTTCTCGATCCGACTTAATTTATTTATTTATTTATTTCGTCAAGCAAATGTAGACTACATATAAATTGTTTACAATGTAAGGTTAAGATGTTCGCAGTATTGATTGTAATGGCGCATTATTCGATTGACTGGACTGTATTTTACATAATTTTTTCTAGCATGTTTTTCTAAGAATAATTTCCAGGAACGTAGTTGACGGCTAGGTATTTAAAAATTTAATTGCGATCATAATGGAGCTGATTGAATGCGTTGAGAAATAATGTCGCTGATAAAACAAAGCATTGCAAAGTTGTGGCGTTATTTAAGTGTTTGTACACTGAAGTCTTTTTTTATGCGAGTTTACATACTGCATAAAAAAACGCATACAAAACCGCATAACTCTGAAAATTCGCATAAAAAACCGCATAACTCTGAAACTGCATAAAAAAAACCGCATAACTCTGAAACTTCGCATAAAAAACCGCAGAAGGGAAACCGCATAACTCGCATAAAAAAAAACCGCATAAATCTGAAACTTCGCATAACAAAAAAATGCATAACTCTGAAAATTCGCATAAAAAAAGTCGCATAAAAACCGCATAAAAAAAGACCTCAGTGTATATTGATGAGCAAGCATCGTGCTTCATAGAGGAAATGTTGTCCAGTTTAATTTACGAAGTGAATATCAAAGAAATTGTTTTTGTATCAATTCAATGCGTTCTTCGTGAATAATGTTATATGGATTCCATGCTAGGCTGCGTATTCCAAAATGGGTTTGACATATGTACTATATAGCAATTTTATAGTATATTGGTCTTGGAAATTATGACTGAAGCGTTTGATAAAGCCCAGCATACTGTTTGCTTTATTGATTATTATTATAATGTTCCACAAATTGATTATTGTTATAATGTTCCACAAATGTTAGTTTGGAGTCCATGATTACACCTAAATCTCGTACAATTTTACTTTTTTCTACTATTTGATTTCCTAAAAATATATCTACAGAATGGGTTTCCTTTTTCCTACTGAAAGTTATTGAGTTGCGTTTTTTACATTGAGTTGAAGTAGACTTTTGAAGCATCAAATGTGGAATAGGTTGATTTCGTTCTGAAATATTACAGCGTCGTTGATATTTTTAATTTCCATGAAGAGTTTCATGTCGTCTGCATATATAAGCGCTGTTAGATCCTTGAGTATGAAGGAAATGTCGCTTATATTTAAAATGAAAAGAAGAGGCCCTAGGTGAGAGCCCTGAGGTACGCCAGATGTTACATTAATTGGTTCAGAGTTTATGTTTTGAAAGCGAACTACACAATTCGTTAAGTATGCTTCAAGCCACTCCAGAAGGCTATGTTCTATGCCATATTTTTATAGTTTGTATAGAAATAATGGTGTGTCAGTACGGTCGAAAGCTTTACTAAAGTCGGTGTAAAGAGTTTCTAAAATTCAAGGAGATTTGTTGTAGTTGAACGGCCTTTAAAAAACCATACTGCTTGTTAGTTGTTACGTTCTTCAGTTGTTGAAAAAGTTTTTCGTTTACAATTTTTTCAAATAATTTTGGAATGCAAGAGATAATGGCTATTCCACGGAGGTTCCGAATGTTAGATTTTGAACCAGATTTAAATATTGGTACAAGAAAAGAAGATTTCCATACTTTAGGAAAAGTATATTTATTAGTGATAAGTTAAAAAGTAGTTGTGGTAGTGTGAGTTCTTAGCAAGATTTTGTAAGAATATTTGTGGTATACTGTCCGGTCCAGGCCCTTTTGAGGCGTATAAGTTTTTCAGTGCTGTCGAAATGTCATGTTCTGATAGATAGTTTACAGAGATGAAGTTGGAATATGCATGTATGAAAGAAAAGTATTCACGGTCACGGTCAGTTTCTGAATACGATATATATATATACTTCCTGAAAAAAAGTTTGGAAATTGTTGGTAGATTTCTGTACTATTTTTTCCTACGTGTCCGTCGAGATGCATTTGAGATGGAAAATTGTTGCATTTTAGTTTAGTTTTCGTGCAGTTAAATTAATTCTTAGGACAAGTCTTAATTTCGTTTTCAATTTTGCGTTTATATTCTATATGCTGCATTTATGGCTATTTTGAGTTGATTGCAGAGGTCTATGTAATTTTGGAGATGAGTGTCACTTTTTTCTTGTTTGTAAATTTTGTGTGCTTTTTGCTTTCTATTTTTCAGGTGTTTCAGTTGTGAATTGAACCATACATGTAATTTGCTATTATAATTTTTTCTTCTTTTCTTCGGTAAAGTTTCTTCTAATATATTATTTACAATTTGATAAAATTTGTCTACCTCGTCGTCGACATTTCCTTCTATACTCAATACATTTCACCAGGTAATTATATTTAGTCTACGCTTGACTTCTTCAAAGTCAATTTTATTGTAATCCAGCACTTCCTCATATTTCAAGTCGTAGGGAAGGGATGCATTGTATGAAAATAATGGATATTCAATTGCGGTGTAAAATGCTTCATTTTTCCATAATGGTAGATTTGAAGCATTCACACAAAAGTCTTCTGTGCAAAAGATCTAAATATGCATTTTGTCGAATTTTTACGGAGTTTACTTGATGCAGGCCAAAATTAGAAATTTTGTTGAAAAAGTAATGCAATGCAGCGCTTTCTCCTACGACTGGAAGTAAGATGGATTTATTTTCAATGTCAGAAATGAAGTCCGCATGACGTTGGTTGAAGTCGCCGAAAATATGAAGCTTTACTTCAGGTTCCATATTCGAAATGATTGTGTCTAAAGATTGAAAGAATAATTCAAAAGATGATTTGTTTGAATTTTCGGGGGGGAAGTAGACGGAGCAGAAAATATGAACTTCACCCGATATTGAGGCTTCGACCCATACATGTTCAAATTCTTTATATTTAGGAGTAATAATTTCTGCAGAAGTAAAGCAAGAGTTAATGGCTATGAGGACTTCACCTCCAGATTTTTTTCTGACAAAGAGATAAATTTCGATCGTGCCGAAATACATTAAAGTTATTTCCAAATACTTCTTCGTTTCTGACACCTTCATCCTAGCTAGTTTCAGTTCCTAGAATTACTTCGAAAGAGGAGGCTTTTTGATGAATTTCTTTCATTTTGTCTGGGCTTTTCATGCGATTGAAATTTTGGCAATGTACCAGAATTTCAGCCACATTTTGTTTAAGAGGCGAAGAAATTTTTGAGAATTTTGTTATACTTACATTACTAATTTCTGGGTCTATTTCTTTGTCAAAGGGTGTCTTTTGTTCCTGTTCGTACTTTCGCGTACTTTTTGTAAGCGACGGGTCCGCTCACTGGACAGATAGTTTCGATATGCGTCGAGGTCTGCTACAGCTTCGTCCGGCTTAAGTCTATATTCTTGATGTACTTCAGTGAAGATGCGCAGGAGATGTTCAGGAGATTTTCCAATAAGGGTTGATTGTTTCGCCCTTTTGGAAGTTTACAAATGTTGAGGTAATACTGACATTTGTACTTCATTGTCCAGAAAATTGGATACGCGCTGCTGCCAGTAATTCCTTGTCCGAAAGTAAGGCATTTTGGATAACCGACGGTGAAGGTTGACTAATTTTATTGTTGTTGCAGGTGATGTTATTGATACAATTTTTGGTTTTGTTACTGTTGCTCTTATAGTTTGTGTTGAAGTTGACGTTGTCATTTGTTTTACTCTGTTTCTCTTGAAGCCGGCGATTGCGCTGTTTACGGTCGTATTTACTCCAGATTTTTTTTATTCTCGATGAAGCGCCAGCCATGCTCGTTGCAAGTGTATTTTTTTCTATTGGTTTTGGTGGTTTGTTTGTTTCCAATTCTTCAGCTAGAGTTTTAGACTGAGTGTTTTCCACGTCTTTAGCGACGGTATTCGAGATTGATGTCGAGATTGATTTGACTTCATCTCTCAATACTTCCAAGATAGGATTGAATGCAGCGGTGGGGGTTTCGACAATTTTCGAAGGAAGCATAAATTCTTTTTCGAGGTGAGAAAGACGCTCACTCATTTCATTCATAATTTTGTTGCTGGAATTGTTCGATTTGCAGACGTCGTTTATGGCTGTATGCAGAGAGGCCTCGCATGACTGTATACGCTGACCAAGATTGCCGCAAATGCTATTGCCATTTTTGCTGATATTTAGTAATGACTGCTTTACGTCAATGACTAAACGCTCGACTCTATAGAAAATTTTAAAGTTGTGACTTTTGACGTCAGATGCGGTTCGGTGGAACGTTTCCGTTTGTGATTTGGTATACTTTAAATTCTGCTCCTGTTGGTGTAGCTACTTCAGGGTCTCTGCTCCTGTTTTTATTAAATGCTGACAGTCAGCACACACTGGCACCATAAATGCCAATATTAAATGTTCCTGATGTCGCTGTACTCCAATGAAAGCGGCGTGATAAGCGTGATAGAGCAAGGTTTCACTCCACACTTCATTTTCCTTAATTTTCACTAAATTTGATTACACTATATATAATTATTACTTGCGGAGCGCTCGACAAAGCGAACCGCGCCCGATGACTGTTCGAAAAAAAAACCGGTTTTCAGATTCCGGTATTGGAAGCACCTGCAATAGTGGGACTCACTTCGTTTTCTCAGATATGGCCAAACCGATCTGAGTACTGATTCACTCTGTATACTAGTTTATCGACAATCCTTTTTGTTTTTCAAGATCAAAGAAAATTATTTTGTAGAATACATCACATTTATATATGAGAATATGAGAAAGGCATCATTACACCACTAGGTGGATTGAGAAAGTTTTTTTCCTTAATTTTTTTTCTGAAGTTATTTTTGTGTGTTCACTTGGGAACTTGGGAAAATGACATGTTTGTTACATTATTAATATAACATCAAATGCTGTTACAAGTTGCATCATTGATATTGACTGTTCATCTCAAAATCTTAGTACCTATTTTCTTTTCAGTTATGAATGCGGCGGAATGAAAAAGTTTCGATGTGATGTATGCGGTAAAGCATTTGCTCAAATTACACCGATGAAAAAACATGTGGAAGTTTGCATGCCGAATCAGTAAAGTCTGTGTCGATTATTAAAGGTTAGCGCATCTGTAAGTAGTTCTCAAGTTTTTAAAACGAGTATGAACAACGATAGATAATCTATTTATTGGTGAACGAATTAATGAAATAACCCTTCAAAAGTCTCGTGATATGAATATGGAGGAACATTTCAAGCTCCATTTTGTGTACGTGTTGTGTGGGTAAAAACTTTAAATTCCGAATAATGTGATAAATAAAAACAGTACAGTAGTCAGTATTTGTTGTTTGAATTGTAGAGAAATAAAATATTCAAGAACAAAGTTTTAAATGTTTTCCTATCCATGAAATCAGAATCAAATAAATTGAGTACTTCTGTATGAGAATTACTCTCCATTGACTTACCAAATTTTGACATTATGCATTAGCTACACGCTTAGAAAAAGTTACGTTCGAGTACTAATTACTCATTTTCAAATGATTCATGGAAAAGTCAAATATTGAGTTGTTACCATCAATGATATTGAATAACTTCTACTCTATATTTGAGTTTAACGCAAGAACTCGTTTTTAAGTTACTATTCGCAAGATCAGTCTAAAAGTTGTAATAAACATTTGTAGGAACAGGGTCTATTTATTGTTAGTGAGATCGCGTATTTCAAGGGTGTGCCGCTTAACACAAACGGTGTTGTGTCTGCTAAATCCGGAATGATAAACTGTGCTCTTGGTTGTGCAATCGACGCAGATATTGTGTCCAGGAGTGCTCCGTATTGTGCTTCAGAATGGAAACGAATTGGCCCAAATGTCATTTATAAAAAATTAGGGTCTGATTGGTGCATGAGCATTACTAACATGTATGTTAATGTGCGATTGATACACTACTCCAAGCGACCGCTACTTGATATGATGTATCGAAGTTAGAAATCAATTATAAACGGAATAATAAATATACACATTAATGTTACTTTAAGTATTGAGTGTCAATGACTTCATATTTTAATACACTCAAAAAAGGAGCAATTTTTATGCAAAAATTTGAGTGCTGAAGCTTGCTTCAGATAGAATTGGAACAAAGACAATTGCCTGTATTTCAGTTATTTATTATTGAATTCAAGATCTCTTTTATACAAATGTAGCGTTTTCTTCATACTTTTAAGAAAAAATACGGATGAAATTATTCGTCACGGTTTTGAAGGAATTCTCGAATTTTTCCTATAACACGGATCATTAGGCGGCGCACACCTTCTTCGTCCATCGTTTTAGCTATCTTATTCCACCAGGTCGTCATCTGATTGATGTCTTTGACAACCTTTCCCTTTGCCTTGAGTCTCCTCTTCATGATTGCCCAGTATTTCACAATAGGGCGGAACTGGGGGTAGTTGGGTGGGTTAAGGTTTTTCGGAACAAACTGGACCCCTTTCTCTGCATTCCATTCTTGAACGACTTTGCTGTAATGACAGCTTGCCAAATCTGGCCAAAACATTACGGGATGGTCGTGGGATCGAATGAACGGTAAAATTCGTTTTTGGAGACACTTTTTTGGTATAGTTCCGATGTCATTGTCTTATTTGTAACGAAAACATTCGTTTTTTTTGCCACAGCTGCAAATGCCCTGTCAAATCATAAATTTTCTTGCAAATTTGTCGGCAAAAACAAATTTAAATTTGGCTGGAACATCCCCCCGAGCCGTTGCCAAGTAAAATTTTTGACCTGGGATTTGCCTGACGTGCCGAACGAAAACGTGTTTTCGACTATTTCTGGCCGATGCAGGTTTGGTCATTTAGGGGTTAGCCTAATTTTGTGCTAGGGCACATAACCGTTTTTATTGTTTTTACGTTACAGCTTCATGAAATGGGTGTTCGCGGCGGATCGGAAGCAGATGCATCCATATTCCATTAGGTCAATATCGTTGTTGGCTAAAACCTGATCAGGCCTCCTGGGTGGGTTATTGCGCGAAGAAAATTAATTCTATGCTGGTATTTTTGTTTCAGATATCTAATGTGACATCCCCAGGTGCCTTTGGAGTCGAATCAAATCCAGAGATATTTAAATATGAAGACCTGAGCTATGGTTCCACCCCCTAGTTGAAGCTGTAATTGTGCTGGTTCTCGCTTCCTTTAAAATAAAACCAGCTCAGTTTTCTCCGTAGAGAACTCGATACCCATTTGAAGAGCCCATGTCGACAAGTTGTCGAGGGTATCTTGTAATGGTCCTTGGAGATCTGCAGCTTTGGGTCCTATAATAGACACAACGCTGTCGTCGGCAAGTTGTCTTAGCGTGCAAGATGTGTTCGATATCTTTCACGTAAAAATTTTATAAAAGGGGGCTTAAGCATGAGCCCTGAGGAAGACCCATGTAACTGAATCGTATTGTCGACAAATCACCATGCACGAAATACATGTGTTTCTCGGACAATAGATTATACAAAAAGTTATTCAGAATTGGTGAAAGACCACGCTGATGCAACTTCTCAGCTAGGATGTTTATGGAAACTGATTCAAAAGCCCCCTTGAAGTCTAGGATAACTGATGTCATTTGTTCTTTACGAGCAAATGCCATTTGAATTTCGGTTGAGAGCAACACAAGACAATCGTTCGTTCCTTTGTCTCAGCGGAAGCCGAATTGTGTATCTCAAAGTAAGCCATTAGTCTCGACCCAATTGTCTAGACGAAACAGAATAATTTTGTCGAATAATTTCCGAATACAGGAAAGCATAGCAATCGGCCGATATGAATTGTGATCGGAGGCTGGTTTCCCTAGTTTAATAACTCTTACTTGTCTCCAGTCATGTGGGACAATATTATCCTCAAGAAGCTTTCTAAATAAATTCAATAAACGTCTTGTGGCAGAGTCAGGAAAATTTTTCAACATGTTGAATTTGATTTTGTCTAACCCCGGAGCTTTATTGTTACACGATAAAAGAGCAAGTGAGAACTCGACCATCGAAAAAGGTGTTTCGGCTGTTCCGGAACAGAGTCAGGACATACTTTTTTAGCGAAATCGAATATCCAGCGGTTAGAATATTCCTCGCTTTCGTTCGTGGTGTTTTTATTGCGCATTCGTCGGGCTGTGTTCCAAAGAGTGCTCATTGATGTTTCTCTCAATAATCCGTCTACGAATCGACGCCAATAACCGCTTTTATTCGCTTTAATCAAGCTTTTCAATTTAGCGTCTAATGCCGCGTAGTTTCTATAATTATCAGGTGTGCCGTTTTTCCTAAACTCGATAAATGGTGAAGCTCTCTCCGCGTTTAATTTTGAGCACTCTTTGTCACACCACGGGTTGGGGGGGACGGATGTTAGTTTTCGCGCCGGGTACAGGTTTCGTCTGAGCTTGAGTCGCGGTGTCGAGAATCAAGCCAGCTAAACACGTGTACTCTTCCTCCGGAGGAAGTTCTTGCGTTCCAATTCCACTGTATAACAGTGATTGTACCCGTGAACTCGGTGGGTGACTCAGCCATCGAAGGATACGATCGCTGAAAGAAGGGGCCATTTTGCAGTCAACTGCTTCAAGAATGTTTTAACTGTAGGAATAAAAGCCATTAATAGACTTTTAAGAGGTTCTGAAATATTGAAGGCAGTCATAATCCAGTCCACGATATCAGAGAATTTAACAAACCCAGTATCTGGTAAATTTTCTGACTGATCTTTAGGGACTTTCAGGGGTTTTGAAGTCCCAGAAAGTGATGGAAATTCTTGCTCGGAATTTAGTTTTCCTAGGCCTGGAGCTTTTTTCTCCGGTTTTTTGCCATCACTTCCAGTTGTTTGAATTTTTTGAGACCCACCTTCGAACACTTACTAGGGGGCTTAATGGAATATTTATTTCCTCTCTTTCTGAAGCTATGAGGGACCGCCGAAGATGTACCTTCAAGGGGATCATCAGCATCGCTCTCGTCAGCTGACAAACAAGCGAAAACATTCTCTGGAGGCGTAGCACTCTTCAACATTTCAGCAAAGGAATGCTTCGAATGTTGCTTAAGTGAACGCCTCATCTTGTCTTTGCGCAATTTGTACGCGGGACAATCAGAGAGATCATGCGGTCCCTCCTTACAGTAGAGACACTTTTCAATGTTTCCGCCGCAAGAGTTATCCGCATGACTTCCTCCGCATTTGATACAACGGGATTTATTGCAACAATGGGATGCTGTATGTCCCAATTGTTTGCAATTAGTGCAGTTCATGACCCGCACAAAAAGGCAAACAGGTAAACGAACTCGGTCCAGGAGGACGTAATTAGGCAAAGCCGAGCCAGTGAAAGTCACTCGACACGAGTCTGATGGGATGTAGGACTTAGTCCCATCCTTAGTGATCAATACTGAGCGCAATTGCTTGCAGTCCAATATTTTAACATTATATTATATAAATTATATTCTTCCTGAGTAGGGGGTTTTTAAAACCGCCTGCCCCATGCTTAAGAATGTCCTCGCAAAGTCAGACGCGGATCGGTGATCACGCCGGTAAACGCGATACTCCCGCGTAAAGAGCTCATATTGAACGATCTCATTAGCCTGTTTTGCACTGGCCAACAAGACCCTAAGCTTGTCTGGGCGTACTTTTTCAATCTTTTGTATTGTAAAATATCGCGAGGTCAGGTCTTTAGATAATCTAAGGATGTTTAATTTTTTCCGTTTGCTTTGGTCCGGATGTAAACCGCGTACGGACCGGCCGGAAGTGCAAGCCCATCGGGATAATTTTTTATACGTATCAGATTATTGCTGTCAGATGACTCCATTCCGTCATCTGGAGGGAGGTCAGGCAATTTAAAGCCTGTGGTCATGGCACGGAAAAGTGTCCGTGCGGGTAGAAATTTAAGGTCAAAGGTAGTGGTAGTGAACAACAGGGAAAATTACTTAGCTTTAGTTCTCAAGCGGCGAACGGCCGTCAAGGTCCGGTCCTAGGAATTCGGTGAATATTCCTTTCGATGAAGTACAAAAAACTCCTTGAGAAAAAAGCACTTTTTCTGTCTCTCTCTCTGCACTTTCCAATGAAACGTTTCTCTTTTCATCACTATATATATTTATCACTGTTTCTAATGTATATGTAAACGATATATACGCAGCCCCCAGCTGGCGCTGGCTAACGGTACCAGACGCAGTGCGGCTTTACACAAGCTCACAGTCGGCCTTGAGAATGGATTGATTCGAATTATCACTCGACCGCACCAATGCAGACACAGTTGAATATGGAATGACTTTGATAACGGAATAAATCAACTCAATACACGATTGGAGAAACGCGAATTTACGTCCGATCGGTCCGATAGTTACGGCACGAATGTATCAAAATTTTGTTGTTGGTTTTAAGTGCAATTTTTGTGCTATCGTCGACTTTGGTGTTACAGTGACTTTCCTTCCATAGTACTATATGCAACGATAAGTGATCTGATAATGGTAACAGAAAGGAATCTTGCTGAATTATCCTCTCTTGTTGCCTTTCTCATATAGAAAGGTTATGCAATCACTGTGAAAACCGACTTTTGAACCGAGGCCCGGAGGGCCGAGTGTCATATACCATTCGACTCAGTTCGTCGAGTGCGCAAAATGTCTGTGTGTGTGTATATGTGTGTGTGTATGTGTGTGTGTGTGTGTGTGTGTGTGTGTGTGTGTGTGTGTGTGTGTGTGTGTGTGTGTGTGTGTGTGTGTGTGTGTGTGTGTGTGTGTGTGTGTGTGTGTGTGTGTGTGTGTGTATGTGTGTGTGTATGTGTATGTGCGTATGTGTGTATGTAACGTTTTTTTGCACTAACTTTTCTTGGAGATGGCTGAACCGATTTTAACAAACTTAGATTCAAATGAAAGGTCTTGTGGTCCCATACAAAATTCCTGAATATTATTTGAATCCGACTTCCGGTTCGGGAATTATGGGGTAAAATGTGCAAAAAATTGTGAAAATAAGTGCACTAACTTTTCTCAGAGATGGATGAACCGATTTTCACAGACTTGGGTTCAAATGAAAGGTCTTGTAGTCCCATACAAAATTCCTGAATATTATTTGGATCCGACTTCCGGTTCCGGAGTTATGGGGTAAAATGTGCAAAAAAATGAAAATATGTTTTCTAGCTTTTCTCATAGATGGCGCGACCGATTTTCATAAACTTAGGTTCAAATGAAAGGTCCTGTGGTCCCATACGTAATTCCTGAATTTCATGCGGATCCGGAAATATAGGGTAAAGTGTGTTAAAAATTGTATACCATCACTGAAAAGGACGAAAAACCGTAAAAAGTTTTCTAAATCGACCTCAAATCTTCTCCAATTAATAGTTTTTTATCAGCAGACGGTCAAACAAACCGATTTCGGTTATTGTTTTTAGGAATCGAAGAAAATTATTTTGAAGATTATAACAGTATTATATATGATGGTATGATTTATATGAGAAAGGCATCATTGGATGGATGGTGGATTAAAACAGGTTTTTTTTTGTTTTTGTATAGATTGTTGCCGCTTTTAATAAAATAAGAGGCAAGGTCTGTTACGATGGAATTTTGAACTGTCAGGGCTATTATACGAATTTCTATCGGCTGTTGTTCGATGAGTTTGTTTACGGTTGCCGTTATTCCTTCGAGTCTGTTGTTTATCCTTGCTTGTTAATTGTTCTGTAAAACCAAGTCGTCTAGTGTGGTATTAATTATTCTGAGATCCCCGGCGTCTGGGGATCCGGGCGGTTTCTGGTTGGTCCTATCGTTTGGTTCTTCTGGGCTGAAGTGGTTTGAGTGGTTCTCGGAATTAAAAGATTTGAAATTGGAAAATACGCACATTTCATGTCTTGGACGAATTTTTGTATCTTTATCAGATTTTACAGTATATGCAGTTGAAAAAGGCTCTTTTTTGTAAACGTGAAATTTACATATCTCGAAAATTCCACGTACCATATTGAAATAAAAAAATACGTGTGAAATATTTTCGAGTTCTTCAACTAAAAAAATAGTTAAATGAAAAAAAAATTGGGTGGCTGATTTTGCGTGGAATGCCCATATACAGGGTCCGCCATCTAACGCCATTGAACTAGCGTTTATTTCGACATTGGTAACCTTAATGTCACTTCTGATTTGACAGAAACTTAGTTTTATCCTTCCGATGAATGAAAATGGTTGTGTATACGCTTGAGAAACGCGTGAAAATAGTGCAGTTTTACTTTGAAAATCATGGTAATGTTGCGGAATGCGAAAATTACTTATGAAAATGGATGAGGCACATTTTCATCTCGGCGGGTATGTTAATAAGCAAAATTGTCGCATCTGGCGGCATCACTGGGCCATTTTTCTTCGAAAATGAGACAGGAGCCGCCGTCAGAATCCGCGCCATGATTAGCGATTGGTTCTTCCCGTTACTTGAAGAGAAAGTCTTGGACACCATTTGGTTCCAACAAGACGGCGCTCCGTGCCACACAGTCAACGCTACGATCGATCTTCTGCGCACAGTCTTCGAAGATCGAATTATTAGTCGAAATTCGGATGTCGTTTGGCCACCTCGGAGCTGTGATTTGACGCCGTTAGACTATTATCTTTGGGGGACTGTCAACGATGAATGTTATGTGGACAAGCCAGAGACAATTCAAGCCTTGAAGGACAACATTCGTGCAGCCATAGCTGAAATAAAGCTGCACACAATCGAAAATGTACTAAAAACTGTATCGACCGTATGGCGTATTGCAAGGCCATGCCGAGGCAGCCATTTGAATGAAATTATATTCCACAATTAACTGGAAGAATTGTATTTTAATATGAAAAAATAAATTTTGAAATCGGATGAACCGTTTGTGTTTTATTGCTTGTTGAAAAAAAAAGTTACATGGCGGACCGTATATCCTTGTTCTAGAATCAGAATTCAAATATATAAATACCTTATGATCAAAAAAGAACCGGAATTTTCATTTTAAAATTCCCGCGCTTGTCCAATCGTCCAATGTCCATTCTGTCAAATTTTGACTCATATCGTACGATTAGTTTTTGTTTGGCGTCTATACAAAGAAGTTGAAAAATTTTCGTGAGGCGATTTTTATAATGGATGAAAATTTAGAACAACTGCTCGCCTTCGAAGCGCCATTCGGTCGATTGTTGTGCGGTTTCGACGTCATATTCATAGATCCACACCTCATCACCAGTTATGATGCATTCGATGAATGTGGCCTCTTTGGCCACATCAACACGACGCTGTTTTTGAATGACATTCAGCTTTTTTTGTCACCAGCCGAGAAGCGACGCGTTTCAAACCCAAAACATCAGTTAAAATGTGTTCAGCTGATCCATAAGAGATGCCCAACAACACAGCAATCCCTCTAATCGGTACAGAACGATTTTGCAACACGATTTACTTCCCCGATTCAATGTTTTCTTCAGTAACAGATGTTGTTGGGCGGCCAGGGATCTCATCATGATCCAAGCTTGTACGACCACCTTTGAAGCGTTTATACCACTCGTATGCCTGTGTTTTTTCTAGACACGATTCACCAAAGGCCTTTTCTAACATTTTCAACGTTTCGGAACACTTGAATGCATTTGCAACAAAAAATTTGATGCACGCACGTTGTTCTAAATTTTCATCCATTATAAAAATCGCCACACGAAAATTTTTCAACTTCTTTGTATAGACGCCAAACAAAAACTTATCGTACGATATGCGTCAAAATTTGACAGAATGTGTATAGAAGTGTTGCTAACGTTGAGAGAATAAAAGTTTATCGAGTGGACAAGCGCGGGATCTTTTTTTTTCATAAGGTATATCTACGTTTACGAACAATGTATCATTTCATTGAATAGAGGATCAGGTACAATTGCTTTTGTTCTCTGGCAGAATGCTAGTACATAAATGTTATTTTATGGAATAATTTTGATGAAATGATATCAATTCTTTGAAGATTCCATTGTTTAACATAATTAAAAAACTTTATTTGTATTATCGTTTCTAACTGATTCGCATAAGCTATGAACATGTCCATGTTCCGAACTTATTGATAAATAATTTTTCAGTTCATCTCTTTCATTCAAAGTAAGTATCTGGCTATTGGTTGAACTCATGGAAGAAGAACAATCTAAGGTATCTTGGAATGGTTTACGCAGATTTAAAGCTTTGGGTCTAGTAACTGAAACCATCATCATCTGCCCTTTGCCTTAGTGTGAATGGGGTTACAAGATTACTACGCTGTCAATGTCGTTTACGAGAAAATTATAGAGGAGCGAACTGAAGCATGAGCCTTGCGTGAGACCCACGTAGCTAATTCTGATTGTTGGGGGAGTCCCATGTAGCTAATGTAAAAAACATATGCGCTTCCCTGACAAAAGGTTGTGTAAATAATTATTTATAACCGCTGCAAGTCCATGTTGGTGAAGCTTGTCTGAAAGGACATCGATAAAAACTGAATCAAATGCTCCTTTTATGTCCAAAAATACAGATGCCATTTGATGTTTTTAAGCGAATGCAATTTGGATGTCAGACAAAAGTCGAGCAAAGCGATAAATCTAATGCGCTTTTACGTGCAGGAGATCTTGGGATCATGACACACCCATATTTATTACTGTCATGATGAAATTGTCGCATATATTATATATTAAAGAATTGAAATCTCCCAGAATCGTGGAGCAGGAAGGGCTTCTACCATTTCATTAAGCCGTTGTCCAACTTATGCTCTTGGAGAAATATATACTGAAGCAATACAAATGTCTTTTCCTTTATTGTTTATTTGACAAGCAACTACTTCTATACTAGAAGTCAAAGGAATGTTTAATCTATAAAAGGAATAGAATTTCTTAATTCTTAATAGCATTCTACCATACGGATAGTCTCTATCGAGACGTATAATATTAAAGTCGTTAAAACAAGCTATGTTTGGTGTAAGCCATGTTTCGCACAAAGTAAATATGTACATCACATTTTTGACTATGTAATAAAACATTAAATGAATCAAGTTTTGGTATGATGTTTCGACAATTCCACTGCAGGACAGTGATTGAATCATTTGCGGTGGATGATAAATTATCCATCAAATGATACAAATCGTGAAAGAATTGACCATTGAGCTGATAACTGCTTCAAAAAAGTACGGGTGTGTAATGTCACAGACATAAATGGGTGTCGTGCATACGAATATAACTGAAACGCTTTCCTTTTAATTTCGAATATCAATTAGTTGATCATTTGTATTAATTATGCCAGCTTTCCTCCTACTAAATGTCTGAAAAATATACCAGTTGTACGATATATTGAAGCAGGTGCTATTTATAGTTTTATTCGATTGGCAAAATCGATTGATGAATCTTTTGACCGAGGAATAAGTGAGTGTGGTAGGCCTTATTGTGATAGAAAAAGTGTTGTGCTAATGACAGATGTCAGGAGTCCCAAAGGTTACTTATTTGTTAGCGTAATTTCGAAAATTTAATACGGGACAATAACCATCGTGTTTCTGACCATCAAAAGCGCGAGTGCTAAACTTTTTGCTTTTTTGGTAGTGATGCGCCGTCTCGCGGTAAATAGCTGAAGTTGTGGCTATAACAAATTTTCGGTGACATCTTCCAATGTAGGCAGCAGAATCGACGTTCGATCACGGTGTTATAATTACGTTGTCGGACGAACTGCGAGTGTGAAGATCATTCCAAATTTTCATATTTTGTTGAATCAACGATGCTTACGTATCGCGAAATCAAAACATAACACACTAGACTAAATACCGCCGTCTATTCGAAATATGTTTAACCGATGTATTTTTATTTGTTTTCATTAGACTGTATTATCTTTTCATTTTCTCGTGAAATCAATGGTTCATCTGAAAATTGAAAATTAAACATTTTCACATTTAATATAGCAAATGTGGATTCGCATTTCTAAGATAGTGTTTTAGCCATTCGATATTTTATGGAAATTTTTGGCAAATCAACTACACACGTTTTCTAACTAAACAAGCTTTCCCTATATGATCAACTAGGAATCTTTTCAAGAGATTTCTAAGTATACTAGTTTATATTATATACATGACTATTATATTATATGAAAATTTTGCAAGATTAAATTAATTCGAGCGAGAGCAACTAGACAGGCCATCTGGTGTGTGTGACACTGTAAGCAATTATGTTATCGTATATTGAATTGTGTTATATTATATTACATTATATTATGTTATATTATATTGTATTATATTATATTATGTTGTATTATACCATATACTTCTATTGAATTATTTTAAAAACATTTGTTGTGGGTACGTAAGGGGAGGAAGCATCAGGGCATCAGACGAATTGAAGACTGGATTAGGGAATTGATATACTTTTTTGTTCGTACTGAGCTCTGCTCGATGCTTTTAGGTAGAAGGATATTTGCTGTTATCATATACTTAGGTCGAATCGAATTGAAGTTTCACTCACGACGAGTCATTAGTTGTGAAGTTCATTATGAGTAGTACCATGTACCACTGCTCAACATATACAATTGTTTTCCTTATAAGTCATCACTTTTAAAGTAATCCTTCAACTAAACATCAAGGTCGTCACAAGGTGAGCTTGCTACTCACAGGTTCCTGACTCATGCCTACACGTGTGTCTGTGGTGACAATTGGTCGATGGAAGGTGTTGGTGGCAGTAGGAGAGGGGGCGAAATGGCTTATAAACTCAAGCCCATTATACATAGTAATATATATCATAGCATATCGCAACATGTCATTTTTTCATTGTATTATATATTATTATTTATAACATTATTTTCACTATTACATTCATAGTTATTACTATCATTTTGCTATGATTAATAATAAAGGGTGATTTTTTAAGAGCTTGAGAACTTTTTTAAACAATAAAACGCATAAAATTTGCAAAATCTCATCGGTTCTTTATTTTAAACGTTAGATTGGTACATGACATTTACTTTTTGAAGATAATTTCATTTAAATGTTGACCGCGGCTGCGTCTTAGGTGGTCCATTCGGAAAGTCCAATTTTGGGCAACTTTTTCGAGCATTTCGGCCGGAATAGCCCGAATTTCTTCGGAAATGTTGTCTTCCAAAGCTGGAATAGTTACTGGCTTATTTCTGTAGACTTTAGACTTGACGTAGCCCCACAAAAAATAGTCTAAAGGCGTCAAATCGCATGATCTTGGTGGCCAACTTACCGGTCCATTTCTTGAGATGAATTGTTCTCCGAAGTTTTCCCTCAAAATGGCCATAGAATCGCGAGCTGTGTGGCATGTAGCGCCATCTTGTTGAAACCACATGTCAACCAAGTTCAGTTCTTCCATTTTTGGCAACAAAAAGTTTGTTAGCATCGAACGATAGCGATCGCCATTCACTGTAACGTTGCGTCCAACAGCATCTTTGAAAAAATACGGTCCAATGATTCCACCAGCGTACAAACCACACCAAACAGTGCATTTTTCGGGATGCATGGGCAGTTCTTGAACGGCTTCTGGTTGCTCTTCACTCCAAATGCGGCAATTTTGCTTATTTACGTAGCCATTCAACCAGAAATGAGCCTCATCGCTGAACAAAATTTGTCGATAAAAAAGCGGATTTTCCGAATGGACCACCTAAGACGCAGCCGCGGTCAACATTTAAATGAAATTATCTTCAAAAAGTAAATGTCATGTACCAATCTAACGTTTAAAATAAAGAACCGATGAGATTTTGCAAATTTTATGCGTTTTATTGTTTAAAAAAGTTCTCAAGCTCTTAAAAAATCACCCTTTATTATATATTATTTGTATTGATGTGGATATTATTGTTATTAGAAAAGAAATACTTTACTTCCTGCAGTGTTGCGAAGATAGAAGAGCATAACTGACACTCTACATTAACTGTTATATATTATTTGTATATTATTTTATCAAATATTATATTATACTATATTACATTTTATTATATTATACCGCATTATATTATATGATTTTATGTTATATTAATTTCATCACACTATGTTTCATTGTATTTATTAATATAAATCATTTATCATGTGGGCGTAAAGGGAAGGAGCATCAGGGCATCGGGCGAATCGATGACTGGACGAGGGATTGTGGATAGCCAGCCCAAGTCACTTGAAGGAAACTTGTTTCCTTCTGAAGGTTAGACATGAGTCCGACGCGCCCTTCTCAAACAAACCATCAGGCGGGTTCAAGCATGTAAGCGATATGCTTCATCCACGCACTGGATATTATGGTTGGAAAAGCATCTTTTTTCCCGCGGAATACGAGTAAGTGACTCTACTTACATATCCGCCCAACCCTTTTTGTTCGCTTTTCGGTAACAGCTATAGTAAGAAGGTGAATGGATGAGTCATATCGGGGCTACTGTAAGTCTACCCGCATCCACTGGCAAGTCCTTGAACTGATGGTGGCTTCACTTCACATCACATCACATCATTATGCCAGCTTTCCTCCTACTGGTTGAAAAAAGGACCGTATAGAGTACAGAAAAGTAAAATTTCGCATAGTTCTTTGGTATTATGTTAATGGTTCTAAAAAGAACAGACTCCAAGTCCAAATGAAAGCACGAACTATTTTTTTTTGCATAAATATCTGTTTATTGATTTTATTTTTGTGTATTACATCAACATTTTACAGTACAAGTGTTTTGACCCTTTGGCCTTTCATCTTTGTTGTTCATACGATTCGTTATTAATATTAGGTGTGTTAGTTACTCTTGTTTTACATACTAATGTTTAATCATAATATTTATTTTAATTATTTATAAAATGTCTACCTACTTATAACTATCCCTAACCTAATACGTACAAATTTTGAATTATTTGTATTTCAGAGATTGAGCACCTCTCTTCAAATTTCGTGCAGTATTGTTCGAATTTTTGTTCTAGTATATCCAGTGAGGCCATCTCATGTACTTCACTAGTCCTTGTCCAAGGGGGTAGATTTAGAATCATCATTAAGATCTTACTTTGAATGCGCTGAAGCCTAAGTTTGTGTGTTCGTGCACAGCCCCGCCAAACAGGGACTGCGTATTCAATTGCGGGGTAGATGATTTGTTTATAGACAGCCATCTGATTCTTCAGGCACAGTTTAGATATTCTACAAATCAGCGGATACAGAGACCTAATGAGTATGCTGCATTTTTGAACGATTTTGTCAACATGTGATCTGAATATCAGATGTCTGTCAAAGGTGAGTCCTAGATAGATAACTTCGTCGGACCATTGAATGACCTCATCACCGAATCGTATTCTGCATTCGTCTGATGGAACAAGTTTTGGAGATCTTGAATGTGGAAACAAGATGACCTGAGTTTTTGCTGCATTGATCACAATTTTCCAGCTTGTAAAATATTCCGTTAAAGCGTCCAGACCTGTCTGTAGTTTATTCTTCAGAGCATTAATGACACGACCTTTGTAAAGAATGGCAGTATCATCAGCAAATTGTGACAGAACACCACCACCTGGAAGAGGTGGGATGTCTGATGTGAAAATGTTGTATAGAATGGGACCTAGGATACTTCCCTGGGGTACACCAGCAGGAATAGTAAATCTTTCTGAAAGTGCATTATTCAGAGAAACCTGGAATGCTCTATCTGCAAGATAATTTTTGATAATTTTAATAAGATACATGGGAAAATTATACCGATGCAGTTTGAACACCAGTCCATCGTGCCACACATTATCGAATGCCTTTTCAATATCCAATATTGCCATGGCAGTCGTTTTGGACACTGATTTGTTTTGCTGGATGACGTTGTTAACCCTTGTGAGTTGGTGGATGGTGGATCTTCCTTTCCGGAACCCAAACTGTTCTTCCAGAAATATATCCTGTTCATCTGCGAAAGCAAGAATTCGCCTTTGTATTGACTTTTCAAACAGCTTGGATAGGGCAGAGAGTAAGCTGATGGGTCGATAGCTCTTGAAAATGGAAGGATCTTTCCCCGGTTTCAAAACTGGGATAACTTTAGCTAACTTCCACATTGAAGGGAAGTAACCAAGCTCCCAGCACCTGTTAAAAATTTTAGCTAAGAAGACAAATGAGCGAATACTCAAATGTTTCAGCTCAATGTTGAATGTGTTGTCGAAACCGGGGGCCTTCATATTTTTGGATTTTTTCACAAAAGCCATCAGCTCATTCGCAGTGACTCTACTTTCCTCAGGAACCAAGCTGTCTGATTGGTCAACCTCAGCTACGCTATCAGCAACGGCTCTTTGATATGGACTAACAATGTTGAGTCCTAAATTGTGAGAACACACAAACTGCTGGCCTAGCGCATTTGCCTTCTCTACTGGTGTGATTAAAGGTATTCCTTCAGCTGCGTCCTGGGGTGACATCAGAGGAGGAATAGGCTTCGGTTTTTTCTTAAGCACCTTCGTTAAGGACCAGAAGGGCTTTGAATGTGGGAGAATTTCTCGAAGCTTTTGCTGGAAGTTCCTGTTGCGAAGCTCAGATATCCGTTCCTGGATTATCCTAGTTAAGTTGTTATAAGTAGTCCTCCTATCTAGGATGCCAGTTCGTTGATACTGCCTCCGGTAGATATTCCGAAGTCGGATGAGTTTCTTGGTGACACTGTCGATTTGAAGAGAGGAACTCGGCATATGTTGTACTGGAACCGTCCTATCACGAGCGACTGTGATTGAATGCTGGAAGGAAGATAGGGCTGCATCGATTTCCATCAAGTGGTAAATCGATATTAATAAGTTTATCGGCGATATGTTGAAATTGGACCCAATCGGTGCGATAATAGTTCCTCCGAGGGTGAATAGGCACCGTTTCTGGTGAAGATCCCAACGTCAATATTACTGGAAAGTGGTCAGAAGAGAGCTCGTAGAAGACAACCGGAGAGCTGTCTATGGCGATGTTGCTGATGAATATATCCAAAATTGAATGAACTCCCGATTTGGAAAGTCGCGTTGGTTGATCCGGAGCGAAGATGTTGTATTGTCCAGCTTCGTAATTTTCGGCAAGTACGAATCCGTTTCGATTCTGTCTTTTGTTTCCCCACAGCTCGTGCCGTGCGTTCAGGTCCCCAGCAATGATGAATTTGTTCTGTCGTCGAGTGAGCATAGCCAAACCTCGCTGCAATGTCGCACACGTACCATCTCGAAGATTTGTTTGTTTGGGGCAGTACGCTGCAATGATGATGATGGGTCCCATCGTCGTTGTAATCTCAATTCCGATGGCTTCTATGAGTTGCAATTTAAAGGCTGACAGAAGCCTGTGCTGAATGGATCGTTTAACGGCAATGGCAACTCTCCCTCCTCTGGTAGTTATCCTGTCGAGCCTGTGAATCCTGTAATTGGAAATAAAAATAGAAATTTCAGGTTTAAGATGAGTTTCAGTTAAAATAGCAATATCGGCATTCTTCTCTTGAAGAAAGTCGGACAATTCAGCAGTTTTCATTCAGTAATAGCCGTTCAACCGAGAAGGTTGTGTATAGAAGCGTACAGTTTAATAACGCTGGTTAGTTTACACGCGTTAAATACGACAACGGTTGAACTACAGGTAGAGACCTGTTGGCAGCAGCCGTTAAAACGTAAAATCGTGCTGCATAAGAGAGCCCTAGTGCTGGGCCAAGCTGGTGAAGGAAACAACAAAGGGCGTTTCCCAAGCTCTACCCAGGCCACAATATACAGCCACAAGTGCTGAGCAGGAGAGTGCAAAGGCATATTGAAGAAGAAGAGTGCAAAGGCACACAGAAGCAGGAGAGTGCAAAGGCACACCGGTGCGAAGGCACTTCGGTGCAGAAGCATATCGGTGCGGAGCACAAGGAAGAAGGAGACAAGACAACTCGGTCTTTCCACTGCCATACAACACGCAGGTATACACCGGTGACCTGCGCTGGTTGCAGCTGGCGAAGACAAAAGTATATCGGAAATCGAGTGGTGCTGGATGTCAGGTAGCAGTAGCATCACATCCAACAATCAGCATCCAACAAGAACATCTAGAGCAACGAGGATCTACACGGCAGTGCAACGGAGATAGACAACAATTTCAAGGTAGAAGTTTTTTCTTTTCCTTTTGATTGAGTACTGTATAGTGTTGGTTTCATTTTTTATTTTAATGTTTGATTAAAAATTTTAATGTGATGGATGAATCCATGGACGTAAATCCTAGCATGAATCCGATACCCCCACGAACGAAAAAATATCAGGAGAGCTCTTCTGGGCCTTGGATAGTCTTTTTTAGACGTATATCAAAGCCATTAAACATTTACCAAATTTCTAAAGGTTTGACATCACGATTCTCTTCAATCAAAGAGATCATAAAAGTAAATAACGATAAAATTCGTGTTGTGGTAAATAATTTGAAACACGCGAATGATATTGTCTCTTCGGAACATTTCAATAAAGAGTATAAAGTTTACATACCCTCCAAAGATGTCGAAATTGACGGTGTTGTTACCGAAGCGAGTCTTTCGGTAGATGATTTACTCAAGCATGGTGTTGGTCGTTTCAAGAACTCTATGCTTGAGGGTGTGAAAATACTGGAGTGCAAACAACTGTACTCAGTAGTTTATGAAGAGGGAAAAAAAGTTTATCGCCCATCAGACTCGTTTCGAGTGACATTTGCCGGATCTGCGTTGCCGTCCTATGTCTATGTCGATAAAATTCGCCTCCCTGTTCGGCTTTTTGTTCCAAATGTAATAAATTGTACGAACTGCAAAAAATTCGGACACACAGCTACTTACTGTAGTAATAAACCAAAATGTATTAAGTGTGAAGGACCTCATAAAGATAATGATTGCAACAAGGAAATTGAAAAATGTATTTATTGTGGGGAAAGTCCTCATGAGGATATTTCAGTATGCACTGCATTTAAAGTGCACAAAGACAAAATTAAGCTTTCTTTAAAAGCACGGTCTAAGCGCACATATGCAGAAATGCTTAAAACGGTCATTGATGTCCCCCCTTTGGAAACCGAAAACAGGTTTTCAAATCTAGAGGAACCAGAGGACTCTGACTCTGACGAAAATAGTGAAGATAATTCGTTTATCACTACCCAAGGGTCAGTTAAGAGAAAGAAGTCTTCTTCCAAATTACCAAAAAAGACACCTAAAGTTTCATCTTCAAAAAAAGATCCCCGTGTTAAACAAAAAAAGTCAAAACCAAAGACTGTGCCTCCTGGTTTGTCAAATTCACAAACCAATCCAGGATCTAGCACAGAAAAAGGTAATAATCCTGTGGGCTCCATTTCACAGCCACCAACAGGATTACTGAAGTTTTCGGAAATTGTTGAATGGATTTTCTCAGCATTCAATATATCTGAACCCTTAAAGACCCTCATAATGGCATTCCTTCCAATAGCTAGAAATTTTTTGAAGCAGTTATCAGCTCAATGGCCAATTGTCTCAGGTTTTGTATCTTTTGATGGATAATTTATCACCCGCCGCAAATGTTACAATCACTGTCCTGCAGTGGAATTGTCGAAGCATCATGCCAAAACTTGATTCATTTAAAATTTTATTGCATAGTCAAAAATGTGATGTATTTGCTTTATGCGAAACATGGCTTACTTCAAACATAGCCTTAAATTTTAATGATTTTAACATTATACGTCTCGATAGAGATTCTCCGTATGGTGGAGTGCTTTTGGGAATTAAGAAATGCTGTTCCTTTTATAGATTAAACATCCCTTCAACTTCTAGTATAGAAGTTGTTGCTTGCCAAATAAACATTAAAGGCAAAGATATTTGCATAGCTTCGGTTTATATTCCTCCAAAAGCACAAGTTGGACAGCGACAGCTTAATGAAATGGTTGAAGCCCTTCCTGCTCCACGATTGATTCTGGGGGATTTAAATTCGCACGGAATGATGTGGGGTTCCGTTTACAATGATAGCAGATCATCTTTAATACAAAACATTTGTGACAATTTTAGCATGACGGTATTAAATATGGGTAGCATGACACGGATCCCAAGACCTCCTGCACGCCCAAGTGCATTAGATCTATCTCTTTGCTCAACATCAATTCGACTAGATTGCACCTGGAAAATATTGCCTGATTTACACGGTAGCGATCATTTACCAATCATCATCTCAATTAGCTGTAACAAATGTATTGCTAATTCAGCTAGTATTCCATATGATTTGACAAAAAATATCGACTGGATTAAATACCAAAGTAGAATCTCTAGTATTTTGAATTCAATGGAAGAGCTCCCTCCACTTGAAGAATATGACTTCCTCGTTTGTTCGATTCTGGAGGCCGCAGAACAATCCCAAACTAAACGCTTTCCTGGGCCAACGACTAACAGAAGGCCTCCCAACCCCTGGTGGGACAAAGAGTGCTCAGAGGCTAAACTCGCAAAACAAAATGCTTGCAAGACGTTTCTAAAACGGGGAGGAGGAACTCCTCAGAATTTTGAAAAACTTATGGTTTTAGAAACCAAGTACAAGAGCATACTTCGAGCCAAAAAATGTAGCTATTGGAGACATTTTGTCGAAGGTTTGTCAAGAGAAACCTCAATGAGCACTCTTTGGAATACGGCCAGACGAATGAGGAATCGTAACGTGGGCAATGAGAGTGATGAATACTCGAACCGATGGATATTTGACTTTGCTAGGAAAGTTTGCCCAGATTCTGTTCCTACGCAGAGCATTATACGTGAATCTCCTCCAAATAATGGTTTTATTAATAACCCATTTTCAATGATGGAATTTTCTATAGCACTCTTGTCTTGTAACAATAACGCCCCTGGGTTGGACAGAATTAAATTCAACTTGGTGAAGAATCTGCCCGACCTCGCAAAAAGACGTTTGTTGGAATTGTTCAACAAGTTTCTTGAGCAAAATATTGTTCCACCTGACTGGAGACAAGTGAAAGTTATCGCCATTCAAAAGCCGGGGAAACCAGCTTCCAATCACAACTCATATAGACCCATTGCGATGTTGTCCTGCATCAGAAAATTGTTCGAAAAAATTATTCTGCGACGTCTCGACAATTGGGTCGAGACGAACGGTTTGTTGTCAGATACTCAGTTTGGCTTCCGTAGAAATAAAGGGACGAATGATTGCCTTGCATTACTTTCGTCTGACATCCAAATTGCCTTCGCTCAAAAGCAACAAATGGCATCTGTATTTTTAGACATTAAAGGAGCATTTGATTCAGTTTCCATTGATGTTCTTTCAGACAAGCTCCACCAACATGGACTTCCAGCGGTTATAAATAATTATTTGCACAACCTTTTGTCAGAGAAGTGCATGTATTTTTCACATGGCGATTTGGCAACATTCAGAATTAGCTACATGGGTCTCCCGCAAGGCTCATGCCTCAGTCCGCTCCTCTATAATTTTTACGTGAATGACATTGACAGCTGTCTAGTAACCCCATGTACACTAAGGCAATTGGCAGATGATGGCGTGGTTTCAGTTACTGGGCCCAAAGCTATTGATCTGCATAAACCATTGCAAGATACCTTAGATAACTTGTCCGTTTGGGCTGTTCATCTTGGTATCGAATTCTCTGCGGAGAAAACAGAGTTAGTCGTCTTTTCAAGAAAACATGACCCCGCGCAGCTTCAGCTCCATATGATGGGAAGAATGATCCAACAGGTTTTAACTTTTAAATACCTCGGGGTGTGGTTCGATTCCAAATGCACGTGGGGAGGACACATTAGGTATCAGATAACGAAATGCCAACAAAGAGTAAATTTTCTTCGAACAATAACAGGATCTTGGTGGGGTTCTCATCCGCAAGATCTAATAAAATTGTATCAAACAACGATACTTTCAGTGATGGAATATGGATGCGTTTGTTTTCGTTCCGCTGCAAACTCTCATTTTATCAAACTTGAGCGAATTCAGTACCGTTGTTTGCGAATTGCCTTAGGCTGCATGCACTCGACACATACAATGAGTCTTGAAGTTCTGGCGGGAGTTCTTCCATTAAAAGATCGATTTTGGGAGCTTTCATCACGCCTGCTAATAAGATGTGAGGTGCTGAATCCCATGGTAATTAATAATTTCGAACGACTAGTCGAGCTTCGATCTCAAACAAAATTTATAACAGTATATTTTAACCATATGTCACAGGAAATCAACCCTTCAAGATATATTCCTATCCGTGTCAGCATCCTAAGTGCCCCTGACTCAACTTTATTTTTTGATACATCCATGCAGCGTGAAGTGCGTGGAATCCCGGATCATCTACGCTCGACGGAAATCCCAAAAATATTTTCAAGTAAGTTCAGGCATATTGACTCTGAGAAAATGTTTTACACGGACGGATCGCGAATTGAAGAAGCGACAGGGTTTGGTATGTTCAACAATAATGTTTCGGCCTCATTTAGGCTTCAAGAACCTGCATCTGTTTATATAGCAGAGCTAGCAGCAGTTCATTATAGTTTGAGTGTAATCGTCACATTATCTCCAAACCATTATTTCCTCTTCACAGATAGTCTGAGTGCAATTGAAGCCATTCGCTCAAACGCTGCTGGCAAAAATGAACCGTTTTTCCTGGGCAAAATAAAACAGTGCCTGAACGACATATTGAACAATAATTATCTAATCACTATAGTCTGGCTCCCGGCTCATTGCTCCATTCCTGGCAATGAAAGAGCCGATATTTTAGCCAAACGTGGTGCTATTGAGGGTGAAATTTATGAGCGACCGATTGCTTTCAACGAATTCTATAGCTCGTCTCGCCAAAGAACACTTGCCAGCTGGCAAGCATCTTGGGATAGAGATGATCTGGGTCGGTGGATGCACTCAATTATTCCGAAAATATCGACAAAGGCATGGTTCAGGGGACTGGATGTGAGTAGGGATTTCATTCGTGTGATGTCCAGACTCATGTCCAATCACTACACGTTAGATGCACATCTCCTTCGAATTGGGCTCTCCGAGACTAATCATTGTGCTTGCGGAGAAGGTTATCGGGATATTGATCATGTCGTATGGACATGCGTGGAGTATCGTGATGTCAGATCTCAACTAATAAATTCTTTGCGTACCCAAGGTAGACTATCCAATATCCCAGTTCGAGACATTCTTGCTTGTCGTGACCTTTCATACATGAAACTTATTTATCATTTCATAAAGAAAATTGGAGTTTCAATTTAATAAAGGCCCCTTTTAAGACTTAGTTCTGATCCCAGCTGCGTCCATGAGTTCAACCAATAGCTAAATTAGAATAAAAATTATGTAATGATACAAACAAACTCGAAACAGTTTATGAAATTATCAACAAAATGTCTGAAAATAACAGCTTATTTTATAATTTATAGAAGTTAATCGTTTGGTTCAAATAATATTTCCGAGTAGATTTCATAATTAATGACGAGTTACCTAAGATGATATTTAAGCTATAAGAGAATATGTTTTAATAAATTCAAAACGTTGTGACTATGTTAGAATTAAATTAGGATAAGAATATTATGTAAAAGTGATGCTACGGCGAAGAAAAACTTATGTAAACTGCCTTAAGAAATAAACGTATTTATAAAAAAATTCAGCAGTTTTGCTCCTGAGTGAGCAAGCATTCCAATTTACTATAACCAACTCATTATATTGCATATTCGATGATGAATTTGCCTAAGGCGTTGATTTGATCTAACCGCGTTCTGCAGTTTCGTAGTTTTGTTGTCATTGTTTCAAAAATGACGATCAGTTGTTCAGCAGAAAATAAATCACCAGTGTCATCCTTCGCTTGTGATTGATTATTGCCCCATCCAGGAGGGATTTTTGAGGAAGATTCTTTTTGTGATCCAGCGGCTGAATCTTTTGAATTGCTGCGAGGAAGTGGCGGCAAATTCGGAATATCCCTCTTCGATGGGAGCCGTGGGAAATTAACTTCATCCTTCTGTGGAACATTCTTGCGCGTTGATTGTTTGCGGGACGCCTGTTGTCGAATTTTTGTGAACTCAGCACGTTTGGGACACGATTTGCTAGTAGATGGATGGTCCCCATCACATTTTACAGCGATGTCATCTAGTAGGCAATCGTTGGTATTGTGTGGTTCGGCACATTTCCCGCACCGACTTTTCATGTGGCAATTCCTCGCTCCATGGCCGTAGTTCAAACAGTTCGTGCACTGTGTGACATCCCGATGTACCGGTTTATACTTTTGCCATTCGATGATTATGTGAAATAACGATTTAATCGTTTTCAGTTGACTCATGGTGATGGAGCCCTTCTCCAGATGAATCAGGTACAGTTGATCTCTAAACTTTTTGTCCGTATTATGGCAAGGATAAATTTTTCAAATATTACCATTTAATTCTGTTATAAGTATATCACGTCACTATACAAATTCACTATGTATCTCACGACACTATAAATCTTGTATAATAAACGTCACATCACATATGCACATTTCGAATACAATTTATATTCATCTTCAGTGTGATAGTTTTGTTTAGTTATTGAAAGAATGCTGTAATGTTGTTTCTTTTATATGAAATGGAAGTAGGTAGATTCCTACAACAGGTATAAACACCTCGAAAAAATTATCTAATTTGTTTAGGGTAGGGAGAAATTAAGTGTTTTCTATGTTTGTCTGTCCCCTGTGTGTAGGTAGTAACTTAACTGTGTAGGTAGTCTCTGTTTAGTAAAGAAGTGGAATTATGTTTGAAAATTTCCAGACTTTCTGCCGAATCTAATTTCCATGGGTTGGAAATTTGTCTTAAAATTTTTATGTCATTTGTAGTGAAATCATGGTTTTCGGAAAAGGCATGCTCAGCTACTTTCGACTTGAAATGGTGTGATAAACCCCGTTCCAGATCCTTGGATGCTTTCCCTATTTCCGCTATGTGTTCCTTGAAACGGATATCTAATGATCTCTTTGTTTGTCCAATGTATAATTTATCACAATGAGAACATGAAATTTTGTATACCCCCGATTTTTTCAATTTGTCAGTAGGATCTTTAGTAGATCCTAGTAAAGTTTTCAACTGGTTGCTAGTACTACTGAACACTAAATCCAAGCCAAAGGGTTTTAATTTTGATTTAAGTGGATATGCCATGTTAGAGTTGAAGTCTACCGATATTCTTTTCAAGGTTTCTGATAGGGGGGTCAAAGTTGTAAGTGATAATTTTTTCAATGATCTTAATTTCTTATCGAGGATTGTTTGGATTGAGCGCTCCGGATATCCATTGAGCTTCCCAATTTCGAAGATAAAATTTTTCTCTTTCACTACCGCATCATCTCTGAGGGGTAATGTTAGCATTCTGTGAAACATATGGTGAAATGCTGCCATTTTGTGTTGGTGAGAATGGTTAGAAATATTAGGTATAACTCGCTCTGTATTGGTTGGCTTCCTATATATTTCGAAAGATAAAGTTTTCGCCTCCCGTATAATAAGAACATCTAAGAAAGGTAAACTGTTGTTTGTCTCCCTCTCGCAGGTGAATTTTATGTTCCTATGTAAATTGTTGATTGTATCCAAAAAATTTTCCAAATCGTTACGTTTGATGATGCAAAATATATCATCAACGTATCTCCACCAGCGATTAGGTAGTAATCCTTGTTTATTTAAAAGTTCTTCGAGGTTTGCCATAAATAATACGCATAAAAATGGGGAGAGCGGATTACCCATTGGGGCCCCTTGTAATTGTTTATAAAATTCCCCTCTGAATTTGAAATAATTTACATCCATGCAAAGCCGGGTTAGAGTAAGGTAAGACCTTAGTTTGCATTTCCATAAACTACTACTCTTTTGTTTAACTAACCAATCTTCCAACAGATTGATTGAGTCCTTCACCGGGACACTTGGGAATAAAGAGGCTACATCGAAAGATACCATTATTTCGTCATCTTCGATTTCACCTGAGTTCAGAAGTTGAGTAGCGAATTCTTGTGTATTGGGAATGGATCTACTAAAAAACTTTTTCGGCATATTTTTGAATTCTTCCACTAGCCATTTGGAGATTTTTTGGGTAGGGGCTCCTACTGAAGAGATGATTTCCCTTATTTCATTCCCAGGTTTATGGACTTTAGGTAATCCTTTGATTTTTGGTAATGAAGGGTTAGGAACTTTGAGGCGGCTGAGATTGATATCGAAGTTAGGGTTACATTCTATGAGAGTTTTATCTATTTTTTTTGCTAATTTCTGGAAGGGGGTCGGATCTTTGTTTCCTATATGGTCCGTCATTAATTTTTTGGATGATTATATTGTCGTAATCATCCTTATCTATAATAACAACTTTGTTCCCTTTGTCAGCTTTAACATAAAAAACTGGCTTTTCCCGCAATTGTTTAACTAGCTCTCTTTAATTTTTAGTTTGTTCATTTCTTAATGGAGTATTTTTAATGACTTCAGCTACAATAGTCCTGGCGTTATTTATTTTCGAAAAAGGAAGGTTACAGCTATCTAGACCTGTTTTAACGTCTATAATAACCTGTTCGAGATTAACTTTGGAAGAAATGGCATAATTTAACCCCAAGTTGAGAAGATTTGTTTGTTCGTGTGTGAAATTTTGTGATGAACGATTAACTAGGAAGTTTTCTGAAAACTGTACCGAAGGTTTTGGAGGATGGACCATACGGTTTCGGGAAAGTAAATTTACAAATTTTTTGTTGAGTAGAGTTCGTTTGCGTTCTGATTCACAGTGCTCAGCGAACTTTACTTTGGCTAGAAAAATTTCGAAACCATGGGGGTATTGTTTTGCTAGTTTTAAATGGAGATTATAACATTCCAAGGTTTTTACACTTTGGATGCTATACAACTTTTTTAAATTTTCTTTTAAAATTTCCCTCTGAATTTTACCCATAATGTTATTAGAGAAAGATTTCCTACCCCGTATTTTACAGCATGTCGGAATAATTCCAAAGCTCTTGCACCTTTTCAAAAATGCAATATCTTTCGATAATCCCGCAATTTTCTTTCTTAACGTATTATGGCGCTTCATTTTAAATACCATCAAAGGCTTTAGTCCAGCCTCCGACAGTGCCTGCTTTAGTTCGGCTTCCATCATGTCGGGTAGTCCTCGAAGTACAACCTTCATAGGTTTGTTGGCGGCAATATCGTGTGTGAAGTATTCCGGTTTTGTCTGCTTCAGATAGCATTCCACTCCTTTGTAGTGGTTCAAAGCCGGAACAGTTATTTTGTAGCCTTCAGTACATAAACGGATTGTTGCCTGTAGTCCTTTGCTGATCAGAGTGTTGAAATCCGAGCGGAGAGTTGGTGGGAAGCCCTTCAGGTAGAAAGGCGGCATTTTTTCCTTCTTCTGCAGTTCCTCTTCGACATCAACTGACAGATCAGCATATTGGTTTTTACTCAGCAAACGGTCGTTTACCTGTATATCACTTGGCTTCAGACGCTTAGCATCCTTTGGATCCTTCTCGGATCTATGGCGGTTTTTACCCATAGCTTGGGTAGGTAGACAACTGCGAATAAAAAATAAAACAAAATCGAAATTAGTCGTAGTAGGTTATTCGTCTATCCACATCGAGTGTTAGATGACGAATTGAAAGCACGAACTAAGCGTTTCACGCTTTATACTTGGTTTGTTCTTACTGATGTTGGTGACTGGCATTCCGAATGCTCATGCGTGCACAAATGCGACAGCGAGAGCGCACCGAAAATGTGTGTGTCGCATATACAAGGTGAGATGAAAAAACTGCAACAAAGTAAAACGCCATAATTTTTTCATTTTTTTTTTAAAATTTTATTGAATGAAAGCAAAAAATGTCGGAAATAACATCAAATTTGAGAATCGGTTTAGATTTGTTCGAATTGGCCACCTTTGGCACGAACTATGGCCTTCAAACGGCCAATGAAACCATCACACGCTGCCCGAAAGTGGCTCTGCGGTATTTTGTCCCATTCTCGGCGAAGCGCTTGCTTGAGATGATCGACACTTTGGTATTTTTTAGTGCCAACCTTGCTTTCCAAAATACCCCAGGCACAATAGTCCAACGGATTGGCATCCGGAGATTTTGGTGGCCATTGTGCGGTGGAAATGAAGCGAGGAACCTCATTTCTTAACCATTCTTGGGTGGCGCGTGCTGAGTGCGATGGTGCTGAGTCCTGTTGGAATGTCCAAGGTCTGCGGCCGAAATGTTTGCGTGCCCAGGGCTTCAGAACTCCCTCCAAAATATTTTCGCGATAGATTTGCGCATTTATTTTGACCCCACGGTCGATGAATACGAGCGGCGAGCGACCATCGGCTGTTATGGCGGCCCACACCATCACCATGGCCGGCTTTTGAGTTCTGGTGGCCAACCGAAGTTGCAAATTTTCAGCTGACCTCTCTGGCACGATCATTTTGTTTGTTTACAAACTGCTGGATAACGAATGGTTTCTCATCGGAGAAAACCAAATTCGGCAGTTCACCACTTTCGGCCAAGCGAAGCAACTCTTTAGCTTTTTCGAGTCTAACTTTTTTTTGCGCATCAGTAAGATCTTGCACTTTTTGGAACTTCAATGGCTTTAGTCCAAGCTCATTTTTCAATATTTGCCGAATGGCATATTGCGATATGTTCAGCTCACGAGCCATTTTTCGGCCACTGCGACGCGGATTTCGTTCAATTCGCTTCTTCACTTTTCGAACCATTTCTGCCGATGTTGCTGTTTTTTTTCGTCCACTTCCTTGACGTCGGGCTACGCTACCAGTATCACGGTAACGAGCGATGGTACGAGACACAAAAGATTTATTCACTTTTAAATGCTGGAGGGCTCTAACGATAGCCACTTGTGGTTTTCCAGCCAAATGCAAAGCAATCACACTATCACACTTGAATTCCATCACAAATAACTTTTTTTCTGAAAAATTCCCACCTAAATGCTTTTGTGCGCTTGTAAATAATATAATGAGCTGTCACTAGAATAAATCTGACAGCTGTGGGACGAGCGGTTTAGAAATGACAGCAGTCTGAAGTTGGTTGCAGTTTTTTCATCTCACCTTGTATATCCTGTGAGCGTGAGCGCCGACTAAAAGAGCAAACCAAAAGCGTGTACGAGACGCGTAACGAGCACATAGAAACGGGATGTGCTACTTGAAATTTCAGAGCATCGCATTTTCTTCTGCGCGCGACTCGTGCGCTTTGGTCTCACGAGACAGCGCACGAGATTTTTAATGAGCGCAGCGTGTGGGCGATGTGGGCCACAGTAAAATTTGCTGTTATATTTTTTTCGTGCCTAGAGCGGTTCGTGCGACTTGTGTCGCACGGTACAAGTTGTTGGGCTGAGTTGGCGATCGGTTTCAAAATAAAATAATCTTAATAAATTGATTACGATATGAATTTTGGAAATAACATTATTAATGCATCCTTCCTAAGAACAATATTTTTTATTGCAGCTCAAGGCATTGACTCAAATTATGGTTGCAATGTATATGCTGAAATGGTGCTATGCGTTTACATTAAATTGTGTGGAATGTCAAGTGATATGGCACGTCATTTCATCGGATATCAAATAAATTAGAATATTATATGATATCAGCGGTTATGTGAAAAAACTATAAAATGCGAGGCTAAGATATTGGAAATCATTGAACATTAATCTGTTGATAAGCAAAATGTTGTGGTGACTAGACAAGATTAATATTGGTACAATTGTCCAATATGAATAATTCTTATTATAACGTTATGATGCAGTCTGTAGAAACTTTTGAGCATTTTTAATACAATTGAATCAGAGTAGCAGATTTGAATTTACAAATGAATGCAACGATACCTCTTTATATCAAAGTCAACAAAAAACCATTTTTTTTCATATGAAAAAAATTCGATGCACCCAAAAGTTAAATAGTTTCTTTCTTATATTACTATTTTTGTCATAACATAACATTATATATAGAATTATGTTCACGCAGCCAGCTTGGGTCGATTCCCAACTCCGCACATAGGGTCAGAATCTTTTTCTGGCCCAAAGGGTTGAATGACCTTAAGGTTAAAACCTCCATATTAAAAACAAAAAAAGGAATTAACTGATAACTGATTTAACGCAACTCATAGAGTAAAGCTTTGTCAGTACGTAAAATATTTTAATCTTATCCATAAAATCTAATGTCTTCCAATTTTAACTTTTATACGTTTCTCAAGAATAGCGAAACAGATTTTTATGAATGCTGATACTAGAAGAACCTTGCACGTGTTTCATAATAAAGTGAAGTACATTATGTACATTGCAAAAATTTCGAATAACATTTTGATGATTCGGTAATTATGTTCAAAAATGCAAAAAGATCACGATATTTGTCACGATCACAAAGAAAACTTAATATATTATATTCCCCTATTCGATTAATAGAAATACAGGGGACGAGAAATGACAATGTTATTGAGACCGTAGAATTTTTACAAAGCTTTCATTTTCTCTCCCCTATAAAGTTGGTAACAAAGCAGAATAGCAACGAAAGTTTAGTTTTGGAAGAGTTTATCACAATTTGTAGGTATAACTATTCATAATTACGATTCATTTTCTTGTTCGACTGTTTAGGGTATTGGCTTTATTAAAACACTTAAAGCGATTGTGAAAATCAGTCTAAATATGTAACAGCAAATGTATGATCATAATATGTTTGAGTTCTGACATGGAAAGATTATTTGTTTCAAGAATACTTAATCGGGTTTTTCAAACTAAGTAAATACATACATATACTGAAATTTGTAATCATCTAATGTTCATAATTTACTATACAGTCGCATAAAAAGTACGACATGTGGCTCTTCTCATTGGAAAATTGATTGATTCATTATTTAGCATTTCAGAATCACACTAACGAATACCGAATACAGTATCTTCGATTTGAACATATCTCTCGCTACGAACTGCGCCAAATGTGCACAGCTTTCTTCGCTAGCATTTATTTATTTCCAACTAAGTGTAAGGAAGAAAGGAAGAGGATGGAAATGACGCACAAACCGCTCGTAGATCGCATGAAACGAGTGCGCCGCGCTATGTCATGCGACAAGGGCGCTTGAGTCTCGTTCTTGGCAGAATGCGATGAGATTATACAACGAAGCGTGCATCAGTTTCTGGTGCGGTAAGTAAATGTACCAAAGAGTTCTCTTGAGAGCGGCATAAGCACGTCGCATGCGCGTGGTTGTCTTATGAGAATGAGAATAAATTTGTCTCAGCTCAAAATAAAGAGCGCTCGTGCATAAGGCCTGGTTGGTGAGAGAACCTCTCCTCGACATCCAGTCCAGTTCCGTCTGAAGTACTAGAAGAAATGAACGATTTTTAATCCAAGTTTACCTTTTATACTCGTTCAGTATAATATCAGTAGTGATGGATTTTCCTCATTATTTCCAAAAACTTTGTTTTTCATTTATTTATGGTTGTATTTTATCACGCTGTTGAAAATTTAATCACAAATTCCTGATCATATTTTTAATAGCTTGTAGAGAAAAAAAATGTTGCTGGGTTAAGTACATCAAGAGATAATCGCGATAAAGTTCTGCCCATTCTTGTACAGGGTAAATTTTGAAAAGGCTCCCCATAGTAAAGTAAGTTGTATTCACGACAAAAAAGTTCTAGCTGTTGGAAGGAATGCCGTTATGAGGATCTTTAGAGAGAAATATTGAATGCTGCGAAAGTCCATTCTACAATTTCTGAAAATTTCAGTAATACTGTTGGAGGCATCCTATTGAAAAATTGGTTAGAATCGACCTATGTTTTCACTAATTAATTACAGCAGGGCAAACTATGTCATCCTATTGATTTTTCGTGCACGGCCGACGGTTTCGTTCGTTGATCTGCACCTAGAATTTAATATAGAAGCAGTCTGCTTCGTTCGGTATAGGGGGTATTTACGTCATGCAAGAAAAAAGTATCGTTCCCTTCTGCATCGCATGAACGTTCGCACAAAAGGGAATCTATTATTATATGCCATCTTACAATTTTAACTTTAATCGTCAGCCTGCGGCAAACAAAGCAAACAGCTTGTCGCTTGCTGGATGCTTACTTTTTGTGGTGTAACATTTTTTTCAATCTGTTGCACACCGTGTTTGCTTGAGTATATTAAATCTGTTGATTCTACGGTAACTAGCAGGCCAATTCAGAACTTTTGGCAATAGATTTTTTTCACTTAATTTGAAGCGCTTGTATCTCGGCAATTTGTTGGTGGATTTGCCACATTTAACATGTATGCAGTGCGGCGCTGTATGCCAAACATGTGTTCGTTTGTGTGCAGTTGATTCATCGGTGAGCGATTGGGTTGCTAGGGTTACCACCATGTCAACTTCTCTCGCCCGGCAAGCAAAAAAAAAAAAAAAACAATTCGACCGTCCCACGACAAAAGGGCCTAACTGCAAATGAGAGCCTCTCTTTGTTTACTTTCTCTTTTGATTATTACGGAACCATTATTGCAAATTCTCTAAAGTTACCAATATGAATCGAAAGCTTGTAGTTTTACCTTGAATGTTTTGTGAAGAGTAAAGCGTCAAATATAAAATCAGATCAGTAAATCGTGAAAGAAAAAGTAAACAAAGAGAAACTGTCATTTGCAGTTAGGCCCTTTTGTCGTGGGACGGTCGAATTGCTCGGTATTGTTGGATGAGTTGAAGAAAACTGAAACTGAGCATCAATGAAACTGTTGACGTTTCTAACCGTCTGACGTCTTAATGATCCACACGGAAACTCGAATTGACTTACATAATATTTTTTGGATTGTTACTAGTAAAACTAACGCTTTAAAAACATGCGTGCGGTCCGGCAGCCTGGCAAGTAGATCTAGGTGGAGGTGGTAACTCTATCGGTTGTAGCAAACGCTCTACTTATAAAGTACTCTCAGAATTATCGTAATTTTGAACGCTTCTAAGTGGTTTTAAGATGGAATTAAATTATTTCTCGATGAACCTTAGATAAGGTTGCGATTGCACTGGTCGTGAACAGAAATCTTTATTTACGAGCGGAAGCCGAAGTTCACAAAAAAGTATTAATTCAAATACTTCTTAAACGCAGTTGACAATCATATGTTAGTGAACTTAGTGTTTTACAATTATTTGCCTATTTTTCAAATTTTAATCTGTCTATTTTTTATTCAATAATGTAATATAATTTTAGGCACACTGCTTAAGCTCTAAAATGCCAAGGGTATTTTCTAATCTTAATTAACGACTAACTTAAAACTAGAATAGTATCATTAGACTATGTCATCTCGGTTTCTCGTAAATCCAGCTTTCAGCTGGCGATCGGCAGTGGTCGATGAATTGAGTGTTGCATGAGTCTTCCAGATGGCGTTGATAAATATCTATGCTAGCCGCATCCTTCGGTCCGTGTGGGTCCGCGGGTAACACCCCCAGGCTACGAAGGCCCGGCGGGTGGCCCGCATGCCGGTTTTCGACTGGAGCGGTCCTCCGTGGGCGGTGATGATGATATTGCCGAAAAGAATGGAAGAGAAGTAAATATTGTGGAAAACGTGGTAAAAAGGGGGATGTGGGAACAAAATGTCTGAAAACGACAGAGATCTAATTAGTTGCCATCGAGATGGTGAAGAGACAGGAAAGGGGGAACGAAAAAGTTAGTGACAAAAAATAGATCTTGTTAGTTCCAATGAAGATGGTGGACAGGGACGGGGATCGAGAGAATCGGGCGGATGTTAGTGTCGAACCTGTAGGTGGAGATTGTACTTTCTGAGCGAGGAATAACACATTACACTTGTATATCAATGTGTTTAAGATACTGGTATATGAAAAGCATATATGAATTATCCCGACTTGCCAACACATCCCGAACCGGAATCTCAGGCGGTCTACCTCGAACCCTAAGGGATTCCAGTAGCTTCGACCTGGCGTCGCGTAACTCTACGCACGACCACACGACATGCTCGATGTCCTGATAACCGTCGCCACAGGTGCAACACGCCGGAGATGAAAGTGTAGTGATTTGACATGAGCCGCGACATCTCACGAATGAAATCGCGACTCACGTTCTTCCATCTGAACCAAGGTTTCATCGATACCCTAGGGATAATGGAATGTAGCCATCGTCCCAGTTCGCCATTGCTCCATGAAGTTTGCCAACTTTCGAGAGTTTTCTGACGTGAGATACTGAAAAATTCATTGAAGCAGATTGGTATTTCATAAATATCACCTACTAATGCGCCCACCATAACCAATGAGTCTGCCTTTTCATTGCCCGGAATGGAACAATGCGAAGGGACCCAGACTAACGATATTGAATAAGACCGTTCAGATAAAGTTCGCAACTGTTCCCGTATTTTCCCCAGGAAATATAGGGGATACTTTCCTGGCTTCATTTCCCGGAGAGCATCTATTGAGCTTAGACTGTTCGTGACAATGAAGTAATGGTCTTTGGGCAAGGTTTCAATGATCTCGAGGGTGTACTGAATAGCAGCTAATTCTGCGACGTAAACTGAAGCCGGACCATTGAGTTTGTAAGAAGCGGTGATGTTCTGATTGAAGATGCCGAAGCCTGTGGACCTGTTGATGTTTGATCCATCAGTGTAAAACACCTTTTCACAGTTGACTGTTCTAAATTTATTATAAAATATATTAGGGGCCACTCGAGGGCGTACCTGTTCCGAAATTCCACGAATCTCTTCTCTCATGGATCAGAAGTATCCAAAAAATGTGTACGGTTGGAAACAAACGAAGAAGGATTAATATTCTGAGCCATGTAATCAAAATACAAGGACATAAAACGGGTCTGAGAATTGAGCACGACAAGCCTTCCGAAGTTTTCAATCACCATAGGATTCAAGATATCGCATCGGATTAGCAATCGAACCGGTTTTTCAACGGTAAGACGCTTGCGAGCACATCGAGACTCATCGTATGAGTGGATTGCATGCTACCTAAGGCAATACGCAAACAACGATACTGAATTCTTTCCAGTTTAATGATATGGGTGTTCGCGGCGGATCGGAAGCAGAAGCATCCATATTCCATTACGGACAATATCGTTGTTTCGTACAGCCTGATCAGGTCTCCTGGGTGGGCACCCCACCAAGTTCCGGTTATTGTGCGAAGAAAATTGATTCTCTGCTGGCATTTTTGTTTCAGATACCTAATGTGACATCCCTAGGTGCCTTTGGAGTTGAACCAGACCCCGAGATATTTGAATGTGAAGACCTGAGCTATGTTTTCACTCCCTAGTTGAAGCTGTAGTTGTGCTGGTTCTCGCTTTCTTGAAAATTTAATCTGTTGATGAAAGAGTTTTAAAATTGCATTTTTTTTATGTCATTATGATCGGTCGTGTCTCGTATAGAACTCTGGAATTTTTGTGCTAGCTCCTGGATTGTTTTGTGAATTTGACAAACTTGTCAATTGGTTTAAAATTTGACTTATTTATTTTTACACAGGAATCTTTTTTGTCGTGAATACGACTTACTATACTATGGGGCGCCTTTTCAAAATGTACCCTCTGAGAGAGTGATAAGTTTTTGATCGTGAATATCTCTTGTTGTATCTAACTAATCAACATAATTTTTTCAACATGCCATCGGAAATATGATCACAATTTTATGATAAAATTTTCAGTTGTGTGACACAATATCTAATAATTTAAAATTAAACTTTTCTTAAATGTTAAATAAACGAGTAAATGGTATAAACGAGTATCAAAGAGGATAACTCGTAAAACGCGTTTGCGTTTCTCGTATTTTAAAATTCATAGCTCAGTGATCTGTGAAAGGATTTATATAATCTAACTACCAATAGAATCAAAATTTTTCGACTTAAACGTGTATAGCAACAGCATTGAAGTATTTCAATAGTACACTATTGAAAAACCTGTCTCATTTGACCCATGTCAACACCAGCCAATCAGAACGCGTTCTGAGGAAGAGAACAAAATATCTGCTGCTGTACGGGAAAATGTTCCGAACAGTGCTTAATATCGTAGTGAGTTCAAGCGGTGTTGGATCCGAGGCGGAGATTCATGGGGTACTAAACGAGGTTGTTGACGAGTTCCTATATCTTGGAGCATTAGAGACATGCGATAATCGGGCTCCGTAACAAGCTGAAGTCGCGTAGCTTCCAATCATGCACAAAACTTGCTCTATACAAGTCGTTGATATTACCTGTTGTCTATTACGGCCACAAAGCATTGTCGTTAAAGGAAACAGACATGCGTACAATACTCGACTGCAAAGAAGAGAATGGAGAATAGCGCAGAAGCATGAATCATGAGCTGTACCAAGTATACGAAGATGCGAACATTGGAAGGCTTATAAAGCACGGAGACTACAGTGGGCTGGGCATGTAGCAAGAACGTCGGAAGAGAGAATGGCCTACGTGATGCTCAGAAGAGAATCTAGGAGAGGTCGTCGACTGCGAGGTAGATATTGAACTCGCTAGCTGTGCGCAATCGAAGAGGATATACGCGCAACGGGAGTACAAAGTGACTGGAGAACGACGGCTCAAAATCGAGTATCCTGGAAAACTACAATTTGTTCGGTCATGTTCCGAAAACAGGATGTGCACCATTAAAGTAAAGTAGCAAAGTAACTAGTCGAAATCCTGTTCTTGTCTAAGATTTATTTTCCTGCATTAATAGCTCTGTTTGACTATATTCACTACACAACAAAATTCCGATCAGATGCAGAATTTTATTTAAATTGTTTTAGTTCTCGCCGCTTCTCTGTGCGGTAGCTACGCCGTTTCTCTGCGAAAATATATTTTCCTCAAAGATTCTACGAACTTTAAACTACTTACCATAACAGTGGGATCTCAATCTGCAGAACAATAGAAAAAAAACAACTGAATTCTATCGCGTTCTTGTCGCCTTTGTGGCAATTTGGGAAAAAATAAAAACGCACGTTGGACTTGCTTTCCAGATTTTAATTAATAATCCTCGCTTCCAGCTCGACCTTAGTGTCCCCATACAGATACACAACTTGTCACAGATTATAGACAGATACAACACCATGCTCAGTTTTCGTAAAGTGGGTCAATATCAGAAATGAGAATGATAATTAACGATCTTAAAAGAGATTTTTCATTGATTTATTATAATTTTTACAAACTTTGCCGCTGAGAAATTAAACTTCGTGCAAATAAAAAAGCATTGAATATAGCAGTCCGATCAGTAATATCTGCGAAAATTTTTTCTTGCAATTTTGTCTTGTTTTCGATAGTCTACATATTTATTACATTGGTAAAATCATGCACATAATATAAAATAAAGCATGTTTACTCATGGCATGTTTTCCATAAAGTACCCAATAGACTCGGCAGAAAAAAAAACAAGAATTTCAGTATGACTGCTATGCTCTCAAAACGTTAATAAATAATATTAACAAATTTATCATTTGATTGCAAATCACCTTTTCATTCGAAAAGAAATTTGTTGGAAATCGGTTAAACTGTTTTCAATGTATTCGAACGATTGATTCGCAACATTAAATTGACGAATCCAAACCACGGAAATTCGTTTTTTCGTTTGTAAACGAATGATGTTCGAATACACGTGTTGTTCGAAACCAAACTGGCATACATTATAGCGTTTCGCATATGATTAATCACAAGATTTCATCGTGGCTTAATATTTACTGAAGTTTACTGATACTTAAATATTTTGTGGCAAACGAGTAGCTTTCGAATTCATTCGAGTGAAAACAAGAATGGTTTATTTGTATTCGTTCGAAAGTATCCGTTCGTCGTATGGTCGATACGAACGTAAAAAAAATATGGGTGAAAATTTGTTAAATAGATTTCATAAATTGATCAAGTTCGACCGATGTCAATTTGGCTTGGTTTTTATCATCCACCGTTTCGTTATTCTATCACTGCTGATGTTTGAAGGAATGAACTACACTAGGCATTACCTTATAGATAACTCGTTCTGCTCATGCCATTGTTAGGGAATGAGGCGAGAGAACCATCATCGCCATTAAGGAAGTATTCCTTCAATGTACCCTGCATATTTTTATCGCAACAAAATACAACCTTGCTTGATAACTTTCGGATAATTATAAAATAGAAAGATGCTTGAAAATGATGGGTCTTTCGGCTTTATATCACATTATTGTTGATTGATGTTTTGGAGATATTTTTATTTTATTACGTCTGTGTCTAATACCTTGGACTCAAAATATGTCCACTGAAAATGACTAGATTGACTTGCTTATTAATTAAGGTGAAAAAAAAAGGTCGGTCAATGGAATAAACTATCGGTTCTATGTAGCACATAGCAATCGCTATAATTCCTGTAATCGTGTGTAAAGTAAAGACAAAATAATATTAATAATCTTATAGTTATGATTAATAATTTTGGTTGATATCGAATGTCATTAAAATATAGTTAGTTAGGGATGAGCTAAACTTTTTTTTTATGAAATTAGGTAAACGTTAATGTGCCCTTAGATGCGCGGAATTACAAAAACTGACATGAAAAAAATGAAAATGAATATATTGTGGTGGTGTACGTAGGTATTCAGAGCTCAACAAGCTAAAAAATTTACATTATAACCAGGCCCGTACCCAGGATTTCATTTCGGGAGGGGCCCAAAGATTAAACAATAATGTTACTGAAGATTTCTTAAGTACCTAATTCTCGGTGTTCCTTTAACGAGCATACACTTGAAGCATTCCAACTTGAACTGATATTGTATTACATTACATTACGTTTACTGTCTTGTTATTTCTGTAACACATGTCTGAGACCTTCTAAATAATTATATGGTTTTGATTTCGGGAAGGGCCAGGGCCCCTCGGGCCCCCCCTCTGGGTACGTGACTGATTATAACGTACAATGTGAGAAAAATAAGAAAAGTAAAGTAAATTCCTAGAATTCAACGAACTTGTGAAGAAAGCGGCTAAGGTAATATGATAAATGAGTAGTCCTACTAAGAATCCTTCCAGGTCGGGACTAGAACATCAGACAACTGGCTTTTAAAACCAGTGCCCTATGCATTGAATTTCCAAGCCGGGTAATCATGAATGAGAGATATGTTAAATTTGGTTTAATAATCCTAATTATACATTTATTAAACTGGTTATTATATTTAAACAGGTCACCGCAATTTTGAACAACAAACGTTCTGTAATTAATTCATTTGCCGAATGATCTGTTGTTGATAATTTAGTTGAAAATTGTCAAATATTGATGAATTTTTTTAATGCAAATTGCTTCAAAGTGATTTATTTCGGAAAAAAATGATTTAAAATCATTCCATGTATAGACTCTAAGCTGAGTATATTATTGTACACAGGCCCGTGCGCAGGAATTCATCAAGAGGGGTTCGCGAGAGGGTTCAAGGGAGAGTTCAAGGGAAAGAAATTCAAATTATTTACACTTTTATATAAAAAGCACTCTATTGTTCATGGAACTTACAGTTGAAAAATCTTGCATGGATGGGGGGGGGGGGGGGGGGGGGGAGGGGAGTTGAAAACCCCCAAACCTTGCCCCCCCATACGCACGGGTCTGATTGTACATCAAAAGTCCAAAGTGAAAACGGTATAGAAATATATTTTATACAATGTTTAAAGACAAATTTATATCAGTGTGGGAATATCTACGTTGCTGATCAGAGTTTCTACTTGAAAAATCTGTGATGTATATTCTCGATCATAATCTGTAAAAATCTGTGAGAAACGTTTTGAATATCTGCGATTTTGATGAAATATACATAAAAATCTGAATTCGTGAATTTTGATAGAATCTGTATAGTAAAATAAGAAAAAAAGTTGTGAATGCGGTAGCTCTAGCACTGACACTTTCTGAAATATTTCACGATTGCCTCGCATTTCACGTTCGTGTGAGATTTCAATGATAATGCGTGATTCATATTCTTTTTTGAAATATCAACGAATATTTATTAATGTTTATTTTGACATTTAATTTGTTCGTCTATGGCTAAAGAATCCAAGATAATTTTCCTAAACCTGACTCATACGCCCAATGAAGTATATCTGTTCACCTTGCTTCAGAATGTACAGAAACGGGTGATCTGCGGTAAAGTAAGGGGTGACTATCAAACACCTCATCTGCATGATCATGCCTGAAAATTATAGGGAAAATATTCAGAAAAATTTTAGAAACAAAAAATGGCCCTCATGAAATTATATAAATATACTATAGTATCTGTAGATAGCATTAGACATCGGATAGCATTATCAATAGAAGTTTTGATAACAAATTATAATCGTATGGGCTTAGGAAGATTAGATAGTAAAATATTTTGAAATTAACAAAGGCATCAAAATGCTAGCTCCAGTGAAGATTCACTTTTGTGTCATAATGAAGAATGTATTCTCTGAACTTAGTACAAAATTAACAATTGGTAGTTATAATTCTTCGTGTCTGTTGGATACTGTTCGAATGGAGCGAATCATTTTGCCAATGAATACGATTTGTGTTTTTGACTGAAGTATATAGACGAATGGGCGATTTACATTGAAGGACGTAGTTAGCCGACATGATCTTTTAACGCGCATTGCGGTTGCTACAAATCACAAACAGAATAAGCTAGGTTATGAAATGATTCTAAATACTAAATTCACATGAACATCATAAGTTATGCAATTTGATGGAAAATATATACGATTGCATGAAATAGCATAACATGTGTAAATAGAAGGAATCTTACCGGTAGCAGCAGCGGCTTCTGCTCCCTCTTCATTGACTTCAATAAACGCTTTGTGCACTACATTTGAAACTTTAAGCGGTTCTGATTGGTCCAGAAGATCACTGAAGTCAGCTTGGTCTGTAAACATTGTACACATTCCGAGCTATAAATAGGCACGTTATAAAAATTTACAAACAAAGACAAAATTTACACCAGTACCTTCTCCAGCGTATTTTTAAGATCGATGTCGAACTCAATTTTAAACTTCGGCAAAAATACGTTTACCTCTTGATTGTACATTTTTTTCTGAATTTCGAATATATCTAAGCCGAGCAGATTATGTTCCAGTATGGACAAACCATCTCTTTCGTTCGGAAGTAAAATTAGCATACTGACGTCACTGTCATTGTAAGAAAGTTCCAAAGCAGCAAAGCCGAGATCTTCAAAAACACCGTGTTTAAAATGCTTTTTAGTTTGCATCATTGGCACGTCGACTGATTCTGTAGCACTAATCCAGAATGGCATTGGTGTTGTCGCAGCTGGATCAAACTGATGTACCCATGTGCCTTTGAAATGAATAGCATTCACTAACACCATACGGGTATTATCGTCTAGGATATCTGGAGAAATTAAATCCTTGATTTTTTCTTTGGTTTTTATCTCGACCCAAGAATTAATTGTTTTTGCGGCTTGGGTGTTGTCCGCGAAATTAATATGTTCCGCATTTGATCGAAAGTTTTTGGCGGCGATATCGTGGAAGTTTCGTTTCAATGAATAGTTGTCCATAATGTACATTTTGTTGGCGATCTTAAGACTATCGTTAGACTCTAATTTTTCAAGTACATTGCCATAATTTTTAGCAATTTTACTTTTTTCAGAGGCGTTTCCGTATTTCAACACTGAGAACATTTCTTCTGCAGTTAAGCCGGTTGCCCCCATAGCAGCAAAAGACAAACAGGTACTAATAGAAAACGGTGAAATTACAACATTTTTCTCCGTGCTGGAAATAATTTGCTGGAAAATAAGATATTGCATACGTTACAAAGAACCTATGAACAATTTACCGATGACGGCACTGATAAAACAATGACTCATGGGTGGTATTTTTGCGTTTGTTACCAGAGCCCATAACTTACCTTATAGAGCTCTAAAGCGAAATCGTTGGTTTTGCGAACGAACAACTCATCTACTGTATTAGCCATTTTATTTGAATTAGCTGATTTCAGTATTGTCAGGATAAATGCAGTGAGCAGCAACAGCAAATTACAACCAGGCACTAAAATCATCAAAAATTAATACTCTACTGAAGTTGAAGTCAATAAGCATTAGCATTTATATACTACTGCTTTATTATACTACTACAAGCAGTGCGTGAATACTTATCAATCCATGGATCGACTTTTTGCCTGAGCGTGTAAATTCGATCCATACAAGTATTTGTCTTTCGTGCATACATTGAGTGCCATACAAACACAAATGATTAATAATTTACACAGCCCGTACATCGGTTTGAAAATTTTATTTATCGGCATGATGTTATCAGTGTTCAAAATTCTACTTACTCACTGGAATATAAGTATGTACAACATGATCAAATTTAAAATCAAAATAATGGCTCAATAACTGGTGCTTAAACGAAATTTGTTTTTAATTTTTTTACCTTTTGTTCGTGTCTACGAAATTGAGTTTGACAGCTTATGTGTGTGAAGTGAAAGTAAACAAGAAGAAGCAAAAAGTGCTTATTTCAAACGTACCGTTTTCAACGATTTTCGCTTTGCTGTTTGAAATGGTAAGTACAAGTGTTTCTTAAAATCTTTGAAGATTCTAATTCAGTCAAAAAATATAACATAATCGCTATGAACGATGCCATTTTTTCCAGTGTTTAAAACAGGTGTTGGTATCTGAAGTAAAGTAAACAAAGTTTCGGAACTACATTTATGAATGAAAATCTGTCATACTTAAAAATTGTTCAAATTGCTTTAGAACTGCATGTTTTCTACTTGTGATGTAATTTTTTCATCGAAGTGTTTTCTTTAAATATGAAAATAATGCATTTTTTGTTCATTACTAGAAACCGTCAAAAAGTGATACGTGTAGTGTGTGGATGTTTTCAGCTACGCAGCCGAAGGAAGCGGTTTAGAAGTAAAAGGCAAAAGGTATTCGAGGTTGAGACCATTCTGATAGTTGAAGCAGATTAGGCCTTCGGATTTGGCGTATATTCGACTTGTCTACAGTCATTCTCTCCAAGTGCCGAGCCGAATACAATGAAAAATTGCACTAGAGGTAGGCTCGTTGCTTGGGCATTTTTATGTACATGCTAGGCCAGTCAAGAAAAAAGCAAATATGTGTTAGCTGTTTTGAATCATTTATTGAGGTTTGTTTTTTGAATATTCGTATGTTTTGATATCACAAAAAATAAACGTTTGATTTGTTACAGATTTGAGTCAGAAGTGGGTTAAATCTACTGAAAATCAGCTATATATAAAGTAGTATATAAATATTACGAACTAATAACATCATATTTTAGGACATCTGGCACTGTGGAACATTTTATATTCATGAGTTCGTTATTTTGTAAGATGAAGACATTCAATAAATAAGTAACTAAATTTGCGGTACGCATTGAACTAAACTCCTTAGTAGTGATAGCAAATTTGTGTTCGGTACATCAGAAAACCTCATAATGACTTGTTGAGTCGTACGGTTCATACCTGAGAACAGAAAACGAGTAACACTCGTCTGAATTTGCACTTTAACAATATTTATACTTACTTGGGGGAACAAAATTTAGTATGTGTAGTGTTTGTGAACTACACTCACGAGTAGTTAACGTTGGTGCCGCGTGTAGTAGACCAATCCAAGAAGACTCCCGTGCAATCGTGCATTCAAAAGCATGGCGATTGGTTGAACTGTTTGATTGAAAATATCAATCAATAGTAATTTTGGTTGCCTTGTTCCACATCAATAGCTCGAACAACCTCATGGGGCTGATCCTTGTAGTTTTATCTGACGTTTTAGGGAAGGAATGGAACGATATATTTGGTCGGTATCGTCTTTTGCATTTTGAAATATAACACACCGTTTGGCTCAACAATTTTATTTTATTGTTGATCTCGCCAGCATAACAAGCACTGCCAGGATTCGTTTAACCTAATCCGAATAGCTTTTCAGATTCATGATCTACATCATCTAATGAACTGGTTTGTCACCCTAAATCACCAAAGAATAATTGGTTTATTACAAAACATCAAATATTCCCTTACCTATGCGGAGAGAAGTTTTATTTTGCTTTTTACTAACACAATACCAGACACACCGCAAATTAAGTTCAAAACGCCAAGTTCAACTTTTTAGCTCTTTAAAACACACAATATCACATAAAACAAAGAATTAACTAATATTATTTTTGTGAAAAAGTGCCATTCTTTGTTTACATTCACTTTACACAAAGATTCAACTATCATAGGTAGAAGCACTGTTGTTCTATGTATCGAATTTTCGGCATGCAAGTGTGAGGTTGAAATATTTCAATTAGAGACCATGCCCTGAGACAAGACCTGGCAGCTGGCTTCTTATTCTTCCTTCCGAGTCCAACTACCAACTGCCTGTTTACCTATCGGTTACAGTGTTGCCATGTTTCCAGATTTTTTAATAACTTTTTATGCTGAGAAAAAAATATTAATCTCATTTGAATTTTAGGCTCGGTCTTTGATTTGAAATGAGTGTGAAAAATGCATTATTTTTATCAATTATTTACATTTGAGGTTCAATATACGGTTTTCACAGTGATTGCATAACCTTTCTATATGAAAAAGGCAAAAACCCTTCCTAATCCACCTAGTGGTGTGATAATGCCTTTCTCTTTCTTCAAAACAGTGTCATGAAAACATTTTTTATCTTTTTATTAAATAATTTGTGACACTGATTTAAGCTCATTTTTTACATCAATTGAATTGCATGAAACGTCGAGATTTACTGTCATCACGAAAAAATTTTTTTTTCAAATCGACTTACAAAAAATATCAAGTCCCAGAAAGTCGATTTTTTCAGCAAAAAAACTTTTTGAGATGACACTAAATCTCTAAATGCAATTTTAAGACTTTTGGCATCAAAAAAATTTTTCGATTTCGGAAATTTCATTTCATGTCCCCCCTATGGTACTTTTTCAAGATCGAAAATTTTCAAACTTTAACAGCTGGGTAGCACCCCTTACCTATATCTGATTCAGCTCAAATTTTGTATGGGGACTTTTGTCGTGAATACTTTACTATGGGGTGCCTTTTCAAAATTTACCCTCTGAGAGAGTGATAAGTTTTAGATCGTGAATATCTCTTGTTGTATCTAACGAATCAACATAATTTTTGCTACATGCCATCGGAAATATGATCACAATTTTATGATAAAATTTTCAGTTGTGTGACATAATCTCAAATAGTTCAAAATTAAACTTTTCTAAAATGTTTGGTATAAACGAGTATCAAAGAGGATAATTCATATGGCGCGTTTGCCTTTCTCGTATTTTGAAAGCTCATAGCTCAGTGATCTGTGGAAGGATTTATATAATCTAACTACCAATAGAATCGAAAATTTTCAACTTGAACGTGTATTGCAACAACATTGAAGTTTTTCAATAGTACACTATTGAAAAACCTGTTTGATTTAACCCATGACAGCACCAGCCAATCAGAACGTGAGATGTCTGCATCTATACAAGAGCATCCATATAAAAGTTGAGTGCTTCATTTTTCCTACCATTTGCTGAGCATCTGTTCCCGAAACAAGACACACGAGAGCAACATCGTGGACCTGTCGTCTCACTGTTTCCCGTTCTGCGTACAGGAAAGGAATTCTAACAAAGGTGATGTGAAAAATAGCATTTAAATTAAAGCAGCTACTCTGAACGTACGGGACGATGACAGCGAAAATCGGGTGAAAGGAAGCCGAAAATTCCAGCAAGCAAGGCCCATTCAAATAGCACTTTTAAGTGCTAAAAATAATCATAAAGAACTAGTTGAATTTTGTCGCTTTCCTACCATTTTCCGAGCAACTGTTGCCGAAACAAGGCACACACGAGAAGTTAAATTAATTTGCACCGTCACTAACACATTCAATTACGAACGGCAATGCGAAAGAAGAAGTGATGATGTTAAATACATCTTTATACTAGTATACAAATATGCCGTGCGAAAGTGTTGCCACGTACAGATCAATATGTGTTTCTTTTTGTCGTGAATTCTTTAGTATGGGGCGCTTTTTGATAGTGATATCTAACACATTCAATTACGACAGTAACGCTGTCTCGCAATACGAAAAAGAAAATTTTGATTTAGAAACATCTTTATACTAGTATACTTTATACAAATTGTTAGAACAAATGTTTCCACTTGATTTGCGAATTCTACTTTCCAGGCGTATCAGAACTGGCTAAATTTAAAGCAATCCTAAATATTTCTTTATCACAGTAATGTGATCGTCCTGAAAAGGACGGGGTTTTCAACTCCTCGTCGTTACGGATGGCCAGCTGCAGATGGCGAGGGATGATTTTCGTTTTCTTGTTGTCACGGGCAGCGTTACCGGCTAATTCCAACACTTCGGCAGCCAAGTACTCCATCACTGCCGCCAGATAGGCTAGTGCACCGGCACCGACACGCTCGGCGAGGTTTCCCTTCCGGAGCAAACGATGAATTCTGCCAACTGGGAACTGAAGACCAGCACGGTTTAAGCGGGACTTTGCCTTGCCCTTAACTGTTCCTCCTGTATGCGTGTTTCTGCGTCGAAATCCCACAAGATACTGTTAAGAGCTAGACAGTCAATTCAATATTACTAGCTGCCGCTCGTTAGTTAATTGTGTTTATTTAATTGTTTTTGCGTTTTACAATAATTTTGTACATATCAAGTGTTTCAGCCTGATGGCTCTTCATCTTCAATTTGTCCTTTTACAGTAATTTGTACCGATGTGAATATTTCAATGAGTTGTAATTTACATTGCAAAGTTCAAACTTTTGTTTGTTTTAATTATTATAAAATCCTACCTACTTATGTCTAACCCTAATCTAAAACATTCAAAGTTTGAATTATACCAATTTCTGAGGCTGAGCACCTCTCTCCAAATTTTCTGCACTGATGTTCAAATTTTGTTTCTAGGGTATCCAGGGAAGCCAGTTCATGTACCTCCGTGGTTCTCGTCCGAGGGCGCAGTTTAAGGATCATTTTCAAGATTTTATTTTGAACTCGCTGGAGCTTCAGCCTGTGTGTTCGAGCACAACCCCGCCAAACGGGGACTGCGTATTCGATTGCGGGGTAGATGATTTGTTTGTAGACAGCCATCCGATTCTTCAGGCACAGTTTTGATGTTCTAAAGGGTGATTTTTTAAGAGCTTGAGAACTTTTTTAAACAATAAAACGCATAAAATTTGCAAAATCTCATCGGTTCTTTATTTTAAACGTTAGATTGGTACATGACATTTACTTTTTGAAGATAATTTCATTTAAATGTTGACCGCGGCTGCGTCTTAGGTGATCCATTCGGAAAGTCCAATTTTGGGCAACTTTTTCGAGCATTTCGGCCGGAATAGCCCGAATTTCTTCGGAAATGTTGTCTTCCAAAGCTGGAATAGTTACTGGCTTATTTCTGTAGACTTTAGACTTGACGTAGCCCCACAAAAAATAGTCTAAAGGCGTCAAATCGCATGATCTTGGTGGCCAACTTACCGGTCCATTTCTTGAGATGAATTGTTCTCCGAAGTTTTCCCTCAAAATGGCCATAGAATCGCGAGCTGTGTGGCATGTAGCGCCATCTTGTTGAAACCACATGTCAACCAAGTTCAGTTCTTCCATTTTTGGCAACAAAAAGTTTGTTAGCATCGAACGATAGCGATCGCCATTCACTGTAACGTTGCGTCCAACAGCATCTTTGAAAAAATACGGTCCAATGATTCCACCAGCGTACAAACCACACCAAACAGTGCATTTTTCGGGATGCATGGGCAGTTCTTGAACGGCTTCTGGTTGCTCTTCACTCCAAATGCGGCAATTTTGCTTATTTACGTAGCCATTCAACCAGAAATGAGCCTCATCGCTGAACAAAATTTGTCGATAAAAAAGCGGATTTTCCGAATGGACCACCTAAGACGCAGCCGCGGTCAACATTTAAATGAAATTATCTTCAAAAAGTAAATGTCATGTACCAATCTAACGTTTAAAATAAAGAACCGATGAGATTTTGCAAATTTTATGCGTTTTATTGTTTAAAAAAGTTCTCAAGCTCTTAAAAAATCACCTTATACATATCAACGGGTACAGAGACCTGATGAGTATGTTACATTTGGTGATTATTTTTTCAACATGTGACCTGAAGATCAGATGTCTGTCATACGTTAGTCCTAGATAGACCACTTCGTCGGACCACTGCACGTCAGCGCCACCGAACCGAATTCTGCATTCGTCAGACGGAACAAGTCTAGTTGATCTCGAATGCGGAAACAGGATGACCTGAGTTTTCGCCGCATTGATTACAATTTTCCAGTTCGTGAAATATTCATTTAGAGCATCCAGACCCCTCTGCAATTTGTTCTTCAGAATACTGACGACTCGTCCATCATAAAGGATGGCCGTATCGTCAGCAAACTGTGACAAGACACCACCCCCCGGAAGAGGTGGGATGTCTGATGTGAAAATGTTATACAGGATGGGACCCAGGATACTTCCTTGGGGCACACCTGCAGGGATGGAAAATTTGTCCGATTGGACATTTTGCAGAGAAACCTGAAAAGCTCTATTTGAAAGGTAATTTTTGATGATCTTGATAAGATACATCGGAAAATTGTATCGATGCAGCTTGAACACCAGTCCATCGTGCCACACATCGTCGAACGCTTTTTCGATGTCCAAAATCGCCATTGCTGTCGACTTGGACACCGACTTATTCCGTCGAATGATGTTGGTAACTCTCGTGAGTTGATGAATGGTAGATCTTCCTTTCCGGAACCCAAACTGTTCCTCCAGGAAGACACCATGTTGATCGGCAAATGCAAGAATTCGGCTTTGAATTGATTTCTCAAACAGCTTAGACAGGGCAGAGAGTAAGCTGATGGGTCGATAGCCTTTGGATAGGGAAGGATCTTTCCCCGGTTTCAGTACTGGGATGACTTTAGCTAACTTCCACATTGAAGGGAAGTAGCCAAGGTCCCAGCACCGGTTGAATATTTTTGCAATAAAGTCAAAAGAGCGTAAACTCAATTGCTTTAGTTCGATGTTGAAAATGTTGTCGAAACCGGGGGCCTTCATGTTTTTGGACTTTTTCACAAAAGCCATCAACTCATCCGCAGTAACTCTTGTTTCTTCTGGAACTAAGCTGTCTGATAGCTCAATCTCGGCCACGCCATCGGCAACGGCCCTTTCGTGTGGACTAACAATGTTGAGTCCCAGATTGTGTGAACACACAAACTGCCGCCCCAGTTCGTTAGCCTTCTCGGCAGGTGTTACTAAAATGATTCCCTCATCCGCGCCCTCAGGCGGAACCAGTGGAGGGATTGGTTTTGGTTTTTTGTTCAACACCTTCCCCATCGACCAGAACGGTTTCGAATGGGGAAGGATTTGTTGAATTTTTTGTTCGAAATTTTTATTTTTAATTTCCACCAACCTTCCCTGGATAACCCTAGTTAAGTTGGTGTAGGTGGTCTTTTTATCAAGACCACCTGTACGTTGATACTGTCTCCGGTAAATATTCCGGAGACGAATAAGCTGTTTAGTAGTGCAGTCAATTTGGAGAGAAGTACTCACCCTCTGAACAGTTGGTATTGATCTTTCTCTGGCGATCGTGATTGCCTCCTGTATGTTTCTAATGGCCATGTCGATTTCCACCGGAGTGTCCAGTGGCATATCGACATTGATGTTCTCTTCGGCTAGTTGCTGGAAAAGTGGCCAGTTTGCCCGGTGGTAGTTGTTTCTGCGAACGGTTGGTGATGACACTGGTGCTGTTCCGAAGGCCAAAACCACTGGATAGTGGTCTGATGACAGTTCACTGAAGACGGCCGGAACGTTGTCTATGTTGATGTTGCTGATGAAAATGTCTAGAACGGAATGGACTCCCGATCTAGACAGTCTCGTTGGAGAATCCGGTGCCAGAATGTTGTACTGGCCTGCTTCCTGGTGTTCGGCGAGGACGACACCGTTCCGGTTCCGCCTTCTGTTGCCCCATCTTTCGTGGCGCGCATTCAGGTCACCACCGATGATGTACTTGGCCTGCCGTCGGGTGAGCGTTGACAGATCGTTGTGTAGTAGCTGCCGCTCATTTTTTTTTTGCATAAATATCTGTTTATTAATCTTATTTTTGTGTATTACATCAACATTTTACAGTACAAGTGTTTTGACCCTTTGGCCTTTCATCTTTGTTGTTCATACGATTCGTTATTAATATAAGGTGTTTTAGTTACTCTTGTTTTACATACTAATGTTTAATCATAATATTTATTTTAATTTGAAATGTCTACCTACTTATAACTATCCCTAACCTAATACGTACAAATTTTGAATTATTTGTATTTCAGAGATTGAGCACCTCTCTTCAAATTTCGTGCAGTATTGTTCGAATTTTTGTTCTAGTATATCCAGTGAGGCAATCTCATGTACTTCACTAGTCCTTGTCCAAGGGGGTAGATTTAGAATCATCTTTAAGATCTTACTTTGAATGGGTTGAAGCCTAAGTTTGTGTGTTCGTGCACAACCCCGCCAAACAGGGACTGCGTATTCAATTGTGGGGTAGATGATTTGTTTATAGACAGCCATCTGATTCTTCAGGCATAGTTTAGATGTTCTACAAATCAGCGGATACAGAGACCTAATGAGTATGCTGCATTTTTGAACGATTTTGTCAACATGTGACCTGAATATCAGATGTCTGTCAAAGGTGAGTCCTAGATAGATAACTTCATCGGACCATTCAATGACCTCATCACCGAATCGTATTCTGCATTCGTCTGATGGAACAAGTTTTGGAGATCTTGAATGTGGAAACAAGATGACCTGAGTTTTTGCTGCATTGATCACAATTTTCCAGCTTGTAAAATATTCCGTTAAAGCGTCCAGACCTGTCTGTAGTTTATTTTTCAGGGCATTAATGACACGACCTTTGTAAAGAATGCAGTATCATCAGCAAATTGTGACAGAACACCACCACCTGGAAGAGGTGGGATGTCTGATGTGAAAATGTTGTATAGAATGGGACCTAGGATACTTCCGTGGGGTACACCAGCAGGAATAGTAAATCTTTCTGAAAGTGCATTATTCAGAGAAACCTGGAATGCTCTATCTGCAAGATAATTTTTGATAATTTTAATAAGATACATGGGAAAATTATACCGATGCAGTTTGAACACCAGTCCATCGTGCCACACATTATCGAATGCCTTTTCAATATCCAATATTGCCATGGCAGTCGTTTTGGACACTGATTTGTTTTGCTGGATGACGTTGTTAACCCTTGTGAGCTGGTGGATCTTCCTTTCCGGAACCCAAACTGTTCTTCCAGAAATATATCCTGTTCATCTGCAAAAGCAAGAATTCGCCTTTGTATTGACTTTTCAAACAGCTTGGATAGGGCAGAGAGTAAGCTGATGGGCCGATAGCTCTTGGAAAAGGAAGGATCTTTCCCCGGTTTCAAAACTGGGATAACTTTAGCTAACTTCCACATTGAAGGGAAGTAACCAAGCTCCCAGCATCTGTTAAAAAGTTTAGCTAAGAAGACAAATGAGCGAATACTCAAATGTTTCAGCTCAATGTTGAATGTGTTGTCGAAACCGGGGGCCTTCATATTTTTGGATTTTTTCACAAAAGCCATCAGCTCATTCGCAGTGACTCTACTTTCCTCAGGAACCAAGCTGTCTGATTGGTCAACCTCAGCTACGCTATCAGCAACGGCTCTTTGATATGGACTAACAATGTTGAGTCCTAAATTGTGAGAACACACAAACTGCTGGCCTAGCGCATTTGCCTTCTGTACTGGTGTGATTAAAGGTATTCCTTCAGCTGCGTCCTAAGGTGACATCAGAGAAGGAATAGGCTTCGGTTTTTTCTTAAGCACCTTCGTTAAGGACCAGAAGGGCTTTGAATGTGGGAGAATTTCTCGAAGCTTTTGCTGGAAGTTCCTGTTGCGAAGCTCAGATATCCTTTCCTGGATTATCCTAGTTAAGTTGTTATAAGTAGTCTTCCTATCTAGGATGTCAGTTCGTTGATACTGCCTCCGGTAGATATTCCGAAGTCGGATGAGTTTCTTGGTGACACTGTCGATTTGAAGAGAGGAACTCGGCATATGTTGTACTGGAACCGTCCTATCACGAGCGACTGTGATTGAATGCTGGAAGGAAGATAGGGCCGCATCGATTTCCATCGGGGAATCTAGTGGAACATTGATATTAATAAGTTGGTCGGCGATTTGTTGAAATTGGACCCAATCGGTGCGATAATAGTTCCTCCGTGGTTGAATAGGCACTGTTTCTGGTGAAGATCCCAACGTCAATATTACTGGAAAGTGGTCAGAAGAGAGCTCGTAGAAGACAACCGGAGAGCTGTCTATGGCGATGTTGCTGATGAATATATCCAAAATGGAATGAACTCCCGATCTGGAAAGTCGCGTTGGTTGATCCGGAGCGAAGATGTTGTATTGTCCAGCTTCGTAATCTTCGGCAAGTACGAATCCGTTTCGATTCTGTCTTCTGTTTCCCCACAGCTCATGCCGTGCGTTCAGGTCCCCAGTAATGATGAATTTGTTCTGTCGTCGAGTGAGCATAGCCAGATCTCGCTTCAATGATGCACATGTACCATCTCGAAGATTGGTTTGTTTGGGGCAGTACGCTGCAATGATGATGATGGGTCCCATCGTCGTTGTAATCTCAATTCCGATGGCTTCTATAAGTTGTAATTTGTAGGCTGACAGAAGCCTGTGCTGAATGGATCGTTTAACGGCAATGGCAACTCCCCCTCCTCTGGTAGTTGTCCTGTCGAGCCTGTGAATCCTGTAATTGGAAATAAAAATAGAAATTTCAGGTTTAAGATGAGTTTCAGTTAGAATAGCAATATCGGCATTCTTCTCTTGAAGAAAGTCGGACAATTCAGCAGTTTTGCTCCTGAGTGAGCAAGCATTCCAATTTACTATAACCAACTCATTATATTGCATATTCGATGATGAATTTGCCTAAGGCGTTGATTTGATCTAACCGCGTTCTGCAGTTTCGTAGTTTTGTTGTCATTGTTTCAAAAATGACGATCAGTTGTTCAGCAGAAAATAAATCACCAGAGTCATCCTTTGCTTGTGGTTGATTATTGCCCCATCCAGGAGGGATTTTTGAGGAAGATTCTTTTTGTGATCCAGCGGCTGAATCTTTTGGATTGCTGCGAGGAAGTGGCGGCAAATTCGGAATATCCCTCTTCGGTGGGAGCCGTGGGAAATTAACTTCATCCTTCTGTGGAACATTCTTGCGTGTTGATTGTTTGCGGGACGCCTGTTGTCGAATTTTTGTGAACTCAGCACGTTTGGGACACGATTTGCTAGTAGATGGATGGTCGCCATCACAGTTCACACATTTTACAGCGATGTCATCTAGTAGGCAATCGTTGGTATTGTGTGGTTCGGCACATTTCCCGCACCGACTTTTCATGTGGCAATTCCTCGCTCCATGGCCGTAGTTCAAACAGTTCGTGCACTGTGTGACATCCCGATGTACCGGTTTATACTTTTGCCATTCGATGATTATGTGAAATAACGATTTAATCGTTTTCAGTTGACTCATGGTGATGGAGCCCTTCTCCAGATGAATCAGGTACAGTTGATCTCTAAACTTTTTGTCCGTATTATGGCGCTTCATTTTAAATACCATCAAAGGCTTTAGTCCAGCCTCCGACAGTGCCTGCTTTAGTTCGGCTTCCATCATGTCGGGTAGTCCTCGAAGTACAACCTTCATAGGTTTGTTGGCGGCAATCAGTGCGGTAAAATTTCATTTTCAATCGAATAAAATAAGATGAAAATGAAATTTATGGTCGCTGACAGTCAGCATATCCCTACTAATTCATTTGACTTTTACTGCCATATTCAAGTGAAGCTCCTGGAATTCATCGTCAGTTGAATAATCGTATCTAGTCATTTGAAGTTTTGCTTGCTCAGTTTCGAGTGCCAAGTAATCTACCTGCTTCAATGCCTTCGCTCTTGGTAGTAAGCAAATTCGAACGAATAAAATTATAAATGGAGTAAAGTATCAAAAATGAAAACTGATGGAGGAAACAATTAATTTATGTGTATTCTGTGATTGATATTTCAGCTATCTGGTTTGTCTTTCATCTATTTTCTTGAACCAATTCGAATGTTTACATGAACCTCATTTGAAGGCCGCTCTCACACTATTGAAAGAGATATTTTGTCATTTCAAGAGATCAACTGACGGTGGTTAAACTGAGCCTCGATTGAAGAGAAACGAGTGATGAATTGAATGCTGCCCGTTCGGACCGTCAGCAAACATTCTGTGTGTCAGAGAGTGAAGTTTACTGCATTAGAGAGATCGTCAATGTGTTCCACATTCAGTTTCAATTGAATTGAATGAAGTTTTACAGCACTGGCGGCAATATCGTGTGTAAAGTATTCCGCTTTTGTCTGCTTCAGATAGCATTCCACTCCTTTGTAGTGGTTCAAAGCCGGAACAGTTATTTTGTAGCCTTCAGTACATAAACGGATTGTTGCCTGTAGTCCTTTGCTGATCAGTGTGTTGAAATCCGAGCGTAGAGTTGGTGGGAAGCCCTTCAGGTAGAAAGGCGGCTCTCTCTCTTTTATATCGTCTCACTGTTTCCCGTTCTGCGTAAAGGAAAGGAATTCTAACATATGGGTGGTCCTTACACCATTACCAATAGCAGGTATAAAATAAAATGTGATGTGAGAAATAGCATCATTTAAGTTAAAGCAGCTACTCTGAACGTACGGGACGCTGTCAGCACGATGATAGCGAAAACCGGGTGAAAGGAAGCCGAAAATTCCAGCAAGCAAGGCCCATTCAAATAGCACTTTTAAGTGCTAAAAATAATCATAAAGAACTAGTTGAATTTTGTCGCTTTACTACCATTTTCCGAGCAACTGTTTCCGAAACAAGGCACACACGAGAAGTTGAATTAATTTGCACCGTCACTAACACATTCAATTACGAACGGCAATGCGAAAGTAGAATTGATGATGTTGAATACATCTTTATACTAGTATACAAATATGCCGTGCGAAAGAGTTGCCACGTACAGATCAATATGTTTTTTTGTCGTGAATACTGATTTAACCCATGTCAACACCAGCCAATCAGAACGCGTTCTGAGGAAGAGAAGAAAATAGCTGCTGCTGTACAACAAATCGTTCAAGAAAAATGTTCCGAAAAGTGGTGAATATCGTAGTGAGTTCCTCAATTTGGTCCTTCTGAATGCTAGAAACGAATCCCTACAGCATATTGATAGTTTCTTTCAATAAATTATGCAAATCCGAAATGAAATAATCGACATTAAAATTCTGTATGCGGCTATTTTTATAGCCGTTAGGACCGCCCATTAGTGAAAAAGCTACAAACGAAATCACATAAAAGGAAATCTCTTAACAAAAATTGAATCAGTTTGGATTCTATCGCCACTGCGAGCAGATGTGTTTTGTGTCGTCTGCACAGCTAGTTTCGCTTTCGACAAGAGCGATTACGTCACAGCTGCCAGTCATTTCGATGGATGAAAAAGCAACGTTGGAAAGCATTATAAAAAATCTGCCGTTCTAATGGCTCTAAAAGTTTTCTAAAGAACTATTAGGATGTGTTGTTCGCAAATCAAAAGAAAATATCCTCAGTTTAGTGCAAATGTAGAACAGTTTGGTTAGATTTTTGCACTTTTCGCTGTGTGAAATTCACAGTAATCGAAATCAAGTGAAGCCTTCTTTGTTTTTGCGAAAAATGTGGAAAAGGGGAATGCTTGCATAATTCATACAATTGATCAACTAATTGATATTCGGAAGTGTTAAGGAACATGTCATTTGTTTTCGTATTCACGACATCCAGTTATGTCTCTGACATTACCCACCCGCCTTTTTTTCGAAGTGCTCAAACTTTTGAGCACTAGTGCCTTGCGAAATTAGAGGGGATCCCCGCTCCCGAAACAATGTGTTTTGTCGGTTACGTCACTCATATCATCATATCTCGCAGAAGTCGCAGTCAATTGATCTTCGATCTTGATCAATGGCCTAACAATAGATTTCAAACGGATCTAGGTTTGTTAAAATAGGTTCAGCCATCTCCGAGAAATTTGCACGATAAAAAAGCAACGCGTTTTGTCGGTTACGTCATTTATACCATCATATCTTATTTACCAAAAATCACAGCCATTTGATCTTCGAACTTCTAGCTTTCAAACGTGCCTGAACTTGTTAAAATCGGTTCAGCCATCTCCGAGAATCTTGCGTGGTAAAAAAATAACACATTTTGTCGGTTACGCCACCACAGACTAACAGACAGGACACTCAAATTAGATTCTTCAATCATTTTAACGGTCATTTCGAATATTCCTTTATTTGGGACAATACTCACATATGTCATGATGGCGCCACGTTACCCTATCAAAAACATCCTGTCTGTCATCTAGACTGTGTTTATTTTTTTCATTTACCGACAGAGTTGCCATTCATACAGAATTACCTGTAATGTATTGATTTGTATACGTCCATGCGAATTTCATGCAGGATACAGATTTAATACATATTGCCAAAACTATATACATAATTGTGCCTATTTCTCATCCTCCAACGCAAGACAAAATCGAACCCGTTTTGTTACAATATTTACTTGCTTCTGGTCTGCCGCCACTTAACTTCTGGTGAAAACTACCAACACAATAAAAAATAGTCTAGATGAACAACGTTGAGTCAAATAAATGGTTACCTTCCAACATCGCGAAAAAGTTAAATATTTTATCAACGTAATCCAATAATTTATTGTGACGATTCATTTTCAAATATTTTGATGAAATCAGGCATCCCTGCAAGCAGCTGATCGGTGTTGACAAACGAGGGGAAACCAACTAGTAAAAAAACTTTTACATAACACAAGGGGTGTACAGATAGTAAATAGTTCGCGCAGTACAATATAGATGGAGCTAGTGCATCACGAAAAATTATTTTTTATAAGAATTTACTCATACTGTCATGTCTGTTAGTCTGTGACGCCACCTCTACCATCATATCTCTGGAACCAAAAGTCACGGCCATTTGATATCCGAACTTGATCAATGGCTTGACAGTAAGCCTAAGTTTGTAAAAATCAGTTCAGCCATCTCTGAGAAAATTGAGCGGTAAAAATATCTTCCAAAAGTGCACACACACACACACACACACACACACACACACACACACACACACACACACACACACACACACACACACATACACACACAGACATAGATTTTCCGATTTCGTCTGAGTCGAATGGTTTTTCCAGCAATTCTAATACCTTTCTAAAGAGAAAGGCAAACATGTTTAAATTGTAAATTTTGTTTTCAAAGGAACCCACATTATCAGATCCGAATGGATTCCGAATCAGTTCCGAATCGGCGAGAAATTTTCATTCGGAATTTCATGTGGAAATCATAATGGATTCCGAATCAATTCCAACTCCAGTGCAACAACCGATTCCGAATGAACCGGTTCGCCTACAACCGGTTGATTCGGATTCATTCGGAATTGAGTGAGAAGATGCGGACTGAATTGTCAATTCGTCTTCTTCTTCATCTTTCCTGATTTTGCACGTTTTCGTGCTGATTTTCAGTTTATTTTTAAACGAAAACATTATATAACTGAATATACAAGTTTAAATCTTCATGTTTTTCGGATATACAGAACTAGTAAATAACCAGTTCTTCTTAGAATCCCAACATAAACTTTTGAAATTCGCTGGAAATTGACAAAACGGCCTACCTTAGTCAGCATCATCCATTCCTCTAGCTGGAGTGTAGTGAAATGGCTTAAGTCGCATAAATTTCACACTAACACATTCATAAAATGAGCGAATATTCAATGACATTTAAAATGTCACTGTCAATCAGGTTGATCGAGCAGTCAACTCAGGCGAAAATTCTAGCACTGAACCGATCGAGCACTAAAAAATCATGCAGTCGAGTAAGATTTCATTGCTCATTCCGTCATTTCGATAATGTGGGAAGATTCACAGTGTACAATACAACCAACCCATACACTACCTGACAGAAATGAGCCTGTTTCATATGTGTTCCACTGGATTCAGGACGGCGCTAGTGTACCTAAACAATACGGGTACAATGAATCACGAAACAAAAAGATTACAAGAGAAACCAGTACTTCATTACGTTATTTACGGTCACTGTGTATGCGTCCAGCAATATATTTAAAAGGAGCGTAATTTTCATATTGTGACTCACGCAAGAACTTCCGAATGAAATTAAAATATTGCGAATTTTTTAACAGCGCTGCATAACAACAAACTCATCAATAACACACGTAATAAATCTCTAAACATGCGTATTTTGTAATCTTTCTATCTTTTAATTCACTCTGCCCAACGTCTTCTTTTGGTCTAAAAAGATAACTATTAATAGTTATTGATAGAGTTAGAAATGAAGCGTGTTTTGAAATGTGGTGTGTGACTAAAGAGTACCTAACGTATTTAGTCGTATCAATGAAAACGCAAGGAATTACTAGCCATTTGTAGGAGTAATCGTTATCATTGAATGATCTTCTAACGACTCGGATAAAGATAAGTGAACCATAGATTTAATCTTGATTTGCAAAATAGTAGTATTCTTCAAGATTCAGTAGAATACCTTACTTCACGTTCATTGTTCATTGAAATGTGATGAGCTACTTTTAAACCTCCTATTGATGAAAAGAGAAAAATTATACTTAACTAAACCATAGTAACTTATCATCACAATTATTTTATAAATGGCAAGAAATGCTAGCAAAATTTATTTTACTTATTTAAATATAAAAATTTAAACCACAGATTGTTGAAAAACTGATACGTTATTTCCAAATGTTATTCTATTTACGACGCCATTGTGGAACCAGAGAACAAAAACTTTCACTTATATTCTCGATGTATGGGAGCTGTCAAGTTGTCCACGGGTTGAACACAACACTTCATTCTCCTCGTTAAAGTAAACACACTTTCGAATTACAACTAATTGGCTAAAAGGAAAAATGCTGATTTTAATTACACAGTGTTGTCTCTATGAATTACAGATGAGATTAAAAAACAGTGAAACATTCTCTTAAAATTTTCATTTTGGCCGGCTGCTCGGCCATCCATGGAAGTTGACCATCAATGTCAACTTCCCTCTCTGAGCAGCCTAGATAGCCGTGTAGTGTCGGTAGCGGTTTCCCAACTGGCTAAGAATAACGCTACGGTCCACCTGTACCGGTGGTATAAGTCCACCAAACAGGTAAGCCGTGTGGCATCCGGCGGAATTATTTTTTTACCAAGAATTGATCCACTGGTTTCCTGTTCCATGTCGTAAAAGGCCACAAAAATAGGAACTCCTAAGTCAAGGTGTATTTCCGTGCCGATGGCTGAATGGCTGCAGGAGGTTAAACAATGCAGTCGTGAACGGAATATCTTGGGATTTTCCCTTACTGTGTTAAGCGAAGCTCTGGCACAGTGGACGACTTCTTTCTTCGCAACTCGTGGGATTTAAATGATTAAAACATTTAAAAAAATCCTTACATGGTTCGCTATAGGCGATTATAAGCCAATATATTTGGTTTCTTCTAGTTGTTGTACGATAAGTGCTGGAGGTGGAGTGTTCGTTACTCTGATTGATAATGGTTAGAGTGACACAAATCAATCTTCAGCATAAACGTACAGCAACTATGAATCTATCCAGACTTCTGCAAGAAGGTAAAGCTTCTATAGCTTTGGTTCAAGAACCATATTTCCAAAAGGGAAACTTCTACGTTGGAAAATTGTTAAACCCAGTCTTTCTTGCCTTTAACAAGACCGGTATGACTAATCCACGTGAAATGCCTCGAGCATGCATACTTGCAAATAGTGCTCTCGACGTTTCTCTCATATCGGAGCTCACAACTCGGGATATTTGTGCTGTCACAGTTGGTATGACTACTAATGGCATAGACAGGAAATATGTCTATTGTTCGGCATATTTGCCGCATAACCAACCTTCGCCAAGCGATGACTTCAAAAAGGTTGTATCATACTGCTGCAAAAGTGATTTACCGCTTGTAATCGGCAGTGACATAAATGCTCACCATATCATTTGGGGCAGCACAGATATAAATTCGAGAGGCTCTGATATGATGGAATTTGTGAGCAGTACAAACCTGCACATAGTCAATGCAGGAAACCGTCCAACTTTTGCGAGAGCTGGAAGAGAGGAGGTTTTGGACGTAACTCTCTGCTCTCATAGAATTGCGCATGAGTTGGTGAATTGGCTCGTCTCCGATGAGCTCGAACCTTCGTTGTCTGATCATAAGTACATCTTCTTTGATCATTCAAACGTTAAATTTGATATTATCACATATCGAAATCCCAAATCTACAAACTGGGACCTCTATGAAGAGGGCTTGGCGACTAGATTTTACGGGTACCAACCAACAATTGAAACCCCAATTGATTTGGAAAATGTTGTCGACGAGACAAATTCACTCATAGTTGCAGCATATGAAGAGGCTTGTCCACTTCGGATTGTGCGAGCTACTAGAGGAACTCCTTGGTGGAATGCTGAACTTGCTAGACTAAGGAAACTATGCAGAAGAGCTTGGAACCACCGACGCAGAGATGGGTCGGAGGCATTCGTGTCGGGTCGAAGGGCTTACAAAAATGCTCATCGATCGTCTGAGCGAAGTGGTTGGAAAAGCCTCTGCACAAATGTCTCTAGTCTCAACGAGGCTAGCAGATTAAATAAGTTACTTTCGAAGTCTAATGATTTTAATGTCAGTTTCTTAAGAACTTCAGATGGTGAACACTTGTCTGAAGAAGGTGATGTACTTCACTATCTTTTTAACACTCACTTTCCAGGATGTATGGATCCATCACCGACAGCTCTTCCCGAGACTTTTTCAGGTAGTTACGATTCTTGGGCCCTTGCTCGAAGCGTTGTGACGATTGAATCGGTCAAATGGGCAGTTGAGAGTTTTGCTCTGTACAAGTCTCCTGGAAAGGATGGAGTTTTCCCAGTGTTATTGCAGAAAGGGTATGAACATTTCAAACATGTTTTGAAGAAAATACTTACTTTTAGTCTTGCGACAGGATACATTCCAAGAGCTTGGCAGGAAATAATTGTCAAATTTATTCCCAAAGGCGGTCGCGACACTTATGAGGAAGCGAAGAGTTTCAGGCCTATCAGTCTAAGCTCATTTCTTCTTAAAACAGTGGAACGCATAGTAGATCACTATATCAGGAATGTTAGTTTGGGCGTGCATCCGCTACATGAAATGCAACATGCTTACCAGCGTGGAAAGTCCACTACAACCCTGTTACATGATGTTGTGTACAACATTAAAAAAGCTTTCTCACAAAAGCAATCTTGCTTGGGAGTTTTCCTAGATATTGAAGGTGTCTTTGATAACGTGTCTTTCAATTCAATTCTGGAAGCAGCCCGTGGTCATGGCATACCTTCAAGTATCACAAATTGGATACACGCAATGCTTAGCAATCGACTTCTTTGTTCATCGCTTCGGCAAGCAGAGATTAGAAAGCTGAGTGTCCGTGGGTGTCCTCAAGGTGGTGTACTATCCCCACTTTTATGGAACCTAGTCGCTGATGGTTTGTTAAGGAAACTTAATAACCTTGGATTTCCGACTTATGGTTTTGCCGACGATTATCATATATTGATGACCGGTATAAGCATTAACACTCTCTTTGATTTAATGCAGCAAGCCCTGCGATCTGTTGAACAATGGTGTTGTCAGGTTGGATTATCTGTAAATCCGGACAAAACATCAATTGTGCTTTTCACTCATCGTAGGATAATCACAGGAGCTCGTCCGTTGCAGTTCTTTGGTTCAGAGGTGACTGTGGTCGAACAAGTTAAATACGTCGGGGTTATTCTTGACTCAAAACTGAATTGGTCTGCTCACATTGACTTCAGAATTAAAAGAGCTTGCATGGCTTTCTGCCAATGCAGACGAGCTTTTGGAAAATCATGGGGACTCAAACCCAGATATATTCATTGGATCTACACAACTATTGTTAGACCAATTTTAGCATATGGATGTCTTGTATGGTAGCAGAAAGGAGAAGTCGCGACAGTTCAGTCAAAGCTAAATCATCTCCAAAGGATGGTCCTAATGGCGATGGCAGGAGCATTCACGACAACTCCTACTGCTGCTCTAGAGGCGCTACTGTGTATTAAACCACTACATGTGTTCTTAAAACAAGAAGCATTATCTTGTGCATACCGTCTTAGGGTTACGGGGCTTTGGAACAGTAACCCATTAGATTATGCTACCAGCCACACTCGCTTGTGGTCTCAAATGGTTACGTGGGATGAGTATTTACTCGCTCCTAGTGACCTAACTCTCACATGCAGTTTTCCTTTCAAGACATTCAATGTGAGCTATCCTCTTCGTAAGGAATGGTTGTCTGGTTGTCTGGAACGACAACTTTATGAACACATAGTTTTTTATACGGACGGTTCTCTGTTGAATGGTCGTGCTGGTGCTGGTGTCTACTGTCGTGAAATGAGGCTGGAGAAGTCTCATTCACTTGGTAGATACTGTACTGTGTTCCAAGCAGAAATCTACGCGATTCTGTGTGGAGTACAATCGGCACTTCTGCAGAGGATCTGTGGTAAGCGAATTCATTTTTGTTCCGACAGTCAGGCAGCCTTAAAAGCACTCAGTTCGAATGACTCACGGTCGAATCTAGTGATCACATGTCGAACTCAAATTGAAGACCTCAGCATTTCAAATGCTGTTTACTTCTTATAGGTACCCGGCCATTCTGGTATTACTGGAAATGAATGGGCTGATGAGTTGGCTAGAGCTGGTGCAACGAATGATTTCGTTGGTCCTGAACCAGCTTTACCACTTTCAGCTAGTTGGATAAAGCACAAGATTCGTTCTTGGGCTGCATCCAAACATGCCAGCTACTGGCGCAGCTTGCAAACTTGCGCTCAGACAAAAGCATTTCTACCAGATTTAAATCTGCAAATGTCAAAGTGTCTACTGCATTTCTCCAAGCATCATTGCAGTATTCTGGTCAGAGCTCTGACTGGACACTGCAAACTCAATTATCACATGGCTACTATTCAACGTGCTGAGTATTATTCGTGTGATTTGTGTGAATGCGATTATGGTACTTCATATCATCTGATATGTAACTGTCCCGCATTGACGCAGCTACGTATCCGGGTTTTTGGTTCTCCATACATGGTTGAGTCTGTGTATGCGGAGCTAAAATTGAAGGATATTCTCTCGTTTCTCACCCAATGTGGTAAGGAGCTATAGTCAGAAGGGTTCATCGTTCTTCCTGGAGTGAATGAATCCCTTCTGTATTCACCTTAAATAGGGTTTAGCAGATTGTTTGGCATCCTTTGGGGGATACCGAATTTACTTCTGCTCGTACATACTGCGAATCGTTCTGCATTCTTCCGGGAGTGCAGAATGGTGTCGCTTTTGTAAGATCTCTAAATCCTAACGGGGGTTGGAGGTTTTATTAACAGCAGACTGTTCGGGACCTCGTAGAGGTTCAGAATTTACTTTTGCTTTTATGTGTTTTTGTGTCGTCAATTTTTCCCATCCTCCTAGTCCAACCCTTACCATTTCCTTTCAATCCTTCCCTCTTATATATATCGGGAAAATGATGCTAAAAACTAATTGATGGCAAGGCACAAATCTCCAAATATCAAGGGGAACGTGCCATTTGAGCCAATTTGTTCTGATTCCTGATTCCTGATTCACTTATATTCTCGATGTATGGGAGCTGTCAAGTTGTCCACGGGTTGAACACAACACTTCATTCTCCTCGTAAAAGTAAACACACTTTCGAATTACAACTAATTGACTAAAAGGAAAAATGCTGATTTTAATTACACAGTGTTGTCTCTATGAATTACAGATGAGATTAAAAAACAGTGAAACATTCTCTTAAAATTTTCATTTTCCTTGTTGAGCTAAAATTATAAATTCAATTACATTGTTTTCTAATTTCCTCTATACTTGGCATCATTGCTCGCGTACCCTGCAAAAGTTTTTTCTTTTCACAACATGCGGGTAGCAACATAAAAATTAGCCAATCAGAAACTGGTCCATTCTGACATAAAATTGGAACAAAAGCAGCCCGCCCAGTTGTCAGGCCTTGTCTTAGACCATGCCCACCGGTGGGTAACTAAATGCGAGCAAAGACAACGTGTCACCGAAACCTAAGACAAGACCTAACAACTGGCTTCTCATTCTTCCTTCCGAACCATCCTTCTCGTCATTTTCGCCCTGTGGGATGAATATGTTTTGGTGAATGCATTTTTTTAAATTATATATTAACGTATATTATATAAAAACAGTTAATTGAGCTTTGATGACAAAGCACGATATATCTCATGTTGAACGCAAAATCGAATCCATTCTTGACGCATTACCGGATCTTTTGGAAACCGGAAAAGGTCAAGTTAGGATAGAAATGCTTAGTGCGATCACAGTGTGGAACACAACAGTTCATTCACAGACTCAAATCACCCCGATGACACGTTTGTCATCTGCATACAATTGGCTTGAAGCCGAAAATTTTGGTTCTTTGGTTCAAGATCACTGTCAAAAGCAGTGTTCACACGTTCACATTTTCTTCATGCGGTTGCACCAACATAAGGAAACGATTTTGATGGAATATAATCAAACTATGATAAACCACAATTTCTTTTTTTTATTCGAAAAGAGGTCAAATTACTTGTTTTATAGAGAATACTAGACTAGAGTTATATTTATAATGGGTTTGAAGAAATTAACTTTTGACACAAGTGTGGTTTGATTGTATGGTATGAACGTAGCTTAACATATTGTGGATAACAACGCCACCAAGGGGCAAATGACTCTAAACTCTAGACAATCTCATACTAATAAACTCATTGCATTCCAAAATAATCTTCTCTAATCTCATTTAATCCCAATTAGTCTAGATAAGTTTGGGTAATTTTAAGGGAATCCAACATAGTTTTGCCTAATCTTGTTTGTAGTGTATTTGTCATTCGAGCTCGCAAACAGAGATGCTATTTATACAGATTTATCTGTATTATACAGATTTTTACATGCTCATACAGAACAGACATCCAAGCTAGTACAAATTTTTCCAAAATTTTATTTGATTAGAGAATACAGATACATACAGATTTTTTATACAAAGCAATACATATTTTCTATGAACATATCTGGCATCTCTGCTCGCAAAAAAGTGCATGACAAGTAAACAAAGAGTTGATCTGCATCAGTGGTGAGAGCTGGATATCTTGTTAATATGATGTCTTTGCCTGCGTTGAGCAGTTGCAAAAAGAAAGAAAAAACAATAATAATAACAACAAAAATAATGAAAACGGTTATGTGCCCTAGCACAAAATTTGGCTAACCCCTAAATGACCATACCTGCATCGCCCAGAAATAGTCGAAAACGCGTTTTCGTTCGGCACGTCAGAAAAGACATTGCACTTCGTTGCAAAACAAAAAGTGTTCTGTAAGTAGCAGAAACTTTACGTCTGCTTAGCGGTTCAAATTGAACTGCGGAGTTTAGCACTAAGCAGTTAAATTTGAACTGCTCTGCACTGATGAGTCAAAGACGAAACGTAAAAATAATGAAAACGGTTATGTGCCCTAGCACAAAATTTGGCTAACCCCTAAATGACCATACCTGCATCGGCCAGAAATAATCGAAAACACGTTTTCGTTCGGCATGTCAGAAAAGACATTGCACTTCGTTGCAAAACAAAAAGTGTTCTGTAAGTAGCAGAAACTTTACGTCTGCTTAGCGGTTCAAATTGAAGTGCCGAGTTTAGCACTAAGCAGTTAAATTTGAACTGCTCTGCACTGATGAGTCAAAGACGAAACGTAAAAATAATGAAAACGGTTATGTGCCCTAGCACAAAATTTGGCTAACCCCTAAATGACCATACCTGCATCGGCCAGAAATAGTCGAAAACACGTTTTCGTTCGGCACGTCAGAAAAGACATTGCACTTCGTTGCAAAACAAAAAGTGTTCTGTAAGTAGCAGAAACTTTACGTCTGCTTAGCGGTTCAAATTGAACTGCCGAGTTTAGCACTAAGCAGTTCAATTTGAACTGCTCTGCACTGATGAGTCAAAGACGAAACGTAAAAATAAAGAAAAAAACAGAAAAGAAACAAATACTACGTTGACAGCTTCTTCTGTCAAAATAATGCTTTTCCAGATCTCGGCTAAACTTTTCTAATCCCATTCTAATCCAGCGATATCCCTGCTAAACCTTTTTACTCCCGGTAAAACTTGTTTGAGTTCAGACAAAGTTTAGAGTGATTTGCCCCTTGAACGCCACCAATACAAAATGCGTCGGCTTCAGGAACCAGCTTCCATAACAGGGGGGTGACTCAAATAAGATTCTTTAATAATTTTAACGTTCATTTCGAATATTCCTTTAGTTTGGACAGTACTCACATATGTCATGATGGCGCCACGTTACCCTAAAAAAACATCCTGTCTGTCTGCATACTTCGAAAGTTGTAAAAGCTTTTTTTATAATCGCTGCAATGAAAAGTTCTGCCCCAGCCGCCATTTTTTATCAGACATTGTTCCATACGGTTGCCATTTGCTCCAATCCATGGCGCATAATTTGTCAGGTCAGTGTCAAAAACTACGACACCGCCAAAAATTGGATCGATTCATTTGTCGAATCTGAGGATTCTTATTGTCGATTTGATTTGTATGGCCATATATTTTGTATGGAAGGATGAATAGAAAGTTTACAATACCATATACTTGAGAAGATATGGAGAGATTATTTCTTATTCAAAAATTTTTCTACTTTAAACTGTAATCCTTCACTTATCTGAGAATTCAACAAAATTAGTACACTGCAGGAAAAAAATAAATTTATTTTTTGGATTTCTGCAACCTTGGTATCACTGTGCGGTGGTATAAGTCCACCAAACAGATGAGCCAAAGACAATAACAATGTGCACTATGTGGAGCACGATAACATTAAGTACAACAATTCCATTATATATGGAATAGTGATAGTGCTATAGAAGTGCGTGTGCATGATCTTTCCTCAAGCGTCACCGATTTAAATATTCGCAAAACTATGTCTCAATACGGAGAGATTCTCTCTATCGAAAAAGAAAAGTGAAAGAATTTTTCCCCTGTATTCTAAATGGCGTATGTTTATTACGTATACACTTGAAGAAGGCTATACCTTCTTATGTGATTTTCGGTCAAGATACAAGAATTCCGTGCAAATTACTTGTTACCTATGACAATCAGATGGCCACAGGTCAATATTGCCAAAAAGCTGATCACTACGGTAAGCCATGTGATAAACTGGACAAGGAGACAACTACACTAAAGGTCAGCATTCTTTTCAACGAATCCATCGTCATCCCCTATAGAACAAAGTACACCAGCTGAAGTTAACAACTTACCCTCCAACCAACCAGCAATTGCAACCAATGTACAACAAGGTACATTTACAGCAACTAGCAACGAAAAGAAGACGGAAATCGACAACAATACCATCGATGCGACAATGGATGACGAGACGAACCACGAACGAAGTGTCCCTCAATCCTCGCAGGAGGGAAATGAAAGCTCCTCTCCCCCTAGAAAAAGGGTGACAACGAGATCCAACTCAGGCCACGTAAAGCTTGTACGCAAATAGGCCTGAATAAAAATATCTTTTAAATAAAAACAAAAGTCGCCTGGAAAGGATGAAGTTTTCCCAGTGTTACTGCAGCAAGGGTATAAACATTTCAAACATGTTTTGAAGAAAATATTTTTTTAACGGCTCTCCACTTTCCCCCGCACCAAAGAGCTCACGTTCGGAGCGGCATGGTAACGGACACATAGAAACCTCAGCTTGGAAAAAATGAAAAACTTTACAACAAAATAAAAGACCACAACGCGATGTAAGGGGCTCTTTTAAATATTTTAAAAACTAATAATAATTTACAACAAAATTTATATCCTTTTATAGGAGCAGGAAAAAGCCTCCTTGAGTTGACTACGCCCCCCGCCCTCTCTCCCTCCCTCCTCAGGGTACGTGACTGCACTTTACACTTTGAAAGCATTATGAAATTCAATAGCAACCTTTGGGACTATGACATTTTTATTTTATGAGTGATATTATTTGACACATACTCACACACATACACGCACAGACACATACATTGCTCAGCTTGATGAACTGTGTCGAATGATATAGAAAACTTAGTACTTTGAGCCAATTCTCACTAATCAATTTTTCAAGAGATTGCATAAACTTTTTATATAAGAAAGGCAATAAATGTACTTTTATAGAAAAGCATAGTTATAACACTAACCAGTAAGTACAAATTGAATAAATGAATTAGAAGATTTATATTTTTTTTCACCTGAAAAATATAAATTTTGATGTGGCAACACTACACGCTACACAAAATTAAACAAAGCATGCTGCGAACGGAGTAAAGCCAAATACAAATAATAATACCCCTAAGTCCCATTTAAACGAATCGCCAATGTTTGGTTCACATCATGAACAAGTAAGTCTAGCAAATATCTCCCTTTCGTTGCGATAGTATGAAAATGTGAAAGGAGATCGTTTCTGGCAACGCTTTATGCTAGTTGCTACGGTGCAAAACAAACTTGTTTGTTTATCGTTGCTCTATTAAACCAAAGACATCATATTAACAAGATATCCAGCTCTCACATTTCCCGAACAAATCATTGGCAACATACTTTTTTGCGAGCATGTCGCCCCCAGACGAGCCCGCATCGAATCTTATACATAGAAGTAGGGGAGAAAAATGTCACATTCGTGCGCGCCAAAATAGCAGGGTTGCGCACCCATACAATTGACATGATATGTTGAATGTGATGCCGTGCGATGGCGTTGCTGAACTGAAGATTGACTTCGCTCCAAGCTGACAGGGTCTGATTAAACTCTATTATTGCGTTTACATCAAATTGTATGGGATATCAAGTGATATCGCACATGATATCATCGGATATCAAGTATATCGGTATATCACTTGATATCAGCGTTAATGTCAACATACTATAAGCAAATACAAATAATGGATGCTATGACTAAAAGCTTAGCTTGTGACCGTTATCTTGACCAGCATGGGTCGCGAGAACTAGAATGGTCCGGCTGAAATCCATTAACTGATCGCAAAAATACCATTCGCTCGTTTCGGTAAAGTTCAAGATTGTTGCCCGTCGAAGGCGACCCCAATTGCAAATAAATCCATTTTCATGATTTTATAAAATCGGTTTATTTCATATTTCATGATGTTCAAACTCGATTACGAGACAAAAAACGTATATTTTGATTTCGTCTTAAAAGTAGCATTTCAAAAGAAGGGTCGAGTATGAAAATTTAATGTGTTGACGATCGTGTGATTCCTACTGAACAATAATATAAATGCAATTGAGTATAAATGAAAAAATGATGATGAGTATATCACTTAGGTCGTCAAAATTGATGAGCTTAGAGTACACAAAACAGCCCTGGTAAGTCACTTCGTATTATCACTAATAGAAATTATAATATTGGGTACGCGGTCCGCATTTGGCTGACGCTGGCAGATGATCTCAACGGGAAACGACTCCAGTGGCTGAAGTGTGCAAGTCTCCTTCATTGCGGACGCCGGTAGAGACGATTCCATCAAATCACGCTTTGCACGATCGCGATTCTTGCGTTAAATTAATTAGAGCCTTCTAGGTGACTGAAACTGCATACAAAAAGTTTCCAATGAATTATAAGCGAAGTTAAATGCTCTTGTATTTCAGAAATACTCACCATATATACATCACGAGATTTTATTAATCCGAAATGACGAGTTCAAATTGAACCGTTGAGAATGTGGCCCGTCACACTGTTTTATCGCACTCCCTGCAGGGTACAACTTAGTGAAATGTTCCACTTTTTGGCGCATCAAATTATCGATTCGCTTCGAAACCAAATCTGTTTCCGTCTTTTTCATCATAATAAACAGTAACTATGACGAATTGATTTCTACCCTTCAGCGTTGCTAGTTGTATGGAAAATTCGTTAAAGTACATTGTCACTCTGACAGTGTATCATGACAATGTACCGCACGATGCAAAATGTGTCCTTGAAAATTTGTCGGAGTACTCTGTATTATAATTTGTATTTGGTAAAGCCGCACTTACCATCGCGTATTAGTTTTGCATCGTCATTGGCGTCATGCAACATCATGACAATTTGAATGTTTTGACACTCATCACCCTATAATTTTGGAACCGGAAGTTGGATCAGAATGAAATTGCACAGCATATTTAAAGACAATGAGAGCTTTAATTTGAATCACGATTCGTGAAAATCGGCTTAACCGTTGCTGAAATATCGAATTGAGTTCCGTTTTTTGGAGATTGTCTTCACTTTTATCGGTGCTTTCGGAAGCGGAAACCGGGGACTAGTAGTCCCATAGCAGTTTTTTGTATTCACTAACTAACAAGATCTGCCAACTAGATGAATTTAGCAGTAAGTTTTATATAAATGTGCATCTCGTTCCGCCATCACTTGAGAAAAAATACTATTGAAATTGAAAATTTTCACTAATCGCAATGTAATACCGGAACTTTTTAAAGAATTTTAAGGTCTGAGGACACAGGACCACGTGTTGAGCTTTAAATCGACTACGTGGCTCGCTCAATTCCCTTTGCGCATCGTATTTCTCTTGTACTCTCTCGTATATGAGCAAACTGTACCGGGTTGCCAGCATACATTTCATTATTCTGATGAGAAGTTTTATCACATTAATCTATCTAGTAATCTATTACATGGATTCCAATGAACAATGAAAAAATATTCAACTTTCACAAAGATTGAATGTCTGTGTGTTTGGCAGCCTAGTCGAGTCAATTTTATTTCTCTCTCCTGTTTCAGAATGCTATCAGGAAACCAAAGCGAAAAAAAATGGTGGATGCATTGAAACTGACTTTGTTTCACAGAAAAATACAAGAGTTTATTTTTATCGCGATAACATATATGTTTTTATGTACTAATCGCATCTAAACTAATTTATCTAGACTTTGTCACGGTAGATTTATGATACAAGCCATCAAAGCCGAGATATTCGATGAACAATTAGAGGTATGCATTTCCAAGCGTTCCGATTTTCAGCAGTTCTTCAGTCAGAAAAAAATACAACACGACCGCTAAACTGAATGAATCATTCTGAAAATTTCACAGAATATTCTCAACTAAATTTTGAAGACATTGTCAGGTGGGTTTTTCTATATTCTGGTCCGTTTTCAAGAAAATTTAATTTGAAACGGGAAAATAGCAAAAAACCTACCACTTTGCGGTACTGTCCTCAGCCCTTAAGGCCTTTTATTTGCTTCTTCGTTTGTAAAAAGTGGTTGAGAAAGTTCCGAGAAAATTGAGTGCGCATTTTTTCATAAATTTGCACATATTTGCTTGTAAATCCGGAACCGGAAGTCGGATCCAAATGAAATTCAGGAAAATTATATGAGGTCATAAGACCTTTTATTTGAATATAAGTTTGTGAAAATCGGTCAGAGATGGCGATCTCTGAGAAACGTGTGTGACTATTTTTTTCCTTTTTTTTGCATATCACCCTGTAGTTCCGGAACAGGAAGTCGGATCGAAATGAAACTCAGGAACTTTGTAAGCTTTTCGTGTGTGTCCGACGGTGCCTGTGACTTCTTCGGTCAATTCTGCTGTTCGATGCTCGCTTCATCCCAAAAGCGTGAGGTCTTCGGTGTTACTCTCCCCCGTATATCTCACTTCGGCAAGTGTTGCTCAGGAAATAAAACAAAAAGGTGAAATATTCGAGTTTTACATTGATGCAGCTGTATAGTAGTAGATATATTGTTCTCTTACTCATAACGCGTTTTGATTGGCTGGTGCTGACATGGATCAAATCAGACAGGATTTTCAATAGTGTACTATTGAAATACTCCAATGTTGTTGCAAAACACGTTCAAGTTGAGAAATTTCGAATCTATTTTTAGTAAGATTATATAAATCCTTCTACAGATCACTAAGATATAAGTTTTCAAAGTACGAGAAAGGCAAACACGCGTCATGAGTTTTCCTCCTTATTTTTTATTCAATAATATAATATATTTTTTTTTAGTTGACTGCATGCAGCCTAAGGCAATACGTAAACAACGATACTGAATTCTTTCCAGCTTGATGAAATGGGTGTTCGCCGCGGATCGGAAGCAGAAGCATCCATATTCCATCACGGACAATATCGATGTTTGGTACAGCCTGATCAGGTCTCCTGGATGGGCACTCCACCATGATCCGGTTAGTGTATGAAGAAAGTTGATTCTCTGTAGGCATTTTCGTTTCAGATACTTAATATGACATCCCCGATACAAAGCTGAGAGCCCACGTGGACAAGTTGTGGAGTGTATCTTGTAATGGTCCTTGGAGCTCTACTGCTTTGGGTCCTATAATAGACACAACGCTGTCGTCGGCATGTTGTCTTAGCGTGCAAGATGTGTTGATATATTCTTCGATATCTTTTACGTAAAAATTTTATAAAAGGGGGCTTAAGTATGAGCCCTGAGGAAGACCCATGTATCTAAATCGTATTGTCGACAAATCACCATGCGGCGAAAGACCATATTGGTGCAGCTTTTTAGATAGGATATTTATAGAAACTGAGTCAAAAGCCTTCTTGATGTCTAGGAAAATTGATGCCATTTGTTCTTTACGGGCAAATGCGATTCGAATTTCTGTTGAGAGCAACGCAAGACAATCGTTCGTTCCTTTGCAGCTGCGGAAACCAAATTGTGTACCTGAAAGCAAGCCATTAGTTTCTACTCAATTATCTAGACGGAAGAGAATCATTTTTTCGAACATCTTCCGGGTACAGGAAAGCATAGCAATCGGCCGATACGAATTGTGATCGGATGCTGGTTTCCCAGGTTTTTGAATAGTGATAACTCTCACTTGTCTCCAGTCGTGTGTAACAATATTACCCTCGAGGAACTGTGAGAACTCTATCATCGAAAACGGTGATTCGTTTGTATTCGATGTCGCGACGCGGAAGATCTTCTGTTCCGGAACAGAATCGGGGCATACTTTTCGTGCAAAATCGAATATCCAGCGATTTGAATATTCCTCGCTTTCGTTCGTTGTGTTTTGGTTGCGCATTCGTCGGGCTGTGTTCCAAAGAGTGCTCATTCGCGTTTCTTTGCTTTAATTAAGTTCTTCATTGGCTTATCTAGCGCCGCATAATTTCGATAATTATCAGGTGTTCAATATTTTCTGAATTTTTTTAATGCTGAAGATCTTTCCGCGTTCAGTGATGAGCACTCTTTGTCCCACCACGGGTTGGGAGGACGAATGTTAGTATTCGCACCGGGTACACGTTTCGTCTGAGCTTGAATTGCAGTGTCGAGAATCAAGCCTGTATACGCTTCCTCCGGAGGAAGTTCTTGTATTGTTTCTAGTATCTCAGACATCGATATTGCGTAGCATTTTCAATCAATATTTCGTGTGAGGTCATACGAAACATTGATTGTTTCCGATGGTCTTAATCCACTGGCGATTGAAATTACGATAGGCAGATGATCGCTACGTGGGAATCAGGGATTACCTTCCACGTGTAGTCCAACCGTAGCGATGTCGAGCAAAGGGATAAGTCCAGCGCACTTTCTCTTGCTGGTGGTGAGGGAATCCGTGTCATTTCTCCCGTATTCAAGATTGTCATATTGAAGTTGTCGCAAATGTCATGGATAATAGCTGATCTGTTATCATCATGAAGACAATCCCATCCCGTACCGTGAGAGTTAAAGTTTCGCATATTTACTAGATATTTAAAAGGATCTATTCTATGATACTCCTATAGTTCCACTGTAAAACAAGAATCGAATCCATGACCTCGTTCGAAAAACTAGCCATTGAAGGAAATGATTGCTGAGAGTAGGGGCCATTTTGCAGTCAGATGCATCAAAAACATTTCAACTTCATCATCATCAGTCATCAAAATACCTTTTAGGGGGTCAGAAATGTTGAAGACGGAAAATATAAAGTCCATAATATCAGTGAATTTTACAAGTCCAGCACTTGCTGTGTTTTGCTCCTTGGGGACTTTCGGGGGTTTTGGGTGTCCCTTGAAGTGTTGGATATTCTCTCTCAGATTTCAGGTCTCCGGAACTATGAGCTTTTGGTTTCGTCTTTTTGTTTGTTTACCAACCGCATGATTCTCTCCGCACTTCGAGCAGCGGGGCCGATTTCCACAATGAGAAGCTGTGTGTCCTAGATGTTGACAACTACTGCAATTCATGACCCGTGGTACGAAAAGTCGTACAGGCAGACGAACCCTGTTCAGGAGAACGAATTTCGGCAAAGCCGAGCCGGAGAAGGTCACCCGATACGAGTCCGAGTGGTGATACGATTTTGTCCCATCCGCGGCGATCGATACTGAGTGCAAACGTTTGCAGTCCAGTAGCTTGACATTCTTAAGTAAGGGATCTTTAAAACATCAATCTGTTTGAGATTGTCCTCGCATGTCAGACTTGGATCCGTGATCACTCCGTCTATTTCGACTTCGCGAGCTGGTATGTAAACGCGGTAGTCCCGCGTAAAGTGATGGTTTCGAGCGATCTCATTAGCATGTTTCAGACTAGTCAACGAGCCCTGAGCTTATTGGGACGAACACCAAGTCTTTAGAGATTTTCAAAATATTAAACGGTTTATTCTTCTCTTTGGTCCGGAAATAAACCACATATAGGCCAGCCGAGGGTGAAGGCTCTTCGGGATACTGTTTAACCCGGTGAGTTTTACTATTTGGAGCAGATTTAGAATCTGTTTCCATTATATCTTCGGGGGGGCAGAGGAATATCTAATAGACTTGCAATAGCGCGGTTGAGGTTCCGCGCAAGTTATAGGGGTAGTCAAAATATAAGTGGACGATACAGGAACACGAAGGGAAAAAATATAATACTTAGCTAAAAGCAAATTCAGCAGCTGCAAGATTCATATGTAAATGAAACTGAAACAAACGTATCTCCAGCAATCCGTTTTAGTTTGATTTATTCGACCAGTTCTACTGTCAAATTTAAAACTGGTATACATTGCCGTTCTATTTTTTATATATTTTTTATATATTTATAAACACAGATAAAACGCTGTTGGGGCTGCCAGTTTATTTTATTATAATTTCTAGATTTAAATTTTGAAACTGACATAAATTATGCAACTAGAACTAGAACACTCCTGAATATGTCCTAATGATCCGTAGCAACTCAGCCGCTGAGGCCAAGCATTGGTTACAACGAACTCTGAGAATTAATAAGCGCACAGCACCGGGTCACGGCACCACTCTAAACGTCCGTTCACTGTTCGTATTGTTTTAGCACAATAGCACCCGGCACTGTCAAACGGTATTTATTGTTTATACTGTATTGTGCTACTACACATGCTCACGAATACAAATGATTTAATATTAAATGACCTTGAAACGGATTAGAATGGATTAATGCACAGCTGCTCTAATGCAAACAACCGTCCGATCGATACGACGGTCACGAAAGGAATAAGTTTTCCTCTTTGATGTTCGTTGATATCAAACATTTCAGAAAAGTTTCATTTTGAATTATTTGAAATTATGTCATACCACTGAAAATTTTATCATAAAATTTTGATCATATCTCCGATGGCATGTAGCAAAAATTATATTGATACATTAGACACCATTTTTGAGATATTCACGATCAAAAACTCATCACTCTCTCAGAGGGCAATTTTTGAAAAGGCGTAAAGTAAGTCGTATTCAGGACAGAATAATGATTGCCAGCCTCGTTAGCATTTGCAATCAATGTACAACAATGCGCATCTACAGTAACTAGTAACAACCCCAAGACTGCGAACAACAAGGAAGATGAAAAGGAAACGGAATCCGCCCACAACAATACTTTTGACAACAACAAGAACAATGAAGCAATGGCACAGAGAACAGACATCCAAGCTCATACAAACTTAAAAAAAACCTATGCTTTATACAGGTTTTTTTTAAAGTGAAAATTCGTTAAAAATCTCAATTGCATGCGATCTTGCATTGATGAATTACCATTGTATGCAAGCTCCAACTTAAGAGATCTTAGGCGAGTGCTAAGCTCCTCAAAGCGCCTCTATAGGTTAATTGCTACTTGGTGATCACTTTGCCAAATATCCGTTAAATTTCTTACACACATTGGAATCACTACTTGTTATAATGTTACATTATTCATCAGTTCAATTGTGGTTATATTCTGCTCACTAGACTCAATTCGTAGATTGCTGTGTAAGAGAACTTTTGTCAGTAAGAAAAGAAAAAAGAATTCAACTATTCGTTCGAATGGTCAAGTTGTCATCATATTTATACCATTTCCGACTGCTATGTATGAAAATGGAAGTCGCCAGCTTGGAAATATAATTTCTATTGCAACGTATAGTTCAAGTACATATAGGATGCTGTATTATATATATATATATATATATATTCATTCGTAATTTTTTTTTAACATTGTAAACTGTTCATTGAAAATTTGGACATAAGAGTGAACTAGAGGGTGTTAAGAATATTTTCCTACGAGGGTGGATTAAAGGGTATTTACTTAAATTATTTAAACAATACATATTGCGTTTGCTGTTCTATTGCTGTCGAGTTTTATTAGGTGATGTAGATTCTGGAAACCGTCCCGTCATCCCATCATAAACTGTCATATTACACAGATGGCGTAAATAAGCATATATACAAACGATGGTGTATATCCAACAAGATTTTTGGTTGCACAAATGAACGTGTACGAGTAACAGGAATAAGTCTAGTATTCTATCAAATAAACATCCTGGAAACTAATTAGATATTTATGGTCTACTGAGCAGAAAACATGAACACTTTCTCAATTTTCGGAAGCAAAACACAATCTCGTGCTTCAATGCGTTGGTTCAGAACTAATTGATAATTAGCATTAGTTACCGCTTCTATGTGAGAGGCCAAAATTGTCAATTAAAGATACCTGAATGTTGCCTACTAACTTTTATCTGTACAGAATGCTAGGCATGTAGTGAGCGAAATCATCATGAGCCAGTTTCCAGCGTCACTGTGTTTGGTGTCCGTGATGTTGAAACTATTGCTAAGGTAACTGCAATTATAACTTTACAATCGCTCGGATGTATTTATCTCGGAAACTGAAGCTTGGGAAAGAGTATTGAAGCGCATTACTTGTCATTTAAATTGTTGTTCAATCGTTATAAAGAACAAAGTTTCGAGTTAACCGTCGTAATCGGAACCCTACGGGAAATAATTATTTCAAACGGCATGCGTGTAGGTCGCATTTTATAAATACGCGAAAAACTGCTTATGTTAAACATAATAATAAATAATATAATAAGTTTATTATTTAAATCATAATGTTGATTATTCAGATTGTCGACATTCCCCCCAAACATCTATTGTAATGTTGATATCATTGATGATTCATTTGAATATGTACAATATGTTTAATAATAGATTCTCGAGTGCACTCAGACGAAATGATTTTCGAAAGTGATAAGAATGAACTCCACTTTCAGGTATAAGAATAATATTATTAATAAGTATTTCACAAGTTTGTGATATGATTGGGACATAAAGAGGAAATACTTCAAAATTTTACTTTTGATATACATAAGAGGGGGGGGGGGGGGGGGTGGGGGGGGTTGTGATTGTTTAAAGTCTACGTGGTCTCTATTTTTTGTTATTGAATAAAACTTAACTGCGTTAACTCAATCAAAAAAGTTCAGTTAAATTAGTCAAACAAATTCTGGTAACTCAGTCAAAAAAAATATAACGTGTTCACTCGTTGAGGGTTTCACCAGAAGTGGAACGGCTGAACAGCAATCAAAACATTTTATTTGAATAACGTTGTACAGGATACTGACTATTGTTTTCGATCTGCTACTCACTAGTGCTAAAAAGAGGCTAAATCAGCTGTTTTTTAAAGAAGGGTGAATCTAACATTGACAGCAAATAGAGATAAACTTCGATGAATGTTTCGACGTTGGTTTCTAATCCTATTTATAAATTATCATATACTTTCAGATCAATTTTTGATTAGTCGATGAATTGTTGGTTTATCTTTTAAAGGCATGCAAATTTTACCACTTTCCTTTTATACCCACAGAATAAATCAACAGGTTTGTCCTTTTCCGATTTGTTTACTTTTATGCTTCCTGTGTGAAATCAAAGGTTAAAAAGTTCAAAATCTATGGGAAAATGCGCACTCAATTTTATCGGAAATTGCTTAACCGATTTTTACAAACTAAGATGAATATAAAAGGTCTTGAAATTCTTTAAAAAGTCCCCGAAAAGTTTTTCCAGATTTGAATTTCGGTTCCGTTATTACAGTAATAGTAATGGCGAAACGAGGTGCAAATTTTTATAAAACTTACTGGTAAACTCATGCTTTGTTCAATTTTTATAGCGTGCAGGGTTACCACATTTAAATCTATGTTAACTTCACATAACTATTTACAAAATGAAAAGGTTGAGGTAGTTTATATCCAAAGAAGTTTCAAGTTTGAAAGAAAATCTCTTGACAGAATCTTCTAGTGTGGAAAAGCATGTCAAGAAAAGTTGTGTATCTGACATTACACTCCCATCTTTTTTCATATACAAACTGTAAACATTTTTTGAGGCGATTTTACAATGTGAACTTGTTTTTGTGTACGGTTTGTGAAAAAATGTCTCAAGTAATCTATGGGACTATTAGATCTTTCATTAGTGCATTATAAACAGCATTATTATAGTCGAGCGGTGCAAGTGCACTTACCTTCATTTTTCAGCACATTTCACCCCATTACTACGGAACCAGAAGTCGAATCCAAATAAAATTCGACAGAAGGTGATGGAACTGGGGGTGATTATTAATTTATTAAGCCACCTTCGAGAAAATCGAGTAAGGCTAGTAGTGAGAAACTTCCGAGATGCTTTAGTAAAACTAGTCCAACGACGGTCCAATGCCTTATATATAGCATGGCTCAACAGTTAATCTTACTTATTCTTACTCTTTCAGTCGTAGACCACGCGGGTCTCTGCTGTATACAGGAGGCGTCTCCATTCAACTCGGTTCATGGCTGTCCGCCGCCAGCCTCGGTAGCTGCGAAGGGTCCGCAGGTCGTCCTCAATTTGATCGATCCATCTTGCCCGCTGCGCGCCTCTTCTTCTTATACCGGTCGGATCATTATCGAGAATCATTTTAACCGGGTTGTTCTCTGACATTCTAACAATATGCCCGGCCCACCGTAACCGCCCGACCTTGGCCGTTTGGACGAGGGTTGGTCCTCCCAGCAACTGGTGTTCATGGTTCATTCGCCTTCTCCACGTACCGTCTTCCATCCGCACTCCGCCGAAGATAGTTCGCAGCACCTTCCGTTCAAAAAGCACTTTTGCAACACGTGGCGGATGGCGAACACTTGGTCCGTGGTAGCGCGTTCGCCCATAAATCCTGCCTGATATTGTCCCACGAATTCGTTTGCAATCGGTGAAAGTCGACGGCATCAGATTTGGGAGAGTTCCTTGTAGGATCTTGGTAACGACCCAGTGCAGTGCTTTCACTAGTGCATTACCACCGTGTTTTAGTAGCTCGCTTGGTAGTTGGTCAACGCCAGCGGCCTTATTATTTTTCAACCGGCTTACCACCTCCTCCACTTATTGGAGGTCTGGGATCGGCAGTCTATCGTCCTCCGCACGCGTTCCCAAGTTCGTTACCGCGCCGCAACTTTCGTATTCCGCCACATCGCCATTGAGGTGTTCGTCGAAATACTGCCGCCACCTCTCGATCACCTCACAGTCGTTCGTGAGAAGATCCCAGTTGGTGTCCTTGCACATATCGGCCTGTGGCATATTGCCTCTGGGCGAACGGTTCACCTTCTCGTAGAACTTCCTTGTGTCATTAGCACGGAACAGCTGTTCCATCGCTTCGCGATCTCGATCTTCCTGTTGGATACCGAGTTTAGTCTGTTCCGCGCCTGTCTGTAACGCTCCTTGTTTGCTCTCGTCCGGTGTTGCAGCTTGCTCGCCCAAGCTGCATTATTCTCGGTCACTAACTGTTCACATTCGTCGTCGAACCAGTCGTTCCTTACGTTCGGAGCCGCCGTACCTAGTGTTGCTGATGCAGTGCTACCTATGCCAGAACGGATGTCTCTCCAGCCATCTTCAAGAGTAGCTGCACCAAGCTGCTCTTCCGTTGGTTGTGGCACAGCCAACTGCTGCGCGTAATCTTGGGCTCCTCCAGCACCCGGAGCCGCGCGATGTTAAACCGCGACGTTCGGTTTCGACGTTGGGTAGCCACCGTCGAAAGTTTAGAGCGCATGCATACAGCAACCAAGTAGTGGTCCGAATCTATATCCGCACTGCGGTAGGTGCGAACATTGTTGATGTCCGAGAAAAATTTTCCGTCGATCAAAACGTTGTCGATTTGGTTTTCGGTCTGTTGGTCAGGTGATCTCCAGGTAGCTTTGCGGGGAAAGAAGGTGCTTCTGACGCCCATTCCTCGGGAGGCCGCAAAGTTGACACACTGTCGGCCGTTGTTACTCGATGTGGCATGCAGGCTGTTCGGCCCGATTACCGGTCGGTACATTGCCTCCCTTCCTACCTGGGCATTCATGTCACCGATGACAATTTTTACGTCTCTGCGTGGGCAGCCGTCATAGGCTTGTTCCAGCTGCACGTAGAACGCTTCTTTCTCGTCATCGGGTCTCCCTTCATGTGGGCAGTGCACGTTGATGATGCTGTATTTGAAAAAACGGCCTTTAATTTTCAACTTACACATCCTAGCATTGATCGGCTGCCAGTGTGAACCATTTCACGTGATTTTTCAAGTGATTCGAATGGTAATTTTTATTTGAGTGCAGTCAGTGATAATTTTGACTTATGGGTATTTGAATCCGAAACCCGACCCGAACCCGTACCGACGGGTTTTGGTCGGGTACGGGTAAAAATTTTTACTGCTCATTCTGGTTCAGGTCGATCACAAATAAAGTTTGCTATTTTTAATCGGGTACGAGTAATTTTTTAAATTTTTAATCGGGTAAGGGTAATTTTTTCGGGTTACGGACCGGGTTCGGGATGAAGAATCTCTATACCCGACCATCTCTAGTGCGAAGGAAGAGGCAACAGAGGTATCCTAAGAAACTAGCGACAGCAGTGCTTTGACCTCTGTCAGGGTGCCAACTACAACCCATGGGGTGATGCTTACAGGATGGTTATGGCCAAAAAGAGAGGGGCACTAGCACCCCTCTCAACGTAGTCTGGTGAAGATTAAGGGGATCATAGGGTTCCTCTTCCATCAACACGATACGTGTCCGTAAACACCAGCAAACGATGTTGGTAGAGTGACGAACGAAGAGTTGCTGTCAGCGGTGAGAACGCTCGATACTAAGAAAGCCCCCAGGCCAGACTGTATCCCGAACGCAGCTCTAAAAGTAGCTATAACCCCAAAACCGGACATGTTCAGGAAGGTCATGCAGAGATGTCATCTGTACGAGCGCACGTTCTTGGACATTCGGAAAAGGCAAAAATTGGTACTGTTGCCGGACGGTCGACGTATATATCAATCTGCTTGATCGACACCACAGCGTTGCTCTTGAAGTGAATTATCCTGAACACGTTAGCCCCGTTTATATAGGAGGCAAGTGGAATGTCCGACGAACAATACAGGTTTCGTAGGTCAACGTCGGACGTGACAAAATCGGTGATAGTCACCACGGAAGTTGCTATTCAATTCCAGTGGTGTGGAATCCGCTACTGCGTGGTAGTAACGCTTGATGTCGAAATTGCGTTCTATAGTGCTTATTGGGCGGACACTGCTGATTGCTTATTTGGACTGGGAGTGCCGGACGGGCTGTAAAAGATTCTGGGAAGCTACTTTCAGCATCGGGTATTGCTCTTTGAATCAGGAATCAGAACTAATTGGCTCAAATGGCACGTTCTCCTTTATCCCCGAAAGGATACTGAACGATTTGCAGCTGCAAAAATCCATAGTTAATAAAACCTCCAACCCCCGAGAGGATTTAGAGATTTTACAAAAGCGACACCATTCTGCATTCCCGGAAGAATGCAGAACGTTTCACAGTATGTATGAGCAGAAGTAAATTCGGCACCCAATAAAGAGCGCCAAACAATCTGCTAAAACCTATTTGAAGCCAATACAGAAAGGGTTCATTCACTCCCGGTAGTCAGGAGGAACCCTCCTGACTATAGCTCCTTACCACAGTGGGTGAGAAACGATAGAATATCCTTTAATTTTAGCTCCTCATACACAGACTCAACCATGTATGGAGAAACAAAAACCCGGATACGTAGTTGTGTCAATGCGGGACAGTTACATATCAGATGATATGAAGTACCGTAATCGCATTCACACAAATCACACGAATAATACTCAGCACGTTGAATAGTAGGCATGTGGTAATTGAGATGGCAATATCCAGTCAGAGCTCTGACCAGAATACTGCAATGATGTTTGGAAAAATGCAGTAGACACCTTGACATTTTCAGATTAAAATCTGGTAAAAAAAGTTTTTGTCTGAGCGCCAGTTTGCAAGCTGGCATGTTTGGAGCCAACTCATTAGCCCATTCATTTCCAGCAATATCAGAATGGCCGGGTAAGAAGTAAACAGCATTTGAGATGCTAAGGTCTTCAATTTGAGTTTGACATGCGATCACTAGATTCGACCGTGAACCATTCGAACTAAGTGCTTTGAAAGCTGCCTGACTGTCGGAACAAAAATAAACTCGTTTACCACAGATTCTCTGCTGAAGTGCCGATTGTATTCCACACAAAATCGCGTAGATTTCTGCTCGGAACACAGTACAGTATCTACCAAGTGAATGAGACTGCTCTAGCCTCATTTCACGACAGTAAATACCAGCACCAGCACGACCATTCAATAGAGAACCGTCCGTATAACATACTATGTGTTCATCAAGTTGTCGTTCCAAGTAACCAGACAACCATTCCTCACGAAGAGGATAGCTCACATTGAAAGTTTTGAAAGAAAAATAATAAAAAAAATAATCCATCTAGAGGTGTAATTATGCTTTTCTCATATTACTTAAATTTTAAAAGTACCATTAGAAGATTCTGCGACGAAACTTTTTTTCAAACATGAATATAGTTAGAAACTTTCTTTGGGTATAAATTAACATAACCTTTTCAATTTGTAAACAGTTATGTCAAGTTAATAAGAATTTTTCTTCATTTTGCATCGTTGCGCTAAATGACGGTTTCAAATTTTAAATACACTCTTACCTATAGTTCCAGAACCGGAAGTCGGACCCGGATGAAATTCAACAGCAGCCTATGAGACTTTAGGTCCTTTCATTTAAGCCTAAGTTTGTGAAAATCGATCGAATCATCTCTGAGAAACTTGAGTGAGTTCCGTTTTAGAGCTTTTGACCATTATTTCTGGTACTCCGGATCCTGGAACTGGGAACCGGTATGGCAGTAGTCAATTCGTTTAATAAGTGTCTAATATAGCCTACAAATTGAATCAGTTTTGAGCCAAACCTAGAAGAATTTTACCCCTTTTTGTGTCGTCGCACTAAATGACGGGATGCAGGTTTTTCCTATGAAAGCATGATGGAATTCAACAGAAACTACTATGAGATTTTTTATTTTAGCCTAAGTTTGTGAAAGTCGGAGAAAATTTTTTTCGACACATACACAGACATACATACACACACAGACATTGGTCAGTTCGATGAACTTTGTCGAATGGTATAGGACACATAGGCCTTCGGGCCAATTTTAACTAATCAATTTCTCAAGTGATTGCATAAACTGTGCGTATGAGAAAGGCAATAAATATACTTTTATAGAACAGCATTGTTATCAAAATTTTGCGATAATACAAATAGTGGGTTGAATAAAAGAGAATATCAAGGCTGGTAAACGCTGCAAATGATCTCATCTGCAAATGACGGTTTATCTACATTAACTTTTTTGGCAATTATTTTAGCGTATTTCTTTATGTTTTCTGAAATTTCTTCTGATACGATGGAAAGATAGTGGCCTTGGACATAATGTCATAATTACAATACAATATGCTACCTGTAAACAAAAGTAGTTGTCATTTTCAGATTTAAATTATTAAATCCCCCGGTACAGATTTACTGATTTTTCTTCTGAACAATATAGATTTAAACGTGGCAACCCTGCTCGCTACACAAAATTAAACAAAGCACGTTGTTTGCTTCGTTCGAAGGGCGGTGGTGTTGTCTTCTTCCGTACCAGCACGTAGCGGTTTTGCATCGTCATTTTGTATGACGGTTTGAAAGTTTTGACACTCATCGACATAAATTTCGGAACCGGAAGTCAGATCTGGATGAAATTGCACAATAACTTTTATGAAAAAAGTGCTCTAATTTAAATCGTGAATTGTAAAAATCGGTTTTACTATTGCTGATAAACCGTAGTTATTTCCATTTTAGGAGCTTTTCTTTACAATTATCGATGCTTTCGAAAGCGGAAACCAGGGACTAGTTGTCCCAAAGTAGTTTTATATATCCACTCACTAACAAGATATGCCAACTAGATGAATTTATCAGCAAATTTTCGTTTCGCCATCACTTGTGAAAAAATACTCAAGAAATTTATGGCTTATCGCACTCGGGGACTTTTTAAAGAATGTTTAGTCTTTTTATATGCATCTCAGTTTGTGTAACTCGGTTAAGACATTTCCAAGAAAACTGAGTGAGAATTTTTTCATAAATTTTCACATTTTGTTAGAATCTCAGTTGATGAAAATCGGTTCAGTCATTTTTAAGAAAAGTGAGTGACAATTTTTCCATTCTTGGTGGATATCACCCTGTAATTCCAGAACCGGAGATTGGATCGGGATAAAATTCAATAGCAAACTATGGGATCATAAGACATTTCATTTGAATCTGAGTTTGTGATAATTGGTTCAGCCATATCTGAGAAAATCGCGTGACATTCACCTCGCTGCTATGAAAGCTGTTTCCTGAAACCAACGTATTTTGCTTTGGTGGCGTTGTTGTCAACAACAGGTTAAGCTACGTTCATACCATTTTGATGCGCACAGTATATAGTTATACTGAAAATCTCAAAATTTTCAATCCGGAGCAGAGAAATTAAAGGTCGAAGAGTTTTTTTTATCGGCAACCGTTGGGTAATATTATATTATTGTCTTGTATATGTTGTAAAAAAGTGTTTAGTTCACTTATTTCGTATCACAGTAGTCATCTAATTAGTGTCTTGTTTTGTGTATTACTTGACTTTCAATCAGCGAATTGTGAACTCACTAAAGAAAATGCTGTGTTTAACCAGTGTTCAAATCATTATTCACGCGGTTGCACCAATATAAGGAAGCGATTTCGACGGAATATAATCAAACTATAATAAACCATAAATTTCTTTCTCTCAAATACACATACATACATTTTGTGATATCGACGAACTGAGTCGAACGGCCTCCGTTCAAAAGTTTGTTTTCACAGTGATAGCATAGCCTTTTTATATGAGAAAGGCAAAAAATAAGATACGTTGACACCGAATGTTCACTATAAGCACATTTGTACCTTAAAAATCACTTCATACCTGGTAAGCGAATTGCGGCGCTCCTTTTATGTGCATCTATAAAACATGATTTTACACGACTTTTCTAAATGTTTATACAATGAATTATAATTTGTTAGTATACGAAATAAAAAAATAACGTCCATCCCACATGTGTTAATAATGTTCTTCGGGTGTAATGGATATGATATTTATTTATTTGTATGGGTTTGTTGATCAGAATACCAAGGCTTCCCACCACATCCATGGATGCATCCCTCGTCCGGCAGTATTTCCAGTTAAGGAAAAAAGAATTATAAATATACCTTATTATTCACACTTTGTCTAGAGTGTATAACTAACTTTCAATTACCAGAAGTTGATCCTTTGATTAACAACAATGTTTCAATCGATAAGTAATCTGCTTATCAATGAATACTTATGGCTCTTAAATTGAAGGATCTGATTTCTTATCGGAATAGAAGTTTTAGGGTAACAGATTTATTTTGGTCCACTTTAGGATTGATTTTATTTTTGGTCCACTTCGTAAAAATATCCACCATATGTTGTAATATCTTTGAAAACCCTTTCCGCAATAGGTAATTTAATGTGATTATCTTCAAATTGATGCAACATCCGATAAAATCGATAAAGTTTGTCAGGTGGGCCAACATATATGAAGTGGCCAAAATACCTCTGTTACCCTACCATGTGAGTGATTGAGAGATTGAGGATTTCAATCATATCGCAGTTGGAGCAAAATGTAAATAGAGTATATTGTACTTTATTTCGAGAAGATAACTTAAAAACAATAACCTTTTCTGACAATGTTCATATTAAATATTTTATTCATGTCTTCCAACATGAACCATTATAAAATCATTCACAAAATCTTTATAAATCATCGTCTCTTTTTAAGGAGATGTAGTAAAATGTAATTTTATTTTTTATTAGACCACTCTCAAAGTGTATCCGTCTTTTAATAAGTTTTTTTCCTTCTAATACAATTTCAATTCTGATTCCAGCTGTGGTTGTCATCTTTCCAAACTCCTTTGAGACTGAACTATACCAGTAATAGAAAATGGTGTTGATTTTATGCGGAACTCGGTAGCATTTTGTTTTTCAGCTCTCGATGCCCTTGCTAAAGGAATATATGCTTCTGATTGAAAGTCAACGAAAAATCTTCCACAATGTATGTCAAAACATTCTACATTCTGATTTAAAACAGCGAATAAACAGCTCCGAAGTAACAACACAGAATTTACGAGTTTTCAATTTCATCTATTTCAAGTATTGGTATAAAATTAATGCTCATAATGAATAATTTTTTTCGTTTATTGTTATTTTATTGAACAGCAAAGAGTCTTCGAAGATGATTCTCATTTTAAAAAATATTGCTGCTTCAGTAACTGGCCTAGCTTTCTGATAATTCTTTCTTGAGTGTAAAAAAACATGTTAACAAATCATAACTTTCGTAGCTCCTCAGTTTATAGCCCTTAATTTTCTGGACGTTTCGACGAAATTCGAGTCGAAAAATGAATTATTTGATTTGCGGTCCGGTAGACGCTATTTCTGCCGGGCGGGGCCGGGGATGTGGCAACCCTACAGCATTTATGGCAAACTAAATATCTTAACGAGTTTCGAAATACGAAAGAAATCGTTCATATTTTGATTCTTCGATTCATGACAATTGAATCTGTCAGACTAAAAAAAAACAAACAAACAAACTAGTGCCCGAGACGTAGCTTTGAAAATATTAGCGCGATGCAACAATACAATACATGACTAACGATATATGTTCAGCTACTATGACTATATGCATGTATGGATTGAGCAACGGAACCCACTCCCATAAGCGCGTTGTTTACGGCAAACGTATAGACTTTGCCGTACAGACTAGATTCATTCACGTACACGAGCATAACGCGCAATAATTTAACCTGAATCAGTTCGTCTTAAGTTTCTCAAGTAAACGGTATTGAATGTTTAGCAAAAAACGTTTTAGCTCAACAGTTTGATGATAGTTTTCAAGTTATTTAATACATTGTTTTATTCAGGTACAGATTGTATTGGATAAGTTTTCTGACAAACAGATTTAATTGCAAGCTTCCAGACAGGTGAGCATTTTATTTGCTATATGTGTCTGTCTTCAAATAGTCAATGTACGAGTTTTGTTCGCGATTACGTACTGTGATGATCAAAGCACTATTTTTAGAGGCACCCATATTCGGACGATTGTTTGATGTGTTGTCGGTTGACTGGTTCAGATTTTGTGCTGTGTTCTAGCTTGTTGAGTGATCGAACTTAAGACAAGGGTACATGTGTGGATGACTGAGGGTTGAGGCAGAGTGGGTGTCACCTTTACAGTATACCTTTCTCGTACTTTGCAGGAAACTCATACTGAAAGCGAATTTTAACCACAAACGTTGGTTGGATCGAGCTAACCACTGACAAAGTTTAGTGTATTACTGTCCTAGCGGTTAGTGAGTCAAAAGGTGTATAATAAAGCTATCTTGCTTCATACGCTTGGCGCTATAAAATCGACTGACCTTGTGAATGTGGATGTGGGAAGAGCGAAAAAATTAAATGCATTACAGATGAATGATGATCTTGAATAATTTGTTTATGTTTTCCTTTGCGTATTCACCTTGAATTTTCTTACGGTTGAAAAAGATTTTGTGGATTGAAGTTTTCGGTGGTTCGGTTTTTGAATTCAGATAGAGCCAATTGAGCGTCTTCAGTAAAAATCTGGATGGCAAGTATTTTCTCATATTTCGATTGAGTAGTTCCAAAAATTAAAAAAAAATAATCAGATACAATTTTTAAAATTAGCAAGTGAATTCTCATGGTAATTGATCTTATGAATCCGATGATGTTCGGGAATGCAGGGTTATGAGAGATGAAAATTTTCATCTCAGATGAAACAGCTGATGTAAGTTTGAGTGATCTCACAAACTTACTTCGGCTGTATCGGTTCCCGGTTTTGCGTAATTCTTCGTTTACGAACTAGCTATATCAAGTAGGAAAAACATCTTAAAATTTGAAAATAATGATTATTGTTTTTTGTAATATCGCCACCGCAAATGACAATGGGTATATCGCTTACACACACACACACACACATGTATATATATATATATATATATATATATATATATATATATATATATATATATATATATATATATATATATATATATATATATATATATATATATATATATATATATATATATATATATATATATATATATATATATATATATATATATATATATATATATATATATATATATATATATATATATATATATATATATATATATATATATATATATATATATATATATATATATATATATATATATATATATATATATATATATATATATATATATATATATATATATATATATATATATATATATATATACATATATATATATATATATATATATATATATATATATATATATATATATATATATATATATACTCGGGAGTCAATAGCAATATCCGATATTTCGGTACATGAATTTAATTTTACAAAAATTATGCAAATTTTTACCGGATGATCAGTTTTACGCAAGTTTTCATTACAGAATTCTTTATATAGATATACAATTCATACAGTAAATCTGAATAGTCGCTGAGTAACCGAACTTCTGTAGATACTGATTGTTGTGAAAACTAATTGTCAAACAATTATTAAATTTTTCAGTAAGTGTTGGAAATGGAAAAAATTAGGAAGAGTTCGTCGAATGAATTGAGGTAGCAGTACACAAGTTCTTAAAACATTAGAACTACTCAAAGCTTTTCGTTTACTTATAGACAGAAAATAATTTCATATCGTTTGTCCACTTGCTGCCTACACATACCATTCGAGAGCAATTTCTGGTGTTTTTTTTTTTTTTTTTATTTTTATTTTTTTTTTTTTTAATAACTATTTATTGGAATATGAGTTAAAATTAAATTATTAAGATTTAAATTGGGTGTTCAGCCACAAGTGGTGACTTTTCAGCCCTGTTATATATATATGATTTGGTTATTACCATGAAGACATCATTTGCTTCCGCAATTCTGAGATTTTTGTGTAGGGAAAATTCTAAACCTACTTGTATTGTGTAATGGGGAAAAGGAACTTATATACTAACTTACTAACTAATACAGAGAGCGAATCGATTCAATTGAAGATTGTATCGATTTTTGTCGGAATTTACTTATAATATTATGTGACATTACATCTAATGGTTCTATATTTGTGAGTCTGTGTAACTCATTTGTACTAAACCAGGGAGGACGCTTCAGAATCATTTTCAGAATTTTATTCTGAATCCTTTGAAGCGTTTTCTTCCTGGTGGAACAACAGCTTGACCAAATTGGTACCGCATAAAGCATGGCTGTTCTGAAAATTTGTTTATAAATTAACAATTTGTTTTTTAGACAGAGCTTAGAATTTCTGTTTATAAGAGGATATAAACATTTAATATATTTATTACACTTTGCCTGGATTCCTTCAATGTGATCCTTGAAAGTGAGTTTTTTGTCATACGTTAAACCTAAGTATTTAGCTTGATCAGACCATGTCAATTCCAAGCCATTCAATTTGAGAATGTGATTATTGGTTGGTTTAAGAAAAGAAGCTCTTGGCTTATGAGGAAAGATAATTAATTGCGTTTTTGCTGCATTTGGTTTAATTTTCCATTTTGACAGATAATCACTGAAAATATTTAAACTTCTTTGTAGGCGACTGCAGATCACTCTTAGATTTCTACCTGTGGCTAACAGACTTGTGTCGTCACAGAATAGCGATTTCTGACAACCAACGGGTAGATTTGGAAGATCAGAAGTGAAAATATTATACAAGATTGGAGCTACACTCGAACCCTGCGGAACACCGGCTCGTACGGGTAGCAATTCAGATTTACAATTCTGATAGCTAACCTGAAGAGTACGATCAGTTAAATAATTTTGAATCATTTTGATCAAATAAATAGGAAACTGGAAATCAGACATTTTTGCTATTAAACCTTTGTGCCAAACACTGTCGAATGCTTTTTCTATGTCTAGAAAAGCAACTCCAGTGGATAACCCAGAAGATTTATTTGATTTTATCATGTTCGTTACTCTGACAAGTTGATGAGTAGTTGAATGTTCATGACGAAATCCAAACTGCTCTGGTAAAAAAATTGAATTCTCATTTATATGAGTCATCATTCTTAACAAGATAATTTTTTCAAAAAGTTTACTGATAGAAGAAAGTAAGCTAATTGGGCGATAACTTGATGTTTCTGCTGGGTTTTTATCAGGTTTTAGGATAGGAATTACTTTAGCGTTTTTCCATCTTTTTGGGAAGTAAGCTAATGAAAAACACTTGTTGAAAATTTTAACCAGGAGTCTCAAGGCAACATCGGGAAGATTTTTAATAAGAATATTAAAAATTCCATCATTACCAGGAGCCTTCATGTTTTTGAGTTTCCTAATAATTGATTTAATTTCATCAAAATTCGTCTCAATAATGTCATCGTGTGATAACACTTGGGTTGAAATATGATCATACTTCAGTGAGACTTCATTTTCAATAGGACTCACAACGTTTAAATTAAAATTGTGGACACTCTCGAACTGCTGAGCAAGTTTTTGAGCTTTTTCACCATTTGTAAGAAGTATTTGATTTCCTTCCTTGAGAGCAGGAATTGGTTTCTGAGGTTTCTTAAGAACCTTAGAAAGTTTCCAGAAAGGTTTAGAATATGGTTTAATTTGTTCAACTTCTTTAGCGAAATTTTCATTTCGCAAAAGAGTAAATCTATGTTTAATTTCTTTTTGTAAATCCTTAACTATGTTTTTCATAGCAGGATCACGAGAACGTTGATATTGTCGTCGACGAACATTCTTCAACCGAATGAGCAGTTGAAGATTGTCATCGATGATAGGAGAATTTAATTTAGTTTGAGCTTTGGGAACTGAAAGATTTCTAGCTTCGATAATATAATGATTCAAATTATCAATTGCTGTGTCGATGTCCGCAGAATTTTCTAAAATAGTTTCATGATCCACATGATTTTCAATGTGAGATCTGTAATCCAACCAATTAGCTCTATGATAGTTGAAAATAGAACTAATTGGATTAATTATAGCTTCGTTGGAAAGTCTGAATGTTACAGGAAGATGATCTGAGTCAAAATCAGCATGAGTAATCGGTTCACTACAAATGTGACTTTGATCTGTTAGAACCAGATCAATTGTAGACGGGTTTTTCACGGAAGAGAAACAAGTAGGATTACTGGGATGAAGAACTGTAAAGTAACCAGCTGAGAGTTGATTATGAAGTATTTTACCATTACTGTTATTTTGCCTACAATTCCACTGGACATGCTTAGCATTTAAGTCCCCTATTACGAAAAATTTCGATCGATATCTTGTAAGTTTTTGCAAATCGCCTTTAAAGAAATTTAATTGTTCGCCGGTGCATTGGAATGGCAAATATGCTCCAGCGATGAAATAAATTCCATGAATGGTTTCAACTTCGATTCCCAAGCTTTCAATAACTTTAGTATTGAAAGAAGGTAAAATTCGATGTTTAATTTGCCGTTGGACAAAAATGGCAACTCCACCACCAATTCCAGTAAACCTGTCAAATCGATGAACCACATAATGTGGATTACTTTTCAATTTTACATTTGGTTTAAGAAAAGTTTCTGTCACAATGGCAATATGAATTTTGTGAACTTTGAGAAAATTATAAAATTCATCTTCACTCGATTTCAAAGATCGAGCATTCCAATTTAAAATATTCAAATAATTATTTAATATCACTGTTAAATTTTAAATTCATTATAATATTATTTGCAAATTTCCATCCGATTTGAAATGCTTCAAAAAGTGATGAAGTCGAATTCATTTGGATGATCATTTGAAAAAGTTGATCTTGTAGGTAGATCATTTTATTTTCAGTTATATCGCCTAAATCGACTTCATTTAAAGAAGCGAATGGCATTGAAGAAATATTTGTAGGTAGACTGCCATTAGAAGAAGATGATTTGGCCGGTCTACCTATTAATAAATTGTTTTCGTTAGAAGAAGAACTGCAAGGCGGTCCTGTGTTTTGATTATTTACATTAGAAGAAATAGGAGATAGATTTCTACCTAATATACCAGCATAACTGACATTAGACTGTCAATAAATTGTTTTCGTTAGAAGACGAATTGGCAGGTGCCTTAGAAGAATTTTCAGGTATATTCTGTAAATTTAAGGTCGTTGGTTTGACTTGTTGTCTAAGCGAACGAGCGTTTAAAATTTTTTCCCTGACAGGACATTTCAAATAATTGGATTTATGATTTCCATTGCAATTTGAACATGAAAATTTATCAGTGGTTTCATTCATTGGACAAACGTCTTTCGAATGCGATTTACCACAATTCAAACACCGTATATCCATATGACAATTTTTGGTTCCATGACCGAAACCTTGGCAACGACGACATTGCGTTAAGTTAGCAATACGATTATGCCGTTTATAATGTTCCCAATGAATTTTAATGTGGGAAATGAAACGTACTTTTTCTAAAGTTTTCAAATTGTTTACATCACTTCGATTGAAGTGTATTAGGTAAAGTTCATGGGAAATTCCAGAGCGTGGTTTAGAAGTACCATTCGCTCTTTTTTTCATAAGTATTACTTGGGAAGGGGCAAAACCAAGCAATTCTTTTATGTCGTTTTCGTTTTTAAATTGCACTACACTGGTGTAGCGAAAGCTGCACTGAAACCGTTCGTTTTTACCAATTGCACTACACCAGTGCTACACTTTTTCTGCACCGATACCACTGGTGTAGCACTCATCAAAAGTTTGGTGTAGCTCTGTGCAATGGAATCGTTTATTGTAGTCAATGGTTACTGTTTATGTTTTCGTCATTTTTGTTCGTTTATTCATGCCTCAGTGTAGCACTGCACCGGTGTAGTGCAAATTAAAAACGAAATCGCCATTAGTTCATTTTTAATTTCATCAATACTTTGATCATTTGATAATCCTTTCAAGACAGCCTTGAAGGGTCTGTCTGATTTTATATCATATGAATAAAATTTATGAAGTTTTTCGGACAAATATCGAATAAGACGTTCGTAATCTTCCAATCCATCCACCAAGACTCGACATTCTCCTCTTCGTCCGATTTGAAATGAGACTTTTACTTCCGGGAGAAAAGTAGAAAGCTCAGTACGGAATGCTTTGAAGTCGGAAATCATCACCGTCACTGGTGGCATAGATTGATGTTTCTTCCCAGAACGACAAGCGTCCATTTTGGGAATTTTTGAAGAATTTTCTTCTATGTCGCTACAATCGGATTCAGGAAGAATCTCGTAAATATTGTTAGACGGCATAGGATCAACGGAAGGGAAATCCGTCCGTTGTCTTTTATTTTTACATTCAGATTCTATAAGATCGTGAATGTTATTAGAAAAATGTTGAATAACGGATTGTGATTTATTCCGTATTGAATTATTTTTAGCCTTAGGCTTGTTGCCTTTCCGGTTGGACGCAGGCATTTTTGAAATTAATGAAATTTTAAATTAAATTAACTAGGCTAAATTAGTCTTCGATTAGACTCCTAGCTAGCCTTAAAAAAGGCTGATTAATTTCTTAGTCACTCTAATATCACTCTTTGTATCACTTAGTCACTCTAATATCACTCTTTGTATCACTTAGTCACTTAGTTAGTGATTCAGGTAGCCTTGAAAAAGACTGAATCCTTGAATCAATGAAACTCTAGGTAGCCAGAAAAAAATTCCAGGAGCCAAGAGCTATACGCGTGCGGTGCGAACGACTGTTCAACACCGACTGAATTTCTGGTGTTTATGCAGTGTTCTAGAAGGCGTTAATAATTCCGGTCAACGGGGACACTTTTTTCTCAACACTTTTTTATTTATTTTTTCGTGGATATACAATTAAATTTCTGAACTGCTTACCGAACGTTCAGCTGTTGATAATTCAGTAAAAAATTATCGTATCCGCGTGTGTGTATATATTAGGTGTACAACTTTGCTTCCGCCGTTTTTTCCAAAATTTAATGCTTTATTGCGAAAGAGTGCTTACAGATGTATTATTCAAAGTATTGTCCTTCGCTAGCGACAACTTTCTACCATCTTTCCGGCAATTTTCGGATCCCGGCTCGAAAAAAAGGAGTACTCTTTTGACGCTATCCATGAAGCAATCCATTTTTCCAACTCTTCGAAGGATTGAAAATGTTGATCTGCCAGGCCGTGTGCCATCGAACGGAATAGGTGGAAGTCAGAAGGGGCGACATCTGGGGAATACGGCGGGTGGGGCAAGACTTCCCATTTCAGCGTTTCCAGGTACTTTTGACCACTTTTGCGAAGTGAGGCCGAGCATTGTCGTGTTGGAGGATGACTTTGCCATGTCGCTCTTGATACTGTGGCCGCTTTTCTTTTAGCGCGCGACTAAGGCGCATCAGTTGCGTTCGGTAGCGATCTCCTGTGATGGTTTCATCCGGTTTTAAGAGCTCGTAGTAAATTGTTATTCATCTTTGAAGGTTTTTTTTTCTTTCGCCATCATGTTTGTCTTCAACATCGAAATCACCATATTTAAAACGTTGAAACCACTCCCGACACGTTCTTTTACTCAGAGCAGCATCGCTGTAAGTTTCTGAAAGCATTCGATGCGCTTCAGTTGCATTTTTTTTTCGAACTGTAACAGAAAAGTAAAACTTTCGCAAATGGCAAGAATTGGGCACATAAACAGACATTTTCGAGTGTGAATAATACCAAAACAAGAACAACTGTCACTGAAACGGCGATGAGAATTCGTTAGGCACTGTACACACTCACTTTAAAGGCATTATCATCTATGTATTTTAACCAGCCTCAGCCGGTACAGCCACCTATCGGAAAACGGCGGAAGAAAAGTTGTACACCTGATATAACATTATACATGTTCAATTTGTCATTTTTATAAAACGCATAGTTAGCAATCATAGTTATGGAGAAAAATTGAATCGATTTTCGTAGTATTATCATAGAAAATTCATAGATACGTATTAATTTTATTCAAGTTTGTTTAACTCCATTGAATAAGTGACTTTATGTCCAATTAAATTCACAGTAATAATTAAACAGAATCTTTTACGGAATGCTTAAATCATGGACTCTAGTTAGAAGACATCGAAAAGTTCTAAAAACTTATCTATCTAAATAGTTAAGTGTGATTATTTCGAACATGCTTCGAAAGTTTTATCTGAATAATATACTTTTATCAGGTTTTTAGTTAAAATAATATCGAAGAATTTACCTTAGTTTTACCTATCCGTTTGTTTGACACGGTTTTATTGATGATATTACTTCACGGTATTACTGAATAAATTTCGAATACATCGCCACTTTTCATCCACATATCAAGAGAACAGTAGCAGATATTTGATATGATTCAATATGAGTATGAGGCATTCGACGGCAATGAAAAAACGGATATAGAGAAACAATATTTCCGTTTAAAATCTGGGTTGTTATCGAAATCACCACAAACCTTTCCTGGTAGCTAAAAGTTCTACTGCTGAAGCCTGTCCCGCCCCATCTAACTTGACAAATGTGAAGTTGCCAACGATTACTCTACCCGAGTTTGTTAGCGATTTCAACAACTGGATGACATTCTATGATACGTTTATCTCCAAGATACATACTTCAACGGAAATTTCCTGCGTCCAAAAGTTTCGTTATTTTCGAGCATCGTTTCATTATCTTCGAAGCATCGAATTTAATTCAATCAATTACTTTTACTGCAGCAAACTATGCAGCAGCTTGGGAGACACTTGTCCAACGCTATTCAAATAAGGTTGTTTTATAAAAAGCACATTTGTACTCTGCTCGAATACCCTAAATACCCAAATAATACTGTCAATGCTCTGCACAAAATAACTGATGACCTTCAGCACCACACGAAAGTGCTGCAACAACTTGGTGAACCTGTTGAATTGGTGTTGGCTCCATACTGATGGAACTACTGGAAGACAAGCTGGATGACGCATCGTTACATTTCAGGGAGAAATCGGTGACATCCACCTATACTAAAACGATAAAATTCCTTCAGAAGAGAACCCGTGTGCTAGAAACAATTTTCATCAATCGCCCACCATATTCTAACCCAAAATATGCTAATCACAATACCAGAAACAAAAAATCTTGTCAACTCCAATATCATGACTGCAGCTCTACCCAAAGCATTCCCGTTATGTCCTGCTTGCGAAAAAGAGAAGCATTCCATAATGGATTGTCCAATTTTTAAAGGATTTGAAAGTGGTAGCAGACAAAGGACTTTGCAGCAATTGTTTCCGAAGCGATCATTTCGCTTGTGTATGCCGATCGCAATACCACTGTAAGCAATACAACGAGCACCGCCACTCCATGATTCATCCCGCTGCAGTAGTCTGAGCTCCCTATTATCAACTTGGTATTCAACGCATCGAAGGTATTCTGCATAAGCTCCTTCGAAAAATTTGAAAAAAATCAGGTATGTTTAAGACATCATAGGGAAGGTTTACAATTTTCTTCAAAATTTTTGAAGATGTATTTCTTCCATTAAAAAAAAACATGAAAATTTTGAAACATATTTTTTCCCTCTTTCAATTTTTGCACCACCCCGGATTATTTAGTGATAAATAAAAAAAATTGGACATATTAAAGTGGTATGTTTTCATATTTTTATAAAATGTAGACGACCACAATATTTGATTTTTTCTAAAAAATAAATAATGAGAAATGAGAACCTTCTGAGTTTCAACCTTCTTCATAATACATACACGATCATACTTCGGGTACAACTAGAAAGCTACGAAACAAGAACTTACTGGTATGTGGATCATATATGAATGGTAGTAATATATGAACGTCTCGAGTAACACACATATGAAATTCGGTTACGGTAATGAAGAACTACAGTGGGTGTCAGTGTAATGAAAGAATAATGGAAGAAAGAATGAAAATTTCGTTACAGTTTCAAAAGTGACTGTATATAATTCGATAACTCGATAGTGTTTCATGAATTGGTCAAATCGTTTTGCACTGTGGGGTCTCGTACAACGCGGTTTCCTTTTTGCCAGATCTGTACATTGGATCCTACGCAGCGTACAAATTCTGGTACCTGGTAGATCAGCACTAAGTTGCCTTAGCACCTCTGTGTCTTTGCACCCCTTCGTCTTCGCACCTTTATGCCTTTGCACCCCTTCGTCTTCGCACCTCTGTGACTCGACACTCCTATGCGTTCGCACCGCTGTGTCTCTACACCTATGTGCGTATGAACGGGAAGGCCTTCGTTACTACTTTTCCAATCGGGAAATGCCCCGAATATTGCCTTTGCGATTAGCACCAGCAGTTTTAACTACTTGCAGCGTAGAGTAGCAGCCGTTAACTCACGAGCCAGTATAATCGAAATGCAACCTCTTCGTTTGAATGGTTTTTACTGAATCATTATCATAATTTTGTAATAACACTAACATGTAGGTACAAACTGAAAAAAAGATTTACAATTTTACATTTTTTCATCTGAAAACTATAGATTTAAATGTGGCAACCCATACGCTATACGAAATTGAACAAAGCACCTTGCGAACAGAGCAAAGCCGCACGTACCGACGCGTACCAGTATTGCATCGTCATTTTGAACGACGATTTAAACGTTTTGTCACTGATCGCCCTATAATTTCGGAACCGAAAGTCGGATTGGGATGAAATTGCACAGTATATTTTTAAATCGGTTTAGCCGTTGCTGATAAATCGAAGTTTTGGAGGTTTTCTTCACTATTATCGGTGCTTTCGGAAGTCGAAACCGGGGACTAGTAGCCCCAAACTAGTTTTATATACCCACTAATTAACAAGAACGAACTAGATGAATTTAGCAGTAAGTTTCATAAAAATGTGCATCTCTTTTCGCATCGCTTGTAAAAAAACTCATGAAGTTGAAAATTTTCACTAATTGCATTTGAAAAACGGAACTGGAAGTCGGATATGGATTATTTTTTTTGGGACTTTCTAAAGAATTTTAAGTCCTTTTTTTTCCTTAGTTTGTGAAAATCGGTTAAGAAATTTCCGAGAAAATTGAGTGCGCATTTTTTCGCATTTGTACATATTTTATTGTAATTCCGGAACCGAAGGTCGGATCCAAATGAAATTATAAGAAATTGAATAAGGCCATAAGACACATTTGTCACATACACACAGACATTTTTTAATCTCGACGAACTGAATCGAATAGTATATGATACTCGGCCCTCCGGGTCTCGATTGTAAAGTCGGTTTTCACAGGGATTGCATAGCCTTTCTTTATGAGAAAAACAAAAAGAAAAGATTCATGTTTGTTTGTTCAGTAGTGTTATATTTATTGCGTGATCGGGCGATTTCGAGAAAACTGACTTCAAAGTCTAGGCACTTCAAAGAAACTTTATGACGCGTGTAAATTCAAAGAACTATATCTCAGACAGCATTCGTCAAATATTCGTCTTGAAGCTTTGTAATTATGTTATCTAATAATATATCTATCGGTTAAAGCAATGCATAAATTATCGATTTTCCATAGGGTGCCTCTTTTAATGTAAAATCAATTACATCTACATATTTTATTTTTCTTCTCTGTTTACAGGAACTAAGTAAAGAATGGCGGAACCATTACTAAGTTCATGTTGCCGATGTTATTCTTTACGGAGCGGATCAATAATTTCGGGCATAATGGGAATCATATTATCTATCATTTCGATCATTCTAATTTTTACAACAAGAGTTGAATTTAAAACGATTCTGATGGATTGGCTACCACAAAATGTTGTGAAAATAATATTTGCCCTTAATCTATGCATGACTATTTTGATTTCATTGATAATGATACTTGGAGTGATTAGGGTAAATTTCATAAACTAATCGTTCCCTATGAAGGAGTCAAATGGTACAGATTACTATTTTCGTAGAAAAATCATTATCTGATGATGCCCTGGGTAATACTTGGAATTATGCTGGCGATTGGATTATTGATAAGTGTCATCTATACTGCTGTTGTTTTCTACATAGATGGATTTGTTCTTGGTGGAACATTATGGATTATTATTGGCTTAGTTTCTGTCGGTAAGTTTAGTATATGAACACTAATACTAACAAAAACAATAAAAATTTTGATATAATATTTAATTAATTCTCCTCTGGTGATTTGGTTATTTATAGAATAAGAAATGCACTGTGCAATTTAATTCAAGTAAAAGATGATAATTTTAAATTTGATCAGCACGAAACCCGAACAACAGATTAAAAAAAAACAATCGAATACAACTATGAGATGAAAACTAAAAAACTAAAAAACAATGTGTGCGTAAAAACAAATTCCTACGGTTATTTTCCTGATTTTAATCAATAAATCTTCCATACGGTGGAAAAATAAACAAATCAGTTAAATCTGCTTAGAATTGCAATTCAAGAAAAGCGATAACCTTAGTCTAAAACTTTTCTGTTTTTCTGAAAACTGCTCGAGAAAAATTATTTCAGTTTCAGCTTACTTCCACTAACACATTTGATTAGCAACGAACACATTATGGAACCTATATGGATTTTCTAGTGCAGATATTTTTGCGATTTACGTACCTTCTATTGGTATTTCTGCAAAATAGGAACCTTTAATTTAACACGCAAAAGGCAATGGAAATGGAAGGTTATCGTAAAACTATTTATTTTTCCGGAAAACTGCTTTTTCAATAGAAAATATTTAGATTTCTTTATTTTGTGTAGCGCGGTCTAATACAAATACATTGATGCAGCGCGTGCGGGTCGTGATTGAAAAAATCACTGCTCCGAAAGTATTAATCTTTCCACTCTGAAACTTTTCCAAGATTGAGTTTAACCCCTAAGGCTTCTTTCGACTAAAAAAAGTAGGCCCAAGTTTGAATTTTGTTTATTTGTTTATTGGTTTTTAACTTTTTTCATTTAATAAACTATAAAGGTTATTTGATGGAATTGCTTATTTGAAAGCTAAGGAATAGACGCACATTTCATGTCTTGGACAAATTTTTGTATCTTTATTAGATTTTACAGTATATGCTGTTGAAAAAGGTTCTTTCTTGTAAACGCGGAATTTCAAAACATCATATCTCGAATATTCCACTTATTATATTGAAATAAAAGAGTTCTTTACCGGAAAATTTTTATATATATATATATATATATATATGTATATATATATATATATATATATATATATATATATATATATATATATATATATATATATATATATATATATATATATATATATATATATATATATATATATATATATATATATATATATATATATATATATATATATATATATATATATATATATATATATATATATATATTTATATATATGTACCTTATGATAAAAAAAGAACCGGAATTTTCATTTTAAAATTCCCGCGCTTGTCCAATCGGTAAACTTTTATTCTCTCAACGTTGGCAACACTTTTATACACATTCTGTCATATTTTTAAGCATATCGTACGATTAGTTTTTGTTTGGCGTCTATACAAAGAAGTTGAAAAATTTTCGTGTGGCGATTTTTATAATGGATGAAAATTTAGAACAACGTGCGTGCATCAAATTTTGTGTTGCAAATGGATTTAAGTGTTCCGAAACGTTGAAAATGTTAGAAAAGGCCTTTGGTGAATCGTGTCCAGGAAAAACATAGACATACGAGTGGTATAAACACTTCAAAGGTGGTCGTACAAGCTTGGATCATGATGAGATCCCTGGCCGCCCAACAACATCTGTTACTGAAGAAAACATTGAATCGGCGAAGTAAATCGTGTTGCAAAATCGTTCTGTACCGATTAGAGAGATTGCTGTGTTGTTGGGCATCTCTTATGGATCAGCCGAACACATTTTAACTGATGTTTTGGGTTTGAAACGCGTCGCTTCTCGGCTGGTGCCAAAAAAGCTGAATTTCATTCAAAAACAGCGTCGTGTGGATGTGGCCAAAGAGATGATTTCCAACGCAGATAGTGACCCCACATTCATCGAATGCATCTTAACTGGTGATGAGGTGTGGATCTATGAATATGACGTCGAAATCGCACAACAATCGACCAAATGGCGCTTCGAAGGCGAGCCGTTGTTCTAAATTTTCATCCATTATAAAAATCGCCACACGAAAATTTTTCAACTTCTTTGTATAGACGCCAAACAAAAACTAATCGTACGATATGCGTCAAAATTTGACAGAATGTGTATAAAAATGTTGCCAACGTTGAGAGAATAAAAGTTTACCGATTGGACAAGCGCGGGAATTTTAAAATGAAAATTCCGATTCTTTTTCTGATCATAAGGTATATAACAAACAACTGTTAAATTTCGTACACGCATTGAAATGATGTTTGTTCTCTGATGAATAACGTTCTTGTGGTACACAATCAAGTGAGAAATACGATTCGGAGTAATCGGCAAAGACCTCCGCAACGAGCTAAGAACTACGATTGGAAGCTTGGCACATGGAACTGCAAAATCGCTTGGCTTCCCAGGATACGACCGAATGCTGCATGATGAGCTTCAAATCCGCGGCTTCGATATCGTAGCACTGCAGGAACTTTGTTGGACGGAACAGAAGGTGTGGAAAAGTAAGCATCGAGCGGCTACCTTTTACCAGAGCTGTGGCACAACCAGCGTTATAGGAACGGGATTTGTAGTCTTGGGCAAGATGCGTCAGCGCGTGATTGGGTGGCAGCCAATCAGTGATAGGATGTGCGTATTGAAGATCAAGGGCCGTTTTTCAATTACAGCAACATCAACGTGCACTGCCCACATGAGACCCGAGACCCGATGACGAGAATGAAGCATTTTACACACCGCTGGAACGAACCTACGACAGCTGTCCACGGCGGGATGTAAAACTCGTCATCGGCAACATGAATGCTCAGCTAGGCCGGGAGGCAATGTACAGGCCCGTGATCGGGCTGGAGAGCCTGCACGCGATAACAAAAAGCGCCACCATGTAGACCAAGATCGCGAAGCGATGGAACAGCTTTACCGCGCAAATGACACACGGAAGTTCTAAGAAAACGTGAACCGCTCACGTAGTAGCCTCTACGTGAGCGGTTCACCTTTTCTTAGAACCACAGGCCGAAATGTGCAAAGATACCAGTGGTAACCTTCTCACGAACGAACGTGAGGTAATCGACAAGTGGAAGCTCAAACATGGAGGAGAGGTACTGGCTGAAGCGCTGCACTGGATGATTTCTAAGATTTGGGAGGAGGAGATTCTACCGCAGGAATGGATGCATGGAGTGGTATGTCCCGTCTACAAAAAGGGCGATAAGCTAGATTGTTGCAATTACTGCGCAATCGCATTGCTGAACGCCTCCTACAAGGTACTCTTCCAAATCCTTTGCCGTCATCTATCATCAATAGCTAAGGAATTCGTAGGGCCGTACCAAGCGGGATTTACTGGAGCCCGCGCCACTACGGATCATATATTCGCGATAAGACAAGTATTCCAGAAGTGTCGTGAGTACAACGTACCCACGCATCACCTATTCATTGACTTCAAAGCGGCATACGACACAATCAATCGAGAACAGCTATGGCAGATAATGCACGAACACGGTTTCCCGGATAAACTGACGCGATTGGTTAAAGCAACGATGGATAGAGTGATGTGCTACGTCCGAGTATCTGGGACGCTCTCGAGTCCCTTTGAATCTCGGAGAGGGCTTCGGCAAGGTGATGATGTATCTTGTTCAATATTGCTTGGAAAGTGTGATTCGAAGAGCGAGAATCGACACGAGTGGCACGATCTTCCGAAAGTCCGTACTACTTTTTGACTTAGATGACGATATTGATATTGTGACACGTACCCTTGAGAAGATGACGGAAACGGACTGAAAGCTGAAGATAGGCGTATCGGACTGGCCATAAATGGGTCAAAAACAAAATACATGAGAGAGAGGCTCTAGAGAAGAAGCACTGCGCCTCCCACCACGAATAGTGATAGACGGTGACGATATCGAGGTGGTTGACGAGTTCGTGTATTTGGGCTCACTGGTGACTGCTGATAATGACACCAGCAGAGAAATTCAGAGATGTATTTTGGCAAGGAATCGTGCGTACTTTGGACTCAGAAAAACCCTTCGATCGAGAAACATACGCCACCGCACGAAATTGACCATCTACAAAATGCTCATTAGACCGGTTGTTCTGTATGGCGGTTGATTTATTATGCTGGCACCTTTGTAATGACATCCAAATCAATCGAGCAATTATACATACTAGACACGGATAATGAAACATCTCAGTTGATCAATGACATTCACCCCGAACGGAAAATGTAACGTTCCAATGAGGTGTCATTTGTACAACTCAGCAAAGACGCGCTCCTAACAGTTACCAGTATGTATGAAAGCTAAAAGTGTATAAGTTGTTTGAATTTATTATTCAGTTTTTTGAACTGGAATACATATTTCAATAGACATTTTTTCACGGTTAGTCTCTTCGCAATATTACATTATGTAATGTAATTGAACAAACATTTTCATTAGGGCGACTAGAAATTGAAGTTATGGTATTATTTTTCAAAGTGCTCCATTAAATCCTGATTTTGCTTTAAAATTGTAGTGAAACACACTGTATGGAAAACCTAATCATAATCTTCCTGATGGTGTTTATTCGTGGATACAACTTACTTTACTATGGGGTGCCTTTTCAAAATTTACCCTTTGAAAGAGTGATAAGTTTTTGATCGTGTATCTGACGTACCAACATAATTTTTTCAACATGCCATCGAAAATATGGTCATCAGTTTATGATAACATTTTCAGTTGTATAACATAATCACAAATAATTCAAAAATAAAGTTTTCTGAAATGTTAGGTATCAACAAGTATCAAAGAGGAAAATTCATGACATTCATGACAGATTACTGAGCTCATAGCTTTAGATGCACAATTGCACTTGTTTTAGATGCACTTAAAGTAGTTCTACAGTGATTTTTTTGGTTGTATTATGAAACTTAACAGTGATAAGTTGAACAACCGATTAAAATATATTCAAAAAATTTTCCGAACATATCTAACATAAATAACAATTCAAAAACAATTGTAGAACATCTTGAAATTTCAATAAGTTACATTTGCTACTTGGGGTGTCATTTCGAATCAACGATAAAATCTTTGAAACTGTCTTTATATGGAGCCGGGACAGTAATGCCAAGTGTAAAAAATAAAAATCTGTGCATTTTGAAAATTTAAACTGACGGAACCTGGTGCCCTATACAGAGGTGAAATTTAATTTCGCTTGAGCAACTTTAATTGCACCCTAACGCAATATCTTCATTAATGTATTAGATGAAAATTGAAAACTACCTTGCGTTCTTCGAATATAAATGTATGAGGTTCTGATTAATGCTAACATCCACACAAGCGATCATCTTGTTCATATTATACTATTGAAATAATCACATGGTTGTATACAAGATGACAATAAAAATACAATAATTGAAACCTTAACGAATTTATATTAATGGTAGAGGTCACGATTCTAGGTTCTAGATACAAGGAATAATATTTTTAACAGTATATTTCCACTGCTTTGTAAAATAACTCTAGTGTACATGTTTACTATATTGGATAGCGCATGCGTTATTGTAAAGAACTATTTCTTATATTTCCTATACTTTCGTTGTGTGTTATCATATTTGATATTGGACTTATTATTATTATCTATGATTTACATAGCCCACTTTTGACCTGTTGATATCGTGCTTTCTAAGGGCACAGTTTGAGTTTCAGCGAGCCATTGTTATTCGTATTCATGTCAATCTGGTATTATTCTAACATAACCCACCCACCTTTTTCCTTCGGATTTTCGTTTTACGTTTTGCTGTCTTCGTTCTTAGCCTATTGACAGCCTTTGAAAAAAAAAGCAATTTTTCAATCAAAATAGTTATGCAAATATCAACAGGTATGTTAATTATATCGATAATATTTTAGTTGAAACAATCAAGGCGTGAAATAACAATTGTAATATTGCAATTTGGTTATCAGGGGGTTGTCTGTACATGCTTTGTCAGTTTATCAATTCTTTCATTACCTAGAATTGAGCAATGAGTTGTACAATGGTAAACTGGTAGTTTCCTCGTGTTAGATAACTGAGATATTTTCTGATCTTTGCTAAAAAGAGCAGGTTGTGCTTATTGATTTTCAGTCTGAATCTGATATATAAATTGTGCTGAGACTGTTATTGAAATTTTATTTACTTTAAACAACACAAATGAATTAAATGGTAGCTGTTATTGAAATAAATTTTCTTTTTGTTACAGTCGTGTACACTTATATGTGGGCCGTTGTGTATAGTCATTTTGTTGAACAGAGGAACGAAAATGAACGTGGTCGATACTCCAAGCAACCTTACAGGCGATAATCATATAGTACAAAGTGCAACGAAGATTATTAAATTTACTAAACAATTTATTGCGATGTGAATGCGCACGCCATGTTTGTAGACATTAGTTAATGTATAATAATTTATTTGTAGACGTACGAAACTTGAATAACTCATATTTTAAGGTTTTTATAATCGTGTATTAACATTTTAAAAATTTGTAATTAATGTTCTAGTATTTGTTTCAATATCCGAAAGCCAATAATTGTTTTTGTTTCGATTATAGAGGTTTTTACCATTAAGTCATTCGCCTCTTCGGGACAGAAAAAATTTCTGATTCTATGTGCGGGGTTGGGAATCGAACCTAGGTGGGCTGCGTGAAAGGTATCGACTTACTCATCACGCTATACCCGTTCCCAGTCAATAAATATCGTTATCTGATAATGTGAGCACTTCATTAGCTCTTTAAAAACACTATTTAGTCATTAGTCTTTATAAACACTATTTTTAGAAAGTTGGAAACACCTTTGAATGTTACCGCAAGCATCACACGCTATTCACACTATTTCGGGACGACTGGAACGGGACCATCCGGAACGTTTTTTTCCTCAGAGGCGATGACTGATTGGCAACCAAATGGATTTTATCCCGGATGCGGGATTCCAATACATGCACACACTGGCAGCTCAGTCATCGCCGATGAGGAAAAAAAAGTCCCGGATGGCCCCGTCCCGGTCGTCCCGGAATAATGCTAATAGGCTTTCAAACAGTGCATGCTTTGCTATCTTTGCGGTGACGGTGGTATCACAAATACCAATAAAATTATATAAACTGCTCTTTTTCCATAAATATGTTCACTTCATTGGCAATATACATAAGTTTTTCTTCGCCGTGGCATCCACAATTCATAGTACTTTAAACCTAATACATTCGGAATATTAGTATTTTGATATTCATTAGTTAATCTAAACACTGTTTTTATCAAGCGATTTTCTATTAAAAATCACATTATATGAAATATATTCTATTTGTACATGATCTTATAACTATTTCAAGTTTGTTTGTATCAATTCATCACATTTTTTCAATATAAGATAGCGGGCTTTTGGTTGAACGCATGGAAGAGAAAACAGTCTAACATAAAATAAAATTTAAATTGGAACTCCAATGGACTTAATAAAATGATAAAGAAGTTTCATGACAGGAAGATCACGACAAGCAAGAATGTCGCGAATTGGGACATTGGATAGTCTACCTATAGACTTATAGAGTACGCAAGGAATTTATTAGTTGAGATCTGACATCACGATACTCCACGCATATCCAAACGACATGATCAATATTGCGACAACCGTCGCCACAAGCTCAATGATTAGTCTCGGAAAGTCCAATTCGAAGGAGATGTGCATCTAACGTGTAGTGATTGGACGTGAATCTGGACATCACACGAATGAAGTCCCTACTCACATCCCCTGAACCATGCCTTTGTCGATATTTTAGGAATAATTGAATGCATCCACCGACCCAGATCATCTTTATCCCAAAAAGCTTGCCAGCTGGCAAGTGTTCTTTGGCGGAACGCGCTATAGAATTCGTTGAAAGCAATCGGTATCTCATAAATTTCACCCTCAATAGCACCACGTTTGGCTAAGATATCGGCTCTTTCATTGCCTGGAATGGAGCAATGAGCCGGGACCCAAACTATTGTGATTTGATAATCAGAGATGTCTATCTCCTCTGTGTGACGAAGAGCAAGCAAAATTTCTCCCCTCGCACTGACAACTTCAACGAGAGCTCTTCTCTTTCACATTTATACACCACTGTTGTGTAAGTGTGCACGCATCATGAGTGCGTTTGTTTATTTCCTTTTACCTCTTCCACTGAATCGCACCGAAGTGCTAGAGCATTAGCTAATAAATTCTCTGAGGTGGATGCAGATACTTTCACAGAGGTGTACACGCCGGTGAGCACTCTGCTGTATGGTTTTCGTAGATGAAGCGTGGACACGCAAAATCAGCAAAATAAAACAATTTATCGTAAAATTTTCGGTTTTCCTTGCAAATTTTTCATAGCAAGGCCAGATCTACTCTCTATTAATTGAAGTTCACAGAAGTGTTCGCTCACAATCACGCGCCAGTGGTCACTTGGGTGTATTTAGACGAGAGCGCGTGTGAGCGATTCATGCGAAGAGAATGTGTTTCACTCGCGCCAGCTGCTTTAACCACAAGCACACACTCAAATGCTGTCTATTCGACACTGAGAAGAAGTGCGCTTTCCTCTTTGTGCGGTGCTTCGTTTTTTTCATCCTCGGTGTGGCAGAAATCTGACTCTAGCGTTTATCACTCTGGTGAAATGCCATCTCTGTTGATAATTATGATTCAATATGACGTTCAGACACTGTTTTATTTTGCCTAAGAAAAACTGTTCATTTTTGCCAGCAGCATTTGAGCGAATGGCTTCAATTGCACTCAGACTATCTGTGAAGAGAAAATAATGGTTTGGAGATAATGTGACGATTACACTCAAACTATAATGAACTGCTGCTAACTTTGCTATATAAACAGATGCAGGTTCTTGAAGCCTAAATGAAGCCGAAACATTATTGATGAAAATACCAAACCCAGTAGCCTCTTCAATTCGTGATCCGTCCGTGTGAAATATTATCTCAGAGTCAATATGCCTGAACTTATTTGTAAATATTTTTGGGATTTCCATCGAGCGTAGGTGTTCCGGGATTCTACGCACTTCGCGCTGCATGGATGTGTCGAAAAATAAAGTTCAGTCAGGGACATTTAGGAGGGTGTCACGGATAGAAATATATCTTGAAGCGTTGATTTCCTGTGACATATGATTAAAATATACTGTCACGAATCTTGTTTGAGATTGAAGCTCGACTCGGAGTTTTTAATAACCAGGAGATTCAGTACCTGACATTTTATCAGCAGTCGCGATGAAAGCTCCCAAAAACGATCTTTTAAAAGAAGAACTCCCGCCAGATCTTCAAGGCTCATTATATGTGCCGAATGCATGCAGCCTAAAGCACTTCGCAAATAACGATACTGAATTCGCTCCAGTTTGATGATATGAGAGTTTGCAGCGGAACGAAATCAAATGCATCCATATTTCATCACTGAAAGTATCGTTGTCTGATACAATTTTATTAGATCTTTCGGATGAGCACCCCACCAAGATTCTGTTATTGTTCGAAGAAAATTTACTCTTTGTTGGCATTTTGTTATCAGAAACCTAATGTGTCCTCCCCACGTGCATTTGGAATCAAACCACACCCCGAGGTATTTGAAAGTCAAAACCTGTTGGATAATTCTTCCCATCATATGAAGTTGATGCTGCGCGGGATCATGCTTTCTTGAAAAGACGACCAGCTCAGTTTTCTCCGCAGAGAATTCGATACCCAGATGAACAGCCCAATCGGACAAGTTATCTAAGGTATCTCGCAATGGTTTTTGCAGATCAATAGCTTTGGATCCAGTATCTGAAACCACGCCATCATCTGCCAATTGTCTTAGTGTACGTCCGGTAACTAGACAGCTATCAATGTCATTCACGTAAAAATTATAAAGGAGCGGACTGAGGCATGACCCTTGTGGGAGACCTATGTAGCTAATTCTGAATGTTGCCAAATCGCGTGTTTAGAGTGTTTCAGAGCATTTCAGAGGGCTATTTTCATGTTTCAAATCTCATTTTTTCAGAAACGGTGACGAATATCCGAAAACCCAACTGACAATCTCTTAGAAAATTAGTTTAGATTATTCTGTGAAAATGTCTTTAGCGGTCGGGAAAGTCTTTTTTCTGAAGGAAGAATTGCATAGTTGAAAACGGCAACAACTTTCAACTTGTTCATTGAATATCTCGCCTTCGAAAGCATGGATAAAAAATCTATCCTGACAATGCTAGATAATTTAATTTAGATGCGATTAGTGTATAAAAACATATGTGTTGTCGCGATAAAAATGAAGTGAAAGTTATTTTTGTGAGTCGATTTCTATGGCGGCGCCATTTTAGTTCCCTGGTAATGGAACGAAACATGAGAGAGAAATAAAATCGGCTCAAAAAGGTAGCTTTCTTGGATGATATGAGATGTAGTCAAGCTTGTAACCGAAAATATCAAAATTTTCTTGGCCACCTGGCCACATCGAGAGTCATTTGGCACATTTGCGAGAGAGCATGGAGAGAAATGTAATACGCACAGCGAGCCACGTGGTTTTACGTGAAGTACTGGCCTCAGCCCTTAATGTCTAAAAATACAGATGCCATTTGTTGTTTTTGAGCGAAGGCAATTTGGATGTAAGACGAAAGTAATGCAAGGCAATCATTTGTCCCTTTATTTATACGGAAGCCAAACTGAGTATCTGAAAACAAACCGTTCGTCTCGACCCAAGTGTCGAGACGTCGAAAAATAATTTTTTCGAACAATTTTCTGATGCAGGACAACATTGCAATGGGTCTATATGTGTTGTGATTGGAAGCTGGTTTCCCCGGCTTTTAAATGGCGATAACTTTCACTTGCCTCCAGTCAGATGGAACAATGTTTTGCTCAATAAACTTGTTGAACAATTCCAACAAACGTCTTCAGATTCTTCACCAAGTTGAATTTAATTCTGTCCAACCCAGGAGCGTTATTGTTCCATCCCATCACTGAAAAGTGGCTATCAATGGAACCATTATTTTTTTTTTGATTATAGAGGTTTTAACCTTAAGGTCATTCACCTCTTCGGGCCAGAAAAATCTTCTGACCCTATGTGCGGGGTTGGGAATCGAAGACTCCCAAATAATGCTGCGCGTAGGAACAGAATCTGGACAAACTTTCCTCGCAAAATCAAATAACCATACCTGAGAGTATTCCTCACTCTCATTTTCTACGTTACGATTCCTCATTCGTCTGGCCGTATTCCAAAGAGTGCTCATTGAGGTTTCTCTTGACAAACCTTCGACAAAATGTCTCCAATTGCTACATTTCTTGCCCCGAAATATGCTCTTGTAGTTGGTTTCTACAATCAAGAATTTTTCAAAATTCTGAGGAGTTCCTCCTCGTTTTTAAAACGTCTTGAAAGCATTTTGTTTCGCGTGTTCAGCATCTGAGCACTCTTTGTTCCACCAAGCGTTTGGAGGCCTTCTGTTAAACGATGGACCAAGAAAGCGTTTGGTTTGGGCTTGTTCTGCGACCTCCATAATCGAATAAATGCTGCGAAAATCCATTCTACAATTTCCGAAAACTTCAGTAATCCTGATGGTGGCTGTGAAACGGAGCCCACTGGATTATCGTCTTTTCTTGTGCTAGTTCCTGGATTGGTTTGTGAATTTGACAAACCAGGAAGCACAGTTTTTGGTTTCAAATTTTGCTTTTTAGATTTAACACCGGGATTCTTTTTTGAAGGTGTAATTTTGGGTGTCCGTTTTCGGTTTCCAAAGGTGGGACATCAATGATCGTTTTAAGCATTTCTGCACATATGCTTAGATCGTGCTTTTAAAGATAGCTTCATTTTGTCTTTACGCAACATAAATGCAGTGCATATTGAAAGATCATGAGGACTCCTCACAATAAACACATTTTTCAATATCTTTATCGCAAAGATTATCTTTATGAAGCCCTTGACATTTTATACATTTAAATTTTTTACCACAATAAGTAGCTGTATGTCCGATTTTTTTACAGTTCGTGCAATTCATAACATTCGGTACGAAAAGCTGAACAGGAAGACGAATTTCATCGATATGGACATGGCTAGTCAACGCAGATCCGGCAAATGTTACTCGAAATGAATCTAAAGGACGATAAGACTTAACAATAGATGCTGAGTACTATTGCCTTCACTCGAGTATCTTAACTCCCTCAAGCATGGAGTTTTTGAAACGACCAACTCCATTTTTATGTAAATCATCGGCTGTCAGACTTACTTCAGTGACAACACCGTCAATTTCCACTTCCTTTGATGGAATGTGAACTTTATATTCAATAGCAATTAATTTACAGGTTTTAATATCGTTTATCTGTTTCAAGTCGTTAACAACAACTCGAATTCTATCTCTCTTAACTTTAGAGATTTTGAACTTTTGAAAAATGTGATGTCAATTCCTTTGTAATTTGCATCAAACTTAATACCCTTTCTTTTTTTCTAAAATAGACTATGCATGGCCCAGTGGTACCTTCTGGATAATGTTTAGCCCTAGGAGTACTTAAGATTTTACTAGTATCCGGAATCGGATTCGGATGATCTTCCATGAGATCATCCATTACATCAACTGTTTTTTTTCGTAAATTAATAATATCAAAATGAAAACTTATGTATTGAAAAATTTCAGTTATAAGAGAAATAAAAAAAATTAAATTAAATCTATCTTGTTGCCTTTGTCTCTATTCCTCTATCGTAAATAACTCCGTGAAGCTCATCCAGCGATTTCCAATTGGCAGTCTTTTGGTATCGTTTTCTGCTATCTCAAGCGCTCTGCGATATGTGTCGTCTTATTCGATCCTACGCAGCGTACAAATTCTGGTACCTGGTAGATCAGCACTGGGTTGCTTTAGCGCCTCTGTGCCTTTCAACCCCTTCGCCATCGGACTTTTATATGGCTTTCGTTGCCAGCTTTCCAGTCGGGAAACGCCCCGAATATTGCCTTGGCTATTAGCACCAGCAGTTTTAACTACCAGCAGCCGTTAACTCACGAGCAGTATAATCGAAACACAACCTCTTCGTTTGAATGGTTTTTACTGAATCATCATCTACTCTTGAACATTTACATTTTAATTTGTTGGATCCTTTAATTTTTGGCTTGAGCATGAGCGAGCACCACTGGTTGCTACTCCGTTACTGATCGGGATTAGTTGTAATTGTACAGGGAATTTCTAGATTATCCGACCTGGAACTGGCAAATCATCCTTCAATGTACATCTTATTTTTAGTTTTAGGCGACTATAATCTACCGTTATTATGCTGGAATCTGGATGAGGATATAGGGAGTCTACTGCCAAACAATGCGTCATCAGAGCATGAACTTCTATTAGTTGAAACGATGATTTCCTCTGATTTACAACAAATAAACTTCTTGACGATCCAATATGGAAATCTACTCGATTTAGCATTCGTTAGCTATGCCAATGATTGCGAAATATTCGCACCACCCTCGCCTCTGATGTAGCTCGATCACCATCACTACCCTTTCGATTTAAAATTTGAAGTTTCACACTCGTTGCCTTCGAATGACGATACGGACATGTTCTTCGATTTCAATCAATGCAATTCCGGTTCGGACAGTAAATGGCAAACGACCTTTGCCTTTACTTTCTGACATATCAGAGACTCGGATAACTCGTATCGCTAAGATGCCTAAGTTCGACTCCTCTGGTAGAAGGTAAAAGTTTAGATACGAGAAGCCTTCTGCTTACTTAAATGACCCTTGTCACGTCTCACTTTTCCGCACTTTATTCTTCACATCCTTGCTCTTCCTTGAGTACTATGGCTCTATGATTTCATATTCTTTCTCCTCTTATAATCTCTAGTTAGTTTGATATCGTTAGAAAAATTGAAAAAAATTATCAAGAATTAAATGATCAAATTTCACGTGTAAATTGGGTTGAAATACTCACGCAAGACAATTTGGATGAAGCAACAGAAAAGTTTTATTGTGATTTATATTCGATTTTTCAACATTTCGTTCCTCGAAGAAGGCGCAAGCGAAATTTTGACAACAGACGACCTTGGTGGAATGAAGAACTGCGCAATCTGCGGAATCGCCTTAGGAAGGGACGCAAACGACTTTTTCGGACAAAAAATGCAGACGATAAATTACTCGTACGGAGTTTGGAACTTCAATTTGAATCATTGAACGCATGGTGTTTTTGGTTGTACGTTTCTCGGATGGAGACCTATCTGAAGGACGACCGAAGCAATTTTGGTCTTATTTGCGGACTAAAACGTCCTCCCGTGGAATTCCAGTTAATGTCCACTATCGTGACCAATCTTCATCGACAGTTTCAGGTTCTGCTAACCTATTCTCGTCATTCTTTCAAAGTGTGCTAAGTAATAACTCACCGCCTTTGTCAGAATCGTACCTGAGTAGTCTACCGATGTATTTATTGAACTTACCTGCTACGGCTTTCACTGAACGCGAAGTACACAATAATCTACGACAAGTCGATGGATCCAAAGGGCCAGGATCGGACGGGCTACCACCAAACAGGTAAGCCGTGTGGCATCCGGCGGAATTATTTTCTACCAAGAATTGATCCACTGGTTTCCTGTTCCATGTTGTAAAAGGCCACAAAAATAGGAACTCCTAAGTCAAGGTGTATTTCCGTGCCGATGACTGAATGGCTGCAGGAGGTTAAACAATGCAGTCGTGAACGGAATATCTTGGGGTTTTCCCTTACTGTGTTAAGCGAAGCTCTGGCACAGTGGACGACTTCTTTCTTCGCAACTCGTGGGATTTAAATGATTAAAAAATTTAAAAAAATCCTTACATGGTTCGCTATAGGCGATTATAAGCCAATATATTTGGTTTCTTGTAGTTGTTGTACGGTTAGTGCTGGAGGTGGAGTGTTCGTTACTCTAATTGATAATGGTTAGAGTAGCACAAATCAATCTTCAGCATAAACGTGCAGCAACTATGAATCTATCCAGACTTCTGCAAGAAGGTAAAGCTTCTATAGCTTTGGTTCAAGAACCATATTTCCAAAAGGGAAACTTCTACGTTGGAAAATTGTAAACCCAGTCTTTGTTGCCTTCAACAAGACCGGTATGACTAATCCACGTGAAATACCTTGAGCATGCATACTTGCAAATAGTGCTCTCGATGTTTCTCTCATATCGGAGCTCACATCTCGAGCCTGGAACCACCGACGCAGACATGGGTCGGAAGCATTCGTGTCGGTTCGAAGGGCTTACAAAATGCTCTTCGATCGTCTGAGCGAAGTGGTTGGAAAAGCCTTTGCACAAATGTCTCTAGTCTCAACGAGGCTATCAGATTAAATAAGTTACTTTCGAAGTCTAATGATTTTAATGTCAGTTTCTTAAGAACTTCAGATGGTGAGCACTTGTCTGATGAAGGTGATGTACTTCACTATCTTTTCAACACTCACTTTCCAGAATGTATGGAGCCATCATCGACAGCTCTTCCCGAGACTTTTTCAGGTAGTTACGATTCTTGGGCCCTTGCTCGAAGCGTTGTGACGATTGAAACGGTCAAATGGGCAGTTGAGAGTTTTGCTCCGTACAAGTCTCCTGGAAAGGATGGAGTTTTCCCAGTATTACCGCAGAAAGGGTATGAACATTTCAAACATGTTTTGAAGAAAATACTTACTTTTAGTCTTGCGACAGGATATATTCCAAGAGCTTGGCAGGAAATAATTGTCAAATTTATTCCCAAAGGCGGTCGCGACACTTATGAGGAAGCGAAGAGTTTCAGGGCTATCAGTTTCAGGGCTATCAGCTCATTTCTTCTTAAAACAGTGGAACGCATAGTCGATCACTATATCAGGAATGTTAGTCTGGGCGTGCTTCCGCTACATGGAATGCAACATGCTTACCATCGTGGGAAGTCCACTACAACCCTGTTACATGATGTTGTGTACAACATTGAAAACGCTTTCCCACAAAAGCAATCTTGCTTGGGAGTTTTTCCTAGATATTGAAGGTGCCTTTGATAACGTGTCTTTCAATTCAATTCTGGAAGCAGCCCGTGGTCATGGCATACCTTCAAGTATCACAAAATGGATACACCCAATGCTTAGCAATCGACTTCTTTGTTCATCGCTTCGGCTAGCAGAGATTAGAAAGCTGAGTGTCTGTGGGTGTCCTCAAGGTGGTGTACTATCCCCACTTTTATGGAACCTAGTCGCTGATGGTTTGTTAACGAAACTTAATAACCTTGGATTTCCGACTTATGGTTTTGCCGACGATTACCATATATTGCTGACCGGTATAAGCATTAACACTCTCTTTGATTTAATGCACCAAGCTCTGCGATCTATTGAGCAATGATGTTGTCAGGTTGGATTATCTGAAAATCCGGGAAAAACATCAATGGTGCTTTTCACTCATTGTAGGATAATCACAGGAGCTCGTCCGTTACAGTTCTTCGGTTCAGAGGTTACTGTGGTTGATCAAGTTAAATACGTTGGAGTTATTCTTGATTCAAAACTGAATTGGTCTGCTCACATTGATTTCAGGATTAAAAGAGCTTGCATGGCTTTCGGCCAATGCAGACGAGCTTTTGGAAAATCATGGGTTTTTTTACGTTTCGCATTCAGCTCATCAGTGCATTAGCAGATTATGTTGACTGCTAATGCCACCTCGCGGATCAACATAATCCGCTAAGCAGACGTAAAGTCATTGCTATTTACAATGCACTTATTTACACCGAAGTGCTATGTCTATCCTGACGTCCCAGGCGAAAACGAATTTACGACTTTATGGCCGCAAACATATTTTAGTCATTTTGGTTTTGGTACCTAGTGGGTATCGATTTGTGCAGAAGTGCACATGACTGTTTTGATTATTTTATGTTTCGCATTCAGCTCATCAGTGCATTAGCAGATTATGTTGACTGCTAATGCCACCTCGCGGATCCGCTAAGCATTATTAGCGCTAAGGATTATGTTGATCCGCGAGGTGGCATTAGCAGTCAACATAATCTGCTAATGCACTGATGAGCTGAATGCGAAACGTAAAATAATCAAAACAGTCATGTGCACTTCTGCACAAATCGGTACCCACGAGGTACCAAAACCAAAATGACTAAATCATGGGGACTCAAACCCAAATACATTCATTGGATCTACACAACTATTGTTAGACCAATTTTAGCATATGGTTGTCTTGTATGGTAGCAGAAAGGAGAAGTCGCGACAGTTCAGTCAAAGCTAAATGGCGATGACAGGTGCATTCACGACAAATCCTACTGCTGCTCTAGAGGCGCTACTGTGCATTAAACCACTACATGTGTTCTTAAAACAAGAAGCATTATCTTGTGCATACCGTCTTAAGGTTAGAGGGCTTTGGAACAGTAACCCTTTAGATTATGCTACTAGCCACACTCGTTTGTGGTATCATATGGTTACGTGGGATGAGTATTTACTCGCTCCTAGAGACCTAACTCTCACATGCAGTTTTCCTTTCAAAACATTCAATGTGAGCTATCCTCTTCGTGAGGAATGGGTTGTCTGGTTGTTTGGAACGACAACTTGATGAACACATAGTTTGTTATACGGACGGTTCTCTGTTTAATGGTCGTGCTGGTGCTGGTGTCTACTGTCGTGAAATGAGACTAGAGCAGTCTCATTCACTTGGTAGATACTGTACTGTGTTCCAAGCTGAAATATACGCGATTCTGTGTGGAATACAATCGGCACTTCAGCAGAGAATCTGTGGTAAACGAATTTATTTTTGTTCCGACAGTCAGGCAGCTTTAAAAGCACTCATTTCGAATGATTCACGGTCGAATCTAGTGATCGCATGTCGAACTCAAATTGAAGACCTCAGCATTTCAAATGCTGTCTACTTCTTATGGGTACCCGGCCCTTCTGGTATTACTGGAAATGAATGGGCTAATGAGTTGGCTAGAGCTGGTGCAACGAATGATTTCGTTGGTCCTGAACCAGCTTTGCCACTTTCAACTAGTTGGATAAAACACAACATTCGTTCTTGGGCTGCATCCAAACATGCCAGCTACTGGCGCAGCTTGCAAACTTGCGCTCAGACAAAAGCATTTCTACCAGATTTAAATCTGAAAATGTCAAAGTATCTACTGCATTTTTTCAAGCATCATTGCAGTATTCTGGTCAGAGTTCTGACTGGACATTGCAAACTCAATTATCACATGGCTACTATTCAACGTGCTGAGTATTATTCGTGTGATTTGTGTGAATGCGATTACGGTACTTCATATCATCTGATATGTAACTGTCCCGCATTGACGCAGCTACGTATCCGGGTTTTTGGTTCTCCATACATGATTGAGTCTGTGTATGCGGAGATAAAATTAAAGGATATTCTTTCTGTATTCCCCTTTAATAGACTTTAGCAGATTGTTCAGCATCCCTTAGGGGTGCAGAATTTACTTCTGCTTTTTTGTGTTTTTGTGTCGTCAATTTTCCCCATCCTCCTAGTCCAAACCTTACCATTTCCCTTCAATCCTTCCCTCTTATATATCGGGAAAATGATGCTAAAAACAAATTGATGTCAAGGCACAAATCTCCAAATATCAAGGGGAACGTGCCATTTGAGACAATTCGTTCTGATTCCTGATACCTGCTACGGTTTTCACTGAACGCGAAGTACACAATAATCTACAACAAGTCGATGGACCCAAAGGGCCAGGATCGGAAGGACTACCGCCGTCTTTCATGATGGAGTGTTCTTCTGCTTTGGCTTACCTGTATCTCTGCTTTTCAACCGCTCTTTTGCTGAACAATATTTCCCAGCGAAGTGGAAAAAAAGCTTTGATAGTTCCAGTTCACAAAACCGGCAACGTACACGACGTCACAAACTACAGAGGCATCTCAATTCTGAGCTGAGTATTCGAGCGCATGCTGTTAGATCTTATTTACCCCTCAGTAAAACATATCATATCCACTGATCAGCACGGGAAGCGACCGAAAGCGGTCTACTACTACAAACCTAATGAGTTACGTTTCTATATTGATCGACAAACTTGAAAAACAGCAACAAGTCGACGCGGTTTACTTGATTCTTCAAAAGCTTTCGATCGTGTTCCTCATCAGCTCGCAGTGGAAAAATTGAGACGAAACGGATTCCCTGATTGGATAACTAATTGGTTTATGTCGTATCTCACTGATCGAAGTGCTACCGTACAAGTCGGAACTGTACTCTCTGAATCCTTCAATGTTACATCAGGTGTTCCACAAGGGAGTCATCTCGGCCCACTCCTCTTCGTTCTATTCGTTAACGATCTTTGCAGTTTATTGTTGTCATTTAAAGTAATGTATTCTGATGATCTCAAACTCTATCGCATCATCACAAGTCTTTTAGATTGTTGTGCTTCACAAATGGACATTGAGAGGGTTTTTGACTGGTGTGTTAGAAACGGCATGACAGTGAACATCAAGAAATGTAATTCAATAACTTTCTCACGAGCACATTCACCGATTTTATTCGATTACTCAATAATGGCGGCTACAATTAAGCGAGTTTCATCTGTTAAAGACTTAGGCATCATTCTCGATCGCAAGCTCCACTTCATCGAACAGTTTGCCTTTGAATCGCTTTGCTCTCATGATCCTACCGACTCTGCAAAATAGACGACAAAAGATCTTCGTTTTTTATCTAATGACTGATCTACAAAGGATCTTCGTTTTTTATCTAATGACTGATAACATCGATTGCCCCATGCTACTCGAGAGAATTCACTTCAACGTTCCAGGAAGATCATTGCGAAGAACGGATTTTCTTAGACGCTTATTTCATCGCACACATTTATTAATATTAGCAAGGACATGTTTAAATCAAAAATATTATTAAGTTAACATTAGTGTTTAGTTATATAGCCAAAGTATGTGCGAAAGGTTAACTCTAATCGAATACAATAAAGAAACTATTATGATAACCCCAGAATTCGTTGATCAATACCGGCGCCGGCTAGGCTCGAATGTAGATCGTCTAAGGAATGTGAAGGGATGTTAGTCCAATACTTGTTGTTACTAGAGTTCGTATATACTACTGCGCACTCTACAAGTGTGACGGGAGAACGATATTTGTTAGTATAAAATTCAGTAATGGCGGATTTCGTTTTTGAACCTACACCCGGGCGACTCAGAATCCGATTAAACCCATAAAAAAGCAAAAATAAACAAACTCGCATGTATGCCGTGGTGCGACCCGAGAAAATTTTCAGAGCGAAACTATGCGATTGGAGTCCGCTCTAGAGCGATGTTCGTGGAAACTGACCGAAAATTTGAAATACTATTGCGTAACGAATAAAAACTCTTTTAGAAAGGTTATGCAATCACTGTGAGAACCGACTTTTCAATGTCGTATACCATTCGACTTAGCTCGACGAACTGAACAAATGTGTGTGTGTGTGTGTGCGTGTGTGTGTGTGTATGCGTGTGTGTATGTGAAACAAACCGACGAAAGGCCTTTTGGTCCTACCAAAAATTATATTATATTTTCGATTTCAAGAAAAATTTAAACCGTCGTTTAGAGTACGATGGCAAAATCGTATAAACACTTCAAAATTTGAATAAAAACTAGTAGAGTTTGTACGTCATATTAGTTAGTGGCCGTACGAACCAAATTGGATTAAAACGGCTCTCGGGTTCCGGTGCTGGAAGTACATATAATAGTGAATCCACCTACGCGAGCAAAGCACTGCTTCATTCTTTATGTTATACTAGTTAATGCACAAACACAAACAATGCACATTTTTTCATATATATATATATATATATATATATATATATATATATATATATATATATATATATATATATATATATATATATATATATATATATATATATATATATATATATATATATATATATATATATATATATATATATATAAAGGGTGATTTTTTAAGAGCTTGAGAACTTTTTTAAACAATAAAACGCATAAAATTTGCAAAATCTCATCGGTTCTTTATTTTAAACGTTAGATTGGTACATGACATTTACTTTTTGAAGATAATTTCATTTAAATGTTGACCGCGGCTGCGTCTTAGGTGGTCCATTCGGAAAATCCGCTTTTTTATCGACAAATTTTGTTCAGCGATGAGGCTCATTTCTGGTTGAATGGCTACGTAAATAAGCAAAATTGCCGCATTTGGAGTGAAGAGCAACCAGAAGCCGTTCAAGAACTGCCCATGCATCCCGAAAAATGCACTGTTTGGTGTGGTTTGTACGCTGGTGGAATCATTGGACCGTATTTTTTCAAAGATGCTGTTGGACGCAACGTTACAGTGAATGGCGATCGCTATCGTTCGATGCTAACAAACTTTTTGTTGCCAAAAATGGAAGAACTGAACTTGGTTGACATGTGGTTTCAACAAGATGGCGCTACATGCCACACAGCTCGCGATTCTATGGCCATTTTGAGGGAAAACTTCGGAGAACAATTCATCTCAAGAAATGGACCGGTAAGTTGGCCACCAAGATCATGCGATTTGACGCCTTTAGACTATTTTTTGTGGGGCTACGTCAAGTCTAAAGTCTACAGAAATAAGCCAGTAACTATTCCAGCTTTGGAAGACAACATTTCCGAAAAAATTCGGGCTATTCCGGCCGAAATGCTCGAAAAAGTTGCCCAAAATTGGACTTTCCGAATGGACCACCTAAGACGCAGCCGCGGTCAACATTTAAATGAAATTATCTTCAAAAAGTAAATGTCATGCACCAATCTAACGTTTAAAATAAAGAACCGATGAGATTTTGCAAATTTTATGCGTTTTATTGTTTAAAAAAGTTCTCAAGCTCTTAAAAAATCACCCTTTATATATATATATATATATATATATATATATATATATATATATATATATATATATATATGAAAAAAAATTAAAACAGGTTTCCTGAATGGAACTGCCTGCTACAAAATTAACGTGCGAATAGGATTTAGACAAAATAACTTATTCATTGTAGTGTATGCTTATCATTATGTATTCAATAAATTATATAAAATCACTTTAAATCACCAAACAAAGGTAAAAAAAATTATTAGAAGCTAACCGGAAATTGATAAGTTGAATGAAGAGATAATTTAGTAAAATAGAGTAATCAGATGTGAAACGTTGGAAAACTCTGATAACTGAAGGAAAAAAGAAACTTCTGCAATTGTCACCTTTTTAGCTCGTCTCGCCAAAGAACACTTGCCAGCTGGCAAGCTTCTTGGGATAAAGATGATCTGGGTCGGTGGATGCACTCAATTATTCCTAAAATATCGACAAAGGCATGGTTCAGGGGATTGGATGTGAGTAGAGATTTCATTCGTGTGATGTCCAGACTCATGTCCAATCACTCCACGTTAGATGCACATCTCCTTCGAATTGGACTTTCCGAGACTAATCATTGTGCTTGTGGCGAAGGTTACCGCGATATTGACCATGTTGTTTGGACATGCGTGGAGTATCGTGATGTCAGATCTCAACTAATAAATTCCTTGCGTACCCAAGGTAGACTATCCAATGTCCCAGTTCGCGACATTCTTGCTTGTCGTGACGTTCCTTACATGAAACTTCTTTATTATTTCATTAAGTCCATTGGAGTTCCAATTTAAATTTTATTTTATGTTAGATTGTTTTCTCTTCCATGAGTTCAACCAATAGCCAGCTATCTTAATTAAATAAAAGTGATGAACTGATACAAACAAACCTGAAATAGTTATAAGATCATGTACAAAATAAATGTATTTCATTTAATGTAATTTATAATAGCAACTCGCTTGATAAAAACAGTGTTTAGATTAACTAATGAATACCAACATACTAATAGGATATTCGAAATGTATTAGGTTTAAAGTACTATGTATTGTAGATGCCACGGCGAAGAAAAACTTATGTATATTGCCTATGAAATAAACGTATTTATGAAAAAAAAAAAATTGTCACCTTTTAACCTAGTGAATTTTTTTCCGCTGGATTCTGTAACGTGAGTAGTGAATTACCCCTATATTTTACTACACATTCATTTACTGTAACACACATACATGTATCATATCTTAGAGAATAAAGCCAGTTGATTAATGATGCCCAAAGGAGACACACACATTCTCTTACATGGTGTCAGAAGTGCTATCAAATCGTCGTCTAGTATAACGTAGTGATTGCAGACGGACAGCACAGAAACGATGCATAGTCCAAGTGCAAAATTGAAAGTTATGTCGGCCCAGGCTGCACCGATTAAGCCTCCGAAACCTTTGATTATAGAAGAAAACATGGCTGCCAAATGGAAACAGTGGTGGCGACAGTTTCACTGGTACGCGATAGCAACGGAACTTCTCAACAAGCCCACACAAATACAAGCTGCAACTTTCCTCAGTTGTATTGGTGAAGATTGCCTTCGCGTGTTTGAAACATTCGGTCTCTCTGAAGAGCAAGAGAGTGACATGAAAGTGCTGAAGGAGAAATTTGACGCATACTTTATACCGAAGTCTTGTTTTACTTATGAGAGATATGTATTCGGAAAAATAGTACAACATACCGATGAGCCGTTCGATACGTTTCTAACTCGTGTGCGTGAGCAAGCGAAAAAGTGTGCATACAGTGTAATGCATGATTCGATGATAAAGGATCGAATAATTTCGGGAATAGTTCATGCAAAATTAATTCCACAGTTACTTAACGACGACATAGGTCTCCAAAAAACGGTGGATATTTGCAGAAGTTACGAACAATCTGTGAAACAAACTCAAGTGATGCTGGAAAAGTCTCTCGAAGTTGATGTGGTGGCGAAACGAAATAGTAAAATACGAGATGACCCAAAAGACGAAAAGTTTTCGTGCAATCGCTGCGGACGAGAGCATAAACGGAAAGCATGCCCTGCATTCAACAGAACATGCCTGAAATGCAACCGGAAAGGGCACTTTGCAGATAGGTGTTTCAGCACAAATAGTGCCGGAAATAGTCGACAGGTTAAAGCAGTCGAGTGTGAAGACGACGAGCTTTCCGTTGAAGATCTGTTTATTGGAACGGTGAATGATGATGATGCAGATTTCAATGACGTGTGGTATGAACCTGTGCTGATGAAAAATAGACGAGTGTTTTTGAAATTGGACAGTGGTGCTGCATGTAACGTGCTTCCGTACAATATTTTTTGTACTCTGAATGAAAAGTTAAGGCCATCAAATACAAAGAGACTAGTATCGTACAGCAATCACAAAATTGACGTCAAAGGTGAAAGTGTCATATCGTTTATTGTTCGGGGCAGAGAAGAAAGTGCAGTGTTCAAAATAGTCGATGGTGACGTCATGCCGATCATGGGTCGAAAAACCAGTGTTCGTTTAAAGCTGATTTCTCGAGTGGATGAAGTGAGTTTCGAAGAGTCATTATTCACCGGCCTCGGTTGTGTTAAGGATTTCGTTTATGACATAGATCTAGTTGAGAATCCAGTATTCAGAAGTGATCCTCCAAGGCGAATCCCTCACTCGCTTAGAAAAGATGTAAAAGCTGAACTAGACTCCATGCAAAATTTAGGCGTCATCGAACCCATCAGCGAGCCGACACCAGTGCTCAATGCCCTGGTACTCGTACGACAAAAAGATAAGCTTCGCCTTTGCATTGATCCCTCCCAAGTCAACAAAAATCTACTCCGTCGCACCCACCCTCTCTCGACGATAGAAGAAATTTCGGCTCGTGTATGTGGCTCTCAGAGATTTACAATATTGGATATGAAGAAAGGCTTTTGGCAAATACCGGTTTCAGAACGCACATCTAAATATCTGGCTTTCGGAACTCCTTGGGGAAGGTACACGTGTAAAAGACTTCCCTTTGGATTAGCTTCAGCCCCGGAAGTGTTTCAAAAGTTAATAAACACTTTGCTAGATGGAATAAAAGGAGTAGAAAGCTCTATGGATGACGTTTTAATACATGCGAAAACAGAAAAAGAACTCAACAATATCACAACGGTAGTTCTCGATAAAATTAGAGCGGCTGGCATAAAACTTAACAAAGACAAGTGTATACTCAACCAAGATATGGTTAAGTTTCTCGGTCACTTGGTTTCAAAAGAAGGCTTGAGAGCTGATCCAGAAAAACTGGAAACAATCCAACGGCTAAAACGTCCTAAAACTAAGCTCGAGCTTCAACGTGTGCTCGGTACCGTCACTTACCTGGGGAAGTTCATAAAAAACTTGTCTTCTATCACTGAGCCCTTAAGACGGTTAATCGTAAAGGACAACGAATGGATTTGGGATAACGAGCAAAAACAGGCATTTGAAGAAATAAAGAAGTTAATGCAGTCACCTCCAGTTCTTGCCTTCTACGATGTGAACGCTGAAGTCACACTATCGGTTGATGCAAGTTCCAAAGCATTCGGGGCGGTCTTGCTTCAAGGGGGAAGGCCGGTAGCCTATGCTTCTAAGTCACTAACTAAGTCGCAAGCAAATTATCCCCAAATTGAAAAAGAGGCTTCTGCTATTCGATATGCATGCAACAAATTTCATGAATATATATACGGAAAAAAATTGACGATCGAAACCGACCACAAACCGTTAGAGTCGATTTATAAAAAAACGTTGGACAGAGCTCCTCCTCGACTAAAACGAATTCTTTTGGATATAACGCAATATGGTCCTACCATCACATATAAAAAAGGATCAGACATACCGTTACCCGATATACTGAGCAGAGACGTTGAAAACACACAAAGTAATGAGGATTCTGATGAGCTCGAAGTACATATTGTTCTACAGATGTCTAAAGCTTCGAAATTAGAGCTAGAAACCGAAACCGCAAACGACACAGATATGCAACAACTGATATCAGTCATCATGGCAGGATGGCCCACAGAGAAAGAATTGCTTCCAGCAAACCTAAAAAAGTACTGGCCTTTTCGGGATGAACTAGCTGTGTACGAAAGTCTCGTATTTAAATCTCATCAAGTTCTCGTTCCATGCAAACTAAGAAGTAAAATGTTACAAAAAATTCATATCGGGCACACTGGAATACAAGGTTGCATACGTCGGGCCAGACAAATGCTGTTTTGGCTAGGAATAAGTTCAGATATAACACGAATGGTGGAAAAGTGTTCTATTTGCGAGATGTATCAGCGAGCAAATCAAACGCATACAATCATAAACAATGAAGTTCCAACGTTGCCGTTTGAATTGGTGGGTTCAGACATTTTCTACTTTGAAGGAGATGAGTACTTGATGATAGCAGATAGTTACTTGGGATACTTTGACTTTGCCATATTGAAAGAATCAACGACTAAAGAAGTAGTGAAACAATTAAAACATTGGTTCTCAGTGCACGGTATTCCAAGGGTATTGTACACGGACAACGGACCACAATTTGCTTCGAGTGATTTCAAAAAATTTAGCCAAGCATGGTCATTTGATCACACTACTTCTAGCCCGCACTTTCCAAGAAGTAATGGGCTTTCAGAAAAATTTGTTCAAACATCGAAAAACTTATTGAAAAGATGTTCGCAGGATGGCTCCGATATCCAGATGGCATTATTGTTGTGCAGAAACACTCCTAGAGACGAACGATTGAAATCAGCTAATCAAAGATTGATGGGACGCATTTTAAGAACCACTTTGCCAACAGTTCAAAGTATACTACAGCCAAAACTGATCGAAGATGTACCAGAAATACTACGGGAGCAGAGAGCAAAGCAGAAATACTACGCTGACAGAGGGTGTAGAGTTGCGCCGGAGTTTACAACAGGACAATCTGTTGCAGTGCGGAATGCGAAGACTAAGCTATGGCAAAAAGGAGAAATAGTGAAGAAAGTGGATCAGCCGAGGTCGTATGTAGTGCAACAGACCAACGGACAGAGGATTCGAAGAAATGTTCGAGACATCAAGCAAAGTAGTTCCACTAAAAATGAACTCAACGAGCCTTTCATTGCATTTGATTACCCTGAGGCCACAGCCAAGGAAACGGAATTACCTCAGCAGCCAGAGTGCGAAGCAAGCAGTTCCACAAACACGATGCAACAAATTCCGTTACATACAAGAAGCGGTCGTGTTATTCGTGCTAGAAGATTTGACGATTTTGAATACTATTAGATTGATTTAAACTATAAAAAAGGGGAGATGTAACGTGAGTAGTGCATTACCCCTATATTTTACTACACATTCATTTACTGTAACACACATACATGTATCATATCTTAGAGAATAAAGCCAGTTGATTAATGATGCCCAAAGGAGACACACTCATTCTCTTACAGATTCCACACAGCGTCTAGGCTGGAACTGTCTGGAAAAAGATAATAGGACCCAAGCCTCTAGCTGGGCAAATAAACTCATTTCAGTTATTCCTTTTCCAGACTTTCAATTCCGGAAGTGCTAGTCCAAAGACTCCGGAAAAGAACTCACATCGAAGCATGAGTGTTAAAAAACTCAACGTCTCATATATTTATTTATTTATTTATTTATTATTCTCAAAACTAATCAAATTTGTGGAACTTTTTATTTGATTGCAAAACAAAATGTTAGCTTCCTAAAACTGATCATACACAAACCGAAAAAAACACATGGATTTACGTCTTACTAGATGCATTAATTGGGAGTGTCTCGAATTATTTTAATTTTTATGCGAGAAAGTGTGTCATTGTGTTCAAAACAGAATTATGCCACGGTTTGACGGGATAGAGGAGGTGTATTCGAAAATTGTGACGAGAAAGAGGAGGCTTTCTCAATCATTGACACTGTTATTTTGCATCAACGAGTATAGTTTTAGGCAATATATAATATAGAAAGAATGTTAGTGTCATGCTACGACAAAATGTATGTGTTCATCGCATTTGGTCAATTCAACAAACTTTAATAGTTATCTAACAAAAATCAAAAGTTTCACTATTATTCCAATTTTCTTAGCAATACTGTGAAAATCAAATCATGGATTTGCCTACATTATATCCTTCGTATCGTATCTCGCCTTGATTCGTAGAATTTTCCAAAATGCCAAATCTCTAGTGGCACAATAAACACATCTACTGAAATTTAATATTGGTGCGACAAATGAGGACTCTTTTATCGTGATGTTTAGATAAACTGACGGATTATGGCTAGCTGTATGCTTATCATTATGCAGAATAGAATAGTGTTGTTTGTTGGGTTTAATGGTAGGGGAAACTATTATAAAACGTCCTTGCTGGCTAAAATGCCCCCTTTCATTTTTCAAGCATTCAAGACTTTTCTAAACAAAAGTTTTACCACTAACACTATATTTTCGTAAGATCTTTCTGCTATGTACGTTAGACAGTTGTCGTTTGCTGGAAAACATGAACAAACTGAATATACCATTAGGCAGCTTGTCGATGTAAGATTTTGCGTCGACTATATAAGAATTTTATCAAAGACATCATATTAACAAGATATCTAGCTCTCATATTTCCCGAACAAATCATTGTCAACAACATTTTTTGCGAGCATGGCGCCCTCAAGCGAGTCCGCATCGAATCTTGTACACAGAAGTAGGGGAGTAGGGGAGAGAAATGTCAAACTAGTGCGCGCCAAAATAGCAGCATTGCGCACCCATACAATTGACATGATATGTTGAATGTGACACCGTGCGATGGCGTTGCTGAACTAAAGATTGATTTCGCTCCAAGCTGACAGGATCTGATTTTATCATTACACTCAGGTAAAAAATATATGGAATTTTATAATGATATCGTATGGTTTTTAGCCACATGAATATCGTATGCGAATCATAAGACCGCTTCATGAAGTCACGGAAATTGGAATTCCAATATAATGCCTTATGAAATTCATTGACAACCGTAACTATTCTCATATACTGTGGAATTTATAAGAAATAAAAACTATAATAGTGATGAATGAGATACATATTGTAGAGTCATAATTATTTTAATAGAGGTATATTTTTCATATTATTCTTTTGAAATAATGATTTTGATTTTTTTATGCATCGTCGGATTTTCCTTATGCTTCTCACTGCTCATTTTGCCTAAGTGTATAATTTCCAGTATTCATTTTGCTGAGTGTATGGAACGTCTAATAGTCGGTTGCTATTTGTAGTAACTAACTATTGGCAATGCTATTATGTCCCACCCTCGATTCAACAGTATGTTTCGATTTGAAATATTATTTTATAGATTGACAACGATTAAAAAAAATTAGCTTTGGGAGGATCGGAAACGCTGCCTTCAAATTGCAATTAGTTGGTAACGCAAATAATTTCTGATGCAAATAATATCTCTTTTTCTGCTTTTTTTCTATTGTGACATTTCAAGGGACATAATCAGGCTTGTATATATGGAGGGGTTTTAGGGGTTCAAATCCCACCCACTATTATTAGGGGTTCAAACGTTGCGATAAGTTAGTTTTAAGCACTAGCGGTAAGTTAGTTTTATTATAATCGTATTTGTTATAGGGGCTTTCGATAGCAATTCACTAGATTTTACTTTTTTTTCTTATTAATGCCGACGACAGCATTTTTAAGTAAGGCTGAATTGATGAAGGTGCGCATACTTGAGCTTTATGCTAGTGACAGTTAGGGGAGACAGGGGCTAGACCGGACATGTGGTTAACCCGGACAGCTTAAATATCTTATAAAACTGCTATTATTTCAATTCATGGATTGACTTTATAAACGCACTTGGAGATGACGCGGTAGAGATGGCTTTGGTAAAAACCCAGTTTTTTCAATTTCTAAAAAGTGTCCGATTTTGCCCCTGTCTCACATATATTATGAAAACACACCCAGAATTTTCTTCTGTGTACGCGCCAGGGCTTAAGGGGGGGTGTTGAGGGGCTATTGTCTGAATGATGAAAAAATAATCATTTTGCGATTTTTTCAGGATTGGCGTTCAACAAAATAAATTCAAATGTTTTGCATGATGAAAGCATCATTAGAACAACATTTTGTAATTTTTTCGTGGAAAAATATTGAGAAATAAGTCAGTGAGGTATTTTTGAGGAAACTTCTTAAAAAGCATGATTTGCGGTGTCCACTATATCTCAGCTCAGACTAATCAGTAGTGAACAAATCAAAGCAGCACAGCCGAGACGCCTCACCGCGCCGTGGGCCATCCGCGGGGGGCGACTCCTGGAATATTAACCGCGGCCCCTTAACCACAACTGCCAGCAAAGAACACCGAAAATCCACAGAGGGCGATTCTACAGAAGCCGACAGCCAGCCAAGAAGCCTCACCGTTCCGTTGGCAATCCGCGGGGGATTTCCCCCCGGGATGTTGACCGCGGCCCCTCAACCACAACCACTATGAAGGAACACCGGAAGGACTTCATCCACGACACACTCAGCAAGCGGCCATAAAATCCCCTGACTATGAAATTCAAATGTATTTTATAGCATTCAAATGTATTGTAATTTCACTCGATGTTAAAATATTCCCCTCCCAAATTAACCCCCCCCCCTCCCCCCTTACAATTCCCCCCTCCGAAATCCCCACCAATTAGTACAAACCCGGCGATAAGACCACAATTAGGTTAAAACCGGGTCTAAATAAATCTTTTAAACTAACAAAATCAAAGCAGCATAGTTAGAGAAGATGTTTTGTCGTGAATACGACTTACTTTACTATGGGGCGCCTTTTCAAAATTAGACATATGGAAGAATGGGCAGAACATAATCGTGAATATCTCGACTTGTATTAACGGCAGAAACATAACTCTTTCACTATTTCATCAAAAATATGATTAGGAATTTAGGATGTTTTGAGCAGTGGGAGTTAACCACAAACAACTAAAAAATTAAGTTTTCTCAAATTTTAAAAACAACGAAGAAAACTTTTTACTTTCGCTTGGGTTTTTCGCGCAAGGACTGAACGTTATAAAAGGGGAACCGTGGTCGAAAATCGATCATTTCTTCTTGTGCGTTGGATGCAAGCAGACGTTAGGGGGAGAAGACGCAAAGCTAGTTTCAATTCAAACTAGAGCGATTGCGTCATACAGAGCTGCTGGTCGTTTGGAAGAAAACGAAAAGTGAACAACTTTGGGAAACATTAGCAAAATCAGCCCTTCTAATGGCTTCAAATGTTTTCTAAAGAACTATTACACGGAACGACCGAAATTAGCTCTGCGCCTAATTTGTATTACTGTTTTTGAATTAGTTGATTTTAACAACAAAATTTCCAAAATAACTATAAAATTAGTTAAAATTGAGAATTTACTTTGCTGAAAAAAAACTCTTATTTTTAGAGAATGTTTTCAGTTGGCGAATATTCTGGACACAAACCAGCAATATTTCAATCCAACACGAAATTTTCATTGACTTTTGATATTAAAATCAGAAAAAAATGTTTCTATTTATCTATTACCATCATTACTGAAGGACAGCACAAAGAAAACAAAAATGAACTTGGTTTTATTAACAAGTTTATTAGCCAAAAACTCATGAGAAGTGTCAAAGCAAAACAATCCATTAAAAAGCTAAAACGGACAGTCTTGTTGAAACTGCTTGCAAATTGTTTTGATGTTTTTCGCACACGGAAAGACCGAAATCAGTATTTTGGCGAAAAAATTAGTTGATTTTCTGATTTTAGTTAGCTATTTTTTTAGAAAACTAAAAAAATCTTACTTTTGCTAATTTAGATTTTTTAATTCTAATTCCCTTAAGGCCATCGTCCAAGTACCATGCGCGCGGGTGGTTTTAGGAAATTTTCGATGGAAATTTCGAAAAATATGACAAAACCAAAAACATACAGGCCTTTGAAATACTTTTATCTATCTACAGGGTGAAAATGACTGGAAAATTCGGAGGATTTTACGAGTCTTATCAAAAATAGCGCTGAAAAAATGAGCTTTTTTTGTAATTTTTCACAATTATTTGAAAAAATAATTCGATGGAATGAAATTTTTTTTTCAAAAAAAACCTCATGCTGGCAACAAGGATCACATTCGAAAACATTTTTGGAAAACCTTTTCACGCTTTTCATGGAAAATTAACGAATTTCATATAACCGATTTCGTGGAAATTTTTGAAATTCGTGGATTTTCTATGAAAAGCGTGAAAAGGTTTTCCAAAAATGTGTCCGAATGTAATCTGTGTATCCATAATAAAGTTTATTTGAAAAAAAAAGTTTTTGTCATCGCTTTATTTTTCCAGATAATTGTGAAAGATCACAAAAACACTCATTTTTCAGAGCTATTTTTGATCTTATCCAAAATAGCTCTGAAAAATGAGTGTTTTTGTGATCTTTCACAATTATCTGGAAAAATAATGCGATGACATAAATTTTTTTTTTCGAATAAACCTTATGATGGATACAAAGATTACATTCGGACACATTTTTGGAAAACCTTTTCACGCTTTTCATAGAAAATCCACGAATTTCAAAAATTTCCACGAAATCGGTGATATGAAATTCGTTGATTTTCCATGAAAAGCGTAAAAAGGTTTTCCAAAAATGTTTCCGAATGTGATCCTTGTTGCCAGCATAAGGTTTTCTTGAAAAAAAAAATTTCATTCCATCGAATTATTTTTTCAAATAATTGTGAAAACTTACAAAAAAAGCTCATTTTTTCAGTGCTATTTTTGATAAGACTCGGAAAATCCTCCGAATTTTCCAGCCATTTTCACCCTGTAGATAGATAAAAGTATTTCAAAGGTCTGTATGTTTTTGGTTTTGTCAAATTTTTCAAAATTTCCATCGAAAATTTCCTAAAACCACCCGCGCGCATGGTACTTGGACGATGGCCTTAATAATAATAAAATATTTGTTGAAATGACTATTTTTTAGTTGAATTCACCAATTAAACGTGCTGTCATTTCTTAGCTAAGGCACACTTCATATCCATTCAACTAATTTTTTAGTTGAATTAGAGAAATAAAACGTTGTTTTCAACCAACATAAATGGTTGAATTGGTTTCTGCAATTAGCAGCTATATGGCGCTCTGTCACCGAAAAAACGTTAACAACGTAATGACTACTAGCCACTAGATGGCACACTACTACCGAAAAATCTTTTCTATATTGGCAGGCATAAATACGATGTTGTATTGGAGAAAAAGACATAAGCGAAACATAAACTTCTTTTTGAAAATTTTTCTTCTAAATCGCTGTTTTCTTCATTCGACTTCGCGAAATCGACTCTCTCACTGAAAACTTTGAGCACTCGGAAAACAAAAACCGAATACAAGTAGTACACCGGACGGCGTGACCCGGAAGGTTGGAAGATACAAAAAACATCATTTGACATGTACAATTAGAGTGCAACATTCGAAACTTACTTCACTGTTCCGCGTAAAAACATTATTACGCACAATCGCTTCAAATGCGCACAAATTATGAATAAATACACTTTCCACTAACAGTTTACGTCATTTTTACATATCGGTTTAGAAATTTATACATGGATATATTGTAACACATGCAGAATTACGTATTTGTTAAAATATGCAAATCGCTAGTGAATATAATCGGTTTAATGTAGGTCTACAGTCTAATAGATTCTAATTAGAAAAATTTAGAAATTTTTTCTCGGCTATTTTTTGTATTGAAAAAATATTTTTTAATTTTTTTAATTTTTTTCAGGATTGACGTTCAACAAAATAAATTCAAATGTTTTGCATGATGAAAGCATCATTAGAACAACTTTTTGTAATTTTTCAGTGGAAAAATATTGAGAAATAAGTCAGTGAGGTATTTTTGAGGAAACTTCTTAAAAAGCATGATTTGCGGTGTCCACTATATCTCAGCTCAGACTAATCAGTAGTGAACAAATCAAAGCAGCACAGCCGAGACGCCTCACCGCGCCGTGGGCCATCCGCGGGGGGCGACCCCTGGGATGTTAACCGCGGCCCCTTAACCACAATTGCCAGCAAAGAACACCGAAAATCCACAGAGGGCGATTCTACAGAAGCCGACAGCCAGCCAAGATGCCTCACCGTACCGTATAATAATAATAATAATAATAACACCGGAAGGACTTCATCCACGACACACTTAGCAAGCGGCCATAAAATCCCCTGACTATGAAATTCAAATGTATTTTATAGCATTCAAATGTATTGTAATTTCACTCGATGTTAAAATATTTCCCACCCAAATTAATACCCCCCCCCCCCTCCCCCCCACTTACAATTCCCCCCCTCCCAAATCCCCACCAATTAGTACAATCCCGGCGATAAAACCACAATTAGGTTAAAACCGGGTCTAAATAAATCTTTTAAACTAACTAAATCAAAGCAGCATAGTTAGAGAAGATGTTTTCTAGACCCCAACGTTTCTCTTCGATTTAATATAATTTTTTTGAATTTTTGGTGGTTGTTCAAAGTAAAAACTTTGATTTTTCACGAAAAAATCCGTCATTTTGTAGCTTCCCAAAGTAACAAACAACGAAAAGGAAATCATTGGGGTCTGGTTTTTTATATGTAGAAAGTGTGTGCAAAATTTGAAAAAAAATGGGTGCAGTAGTTTTTCGCTATACCCGCTTAAGCCCGCCTGATGGTTTGTTTGTTAGAAAGGTGCGTCTTACTCATTTCAGACCTTCAGGGAGAAACACAAAGCTCCACAAGCCCCATGTGACTGAGGTTGGTAATCCCCTCAGCTCCTCTTCGCTGTTGATATGAATGAGCATTATAGAATATAAAATAATATACTACAATACAATAAAACCTAATATAGTATGATAAAATACAATATAAAATAATATTAAATAATATAGGGGTAGATGGGGTAAAACGTACCCCCTAAGGAAATGTAGTTATATCTTAACTATAGAGAATAACACAGAAGAGTTTCATGCATGACTTTCTTCCGTAATCATTATTTCTCAAAATTACGAGCAAATACTCGCTGAATGCATTGAAAAATTACATGAAATATCTTATTTTCCAAAACCCTTAGAAATTGTCTATTGAAATATATGCGGGGCATGACGCCCGATCGTGGAAAACATGAAAAAATATACATTTTAAATTACGCGAAGTGACGATTATCTGAACATAGAGGCAGGATGATCTTAAACAACGGGTAAACATCCATCAAAACAACGGATTAAAGCTCATGACAACCACGGGGCAATATGCATCCTCATAAAGCTTCTTCTTCTAATTTAAAGAAAGCTTTAGACTTTTCGTTGACGAAATATTTGCCAGGTGGAAGATTGTTCACTATTATTCATTAAATTGATAACTTATGGATAATTGTGTTAAGCGAATTCTTGAGCCTTTTGCCTCATAAAACTCGGGTCGTTTTGCCCCAAAAAATATGAGACGATAAATTTAACGATTTTTCTATAGAATTGCAAATACATCGTCTGTATTAGAACTAATTTTAGAAACCCGAATGATTGGAATAGAAGTTCACTGGTTACACCATTAAAATCGTCTTCCTCACCCTAAAAAATTACTATGGAACGAACATCAAAAATTACTTATAACAGAGACATAATTGGGTTTTTTTTAATTTTATCAGATATGATTGAATTATCGCTACCAAAATTTTATAGTAATCTGTTGTTATGGTGGACTTTCAGTTTCATTAAAATTTCAGTGCAAAAAAATTGGTAACTTTTGAGAAAAGCAAAAGGTGTATTATGCCTCGGGGTGCTTTTACCCCACACAGAAAAAAATTATGAATTTTACTGGTGACATATTTCTACAAACGATACAATTCACTACTATTTAATTTTTCAAATGACGCAATATTCCACTCGCACATAATTTTACACGTTCCAAGCGTAATTTGCACTTGGCTACCAAGTGCCGATGTATGGATTTATATGTATCAATTATTCAACGAACAGATATGTTCTTCTGTGGTTCATTCGAGTTATCGATGTGCGCTTGTGATCTTATGTTTCACGGTTCAAGTCGCGCTGTTGTTGTCGATCTTTTGTTTTTATTTAATTCGAATTCAAGCCATGTAATTTTCATATCAATTTTACATGTTTTTGTATATGAATTTGTGTAAAATACGATGCTCCATTTATGTGCATCTTATAAGATGTAAAATCACAAGGTTTTTTCGATCTGTGCATCTTCCCCTAATATATTATTGTGAATATTTTAAAAGCTTTTGTTACGCAAAATTTAATCAAATGCATCGATAACCATCTTATCCTTTGAAACAGTGCATTGAACAGAGATTGTAGATCTATTTCAAACTAATGTTTTCGGCATGAAGGGATAAAGGGTGAAACAGAGATGACCAAGATAAATACTTTAAATTGAATCCACAAGTTTCCGAAAGCTGCCCTCGCGACTTGTTGTTTGTCATTGCATGTTAAGGGTTAATTGTAGACTGATAAAATTTAAAAATTTTATGGGAGTGTGGTTTACTGGAACTCATTGCCATCTATATTAAAAAGAATTTCATCGGAAGCGATGTTCAAGAAAGGCTGTTTAAATTATTTTAGTAATTAGATATTAGCAATACGTCAAAATTACATTGACAAAAAATAAATTATTAAATAAATAAACTCCTTGCGATTTTCAGAAAGAATAGAATTGATAGTCACAGGATCAATTTTCTATCTATTTTTTTCCAAACTAGCGATAAAATGAGACATTCTTCTTGGACACTCTAAAACTCAAATTACCTTTTTATTAAAAATTGTGCCCATTAACTTTTACATGAACACTGAATTCGTTTAGTAATCATAGTCGAACCACCACATCATTTTGCTTAAGCAGCTTATAAATGTCGTGAATAGTATCCTAAGCAGATCGCTTTTAAGTAATCCATCATTCAAAATTCACACGAAGCTGCTGAATGAACTTCAGCATACTTAATGCAAGGAAATGTCATTATTTGACCTCATTATTTCAACAGCAGAATCTTAACATTGATTCGTGAAAAAATGTTCTACAATTTGATTTGTTTAACTCACGCCCACGATGGCCAACATTATTATTCTAACTGATTACATTGCACACAATTCATCTACTAATAAACGATATCAGCACTTTTGATCCTGCTTACGGTATAGCTAGAACAGTTATATGCGTTCAACCATTAGCACGTATTTCAAAATGACGAATCGCATGGATCAAGTATGCATGTGAAGCTACTCGTTGCGCGCCAAATACTAAGCATCTCGTTGCACTCCAAACATAAATCGTAGATATAGCAATCATTGACGACTCTTAACGGAAAATTCCATTTTCCATACAAAACAAACTTATGGATTTTTCCCACTTTTCCGGAAAATTTTCTACATTTTTTATGTAAGAACCCGGCAGGGGTAGAAAATAATAGAACAAAAAAAGGAGCATGTAAATCCACCCATCCGTTCTTACGTGATGCGATTACAAAGAATGACCATTGCATTTTTATAAATGTAGATAGAAGATATAATACACCCAAACCTCCGTTTAACACGTTGACTGCCAACTACGAGATAACTCGTATATTCCTCGTATATTCCGAATGGTCGTGGCAGTCAACGTGTTAAGTAAACTTTTTTTACTTCACCTCTTTTTACGACAAAAATCCCAAATAACGTAATCTTTTTTACGTTGAAAATTCCAAATAACGTAAACTTTTTTTTACCAACCTATGTTACTTCGTAAAAAGAGATTTTTGCATATAATGAAATTCGTTTCCGGCTCATTTATACTCCATGGAAATTACTACAATATGGGTATTTTCGAAACGGGTTTGATGAGTAGATGTTGGAAAACGATGTTAGAGGTAGTTCTGAAGTCCAAGATGGCGACCGGTTTATTGATATTCCTTGAAAATCCTTATAATGTGGGTATTTTTGGAACGGGTTTGATGAGTACATGTTGGAAAACGATGTTTGAGTGTAACGATATGAAGAGGAACTGTTAGTTGCTAATTCAGGTCTGTGAAAAAGTCACCAAAATCATTTTAAAATTTAATTGTTTGACTCAATAGTTTTTTTGTGATTTACCGGAATGAAATTATGGGAAAACTAATCAACAGTTCAGGGCTTGAAATCAGTCTACGAAAACGAAAATAACAGTTTTAACAGCAGTTCAAAACTTGAATCTATTCAAATAAATCATATATACTACAATACTGAAAATTAAATATTAACATTTCTTTCACCAGAGTATGAACCTCAAAATATTTACATCGAAGCATTTTCATCAATTTATGTATTTATTTGACAATTCGATTGTTAGTATCAAGCTAATATTATGTTGAATTTGGAATAAAGTTCCTGAAGTTTATTTGAAACAAGTTTCTTCCTAATATTGACTCGTAAAATCCATCCCGAAAGTAACAATATTATAAAGTATTCGACAGTAAGTCATAATTACTCAAACAACGTTTACTAAGAACTGTTCTTTAAACCCGTTCCGAAAACATTCGTTTTGCGACGGGTTTCGAGAAACACCATCTTGGATTTTGAAATGACTTTAAACATCATTTTCCGACATCTACTCATCAAATCCGTTCCGAAAATACCCATATTGTAACAGTTTTCAAGGAATATCAATAAACCGGAAGTCGCCATCTTAGTTTTCGGAGCCACCTTAAACATCATTTTCTGACCTTTACTTATCAAACCCGTTCTAAAATATCCATATTATAGGGGTTTTCAATGAATATCAATAAACCGGAAGTCGCCATCTTGGAATTCAGAACCACCTCAAACAACGTTTTTCGTCATCTACTCACCAACCCGTTCCGAAAATACCCATATTGTAAGGGTTTTCAAGGAATATCAATAAACCGGAAGTCGCCATCTTGGAATTCAGAACCACCTCAAACATCGTTTTCCGACATCTACTCATCAATCCCGTTCCGAAAATACCCATATTGTAAGGGTTTTCAAGGAATATCAATAAACCGGAAATCGCCATTTTGGAATTCAGAACCACCTCAAACATAGTTTTTCGACATCTACTCATCAAACCCGTTCCGAAAATACCCATATTGTGGTAATTTCCATGGAATATAAATGAGCCGGAAATGTATTGTATGCACCTCTTTTTACGAAGTAGGTTCGTAAAAAAAGTTTACGTTATTTGGGATTTTTGTCGTAAAAAGAGTTACGTGAAAAGAGGTAACGTAAAAATAGTTTACGTAAACGGAGGTTATATATATATATATATATATATATATATATATATATATATATATATATATATATATATATATATATATATATATATATATATATATATATATATATATATATATATATATATATATATATATATATATATATATATATATATATGTCGACAGAAGAAATTCTGAAAAATCATCCTCTTGCGGTAATTGAGTCTTGCAGCAGTTTTCAAAATATATTTTTTCCAACCGCTGTATTCTGTTTCATTAGTCTCAACTCGCGTCTATTTACAACAGTCCCCGTTAAGCACGAACATTTCCCCTACCGGCGGAAATAAACGAAGTGTACGCGTCGTTGTAGCGGAAAACAGCGTTGTCATGACAACCCGAGGCTTCGATCGGAAAAAGGACTCCCGGTTATAGGGTGGCATGTGGCTGCGTTGTAACATCGACAAGCGCTTTTTGCACTAAGCGGATTCGCTTTTTGTGCTCGGTCGGGACAACATCGTTTTGAGAATATAAAGTAACTATCACTTCGATTTGTCGTTTTGTTGTGTTTATGTCTCCTATAGTGTTACATCTATTGGACTATTATTCTCTGCTGGCACTTTGATCTTCTCAAACTCTTAAGTTTTACTGTTAGTTTTAAACTTCTCACGCGCTACAGCAGATAACTCAAGACAACGATTGTACCAAATTGTTTTTCGATACCGCGATTAAATAGCATTGTGAAAGCAACAAAAAAAATCTTATTTCTATTATATACGTAGTTGAAGGAATCTTTGCACCAAACTTAGCGATAAGTGAAAAAAAGTTTTGTGAAATTTTAAAATACTTTATCGCTTGAGAATTGGATAAAATAAGTGAACGGAGTTTAGTGCGGAAATTGGTCGTAAATAGGTGTTTTGTTTTAAACAATTCTGTAGTGAGACAGTGGTATCAAGATCAGGCAAGTGAAAGTGCATATATTCCCAAATACAAGGATTTTATGAATCAAAAACGTACCAGACAACACACATGCTCCATCTCTAGCTATATGGTTCGTACTGTTGCCCGTTTACATAACTGCAGATGGAAAAGGAGTATTGAACTTTATAAAGGTTTTCGCTCTGCAGTCTTTTCTACTTCCGCAGTGAATTTGTCTTTGTTTGAAAATATCGTACAAAAGACACTTTCATGAAAATAAACTAACGAGTTTCAAGGTATTCTTTTTGATGATTATATAGTTAAAGTTAGTAAACGAGACATGATTTGTTGTAATAAAACATGATATTAACAAACAATCATAAGCAGCATTACATCCTCCAATTTATCGCAGAGGACTTCAAGGCATGCAATCGATATGTGTTGTGAATGAAAAAAGTGAAATAAAACAGAGTCTAGAAAAAAAGGTATCAAGAAGTGTATTTTGTGTACCGTCATTTTCAAATAGCCAGGACTATGAGATGGAGCATATGCGTTATACGCTTGCACGAGTTTTTTGTTCTTCCTTGTTAGGGTTTTTACACATAATTTGCCATCAACCTATATATTATATATATTAATCCTCCTATGGGCAAAGTTTGTGTTGATGAATATCATGAAATATTTTATGAATATGAAATAATTGAATTTTAAGTATTTAGAAGCGAGGTAACAAGTTGGAATGAAAGACTCGGTAAAGTGGAAACATGATATCTTTGTTAAAAATTAACAATAGTTACGATATTAGGGCTCAGCAAAAAATTTTCAAAATATGCTAGACAGTTATTTTTTGATTATTTGCACTTCTTCTCATTTGTGGATTGATACAAATTTTTTTGCAAGCTTTCATTGTAAATGTAAATAATGCATAAAAATGGGCAAAATGCGGAACACAACAAGAATGTAATGATGATCCATGTCCAGAAGTACCGAAAATGTGATAGTGTTATCCAAACTGGAAACTCCCGTTTCTCAAACGACTAAACGATTTTAACAAATTTAGATTCAAAAGAAAGGTATTATAATCCCATAAGCAAGTGTAGGATTTTGTTCGGATCCGACTTCCAGTTCTGGAAATACAGAGTTATATGTGTATTAATTTTAATTCGTCATTCTGAGCGATAATGCAATGGAGGAAAGATTCTTCTGAATTTGGCTCAAAACTGTTTCAATTTGTAGGTTGTGTTAGTTGCAGGTCAAACGAACCGATTTCAGCAATGTCGGTTTCCAGTTCCCGGTTCGGAAGTCCCGGAAACAGCCGTCAAAAATTCAAAGACGGAACTCTCTTCGTTTTTTTCAAAGACGGCCAAGTCGATTTTCACAAGTTTAAATAAAAGGTTTTATGGATTAATAGACTTCCGGTTCTAGAACAATAGGGTGAAGCGTGTTTAAAATTTATACATGTAGAGCAAACATGCAAAAGAAAACGAGGAATCCCTATAAACTTGAATCGAAACATTTTAGAAATTGGAAAGGTTACGCCAGTGTATGCTCAAACAAACTCTTATTAAAGATTCAAATAAAAGTTTCATTTGAAAACCCCATAGTAATATTTATGAAAACAGTGTATTAAAACAGATTTTTTGTAGAAATATAATAAAAAATTGTTGGCTCGATAAGTATTCATAAATATTTGTAAACGGCATTACAATGAAATTTTATAAAGTACTCCGTTTTACTTTACATGGGGCAAAAACGGTTCAAAAACTTCTTTTTGCCGTTCTGAACAATTACTTGACGTAATGAATAATTAACATAAAAATTGTTTCAATAACCAGACTATTAGTCACTCAAAACAGTGCTATTTTTTATCTCATTTAAATAGTGAAAATAAAATCATTAAACCAAAATATCTCCGCTTTGTGCTCCCTTCCCCTAACAAAATAAGAACATAAAACGAGCTTGAGAATTAAGCTTTGTGAATCTAGTAAAACTATCAGTCATCATATCATATAAGATACTGCAGCGTTTTCGCAACGGGAATGAGAGATCTTATAATCGATATTTCAGAGACACCAGCATTTTAAGACATCGTTGTTTGTGCGCAACCCGAGGCAATATGCAAATAAAGATACTCAGTTCTGGTTATATTGATGAAATAAATGTTCGCAGCAGTTGGAAAAGAGAAGTCTATGTAAACATCATACCAATTTGTGGTTTAAAACATTTTGATCAATATTCCAGAATTTCCCTGAACCTTTGAATAGGTCTGGATTTAGTTATTATTCAGAGTGGTTTTATCTGACACTAATATATAACATCTGTGTAACCCTAACTCAAAGATCGGTAAAGTAAATATGAAATGTTTGTATAGAAATTTGGTGTACTAAAAACATTTAAAGTTTTTGTGTTAAAGTCTAAATAACACTTTTCGCAAAACACTCATGATCAAGAAATTTTTTTTGAGAACGGTGTAAAGGAACGAAAGTTGTCTAAATGAATTTTAGTCAGAAATTATCAGCCCTGCTTTGAGTCATAAATTTTCTTAATAAAAAAAAAATATTTTAATGAGACTGTTTGAATGACAAGAGAAAGGTATTATCACACCACTAGATACCGATGCCGGAAAGCGATGATCGATATAACCGAAGTGAATTTGTTTCGTCATCAATTGTTAGACCTTTAAATTGAAAATAAATTAAGATCCGTTTTTCGGTCACGCTTTGAAAGTTCAACACTCATTGTTATTTCAGAAACGTAAGTCAGATCAAAACAAAATGCAACAGCAACGTATGGGACCATTGGTCTAGTCGTCTTGGAGTAATCGATATGATTTCCAATTTAATGTTTTTCTTCCAGATTCAGGAATCGAGATCCGAAATAGTATGTATGTCTGTGTGTGTGACAAATAATGTAACTCGATTTTCTCAGAGATGGCTGAACCGATTTTCACTCACCGATTAAAACGAAAGGTCTTATAGTTCCATAGACTGCTATTGAATTTTATCCCGGAATTACAGGGTGATATGTGCAAATCTATGAGAAAATGTGCACTCAATTTTCCCATATACGAATAAAAGGTCTTGAAATTCTTTAAAAAGTCCTCAAAAACTTCTGGTTCGGCACGATAAGTGAAAAATTTTCATTTTCATGAGTAGTTTTTCACAAGTGCATTTTTATACAATTTACTTGTAATTTTATCTATTTGGCAGACCTTGTTGATATATAAATCTACTTAAAGACTACTAGTCCCCGGTTTTCGCTTCCGAAAGCATCGGTAACAGTGAAAAAAAGCTACAAAAACGGAACTCAATTCGATTTTTCAGCAATGGTTATACCAATTTTCACAAATCATAATTCAAAATAAACCTTTCATTGTCTTGAAAGAGACTGTCCAATTTCGTCCAGATCCGATTCTCGGTCCCAAAATTAAATGACGATGAGTGTCAAAACATTTAAGCTTAAGGATTTCGGGAGCGAGAGTAAAACGGTTTCACGTACCTTCGGCTGCGACGCGCCGGTCGCTCGTTGTCTGGTATTGGTGTGGAGAATTGCCGATACTTATCTCCGAGTACAGCTTCGTATGCTGTGGGGGCTGCTGGGTCCACTACGGTGATCGGTAAGGGTTTTTGAGCAAGCACTATATGGGTTCAGCATCGCGGGACCGTATGTTGATAAACGCTCGTGACGGACTCGGACGGACACTAGGTTTTCAAGGGGTGTGACAGTACACTAGAGTATTGAGTTTTTTTTTATTAGAGGGAAAGACGCACTTAACTATATCGGGCATACGCCACCGTTAAGACCCTCTAACGAGATCGAATTATCACTTCCGGGTCAGGTCACTATGGTACGATATGGTCTGCCACACGCGTTCGCGCGTAAACAGTTAATTGGTTAATTGAAGTTTTTTATATCTCTCACTCTCGCTAAATCCTTTCCCTTTCGCTCACCCGGTCTTCCGGAAACAAACATCTGAATTCGTTATCATCCAAACGCAACGAAGGTAGTAGTGTAAATCGATCATAATGACGTTCGAACTAATCAATAATTGTCATACTATTTTAACCTAGCTAAAGAAATAACCAAATGACTGTGAGCGATGGTAATCTCCTATCTAGGCGACGAACGGAAAGTAAACATTTTGTTTATGGTTTAAGAATCCATGTACTAGTATAAATATATTTAATTGCCGTTTTTGATCTTAGATGTGATAACATATCAATTAATTGGTCGCATGCATCACCTACATCGACAAAATTATCTACGATATGGATATAATTTTATTTACATTGGAAATGCGCCTGATCAAGTGGTATGATCAGTTCTGCCCGATAGTTTACCGTCAACTTGCTTTTATAGTAAACTAGAAATATTGAAAACAATATTTTGACACAAAAATAACAGTGTAGTAACAGTTGTTGCTAATACTATTAAGTCTTTAATGAACCATAGTAACACGCGGATTACACTAGGGAGAAATTGCTCACGATCTCTACTTGTATCCGACATATCGACAACTACACTGAGCTAAATTTTCTTTTTCACATTATATGATATTCTAATGATTTTGCACTATTAGCATTTCCAATAATAGTTACAAGATGTGTTCAACATCATGTCAAATATATGAGATAATCTTATGAAACATAAAACTCTTCTTAACGTTATTTTTACAGGATTTCCATATAACGAATGAAATTTCCAGTCTGAGTCAAATTTATTGGCGCGTCTTATAACCATTACTAGATATCCGCACAACATACATTGGAACAATTTATGAAGCGCATATTATATTCACTTCGATTTTATTTAGATAGGTTCATATATATCATATGACTAGTTTTATAAAATTTATATATATATATATATATATATATATATATATATATATATATATATATATATATATATATATATATATATATATATATATATATATATATATATATATATATATATATATATATATATATATATATATATATATATATATATATATATATATATATATATATATATATATATATATATATATATATATATATATGTATAACTTTCAATGGTAGTAGATAATCGCCAACTACTACTTTTCTTTGAGGATTCAAGCGTTACTAGTATTCCGTTCGGTAAGGGAGCACCTCATGATATTTGCGAAAGAGAAGTGAGATCCCGAGACTGAAAATAAAAATGAGTCTTACTAAACAGATAGAGTAATAAAATGTACCCGATATATATTTCATGGTCCGTTAACGCATATCCTTGAACGAAGTTGGATGAGCTGTCTTGTCAGCAATTTAAAATTACATTGAGATGCGGAACTTCCTGAAAAAAATGGTCTGGAGCAGTTGATGAATATCGAGGACACAACTATTTCTTCAGCTTCAAGCAGTACGATTCACGACTTCCATCGGATTTCCATATAAATTATATGGGATATTTTTATAACTTTCATTATGATAACATCCATATAGATTTGACGTGCACATTAAATAAAGATTATAAGTTTCCATTGTGACCTTCCGTTCACTTTTCGCCTGTACATACTGCTTTATCTTAGTCCTAGGAAATAATTTACATAAATATGGGGTAAAATCACTTTATAAAAAAACAGCTAGAAAGGATATATGGAAATTATATTTAATTATGATTAAATCGTTAAAACCCTTAAAATGAAATATAAACGTTCTCAATTAGATTAAAATAAAATATATTTATTTACAAGTATAATAAGCTAGCTAGACGGCGCAACGAACATTTTAAAACAAAATAATCTCTACACACGTTAGGCATTATATTCAGTTTGTACAACCCTACACGCCACAACCACCTACAGACCCCAGTCATTCGACGTCCACTGAACTGAAATTGGTAACGGTAACGACAATCGTACGAAGGCGAACTCGGTATCAAGGTTCCGGGGAACTCGGGTACCGGGAAAGACTTCACTTGGTCTTACAACAGCGAATAGAGCGAATGTGTTTTTTTACAACGGCTAAACAAGAATGTTCAAGCAACCATTGAACCAATGAAGATTTATTTGAGACTCTATCGGAGTGGAACCATCAAAAACCATTCGGTTTGGCCGTGCTGGAAGCAACCATCAAGAAACGGGAAAGTTGTCATCGTGTGAGCAACGAATCGGTGACTAACCCAAAACTCCCATCAACCAACACGTGTCCAGCGTTTCTTCGGAGACCCGTAAGCAATTTCGATCCAGTGAGACGAACTGTCGGAAGCACCCGAGTTCCCGGTTCATTGACTGCAACTATACGGCGACGATAAGTGGTGAGCATCCGAGTTCCAGAACACCGCAACCGGACGATCCAGGACCGAATCTGATAGCAGCCGGAGGTGCGCAACGGGCCCTACACTCGACACATTTTCATTTAACACGTAAGTGTATCAAACAAGTTGTAAATTAGTAGGGTATTAGGGACGTTAGGGACCATAAGGACAAAGCGCCGAATAAACTATTGTTAGGAGTAATAAAAAAGTGATTTTCCCCCTTTCATACTGAGAAACCTCGGCGAGGATTGTGCCGACCCTGGGACTGGGTAGAGTATTGTGTGACTGAGCGGGCGGTAACGAGAGATAGTTACACCATATAATTTCTATGAAGTATATTCTGCATATGATTCATATGACAAATCTAATGAATATAAATAAGATTTTCATTTCAGTGTAGAGTTGTCTGCTCTAACATTCTCGAACACCTGGATCTCCAAATCCGCACTTGAACGCACTTGAAATTTTTACTTTAGAATTCAAACTTGTTTAAACTAAATATATCTACTCAAAATTCGTATGCTATTCAATTTTTATGATTTTCTTAATTTATCGAAACTATGATTAATTTCGCTATCAATTTGTGACAGATATTACACTGAATTTTGTTTGTCAACTACAACAATCGCGTGAGCTTAATATTTCATATTATCAGCATCTATGGCTAAATTAAAAACTTTTTCGGGTCCGTTTTATAATCTGTGTTAGAAACAATAAAATATAGGGGAGACCGAGGCTGATGTGCCGAGAGACTTTTCTGCAAAGGAGCAGTTGCGATATCTATAGTGATTTTGTTGGAGTAATAGATCACTTACATACCGACGCAATTTCAGGTGTTTTTGTAGTGTCGTTTGTGCAGGAGCACGTTTTGCCTTTCTCTATAGAAAGGTAGTAGATTTGCTGTAAAAACTGACTTACGGACGGAGCATCGGAGACCCATAGTGGTACATACCGATGCTCGACCGATTTTAACAAGCTTGAAAGTTACTACACCCAAACCTCCGTTTACGTAAACTTTTTTTTACGTTACCTCTTTTTACGTAACTCTTTTTACGAACAAAATCCCAAACAACGTTTTTTACGAATCAAATTTCAAATAACGTAAACTTTTTCTACAAACCTACTTCATAAAAAGAGGTTTCAGCCTACAATGAAAATCGTTTCGCTCATTCATATTCTATGGAAATTACTACAAAATGGATATTTTCGGAACGGGTTTGATGATTAGATGTTAGAAAACGATGTTTGAGGTGGTTCTGAATTCCAAGATGGCGACTTCCGGTTTATTGATATTCCTTGAAAACCCTTATAATAAGGATATTTTTGAAGCCGGATTGATGAGTGGATGTGGAAAACGATGTTTGAGGTGGCTCTGCATTCCAAGATGGATTCATACATCGTTTTCCAACATGTACTCATCAAACCCGTTCCGACAATACCCACATTCTGATGGTTTGTAACGAATATCGATGAACCGGAAGTTTCCAGCTTGGAAATTGATGCGACCTAGAACATCTTTTTTCTGCAAATACGAATAATTTTTGTTCCATAGTTATCCAGTGTATTACATATATCCAATAATATACATACATAGGGAAAACAATTTTTACGTTGAATATTTCAAACAACATAAACTTTTTTTACCTTGAAAATTCGAAATAACGTACTTTTTTTACGTTGAAAATTCAAAACAACGAAAACTTTTTTTACGTCATAATTCGATTTACGAAGTCCCGATTATTACGTAATTGGAGGTTTGGGTGTATTGGGCTATTGATCAAGTTTAAATATAAAATGACTGTTACTTTCGGTTCCGGAGATATAATAGTATAAGTGACGTAACCGACAAAACGCGTTGTGGAGTATTCTGGTTAGAGCTCTGACTGGGTATTGCAAACTCAATTATAACATGGCTACTATTCAGCGTGCTGAGTATTATTCGTGTGATTTGTGTGAATGTGACTACGGTACTTCATATCATTTGAGATGTAACTGTCCAGCATTGACGCAACTACGTATCCGGGTTTTGGTTCTCCATACATGGTTGAGTCTGTGTATGCGGAGCTATAATTAAAGGATATTCTATCATTTCTCACCCAATGTGTTAAGGGGCTATAGTCAGAAGGATTCATCGTGCTTCCTGGAGTGAATGAACCCTTTTTGTATTGACCTTAAAAGGTTTTAACAGATTGTTCGGCATGGTGCCAAATTTACTTCTGCTCATACATATTGCGAATCGTTCTGCATTCTTCCGGGAATACAGAATGGTGTCGCGTTTGTAAAATCTCTAAATCCTCTCGGGGGTTGGGGGTTTCATTACATGTGCATTTAGGCAGATCGTTCAACATCTTTCCGGGGATGCAGAACGATTTGTTTCTCTATGTTTTGTGCTGTTTTCTCACCTCTTCCACTTCACTTCCACTTTCTCTTCCATGTTCCTTTTTTCCTCTGTGCACCATAGAGTACAATTTTCGCAAACATCGTACTTTATTGTGAAGAAGGAGAATTGAATAATTCTGACGATGGTAGGATGTGTTTGATAAGAAGTTGTTAACAAATTTAATTGACGACTCGTGTCGCGGAGAGGGGTTTGGTTGAGAGCTAGTACAATATTATGAAATAGTCAATTTTTATCAACAGTCGGTGTTGAACAGTCGTTCGCACCGCACGCGTATAGCTCTTGGCTCCTGGAATTTTTTTCTGGCTACCTAGAGTTTCATTGATTCAAGGCTTCAGTCTTTTTCAAGGCTACCTGAATCACTAACTAAGTGACTAAGTGATATTAGAGTGACTAAGTGATACAAAGAGTGATATTAGAGTGACTAAGAAATTAATCAGCCTTTTTTAAGGCTAGCTAGGAGTCTAATCGAAGACTAATTTAGCCTAGTTAATTTAATTTAAAATTTCATTAATTTCAAAAATGCCTGCGTCCAACCGGAAAGGCAACAAGCCTAAGGCTAAAAATAATTCAATACGGAATAAATCACAATCCGTTATTCAACATTTTTCTAATAACATTCACGATCTTATAGAATCTGAATGTAAAAATAAAAGACAACGGACGGATTTCCCTTCCGTTGATCCTATGCCGTCTAACAATATTTACGAGATTCTTCCTGAATCCGATTGTAGCGACATAGAAGAAAATTCTTCAAAAATTCCCAAAATGGACGCTTGTCGTTCTGGGAAGAAACATCAATCTATGCCACCAGTGACGGTGATGATTTCCGACTTCAAAGCATTCCGTACTGAGCTTTCTACTTTTCTCCCGGAAGTAAAAGTCTCATTTCAAATCGGACGAAGAGGAGAATGTCGAGTCTTGGTGGATGGATTGGAAGATTACGAACGTCTTATTCGATATTTGTCCGAAAAACTTCATAAATTTTATTCATATGATATAAAATCAGACAGACCCTTCAAGGCTGTCTTGAAAGGATTATCAAATGATCAAAGTATTGATGAAATTAAAAATGAAATAAAAGAATTGCTTGGTTTTGCCCCTTCCCAAGTAATACTTATGAAAAAAAGAGCGAATGGTACTTCTAAACCACGCTCTGGAATTTCCCATGAACTTTACCTAATACACTTCAATCGAAGTGATGTAAACAATTTGAAAACTTTAGAAAAAGTACGTTTCATTTCCCACATTAAAATTCATTGGGAACATTATAAACGGCATAATCGTATTGCAAACTTAACGCAATGTCGTCGTTGCCAAGGCTTCGGCCATGGAACCAAAAATTGTCATATGGATATACGGTGTTTGAATTGTGGTGAATCGCATTCGAAAGACGTTTGTCCAATGAATGAAACCACTGATAAATTTTCATGTTCAAATTGCAATGGAAATCATAAATCCAATTATTTGAAATGTCCTGTCAGGGAAAAAATTTTAAACGCTCGTTCGCTTAGACAACAAGTCAAATCAACGACCTTAAATTTACAGAACATACCTGAAAATTCTTCTAAGGCACCTGCCAATTCGTCTTCTAACGAAAACAATTTATTGACAGGTAGATCGACCTCGTCATCATCTTCTTCTAATGTCAGTTATGCTGGTATATTAGGTAGAAATCTATCTCCTATTTCTTCTAATGTAAATAATCAAAACACAGGACCGCCTTGCAGTTCTTCTTCTAACGAAAACAATTTATTAATAGGTAGACCGGCCAAATCATCTTCTTCTAATGGCAGTCTACCTACAAATATTCCTTCAATGCCATTCGCTTCTTTAAATGAAGTCGATTTAGGCGATATAACTGAAAATAAAATGATCTACCTACAAGATCAACTTTTTCAAATGATCATCCAAATGAATTCGACTTCATCACTTTTTGAAGCATTTCAAATCGGATGGAAATTTGCAAATAATATTATAATGAATTTAAAATTTAACAGTGATGTTAAATAATTATTTGAATATTTTAAATTGGAATGCTCGATCTTTGAAATCGAGTGAAGATGAATTTTATAATTTTCTCAAAGTTCACAAAATTCATATTGCCATTGTGACAGAAACTTTTCTTAAACCAAATGTAAAATTGAAAAGTAATCCACATTATGTGGTTCATCGATTTGACAGGTTTACTGGAATTGGTGGTGGAGTTGCCATTTTTGTCCAACGGCAAATTAAACATCGAATTTTACCTTCTTTCAATACTAAAGTTATTGAAAGCTTGGGAATCGAAGTTGAAACCATTCATGGAATTTATTTCATCGCTGGAGCATATTTGCCATTCCAATGCACCGGCGAACAATTAAATTTCTTTAAAGGCGATTTGCAAAAACTTACAAGATATCGATCGAAATTTTTCGTAATAGGGGACTTAAATGCTAAGCATGTCCAGTGGAATTGTAGGCAAAATAACAGTAATGGTAAAATACTTCATAATCAACTCTCAGCTGGTTACTTTACAGTTCTTCATCCCAGTAATCCTACTTGTTTCTCTTCCGTGAAAAACCCGTCTACAATTGATCTGGTTCTAACAGATCAAAGTCACATTTGTAGTGAACCGATTACTCATGCTGATTTTGACTCAGATCATCTTCCTGTAACATTCAGACTTTCCAACGAAGCTATAATTAATCCAATTAGTTCTATTTTCAACTATCATAGAGCTAATTGGTTGGATTACAGATCTCACATTGAAAATCATGTGGATCATGAAACTATTTTAGAAAATTCTGCGGACATCGACACAGCAATTGATAATTTGAATCATTATATTATCGAAGCTAGAAATCTTTCAGTTCCCAAAGCTCAAACTAAATTAAATTCTCCTATCATCGATGACAATCTTCAACTGCTCATTCGGTTGAAGAATGTTCGTCGACGACAATATCAACGTTCTCGTGATCCTGCTATGAAAAACATAGTTAAGGATTTACTAAAAGAAATTAAACATAGATTTACTCTTTTGCGAAATGAAAATTTCGCTAAAGAAGTTGAACAAATTAAACCATATTCTAAACCTTTCTGGAAACTTTCTAAGGTTCTTAAGAAACCTCAGAAACCAATTCCTGCTCTCAAGGAAGGAAATCAAATACTTCTTACAAATGGTGAAAAAGCTCAAAAGCTAGCTCAGCAGTTCGAGAGTGTCCACAATTTTAATTTAAACGTTGTGAGTCCTATTGAATATGAAGTCTCACTGAAGTATGATCATATTTCAACCCAAGTGTTATCACACGATGACATTATTGAGACGAATTTTGATGAAATTAAATCAATTATTAGGAAACTCAAAAACATGAAGGCTCCTGGTAATGATGGAATTTTTAATATTCTTATTAAAAATCTTCCCGATGTTGCCTTGAGACTCCTGGTTAAAATTTTCAACAAGTGTTTTTCATTAGCTTACTTCCCAAAAAGATGGAAAAACGCTAAAGTAATTCCTATCCTAAAACCTGATAAAAACCCAGCAGAAACATCAAGTTATCGCCCAATTAGCTTACTTTCTTCTATCAGTAAACTTTTTGAAAAAATTATCTTGTTAAGAATGATGACTCATATAAATGAGAATTCAATTTTTTTACCAGAGCAGTTTGGATTTCGTCATGAACATTCAACTACTCATCAACTTGTCAGAGTAACGAACATGATAAAATCAAATAAATCTTCTGGGTTATCCACTGGAGTTGCTCTTCTAGACATAGAAAAAGCATTCGACAGTGTTTGGCACAAAGGTTTAATAGCAAAAATGTCTGATTTCCAGTTTCCTATTTATTTGATCAAAATGATTCAAAATTATTTAACTGATCGTACTCTTCAGGTTAGCTATCAGAATTGTAAATCTGAATTGCTACCCGTACGAGCCGGTGTTCCGCAGGGTTCGAGTGTAGCTCCAATCTTGTATAATATTTTCACTTCTGATCTTCCAAATCTACCCGTTGGTTGTCAGAAATCGCTATTCTGTGACGACACAAGTCTGTTAGCCACAGGTAGAAATCTAAGAGTGATCTGCAGTCGCCTACAAAGAAGTTTAAATATTTTCAGTGATTATCTGTCAAAATGGAAAATTAAACCAAATGCAGCAAAAACGCAATTAATTATCTTTCCTCACAAGCCAAGAGCTTCTTTTCTTAAACCAAACAATAATCACATTCTCAAATTGAATGGCTTGGAATTGACATGGTCTGATCAAGCTAAATACTTAGGTTTAACGTATGACAAAAAGCTCACTTTCAAGGATCACATTGAAGGAATCCAGGCAAAGTGTAATAAATATATTAAATGTTTATATCCTCTTATAAACAGAAATTCTAAGCTCTGTCTAAAAAACAAATTGTTAATTTATAAACAAATTTTCAGACCAGCCATGCTTTATGCGGTACCAATTTGGTCAAGCTGTTGTTCCACCAGGAAGAAAACGCTTCAAAGGATTCAGAATAAAATTCTGAAAATGATTCTGAAGCGTCCTCCCTGGTTTAGTACAAATGAGTTACACAGACTCACAAATATAGAACCATTAGATGTAATGTCACATAATATTATAAGCAAATTCCGACAAAAATCGATGCAATCTTCAATTGAATCGATTCGCTCTCTGTATTAGTTAGTAAGTTAGTATATAAGTTCCTTTTCCCCATTACACAATACAAGTAGGTTTAGAATTTTCCCTACACAAAAATCTCAGAATTGCGGAAGCAAATGATGTCTTCATGGTAATAACCAAATCATATATATATAACAGGGCTGAAAAGTCACCACTTGTGGCTGAACACCCAATTTAAATCTTAATAATTTAATTTTAACTCATATTCCAATAAATAGTTATTTTAAAAAAAAAAAAAAAAAAAAAAAAAAGTCAATTTTTATTATTTGTTAGATAATTTCGTGGCATTTTGCATTCAAATATGATTTCGGCATATGACCGCCACGACTATTTTTCACAATGGTCCAATTTTCGACAGCTTTTTGAAGCATTTGAAGGCGTATTTCAGCAATGACACGTTGACTATCGTTTTCTTGATATCTTGGTGTTGAAATTTTCTTTCAATAAGTCGATTATTCTGATCGCAGTATAACAAGTGGCGCCATCTTATGGAAACCACATTTTATCCACATTCATATTTTGAAGATTTGGCAACAAAAACGGTAACGGTAACACGTCGCTAAAATAATTCAGCTAAAATTGATAAATCGTTAAACACAATTGATCTAAATGCTGAAAAAAATCATCATTTTTGCAATTTTTTTCAGAATTATCGTTCACCAAAATAAATTCATATGTTTTGCATGACAAAAAGCATCATTCGAACAACATTTTGCAATTTTTTCTTGGAAGAATATTGAGAAATAAGTCGGTGAAGAGGTATTTTTGAGGACACTTCTTAAAACATCGTGATTTGTGGTATCTACTGTATCTCAGCGCAAACTAATCAGAAGTGAACAAATCAAAGCAGCGTGGTTTGAGTAGAAGTTTTTCTAGACCTCAACGTTTCTGTTTGATTTATTTTTAATTTTTTTGAAATTGTTGGTGGTTGTTCAAAACTCCGATTTTCCACGAAAAAATCCGCCATTTAAAAAAACCTCCCCAAAGTAACAAACAACGAAAACGTTGGGTCTGGTGCAAAATTTAAAAAAAATGGTGCAGTCGTTTTTGAATGACGATGGACATGGACTTTCAAAACCTGCTTTCGAGAAAAACGCGTTAAATTATAAAAGAAAAAATATGATTTTTTGAAAATGTTAGACCCTACGGGCACTTTTGAGTAATAAGTTGTTTCCATTGATTTTATAGTAAAAATACTTTTCGAAAAATCATATTTTTTCTATTTTTGCTTCACCAAATTTTAATGTCAAACGAAGCAAAAATCTTGGGCTTATGTTTCAAGCTCTTACTTCTTCGCAGTATAAGATAAGCAAAAGTAAAGGTCCATAACATCCAGAGTTTTGTTCCGATAGACTTGAAAATATTTTTGTTCCGATAGACACAGAATATTTTTGAAATGTTTTACTATAAGAAAATACAATGTATATCAGGTCATACAATTCTCAGTCTGACGATAAAGTATGATGTTTTGACTTATTTTAATATCAGTTCAAATTAGTATGTTAGTTTCGATCATGAAATATCTGTACAAAAGATTTTCTGATTTGTCCGTTGATTATTAAACTTTTATCTCGTCTCTGCAATCAAATACTAATAGATAGCTCATTGTATTGAATCTTTATGCATATGTAAGAATCTGTATAATACAGATAAATTTGTATAAATGGCGTCTCTGTCATAGACACACGAAAAGGCATGAGATAGTAACTTGTAAGCACTTAGGTCAATTTTAAAATCTTAGAGTAACTACAGTATCATGTTTGTGATAGGGATGGAATGACGTGTACTTTTGTTATTGAATACTCAAAATAACATTTTGACAGCATGAAAGTAATGAATAATTTGTCATGTATATATCTGTTTTCTACAAATTGAAGTTGATGGATGTGAAATTTTATGGTTAGATTAATTAGGATATTATTACACAAACCTTGGGATACATGGAACATGATTAGGTTCCTATGCCTGTTATATTTTAATCTTAGTGCGATATTTCAATTTGCTTGCACCAGATTCATCTGCAAAAACTAAACATTCTGTCTTTACCGTCGTTTCCGGATATCTGATACTGTCTGGATATCAGAATATGCTATTGTTGGAGCAAAAGTACATGCAGACTCGGCATATAAAAGCAATCATTCAACAGATGTTAAGAGCATGAATTTTGTTTAGAAAATGGGAACATGTAACTCAAGGAACAATTCATTATAAACGATTTTCGTTTCGAAGTTGAGTGGTTTTATCATCTTATACACTAATCCAACGAAGCCAGTGCTCGTTCTGTTCATATATTTGATAATGCTTTTATTCGTTCCATCTGATTAAAACTCTAATATCGATCGGGTGGAAATAATCATAATTTTGCTTCTCAATGCTTGTTTGAGTAGGCGGCATCTTTACTAATACGAAATTAATTTATTTTTAGGTTTAGGAAGTCATATTTTCAAGCAAATGAAAAGCTTGGCTCTACTTTTTTTACATGGAAAACTGAGTGACGGGATTTGTGATTGCGTGCTATTCAAACACTCGATGTTTCGTACGCGAGAAAGAAATATTTTGCAACCTAAATGCATTGTATTCAATGACTTCCAGATTGTCTGGAGATCATTGGAGTTTGCTATGTTTCGTAATTAGTTTAGTTTACATTTCATATACTAATGTATTAAATATGGAAATTCAAACTAATCGATAATTACAGGGTCCGGCACTCGAAGTGTAACCAATTAAAAAGGCCATAAATTCAGTTTGGAAAATTACTTTTACTTAATTCAAAGTACAAAATGTGAAAAAATAATACAAAATTCAAAATCAATTCACTTTTGCTCGATATGACCACCTTTTGCCTTGACTTGATGACTTGAGAGAGCGAAGGAGTTGCTTCGTTTTGCCGAAAGCGGTCAATTTCCGAACATTGTATTTTCTGACGAGAAAATTTTTCCAATTGAGCAATTCGTAAACTCTCAAAACGATAGGGTTTACTTGACCGACCGTTCATACGAGAATTTGAGTCATCGATTGGCCACCAGGAGGCAGCACCCGCAACAGATAATGGTTTGGCCGCTGTAATCGCAGATGGGGGCTCTCCAATCGTTTTCATCGAGCCTGGCGTCAAGGTAAATGCGACATATTATCGGGAAAGTATTCTGGAGGTTCAGGAATCAGGAATCAGAACAAATTGGCTCAAATGGCACGTTCCCCTTGATATTTGGAGATTTGTGCCTTGCCATAAATATGTTTTTAGCATCATTTTCCCGATATATAAGAGGAAAGGAATGAAAGGAAATGGTAAGGGTTGGACTAGGAGGATGGGAAAAATTGACGACACAAAAACTTCGGCTGCTCGGCCATCCATGGAAGTTCACCATCAATGTCAACTTCCCTCTCTGAGCAGCCTAGATAGCCGTGTAGTGTCGGTAGCGGTTTCCCAACTGGCTAAGAATAACGCTACGGTCCACCTGTACCGGTGGTATAAGTCCACCAAACAGGTAAGCCGTGTGGCATCCGGCGGAATTATTTTTTACCAAGAATTGATCCACTGGTTTCCTGTTCCATGTCGTAAAAGGCCACAAATATAGGAACTCCTAAGTCAAGGTGTATTTCCGTGCCGATGGCTGAATGGCTGCAGGAGGTTAAACATTGCAGTCGTAAACGGAATATCTTGGATTTTTCCTCAAGGTGGTGTACTATCCCCACTTTTATGGAACCTAGTCGCTGATAGTTTGTTAAGGAAACTTAATAACCTTGGATTTCCGACTTATGGTTTTGCCGACGATTATCATATATTGATGACCGGTATAAGCATTAACACTCTCTTTGATTTAATGCAGCAAGCCCTGCGATCTGTTGAACAATGGTGTTGTCAGGTTTGGATTATCTGTAAATCCGGGCAAAACATCAATGGTGCTTTTCACTCATCGTAGGATAATCACAGGAGCTCGTCCGTTACAGTTCTTCGGTTCAGAGGTCACTGTGGTCGATCAAGTTAAATACGTCGGGGTTATTCTTGACTCAAAACTGAATTGGTCTGCTCACATTGACTTCAGGATTAAGAGAGCTTGTATGGCTTTCGGCCAATGCAGACGAGCTTTTGGAAAATCATGGGGACTCAAACCCAGATATATTCATTGGATCTACACAACTATTGTTAGACCAATTTTAGCATATGGTTGTCTTGTATGGTGGCAGAAAGGAGAAGTCGCGACAGTTCAGTCAAAGCTAAATCATCTCCAAAGGATGGTCCTAATGGCGATGACAGGAGCATTCACGACAACTCCTACTGCTGCTCTAGAGGCGCTACTGTGCATTAAACCACTACATGTGTTCCTAAAACAAGAAGCATTATCTTGTGCATACCGTCTTAGGGTTACAGGGCTTTGGAACAGTAACCCATTAGATTATGCTACCAGCCACACTCGCTTGTGGTCTCAAATGGTTACGTGGGATGAGTATTTACTCGCTCCTAGTGACCTAACTCTCACATGCAGTTTTCCTTTTAAAACATTCAATGTGAGCTATCCTCTTCGTTAGGAATGGTTGTCTGGTTGTCTGGAACGACAACTTGATGAACACATAGTTTATTATACGGACGGTTCTCTGTTGAATGGTCGTGCTGGTACTGGTGTCTACTGTCGTGAAATGAGGCTAGAGCAGTCTCATTCCCTTGGTAGATACTGTACTGTGTTCCAAGCAGAAATCTACGCGATTCTGTGTGGAGTACAATCGGCACTTCAGCAGAGGATTTGTGGTAAACGTATTTATTTTTGTTCCGACAGTCAGGCAGCCTTAAAAGCACTCAGTTCGAATGACTCACGGTCGAATCTAGTGATCGCATGTCGAACTCAAATTGAAGACCTCAGCATTTCAAATGCTGTTTACTTCTTATGGGTACCCGGCCATTCTGGTATTACTGGAAATGAATGGGCTGATGAGTTGGCTAGAGCTGGTGCAACGAATGATTTCGTTGGTCCTGAACCAGCTTTACCACTTTCAACTAGTTGGATAACGCACAAGATACGTTCTTGGGCTGCATCCAAACATGCCAGCTACTGGCACAGCTTGCAAACTTGCGCTCAGACAAAAGCATTTCTACCAGATTTAAATCTGAAAATGTCAAAGTGTCTACTGCATTTCTCCAAGTATCATTGAAGTATTCTGGCCAGAGCTCTGACTGGACATTGCAAACTCAATTATCACATGGCTACTATTCAACGTGCTGAGTATTATTCGTGTGATTTGTGTAAATGCGATTATGGTACTTCATATCATCTGATATGTAACTGTCCCGCATTGACGCAGCTACGTATCCGGGTTTTTGGTTCTCCATACATGGTTTAGTCTGTGTATGCGGAGCTAAAATTGAAGGATATTCTCTCGTTTCTCACCCAATGTGGTAAGGAGCTATAGTCAGAAGGGTTCATCGTTCTTCCTGGAGTGAATGAATCCCTTCTGTATTCACCTTAAATAGGGTTTAGCAGATTGTTTGGCATCTTTTATGGGGTACCGAATTTACTTCTGCTCGTACATACTGCGAGTCGTTCTGCATTCTTCCGGGAGTGCAGAATGGTGTCGCTTTTGTAAGATCTCTAGATCCTCTCGGGGGTTGGAGGTTTTATTAACAGCAGACTGTTCGGGACCTCGTAGAGGTTCAGAATTTCCTTCTGCTTCCACTAAATGTGATCCTCAGTAGATTGTTCAGCATCCCTTAGGGGTGCAGAATTTACTTCTGCTTTTATGTGTTTTTGTGTCGTCAATTTTTCCCATCCTCCTAGTCCAACCCTTACCATTTCCTTTCATTCCTTTCCTCTTATATATCGGGAAAATGATGCTAAAAACATATTTATGGCAAGGCACAAATCTCCAAATATCAAGGGGAACGTGCCATTTGAGCCAATTTGTTCTGATTCCTGATTCCTGAACCTCCAGAATACTTTCCCGATAATATGTCGCATTTACCTTGACGCCAGGCTCGATGAAAACGATTGGAGAGCCCCCATCTGCGATTACAGCGGCCAAACCATTATCTGTTGCGGGTGCTGCCTCCTGGTGGCCAATCGATGACTCAAATTCTCGTATGAACGGTCGGTCAAGTAAACCCTATCGTTTTGAGAGTTTACGAATTGCTCAATTGGAAAAATTTTCTCGTCAGAAAATACAATGTTCGGAAATTGACCGCTTTCGGCCAAACGAAGCAACTCCTTCGCTCTCTCAAGTCATCAAGTCAAGGCAAAAGGTGGTCATATCGAGCAAAAGTGAATTGATTCTGAATTTTGTATTATTTTTACACATTTTGTACTTTGAATTAAGTAAAAGTAATTTTCCAAACTGAATTTATGGCCTTTTTAATTGGTTACACTTCGAGTGCCGGACCCTGTAACTGTACTAACCACACAAAGGTGTCAAAAATCGAGATTTAATTTTGATCATAAATAACCGTAAACAAAATAAATTTTATTGACACAAATGCGTAGCTTTGTTTCGTCGTCAGTAAGGTTAATGAGATAACGAGAATGAATTACTTTTCAATTTTGCTTTCAAAGACAAAAAGGCGGGTGGGTAATGTCAGAGACATAACTGGATGTCGTGAATACGAAAACAAATGACATGTTCCTTAACACTTCCGAATATCAATTAGTTGATCAATTGTATGAATTATGCAAGCATTCCCCTTTTTCACATTTTTCGCAAAAACAAAGAAGGCTTCATTTGATCTCGATTACTGTGAATTTCACACGGCGAAAAGTGCACAAATCTAATCAAACTGTTCTACATTTGCACTAAATTGAGGATATTTTCTTTCGATTTGCGAAAAACACATCCTAATAGTTCTTCAGAAAACTTTTAGAGCCATTAGAACGGCTGATTTTTTATAATACTCTCCAACGTTGCTTTTTCATCCATCGAAATTAGAGATGGGCAATTCGCTTCTGAGCTGTTTCAGCGAATCGAATCATTGAAGTGAGCTGTCAGCTCACAGCTCTTTTCAAAAGAACCGCAGCTCATCAGCTCACTCATTTGCTACCCAGTTCACTGCATTATGAGGAAGGAAACATGCTGCGAGCTGATCGGATCTTCGGCTCTTTAAGAGATTCAATTTAGTCGACATCAATTAAAGATAAACTAATTCGCATTGCATTCATTGCATCATTGCAAATCAATGATTCAATTTCGATCATGCATATGAAAGAAAACCGGTGCATAAGAAAAACGGCGCACAAAATGAACCTTAAGTTCAAACTAAAAGAGCTGATGAGCTGATACATCGAATCGATTCACTTTGGTGAGCTGATCGGTTCGGAGCTGTTCACCAAAATGAGCTGTTTTGCACGCCTCTAATCGAAATGACTGGCAGCTGTGACGTAATCGCTCTTGTCGAAAGCGAAACTAGCTTTGCAAACGACACAAACACATCTGCTCGCAGTAGCGATTGAATCCAAACTGATTGAATTTTTGTTAAGAGATTTCCTTTTATGTGATTTCGTTTGTAGCTTTTTCACTAATGGGCGGTCCTAACGGCTATAAAAATAGCCGCATACAGAATTTTATTGTCGATTATTTCATTTCGGATTTGCATAATTTATTGAAAGAAACTATCAATATGCTGTAGGGATTCGTTTCTAGCATTCACAAGGACCAAATTGAGGAACTCACTGCGATATTCACCACTTTTCGGAACATTTTTCCCGGACGATTTGTTGTACAGCAGCAGATATTTTGTTCTCTTCCTTAGAACGCGTTCTGATTGGCTGGTGTTGACATGGAGCAAATGAGACAGGTTTTTCAATAGTGTACTATTGAAATACTTCAATGCTTCTGCTATACACGTTTAAATTGAAAAATTTCGATTCTATTGGTAGTTAGATTATATAAATCCTTCCACAGATCACTGAGCTATGAGCTTTCAAAATACGAGAAAGGCAAACGCGCCATATGAATTATCCTCTTTGATACTCGTTTATACCAAACATTTCAGAAAAGTTTAATTTTGAACTATTTGAGATTATGTCACACAACTGAAAATTTTATCATAAAATAGTGATCATATTTCCGATGGCATGTCGCAAGAATTATGTTGATTCATTAGATACAACAATAGATATTCACGATCAAAAACTTATCACTCTCTCAGAGGGTAAATTTTGGAAAGGCACCCCATAGTAAAGTAAGTCGTATTCACGACAAAAAGGAAATCACATCACCTAAAAATCATTCATAACACATGGATCAATAAGTCCCGAGACTAACAATGGAAACAATATTTTTTTGTAAAATTTTTTTTTATTTATCAACATAATCACCTTTTAGGGTGATACAATGGTTCCAACGTTTTTCCAATTTTTCAATACCATGTTTATAAAAAAATTTATCTTTCGCTTCAAAATAAGCTTCAGTTTCACCGATGACCTCCTCATTTGAGCCAAATCTTTTTCCCTGGAGCATTTTTCAAGATCAGCAAAGAGCCAATAGTTACTGGGGGCTAAATCTGGCGAGTATTGGGGGTGGGGAAGCAGATCAAAGCCCAATTCGTTCAATTTCGTCATTGTTTTCATCGACTTGTGGCAGGGTGCATTGTCTTGATGAAAAAGGATTTTTATTCTCTGCATGTGCGGTCGTTTTTTTGGCGATTTCCTCCTTCAAACGCACCAGTAAGTCAATATAATAATCACTGTTGATCGATTTACCTTTTTCGAGGTAGTCAATGAAAATCACGCCATGCGTATCCCAAAAAACTGACGCCATGACTTTGCCAGCTGACTGCTGCGTTTTCGGACGCTTCGGACGGCTTTCGCCAGCTGTGCGCCACTCAGATGACTGCCACTTCGACTCTGGAGTGTAGTGATGTATCCATGGTCACGTAACGACGCAAGAAATCTTTTTTGTTGCGAGTAAATAGCGATAAACTGCTTTCTGAATCATCGACTCGGACTTGGAAAAAACCTTTTTCATGCTCAATTTTTCATGAAGGATAGTAAATACACTTCCATATGATATCTGTTTCATCTCAGCAATCTCACGGAGCTTCACTTTACGATCTTTTATTATATTTTTTGTCACTTCACTCACATTTTCCGGTGTAACGGCTTCCACAGGTCTACCCGAGCGTTCCGCGTCATTTGTGTCGGTACGACCACGTTTAAACTCGGCGAACCACCGACAAAGCGTTGCTTTTGATGGACAAGAGTCCGGATAACATTTTTCAATCCATTGTTTCGCTTGCCGGTGTTTTTATGCATTAAAAAACAATGTTTTATCAAAACACGAAACTCGGTTTTTTCCATTTTTTAAACAAACTACAAAACGAGTTTACTCCAACCTCGATAAATCAGCTGTTTCTGGTCGGATCGACTTAAAATTTTGACCCGTTTCAAGCAAAGGTTAGTACTCTAGAAAGACGTGGTTACTGGTTTACTACGAGCGCTATCTCTGCTTTAGTCTCGGGACTTATTGACCCATGTGTTAAATTTGTTTTTGCTGCCAAGTTAGATAAATCGTTTTTCACAACATGTAAGCTGTTATAAATGGGGCAATATTTGAAAAAAAAACTACACTTTTTTGCATATTTTGTCACTTGTCAAATAAAGTCGCATTGGAAATATTGGGTGCAACATTTCCGAAATCGAACTTAATACGGTTTCTTTGAAATCCATGAACACATCCAAATTTATAAACTCTGATAAAACTTATGGAACACCTGCAAAACTTATGGAACTCATCTGTGTTTCTGTTTCTAGATTACCATGTCAATTTGTGAATCCTCATATATTTTTTAATACAAGTATCAGCGGAATGAAAACTAACAACTATTACAATGAAAACTAACCCGTATTACATTACGTATTGATGATTAGGAACCAAATAATTAGGAAATAATGCGGATAATTAGGAAGTAATGCGGATCGCGGGTCATTTGCCAACAAATTGTAACTTTCGTTGTGATCTCCGTTGTTCCTTTCTGTTTGTGATGTAGAGATTAATAAATCTGATATAAACTACCTAGTGATATAACGTTTTGTTTATTTTGGAGTGTACCTTTCTCATAAGATGTAGGGAGATCAGGGTCATTTCGCCGAATGTCATTTCGCTGGAAGAGTCATTTCGCCAAAAGGGCCATTTCACCGAAAGCCATTTCGCCGAAAGGATCATTGCGCCGAATCATTTATTAGTCTTAATATCGTGATTGGAATTGATTAAAAAAGACAAATTAAAAATGATTATGTTTACTCTAGTTTTGTTGACCTACAATAGTACTTCTGAAATGATCCAGACACTTGAATAATTTTTTGTAGGCTTTGTGCCACCGAGCCATTTTGGCTTCGGTTATGTGGCTGCGCCACATCTATTATCCAGGAGATATAAAAACAAACAGAATTTGCAGTTTCCTAATAAATTATGTTATATAATCAAAAATACCCTTTTGTCTAAATAACCCTTTCGTTGAAATGGCCTTTTCGACGAAGTAACCCTTTCGGCGAAATAACTCTTTGGATGAACCGAATTTCAGTGAAACGACCCCTTCGGGGAAACGATTTTCGGCGAAATGGCATCCGACGAAACGACTTTCGGCGAAATGACTCACTCCCATTGTAGGGTGCCAATATTTTAGGTCATTTCTAATCCCATTGAGTGGTAGTGTTCAAAAGTTTAATCACTTCAAAAAAGTCCCTATGAAAAAATTTGAGCTAAATCGGATATGGGGAAGCGGTCAAAGTTTGAAAATTTTCGATCTCGAGATTTCCGAAATTGTAAATTTTTTTATAATGTCAAAAGTCTTAGAATTGCATGAAACGTCGAGTTAGTGTCACCTCGAAAAAAATATTTTTGAAAAAATCGAGATTTTCAAACTCGAAAAAAATGTATGCCAACTGTCTTAGAATTGTCTGAAACATCGAGATCTAGTGTCAGCTCGATTTTTTTTAATTCGACTGGAAAATCGAAATCGAAATTTTTTTGATATCAAGTGTCTTAGAAACGTCAAGATTTTGGGTTATTTGAAAAAAATTTTTTTGAAAATCTCAACTCTAGGACTTAATTTTAAGATTTCCGAAATCTAGTTTTATCAAATGTCTTATGTCTTTTATAAACAACAAAACAAAAGATCAGCACGTTTCATGCATATTTTTGACATTTGGCTTAAAAAATTTTTGGATATAAGAAATCTCAAAACTTTGAATCTGAGTCGATTTTAAAAAAAACTTTTTTTTTCGAGATAATACATAATCTTAACGATTCATGTAATTCAAAGACATTCGGCATTTTTTTCTAGATAACACAAAATCTTTACATTTCGAGTAATTCTAAGATATTTGGCATCAAAACAAAATTTTCACCCTATGGTGATTTGATAAGATCGAAAATTTTTAAACTTTGACCGCCGGGCGGCACTCCTTACACATATCCGATTAAGCTCAAATATTGCATAGGGACTTTTTTGAGGTGCCTAAACTTTTAAGAACCATCTCTTAACGAAATGATGAGCTTACCCTAATGTATAGTCATTAATTAACATGAAGAATTCAACTGTAGTATCTGGTACCAAATTACCCTTTATTTGAATTTTATCCATTTTGATGCTTTTGACAATTTTCTTGAATTTGGAATCATTTCGAAAAAGATTTAACACAGGTTCATGCTGATTCTTCACTTTGCTTTCGAAGAATTATCCACTTGGCAGGAAGATGCTCTTTTAACGGTTTTTAGTAGGCTTTCGTGGAGTTTAATGTTTTGATGCAAGATTTATAATGTAGCATTGAAGATAGTAACAAGTACACGCAGGTACATATACAAACACACTTGCCTGTGAAAAATGTCTTTCGGTTGATAAAACAATTTTCACAGTAATTGCATATACTTTCTATATGAGTTGGGTAAAATAGAAATATTGTGATGTTTTGTGTGACTACGTTAACAAAAACCAGTGTCGTACTTTGTAGACTAGATTTTATTTGTAGCTTATTAGGGCATATAACATTGGTCTGAATTGCTGTCCGCTTGGGAGCCAGACACCTTTGAATAAAAAGCTAGCAGTAAATTGTTGAGCAAATGGTCAATCTTACTGAGTTTTGCGACCTTTTTCCTTAATAAGTTTAAATTATCTCAATTCTTTGCTTCACCCGTGAACGTGGTTTACGCATTATATATCTAATAAACTCATGGGAACGCAATTTTTATTATCTTGCAAGACCTATTATTATAAAGGATGGTTTTTTTTAAAGAGGTATAGGGTTCGATTTAAAAGAAAAACACACAAAATTGAGAAAATTGGTTTTCACTCCAGATGCGGCAATTTTACTTGTTGACGTATTCATTCAACCAGAAATGAGCTTCGTCACTGAACACAAGGCACGATTTACGCGTGATCTATCAGAAACAGTGTTGCCAAAAAGATACCCGCAAAAAATCACCCGTTATATTATATTTCTATCAAACTTAATGGGCGGTTAGGGTCTATCACTTATGAAAAATCATTTATTTGTTCATTGTATTTTTATAGCAAATATTCCACGAATATTTGATCTATCGGGATCAATCACAGCAAAACTCTGGAAGTGATGAGCCTTTATCTTTTCTTATCTCATACTGCAAAGAGGCAAGAGCTCCTAGAGTTCTGCTTCGATTGACTTGTACATTTGACAACACGTTCTTGAAATGTTTTATTATAAAAAAAAATAACGAGAAACCTTTTTTAATCCATCTAGTGGTGTCTTTCTCATATTATCAATTTTCAAAAATATCTCTAAAGGATTCTGTGAAGAATTTTTTTTCAATGTTGAATAAAATAAAAAACTTTCTTTGGGTATAAACTAACATAACCTTTTCAATTTGTAAACAGTTATGCCAAGTTGATAAGAATTTTCCTTTATTTTGCATCGTCGCACTAAATAATTAAACACACTTCAGGGCATATTCAGTAGTGTTCTAGTTCAAGATGCATAATTTATGTCATCACAAAATTTAAATCTGAATTTTATAACAAGAAAAACTGAAAGCCCCTGCAGTGTTTCACTCGTGTTTCAAATACACAAAAAATAGAACGGCATCGTAGACCAGTTTTAAATTTGACAGAAGAACTGGTCGAATAAATAAAACTAGAACGGCTTGCTGTTCCAGTTTCTGCTCTATTATAGATCTTCTAGCTGCTGAATTTTCTCTTACCCTATAATTCTGAAACCGGAAGTCGGATCCTAATGAAATGAAACAGCAATCTATGAGACTTTAGAAACTTTTATTTGAGTATGTTTGTAGAAATCGATCAAATCATCTTTGAGAAAATTGAATGAGTCTTCTTTTAAACTTTTAGAACCACTATTTCCGATACTTCTGGAGCCGGAAACTTGGAACTAGTATAGCCGAAGTCGGTTCGTTTAGTAAGTAACTAATATAGCCTATAAATTGAATCAGTTTTAAGCCAAATCTAGAAGAATTTTACCCTTTTTTTGCATCATCGCTTTAAATGACGGAGTAAAATTCTATAGCAACCTATGGGCCTACGAGATTTTTTTTAATTTTCTAATTGACATTATTTGACACATACACACACATACACGCACAGACTCATACATACTCAGCTCGATGAACTGTGTCGAATGATATAGAACACTTAGTCCTCTGAGCCAATTTTCACTAGTCAAGTGATTGCATAAACTTTCTCTATGAGAAAGGCAATGAGTGCACTTTTATAGAAAAGCATCGATCTTGTAATAACATTAACAAGTAGATACAAATTGAATAAAAGAATAAAAAAATTACATTTTTTCACCTGAAAAATATAGTTTTTAATGTGCAAGCCTGCACGCTATATGAAATTGAACGAAGCACGCTGAGAACGGAGCAAAGCTGCACGTAACGACGCGTATTAGTTTTGCATCGTCAATTTGTCATTTTGAGTAACGATTTGAATGTTTTGACACTCAATGCCCTATAATTTAGGAACCGGAAGTCGGATCAGAATGAAACTGCACAGTATATTTAAAGACAATGAGAGCTTCAATTTGAATCATGATTTGCGAAAATCAGCTTAACCGTTGCTGAAAAATCGAAGTGAGTTCCGTTTTTGGAGATTTTCATCACTATTCTCGGTGCTTTCGGAAGTGGAAACGGGGACTAGTAATCCCAAAGTAGTTTTTTATATTCATTAACTAACAAGATCTGCCAACTAGATGAATTTAGTAGTAAATTTAATAAAAATGTGCAGCTCGTTCCACCATCGCTTGTGAAAAAATACCGGAAGTCGGAGCTGGATCAATTTTTCAGAAACTATGTATGGGACCTTAAAACCTTTTATTTGCTGCTTAGTTTGTACAAATCGGCTAAGACATTTCCGAGAAAATTGAGAGCGCAGTTTTTAATAAATTTCACACATTTTCTTGTAATTCCGGAACCGGAAGTCGGATCCAAATGAAATTCAAGAAAATTGTATGAGGTCACAAGACCTTTCGTTTGAATTTAAGTTTGTGCCATCTCTGAGAAACGTGTGTGAATATTTTTTCCTGTTTTTGGTGCATATCACCCTGTAATTCCGGAACCGAAAGTCGAATCCAAATCAAACTCAGGAACTTTGTATGGGACCTTAAGGACCATTCATTTGAATCTAAGTTTGTGAAAATTTTTGTGATTTTTTGTCACATACATACACACACATAGGTCGGTTTTCACAGCGATTGCATAACCTTTCTATATCAGAAAGGTAAAAATATGATTTTTCGAAAATGAAAATGTCCCCTGTAAAAATGAATTGCTTCATTCGATTTTAAAGACTAACTTTTAAAAGTCCATGTCCATCGTCGTTCAAAAACTACTACACCAATTTTTTTCTGATTTTGTACACACTTTCTATACATAAAATTCCCAACGTGTTCCTTTTCGTTTTTTATGACTTTGAGGTGGTTTTACAGCCACCAAATATTTAAAATTTCAAAAAATAATAAATAAAACCCTTCTTAATCCACCTAGTGGTGTGATAATGCCTTTCTCTTCTTTCATAACAGTCTCATGAAAATATGTTTCATACTTTTATTAAATAAATTTGGATACTAATTTTGACACCAATTGATTCAGATTGATTCGAGTAGTTCACAAAAGCATGCTTCAGTGTTTATGTCACACAGTCAGCATCATTTTTCCAAACTAGTGCTTGACATTTGCGTTGCATATTTGTATGAGAACAGTGATGCTAATCTAAAAAAAGCCTTCTTAGTCCACTTAGTGGAATTTTCATTTATCTTGAAAATCACCATAGGGGGGAGTACATGAAATTTTCGAAATCGAAAAAAAAAATTTTGATGCCAAAAGGCTTAGAATTGCATGAAACGTCGAGATTTAGTGTCATCTCGAAAAAAATTTTTTTTTTAAATCGACTTTTTGGGACTTAGACAAAATATGAAAATTTCCAGAAAGTCCCAGAAAGTTGATTTTTTCAAAAAAAAATTTTTTTGAGATGACAATAAATTTCGATGTTTTATGCAGTTTTAAGAGTTTTGGCATAAAAAAAAATTTTCGATTTTGGAAATTTCATGTACTCCCTCCTATGGTGCTTTTTCAAGATCGAAAATTGTCAAACCTTTACCACCGGGCAGCACCCCTTAAGCATATCCGATTTAGGTCAAATTTTGCATGAAGGCTTTTTTCGAGGTGCTTAAACTTTTGAGCACTAGAACTTAACGAAAATAGAGGTGATCCCAAAATTTTGGCAACCTTATATATATAAGAGCGGTAAAAATCAACGTGTTTTGTCGGTTACGTCACTTATACCATCATATATCTGGAACCAAAAGTCACAACCATTTGATCTTCGAACTTGATCAATGGCCCGACAGTAGCTTTGAAACGAGCCCAAGTTTGTTAAAATCGGATTAGCCATCTCTGAGAAAATTGAGCGCGTTCAAATACAACGCTTTTTGTCGGTTACGTCACTTATACAATCATATCTCCGGAACCAAAAGTCACAGCCATTTGATCTTCGAACTTGATCAATGGCCTGACAGTAGCTTTCAAACGAGCCCAAGTTTGTTCAAATCGGTTCAGCCATCTCTGAGAAAATTGAGCGCGTTCAAATATCTTCGAAAAGTGCACACACATACACACACATACATACACACACACACACAGACATTTTCCGATCTCGACGAACTGAGTCGAATGGTATATAACACTATGGGTCTCCGAGGCTCCGTTCGAAAGTCGGTGTTTCCAGCAATTCTAATACCTTTCTATAGAGAAAGGCAAAACGTAATAAATAAAAACGTCTAGAAAAATTTGTACTCTAACTTTGTTACTTGCATTTTCTGACCTTCAATACTTTTGCACTGAGGGCGAAATTGGTTAAAAACAATCATATTCGAAATTGGTTGAAAACAATTGTGTTCGATGCATGTTGCAGTCCTGTTACTTCTATAAATCAAATTCATGCTAAATGGTGTTTTATTTTGTTTAATCTATATAGTGCAGTGTGATCAACCAGCTGGAATTAAAACAGCCTTTCGGCGCTAAAAATCACAATATGGCATGTGCTAAAAATCACAATATGGCATGTGATCACCCTACGTGCATCGAAAATATCGCAGCCATTATTTCTCGATTTCGATTCAGTTGAGAATTTATTCACTAGAGATTAAAAATCAGAACACCAATGAAACTGTTGACGATTAGAAACGTCTTAATGCTCAATACGGAAATTCGCATTGTGCTTGACTTACATAATATTTTTGGATTGTCACTAGTCAAACTGATGTTTTGAAAATATACTTTTCTCCCTTTCGATAAACTCTAGCGATATTTCTGTGGGTAAAAATTAATCAAGTTTCTTTTACAAAAAAATCATCTGTCAACTGCGAGGTGCAGAGTTTTGTGCATACTTGTTTCGGAAGTGATTTTTTCAGTCACTGAGATTATCTTAGAAAATCACTTGAACTGATTTTTTTTTCACGAGTGATAATGAAATGAACTTTTTCTGATCATGACATTCCTAACACTGTTCAAAAGTTTGATTGAGATGCTGATGTGATATTTGATGCTTAATAAAGAATTGGTATTTTTTATTGGAATAGGAATAGGATTATTCGATCAAGTAAAACATACAGCTAACGAAATATTCGTATTTGTAAATTGAAAAACCTATATTAATCTATCTAGTGGTGTAATGATGCTTTTCTCATATCAATCATACTACCATATATAATACTGTGGCATTCTTCAAAATAATTTTCTTCGATTCTTAAAAGAATAACCGAAATCGGTTTGTTTGAACGTCTACTGATATAAACTATCATTTGAAGATTTGAGGTCGATATAGAAAACTTTTTACGATTTTTCGCCCTTTTCAGTGATAGAATAAAATTTTTAACACACTTTACCCTATATTTCCGGATCTGGAAGTCGGATCCGGATGAAATTCAGGAATTACGAATGGGACCACAGGACCTTTCACAGAAAAAAAGTTAGAAAAGTTAGAACACATGTCCGGAACCGGAAGTCGGATCAAAATAATATCCAGGAATTTTGTATGGGCCCACAAGACCTTTCATTTGAATCGAAGTCAGTAAAAAACGGTTCAGCCATTTCCGAGAAAAGTTTGTGCAAAAAAACGTTACATACACACATACACACATACACACATACACACACACACACACACACACACACACACACAGAGAGAGAGAGAGAGAGAGAGAGAGAGATATGACACTCGGCCCTTCAGGTCTCGGTTAAAAAGTCGTGGTTGCATAATCTTTCTATATGAGAAAGGCAAAAATAAATATTCATATTGATAACAGAATAGACTTAATAGTCGTACCTCTAGTAGTTAATTAGTTGTACTAATAGTCGTAACTATATGTGCAGAATCATTAGATGCATGTATGTCATACAGTATATTTATTTAAGTTTTCCAGATATGATTGAACCATCTCTACCAAAACTTTATAGAAATCTGTTGTTATGGCGGACTTTCAGTTTCATTGAAATTTCAGTGAAAAAATGGTAACTTTTGAGAGAAGCAAAAGGTGCATCATGCCTCGGGGATGCGTTTTACCCAATCTTCCCCTATATTTTAGTATACGTTATTTGATATAACTGTATTTAATCATTGAGGTTTGCATTTTGAACCGTTTATCGATAAACTGTGCTGTACAGGAACATATATGTTGTTGTTGTGAGTACAATGCATTGCTGTGAAAAATGTGACAATCATTTATTTTGAAACTTTACCTTTGCACAGAAGATGATCGTCTGATTATATTTATCTATCAGTATTCATGCTTGTGGTATATCACGTTTCAGTTGAGTGACTTAATTTCCAAATTCATTGATCTGTTTATACTGGTAGTTCAAATATCTATTTTTCTCCGAAAATTAGGTGCATAAGATGTTTATCGTTTATGATTTCGTTTACGCGAAATAGCGTAAGCGATAAAAGAAACAGCCGAATCAACCCGGAAATTCGAAACCTCGTGAATGCAATGAGAAAATCATCGCATCGCTTAAAAAAGCATATTTCGATTTTCCTTTCTACCACGTTCCTTCGCTGTGCCAAAAGAAAAATCTCGTTTTCTCTTAACCGAATATGCTGCAGGGGACATTTGCTTTAAAAAAATATAACAATACTTAGAAGGATTCTTCTCTTTGAGAATCCTCCTTATGTTATTAGAAAAGGGAAAAGGGAATGAAATCTGTTTCCAAAATCTACTTATTGTAAAAGGTTAATATAGAAAAAAATGAAGCTACGAATAAAATTGTTTTCTCCCAAATCGAAATCCATCAATCCATCAATCAAGACAACGATTTTGACGGGAAACACATCTCTATATATAGGAAAGGGAATTAGAAATTCAAGAAAAAACACACGTCAGGTTTTGAATACTTACAGCTTTTGATAGGAAATATTCATATGTTTCGATTTGAATGTATCAAGCAACGTTTTTTCAATTATATAGGGTGATTTTTTAAGAGCTTGAGAACTTTTTTAAACAATAAAACGCATAAAATTTGCAAAATCTCATCGGTTCTTTATTTTAAACGTTAGATTGGTACATGACATTTACTTTTTGAAGATAATTTCATTTAAATGTTGACCGCGGCTGCGTCTTAGGTGGTCCATTCGGAAAGTCCAATTTTGGGCAACTTTTTCGAGCATTTCGGCCGGAATAGCCCGAATTTCTTCGGAAATGTTGTCTTCCAAAGCTGGAATAGTTACTGGCTTATTTCTGTAGACTTTAGACTTGACGTAGCCCCACAAAAAATAGTCTAAAGGCGTCAAATCGCATGATCTTGGTGGCCAACTTACCGGTCCATTTCTTGAGATGAATTGTTCTCCGAAGTTTTCCCTCAAAATGGCCATAGAATCGCGAGCTGTGTGGCATGTAGCGCCATCTTGTTGAAACCACATGTCAACCAAGTTCAGTTCTTCCATTTTTGGCAACAAAAAGTTTGTTAGCATCGAACGATAGCGATCGCCATTCACTGTAACGTTGCGTCCAACAGCATCTTTGAAAAAATACGGTCCAATGATTCCACCAGCGTACAAACCACACCAAACAGTGCATTTTTCGGGATGCATGGGCAGTTTTTGAACGGCTTCTGGTTGCTCTTCACTCCAAATGCGGCAATTTTGCTTATTCACGTAGCCATTCAACCAGAAATGAGCCTCATCGCTGAACAAAATTTGTCGATAAAAAAGCGGATTTTCCGAATGGACCACCTAAGACGCAGCCGCGGTCAACATTTAAATGAAATTATCTTCAAAAAGTAAATGTCATGTACCAATCTAACGTTTAAAATAAAGAACCGATGAGATTTTGCAAATTTTATGCGTTTTATTGTTTAAAAAAGTTCTCAAGCTCTTAAAAAATCACCCTGTATATGATTAAAATTTTGATTAATAGCGAGCAGTGTCCTGATTTATCTGCTAAAAATTTACTGGTTTACTGGATTTGCCTAACGGAGACGAGGGGTTTGAAGGATCGCTCTGATTGGTCAGTCAATGCAAAAGCGAAACTGTGGAAGCAAACGAAACTGTAAACATAAGCAAAATTATTCTCATAGCTTTAGTCTCACACGAAACATATCAGAGGAAAGTTGGTGCTATACAGCAAGTAACACGATTTGAAGCTTTAACTAATTTGCTTTGAACTTAAGTGCCATGCGAGTTTAGATGAAATGCTATGATATGTTGTTTTCGCCAAACAAATCTGCAACAACCCCAGAGTAAATTTTGATTGCTTAACATTAATTTCCATTTTAAAATTAGATGAACTCGATTAATAATGAGAAAAAGTTTATCGCACACATTTTACACATTCACAAGAGAATCTAAGCGCGATAAAAATTACTGGATGCATACAAAACTTAAATATAGAAATCCGTTACACTAGTAAGCACATAGATATAATTGCATATATTTGGACTATTGATATAATTTCGGCAGATGCAAGACAAATACAAATTAAGACAAACAGAGTCTGTGTTTGCGTGTTCGATGTTGGTTCCTAATATAGATCAATCTAAGGAAGCTCTATTACAATTGCGCATTCAAAAGTATGACGATTGATTGAACTGTTTGATTGAAAATATCGATCATTAGAACTTTTGGTTGGCTTGTTGCACATCAATAGCTCGAGCAACCCCATGGGGCTGATCCTTGTATTTTTTTTCTATTTATGTTTATTTTCTTTGACGCACATTTTCGGAAATTTTTGCCTTCACGTGTTTGCAAGCTCAACAAAATTTCCACCTGTAAAACTGGTGGACCGCCAACACATTCACAATTACACATGGCATTTTCATTTCGTGGAAAGTGAAGCAAAGCATCATAAGGGTGCCTTTGTTTTCTGAGCTTGTTTATTCTTGTGCTTAAACTGTAGCTGCAAACGTGTAATAAACTTATAATTAATGTACCGCGGAAGTTACAAAGAATACAAGCGACTAAATAATGAAGTTTTTTTGTTCCCTAGATTGCTCTTTTGTTGTGCTGCACTGTTTAGGATGGTACATGAACCAGACCGAAGGACACGAGTGGAGCAAACCAGAGGATACATAATAAAACATTATGTTGCTGGTGAGAGGACAAACAGAATGTTCGGTCACTTTTATCAGTAGACATCGTTATTGCCAACGTATGAGATTTGAAAAATATTGTTTTGAATTTGTAGCATGAGCACCTTGGCTCTCGGTATTAGATCATATTTTACATAAAGTATCTATAGAAATCGGTCATTTTAGATTAACATAATGTAGTCTAATTTCGTAATGAGTTGCAAAAAGTTTATATCGTAACTCTGTTGATTCTGGAACGAGTGTGGCTGTAGCAAACTGTTTATCGTAAGGCTTTTACTCATTGTATCAAACATTATTTTTGAATTTATTCATGACTTTCGATTTTTAGTAGAGAATATTGAATTCATATTATTCTCTTGTTAATCCGAAGCTATGCAAATAAAGAAATGTTTTTTAAACACTCTGTAATTAATCGATGGAGGTGGTGTGATAATTCCTTTATCGAGCCATTCAAACAGTCTAGTTAAAACATTCATACGATTGTATCTTTGGAACAAAAAAATTCTGCATGAGCATTGTGAACTTGTTAAATAACCTAATACGCGTCTAAGATAGTAGAAATTGGTTTAGGAACCTCCGACAAAATTTAGTGGAAAATAATGCGATTGATCGTTTACGTCGCCTATTCGGAAATAGTCGCCAAACCCCACCGAATTGGATCAATGACCTTATAGTAACTTTCAGGTAAGCCTGAATTTATCGAAATCCGTTGAGTTATCTTCGAGAGAACCGAAAAAAGTGTGGAACCAGAAGAGCTTCGAATTTGAATAATGGCCCAATATTAGTAGCTTTCAAACGAGCTAAAGATTACTTAAATCGTTTCATATATCTCTGAGAAAAAAAAAATGCAAAACGAAGAGTTACGTCAGTCATACCATTACATCCCCGGAATCGGAAATGGCAGCCATTCAATATTAAAACACAATCTATGAATCCATGAAAACTTTTCCGAGAAAATTGAGCGGAGTGAAAGAAGTGCGTTCACGTACACAGAAAGAAATAATGAAATTTACACGCCATGTAAAATAATTATAATATGTAATAGACATCAGTTGCACCGAAAGTTTTATTGAGTACCATCATCGATGCAAAACTAAACTATATTGAATTGATTTTTCAATGAATAGAATAGTATATTTCAATTAACGCTTGGTTTATATTGAAATGTACAGATTTTTTAAGTAACTTTATGTTTAATTTCCTGCATAAGAAGAGACATAAATTTACAAATAATGTTTATGTTATTATTTCTTCAACACCGGACGTGACAGCTATTTGATTTCGAATAGGGATCAATGAACTTATAGTAATGAACTTAAGTTTGGTCGTCTACTGATAATAGCTAGCGATTGGAGTAGTTTCGAGGCCAGATTAGAAATTGTTATACGTTTTTTGTTCAGCCGCTTTAAGTGACGGTATCAAATTTCTAACATATTTCACCCTATAATTCCAGAACCGGAAGTCAGATCCGGATGAAACTTTGAAGTTTTGTATGGTACCATGAGACCTTTTATCAAGATTGTTAAAATCAATCACGCCATTTCTGAGAAAAGTGAAGAGGTAATTTGAATTGAGAACTTTTTTCACTAATCACCCTGTCATTCCGGAACCGAAGGCCGGATCTAAACAAAATTCAGGAACTTTGTATGGGATAATCATACCTTCAATTTGAACTTAAGTTTGTGATAATCGGTTCAGCAGTCTCTGAAAAAAATTAGTGCACTTATTTTCATTTTTTTGGAACCGGATGTCGGGTTCGAATAAAATGTGACTGACTGACTGTGGTTACAAGACTTTTCGTTTGAGTTCATGAAAATCAGTTCAGTCATCTCTGAGAAAAGTGAGTTCAAAAAATGTTACATACGTACATACACACACATACACGTACAGACATTTTACGTACTCGACGCACTGAGTCGAATGGTATATGACACTCGGCCATCTGGGCCTCGGTTCAAAAATCGGTTTTCACGTCGTTTAAAATCGCTCCATTTCTTCGGTTACGTTACATAAACCATTATATCACCGGAACTAGAAGTGACAGTCGTTTGGCTGCCAAATATTTTCAATAAACTTATAGTAGTTTTTCTCGAACTAACTTCGATTACACCGGTTCCCGGATTTCGGTTTTGGAAGTACCTGCCATAGTGGAACTCACTTCTTTTTCTCAGAGATGGTCTTGCCGATCTGAGAACTGTTTTACTCTGTAGGTTATACTAGTTGATGGACAAACCTTTTAGTTTTCAAAAATCCAAAAAAAATATTTACGTATATCCACACATTTTTATATAAGATATAAGAGATATGAGAAAGGTATCATTACACCCATAGGTGTATTAAAATAGGTTTTTAAAAATTCCCGACAAAACTGAGCGAAGAAACTTGTAATGTTAATGTTAGAGACATAACAGCGAGATTGACGTAGGACTGCTGTCGACAAGGGCAGATCACTTTAAAAATGCACATTTATTTTGGCACATTGTTCTGCTATTAAATCACCCATTTCAAGTAAAATCTCATTAGTTCTTTGTAACATGCTTCGAATTCTGGAAAGAATTGAATCGTTTGGCGGACGGCGCACAAAGTAAATCTTCCACTTACTTGTGTGCCTTTCCCTACAGCGCTGACGTTCCGTACCGAGTCGTGGCTGTTTGACGTAGTATGTATTAGTGACGACACTTATTCTGATTGGTAATCGATTTTATAAAATTAAATTAATGTTCCATGATTCGATCGTAATTGCGGATTGTAACACTATCATTTATGGCCCTTTTTACAAGTTAAATTGCATTTACGCAGTATGGGACTTCTATCCACAGGACTACCACTGTATGATTGGAACTATCCACTAAAACACCTTGGATATCTAACCCTACCTCCATGGAACCGTTAGTTCCATTCAAGGCTCAAACCACATTTGCTGTCTTATGCATCGCCATAAGAACGACGAAGCTATTTATCACTCTATCGGGAAGATGTCGCCCCGATAGTGCCATGATTTGGTATCTTTTCACTCTTTTGCGTTAGCGATACATAATGTAAACGTAAAGCTTTTATAGGTTGACGTGGTTGATGCAAATGGTGCAGAATTGTCCGATGACGACCGATCGCAGTGCTACGATCGGGCCGAAATCGTGCTCAATCGGTCGGATAATTGGACTGATGCGGTTCGACAAAGTCCACAGGAAGAATTCGGGAATTAGGTCGCTCTACGTTAATTTAGTGTTAAAGTTTCGCTTACATGCAACTATAATTATAGAGTTGAGTTTCTCTTGTGACATTTTATCATCATAAATAGATTTCTTTCGATTTAAACAGTAAATTATTTTGAGCATTCAAGAACCACTTTGATTTTTCTCTTATTTCAATACTTATTGTAATCTATCTCTAATACTGTCATCCAAATACGCATGATCCTTAGGTTACTGAAAAGTAGAGTAAGTGAGCTAATATAATTTGATCAAAGAAAAACCTGTTAGAGCATTGAATCGTTTCGCGTAAAGCTTACGACAACAGGCTTACGAAGTCAGCTTTCTGAACTGCCGAGTCGGGTGTGATAATCGAAGCATTAGCAATAATTTTGTTTATAAAACATCGATTATTACGTTTAAGAGTTTCTATCTTCGGCCATTTGTATTGTGATATTATCGAATAACCTAATAGAAGCTTTCAAACGAACCTAAGTCTTTCTAAATCGATTCAGGCATCTCTGAAAAATTTTGGAGCAATAAAAAAACACTTTGTCGGTAACGTTACCGTTACGTCACACATAAGACTACATCTACCGAAACGAAAATGTTCGCCATAACCCTTCCAAACATGACCAATGATACCATTGTAAAATAAATTAAAATTTAGCGAATAAAAAATTTGAAATTAGTCGCTTACGTATTCTCCGGGTCCGGAAGTGACAGCCATTTAATCTTTGAGCTAATAACATCTTTATGATAGTATTTCTGAAACAAGTCTAAACCGGTAGGAATCGGTTTAGTCATATCCGAGCTGAAATCGGTTCAGACATCTTAGAGAAAATTGAGCGGTAAAAAATATAGTACGTTTAGTCGGTTGCGTCACCTACAGGGGCGGCGGAAGCCCAATTAGGAGTATACTGAACTGCACATCTGGAAAATGTCCTGTGTTAAATCTCCAAATTCAAGAAAGTATTGAAAACAGCTTTACGATTAACATTAAATTTATTCGGATGGATTCGGATATCCGATGTACAAACTGTTATTTTTCTTGAATATGTGTGTATCATGTCGGCCTTGAATGCAATCAGCAAGAATATACAGGGTCCGGCACTCGAAGTGTAACCAATTAAAAAGGCCATAAATTCAGTTTGGAAAATTACTTATACTTAATTAAAAGTACAAAATGTGTAAAAATAATACAAAATTCAGAATCAATTCACTTTTGCTCGATATGACCACCTTTTGCCTTGACTTGATGACTTGAGAGAGCGAAGGAGTTGCTTCGTTTGGCCGAATGTGACTTGCAGGTATTTTGGCCCACTCGCGGACAATAACTTTTTTCAGCGCCTCGAGACTGGTGTATCTTTTAGTTCGGACTTTGCTCTCCAAAATAGCCCAAAGAGAATAATCCATTGGATTCGCATCTGGTGAATTCGAGAGCCATTGTGTGGACGTGATGAAGTTCGGAACGTTGTTTTTCAGCCATTCTTGGTTCACTCGAGCTTCGTGAGACGGTGCCGAGTCCTGCTGAAACGTCCATGGTCTGCCACCGAAATGTTTGTCTGCCCACGGCTTCAAAACAACCTCCAGAATACTTTCCCGATAATATGTCGCATTTACCTTGACGCCAGGCTCGATGAAAACGATTGGAGAGCCCCCATCTGCGATTACAGCGGCCAAACCATTATCTGTTGCGGGTGCTGCCTCCTGGTGGCCAATAGATGACTCAAATTCTCGTATGAACGGTCGGTCAAGTAAACCCTATCGTTTTGAGAGTTTACGAATTGCTCAATTGGAAAAATTTTCTCGTCAGAAAATACAATGTTCGGAAATTGACCGCTTTCGGCAAAACGAAGCAACTCCTTCGCTCTCTCAAGTCATCAAGTCAAGGCAAAAGGTGGTCATATCGAGCAAAAGTGAATTGATTTTGAATTTTGTATTATTTTTTCACATTTTGTACTTTGAATTAAGTAAAAGTAATTTTCCAAACTGAATTTATGGCCTTTTTAATTGGTTACACTTCGAGTGCCGGACCCTGTATTAGATTTTAATTACGAGTTCAAAACTTTTTCCGAAAGTAAAAACTTCATGCGCTTTTATTATTATCGTGAATGTATGGATAAAAATAAGAATTATAGCTAATCAGCTTGAAATAGATGCGGTTTTTGAAAAAGTCTCCATGATTTATGAAAATTATTTTTTGTGATTCATCGTCATTGTAGTATAAATCTATTTCGTGGTGTCAAAACTTGCCCATACGTTCTGGAAATGAAAAGAAAAAGTCCATCATATTTCCTCGTTTTACATTTTAAAGGTTTTTTTGATGTCAATAAATGCTACGGTATGGAACATCAAATTGGCGGCCATGAAATTTTTCTTAATGTAAATTACGATTAGGCTAGGAAGTAATAAATCAAATAACCCACAGCAAATGTGTCATAAATGTGCTTTAGAATCATCGAGTTTGCTCTGAATGAAACTGTCATTCAATGAATACGCACACACAGATAAAACTAGATTTATAAAAGCATTGAACTGACAATAATGTTTTAAGGAAAATATTTGAAAGCAATATTAAGAGTGTATGCATGGTTTTATTCTAGTACAAGTTGTTTTATTTCAACCTGCATCTGTTTATATAGCAGAGTTAGCAGCAATTCATTATAGTTTTAGTGTAATCGTCACATTGTCTCGAACGCTGCTGGCAAAAATGAACAGTTTTTCTTGGGCAAAATAAAACAATACCTGAACACCATTTTGAATAATAATTATCAAGTCACTATAGTCTGGGTGCCGGCTCATTGCTACATTCCAGGCAATTGGAGAGCCGATACTTTAGCCAAACGTGGTGCTATTGAGAGTGAAATTTATGAGAGACCGATTGCTTTCAACGAATTCTATAGCGCGTCTCGCCAAAGAGCACTTGAAAGATAGCGTGCTTCTTGGGATAGAGATGATCTGGGTCGGTGGATGTACTCAATTATTCCTAAAATATCGACAAAGGCATGATTCAGGGGACTGGATGTGAGTAGGAATTTCATTCGTGTGATGTTCAGAGTCATGTCCAATCACTACACGTTAGATGATCTCCTTCGAATTGGACTTTACGAGACTAATCATTGTGCTTGTGGCGAAGGTTATCGCGATATTGATCATGTCGTTTGGACATGCGTAGAATATCGTGATGTCTGATCTCAACTAATAAATTAACTAAAAAATAATGTCACTCACTTTTCTCGGAGATGGCTGAACCGACTTTCTCAAACTTAGATTCGAATGAAAGGTCCTTACAAACTTAAAAAGTTCCTGAATATCATTTAGATCCGAGTTCTGGTTCCGCAATTACAGGATGATATGCACCAAAAATGTTAAACTTATGTCACTTAATTTACTCGAAGATGGTTGAACCAAGTTTCATAAACTTAGATTCAAATGAAAGGTCTCATGGTTCCAAACAAAGTTCCGGAATTTCATATGTATCTAATTTCCGGTTCCGAAATTACAGGGTGACATGCACCAAAAATATTCATTTATTTATTAAACAAAATCCATCGGACTGATGTCTAAATGGACTAACAGAGTGGGAAAAAGCCCATCTGAGTTGAAATATGTATATCATTCTCAGATAGGCATAAAAACCACTATCTTTTAAAACAATCACAAAAATTACATGATAACTACACAACTACTTAAAAGCTATTACAAACAACTTATAACAAATTAAATTATCCATAGTCAGATTATTTCACATCGCTTGATTTTTTCAACGGAACGGCGGGAAGGCTCTAAAAGTGAGTGAAGACGGGAAATATGGAAATAGTGGATTAAATATGTGAAAATAATGTCACTCACTTTACTCGGAGATGGCAGAACCGATTTTCACCAAAAATGTGAAAATAATATCCAGCCTTCGGTTCCGGATGTACCGGCAATAATTATTCAATATTATAAAATGGAGCTCACTTCACTTTCTCACATATGGTTGAAAAGATTTTCACTAACTCAAATTCAAATGTAGTGTGTCGATGTAGTAGTATTATGCAACAGAAATCTCAGAACTATTTTCTGAACTTTTTTAAATTGTAGTGTTTCGGGGAATTTCTGCGGTAATATACAGAAGTAAATGAAAATGAGAAATGCATCATTACACTACCAGGTGGATTGAAACAGGTTTTTTTGTTAGCATTGATATTGTCAGTGTCAATCAACTGAGATCAGAGTTAATAAAAGGATTAATTCATTAACTCAAGGACTCAAAATAGATGAAAATGACAAGAAATAAATGTCACTCTCACCTTCGCTTGCTAATTATGAGAACGAGATTCATGTCCAGTTAACGACATGAGCGGAACAATAGTTTCAAAATTGTGCACCTTTTTTTCATTTACCCTTTCTGTTATTTTCGGTTTTCAGTGAAAACGGGAAAACTGCGTCGGGAGATGCTCAATGTGTCCGCCATTTTTAACTTTTTAATTTAAAAACATGTTTTGCCTTTCTCATATAGAAATCACTAAGAATACCAAGACCCGGAGGGACGAGTCTCATACACCATTCGATGCAGCTCTTCGAGTACGCAAAATGTCTGAGTGTGTATGTATGTAACATTTTTGTGCACTTAGGGGCTGTCCATAAAAGACGCCACGCTTGTTTTGACGATTTTTGACTCCCCATCCCCCCTTTGTCACAAATTGTCACAGAAGCAAAGTACAATCGAATAAACTGCATCAGAATCAGATAAGAGAAATTCTTATGATATACTATTAATGCTAGAAAATCAAATTACTGAAAAAAATGTCAGTGCATAACTTAAGTTGAACCGTTTGAAGGCATCTTTTTCTTTTTTACTCATATTATGCAAAATTTATTAATTTCGCTACTCGCTTACTCGCTCCTCCGTGCACTTTTTCTGATCACAACAGAAATGATTTCCTGCATCATTCATTCCCGAATTTACAAGAAGAAGCTTTTGCATCAACAAATACACGTTTTCCTATAGAATGTAAACGTTTATTGTGGAGATTTTTTCAGGAAATAGGGCAAAGCAGTAATATAATTAGGTATTTCAAAAATGCGCTCATTGAAAATATTGGACGTCACATTCCAAAAACCTACCCCCCCCCTCCCATTGTCACAAAAGGTCACGTTTTATGAAACACTCCCCTCCCCCTTGCGGCGTGACGTCTTTTATGGACAGCCTCTTACTTTACTCCGAGACGGCTGAATCGATTTCGACAAACTTAGATTCGAATGAAAGGCCTTGTTGTCCCATATAAAATTGCTGAATTTATTTGGATCTTTCAGTACTTCCAGTTCCGAAATTAGGGCGTAAAACAAGTAAAAAAATATATGCAATAACTGTTCTTGAAGATGGTGGAACCGATTTTTACAAATTTAGTTTCATTTTATCCCAAAGTGAACTCCTAAATTTCGTCTTGATTATACCGATTCATGAGTTACAGGGTGATTAATGTAAAAATTTCAATTACTTACTTTCTTCAGAGATGGCTGGACCAGTACTATAGTCCCATACAAAACTTTTGAAAACTCAGTTATACAGAGCAACGAAGTTGAATTTTTTTAAAACTTCAAATCATTTCCAATCGATAGGCCTTGCCAGTTGAGGTCCAAACGTACCGACTTTGGCAATAACAGTCCGGAACCAGTAGCACCGGGAATATTGTTTATAAATTGTCAAATTTTACTCACTCGCTTTTCTCAACGATGGCTTGACCTATTTTCACAAAATTAGTTTCAAATGGATGGTTTTATGATCTCATATAAAATTCCTGAATTTCATCCGGATACAATTTCCGGTTACCGAACTACGAAAACATGAGTTTTAAACATGGGCACAATACCGCCTTTACGAACGGTTCACACAGCGTTCGATGTTTCGTACCTGCGGTAAAGAAAACGTATACCACACCCAAAACTCGATTTCGAAAACGCAACCGAGTCCATCGGCATCGAGCACACTTGAATTTTATGTACAAAACTAACTGGAGCGCAGCATTTCGCTTGATAGGTAAGCCAACCAGCAGGAATCGAAACAAAGTCTCAGTAGTCAATATTCAGAATGGAATATTTTTTCATTAAATTTATTGTTAATGGGTATTGAATTCTTTAAAACTAGTCAGTAAATTCTTTTAGCATACAGGCCTGATTAGCTACTAACCAAACAAGCTCACTGTAGTTGAAACGAACTTTGATATGATATGTGTGATATAAATCAATTCCGATATTCCGAGTACGAACGTATGTTTTATGAAATGCGTTGTCAATTCAAGAACATATTGTGATAATCTTTATCATGATATAAATATCCGTTATCAGAAACACACATTTCTTGCTTTCACATGAACAACTGCTCAGTTCACCGATCTAGACGTTTTGCCATGGAGCTCAAAGGGAATCAATAGTTTACTATGTTGTGTTTCAATATTTCCTGGTGCCACCTTATCACAACTAATTGCAGGGCAAAGAGCAGTAGCATGACGGTTGGCGAAGTTATCTACACGGTCTATGTCGATGCCGGTTGGATGCTACAGATTACACTGTTTTATTAAATTGTGCTGCGTTGCCTGTGTACTGGCCCGGGTCATGGTAGCTACCTATACTTCAGTTCCATGTAGTCACGCCTGAAAGGATGCGAACGAAAACTTCGTAGGCGAAGGAATGAATAAGAGATATTTTATTCGCACGAAGCTGTTAAGGATCACAGAAGTTATTTTTATGGTGGCATTTATTTTTCACTCGTAGTGCAGTTAATGGATAAATTATTAGAAATATGTCATGTATGTTAGGAACACATGTGAAGTATAAGCATATAATTGTGTGTATTAACAGCTGAAAAACAACACCTACATGCATTGATAAGAAACGGTAGAATTATTTCATTAGCAGGCATATGCTGAAAGTATGTCAAACGAGTTCGAACACAATTGAAACCTCATAGAACCTATTTCGTGAAAAGATATGAGCTATCTTAATTACGGAACAATAGCATTGAAAATTTCAAGGAAGTTTATTAACTTCTTTGATCAATCTTCCTTCCAATTGGGCTTACCTGTAATTACGAACGGAGTCGGAGACCCATTGTATTATATACCAATCGACTCAGCTCGACGAGATCGGAAAATGTCTGCGTGTGTGTATGTATGTATGTGTGTGTATGTATGTGCAACTTTAAACGATTTTTTTAAACACGAAATTTTCTCAGAGATGGCTTACCGATTTCAATAAGCTTAGGTTCGTTTGAAAGCTAGTAATGTTCCAATTTTTTTAATTTAATTACAAAAAAATGCCTTAATACACACTGCGTTTAGCTAGGAGATGCTGAGGGCATTTTTACCTATTTAAAATTAGAGTTAATTAATTTCTTCAGTTTCATGATCTGATTTCGAGGAGATCAGCTTTGGGAGATCTAATCTCCAACTGGTCATCGGAAGCGACTGGTCGGTTGGAACTTGTCGATGGTGGTCGCATTCTTCGTTTGGGTCCGCAGGAAACACCCCCGGGCAACGAGAACCTGGTGGGTGGCCCACATATTGATCATCGATTGGTGCGGCCCTCCGTGGTGGTGAATTTTGTGGAAAAGAAGAAGTGAAATAGAGAGAAATAAATGTTGTTGAAAAAAGGGGTAAGAACGCGAAATTACTTAGGTCAGCGAAAAGATCTAATTAGTTCACGTGGAGATAGTGAGGAGACGAAAGAAGGGGGAGCAAAAAAATTAATGTCAGCACAAAGATCTTGTTAGTACCGATGAAGATTGTGAACAGGTGTTGGATGAGGAGTTCCGAGCGGATATTGGGATCGAGGTAAAATATCATCGGGGGATCGGAGAACACTGATCAGACTTGTAAGTTGATATTTTTCATTTACTGGTACAAGAGTGACATATAGGGAAGGTCTCAATGGGCCAACACGTCTCGTACTGGAACCCCGGGTGATATACCTCGGGCCCGAGAAAAGGCTTTTAGCTGCGTTTTGGCGCCACAATACTCGGTACATGCCCAGACAATATGTTCAATGTCGTGATAACCGTTATCGCAAGAGCAGAGACCGCTCTCCACGAGGCCGATACGCCTGAGGTGTGCATTCAAGATTTGATGATTAGACATGAGCCGAGACTTCAAACGAAGATCCCGACCCAAAATCATCCCCCTGAACCAAGGTTTAGTCGATACCTTGGGGGTAATGAAGTGTAACCATCGTCATGATTCCCTATTACTCCATGAAGTTTACCAACTTTCGAGTGTCCTTCGACGAGATATACTGAAAAATTCGTTGAAGCAAATTGGTCTTTCATAAATTTCACCATCTAATGCACCCGCCTTGGCCAATGAGTCTGCCTTTTCGTTGCCCGGAAAAGAGCAATGCGAAGGGACCCAGACTAAGGAAATTTTATAAGACTGTCAAGATGAAGCTCTCAAGTGTTCCCGTATTTACCCCAGAAAACATGGGGGATGCTTTTCTGGCTTAATTCCCCGGAGAGCCTCTTTTGAACTTAGACTGTCCGTGACAATGAAGTAATGGTCTACGGGTGAGGTTCAAATGATCCCAAGGGTATACTGAATAGCAACCAATTCTGCAACGTAAACTGAAGCTGGATCACTGAGTTTATATGAATCGGTGATGTTCTTATTGAAGATACCAAAGCCCGTGGATCAGTTCAGATTTGATCCGTCAGCGTGAAACATCTTTTCATAGTCGACTGCTCTAAACTCTCTGGAAGGGAGGCAATGTACCGACCGATAATCGGGCCGAACAGCCTGCATGCCGCATCGAATAACAACGGCCAACGGTGTGTCAACTTTGCGGCCTCCCGAGGAATGGTAGTCAGAAGCACCTTCTTTCCCCGCAAGGATATCCACAAAGCTACCTGGAGATCATCTGACCAACAGACCGAAAACCAAATCGACAACGTTTTGATCGACGGAAAATTTTTCTCGGACATCAACAATGTTCGCACCTACAGCAGTGCGAATATAGATTCGGACCACTACTTGGTTGCTGTATGCATGCGCTCAAAACTTTCGACGATGGCTACCAAACGTCGCGGTTTAACATCGCGCGGTTCCGGGATGCTGAAGTAGCCCAAGATTACGCGCAGCAGTTGGCAGTGGCACTACCAACGGAAGAGCAGCTTGGTGCAGCTTCTCTTGAAGATGGCTGGAGAGACATCCGTTCTGCCATATCAGCACTGCATCAGCAACGCTAGGTACGGCGGCTCCGAACGTAAGGAACGACTGGTTCGACGACGACGACAGTTAGTGGTCAAGAAGAATGCAGCGAGAGCAAACGAGGAGCGATACAGACAGGCGCGGAACAGACTAAACTCGGTATCCCGTAGAAAAAAGCGCCAACAGGAAAACCGAGATCGCGAAGCGATGGAACAGCTGTTCCGTGCTAATAACACAAGGAAGTTGTGCCACAGGCCAATATGTGCAAGGACACCAACGGGGATCTTCTCACGAACGACTGTGAGGTGATCGAGAGGTGGCGGCAGTATTTCGACGAGCACCTCAATGGCGATGTGGCGGAATACGAAAGTAGCGGCGGGGTAATGAACTTGGGAACGCGTGCGGAGGACGATAGACTGCCGGTCCCAGACCTCCAAGAAGTCGAGGAGGTGGTAAGCCGGTTGAAAAATAATAAGGCCGCTGGCGTTGACCAATTACCAAGCGAGCTACTAAAACACGGTGGTAATGCACTAGTGAAAGCACTGCACTGGGTCGTTACCAAGATCTGGGAGGACGAGATTTTACCGGAGGAATGGATGGAAGGAATCGTGTGTCCCATCTACAAAAAGGGCGATAAACTGGATTGCGGCAATTACCGCGCGATAACTCTGCTGAACGCCGCCTACAAGGTACTCTCCCAAATCTTATGCCGTTGACTTTCACCGATTGCAAACGAATTCGTGGGACAATATCAGGTAGGATTTATGGGCGAACGCGTTACCACGGACCAAGTGTTTGCCATCCGCCAGGTGTTGCAAAAGTGCCGCGAATACAATGTGCCCACACATCACTTATTCTTCGATTTCAAATCAGCCTACGACACAATCGATTGAGAACAGCTATGGAAAATCATGCACGATTCCCGGACAAACTGAAACGATTGGTCAAGGCTAGGATGGATCGAGTGATGTGCGTTATTCGAGTATCGGGATAAACTCGAGTCCCTTCGAAACTCGCAGAGGGTTAAGGCAAGGTGATGGCCTATCGTGTCTGCTATTCAACATTGCTTTGGATGCTGTGATAAGAAGAGCGAGGATAGACACGAGTGGCACGATTTTCAGAAAGTCCGTCCAGCTACTTGGTTTCGCTGATGATATTGATATTATAGCACGCAACTTTGAGAAGATGGAAGATACGTACATCGGACTAAAAGCTGAGGCCAAGCGGATCGGACTAGACATCAATGTGTCAAAGACAAAGTACATGAAGGGCAGGGGCTCGAGAGAAGATAACGTCAGCCACCCATTACGAGTTCTGATTGGCGGTGATGAAATCGAAATGGTCGACAAGTTCGTGTACTTGGGCTCACTGGTGACTGCCGATAATGACACCAGCAGAGAAATTCAGAAACGCATATTGTCAGGAAATCGTGCTTACTTTGGACTGCGCAGGACGCTTCGATCGAACTGCACCAGTTGCTGGGAGGACCAACCCTCGTCCAAACGGCCAAGGTCGGGCGGTTACGGTGGGCCGGGCATGTTGTTAGAATGTTGTAGAACAACCCGGTTAAAATGATTCTCGATAATGATCCGACCGGTGTAAGAAGAAGAGGCGCGCAGCGGGCAAGATGGATCGATCAGATTGAGGACGACCTGCGGACCCTTCGCAGCTACCGAGGCTGGCGGCGAACAGCCATGAACCGAGTTGAATGGAGACGCCTCCTGTATACAGCAGAGACCCGCGTGGTCTACGACTGAAAGAATAAAAGTAAGAGTGCTCTAAACTTATTGTTAAAAAATATTAGGGGTCATTAGAGGGCGTATGTGATCCGGAATCCCACGAATCTCTTCTTTGAGAGATCCCAGAATCGATTTTTCAACGGTAAGACGCCCGTCAGAACTTCGAGACTCATCGTATAAGTCGATTGCATGCAACCTAAGGCAATACGCAAACAACGATACTGAATTCTTTCCAGCTTGATAAAATGGGTGTTCGCTGCGGATTTAGAGCAGAAGCATCTGTATTCCATCACGGACAATATCGTTGTTTGATACAACCTGATTTGGATCACTGGATGGGCACCCCACCATGATCCAGTTATTGTACGAAGAAAGTTGATTCTCTGTTGGCATTCTTGTTTCAGATACCTAATATGACATCCCCAGGTGCCTTTGGAGTTGAACCAGACCGCGAGATATTTAAATGTGAAGACCTGAGCAATTGTTTCACCCCTCAATTGATGTTGTAATTATGCTGGTTCTCGCTTCCTCGAAAATGAGGGGTTTATCAATTGAGGGGGAAAGGACTCCACCCTAGCTCATAATAAGGTGAAGGAGACGCTTTCCAAATATACACTAGCGAGAAGGATAGAGAGAACAAATACTACAATAATACTTAGCTTGGTATAACACTGGTTCACTTCAAGGTCAGCAAAATGATCGTCTCTGCTGCTGGTGTGCAGAAAGCTTCTCAAGGTAACGTATAATCAGCACAGCAACCAATGAACACTGACCACGTGTTTGGTTATTTTCAGACATCTTCAGTATCTTCAGACACACTTCCACTATCACACAAGTCTTCACTGCACATATACAGTGGCCTTTATTACCGTTCTCACTTCCACTTTCACATTCACTTCACTTACATGTCACTTCACTTGATTTTACCTATTACCAGTACCACGCTTCGTGAAGTGATCACTGTGGTGGAAAAAAATATTTTTTTCAACAAAATATTGGTGGCGTGATATTCATAATGGCATCAAGTTCATCAAAGTAAATACTTTTGTCTTTAAAGCGACTTCCGTAATAAGGACCTACATTCACTTAACTTGATTTCCACCGTGAAGTGATACTCACAATAAGGGTCACAGTCACTTCACTTAGTTTTCACCGTGTAGTGACACCAGTAATAAGGGCCAGTATAGCCGATAGATTATCAGTTTATGTCTGGAAGACTAAGTCCGAGCTGGCAACCGTCCGGGAGGCAGAGCTCGACATTGGCAGTCAATATGGGGATTCGTTGCTGTAAGCACGTGTTATCACAACGATTTTTGTGGTATCGAAAAATGCACTTTTTATCCGTACAACGGATCGAATTGCACTAGATCGGGATGGATTAGTTTTGATCCTATACACGGCAAGGAAATTACCCGTAACAAAATTTGCAATTCACAAATGGGTACTCTACAGAAAACGCTTCGGGAGATTCTAACGAAGCGACCGATTACAACGAGTGTTTGATACGAAGTGTAATGGGCCATAGATCAATTCGACGATTAAATGACTGCGACATATTATTATTATTATTATTATTATTATTATTCTTATTCTTATTATTATTATTATTATTATTATTATTATTATTATTATTATTATTATTATTATTATTATTATTATTATTATTATTATTATTATTATTATTATTATTATTATTATTATTATTATTATTATTATTATTATTATTAAAAAAGATTTATGATATTTCCAGCAGTACTGCGACTAAAGAAGAGCATAACTTACACTGCGACATCAACTGCTATATATTGTATCATGGAATATTACTTCATATATTATCGTCTTATATTATATTTTGTTATGTTATATTAAAGACTGTCCCAGAAAATATGGACGCACCTTGATTTCGCTGTAAATAATTCACAAGTGTTAGATATTCAAATTTTATTCGATATACTGATAATTTTAGACTACAACAACAGAATATTATTCTCAACATTTGCTACTTAGCCATTGTAGACTAACTGGGGCACCTTCTTGTGAACGTTCCTCATTAAATTCCGTACTGACTTCTTGGCGACAAGTTTTGACACTTTTTTCCAATCTTTTTCAAACTGTTGAATGGTTTCGGCTGCCAAGACATGTTTTCTAAGATGTGCCTTCGTTAATGCACAAAATTCCTCAATTGGTCGAAGTTGTGGGTAATTTGGTGGATTCATGTCTTTTGGGACGAAAGTGACATTTTTGGTAGTATACCACCCTACCGTTGATTTCGAGTAGTGGCAAGAAGCAAGATCTGGCCACAAGACAACATGATCCTTGAGGCTTCGAATCATGGGTAGAAGTCGTTTTTGTAAACATTCCTTGATGTATATTTCGCTGTTCATTGAAGCAGTGGTGATGAAGTTTTTCGAAATCATACCGCAGCTATAAAATTCTTACCAAATTTTTCGACTTCAATCGATGTCTCGGATTGGTTTAACAGTTGCCCTTCTCGCACCATATAATATTGTGGCCCCGGCAAGGATTTGTAATCGATTTTCACGTAGGTTTCGTCATCCATGATTATGCAGTTCAAGTTTCCAGCAAGAATCGTATTGTACAGCTTTCGAGCACACGGCCTGATCGATGCTTCTTGTTTCGGATTACATTTTGGTTGTTTCTGCTTCTTATAGGTTCGAAGATTCAAACATTCTTTAGCACGAATACTTCGAAGTGCCCACTTTTTACCTTTTTTTATATATATAAAAATAGGTATAGAATTCGCTCAAACTTTCGAAAAATTTTCCGAGGCCCGGAGGGCCGAATGACATATACCAATCGATTCAGCTCGACGAACTGAGCAAATGTTTGTGTGTGTGTGTGTATGTGTGTGTGTCTGTATGTGTGTTGTCAACTAAGAGGTCGAGATCTCAGAGATGGCTGGACCGATTTTGATCAAACTAGTCGCATATGAAAGGTCTCCTCGTCATCCAAAACGCTATTGAATGGTTTTGAGATCGGATGTTTACTTTTTGAGTTATTCGAAGTTTTATGTCAAAATTTTCAGTTTTTTGACAGTATCTGTCACAATTGACCTTGAAAACAGAATATGTTTTCAGACTTAGATTCCGCACGATAATACCTATTCAACAAGCCATAGATTGTTAAAATCCGTCCATTTTTAACGGAGATATCGAAATTTTTGTGTAAACGACTTTTCCCCCTATTCCAGCAGTAGGAGTTTTGAGCGCTGTCTGGCAAAAAAAATGCTTGGGAGCAACGGAAAACACGATTTTCTATTCTGTTACATACAATTGTTTCTAAGTACCAAAAAGACTGTGTACAGCATCCTTTTTCATGACAATTTGCCTCGGACCGATTTTAGCACGGCTCGTTTTTGGCAACATAATCGTTCGAATATGACATATATAAACCAGATGATGGCAGATTTTTTTTAATTATATTGTTTTAAACTACTTACAGCAATAAATGCTGGAAGAACATAACATCCATATACCATTCGAATCGGTTCGTCGAGATCAGCAAATGCGTGTGTGACAAATAATTTCACTCAATTTTCTCGGAAAATTTCTTTTCTACAAATTCAGATTCATACGAAAATTCGTATGCTCCCAAACAAAGTTCCTGAATTATGTTTGGTTCCGACCTCTGGTTCCGGAACTACAGGATGATATATGAAACGAAATCAAAATTGTGTAACTCATTCTTCTCGTAGATGGCTGAACCGATCTAAGATTCAAATGAAATCTAAGAATCATCTAAGATGCAAATGAAAAGTTTCAAGATTCTTTGAAACATCTTGCTCTTCAGTCAGATCCAACTTCCGGTTTTGAGGATACAGGGTGATTAGTATAAAAATGTCTATTCCACATAAATTAATCAGGTTTATCGGGTTAGCAGATTTGGATAGTCGATAAAAAAAATTAACTTTTTTCAGTTTTAGTGGTATTCAGTTGTCGATTCAGAAGGCACCTAAAAATTTAATTCGTGCTATGATTTCTCAAAGATGTCTTCACTGATTTTCAAACATTTTGAAACAAATGTAAACTATACAGCTATTCAGGTGAATTTATCTGACTTCGGCCATACCGATTTTAGAATTCCGGTTCCAGTATAAAATCGTTTCTCAAAGCTCAATCGTTTTCTCTAAAAAAGCCTAATCAAATTTCAGAAACAAAAATTCAAATTAAAATAAACTTATATACAAAATTAATTAATTTTATAAATACATACAAAAATAATGAATTTTATCCAATTAAGCTTCAAAGTTGTACTCAAAACTGTAATTTATTCGTCATTGTACTCAAAACTGTAATTTATTCGGCCATACGAATCGGTTTGGGTTAAGCTGGTTCCTGAATACCGGTTCTGGTAGTACCGTAAATAACCGTAAACTCTAAAGTGGAACTTACATATCATGGCATGTTTAATCGATTATCACACTTCTAGATTTAAATTCGATTGTTTTTGCAGTTTCGACATTACAGAGTAATGAGTGATTACAATCTCAAATTGTCGCTTAAAACGACGGTCATTAAAATAATGTAATGAAAACTCAAACACCGAAAAATATTCATGCAAAAAACACATGCGGATTGATAAAAAAAGGTATCATCTCACTGCTAGGTGGATTGATCACGTTTTTGACCACAATTGACTTCGAAGTGCCCTTTTTTTTGGCCACATCCCGCACTGAAACCTCTTTCTATTACTCGAACGCCTTCAGTATACGTTTATCCAACTGAGGGTTAGCAGGACCTTTTTTTCGACCCGTTTTCGGATTATCCTCACCGAACTTCCTGATTGCATTTCGCACGGCTTTTTCACTTACTCCTTCCATTTTTGCTATCTTTCTCAGTGACAGTCCGCGTTCTGTGCACCATTTGTACACAACTTTTCTACGTTGTTCTGCTGAAAGTCCACGCATTTCGAAACAAACTAATGAAAACGAATATACAACTGCACAAGTAATTAGAGAAGAGTGTAAACAACAGGACGCAGCCATAAAAATTGACATTGACCATTGCGAAATGGCAGCGGTTTTTGGTTGCGTCCATACTTTCTGGGACAGTCTTTACAGGTAAAGGGGGTCTCTCCAAGGAAACCAACGTAAGGCAAAACGGACGAATTTGTACTACATAGCTTTAATGCGCTGTACCCCATTATGGCAACAAGGTGACCAAACAACTGCAGAAAACTCAAGAACAGAGCTACTGAATGATTTTATCATTCGGAAGATGAGTTCGAGTTGTTTGTATTCCTTAGAAATGATATATGATATATGATCGCAAAAAGTTAATTTGCTATCAAGTAGGACACCTAGATTTTTAATGCAGCTCACTCTGTTTAACTCGGTCCCAAGAAGCGAATAGTTGAAAATTATTGGTTTCCTTTTGCGATTGAACGTCATTGTAGAAAACTTTGAAGTATTTAGTACCATTCTGTACGGAAAATAATAGCGAAGTAAATAAAGAGTACGTCATTCCAATTTACGCTATCGAAAAATTGATTCATAACTCCGAAATCGGATTTTCGGTAGTTGTATGAGTTATTTCACGAAACCTGAAGGTCTGAAATGAGTAAAACGCACCCTTCTAACAAACAAACCATCAGGCGGACTTAAGCTGGTATAGCGAAATTCTTTATTATATGGCCAGATGTTCTTGCTGGAAGGCGCCGGGTCCTCAAAACTCATTTTGACCTTCTTAACAGCAGTTATATAAAAGCTATCTGATAATAAAATTCTGATCTACTGTAAGTCTACCCGCATACACTGGTAATGCCTTGGACTGATGGTGACTTCACATATACATACATACATATACATCCATACATATTCTGCTTCGAATGTTTCAGGTACAATAAGAGCTTGCTTTGGAGCATGATTATCATCATATTGCTCATAATTCACGCGAAATTCCACATCTCCAGACTTACTGGGAGCTGGGCGTTTTCTGAACCGTGTCATATTTTTACTATACTGATCATTATGCTTGGTTTTGGCGTAAGCAAAAAAGTTTGATATTTTCCATGTACCACTTCTTTCTGGACGAATAGTAACAATGCTCAAATTTTCCATATTACATATGACACAAATTTTCATCTTTTCAATTTACGAAAGGAACTCGTGATCTTCTGGGCTATAAACAAAACTTAATAATTTGAGACATTTGTTAACTAAATAGTTTACCTTTTAATATAATGATCACGGAATCGAATTTGTTAAATCGTTTGCTGTTTTAGTAGAGGAAAGTTGTCTAATATCAGCTTCAATTGCATCGATTGTAATATCATCTAGAAACGCCAATCCGCTATGGATATATATGGTTTCCATCAAAGCAAACTTTACACTGTTTGATATCGGACCGGTCATTTTAGTCTTTCAATCCAAAATCTTTCCTATAAAATAAAGCATTGTAAAACAAAATTCTTCCATTTGTCGGGGCCTCCGGCTCGAAGAATTGATGTTAAATTTCTAGTACAAATTAATAAAGTGTAGGAGTAGATTATAGAATTGGTAACAGATGGTAAAGATATAACGGCTTAATTACAAAATAAAGTAATCAGCGCATTGATAATGTTTGCATGTTGAACATGCGTGAAATCTTTAAATCCTTATTTAATTTTGTTTTACCTCCCATTATCATAAGTAGTAATACGATTGTTAGGATTGAACTAATTCGATTATTTTTCAGAGCAACTGTGCTAGCAGCTTGAAACTGGAAATATATTTCTTTATTAAATATGCATCCAATTCACGCTTTGCATTTATTACTAACAAATTTAGTCTTCGATCATGAATTTATTTCACCACTTGTCATCCAACGATTTTGTTGTATTTGTTGTCATAACAGTAACTATGCAACACAAGCAAATTATTCATGAATGTTCTTGTAAAATCTAAATAAATTGATGATATACCCAAGGTGACCTAAAAAGCGATGCTTACTTTTCATATTCTCATTAAGGGAAAATGACGCATATGAGCCTCAAGCAATGCGAAGCGAAGTAAATTTTTCATTGGTAATTAAGAAATGAATTACTGTCTTCCCCTCGAAAAAATCAATAAAGTTGTTTTGTATGGACAATGGAATTTTCTACTGAAACAAATCGCCGATGCTTACTAGATCAACGATAGGTGTTTGGAGTGTAACGAGATGCATAAGAATACTAGATCGTTGAAAAATTGTTTAGTGCGCAACGAGTAGTTTTGGGTGGAGACTTTAAATGCATGCTTGATCCACGTGATTCGTCATTTTGAACCATGTGCCTAATAGGGTATTACAATTATTGCTAGCCAAATGACTTCAGGTCTGAGGCCAGTGTGTTTTAAAGGGGTATTTTCACGCTTCAAATCTGATATTCTCAGAAACGATGACGAATATCAATAAACCCAACTGACAATTTATTATAAAAATAGTTTTGATTATTCTGTGAAAATTTCGGAATGATTCATTGACGTTAGTGGTCGGGAAAGTCTTTTTTCTAAAGGAAGAATTGAATAACTGAAAACGGCAACTTTCAACTTGTTCATTGAATATCTCGCCTACCAAGGCATGCATCAAAAATTTATCCTGACAATGCCTAGATAATTTAATTTAGATGCGATTAGTGCATAAAAACATAGGTGTTGTCGCGATAAACATGAAATTAATGATATTTTTGTAAAGGTAAGTCGATTTCAACGCCCGCGTCATTTTTTCTGCTCCAGTTTCCTGGTAACGTAACGAAAAATGAGAGAAAATCAAATCCGCTCAGAAGGGCTGCCGGTAGCTTTATTTGATTTTATGTGATGTAGTCAAACTTGTAACCGAAAATATCGAAGCTTTTCTGGCCACCCGGCTCATCGAGTCATTTTGCACATAGGCGAGAGAGCATGGAGAGAAATGTAATACGCAGAGTGAGAAACGTGGTTATACACGACCTACTGGCCTTATGACTGTTGTAGCTATACAATCGGTAGGAGAAAAAGTTCTGATATTTTTTACCAGTAGATGGATTGCGTGCAATGACGTCACATGAATAATATTCGTCATCGTGGGCGTGAGGTTAACAAATCATAAAATTATTGAATGAATCAATGGAAAGATTGTGCTCTCGAAGCGGGTACATTACATTAAGGGCACATAATAAGTGGCAATTAGATCAATGTTCGAGATGATTACCATAATGGATTGAGACTGCCATTTTATATTTCATGTTCTGTGAAAAATGTTCAAAATGATACCAAATTAAAATTTAAGTGTCGTCTCTCCAAGCAACCAAAAGTTCCACAGTACCTGAACAATATCCACTTTATTAGAGCTCTAAAATACGCGTGGCACTTTTTGGAAACTTGAACGTACGGAAAAGCGGTACAAGGAACCCTTCATATCGAGAGAAGTTAGCGACATCTACCTGACACAAAATGAGAATTTCGTACACAGCTGATTTCTGATATTATCAAAAAAAATACAGAAGCGTTCTATACTTGAAATAAGTTCAATTTTATTTTGGTGGTTTGTAACTTGCCATACTAATAATTGAAAAACAACTTTCGTGAGTTTCGTGATTTTCAGATAATTTAATGCACAATGTCCCATCAATGGGACAGACTGTTGTTCACCCCTGAAGAGGTTGTTTTGTCGGGAGGGATCTCTGATCAGTGCATTGACTCAAAGGATGGAATGAAAATCTGCGAATTTGATCAATTATAGCCTAACAGAAGTATTTCACATTTTCACATTATTTTTTTGTGATATTTCTTTTTTGGGTTAAAGCGAATGTGTGTCGAATTCCGTTAATTGTAGGTTAAGTAATCAGAAAAATAACGGAGAGAAACAATAATTTTTTTCCTTCGCCAGTCGGTTTATCATGATGAAACGCGCATGTAGTTTTCATCGCCATTATGGTTTTAAATCGATATTGCTGTTGTCTATCCTAAATGCCTTGTTCGTTTATCATGCAAAAATCAAAGTTCGATTTGCTGCAAACTAACTTGATACGCGTGTCTTTTAATGGTCCCACCTATTCCATAGCAAACACTTTTCCCCTGTGAAAAAATCAGAACGATGGTTTCCCATTGATATATTCTTACTCCTTGAAAATCGTCGTCTACGTTAGGAAAATCTGGTCTGCCGAAGATTTTTAGCAGACAAAATAGGACACTGCTAGCTATTAATCAACATTCCAATGATATATAATGGCAAATACATGGCTATTAACATTCCATTCGTAGTAATATTTCCAATCAATTGATGAAATAATATTACTGATTGAAAGTATACTGACTGTAAGTGTTCAAAAGCTGACCACACTTCTACTTGTACTTACCCTTGAATTTCTAATTCGTACCCCTATATAGAAAACAAAGATGTGTTCCACATTAAAAGTGGATCTTTCACCAACTTTGTCATTCATGATTAAATTATAGATTAAACTACTATTCATGATTAAATAATAGACCAAACTGATTAAATTCGACAACGCTACAAGACACGATTCACGCGTGATATGTCAAAAACAGTGTTGCCAAAAATATACCGGCAAAAAATCGCCCTTTATATCTGTCTTATACCACGTTGCAAATGAAATTTATCTCTACTTGTATATTTGTATTAGTCTATTGCTACTTCTGTAATTGAGCTTTTTCTAACTATGAACTATGAATAATAAATTAGTCAATCTTAACTAAATATTTACCGTCTTTATTGAATTTCAGGATGACTACATATTGATTGTACACGTTTAGGTCTTTCGTTGACTTTTGTGTAATAAGCTTGATATTATAAAGGAAAGATAAAGAACATACGACTGAAAAGTCATGATTTTGCTGAATGCTTACGAATCGGCCTTAGATATCGTGCTTTGATTGATAGGGGAAATTGAATTAGATAGAGCATTACAAGAGATATCTGCATATGGTAAAAATAAAATAAAATAACGTTTAGCTTCGTAAATTATTTTCACGGAACAATAGTTGCAGACAGGAAGCAATCTAAATGAAAATGACTGATTTTGAACGAATACGACTGGTCATCCTTGGTGGAGCCGGTGTTGGAAAAAGTTGTATCATCAAACGTTTTCTCTTCAAAACTTACTCAGATAAGTACAGACCAACAGTGGAGGATCTTTACAATCGTGAATACGACCTGGGCCCTGTGACACTTAAGGTACGTGTAATGACAACTATGTTTGAATACATATGAACTTCAATTAAGTCTAGCTGTTACTCCCTATGATAGATCGTACAATAATATAATCTCATTTTACCCAATTTCCTGTATCTCGTAATAAAGGTTGACATACTCGACACATCTGGGGAGATGCAATTTCCGGCAATGAGAAGACTCTCAATTGCTACCGCCCACGCCTTTCTATTAGTGTTTGCAACCACGTCGGAGCTAAGTCTAGGGTGTGTGAAGCAATGCTTTGAGGAAATTCGAGAGCAACGAGCTGATTTTCAGGATATCCCCATGGTGATTGTAGGAAATAAAACTGACCTCAGCAACACGCATCGGGAAGTCCGCATTGAGGATGTTTCGGAGTGGGTGTTCTGTGAGCTCCCCAAACTTAAGTGAGTAGTTTTGAAGTAGAATGTTAATAATTGCTTATGTACATAATGAAAACATAATTGCATGAATCATATTCAAGATATCTCGAAATTTCGTAATGTTAGGAAAGATAGTTTCTCATCAGAATGAATTCGACACATATTATTTGTCAATAAGGTGAAAAAATTCCAAAATAAAAATGGCTCGCCTGAAAACTGAGTTTTTATTAGTTTTTCAAATATATTTTTTTCAATGCGCAACTTTTCAGTCACTGGGCGTATTTTGCAAACTTGTTAATTTTGAGAAAAGCTCGAATTTGTAGAAGTTTTTCATGCTTTATAAATAAACGGCGATGTGTCTTTTCTCAGAAAATTGTCTAAATAACGTATAAAAAATTTGTGGGATGTGTTTCGTGTTATTATTATTATTATTATTATTATTATTATTATTATTATTATTATTATTATTATTATTATTATTATTATTATTATTATTATTATTATTATTATTATTATTATTATTATTATTATTATTATTATTATTATTATTATTATTATTATTATTATTATTATTATTTTATATAATTATTTTTATTATTATTTATGTCGTCCGCAATGTAGTAGACTATGTTATGTCATGTCGAAGACTTGAACGCATTTTTCCGAGATATGGTGCCTTTTTTAATAATTTTTTTTTAATTTTTTAATGTTTACAAATATATTTAAATGTTCATTTTTATGTTCTTAAGCTGAAATGTTTTCGAATGAATTTAAAAAAATATTCAAGCATTCAGGTGAAATGTAGCGGAATGCGCGAATCGCGTTTTTGATCAATTATTCAAAAACTAGACCGATTTTCGAAAAACCAAAAACACTTCGAAATCAAATTTATCACAACTAAGTATTCTTAGAATTTTGAAATTTTGCTTTACCGAGTCGTAATTGGTTTTTGAAATGTATAAACGGTTACTGTTCCTTTCCACGGAGATGGTTTTAGAACTGAAAAGTAGTGTTTGTAGCAGAATTTCACAAATAATGGTGGCATTATATCGTGAGCAAAAATTACATATAAAAAAATGACGCGAATTTATGCAGCATTGGGTTTTGTGTTGAAATGAAAACGAGTTGAATGCAATGAAATGGGTGTTGTAAGAAAATGTTCATTTTCTAGGTAACTGTCATTTATAATGCTAAAAATGTCCAACTCTATTGAGCTCAATGCATTGATGTTGCTGAAGCAATAATGCTTGGCTGGGTAATATCATATAATAGGTATAATTTTGGATTGTAGCCAAACTAAAACTTCAACCTTGACAGGCTAATGAATGAAATGAATACAAGCCAAGTATTATCGTTCATGTAGAATATTTGAAATATAACTTTTATATAACCTGTGATACAAACAAGGTGGCCTGGTGAACTACTTGCAAAGATATCGAAAATATTTGAATGTTCTTTTGTCTTCAATCGAATCCATGCTTGCTACAAAACTCAGGCATATATACATATATATATATATATATATATATATATATATATATATATATATATATATATATATATATATATATATATATATATATATATATATATATATATATATATATATATATATATATATATATATATATATATATATATATATATATATATATGTATATATATATATATATATATATATATATATATATATATATATATATATATATATATATATATATATATATATATATATATATATATATATATATATATATATATATATATATATATATATATATATATATATATGTTAGTATGTTTGTCAATACATATACATATAACCTCATGTTAGTTTTTCATAATTACAATAATTCATAGCTGTAGTGTAAGAGTAATCACTAACAATAACGATTGAATTAACATATATTCAAAGTGTGAAGGATTCAAAAATCCATTACGTCCCGTCTGTTTTACAAGCCAACATAACATAGGTAAGCCCACTGCGATCAATCACTGAAAAAAGTTCTGGTTTCTGTGTGTCGGATTGTGCGACGGTTTGTTCAACTGAAGCGGATGAAATTTTGCGCGCATTTTATGACGCTACATTTCACCTTAATGTCTCCAAAATGTGGTTATATTTGTAACAAATGTGTAATGTGTAATGTATAACCGTTTGAAATGTGATCTCTTAGAAAAAATGGTAGTTACAACTCAAATGCATTCAAATACAGGCGCGTACCCAGGATTTTATTTCGGGAGGGGCCAGTTAACTTCACCAGTTCCGGAAGCACAGGGAAAAAGCAGTCAAATTTCACGAGCTTATATTTGAATAAATATTTCACGAGCTTATATTCAAATAAAAGGTGTTATTATTTCATCCGATATTTAATTTAATCGAGATCCAACATCTAGGTTCGGTAATATAGCGTGCTGTGTGTTGAAAATTTCAAATCGTCATTAGAAGTAACGATGCAACAAAAATAGAGAAAATTTCTATAATTGGTCCCAAACTGTTTCAATTTCAGTTTTATTAGCTGGATTTTATACAAAATTGGCTTTCACGGTTTTCCGATTTTCAATTCCGGAAATAGCGGAAAAATGAATGGTTTCATCCGAATTTGGCTTATGGTTCCAGAAATATAGAATTTTGAGTGCTCAAAATCTCAAACTGTTATATACGTTTATGAGCTCGCGATCGAGAATGATACCCACGTTTTTATCAGACAGAATTTGTCCTTTTGGAAGTGTCATTATTGAGCATTTATTTAGACATTTATTTTTTGTGGTATAATCAACATACACAATATCAGTTCGTGCTCGCATCGCAAAAGACACAGTCGAAAATTTCTTACGGTCGCGACGATAGAAACAAAGACAATACAGTGCAGTGAACAATAGAGTGTACGAAATGGGCAAATACGATTTAACAAAACCTGAAACTTGGCCTACAAGGCCAAATTAAATTTGTATTGATTTCAAGCGCTGCAAAGTTAGACCTGCAGCAACCGAAATTGAAATCTTGCTTAAGGAACGAATGCATCTAAACGTTAATGATGTAAGTGAGATTCAATTCAACAAGGCGTCGAACTGTGTGTACATTATGTTTAAACGTGAAAAAGATGCAATTGCATTTGCTTCGGTTAATAACGGGGTGCACAGTATTGATCATGACAATGTTAAATATAAAATCCCTGTGTACATGGTGGACAATGCCATAGAAGTACGACCTTCCCCCGCAGACCAGCGAGGGGTATGTTCGGGAATGTATGTCGCAGTACGGTGAAGTTCTTTCCATCGAAAAGGAAGTATGGCGGAATTTTTTTCCGGGTATCCGGAATGGCGTGCGAGTGGTACGTATGCAACTACGTAAAGCAATTCCATCTTACATCATTTGTGGTCAAGACGGGATACATCCGTGTAAAACGTTGATTACGTATGAAAATCAATTGGTTACATGTCAGTTTTGTGAACAACCTGCACACTACGGCAAACCTTGCACTGAAACTGCGAAAACAAACAAAACAAACAAAAACAAGGACAACCAACCAACAACGGAGACTAGTGAATGCCGTGCTCCTTTTTCAAAAGCACCTTCACCATCTAACCAACTATCAACTGCAATCAATGTACAAAGCGCATCTACAGCAACTGCAAATGAACCCAAGACTGCGATCAACAATGAAAACAAGGAAACGGAAACCACTCACAATTCCAACGATGTAGCAATGGATGATATGAGCAACGGACAAAATGACCTCCAATCTTCGCTAGAAGGAAATGGAAGCTCCTCTCCCCCTAGAAGAAGGGTGACAACGAGATCCAACAATAAAAAAATTATATTGTGTAACAAAAACATGGGTAAATCGGCCACGTAAAGCTATACGCAAATTGGCCTGAATAAAAATTGTTATAAATAAAAAAAAAACATACACAATATGGTCCTAATGATAATTCTGAATGAATGATCTAAGCAAGTCAATAATAGCATTGTTAGTATCGTATTTATTTATTTTATCTATTTTATTGATTTTATTTATTTTATTTATTTTATTTATTTTATTTATTTTATTTATTTTATTTATTTTATTTATTTTATTTATTTTATTTATTTTATTTATTTTATTTATTTTATTTATTTTATTTATTTTATTTATTCATTTTATTCATTTTATTTATTTCATTTATTTTATTTATTTTATTTATTGATTTATTTATTTATTTTGGGAGCAGGGAAAAGCCCGATGGAGATGAAATTTGTCTATCTCTCTCCAGCAGCGCTCCAACCGGTTCTCCAGCGCTCTCCTACTGGTTCTCACCCCTTCATAACAACTACTATGATTGAAAAAGCGTGTATTAAGATGAAATCATCTTCCAAAGCTGGACCGGATGGTATTCCTTCGTTAGTATTGAAAAAGTGCTCAAAGAGTCTTCTAATTCCTCTGTTGATGTTGTTCAATATTTCTCTTAGGTCAGGAACATTTCCAAATATTTGAAAAAAATCATTTATTTTCCCAGTTTTCCAGAAGGGAAATAAGCCGATGTATTCAATTATCGTGGTATAGCCGCACTATGTGCCGTATCTAAATTATTTAAAACAATAGTTCTGGATTTCTTGAAGCACAACAGCAACAACTACATTTCAGAAACTCAACACGGATTCATGCCGAAACGATCAACTGCAGCAAACTTACTCTGCTACACTTCTTTTATAGTTCGATATCTAATAGCACGCCAACAGGTTGATGCAATCTACACTGATTTCTCCGCAGCCTTTGCCAAATAAACCACCAAATAGCAGTAACAAAACTCAATAGACTTGGTTTCAGTGGATCGTTGCTAAACTGGCTCGAGTCTTATCTAATTGGTCGCGAAATGTCTATGAAGATTGGAGACTTCATTACAGTGCCTTTCACTGTCAACTCTGGAGTCCCTCAAGGCAGTCACTTGGGACCATTTTTATTTTTACTCTACCTCAATCTCAACTTCATATTGAAATGCCACAAACTATTCTTCGTAGACGACTTCAAGCTCTTTTATTTAGTTAAATGTCAAGAAGACGCTATATATTCGCAGTCACAGTTAGACTTATTTTCAAACTGGTGTCAGGATAATAGAATGGTTTTGAATGTCTCGAAGTGTTCCGTTTTTTCGTTTACTCGTAAACGCTCGCTGATTACCTACGACTATAGCATTTCGCACAATATACTGAAACGTGAATCTTTCGTGAAAGATTTGGGTATCATTCTTGATTCCAAGCTGGACTTCAAAAGTCACAGCGATTATGTGATTTCAAAGGCCTCCAAGCTCTTGGGTTTCGTCTTTCGTGTTACCAAGAGCTTTACTGATGTGCACTGTCTTAAGTCATTATATTGTGCTCTTGTCCGTTCGACACTAGAATATGCATCTGGGCACCTCACTGTCAAATCGATATTGCACGCATCGAAGCTATCCAGCGTAAATTTGTTAGATTCGCTCTGCGCAACTTACCTTGGAGGGATCCAACTAATCTTCCTAGTTACAAAAATCGTTGTAAGCTTATTGACCTGGATCTGCTATCTGTTCGCAGGAATGTCTCCAAAGCCGTTTTTGTTGCTGATTTATCACAATCACTTATCGATTGTCCCGAGCTTCTGCAGTGGATTAATCTGGACATTCATCGACGTAATCTACGCTCTCATCGTTTCTTGAGGTTACCCATTGCACGAACAAATTATGGTTATTTATTTCATTTATTTTATTTATTTTATTTATCTTATTTATTTTTTTTTATTTATTTTTTTAATTTTTTTTATTTTATTTATTTTATTTATTTTATATTTTATTTATTTTATTGCGACGTTTGGATTCCATGAACAGATAACTACATGTATAAGAACATTTTCCACTGTTAAAAATCTATTCGATTATAATGACCCACATATTTATACAGAAATAAATCTAGATAACACCAGATTTCGATGTTTCACAAATTTTTGGAGACATTTGGCAACAAAAAAATCTTTCTACAAATTTACAGTTTTGTATGCGGATTTTCAAAGTAACGCGGTTTTTTTGCTGTATGTATCCCGCGTAAAAAAACCTCAGCGTATAACTATCCTCCACGGTCTTCATTGCTCTAAAAAGCGAAATGGTTGTGAAATAATGATATTTATATCTTTAGGAGTTGGGTTCAATGCCTGTGGATACTACTTAAAGATATGAATTTAGAAAATAAATACGCGGGGAATCGACGATTGCAGTGCTTTACCTAACGGTTGATAAGCTTACTGTACTGGGTTTTATAAAATTTTGTTTTGTTGCTGCCTTTGCTTTCAACGAATGTCTTGAGATAGAAAACACAAACTGGAAGAATTCTATGGATGCGTTTTTCTGTCTCGCCAATCAATACTATCGTTAAAGAGAACGATGTAACGAGCGCTCGTCAGGCATTATTAATTGAATGGAAATTTAATTACGGTACCCGTTCGACACTTTAATGCCTTATTGAATGTTGCTCGCAATCATATCGTACTTTGCTCACAATGAACATAATAGATAGACAATCCTGAAATAAATTTCGAATTTAATTTTAGAATATGTGTTGTTATACTTATCGAAAACTGGTTATATATATATATATATATATATATATATATATATATATATATATATATATATATATATATATATATATATATATATATATATATATATATATATATATATATATATATATATATATATATATATATATATATATATATATATATATATATATATATATATATCAATATATTTATGTGTGGGTGAGCAAGGTTGTATGTGAAAAAGAGGAGAAGGTTTATTTTCTCGCTGCATCAAACTTCTCGTCTTCTTTTTGGGTTCCATTTGAATTATGCAAAATGTTTGCTCGATCGACTATATTTTCGCGCCCGAGTTTTAAAGTTTGTATGAGATTTAATATGGGAAAATGGACTTTTTTCTAAAAGAAAAAACTTATGTAGGGAGCTTCTAGGTTTGATAAGGTTATCAACCAATGAAACCCCACAGAAATTATATGACAAAATGAAATATGATCTTTCCGAAACTCGTAATATTTTATACTAACGATCTCCATCGAAAAGTATTGGACCCGCATTTTATCATTTTGTCGTTAGAATGACTATTTTTATGTTAGGGTGGTTCCAAAACAACGTTTTTAAAAAACAATATTTTAAATTGTTGTTGTTACCACTATGTTGTTTCTAGGAAGTATAGGCATTTTTAAGCAACATATCTAAAAATATCAGGTTAGTCAGAAGTTTTTAGCATTAAGCATACTTTACTCTTCGCTATATAGGCCCGAGAGTCAATTAAAAGTTTCAAAAATAGCCGCGTAACGTTTTTCTGTCATAATTTCTAACGATAATAACTCAGTCGTTTGTTGAAGGATTAATTTAATTTACCTACCAATCGATTCGGGAACATTCCACTTAAACATGTATAGCAACGTCGTTTCAATATTTCAATAACACACTTTTAAAAATTTTATTTGAATCGACCTATGTCTTCACGAACCAATCACAGCGAGCCAATGTTGTCATCCTCTTGACATTCTCGAGCACGGCCGATGGTTTCGATCGCTGGTATACACCTTGAATTTCATTTAGTAGCAGATCTGCTTCTCTTGCTATAGGGGGGTTTCGCGTCATGCATAAAGAAATACCGCATCATTCTGCGTACTATGAAGTTTGGCACAAAGAGGAATCGATAAATATATGCCATTTTACAGTGCAATAGCTTGTGCAGTGAGTGGATGACAAAATTGAGTTACGTTCATTCGCTCGCTGGATACTCGTTTTGCGCTTTGTGTGGATGATGGAAGTCTGCTGCACTCCGTGTTCGCTTGAGTATCAGCTGTTGATTCTACGAGAACTAGCAGGCCATTTCAGAACTATCGGCCATCTGGTCTTTGTGCAGTATGCCAAATATTTGTTCGGTGTTTATACCAATTTTTGTTCTCGATAAATTTGAACACATAACGTTCCAGGCCCGTGCGCAGGAGTCCTTGAAGGGATGGTTTGAGGGGAGAGGCTTCAAACGGTGGAGAAGGCGAAAAAACTTGAGAGAAAGATGTGTCATCCACAATATTGACACTGTAAAATAAATTCTGAGAACGAAGTATGAATCATCAAGTTATTTGCACTTTAATATAATAAGTACGAATTATCTCCGCCCTTTTTAGGACTAGCATAAAAAATCAAGCAAAGAATCAATTCGATATTCTAACATAAATTGTAGTTAATCATTCGTTAAAACGAAGTCTTTCAGAACAAGCGTCATCACTAATCGTTCAACGCTTTGTCTTCGTATGAGTGCCATTAGAATATCGCGAAAAAGTGAATATTTTTTCTTGAAATTTTTTTGTTATGCTGATGAAAATAATTATTGGTTTAAGTATACCGAAATCAAACAATAGTTCATATTGATATGTTGTATTGTTGAGATAACGATGAATAACTTAGTTTTCTGATTGCTCAATCGACAAATATCAACAAAAAAAGTATATGAGGCATTCCACACAAAATCAGCCATCAAATCATTTGTCCCATAAAATGTTTTTTTTTTGTCAAGAACCGAGAGAAATTCGAGAAATGGTTTTTTTCCGCGTTCCCAAAAATAAATACTGAAAACTCTAATAAAGATACAAAAATTCGTTCAAGGCATGAAATGTGCGTCTTTCTTCTGTTAAAAAAATAACCTTATTGCTCATTCAATGAAACAAGTTAAAAATTATTAAACAGAGGCAAAAATTTCAAACTTGATCCTAATTTTTTACTTTTTTTTGTGATTTATCACTAGTGTCAATATGAGTGATTTAAAATAAAAAAAAAAACTAATCTGTATTAGTTTACATTAATCCTAATAGTCCAAAAAAAATCATCGCGGAACTTAAAATAATCATTTCTCGAAAATTCCACGTATTATATTGAAATAAATAAATACGTATCAAAAATTTTTGAATTCTTGACCGATGAAAAAATATTCATTGAAAAAAAATTTGATGGCAGGTTTGTGTGGAATGCCCCATATGGATTGCATATTCGGAAATCCAGAAGTGCCTATGATTGATTCTGTATTTCATTTTTGAATGTTGGCGATTTGATGATTCGTGATTCAATTAATGTAAAGTATCAGTCAAATCTATTCGAAACAATTTTGATTTGTTTTGAAAAATCTATTCGAAATGATTTTGTTCTAATTTGCTAAAATAAATGTTAAGCCTTCTGATTATTAAAGATTTTGGTTGTAGTGAAATACAAGTTAAATGGATGAAAGGACTGTGAGTGACGTCAGAAGCTAACTATAAGACATAATAATATTAATAATAATAATAATAATAATAATAATAATAATAATAATAATAATAATAATAATAATAATAATAATAATAATAATAATAATAATAATAATAATAATAATAATAATAATAATAATAATAATAATAATAATAATAATAATAATAATAATAATATTAATATGAAATATTTTTGTTATGCTTTTTATAAAATAATTTCTGACACAAATTTGGGCTCGTTTTTGACACCAATTAATTCAGATTGATTGGAGTAGTTCACAAAAGCATACTTCCTGAATCACAATGTGAATTTTAAAACAGTTAAATAAGCAACGACTTAGAAAAGTAACGAAATGCTCCAATCCGATCTTGAATCTCTTCAAAATTCTAGTTTTGTGAGTTGTAGGATGATGTGTGTTAAAAATTCCAAGTTCCATATGCATGATGAAACTTCAAGAGTGTTATCAACATTATTCCGATTTGTTGGTCTGGTTAGTTGATGATTAAAGTCATTCACGGATTAATAAGTATGATCAGCCTGAAAACGCGCAGATGAGTCACGATGATATTTTTGAGATTTTCTTTGGGGGCACTGCGTGCCCTCGCGTGCCCCCACAAAAAAGCCCTGGTACAAATTTAATTAAACAAATGTTACACCACGAAAGTAGAGGAAATAATAGAAATAGTTCATAATGATAACACACGCGCTAAGAAAACAAAAAACATTTAAACTTGTTTTACAATTCAATGGAAATATTATGTGGAGGGTATTATTCCTTGTATTACCTTTACCATTAATATGATTTCGTAAATGTTTGAATTACTGCATTTTTAATGTCGGTCGTCTCTTGTAAACAACTCTGTAATTTTTCTAAATGGGCATGGCAAGTGTCAGTTTGTTTTCGTTTATATCCTCTGTGATCAATTTCCAAGATCTTTTAATTTTTAAAACGAAATGACCCCACTTTTGATCAGTGAAATGATTTTTGAAATTTTTATCAGTTCTAGAAAACTAAGCAGAAGCTCCAAAACCGTGTTATAATATACTCAAACCTGATTGTGATTTGGATTTTATTTCGTAAAATAAGTAGACGTTATATAGAGTTTGTAATTTAAAAATGTTTATGTTATGGGCATTGTTGGATATAAAGTAATGGATATTTTAGGAACAAAAATGATCTGTATAACCCCGAAAAGGATGCTCTAAGTCACGTTAATATCCAAGATTAATCGATATTCGTCACAATTTGGGTATTTTTTAAATTGGTTCGATGAGTAGATGTCGGAAAACGATGTTTGTAGCCATTTCAAAATCCATGATGGCGATTTCCGGTTCATCGATATTCAATATAAATCATCACAATTTGGGTTTCTCTGCCGTCTAGACAATTGGGTCGAAACTAATGACTTGCTTTCAGATACACAATTTGGTTTCCGCAGGGGTAAAGGAACGAACGATTGTCTTGCGTTGCTCTCAACAGAAATTCAAATGGCATTTGCTCGTAAAGAACAAATGGCATCAGTATTTCTAGACATCAAGGGGGCTTTTGATTCAGTTTCTATAAATATCCTATCTAAGAAGCTGCACCAGCATGGTCTTTTTATATAATCTATTGTCCGAGAAACACATGTATTTCGCACATGGTGATTTGTCGACAATACGATTTAGCTACATGGGTCTTCCTCAGGGCTCATGCTTAAGCCCCCTTTTATACAATTTTTACGTAAAAGATATCGATGAATATATCAACACATCTTGCACGCTAAGACAACTTGCCTACGACAGCGTTGTGTCCGTTATAGGATCCAAAACTGCCGATCTGCAAGGACCATTACAAGATACACTCCACAACTTGTCCACGTGGGCTCTTCAACTTGGTATCCACTTCTCTACAGAGAAAACTGAACTGGTTGTATTTTCAAGGAAGCGAGAACCAGCACAACTACAGCTTCAACTAAGGGGTGAAACCATAGCTCAGGTCTTCACATTCAAATATCTCGGGGTCTGGTTCGACTCTAAAGGCACCTGGGGATGCCATGTTAGGTATCTGAAATGAAAATGCCAGCAGAGAATCAACTTTCTTCGTACAATAACCGGAACTTAGTGGGGTGCCCACCCAGGAGACCTGATCAGGCTGTACCAAACAACGATATTGTCCGTAACGGAATATGGATGCTTCTGCTTCCGATCCGCGGCGAACACCCATACCATTAAACTGGAAAGAATTCAGTATCGTTGTTTGCGTATTGCCTTAGGTTGCATGTAGTCGACTCATACGATGAGTCTCAAAGTGCTTGCGGGCGTCTTATCGTTGAAAAATCGATTCTGGGATCTCTCATATCGATTGCTAATCTGATGCGACATCCTAAATCCGATGGTGATTGAAAACTTCGAAAGGCTTGTCGAGCTTGATTCTCAAACCCGTTTTATGTCCTTGTATTTTGATTACATGGCTCAGAATATTAGTCCTTCTTCGTTTGCTTCCAACCGTGCTCATTTCTTGGATACTTCTGATTCTACTGTGTTTTTCGACACATCCGTGAGAGAAGAGATTCGTGGAATTCCGAATCACGTGCGCCCTCAAGTGGCCTCAAATATTTTTTATAATAAATTTAGAACAGTCAACTGTGAAAAGATGTTTTACACTGACGGATCAAACATCAACGAGTCCACAGGCTTCGGGATCTTCAATCAAAACATCACCGCTTCTTACAAACTCAGTGATCCGGCTTCAGTTTACGTCGCAGAATTAGCTGCTATTCAGTACACCCTCGAGATCATTGAAACCTTGCCCAAAGACCATTACTTCATTGTCACGGACAGTCTAAGTTCAATAGAAGCTCTCCGGGCAATGAAGCCAGGAAAGTATCCCCCATATTTCCTGGGGAACACTTGCGAACTTTATCTGAACGGTCTTATTTAATATCGTTAGTCTGGGTCCCTTCGCATTGTTCTATTCCGGGAAATGAAAAGGCAGACTCGTTAGCTAAGGTGGGCGCATTAGAATGTGATATTTATGAAAGACCAATCTGCTTTAATGAATTTTTCAGTATTTCTCGTCGAAGAGCACTTGAAAGTTGGCAAACTTCATGGAGTAATGACGAACTGGGACGATGGCTACACTCCATTATCCCTAGGGTATCGACGAAACCTTGGTTCAGGAGGATGAACGTGAGTCGCGATTTCATTCGGGCTATGTCTCGGCTCATGTCTAATCACTACACATTCAACGCACATCTTCGGCGTATTGGGGTCATGGAGAGCGGTCTCTGCGCCTGTGGCAACGGTTATCAGGACATCGAGCATGTCGTATGGTCATGTGTGGAGTATTGTGACGCCAGGTCTGTTTTAAAGGACTCCCTCAGGGCCCGAGGTAGACCACCTGATGTTCCGGTTCGAGATGTGTTGGCGAGTCGGGATATTTCATATATGTTGCTCATATATAAATTCCTTAAACACGTTAATATAAAAGTGTAATCTATTGTATCTTGCTCTAAAAGTCACCCTTGCTCCTCGACTGATGCTAAGAATAAACTTCACCCACAGGTTCGACACTAACATCCGCCCGAATCTCCAAATCCCTCGTCTGTCCACTTTCTGCTGTCACTGAATTTTCTGCTTACCCCTCCCGCGTTTTTCACCATCTCGATGTCAACTAATTAGATCTTCGTCGTTCTTAGTCATTTTGTTCCCATATCCCCCTTTTACTCTGTTCTCCGTAATATTTACTTCTCTATATTTTTTTTTTCATTTTCTTCCGTAACATCATCATCATTGCCCACGGACGGCCGCTGTAGTCTATGAAGGGAATACGGGTCGCCCACCTGGTATTCGTGGCCTGGGGTTGTTCCCCGCGAACCCACACGGACAGAAAAAAGCGGCCAACATAGATACTTACCAACGTGTTACATTCAATACGCCGGCCGGTGCCGATCGCCAGCTGAAGGCTGGATCTGCCAAAGTTATTACATTATCTAAAAACAGTATCCTAGTTTTAAGTTATTTGTTAATTAAAATTAGAAAAAGCCCTTGGCATCTTAGAGCTTAAGCAGTGTGCCTTAAAATATTATATAATTGAATAAAAAAAAATCACAATTTGGGTATTTTTTGAACGGGTTTCATGAGTATAGGTGCAAAAACGAAAACGGTATAAGAATCCTTCCAGATCGGGGTTCGAACATACGACAACTGGCTTGTAAGACAAGCGTTCTATGCATTGAACCGCCAACTCGGGCCGCTGAATAGCAGCCATTTAATAATTTAGTTTGCAATGTTCAGTATTAGCTCTGACCAGAATATCACAATGTTGCTAAGAAAAATGCACTAGACATTTTGACATTTTTAGGCTCAAATCTGATAAAAAATCCTTTTGTCTGAGTGCCAATTTCCAAGATACGCCATTTTTTTTCAGTGTATATATTTTTTAGAGTGCCCAATCGATTCCCTACAACTTCTTCCTGAACACCATTTTTGTACAATTAACGGTTTCTGAGTTACAACGATTTCAAAAGGCAATTTTTGAGCAAAAATGCCAAAATACATACGCCCTTTTTAAAAATCAGTCGTGAGTCGGATTGACCTCTCCATCGGTTCAAAACTTATAGTTTGCCATATTGACGCCATGCGCAAAGTTTCATCCAAATCGGAGAAGGTCGAGTCTGATGATCTGCTAAGCATTTCTGGAATTGCTCAGTGAAGTACATCACCTTCATCAGACATGTACTCACCATCTGAAGTTCTTAAGAAACCGACATGAAAATCCTTCGATGTCGAAAGTAACTTATTTAATCTGCTAACCTCGTTGAGACTAGAGGCATTTGTGCAAAGGCTTTTCAAATCACTTCGCTCAGACGATCGAAGAGCATTTTGTAAGCCCTTAGAACCAACACGAATGTCTCTGATCCATCTCTGCGTCAATGATTCCAAGCTCTTCTGCGTGGTTTTCTTAGTCTAGCAAATTTAGCATTCCACCAAAGAGTTCCTCTAGTAGCTCGCACAATCCGAAGTAGACAAGCCTCTTCATATGCTGCATCTACGAGTGAGTTGGGACCCGTAAAATCTAGTCGCCAAGCCCTCTTCGTAGAGCCCTCCAATTTGGAGATTCGGGATTACGATATGTAAAAATATCAACTGTAACGATAAAATGATCAAAAAAATGTACTTATGATCAGATAACGAAGGTTCGAATTGGTCGAAGACGAGTCAATTTACCAACTCATGCGAAATTATATCAGAGCAGAGAGTTACGTCCAAAACCTCCTCTCTTCCAAATCTCGCAAAAGTTGAACGATTTCCTGCATTGACTATGTGCAGGTTTGTATTGTTCACTAATTCCACTAATGCCTCTCGAATTTATATCTGTGCTGCCCCAAATGATAAGGTGAGCATTGATGTCACTGCCGATTATAAGCGGTAAATAACTTTTGCAGCAGTATGATATAACCTTCTTGAAGTCATCGTTCTTGTTGAAGCAACGAAGATTGGGTTTAATAACTTTCCAACGTAGAAGTTTCCCTTTTGGAAAAATGGTTCTTGAACGAATGCTATATAAGCTTTACCTTAATGTAGAAGTCTGGATAGATTCATAGTTGCTGTACGTTTATTTTGGAAATTGATTTGTGCTACTCTAACCATTATCAATTAATGTATCAAACACTCCATCTCCAGCACTTATCGTACAACAACTAGAAGAAACCAAATATATTAGCTTATAATCGCCTATAGCGAACAATGGGAGGATTTTTTTGAAATGTTTTAATCATTTAATTTTCACGAGTTGCGAAGAGTGAAATCGTCAATTGTGTCAGAGCTTCGCTTAACACAGTAAGGGCAAGGCTCATGATATTCCGTTCAAAACTGCATTATTTAAGCTCCTGCAGGCATTTAGTCATTGACACGGGAATACACCTTGACTTGGGAGTTCCTTTTTTGGACCTTTTACGACATGGAACAGGAAACCAGTGGATCAATTCTTGGTTGAAAATAATTCCGTCGGATGCCATACGGCCTACCTGTTTGGTGGATTTTTACCACCGGGACAAATTGACCGTAGCGTTATTCTAAGGCACTTGAGAAACCGCTACCGACACTACACGGCTATCTAGGCTGCTCAGAAAGGGAACTTTACACTGATGGTCAACGAGCAGCCGCGATTCCTGGGACCAGTATAACGAAAGTCGTTTGGTTGGAAGGCAACTATCATAATGCTTTAATCAGAACAGTTTTGAGTACAAGTTAAAAATTAATCAATTTTCTTATGAATCGATTCGATGTTGGTATTACATAGTGAGTTAGTTTATAAAGTCATCTGTACTATTCCACATTACAAGTAGGCTTAAAATTTTCTTTACAATAATTACATAATTGCGGAAATATAATGTCCCAATGGTAATAACCATGTTGTCATGACTTACGCCCGAATTATTTTTGATGAAGGTGTAAAAAATTGCAAAACTTTTTAAATCATTGCAAAGCATTCCGAAAAATTCAAAGTAAGCCTTTTCCTTCAAAGTTAATCACAATCTGATGTAATTACAATTGAAATTTATTGGTGTCAAATGCATATACAGTTCCGATGCATACTGTAGCTCTCATACGATTCATGCATATACACATCGTTGGAAAAGTAGAAGAGGGATGATATTTTTACGGGTGTTTGCACAATTGGTTTTGTAATTGAATAGACATGTACAGGAGTGGTAGCAATGAAGGTCGATATCGTTTGAGTCTTGCAGAAAACAGTTGACGAATGGAAAATTATTTCACATTGTAGAAAAAAGCCTAGTTGGGTGGATTCATAATTAGTTTTGCTAGTGTCGATAGTTGCAGCAATGATCTATAGAATAGAAACCTATCTATCTTATACTGATTTCTCTAGCATAGAGTTTTCAGTTGAAATTCCTCGAGAATAGAATTTTCATTTGAAATTAGGAGAATGGTTTGTAACAGCCAAGTAAATCATCAAAACCATTTTATTTGGACCTGTGGACCTAGGGTCGAGTGTCATATACCATTCGACTCAGTTCATTGAGATCACAAAATGTCTGTGTGTGCATGGATGTGTGTATGTGACAAATAATGCCACTTAACTTTCTTAGAGATGGCTGAACCGATATTCACAAACTTAGATTGAAATGAAAGGTGTTATGATCCCATAGACTGCTAATAAATTTGAACCCGATCCGATGTCTGGTTCTAGAATTACAGGGTTCTTATAGATGGCTGACCCAGTTTTCACAAACTTAGATAAAAGAATGAAGGGTCTTATGGTCCCATACAAAGTTCCTGAATTGCATGTTTTAACCGATTTTCATAAACTAAGAAGCGAATAAAAGTTATTAAAATTCTTTAAAAAGTCCCAGAGTCGATCCGGATCCGATTTCCGGTTCCGCTTTAAAACCGCTATAAGTGAAAAAATAAAAACCCTCTTTCGGATTGCTAGTCCCCGGTTTTTGGTACCGTAAGTACCGATAATAGTGAAGAAATACTATAAAAACGGAGCAAACTCCGATTTCTCAGCAACGGTTAAATTGATTTGCATAAATCTTGATTCAAATTGCTCACAAGTTCCTATCACACGCCTTCCCGACAAAACGGTATCAAATAGGCGCGAATTGGTTTGTATTTTGTTTACAGGTTACAGTTTAGTTCGCCGACGTGTTGCCGAAGTGTATTTTATACCGCTTTAATCTTATTTATTATCTAATCTCTAAAGAATTCAACATTTAAGACAGCACAGAATATTTGCATGAGTAAGACTACTTTTTCAGTTATGAATAATCTTACTATTCATATTATTGTTTCTAAAACTAGGTTGATGGTACTATGAATGATATTCCGATGTGCGATATGTCTTACTATATTTATAGATTATGATTAGCTGCTTTTGTAGACTGAAGGTTAAGATACGATTGTTTGCGCAATCTGTATTATTGATAAGATTTCTGAAATGATTAAATCCATTCGATTCAAACATTGCATTGAGGTGGGGTTGCTCGATGAAATGATAATATCGGAATACGATTTGTTCTCTATAAGAATCGGTACTTCGGTATTCGATTCAACTAATATCTGCTAAAATACTATCCGGAGGTCCATGGGTGATCAAGTGGCAAAAAAATGCACTCATTTCTCTCAGATGTGTCTTAACGAATTTCTATAAATTTAGTTTGAAATGATGCTCACGAACTATTACTATTGAACTTGATCAAGATCTGGCTTTCAATTCCGGAATTACAGTGAATATGTGTGGAAATTTTATTTTAAAGAAAGTGTTTCTGTACTAGACGATGTAACAATGAAAGTAATCTTTCGAATAAAACATATAACTCTTTGTTGTAGCGACGTTGTAAGTTGATACCCAAAACTTTTCTTTCAAGGAATATGAGAAAAGCTTCATTACAGCACTAGCGGGATTAAAATAGGTTTTTTATTGATAGTATACTGTGAAATCAATTTTTATAATTGAGCCATATTTTCTCTGTGAAAACACGTGTTTTTTTATTCTTCAGTGTATCGATTTCTGATTTTTGGTTGACTGTAATTTAAGGCTATGCTATTGGTATTTTTAGAAAGACTTCAGGGTTTCAGAGTCGTTAAATCTGCAGATTCATCCTGTTCAGTTTCATTCAACATTTTAAGCAAAAATTGTGAAACCTGTGGATGACCCACTATCTCCACGAACTCCCGCAACGCCATTGATTGGTGCGCTAGTGTTTATCGTCGACGACAACGTGGGAAGATGGGGTATAAGAGACCCACTAAGGAAAGGTTTACAAACCTTAATTAAAGAAAATAAAACGTGAAAGTTCCATGCATCCTCAGTTACCATCAGAGGCGGCAAGTTCCATGAAATATTGGGGGGGCACAAAAAATTACAGATCATTGAACTTTGCAATATATAAAGCATTTTTACAGAGGAACCGGAGAGGCTAGAGCAAATAAAAAGCAACCAAGTAAAAATCACAAACATTTTCTCTACTACTCCAGTAATGACCAATATTCAAAAGTGGTAAAATATAGCACATTTCACATTGTAGTATGTTAGTTTAAAAATTTTAGTTACATAGTTAATAAATATGAAGGTTTTCCGAGACGAACTACGGAGATAACAGAAAATAGGTTTATATCATAAGATATTTCTAGCTAATTTTGTAATATTTATTCCTGTCACCAAAATATTGGGGGGGGCATGGCCCCTCCAATAAATCTTTTGAGGGGGGCAAAAAGTGCTTTGCCCCCCCCCCCCCCCCCCCCCCATAGTTGCCGCGCCTGGTTACCATCATTTCTCATAATTACGAACAAATACTGGCAGTGTGCATTAAAAAATACATAAAATATCTCGTTTAATAACGCTAAAAAATTGCCCTTTTATAATATGTGTGGGGCAAAACTCCCGATCATGAAAACCATGATAAATATACCTTTTTAATGACTCGAAGTCATAAGTATTTGAACATAGAGGCAGGATGATCTTAAACAACGGTTCAACATTCAACAAAACCATCGGGTAAAACGCACGGTAACAACGAGTTAAATGTACCCTCATAAAGCTTTTCCTTCAAATTAAAAAAAAACAAGTTTTAGAGTAATGACCCCTTTCCACGAGATAACCGATTTTTCGCAAAGTGTTATTGTTTTGTAACATAGTATTACTATTTACAAACATGTTCGTGAAATATTTTGTCAATATTCGAATTTTTTATACTATTTTTAGTTACTTAAATATTTATATACTTGTATCTCTTCCTGGCACACGCCTTGAAATACGAAAACATTCGATTCCGGTTTCCATATCATGCTAAGAACTCTTTCATGTACTTTTGATTTATCAACGAACTTTACAGAAGACTCTACCTGCTGCTCTCAGACCCGTACTGGAACATCACCTCCTTCTCGGTATGCTTGTTCGATCAAGTCGTCCGGTGTCCGAGTAGTTGAAATAGAGAAGTTCACTAATTCCGATGAAACTTCATTGATCGGTGACGTAGCGTTTAAAACACTTACAGCTCTGCTACACACTGTTGCACTTGTCATCGTAGCATTTTCATATACACGTTACTGATAACAACATTGTTCATTATGAATGTAATCGGTTCCGAGCACGGCCAATCATTGCGAGTGTTTGTTAATTGGATATCTTTAGTAACAAATATATGCGAACCAGCCGGTGATTACACTGGAACTCTCTTCGGAATAACGCCGGTCCGGGACTGAGTACCCACGGAAATCTGAAGAGATTCGGTGATGCTACTTAATGTCGGGCTACCATGTTATCAACCCAGTCCTGTGTTCTCTGCTTTCTGACACAAGATGATCGATAAGTTACATCATTGTTTCCGTCTATTTCCTGCACGAGCTGAATATGTAGTAGATCGTACGTTTTGGCAAGATATTCATTTTCCAAGCGCCTTTCCCCCTCAAGGTGCTGAAGATCAAGAGCAACTCGCCGAATTCGAGAGCTAGTCGTAGATAATCTAGAACCTGCAACATTTGGTTCCGATCTAGGACGAAAATTATTTGCACCGGTTTTTATTAATCACACTATCCGAACATAATCTTAGATTGAGGTTAGGATTGATCACACCTAGGCCTGGGCACGTTTTCTGCTGACAAGAGCGAGAATTTTTCTTGGAGTTTGACATGACAAATGGTTTATTTCGAACTTCTTTGTAGCATAAATCGTGTTCGTTTTTCGAGCATGAGTAAGTTTTAAACTGCAAATATAACTGTTCAATATTTTAATAATTCAGTTATTGTCTTATGCTTAACTTACATTTCTAATCCACCTCCAATCGACCCTCTCGGTCCCTGGTGCTGTTTGGTTGTCGTTCGTAACGATCCCTTCCGTGGAATTTGGAATTTCTGTTTCAACAGACTTCGCAGTCAATTCTTAGCCTACAGAATCATTGCATGGCTAGTACTACGATCCTACCTGCACTAAAAATCTTTCCAGTTCGGCACTTGAATATACGACAGCTGGCTTGTAACACCAGCGCCATATATATTAAACCGCCAACTCGGCTTATGGACCTCGTGCTATTACTGAAATGAATAAATTCCCTTGCCTCCACAACCCTTCAAATTATGTTGAAAGAAATCATTTTACTCTTAAAAACAAAACAATATGCATGATATTAAGAATTTCATCATTTTGAGTTAATATCTTATCATTTATTTCAACTTCCAAGTTCAAACCACTACAAATATTATCTTGATCTAATGCTAGTTCACTTCGAACTAATTTTCCAAGTTGAATTTACTATGAAATTGTTTATCAAGAACTTAACAGGAGCGTAAATGTAAAGAAATTGTTAGTCTTATCAAAATATTTATTGAAGCAAACTAACACTGAGAAAAATCAAATAAATTGTTTGGTTGTTTCAAGCTAACAATATTTGCTATATTGAACCAAATTTTCTTTTGGCACTATTTCAAAAAAAATAAATTGTTGCGTGAAACCCAATCTAGATTTACAATATTTGTCTCTGCGTGTAACAAAGGAATAACTTCTTCTGTATGCGCTTTTAAATGATAATGGTTATTTAAAGGTTCGAGACTGAATGTTTCAAGATGGTGGCATTTCGAATAATTTTGAGTGATTAAGGTGAAATGTAATCCCAAAAAATAGGCGCAAAATTTCAACCACTGAAGTTGAACGAATCGTCGCACGAATCAGGCCCTAACCGCCGATGAGATGAAATTAACGTAAAAGTGTTCACTTGGCACGCATGAAAGTGCGCGCTCGTAAATTATTTACCAATAAGTTCGAAACATGAACATACAAATTTCCACAGCTTATGCGAATTAGTTGAAAACGAGAATACAAACCATTTTTTTTAAATATGTTGAACGAAGAGAAAAATAAGAATTCATACTTATAACACATGGGCTGAAAAGTCACGAGTCTAACCAAGAGAAATCGATTCAAAATTAACTTTATTCATCAACGTAATCTCCATCAAGGGTAAGGCAATCATTCCAGTGCTGCTCTAACAATTCAATACCACTTTTGTAGAACGATTTATCTTTTTCGTCAAAATAGGCCTTCAGGTCTGCGGAGAGCCAGTAGTCGCTGAGAGCCAAATCTAGCGAATACGGTGGATGTGGGAGCAATTCGAGGTTCAATTCATATAATATTCACTGTTAATGTTATTTCCTTTCTCACGATAGTCGATAGATATTACACCAAGCACATTCCAAAATACCGAGGCCATAACCTTTCCAGCCGATTGTTGTGCTTTCGGATGCTTTGGACGAGGTTCACCAGTTGCTGTTCGCTCAGATAACGATCGTTTTGATTCCGGAGTGAAGTGATGAATCCATGTTTCATCCATTGTCACATATCGACGCAAAAACTCTGGTTTGTTACGTTTAAACATGGCCCAACACTGCTCACAATCATCAAAACGTGCTCGTTTTTGATCAACAGTGAGCAAACACAGCTGCCAATTTGAACAGAGCTTGCTCATAGTTAAATGCTCATGCAACATAAAGCCAACACGTTCTTTTGATGTCTTTACGATGTCAGCTAACTCACGGAACTTCACTTTTCGATCATTTTTGCAGCGATATATGACAATGGATGAAACATGGATTCATCACTTCATTCTGGAATCAAAACGATCGTCATCTGAGTGGACAGCATTCTCGTCCAAAGCACAACAATCTACTGAAAAGGTTATGGCCTCGGTATTTAAGGATGTGCTTGGTGTAATATTTGTCAACTATATTGAGAAAGGAAATGTCATTAACAGTGAATATTATACAGCATTATTGAAGCGTTTGAAGGCTGAAATTGCAAAGAAACGACTGCATATGGCAAAGAAAAAAAAATTATTTCATCAAGACAACGCACCGTGTCACAAGTCAACTCAACAGAGTTGAAGATTACTAGCTTTATAAACGACAGTTACTTAGAAAATGAACCATTTCTCACAATACCCATTTTATTGTATTCAACTATAAATCCCAATGTATAAATTTGTGTCATTTTTAGATGTAATTTTTGCTCACGATATAACGCCACCGAACCCACTGGGTATTTCTCACACCACCACAATACGAAACAGCAGTGCACAAGCAATACATAAAATGCTGAAAAGTTTATGTAAACTTTTTCAAATTTCGGTTAGTTTGGCAAATGTTTTACAATTTTTAGTTAATTTTTTCAATTTCTTTGTGAAATTTTACAACAAACACTATTTTTCAGTTCTAAAATCAATTTTACAAAAAGTACATATTAAGTTTCGATTTCTTCGCTTAACGCAGTTCAAATTGAACCACCATCTCTGCTGCTTAACAGTTCAATTTAAACCGCTTTAAGCACTGATGAGCCGAAAGCGAACACCTGAACACCCGTATAATAGGTTTTGATACTTCATATTTATGCAGGCTATACACACCACATGAAATAATAAAAGAAAAAAACCCTTCTTAATCCACCTAGTGGTGTGATAATGCCTTTCTTTTCTTTCATAACAGTCTCATGAAAATATGTTGATATATTCACAAAAGCATGCTTTAGTGTTTATGTCACACAGTCAGCATCGTTTTTCCAAACTAGTGCTTGACATTTGCGTTGCCTATTTGTATGAGAACAGTGATGCTAACCTAAAACATTTGCGTTGCCTATTTGTATGAGAACAGTGATGCTAATCTAAAATAAAAAACCCTTCTTAATCCACCTAGTGGTGTGATAATGCCTTTCTCTTCTTTCATAACAGTCTCATGAAAATATGTTTCATACTTTTATTAAATAATTTTGGATACTAATTTTGACACCAATTGATTCAGATTGATTCGAGTAGTTCACAAAAGCATGCTTCAGTGTTTATGTCACACAGTCAGCATCATTTTTCCAAACTAGTGCTTGACATTTGCGTTGCCTATTTGTATGAGAACAGTGATGCTAATCTAAAAAAAAGCCTTCTTAGTCCACTTAGTGAAATTTTCATATATCTTGAAAAATCACCATAGGGGGGAGTACATGAAATTTTCGAAATCGAAAAAAAATTTTTGATGCCAAAAGGCTTAGAATTGCATGAAACGTCGAGATTTAGTGTCATCTCGAAAAAAAATTTTTTTGAAAAAATCGACTTTTTGGGACTTAGAAAAAATATGAAAAATTTTCGAAGTCCCAGAAAGTAGATTTTTTGAAAAAAATTTTTTTTTGAGATGACACTAAATTTCGATGTTTTATGCAGTTTTAAGAGTTTTGGCATCAAAAAAAATTTTCGATTTTGGAAATTTCATGTACTCCCCCCTATGGTGCTTTTTCAAGATCGAAAATTGCCAAACCTTTACCACCGGGCAGCACCCCTTAAGCATGTCCGATTTAGGTCAAATTTTGCATGAAGACTTTTTTCGAGGTGCTTAAACTTTTGAGCACTAGAACTTTACGAAAATAGAGTTGATCCCAAAATTTTGGCACCCTTATATATATATAAGAGCGGTAAAAATCAACGTGTTTTGTCGGTTACGTCACTTATACCATCATATATCTGGAACCAAAAGTCACAACCATTTGATCTTCGAACTTGATCAACAGCCCGACAGTAGCTTTCAAACGAGCCCAAGTTTGTTAAAATCGGTTCAGCCATCTCTGAGAAAATTGAGCGCGTTCAAATACAACGCTTTTTGTCGGTTACGTCACTTATACGATCATATCTCCGGAACCAAAACTCACAACCATTTGATCTTCGAACTTGATCAATAGCCCGATAGTAGCTTTCAAACGAGCCCAAGTTTGTTAAAATCGGTTCAGCCATCTCTGAGAAAATTGAGCGCGTTCAAATAGCACGATTTTTGTCGGTTACGTCACTTATACAATCATATCTCCGGAACCAAAAGTCACAGCCATTTGATCTTCGAACTTGATCAATGGCCCGACAGTAGCTTTCAAACGAGCCGAAGTTTGTTAAAATCGGTTCAGCCATCTCTGAGAAAATTGAGCGCGTTCAAATATCTTCGAAAAGTGCACATACATACACACACACACACATACACACACACACACACAGACATTTTCCGATCTCGACGAACTGAGTCGAATGGTATATAACACTATGGGTCTCCGAGGCTCCGTTCGAAAGTCGGTTTTTCCAGCAATTCTAATACCTTTCTATAGAGAAAGGCAAAAAGCCTTCTTAGTCCACTTAGTGGAATTTTCATATATCTTGAGAAATCACCATAGGGGGGAAATTTTCGAAATCGAAAAAAAAAATTTGATGCCAAAAGGCTTAGAATTGCATGAAACGTCGAGATGCCAAAAGGCTTAGAATTGCATGAATTTCGATGTTTTATGCAGTTTTAAGAGTTTTGGCATCAAAAAAAAATTTCGATTTTGGAAATTTCATGTACTCTCCCCTATGGTGCTTTTTCAAGATCGAAAATTGTCAAACCTTTACCACCGGACAGCACCCCTTACGCATGTCCGATTTAGCTCAAATTTAGCATGAAGGCTTTTTTCGAGGTGTTTAAACTTTTGAGCACTAGAGCTTAACAAAAATAGAGGTAATTCCAAAATTTTGGCACCCTTATATATAAGAGCGGTAAAAATCAACGTGTTTTGTCGGTTACGTCACTTATACCATCATATATCTGGAACCAAAAGTCACAATCATTTGATCTTCAAACTTGATCAATGGCTCGACAGTAGCTTTCAAACGAGCCGAAGTTTGTTAAAATCGGTTCAGCCATCTCTGAGAAAATTGAGCGCGTTCAAATACAACGCTTTTTGTCGGTTACGTCACTTATACCATCATATATCTGGAACCAAAAGTCACAGCCATTTGATCTTCGAACTTGATCAATGGCTCGACAGTAGCTTTTAAACGAGCCCAAGTTTGTTAAAATCGGTTCAGCCATCTCTGAGAAAATTGAGCGCGTTCAAATACAACGCTTTATGTCGGTTACGTCACTTATACAATCATATCTCCGGAACCAAAAGTCACAGCCATTTGATCTTCGAACTTGATCAATGGTCCGACAGTAGCTTTCAAACGAGCTCAAGTTTGTTAAAATCGGTTCAGCCATCTCTGAGAAAATTGAACGCGTTCAAATATCTTCGAAAAGTGAACACACACACATACACACACAGATACATACACACATACACACACACAGACATTTTCCGATCTCGTCGAACTGAGTCGAATGGTATATAACACTATGGGTCTCCGAGGCTCCGTTCGAAAGTCGGTTTTTCCAGCAATTCTAATACCTTTCTATAGAGTTTGCCGCGAAAAATGTTCATATCTTCGGTAATCCGCATTAATTGGAACCACAATCAGCATGAATAACGCATCTGCACAAAAAATCGCATAACTTCGAAAATGTGAATAAATAATTCACCGTATAATTAATAACATCAGTCTATCAGTATATCGTTTCGAATGGTTGAGAATTCAAAAAAAAAATACAGAGCTTTTTAACAAGGCAAGTTTTGTCGAAATTTTGTCCAAATTTAGTTTTGTCGTGCCTTGTTTAACAGGGAATAAAAAAGAGTTTCAAATATGCTCTTTAACGATTTTGAACACATTTTCATGCCATTTAAAATCCTGCACTGATCGAAAACATGCTTGGGGAAGATGTTATGAAACGCATTCCAAGGGCAAAACTCATTTTGAACTTTTCTCAAAAATTTTGTAAAATTATACACAGCATGTTAGTTGCTGACCGACTTCGGGTTTATCTGATTTCTTGAAATTGTGGCCAAAAACTCCACAACAGAATACACTCACACTTTTCTCTGCAGCGGCTCAACCGTTTTTAAAAACCGATGCTGCAACAAACTGGGAAAAATCTTCTAATATTGACACGAACATATTTCGAATTTTAGCTTAACTTCAAATTTAAGGCTTAACTTAACGATATTTCGAATTTTAGGCTTAACAATGAGCAATTTGTTCAAGAACACAACAGTAATATTGCTGAGAATGTAAGTCACATGAGAAAGACATCATCACACCACTAGGTTGATTAAAACAGGTTTTCTGTTATCTAAGATATGAACTTTTTTTGCGATTCGTCCGATATTTAAAATTACATCCCAATACAGACAAGGGAGATAGTTTTTGTATAGTTAATAAACTAATTGTTTTTTCTGATAGCAATTTTTAAAAAAGGATCCTTTATCTTTCTAGAGTGAAAGTTATGGAATGCTCCGCCAAAGATGATGTGAACATTACCGATATATTCAAAACATTTGTCTCACTATCTCGTATAATACCAGCCAACGGAAATAACGACTCATCTTCAGGTCTGAAAAGGAGATCATCTGCTTATGTCAGTGCTAGTAGTAAAGGTACAATCAGTTGTGTAAAATTTCTCGATAAGTTGTTTTGAAACCTAATATATTTAATTTTTCAGCAAAATCTAGAATCGGTAGTCCGTCCATTGGTTGTGAAAAAATGAAGGAAACATCTTATCTAGCCGCTGGTTGTAGCGAAGCTTCAACTAGCGACTCAAAGTCTAAGCCCCGATCCAGGTAATAAAATGCAACTTGCATAAAATATTCTTACAAAATGTAAAGTGTTTAGAATACTTATACAAATGCAAGAATCACTCGTTGTGCTTTGTGAAACCAAGCGTAATTCAACTCATCGCACTTTCAAATTATATCTAAATGTGATCATGTTAGCACATGAAATCTCATAATTTAATTAACAGATTGATAATATTTCTCAATGTTGCAGTCGTAATTAAATTCCTCTAATTTTGGGCTCTAAAATATATATTTGGGTACGATCTTGGCAACATCGTTTTCTTTTCCTTGTAACATATTGGCAACGAAATTTTTTTTTTATTATTTTTCTAAATAATTTGCTGGTTTGCTTCGAATGCTTAGTATTATTTTCCAACGACACTTTGTTCTTCATACAAGTCACCACAAATGAATGCAAAAATAAAAAAAAATAAAATATGACACAATTAGTGAAAAAGGTAAATTTTCACGAATGTATTGTGTGCAATAGAAAAATTCTAACGAAAATGTTTTTGTGCAATGTAATGTTGTCTTTATGTGAGGGGCTTAGAAATCGAACTCAGGCTGCGTGAAAGACAATAGTTTTACCATTAGGTTTTGCACTTTCCTAATCGGCGCGATTTTCACAAAAAATTAGCCTGAATTATTGCTCTATTTCAATTTCTCCTTGCAAAGGTAACATACATGATTAACACTAGGAATGCGGTGTTGAAACTGTAGTGAAGTACAAACCATATTTTATATGCATGTTTGAATTTTCTCTTTTATGTTACAGATCACTAATCCGGAGATCATCTAGAAAAACCAAACAGCAAATTCAAAATGCGTCCGGTGCAGAAGACTGTAACGTACAGTAAACACATTATCTGAGGTCAACGCAATAAACATTAATCCCATTTTCCGTACATGACGAATTACGTAGTTGAATAGTAGCATTAACGTGAGCTGAGTGTCTCATTTATAATAAATTTTGTTTTTTCGACCGAGGGAAGTACTTTACGAAGATTATTGTGAATGATTCAATAATCGGTGTGAAAGAATTGTGATCCATAAAAAATTATATTAATTAGAAGTGAAGTATTAAAAATCCTACGAAGGATTTACCAACCAATTAGCATACGCAACCAAAAAGAGAATAAACAAGCAACATGATGAGTTGTACATACTAAATAGAGCATTTTTGTTGCAAATTGAATCTTATCACATCGGTGATCGTAGCAAATGAATGTAGTGGATAATGACGGGTGACGGAAATCGTTTTGGAACCCAACAAAGATTCTAGGGAATCAATAGCATCCACCAAGTTATTCTGTATACTGAGAATCGGCTGAGAAGTCGGTCGAAACAAAAGGTTAAATTCCAAACCGGAATGTAATACTAATCCATTGCCTTTTGTTGATGCAAAAACGTTATGATCACACCGTAAGAGAATTCACGTGAAAGGAACAATATTCTTAGATAGGAGCTTGTTGTTGAAATTTGAACTTGTTGATTCACAATATAAGTAAATTGTAGATGAGGTGAATGTAGAATTTTGTCGTTGTATATGGTTCTGAATTGTCTTTTGTTCGTTTCGAAATGAAATACATTTAAGTTTTGCGATGACTTGACGCTATATATTTCTGTCATATTTTTTAAAGGAGATCTTAGACTTATTTTATCAAGTAACTATTGTAAACGTCGATGAAACCTTTTAAAAGTGACAGGGATGCCAAACTTAAACATTGCCGATTAAAACAGAGCTTTAACATGTTGAGCGCAGAAAAAGTCAAAATGATATCTATTGATTTTCATTTGTTTGGTAATCGCGTAAAGTATAACTAATCTCCAAAGCTGTTGCAGGAACTTTTCCAGTTAAATCACGGTATAGTTATTTTTTATGTATGTGTTGTGTTGTGTTGGGTGCCGGAGTGAGCATTCGCTTTTTTGGGGCGGAAAATGACCTCACCTAATCGATCTTTCCAGAGATGGAGTTGAGGAAATCAACCATTAGGGCGACAAAAACAACTTTTGCCCAGGGCGCAAATTTTCCTAGGTACGCCACTGTGTTAGAGCTACTTCATGAAGAATTTATAAATATTTTGTTGGACGCAGCAACTTGTTGCTATAAATATCAAAAATAAAGAGATAGAGAGATTCACACACAGTCGATTTTTCATATTGACTAGATATTTCTTGTTTTGAAGCCTTTTGGAGGATTTAACCTAGAGGCCCTTGAACATTCGACCCAGAATAGGTTAATGTACAAATCACAATCTTAGAAAATCAGCCCGTGTCGGAAAATTCCTATTCGCAATAGTCAGCGCTATTGCTAGAAAGCCATTATATTAAATGTAAGGTACTAAGAAGCAAATATTTCTTTTCCTTTTCCTTATATGGGCTGTTTTTTTAAATTATAGATTATCCATTGAACAAACTATTATTTGTAGAGACTACCATATTTTTCAATTACCATTTATTTGCATGTCAACTTTTCCACATAACAGACACTGAACTACTAACCGAACGGAAAGGTGTAATCTATTCTAGAAATAATCTTGTTTTTTTTTTAATATTTTAGTAAAAGTTGTATATTATTAACGTTTTGGTTCTTGATATGAGCTCTATGAATCTGCGATTAGCACAAGAAAAGTGTTTGTTTATAAATGCACGTCTGTTCAACAATGTTATAATCAATTGTATCCCTCCATCAGAGAGATCACTAATCTTATCGAAATAAACAAAGGTGTCGTATTTAATGTAGATCAGCAAGAAGCTAAAAATACAAAAAATTGGAGCAAACCTCAACATTCATTGATTACTCGATTATTATCTACACGAATAAGTCTCATCGCAGTCTCGATAATTCAATCCCTGTATCAGTCACGGCAATATCCTAGACCAATCACATTTTGCCTTCCTTATATCGAAAGAGTATGCTATTACTGCAAAAATTACCAGTGTGTGTATGCATGGATATGTGTATGTGTTAAACAATTCGTCAGAGACGGCTGCACCGTTTCTCATAAGTTTATGACCTTTCATTTATTATTGAATATTGTACGGATATAATTTCCAGTTTTAAAGTGACGGAACTCCATTGTTCCAATTTGCATTCAATCACATCGATAGCTACGAGATAATAGAGACGAATTTGACAAGCTAATGATAAATTACTCCATTTTCTATGTGCACATTTTCTAATATGTGTGTGTGTATGTACGTGCGCGTATGAGTTTATGAATTTTGTAAGCATGAGAGCCTGAAAGTGTCTCTGGTGATTGAACGAGGTGTGTATCCGTTTGAAACATCTTACGCCTTTTCTTGTTATAAATACAACATTACGTATTATTTTTCAAAGTTCCACATTTTTAACTTGATTTGAGACATTTTATATTTTAGTTCTTATTTAGTTCTTATTTATTTCATGATTTACGATTTTAATTCATAATAACTTAATTCTATATCCATGTCCTACTATCAATGTCCATTCGATTTTCAAACATAGAAAAAAGTTCCAGTGACAATTTAGTCAATTTTGATTGAATAGTTCAAATTATTTGTGTAAAAAGGTTCGTAAACTGTGCAATTATTTATTGTGAATTCACATGTTTTTTTTTTAGATTGTAATTTTCAACTCAATATTAATATAAAAACTTAAAATTCTATGGTAAGTTCTGTGGAAATTACAAAAACTATCAAAAAAACGTATCACTTGCTTTGATCTATGCTCTCAGTATATTGACATTCTTCAAGTTTCTCCTTTCGCCATAACCATGTAAGAGCTTATTCAAAATTTGAAATATACTCTCTATTGCAAGATAAAATACAAGCAACACTTTTATCGATAGATTTAAAAAAAATAACTCGTCAACCTAGCCGCATTCGTACTAATAAGCTATTAGGAGAGTTTTAAGCTCCAAGTGAAAATGACGGTAAATATCATTATCTGACCAAATTAAACCCCGATAAAATTGAGAAGACTTTAATACACATGATAACATTATTGCTCCAGGAAAAAGAAATCTGTATGAGAACTCACCCGAAATTCACTTTTGATAGCTCACGGAATCATGTTTCCCGTTCAATGAATGTACAAGTACGAAGTTTGGTGATATTTGAATGTTTATACAATATTACATCAACCTGAGACTTATGATGATCCGTATGATTATGTCGTTATCATCAACAGCTTGCATTATCAATAAAAAATGTTGGTAAAAAATAGATAAATTTTATCATGTTTTGTATAACTGACTTTTCTCCGAAATACCATGGCAAATGCTTAGAAAACTGTGTGATAAACTCAATTATTTTATTCTAAAAACATTCTTGGCCAGAGTGCAATCCTTCACAAAAAGTCATATCCGAATAGAGCTTAATACATATCGCGCTTCTCTTTTATTTTTAAACGGGTACGGTTCGGAAGCGGGTTTAAACAATTACATTTAGAGATGGTCTGGTTTCGGATAACCAAACCCAAAACCCGACCTGAGAACGATTCGGACAGGCTCGGATCAGGTTCGAGACCAGGAAAATAAATTGCCGTGTCTGGTTCGGGTATGGGTAAAATGTTTCAATTTTTGATCCCGAATGGTCGAGCTGGTACCTAAAAAATTGCATCATGACCTTATACGAGATACGAAAGATAGGCTTACTACTATTCGTTATGATATTGTTTTGTATTCGTGTTAGATCGAGCATGAATTATTATAAAATATATCATTTGTCATTAAAATATTTATTTGGATTTTTTATCGTGACGTCAAAAATAGTCAAAAGTGATCTGTGAATGGATTTATATAATCTAACTACCAGTAGAATCGAAATTTTTTAAACTAAAACGTGTATAGCAACAGCATTGAAGTATTTCAATAGTACACTATTGAAAAACCTGTCTCATTTGTCCCATGTCAACACCAGCCAATCAGAACGCGTTCTGTGGAAGAGAATAAAATATCTGCTGCTGTACAACAAATCGTTCGAGAAAACTGTTCCGAACAGTGCTTAATATCGTAGTGAGTTCCACAATTTGACCCTTCTGAATGCTAGAAATGAATCCCTACAGCATTTTGATAGTTTCTTTCAATGAATTATGCAAATCCGAAATGAAATAATCGACATTAAAATTCTGTATGCGGCTATTTTTATAGGCGTTAGGACCACCCATTAGTGAAAAAGCTACAATCGAAATCACATAAAAAGAAACCTCTTAACAAAAATTAGATCAGTTTGAATTCTATCGTATTGTGTGTCGTTTGCAAAGCTAGTTTCGCTTCCGACAAGAGCGATTACGTCACAGCTGCTAGTCGTTGGCATTGGTGAAAAACAACGAAAAGGGGACAACGGTGGAGAGTATCACACAAAATCAGCCTCTCTAAAAGTTTTCTCAAGAACTATTGGGATTTCTTGCTCACAAATCGAAGGTAAATATCCTCAGTTTAGTGCAAATCTAGAACAGTTTGATTAGATTTGTGCTCTTTTCGCTGTGTGAAATTCACAGTAATCGAGATCAAGTGAAGCCTTCTTTGTTTTTGCGAAAAATGTGAAAAAGGGGAAGGCTTACATAATTCATACAATTGATCAACTAATTGATATTCGGAAGTGTTAAGGAACATGTTAGTTGTTTTCGTATTCACTACATGCAGTTATGTCCCTGACATTACCCACCCGCCTTTTTTCTTGTATTTTTTATTTGGCTCAAATTTTGCATATACATTCTTTATGGTCAAAAGAGACAATTTGCATTATAATCTTTCCATTTTTACTCCAGCCTTACTTTTGAGAAGGGACTAAGTAAAAATCTCTTGAAAATTTTCAATAATACATATCCCGGGTAGGTGTAAATAGCAAACAAAGGTCAAAATAATAACAAATTTTACCATCATATCTTTTCTTGTTGTTTCTGTGTTGTCAGAGCGATACTTGATATTTTCGTGATATTTCATCAAGGGATCAAGACATTGTACAATATCTGTTCAATATCAAAATTAGTTATAATATCTTATTTCGTTATTGATGAGCTATTTCAATTTCATTATGTAAATTGACCCAGTAGTTTTATCTTCAAATAAAATACCATTGAATAAACTGCATCAAAATCAGATAAGAGAAATACTTAAGATATTACTCTATTCTAAATCCTAGAATATAAAATAATTAACAAATACATCTTCTATAAATATTTTGTTCTTGGTTTGATATTACAAAGACAGAATTTTTTATTTTGTTGCTATTTTCTCATGCAGGCTTTGTTATGATTTTTGATATTTTAACTCTTATTTCAAACTAAATAATGTTAATTTCTACCATTGAGATGTTTGATTTTAATGACAGAATTTGATATTGGTTTGCAAATCACTTCTACCCGGGATATGTTTCAGAAACGGTGGGTTCGATCAGTTTGGTGTCTTCTGCAATGTTTTATGCAAAGAAATAGTACACTCTGTCACTCTACTGAGCAGCGTTGCCATTCTTCCAGATTTTGTAAGATTTCACCAGATCTTTACGCTTTTGGCCTCTAGACGATAGGTCGTGAGACCTTTTTTGCTCACTGAAAATGAAGCCCGGTCTAAATTCCTTGTACATATGTTAGTTATACACTGACAAATCCAGATAAAATTTTGAGTCAGAAACAGATTTTGGAAAATAGGACCAGAGTTTTTCTGGCCCTAAGAGGCGAAAGGCCTTAAAGTGAAAACCTCTGTGATTTTTTTTATTCAATAATATAATGTTTAAGGCACACTGCTTAAGCTCTAAGATCCCAAAGGCTTTTGCTATCATTTAGGGGTTAGCCAAATTTTGTGCTAGGGCACATAACCGTTTTTATTATTTTTACGTTTCGTCTTTGACTCATCAGTGCAGAGCAGTTCAAATTGAACTGCTTAGTGCTAAACTCGGCAGTTCAATTTGAACCGCCAATCAGACGTAAAGTTTCTGATATTTACAGAACACGTTTTGTTTTGCAACGGAGTGCAATGTCTTTTCTAAGGTGCCGAACGAAAACGTGTTTTCGACTATTTCTGGCCGATGCAGGTTTGGTCATTTAGGGGTTAGCCAAATTTTGTGCTAGGGTACAAAACCGTTTTTATTATTTTTACGTTTCGTCTTTGACTCATCAGTGCAGAGCAGTTCAAATTGAACTGCTTAGTCAGTCGGTGTTGAACAGTCGTTCGTACCGCACGCGTATAGCTCTTGGGTCCTAAACATTGTTTCTGAGTACCTAGAGTTTCATTGATTCAAGGCTTCAGTCTTTTTCAAGGCTACCTGAATCACTAACAGTCTTTTTAAAGACTGACAATTAGTCAGCCTTTCTCAAGGCTATTCTAAGAGTGATATTCTAATATAATCAGTCTTTTTCAAGACTAAGAAATTAATCAGCCTTTTTTAAGGCTAGCTATTCAAAGAACTATTCTTCGAACTAATAAGTCTTTATTAAGACTAACACAAAATCAGTCTTTATCAAGACTTTTCCAAACTAGGAGTCTAATCGAAGACTAATTTAGCCTAGTTAATTTAATTTCAAATTTCATTCATTTCAAAAATGCCTGCGTCCAACCGGAAAGGCAACAAGCCTAATGCTAAAAATAATTCAATACGGAATAAATCCCAATCCGTTATTCAACATTTTTCTAATAACATTCACGATCTTATAGAATCTGAATGTAAAAATAAAAGACAACGGACGGATTTCCCCTCCGGTTGATCCTATGCCGTCTAATAATATTTTCGAGATTCTTCCTGAATCCGATTGTAGCGACATAGAAGAAAATTCTTTAAAAATTCCCAAAATGGATGCTTGTCGTTCTGGGAAGAAACAACAATCTATGCCACCAGTGACGGTGATGATTTCCGACTTCAAAGCATTCCGGATTGAGCTTTCTACTTTTCTCCCGGAAGTAAAAGTCTCATTTCAAATCGGACGAAGAGGAGAATGTCGAGTCTTGGTTGATGGATTGGAAGATTACGAACGTCTTATCCGATATTTGTCCGAGAAACTTCATAAATATTATTCATATGATATAAAATCAGACAGACCCTTCAAGGCTGTCTTGAAAGGCTTATCAAATGATCAGAGTACTGGTGAAATTAAAAATGAACTAAAAGAATTGCTTGGTTTTACCCCTTCCTAAGTAATACTTACGAAAAAAGAGCGAATGGTATTTCTAAACCACGCTCTGGAATTTCCCATGAACTTTACCTAATACACTTCAATCAAAGTGACGTAAACAATTTAAAAACTTTAGAAAAAGTACGTTTTATTTCCCACATTAAAACTCATTGGGAACATTATAAATAGCGTAATGGTATTGCAAACTTAACGCAATGTCGTCGTTGCCAAGACTTCGACCATGGTACCAAAAATTGTCATATGGACCGTATATCGTATTGAATTGTGGTAAATCGCATTCGAAGGACGTTTGTCCAATGAATGAAACCACTGATAAATTTTCATGTTCAAATTGCGATGGAAATCATAAATCCAATTATTTGAAATGTCCTGTGAGGGAAAAAATTTAAAACGCTCGTTCGCTTAGACAACAAGTCAAATCGACGACCTTAAATTTACAGAACATAACTGAAAATCAAAAAAACCGTTACAAATGCCACGCCTAATTCTTCAAAGGCACTTGTTTCTTCGAATTTAAAACAAAAAACAATTCATTGACAGGTAGATCGACCTCGTCATAATCTTCTCCTAATGTCAGTTACGCTAGTGTAACAGGTAGAACTCTACCACTTAATTCTTCTAATGTAAATAATCAAAACACAGGAACGCCTTGCAGTTCAATTAGGTAGATCGGCCAAATCATCTTCTTCTAATGGCAGTTCTAATGGCAGTCTACCTACCAATATTCCTTCAATGCCATTCGCTTCTTTAAATGAAGTCGGTTTTGGCGATATAACTGAAAATAAAATGATCTACCTACAAGATCAACTTTTTCAAATGATCATCCGAATGAATTCGACTTCATCACTTTTTCAAGCATTTCAAATCGGTTGGCAATTTGCAAATAATATTATAATGAATTTAAAATTCAACAGCGATGTTAAATAATTATTTGAATATTTTAAATTGGAATGCTCGATCTTGAAATCGAGTGAAGATGAATTTTATAATTTTCTCGAAGTTCACAAAATCCATATTGCCATTGTGACAGAAACTTTTCTTAAACCAAATGTCAAATTGAAAAGTAATCCACATTATGTGGTTCATCGATTTGACAGGTTTACTGGAATGGGTGGTGGAGTTGCCATTTTTGTCCAACGGCAAATTAAAAATCGAATTTTACCTTCTTTCAATACTAAAGTTATTGAAAGCTTGGGAATCGTTGAAACCATTCATGGAATTTATTTCATCGCTGGAGCATATTTGCCATTCCAATGCACCGGCGAACAATTAAATTTCTTTAAAGGCGATTGGCAAAAACTTACAAGATATCGATCGAAATATTTCGTAATAGGGGACTTAAATGCTAAGCATGTCCAGTGGAATTGTAGGCAAAATAACAGTAATGGTAAAATACTTCATAATCAACTCTCAGCTATATAGAATATAGAACTATTTGGATTAATTATAGCTTCCAACGAAGCTATAACTAATCCAATTAGTTCTATATTCAACTATCATAGAGCTAATTGGTTGGATTACAGATCTCACATTGAAAATCATGGGAATCATGAAACTATTTTAGAAAATTCTGCGGACATCGACACAGTAATTGATAATTTGATTCATTACATTATCGAAGCTAGGAATCTTTCAGTTCCCAAAGCTCAAAATAAATTAAATTCTCCTATCATCGATGACAATCTTCAACTGCTCATTCGGTTGAAGAATGTTCGTCGACGACAATATCAACGTTCTCGTGATCCTGCTATGCAAAACATAGTTAAGGATTTACAAAAAGAAATTAAACATAGATTTACTCTTTTGCGAAATGAAAATTTCGCTAATGAATTTGAACAAATTAAAACTTATTCTAAACCTTTCTGGAAACTTTTTAAGGTTCTTAAGAAACCTCAAAAACCAATTCCTGCTCTCAACGAAAAAAATCGAATATCTCTTACAAATGGAGAAAAAGCTCAAAAACTTACTCAGCAGTTCGAGAGTGTCCACAATTATAATTTGAACGTTGTGAGTCCTATTGAAAATGAAGTCTCACTGATATATGATCATATTTCAACTCAAGTGTTATTACAAGATGACATTATTAAGACGAATTTTGATGAAATTAAGTCAATTATTAGGAACCTAAAAACATGAAGGCTCCTGGTAATGATGGAATTTTTAATATTCTTATTAAAAATCTTCCCGATGTTGCCTTGAGACTCCTGGTTAAAATTTTTAACAAGTGTTTTTCATTAGCTTACTTCCCAAAAAGATGGAAAAACGCTAAAGTAATTCCTATCCTCAAACCTAAAAACCCAGCAGAAACATCAAGTTATCTTTCTTCGATCAGTAAAATTTTTGAAAAAATTATCTTGTTGAGAATGATGTCTCATAAAAATGGGAATTCAATTTTTTACCAGAGCAGTTTTAATTTCGTCATGAATATTCAACTACTCATCAACTTGTTAGAGTAACGAACATGATAAAAGCAAAAAAAATCTTCTGGGTTATCCACTGGAGTTGCTCTTCTAGACATATAAGAATCATTCGACCGTGTTTGGCACAAAGGCTTAATAGCAAAAATGTCTGATTTCCAGTTTCCTATTTATTTGATCAAAATGATTCAAAATTATTTAACTGATCGTACTCTTCAGGCTAGCTATCAGAATTGTAAATCTGAATTGCAACCCGTTCTAGCAGGTGTTCCGCAGGGTTCGAGCGTAGCTAAAAACTTGTATAATTGTCAGAACTCGCTATTCTGTGACGACACAAGTTCAAGTTTAAAGTATTTCAGTGATATAGTGTTTAAATATTTTCAGTGGTTATCTGTCAAAATGGAAAATTAAACCAAATGCAGCAAAAACGCAATTAATTATCTTTCATCATAAGCCAAGAGCTTCTTTTCTTAAACCAAACAATAATCACATTCTCAAATTGAATGGCTTGGAATTGACATGGTCTGATCAAGCTAAATGTTTATATCCTCTTATAAACAGAAATTCTAAGCTCTGTCTAAAAAAAACAAATTATTAATTCATAAACAAATTTTCTGACCAGCCATGCTTTATGCAGTACCAATTTGGTCAAGTTGTTGTTCCACCAGGAAGAAAACGCTTCAAAGGATTCAGAATAAAATTCTGAAAATGATTTTGAAGCGTCCTCCCTGCCCTAGTACAAATGAATTACACAGACTCACAAATATAGAACCATTAGATGTAATATCACATAATATTATAAGCAAATTCCGACAAAAATCGATGCAATCCTCAATTGAATCGATTTGCTCTCTGTATTAGTTAGTAAGTTAGTATATAAATTCTTTTTCCCCATTACACAATACAAGTAGGTTTAGAATTTTCCCTACACAAAAATCTCAGAATTGCGGAAGCAAATGTTGTCCTCATGGTAACAACCAAATCATATATATAATAGGGCTGAAAAGTAACCACTTGTGGCTGAACACACAATTTAAATCTTAATAATATAATTTTAACTCATATTCCAATAAATAGTTATTAAAAAATTGAACTGCTTAGTGCTAAACTCGGTAGTTCAATTTGAACCGCCAAGCAGACGTAAAGTTTCCGCTATTTACAAAGCACTTTTTGTTTTGCAACGGAGTGCAATGTCTTTTTTGACGTGCCGAACGAAAACGTGTTTTCGACTATTTCTGGCCGATGCAGGTTGGGTCATTTAGGGGGTAGCCAAATTTTGTGCTTGGGCACATAACCGTTTTTATTATTTTTACGTTTCGTCTTTGACTCATCAGTGCAGAGCAGTTCAAATTGAACTGCTTAGTGCTAAACTCGGCAGTTCAATTTGAACCGCCAAGCAGACGTAAAGTTTTTGCTATTTACAGAATACTTTTTGTTTTGCAACGGAGTACAGTGTCTTTTCTGACGTGCCGAACGAAAACGTGTTTTCGACTATTTCTGGCCAATTTACGTCTGCTTGGCGGTGTTCTATGTGCAGCATTGCATTTGAAGCAATTTTCATTATTCGAATATTCGGTGCTCTTATGACCAAACTCACCACACTTGAAACAGCGCAATACGTTGAAAGACTCGAAAACCGAACACCTTTCCCAGCCTACGCACACCTTGCCGGCGACCATCAAGCTAGAATAAGTATTCTTATCAACCTGAATAAAAACACTATATTTGTTATATATGAAGCGAGGATTTTAAAACTCAGTTACAGCTTTTACGTCTTCAATCGAAATTTCCTCTATAAATGCATCAACGTAATATCGATCACTCATCCTCGCTATTTTCAGTTTTGATTTAACAGGCGCGGGTACAACAGCATTGTAATTAGCCCCCAAATTGCTTTCGATGTTTTTTTTTAAGTCTGAATGTCTTTCACTGTTGCATACTCAACAATAATCGGACCATTTTTACCATTTTAAAGTTACTAATCCTGTGTGCCCTTGGATCCAATTTGTGTTTAAAAAATTTTCTTGTATCATCACTCGTTTGTGACGACTCGATTGATTTTATCACAAGAACCGGGCAAGTCTTACGATTTTTAATGCTAACTTTTCTTTCGATTTCCCAGATAAAATATCTGCGTATGAAATTACCTTTTGTCGTGAATACGACTTACTTTACTATGGGGTGCCTTTTCAAAATTTACCCTCTGAGAGAGTGATAAGTTTTTGATCGTGAATATCTCTTGTTCTATCCAACGAATCAAAATAATTTTTGCTACATGTCATCGGAAATATGATCACAATTTTATGATAAAATTTTCAGTTGTGTGACATAATCTCAAATAATTCAAAATTAAACTTTTCTTAAATGTTTGGTATAATCAAAGAGGATAATTCATAAGGCCCGTTTGCCTTTCTCGTATTTTGAAAGCTCATAGCTTAGTGATCTGTGGAAGGATTTATATAATCTAACTACCAATAGAATCGAAATTTTTCAACTTAAACGTGTATAGCAAAAGCACTGAAGTATTTCAATAGTACACTATTGAAAAACCTATCTCATTTGACCCATGTCAACACCAGCCAATCAGAACGCGTTCTGAGGAAGAGAACAAGATATCTTCTGCTGTACAACAAATCGTTCGAGAAAAATGTTCCGAAAAGTAGTGAATATCGTGGTGAGTTCCTCAATTTGGTCCTTCTGAATGCTAGAAACGAGCCCCTACAGCATATTGATAGTTTCTGTCAATAAATTATGCAAATCCGAAATGAAATAATCGATATTAAAATTCTGTATGCGGCTATTTTTATAGCCGGTAGGACCGCCCGTTAGTGAAAAAGCTACAAACGAAATTACGTAAAAGAAAGCTCCTAACAAAAATTGAATCAGTTTGGATTCTACCGCCAATGCGAGCATATGTATTTTGTGCCGTTTGCAAAGCTATTTTCGCTTCCGACAAGAGCGATTATGTCACAGCTGCCAGTCATTTGCATGGATGAAAAAGCAACGGTGGAGAACATTACAAAAAATCAGCCGTAGGGATGTCGGAAATTTCGAATTACTCGATTACTCAATAATCGAGTATAATTTTGAAACTAATCGATTGAAATTTATTCGAATATTCGGGGTATTAATCGAGTACTCGATTATTTATTCGATTATTACTATGGGATTTTTTAATTATTTGATTAGCTCAATAATCGAATATTAATTTTAAGCTATTCGATTAAATATTACTCGATTATCAGGGTTATTAATCGATTACTCGATTAATCGATCGATATTATAACCCTAATCAGCCGTTCTAATAGCTCTAAAAGTTTTCTGGAGAACTATTAGGATTTGTTGTTCGCAAATCGAAAGGAAATATCCTCAGTTTAGTGCAAATCTAGAACAGTTTGGTTAGATTTTTGCACTTTTCGCTGTGTGAAATTCACAGTAATCGAGATCAAGTGAAGCCTTCTTTGTTTTTGCGAAGAATGTGGAAAAGAGGAATGCTTGCATAATTTATACAATTGATCAATGTTGCAAATATTCTTCGTGTAACTAATTCATTCACGCATCCTTGCTGTGATTATACTGCCTTCGAATATGCCAGTCTCGAACAACGTTGAACTATTCACTGCTCGAAAGAGAGAAGGGTGCAAAAGGAATAAGCAATAATCGTAGAGAACCCGAATGTACTAATCCTTTCTTCGCTGCTGGTATACATCGTGCATGTTCGTTTTATACATTCGTTTGTCATTCGTTCATTTATTTTATTCTTCGAATTGGTTCGAATAGCGTCACGGCGAAGATCGTTGGTTTCCATTCTTCGCGAAGCATTTTTCATCTAATAAATTCATCATATCTCGTTCGATAGCAGTAATGGGAGAATGCTGGAATATAGCTCATCACATACACATAAGACTATGGTAATAGTGCGGGGGGAAACATCTTAATTTGCATGTTTCAAAGACAGCACGAACGATCATCGCGAATTAGGTTTGGCGAAGATCGCTGTATGAATATTCGTTCGATATTCGCGTTAAGTCATTCGGGGGTATGTCCAATGCGAATAACAACTGCGAGGAATAGATATTCGTGCAAGTAACGAAGCAGCGTCGGCTTCGTTCGCGCCCGAATATACGGACAAGTCCGAATACCAGAACGATTATCGAACAAAGGCGAAGGAAAGCGAGCGATGATCATAGACATTCGTTGTATTTTTGATTTTCGAGCAACATTGCAATTGATCAACTAATTGATATTCGGAAGTGTTAAGGAACATGTCAGTTGTTTTCGTATTCACGACATCCAGTTATGTCTCTGACATTACCCACCCGCCTTTTTTTTATTTGTTCTTTACAAGCAATTGTTTGTTATTCAGAATATTGTTTAAAATCGTTAAATATTTTAGATCTTCCAACTTTTTGGCAACACTGTTTTCCAAGCATGCCACCGACGACACGACCTTCCACTCGTCTATCAAAACTGTATCGTAAATTTAACTACCCCTCAGTAACTGGACTTGTCAAATCGGAAACGCTAGAGAATTTTTTTAAACTGGCAGCACAAGTTGATATATTTAATGATTTTGAATAACAGTCACCATATCCTTGGTTACTGAATACCGAAGGCAAGATGAATGTAAACAAAATAAATTTCAGATCGGTTATTATATTACGGAACATTTTAATGGATTTACCTGACTCGAGCGGAATGTAAAAATTGAGGAGTATGAGTTATGTCTTTTATAAAGCTAAGTTCAAAATTCAGGTCTTGACATGAAACCGTTGTGTGAGAAGGAAGACATGGAAATGACCGACAACGAGCTAGTGCTCTGCGGTACCGGCATAACGTACGGTAAAATGATTTCATTGTGGAATTTCACTAGTAATCCTCGAATAGTGGCCAACAAGGTGAAAACAAAACAATTTTGACACCGGCATATTACACCGAATCCTACTGTCCAGAAAAGCTAGCAGTTGAAGTGTACGGATGAATCGCTGGAAGCAGATCATTGTCCTCGTTCGTTGGTTTCATCCATAGTTTCGATTAAATTCCGAAAATCGAGTTCATTTAAATGCATTTCTGCTTAACTTGGACAAAGTTGAACACTAATAGAACTATTCCACCGCTTTCAAAACATGTTTATTTGTTTTGGGGTTCCTTGGTAACTAGTCCATAGCAACTTAAACAGTGTTGCTCGAGAAGATTATTTTTATCATTTACAAGGGGTCGCTAGATTTGTGGTAACTGGCGGTGAATCGTTAGCGAACAGTTTTAATGCTGATTTTTCTTCGGAGTGCCTGGTCGTGTCGTCGATGCCACCTTTCTCTCGAAAGCTTCATTGGAAGACCTGGGCTGACATTATGCATCTCGAAACGTTTATTTTTTAAGTCGATTCGACTGAATTGTGGCATTACGTGTCGTGTTCGACTTCTTGATCGAGACCTTAACAATGTGGTACTAGATTTCGACTGGCGCGGTTCGAATTGTCAAATAAAAATAAACAAACCCATACACATTGCAATCACGAAAAAAATGAAACTATGAATTGTTGTTTGGATACCCGAATAAAAAATATTGTTGAAAAACAATATGATTTGCTGTTACAAAACCTGCCACAATTTTGCTTTGACCATTGAAAAATATTTTAATGTATTGTTATACACTATTCAATCAATTGTGGAAATGCTTTTTACAATAGAATGTATAGGTTGTTAAGTATCGTAACAATTCAAATCATGAAGTTTTCTCATACATGTTTTCTTGGAAAACAATCAAATGTACAGTTTCCATATTGTTTAAAACATCACGTGTACAATAAATTCAATTGTAGAATCGTAGGAACAATACATTGAATCGTTGGAAATGAAAAAAATCTTGTCAAGATACAATAAAATGTATTGTAACCCATATATCTAATTGCGAATCAATTGTTTATGCTGTAAAATCAATGGTTTATTTTTTTACGGGTACCCGTAAAAAAATAAACCATTGATTTTACAGCATAGGCAATTGATTCACAATTACATATATGGGTTACAATACATTTTATTGTATCTTGATAAGATGTTTTTCATTTCCAACCATTCAATTTATTGTTTCTACGATTCTACAATTGAATTTATTGTACACGTAGTGTTTCAAACAATATGCAAACAGTACATTTGATTGTTTTCCAAGAACACATGTATGAGAAAATTTCATGATTTGAATTGTTACGATACTTAACAACCTATACATTCTATTGTAAAAAGCAAGCTCACAATTAATTGAATAGTGCAAAACAATACATTAAAATATTTTTCAATGGTCAAAGCCAAATTGTGGCAGATTTTGTAACAGTAAATCGTATTGTTTTCCTACAATATTTTTTATTCGGGTATTGCGGTTCGAGTACTAAAAATAAGGAAAATGTATGTAATACGAAATTTTGTTTGGAATAATATGACTACATTTATGCAATTTTTTCAATTGAGATGCCGATACGTTTTCAATTAATTTTAAGGAGTAAATAATTTTTCAAGTGCGAGCTTGTAAACAATCTATAGATAAACTTTTGAAATTATAATAAAATATACTCTGTGTTTTCCTTGTATTGTTGCAAGTTTAATACATTTACGTCGTCCATATCTGTAGTTTTAATCAAAGGATTATAGGTTCTGTAGCATTCATTGTAGTGTTTATTATCTATCTAGGTACTATTGAATAGTCAAATTAGAGTGTTTATCACGAGATAGCGAGATAAAGACTGTCCCAGAAAGTATGGACGAGACCAAAAACCGCTGCCATTTCGCAATGGTTCAGAATCTGTCAATTTTTATGGCTGCGTTATCTCGATTTTAAAGTGAATATCTTTGTTATGTGTCTATCAATGTGGCGCAGCCACATAAACGAAGCCAAGGAGGCTCGGTGGCACTCAGCCACCGAGGCGACGCCGGCTGAGTCGGCCGCCGACCCACCGTCGGAAGCGGCGGCCCCTGCCATATGAAACAGTATATATATTTTTATTTTATGCCAAACGACATTATGCCAAATAGATTTTTGCCAAACAAAAGTTATGCAAAACAAATTTATGCCAAACAAAGTTATGCCAAACAAAATTCGGCTAAATAACGTACACCCGTTATGTTCAATCAGCGTGAGAGAACCAAAACTTTTAAGCTGCCCTTACACGTGACAATATTATTGTCAATACAAGGAGTATTGACAATACTTTTGAGCGTGTAATGGAAACTTAATTGGATTGACGAAAATATTGTCAAAAAATCAAAACTGCTTATCAATCCGACAATACTTTCTCTCCAGAGAAGAAACTGTCAACTATGTGGAATGAACTCTTCTCTCAATGTTTCAATGTTCAGTTGCAATATTTGAAGCTTCAAACGCTTGATTTGTTCGAAAAATCCGGACTCAAGTTACCAAGTCAATTGGATTGACGGTATTGACAATACTTTGGATTGACAATAATATTGTCACGTGTAAGGGCCGCTTTACATATATTCTCGATGAATGGGAGCTGTCAAGTTGTTCACGGGTTGTTTGCAACCCTGTCTGAAGATATTTAAAATGTTTCCCTGGCATCTCTGCTGCCTATTTACATTTAGTTGGATTCTTGTATTGGACAGCGGTGTTTGTGTTTTGCTATACATTTAGGAGACAAATTAAATAAGAAATTTTTTGACCTTAAAGATCTATAAATTTATCTGAGCTACTTTTGATTCAATGCATTTCTTGTAATCAAGAAATAAATAAAAAAAAACAACGGTGGCATTTGTTTGTGTGTGGGATGAGTGTTAATATAAATAGTGAAAAAATTGTCGCAGATTGATCGATAATTCTAAGCGCAACGTGCTCCTGATAGTCACGTAGGTTACACTCCGTTAATTTATAGCCGGATCATCGAGATAGTTTTATAACTTCATGACTAAAGTAGGCTATCTATTTTGGTGACATTATTATCAAAGCTTCTTCGCTTCTTGATAGCTTACCACTGCGTAATTTGTTCTCCCCAACCGGCAACGAGTAGTGGTTTGTGCAAAAAATAAAAGTGGATAACAATTGTCGCTATCGTAGTGCAAAACACAGAACAAAATGTCGAACGCTGGTGAAAAATTTAAACTGTCTCGGGATGAATTTCGTAACATTTCTCGTTGTTTGGGAAACGAAGAATTTCGGAAAATGTTTGCAGAATATTGTGAAGAACTTAATGATCCAGAGAATCGAAAACAGTACGAGGAAGAGCTGAAAATGATGGAAGCTGAGAGGGGATATGACGTGAAGTTCATTAAACCTTTACCGGGTTATGTAATTAAAACCGTCACTCAGAGCAAGATGAAAGCTTTTGTCAACGTTTGTCACAGCGATGTGGTTGAAAAACCGATAAGTCAATGTTCCACGAATGAAAAAGGTCAGAGAGGCTTAAAATGGAGCATTCCATATGCCCAAAGTCATCCGAGGAAAGATTATGACAATAAACAAAACGAATGTGTTGTATATGATGTTGTATTTCACTACGATACGCTCCATTTAACCAAAAGAAATACAAACTTTCGCAGATTGGTGACAGACACTGCCATGGATGCTGTGGAAAATTCATTCAATGTTTCATTGGATAGGAATAATTTAAAATTTCCTAAACTGCAATACAAAGGTGTTCCGAAAATGACCGTCATCCGTGAAAAGATAACAAAAATTGAAGGTATTCAGAAAGATAGCTTGATCGATAAATTTTCCTCCATGTCAAAGTTAGAAAATGTAACAACAAAAATCGATAATAAGGAGAATATAAGCAATAGCCAAGAAGTGACGAAATTGGAAAATGATTATACCACTCCCTCTTTCAACATTATCTATAGAAAGGATGTCGAGTACCATGAATTAACCGATGAATTGGATTCGAAAATGAACCTCAGCATCCCCAATGCACTTCTGCTTATAATTCAATTACCTCTTTTGAGATCTGCAGCTGAATGCACGTTGAACATCACAGGCAAAGAACTGCATTTAATTAGTGAGAAACCAGCAAAGTACAAACTTGAGGTTAAACTACCATTCGAAGTTGTGGAAAAAGAAGCAAACGCTAAGTTTAACGTGGATGATAAAACATTGACCGCTACTCTTCCCGTTCTAAAAAGACATCGTGTTACACTAAATGATATAAACACTATTAATTGCATTGATCGGTAAGTATCTTGGCGACAACAGAACTAAATTAGTTATCAATGTTGTCTTCTTCATTCCTTTGGTTAAGGGCTTTAGTTTCCCGGCACATTAAACAGAGTGTTATTCTAATGCTTTTATCCGACAACCATATTTTCAGGATTGTTTAAAACATGTATTAGCTCAATTTACTTACATTGGATCGATTATGTATGTTCGTATCCAACTCCTTTCTTTTATTTTTGCTTCCTCTTCCTAAGCATTTTAATTGTATCCCTTACTGTATTATTCTTATTATCTCAGTTTCCGCTTCATCGCTGTTTTATAGGTTTTTGTTACACATAGTTAAAACCAGCTTGAAGGACAAAATTTACTGAACTCATTTTTTGCAATAGTGTCATAAAGCTAAATCTCACCAAAGTAGTAGTTTTTCATTACGTTGCGCCGAAAACGGAAATAGACGTTATTGCAGATATTCATTCTTCTTTTTTTCACCATTGATAGTGACTGTCATGATAAAAATTTGACAAATAATGTTTTTGGGTGCAAATTTAGACTTTTTTTTTCTTTTTGAAACGATCATCCAATCTACATCTATCATTAGCGGTGTAAAACTGTTGTTTTGCCATTTATTGGGGGTCAACTTTTGCGTATGTTTCGTCATCCATCATAGCAATTGTATCTGACCCATATCTCCGGTGCCGATCATCGCGATTTGAGAAGGTACAGCGCTTGTGTCGACATTTTGCAAGTAACTTTGCGAAACGTCCACCTTTTTGAGAACGTCTCATGTATTAATATATGCACGTTTATGTATAATTTTCGGATGTTCTACAAATATATTTTAAGTATCAAAATACATATTTTTGTCAAAGGTTGCATAAACTGCACAAACTAAAAAGTTTTTGAGCAATTAATTTTAAAAATACTACATATTCAAGTATTAATTATTTTTTACCTGGAGCTGTTAGCGGAATATATTCAACAGTTGCAACTGTTCAAGTATTAATGCCTTGAAAATGTGAAAATATGAGGGACCAGTTTCAATAAATTTTGAAAGTATGTTCAAAACACTATTCTAAAAATTGGTAGTCACAAATTAAATTCGCTTAAATTTATATGAAAGAACAGCACCTTAACATAAAGTATTCATTAACCTTGTACCTTACATTCAATATTGATCAAAGTAAATGAGAAAACAGGAAACTTCAGACAACAGTAAAAAGAATTTCTTAAACTAGACGAAGTTTGCAATGTTTTCTTCAATTGAATATTGTTAATCTGTTTAGCGGTTTCTTTTATGTGTCAGTACTTTGTGGAAAGTTATTTTTTGTTTGTTTTTGTCTGCTCCTATTTTCTCGTTTTCGCTTGAGAAAAATGGAACTGACCCAGGGTAGTTTCATCAAACAAACACTTTTCACTTTTTTTTGTTGGTTTCCCACTTAGCAATAGGGATTTGAGCAAACCTGATATAAAAACTAGTTTCGAAACTGACTCGATTTTCAGTTCAACAATGTTGGAACTAGGTTCGAAACTAGCTTCAAACAAACGGTTTGACAGCAGTTAGGGTGAAAACTGGGTTAGGTTTGGCATCCTGCGAAAATGACGTTTGATCGATATTGAATTTAAGGTGCAGGGTTAATGAATACTGTATGTTAGGGTGCTAGAATTATATTGGAAAATGTTAGGACATGTTATTCGAAAAATGTGCTTTCATATGAATTTAAATGAATTTAAGTTGTTACTACTAATTTTTCAAATAGTGTTTTGATCATACTTTTAAACTTTGTTGAAATTGGTTCCACATACATATTTCCACATTTTCGAAATATTGATACTTGAATATGTAGTATTTTGTAACATAAATTGCACCAAAATTTTTCAGTTTGTGAATTTAAAACTATGCAATCTTTGACAAAAATATGTAATTTGATAATTAAAATATAATTGCAGACCATCCGAAAATTCTAAAAATTAATTGAAAGAAGATGAAAAAACTTTATGTTGGGGGTCTCTAATAACGAATGCATCATACCTCGACACCAATGGATTTAAAAATGTTCATGTCTTCGGCATGTTTTCTTGTTTGAACATGATCTACAATTTTTTAAAAACAAAAATGCTCTATCTCGTATTGTATGTAAAATATTTTTTTTAACTCACTGTCGCTCTAAAATCAAATCACGCCAGCTGTCTATACCCAACTGCAAATGAGCATGAACTTAGCGAGGCATCCCTCACCGATGATAACGAAAATAGGTGAATAATTTGTTGCTAATTAGTTACGGTAATTTTGAATTTGTTGCTCAATTTTTTTTAAATTTTTTTGAGTACTTCGCTAAGTTCATATGAAGTTAGCGAAGCCCCCCTCCAATATATGCTTCAAAACAAATCGAAGCCCAGTGAATAATTTGTTGCTAATTTGTTGCTAATTAGTTACGGTAATTTTGAATTTGTTGCTCAATTTTTCTTTAATTTTTTTGAGTACTTCGCTAAGTTTATATGAAGTTAGCGAAGCCCCCCCTCCAATATATGCTTCAAAACAAATCGAAGCCCAGTGAATAATTTGTTGCTAATTTGTTGCTAATTAGTTACGGTAATTTTGAATTTGTTGCTCAATTTTTTTTTAATTTTTTTGAGTACTTCGCTAAGTTCATATGAAGTTAGCGAAGCCCCCCTCCAATATATGCTTCAAAACAAATCGAAGCCCAGTGAATAATTTGTTGCTAATTAGTTACGGTAATTTTGAATTTGTTGCTCAATTTTTTTAAAATTTTTTTCAGTACTTCGCTAAGTTCATATGAAGTTAGCGAAGCCCCCCTCCAATATATGCTTCAAAAAAAATCGAAGCCCAGTGAATAATTTGTTGCTAATTTGTTGCTAATTAGTTACGGTAATTTTGAATTTGTTGCTCAATTTTTTTTAAATTTTTTTTGAGTACTTCGCTAAATTCATATGAAGTTAGCGAAGCCCCCCTCCAATATATGCTTCAAAACAAATCGAAGCCCAGTGAATAATTTGTTGCTAATTAGTTACGGTAATTTTGAATTTGTTGCTCAATTTTTCTTTAATTTTTTTGAGTACTTCGCTAAGTTCATATGAAGTTAGCGAAGCCTCCCTTCCAAATATGCTTCAAAACAAATCGAAGCCTAGTGAATAGTTTGTTGCTAAATAGTTGCGGTAGTTTTGAATTCGTTGCTCAATTTGTATTATTTTTTGAGTACTTATGAACTATTCTTCTCCTTCATATGAACTATTCTTCTCCATATGAACTATTCTTCTCCCGCGAATAAAGTTTGTGCACGTTTTTGAATTACAATTTTCTCTGCTTCTTTCATTTTCCAGAGGGTTTTCAACAATTCAAGTATATGTATTGTTAACTAATAATATTTTTGCCTCTCTCATATAGAAAGGTTATGCAATCACTTGAAAAACCGACTAGTGAAAACTGGCCAAGTGTCATATACCATTCGACTCAGTTCATCGAGCTGAGCAATGTCTTTGTGTGTCTTTATGTGTGTGTGTGTGTGTGTGTCAAATAATCTCAAGAGGTTTTCTCGGAGATGGTTGAACCGATTTTGACAAATTTAGATTCAAATGAAAGATCTCGTGGCTCCTGAATTTCATCCGGATCCGACTTCCGGCTCCGGAGTTATAGGGTAAAGTGTGTTCAATATTGTACACCGTCACTTAAAATATTTTCGGATGCAACAAACATTTAAATCGTAATTTAGAGTGCGTACTAGAAGAGTTTGTGTGTCATGTTAGTTGGTGGCCGTACGAACCGACTTTGATTATACCGGTTCTCGGGTTCCGGTGCCGAAAGTGCATATAATAGTAAACCCACTTCGTTTTCTTAACGATGACTTAGACAATCAAAGTACTGTTTTATTCTGTATGTTATGCACAAACAATCTCTTGGTTTCTTTCAAAAATCGAAGAGAAATTTTTTGAATTGAATACCACAATATTATATGTACATGAGAAAGGTATCATTACACCACATTGTATTAAAACAGATTTTTCTGCTAATGGTAGCTTGACAGTCCAATCAGCAATACCAACCCGAAAATTAAAAAAAGGGGAGTGGATAAACAATTATCTCATTTTTGTCGTAAGTTGATCGTAAATTTTATATTGGAAATAAGATTGAAGAAATTTTATCGCACATGTAAATCCACCTGATAGTCTCTCCTGACTAACGTAACTGCTTTCAAAATGATATCCGTGGAGTAGTCGATGATCATCATAATTTTTTTTCGATATAATTTCCGTCCAGACTTGCGGTTTAAGAACATTGATGACGTGATATTTTTAGTTTCCTTTTTAATCTCTTCTTAGTCTCGTGGATTCCGTAATCAATTCATTAAACTCTTGTCCGCCGAATCTATATATATAAAAATGCAGAGATCATTCTTTGTAATTGCATCACGTATGGATCCATCCGTTCATGGATGGATTTACATGATTCTTTTTTATTTGATCAGTTTTTACCCCCACCGGGTTCGTACATAAGAAAAATTAGGAAACTTACCGGAAAAGTGAGAAAAATCCATAAAGTTGTTTTGCATTGATAATGGGATTTTCTACTGAAAAAGTCGCCAATAATTGCTAGATCATCGAAAGGTGTTTGGCGCATAACGAGTTGCATAAATGTTTGGCCGTCGAAGAAAGGAATACTAGATAGTTTAAAATATTGTTTGGCGCGCAACGAGATATTTTGTGTGGAGATTTCACATGCATACTTGATGGATGTGATTCGTTATTTCGAACCACGTGCTTAAATGGGTATCAAAATTATTGCTTACTAATGTCGTTTTCGCTTGAAAAAACTGAAACTGACCCAAGGTAGTTTCATCAAACAAACACTTCACGAAACTGTGTTGATTTCGCACATAGCAACGGGGGGTTTGAGTAAAACTGATTTAAAAACCAGGTTCGAAACTGATTCGATTTTCAGTTCAAACGAACGTCGAACGTTGAAACTAGGTTCGAAACTGACTTCAAACAAACGGTTTGACAGAAGTTAGAGATGAAACTGGGTTAGGTTTGGCATCAAGCGAAAACGACATAAATGACTCTAGAAAACCGTTGTAGGTAGGAGAAGAAGTTTTGATATCATTTACCAGCTGATGAATTGTGTTCAATGGAGATGGGAATGGAGAATGGCAAGATTAACCAATCTGAAATTTTTTTAACGAATCAATGAAAAGATTGTGCTGTAGAAGCGCTAAGGTCAAACTAAGAGATTTTCCTTGCATTTTTCTTTCTAATGATTTAGATAAGACTAAGCGCACACAGTGAGTGGTTATTAGATATCAATGTTCAAGATGATTACCATAATGAATTGAGACTGTTATTTCATGTTGCATATTCTGTGAAGAATGTTCAAACTGGTAAGATCAATATCAAATTACAATTTAAGCGTCGTCTCCAAGCAATCAAAAGTTCCACAGTACCTGAAAATATCCATTTTATTAGAGCTCTAAAATACGCATTGTACTTTTTGATAACTTGAACGTACAGAACAGATTCTGAGAAAAATTTCTCACTGCTTAATAGCTGTACACACCGAATTATTTCTACGGATGTCGGTACAGTTTTACTGACTTTCAAACAGCTGAATATTCGGTAATCCGTTCAGTAAAAGTTTTATTTGCTGAATGATCGGTACAGTTCCACTGAACTTCGATCTGTCATAATTCTAATGACTTCACAATTCTAAAAATATGTAAACGACTTAACCCGTGAAGTATTACTGTTTTTTAGTAAATTGTATTAGAGATCTGGAAAAGGAAGAAGCAATTTAGTTTTCAAAATATATTTCCATCCGATTAATTAATTTATTTGCGTGTGAAAAATGCATTGAATTACATTTGCTCTCCAGAAATAATTTATTCAAATAAAATGATCAGATATCTTTCGGATGCAATTCAGTAGAATATGGGATCACCCTTCATATTTTTAGAGTACTGAAATAAAAATTTTTAAAAGGCTTTTTGAATATATTCACTAAATGAAAAATTACCGCTAGGAATCAGTATTATCTATTTTTCTAGCAATCAATTCGCACCACTATTTTTTCTCTGCAAAATCTAGAAATTTTCACATTTTTACGTCCAAAAATTATGTTATTTGACAGATCTGTATTTCTGCTGAATGTATAGTGATGGTTACTGAAATTCTTCATTATTTTTTATTAATTTTCCGAATATTGGTAGAACTTTCACTGAGTTCGTCAAGAGAAATGGCATTTCAGAGTTCACAGACCGTATCAGTAAATAACAAATAACCGTAACTTTTACATAGAAGTTGGATAAATTTTACGTATCTTTCAGTAAAAATAATATTTTACAGATCGTTGCTGCAAAAATTACTACCGAACACAAAAATAGAAATTTTTCTGTATAATAAACTGCTTCAAAGTTTGTTCTGTCGGGTGAACGTATGAGTAATTCCATAAAACGGACTGTTCAGAATAGAAATCTGTGCTTTTGTTCAATTTTCGCTTAACAGAATTATTTCATATTTTCACATTAATCTTTGGTGATGTTTCTTCTTTTGGAGCTAAAGCGAACGTGTGTAGAATTCCGTTGATTGTAGGTTGAGTAATCAGAAAAATAATGCAGAGAAACGTTGACCACTTAGTCTTTTGACAATTCTTCTGACGAGACGAAGTTCGACGGGTCAGTTAGTGTTATTATAAATCCATACGACGATTGATCAATTTCGCTGTTGGTGGACAAAGTTGTATCATTTAAAGTAATCGACACCAGACCAATGCAGCACTGAAAACCAAAATTGCATACGAGAGCAACTGCCGACTGAGACTTGGCTTGAGATGGCTTAAGATTGAAACTTAAATGCTGATATCCCACGTAAACTTACGAGGGTAAAATTTTGAAAGTATATGGAATTGAAATTATATTTTGTTTATTCCGATTGTTGATGATGAAACATTTACTTTCGTCATTTTATAGTGAGATATGAAGATGCGAATATTGAACGCTCATTGAATTTCTCATTCTAAAACCATTGAATGTTTCAATAACATTTTCTCAACTCTTTGACGCGTGGAAAATCGATTTTTTCTGCAGACTTTTATCAAAATTAACATTTTTTTACTCGCTAAGTCAGTTTTGTTTTTTATACTTTATAGAGAAATGATTTTTTTTCGGATTTACAGACTTGTGCAACTCTGTCTGAAGATATTTGAATGTTGTATTGTGTACCTATTGAGTGTGAAGTTGAGCACAGTCGGGTGTCCGGAAATTGCGAATTGCTAGATTAGTTTTTAAATTGAGCAAAATTTTCAAATTGATCGATTAAATAATAATCGAATACCCGATTAATTATCCAATACTCGATAATTTATTCAATTATTATTATTATTATTATCGAATTCGAATCGAATCATTCGACTAGTTTAATAATCGATATTAGTTTCAATCTAATCGATTTAATATTATTCGAGTATCTGGATTATTATTCGATTGCTCGATCGACATTTCTACATCCATAAACGGCACATACACCTTCAGTTTCCCGGACAGTCCAAATGAACCTTGGACGGAATGAAAAACTGAACGATTAACTGAACTGAGCGTGTGTGGTGACTATTCAGTGTTGCGTTTTGTCTTCATGTCAGTTTCATCCGTTTTTTTTTTCATGGAGGCCCATTATTCTGATCAAAAGAAAACTGACGGACTGAACGACAAAAGTGACAAAAGAAAATTTGCTTTGATCTAGCAAATATTGCTGCTTGAAGAATCTACAAAACATGACAAAAAATATTTCTCAATGGATTAGTTTATTTCAATCAATATTTTGATAAAAAGAACAAATATTTTACTTGTGCGTTACTGTCAATTTCTTGGCAAACGATTTCACAGTACATTCAATTTGAAAAACCTGTTTTAATCCACATAGTGTACACCATGATGCCTTTCTAATATTACTAATATTTTCAACAATATCACCAGAAGATTTTGTGAAGATATTTTTTTTCCAATCTTGAATAAAATTAGAAACTTTCTTTGGGTATAAACTAACATAACCTTTTCAAATTGTAAACAGTTATGTCAAGTTGATAAGAATTTTTCTTTATTTTGCATCGTCGCACTAAATGATTAAACACACTTTATCCTATAGATCTGGAACCAGAAATCAGACCCGGATGAAATTAAACAGCAACCTATAAGGCTGTAGGAACTTTTATTGGAGCCTGTTTGTGGAAATCGATCAAATTATCTCTGTGAAAATTGAGTGAGTCTCGTTTTAAACTTTTTGACTACTACTTCTGGTACTTCTGGAACCAGGAACTTGGAACCAGTATAACCAAAGTCGGTTCGTTTAGTAAGTAACTAATATAGCCTACAAATTGAATCAGTTTAAAGCCAAATCTAGAAGAATTTTACCCTTCGACGGTCTAAATGACGGTGTGAAATTCAATAGCAACCTACAGGGCTACGAGATTATTTTATGAGTGACATTATTTGACCCACACACCCACATACATCGCTCAGCTCGATGAACTGTGTCGAATTGTAAAGAACACTTAGCCTTTCGGGTCAATTTCCACTGGTAAATTTTTCAAGTAATTGTATAAACTTTCTTTATGAGAAAGGCAATAAGTGCACTTTTATTGAAAAGCATCTTTATCATGATCTTGTAATAACATTAAGAAGTAGGTACAAATAGAATAAAAGGATTAAAAATTTACATATTTTTCACCTGAAAAATATAAATTTTAATGTGGCAACCCTGCACGCTATACGAAATTGAACAAAGCACGCTGTGAATGGAGCAAAGCCGCACGTACCGTCGCGTACCACTTTTGCATCGTCATTTTTTTCGATTATAGAGGTTTTAACATTGCTGTCATTCACCTCTTCGGACCAGAAAAGTTTTCAGACCCTATGTGCGGGGTTGGGAATCGAACCCAGGTGGGCAGCGTCAAAGGTATCGACTTACCCATCACGCTATACCCGTTCCCCTGCATCATCATTTTGAATTTGAATGTTTTGACACTTATCGCCCTATAATTTCGGAACCGGAAGTCGGATCAGGATGAAATGGCACAGTATATTTGAAGACAATGAGAGCTTTAATTTGAATCATGAATCGTGAAAAACGGCTTAACCGTTGCTGAGAAATCGACGGGAGTTCCGTTTTTGGAGATTTTCTTCACTATTACCGGTGCTTTCGGAAGCGGAAACCGGGGACTCGTAGTCCCAAAGTAGTTTTATATAATCACTAACTAATAAGATCCGTCAACTAGATGAATTTAGCAGTAAGTTTTATAAAAATGTGCACCTCGTTTCGCCATTGCTTGTGAAAAAATACCCATGAAATTGAAAATTTTCACCAATTGCACTGTAATACCGGAACCGGAAGTCGGATCTGGATAAACTTTTCGGGGACTTTTTATAGAATTTCAAGACCTTTTATTTCCTTCTTAGTTTGTGAAAATTGGTCAAGAAATTTCCGAGAAAATTGATTGCATATTTTTTCATAAATTTTCACATATTTCCTTGTAATTCCGGACCCGGAAGTGGGATCCAAATAAAACTCAGGAAAATTGTATAAGGCTATAAGACCTTTCATTTAAATCTACGTTTGTGAAAATCGGTTCAGCCATCTTTGAGAAACGTGTGTGACTATTTTTTTCTTTTTTTTTTGTGCATATCACCCTGTAATTCCGGAACCGAAAGTCGGATCCATATGAAACTCAGGAACTTTGTCTTGTATAAGGCTATAAGACCTTTCGTTTGAATCCAAGTTTGTGAAAATCGGTTCAGCCATCTCTGAGAAAATTGAGTGACACTATTTGTCACACACACACACACACACACACACACACACACACACACACACACACACACACACACACACACACACACACAAACACACACAGACATTTTGTGATCACGACGAACTGAGTCGAATGGTATATGACACTCGACCCTCCGGGCCTCGGTTCAAAAGTCGGTTTTCACAGTGATTGCATAACCTTTCTATAAGAGAAAGGCAAAAATATTATTAGTTAACAATACATTTACTTGAATTGTTTCAAACCCTCTGGAAAATGAAAGAAGCAGAGAAAATTGTAATTCAAAAACGCGCACAAACTTTATTCGCGGGAGAAAAAATAATACAAATTGAGCAACGAATTCAAAATTACCGCAACTATTTAGCAACAAACTATTCACTAGGCTTCGATTTGTTTTGAAGCATATTTGGAAGGGAGGCTTCGCTAACTTCATATGAACTTAGCGAAGTACTAAAAAAAATTGGGCAACAAATTCAAAATTACCGTAACTAATTAGCAACAAATTATTCACTGGGCCTCGATTTGTTTTGAAGCATATTTGGGAGGGGGGTTTCGCTAACTTCATATGAACTTAGCGAAGTACTGAAAAAAAATTAAAAAAGATTGAGCAACAAATTCAAAATTACCGTAACTAATTAGCAACAAATTAGCAACAAATTATTCACTGGGCTTCGATTTGTTTTGAAGCATATATTGGAGGGGGCTTCGCTAACTTCATATGAATTTAGCGAAGTACTCAAAAAAATTTTAAAAAAATTGAGCAACAAATTCAAAATTACCGTAACTAATTAACAACAAATTATTCACTGGGCTTCGATTTGTTTTGAAGCATATATTGGAGGGGGGCTTCGCTAATTTCATATGAACTTAGCGAAGTACTCAAAAAAATTAAAAAAAATTGAGCAACAAATTCAAAATTACCGTAACTAATTAGCAACAAATTATTCACTGGGCTTCGATTTTTTTTGAAGCATATATTGGAGGGGGGCTTCGCTAACTTCATATGAACTTAGCGAAGTACTCAAAAAAATTTAAAAAAAATTGAGCAACAAATTCAAAATTACCGTAACTAATTAGCAACAAATTATTCACTGGGCTTCGATTTTTTTTGAAGCATATATTGAAGGGGGGCTTCGCTAACTTCATATGAACTTAGCGAAGTACTCAAAAAAATTTAAAAAAAATTGAGCAACAAATTCAAAATTACCGTAACTAATTAGCAACAAATTAGCAACAAATTATTCACTGGGCTTCGATTTGTTTTGAAGCATATATTGGAGGGGGGCTTCGCTAACTTCATATGAACTTAGCGAAGTACTCAAAAAAATTTAAAAAAAATTGAGCAACAAATTCAAAATTACCGTAACTAATTAGCAACAAATTAGCAACAAATTATTCACTGGGCTTCGATTTGTTTTGAAGCATATATTGGAGGGGGGCTTCGCTAACTTCATATGAACTTAGCGAAGTACTCAAAAAAATTAAAAAAAATTGAGCAACAAATTCAAAATTACCGTAACTAATTAGCAACAAATTAGCAACAAATTATTCACTGGGCTTCGATTTGTTTTGAAGCATATATTGGAGGGGGCTTCGCTAACTTCATATGAATTTAGCGAAGTACTCAAAAAAATTTTTAAAAAATTGAGCAACAAATTCAAAATTACCGTAACTAATTAGCAACAAATTAGCAACAAATTATTCACTGGGCTTCGATTTGTTTTGAAGCATATATTGGAGGGGGCTTCGCTAACTTCATATGAATTTAGCGAAGTACTCAAAAAAATTTTAAAAAAATTGAGCAACAAATTCAAAATTACCGTAACTAATTAACAACAAATTATTCACTGGGCTTCGATTTGTTTTGAAGCATATATTGGAGGGGGGCTTCGCTAATTTCATATGAACTTAGCGAAGTACTCAAAAAAATTAAAAAAAATTGAGCAACAAATTCAAAATTACCGTAACTAATTAGCAACAAATTAGCAACAAATTATTCACTGGGCTTCAATTTGTTTTGAAGCATATATTGGAGGGGGGCTTCGCTAACTTCATATGAACTTAGCGAAGTACTAAAAAAAATTTAAAAAAAATTGAGCAACAAATTCAAAATTACCGTAACTAATTAGCAACAAATTAGCAACAAATTATTCACTGGGCTTCGATTTGTTTTGAAGCATATATTGGAGGGGGGCTTCGCTAACTTCATATGAACTTAGCCAAGTACTCAAAAAAATTAAAAAAAATTGAGCAACAAATTCAAAACTACCGTAACTAATTAGCAACAAATTAGCAACAAATTATTCACTGGGCTTCGATTTGTTTTGAAGCATATATTGGAGGGGGGCTTCGCTAACTTCATATGAACTTAGCGAAGTACTCAAAAAAATTTAAAAAAAATTGAGCAACAAATTCAAAATTACCGTAACTAATTAGCAACAAATTAGCAACAAATTATTCACTGGGCTTCGATTTGTTTTGAAGCATATATTGGAGGGGGGCTTCGCTAACTTCATATGAACTTAGCGAAGTACTCAAAAAAATTTAAAAAAAATTGAGCAACAAATTCAAAATTACCGTAACTAATTAGCAACAAATTAGCAACAAATTATTCACCTATTTGCGTTATCATCGGTGAGGGGTGCCTCGCTAAGTTCATGCTCATCAACTGCAACTATGTTGAGCAAATTTGGATATCACTTTCAAGAATTAAACACTTTACCTCTGCGTGCTGTACTTACCACCTGATCAATGATTTCGATCTAATCGACCAGCATTTGAAATCTCGTTTGTAATGGAGAAAATATCCCTGAATGATGAACTTATAGTGATATGTGTTTTTAACATTCCTCGTATTAGGCGGGCTCACTGTTCCTCTAAATACTTTTACCCTGATTCTACAAGCTCGTCGTTATCTTCTACAGCTCTAAAATTATTGGATGACTACAACACGGCCGGTTTAGTCCAATTAAATGGCGTTTATAATAACAATGCACAGTTGGTGTCTTCACAAAAGTTGTTTGTAATCAAATGGAGCTCCTTTTGATGAAACAAAGTTAATAGGGTGGTCCTCATTTAGACTGAAATCTGAAATCTAACTTTCTTATTTGAACTCAAAATAGATTTTGTTGTACAAGAAAGTTATAGGAAATTTTATTTTGAGAAACTTTGTTGAAAAAAGTACCTCTCTAGCTTTTCATTTGATCGAGTTACATCAATTTTCACAAGTAAAAGTAGGGTGGCTCCTAAAAAATCAAATTTTTTGTTCTAACTTTTTTGTGAAACGTTCTACGGAAAAGTTGTCTTCAGAAGAGTTGTTGAACTAATCATTGCGCACAATTTTGCTCAGCCAAGCTTTTTGATATAAGCTACTAGTAAAAAGTAATGATTGTTTTTTCGTCGAAAACTGTGTTTGTTCAGGTACGTTTAAAGATATGATTAATGTTCAAAGTTATGAGGTGAAGGAATGAGATGGAAATCGGAGTTGAGATGAAATAGGAAGCCCTTACCCTACAGTTAGAAAAAATAAACTAGATTCTCACATACAGTTAGAAACGATGATTTGATGAACACACAGTTTGTTATACGTACTGCTTTCTGTTGGAGGGTCGTAATAGTGCTAATGTCTTATTTCTTAGAATTAGACTAGAGCACTTATTTACCGGGACGATGCTGTACTTTGTTCCAAGCAGAAATCTCTGCGATTCTGTATGATGTACATCCAGCACCTCAGTAGTAGTGTCTATAACGAGAGTAATAGTAGAGTGCCTATAACGAGAGTAATAATCTATGATGTTGACAACAATTCTAAATATTAGCAGTTTCGTTATAGCTTATAGGTACTCTACTCAAAAGAAAATCAGAGTTTTTTTTTTGTTTCGACAGTCTGGCTTTAAAGGCATTTTGTTCTTGGTGAAATAAAAAAAAACAAATTGGAGCACAAGATTCGTTATTGGGCTGTATCCGAACTTATCCAGTATTGACGCAGTTTGCAAACTTGCATACAGACAAAAGTACTTTCATCAGATTTAAATCTGAAAATTTAAAAAAGTCTGATGCATTTTTTCAAGCCCTTGAACAGATATCTGGTCAGGGATATGGGCGACCATTGAATTATAAGGTCAGTATTCAGTGTGCTAAATATTAGTTGTGTTTTTGTGTTAATGCAACTACGTTGAATCTGTAACAGGGGAAGCTAAATTAATGTACTTCAGTGTTGGTGATTGCCGATAATTTGACAGAAGTTGCTCGATATTTCTCTATATTGTATACAACATATTCAATCCGGTAGAAGATGCTACAAGAACTCGTGTCTCAATGCATGAACCGCGAGAGAATTTTTCTACATTTCTTCGCTCCACTTCATACTCTGAGTATTTCACAGCCCTTGAAAAAATTTTCAGTCTGATAATGGTCGGTGCTGTGTGGAATTTACCAAGAGAGCCAGTTATCGCAAGTTGACAATTATCGCTGAAAATCGAATCGATGATTCTCATATTTGGTTGTAATATTTCAAAACCCTTGTGTGGAGCATTCACATACATTTTCATAGATACAACTTATACAAAGGTTATTTGCATATAGATAGAATAAGCGGCAATAGTAAAATGATTCTATCGCAATTATCAACTGCCCATATAGAATCGGATCGCGAAACGAGAATAAGCGACCGTTTGTTGCTTCAGAGAGAAACCCCACAGCAGCGTGCTAACTCGTGATGCTCAGACAGGTCATCGAGAGAAATTCGCTCTCGCACTGGTGTCCACTCTATGTTAAATGAACCATGCCGGTTTTTTGTTGCTGCGATAATATCCGTCTCTCTTTGATGGCACTGATTGAATCGTGTGAAGAGATGCTAGAGAGTATTTGATACGAATCCTTGATGTACTTCAATATACATAACATTTGTAGCAGAAAATGGTGACCGGGGTTCGTTTTAGTGAGCAAATTCACAACACACCAAATCCGAACATCGATATTTATCTATATCAATAGTAAATAATCGGTATTGTAGGAGAGCGATATCGGTTTTACTGTATAAAGGTCTCAAAACGGTATAAATACCGATAAATCGGTATACTTGGATGCGTTGAACCGAAGATAACCAAATGTGAACGTGCTTTTTTATTTATTAATTCAGTTATTTATAATAATCAACATAATAATATATAATCAACTGACACAATATGATCAGTTTGTTGATGTAAAATCCTAATGGTAAGCGATTGAATGATCCCTGCAAACCAATAATAGCATTGTTAGCACCGTAGTTAGTTCGTCGTGAAGTCGTCGTTAATTTCGAGGAGTAAAGCAGTGCAGTCAATCTTATCATTCAAACAATCTTCAACTTGTAGTATATCGAGGACTGATTAGTAACCCGCGACATTCGTAGCTTGATAGTTGGTGAGGATTTTTCCACAGTAAACACCGAAGAGCGAAGCGAATGAATCTGTGTTGTATTGATTCGATTCTATGAGCACCGTTTAGGTAGTGACGATTCTAAACGACAGAACTGTACTCCAGGGTTGAAGTGAGCAGTACAGAGTTTTTAAGCAGTATATGTCTGTAAAATGTTTAGCCATTCTCATTATAAATCCTATGTTGTGAGAACTTTTGAAACCATATAGCTGATGTGTTGCTTGAATGTCAGTTGCTCATCGAGAAGAACACCAAGGTCTTTAACACACGTTGTCCTGATTATCGGGTATCCTTCTAGAAAGTACTTGAAATGAAATAGCTATTTTTTCTGCGAGAACGTAATGGTCGAGCATTTTTCATGATTCAACTTCAAAAGGTTAACTTTACACCACTCGGCGAAGGTCAACAACTGTCGTTGTAGAAAACCTGCATCTTCTGGGCTTCGAATGTAAGAGTAGATCTTAACGTCATCAGCAAACGATAGACGATGACCCTCTAGAGTAAAATTGACGTCGTAGAAGTACAACATAAAGCCCGAGATGGCTACCGCACGGAATTCCGGACGAAACGATAAACTCATTGAAATAATGAAAAGTCATAGCAGGACAAAAAGCAAAGTCTTGGCATTATATTCCTTCTGTGGAATTTTACCTTTCTGTTTCAACAGATTTCGCAGCCGATTCTTAGCGTACAGAATCATTGCATAGTACTACGATCATATTGACACTAAGAATCCTTCCAGGTCGGAACTCGAACATACGACAACTGGATTTATAAGACCAGTGCCCTATGCATTGAACCGCCAACCCGGACTTTCCAAGTCTCAAATAATTTTCCTTCATCTGTATAAATTTAAACTTTTATCCAAGATAAATTTTAACTTTTACTAGCATCCAGCTAGTGGCATTAGCAGTGATGTCCGAGCTCAGCACACGAGCTGCTCTATACCTGCAGTGTGTGCCTATTAAACTCGTGTGCTGTGCTTTTCAAACCAGACTCATGAGCGTGTGCTATTTGTGTACTCCACCTACTAACAAGAGACAATACAAGAGCGGACACTGTGTGCTATATTATATTATTAAATAAAAAAATATATATTATATTATTAAATAAAAAAACGGACACTGAACTCAGCTCGTGAGCTAGCACATGAGTCAGCTCACGAGCTAGCTCCCCATTCCAGCTCATGAGCCAGCATCGCGAGCTGGTTCTTCGAAGCATACGACTCTCGATCTACGCCCTTATTCTGAATAACGTCGTATCGATTTTACGATCGTATTTCATTTGTATTCCTAATAACACTAGCAAATCAAAGGTAGTTAGGATTTGATCGACCCATATTCGATCGAAAAAACAATACGCCGTTATTCAGAATAAGGGCGCTAGTAGCAACACGGCACACGAGCGTGTGCTTCAGACTTCGTTTGCGTGTTTTTGAAAAGTTGTACAGCACACGGACTGTATGAGAGCTGGTTCGTGTGCTGGGCCATCACTGGGCATTAGTTCTCTTGTATTTACAATGCGTCATTTTTAGATTTTTATCTAATCATTTTATCTTTTTCACCTTTTTCAGCCACTCCATCAGTTCATCTGAATCTCATGATGAATACACGGTTAATAAAAAACAAGATGTAAAATCCGAACATCAAAAAACTCCACAAGTCGAATCCCAAATCGAAAAAACGAAAATTGTTTTTCCCAAATTTTCTACTAATAAAATGGATAATGTGTTTGCATTCACCCTGAGTGTTCGCAATGTCGATCCTACGTCAATAGAACTAATCAAAGGCACAGATACGGTTTGTTGCAGATTTACTAATATTGGAAGTGGATTCTTTCCTTGCCATTACACGTTCATTGTTCGTTTTCACAATAGTAGTATCACTGAGGCACTATACGAGGAATGGGATAACAATTTGATTCTGCAGATCGAGCTGGAAAGTGCACAAATTGTTTGTTATTACGCCGGAGCTAACGAGAATGATTTGGTGCAGTACTCTATAATGGAAGATATTACTGATAAGATAGATAAATTTGGGAAAGAGATTGAAGATGACAGTTTGTGTATAGCTGTATCTAAAGCTGCTGTCAAGCGTGAACGAAAATCTTCCGGACTAAGTATCGAGATCAAAACAAAAAGTGACTCTGATGCTAGCGATGGGGAAAACGATGAAACAAATGAGCGAGAACAAAAGACTGATCAAACCTTGAAAGATGAACCATGTTCAACTAAGAGTGACGATTGTGGCGAACATAGTACAAACCCTCCAGGAGACGAAAAAGTTGATGGAGTTCATAACAAACATGCAAGCGAAAATGGTTGCAAAAAGTCGAAGAAAAATTCTCGGAAGAAGAACAAAAAACGATCTCTGTCTGAATCGTGCTGTGATCAATTGAAGGTGAGATTAGAGCACATCACACTATTTCAAGTAAATATTTTATTGTTTCGAAATGGTTCATTAGGCTTCCATTATTAATACAATCATTTGACAATAACTTTAGCATAAATATGTTTGGCGTAAGGTAATTTGACATAACGGCCATTAGACATAATGTCATTTGGCATATTTACTAGCACGATGATGAAAATATTTCTGCATTTATATTTTTCAAAGGTAATCTTTTGGAGTAAATAATATTAAACTTGGTTCAAATTTTCAATTATCAGTGCAAGTAGAATTGTGGTACTGCAAAGCTTATTGAAACAGAAACGCTTAATTTCACAAAATGAATGTAATACCGGGACTTAACTTCGTTTTTTCGCAAAATTTTTCCAAGATTTTTATTATAAACTATTAAATGCAGAAAATGCAGGTTACCATAAAATAAATTCCTGATTAAACTAGCTTTAAGTGTTCTGATCATACTCGCTTATCAGTCCCATATGGATTTTGGCCACTTTTGAGTTAGCCCGACGGCTAACGTCTATTTTAATCCTACTTTCAGAAATCGCGAAAATAATTGGGGGTGATTTAGTAAAATTTGGAAAGTACTCGCATAGCTAGCTGTCCCACGTTTTCAAAATCACGTTTTAGTAACTAAAAAATGCAAATGTTGCATTATTTCATTTTCTGGCAATTGTACCAATATTTAGCGTTGGTAGTGCATGCAAAAATGTAGATAAAGTAAGATCTTTGAATCGATCTTAGGATATAACCGGTACGATTATTCGATCTCAGTTGCTCGCCTGCTCGTACCTTTTTTCAGAATCAAACTTATTGGCCCCATTTATATTCAAAATCTCATCTTCCAACCAGTGTTGGTGATTGCCGAAAATTTGACAGAAGCGGCTGTATTGCTATCTATATTGTATACAACATTTTCAATGCTACAAGAACTCGAGTCTCTCAATGCATGAACCGCGAGAGAATTTTTCTACATTCCTTCGCTCCACTTCATACTCTGAGTATTTCACGGTCCTTAGAAAATATTACAGTCTGATAATGATCGTTGCTGTGCGGAATTTCCCAAGAGAGAATCGCAAGTTGACAATTATCGCAGAAAATCGAATCGATGATTCTACTTGATGATTCTTATACTAGGTTGCAAGATTTTAAAACCTTTTTGTGTAACATTCACATACATTTTCATAGACACAACTTATACAAAGGTTATACGCACATAGTTAGAATAAGCGGCAATAGTAAAATGGTTCTATCGCAATTATCCACTGCCCATACAAAATCGGATCGCGAAACGAGAATAAGCGACCTTTGTTGCTTCAGAGAGAATCCCCACAGCAGCGTCCTAATCTTTGATTCTCAGAAATGTCATCGAGAGAAATTCGCTCTCGCACTGGTGTCTATTCTATGTTATTCTAGCCATGCCGGGTTTTTGTTGTTTCAATGGTATCCGTATCTATTTGATGGCCTTGATTGAATCGTGTGAAGAGTTGCGAGCGATCGTTCTTTGATACGATAAAAGCCATCCTTGCTTCCAACCAACAGATGAGAACAAGTTTAGGAAAAGATTTAGCTCTTCATATGCGAATATTTCAAATTGGAATTATCTCGAACGTACTGTGCGTGGAGATTTCAAAGTACACTGAGGCCTTTTTTATGCTGTCTTTTTTATGCGGTTTTTTACGCGACTTCTTTTATGCGAATTTTCAGAGTTATGGGGTTTTTTTATGCGAAGTTCAGAGTTATGCGGTTTCCCTTCTGCGGTTTTTTTTATGCAAAGTTTCAGAGTTATGCGGATTTTTTTATGCGAAGTTTCAGAGTTATTCGTTTTTTTTTTGCGAATTTTCAGAGTTTTGCGGTTTTTTATGCGGTACGTAAATTCGCATAAAAAAAGACTTCAGTGTATTTCTCCCGGGTGTTGGTGATGCTTCAAGAGCGGGCATGAAAGAATAAATTTTATATTAACGAACGATTAAAAGCTTCACAATAATAGAAAATCAAACTTGAAATTTTGCTACGTGCGAGAGAAGAATAGCATGCTAAGATGAGACCGGTATGCGCGTATCTTTTCGCTCGTTATTAATGTCGCTTTCGCTTGATGCCAAACCTAACCCAGTTTCCACTCTTACTGCTGTCAAACCGTTTGTTTGAAGCCTGTTTCGAATCTAGTTTCAACGTTGTTGAACTGAAAATCGAGTCAGTTTTGAACCTGGTTTTTATATCAGGTTTGCTCAAACCCTCGTTGCTAATTGGGAAATCAATACAGTTTCGTAAAAAGTGTTTGTTTGATGAAACTATCAGTTTCAGTTTTCTCAAGCGAAAACGACATAAAAGTACTCGCATATGCGTCCCATCTTGTTGTGTTATAGAGTTTTTAGCAACGAATGACAAAAATGCAGTATTTCATTCCAGATGAAAAGTTCATAATGTAATCCAAAATGTGATTCAATAGTATTATAAATCAATCATCATAGTAGCGGAAAAATGCGAATTATTTCCGAAATATGTATTCATCTCTTTCTCAACTTGTCGATTATCAATATGACACTGATATGCAAGTATGGGCAGTGTTGTCCTTCCTCGTTAACGCTAGTTTCCCCTATATTTGAATAATAAATTGTATGACACTTTGTACAACTTACCTTACCTTATCTAACAGCTATAGGCCTGGGGTGTCCTTTGCTGTATCAAGCAGGCGTCTCCACATAACTCGGTCCATGGCTGCTTGTCGCCAGCCACTCAAGGCACGGATGCTTCTGACATCACCCTCCACTTGATCGATCCACCTTGCTCGCTGGGCTCGTCTTCTTCTTGTACCACTCGGATTAGATTCAAGAACCATTTTCACTGGGCTGTCATCCGACATCCTTATGACATGCCCAGCCCATCGTAGACGTCCGATTTTAGCTGCCCGTACGATAGGTGGTTCTCCTAGCAGCTGTTGCAATTCGTTATTCATACGACGTCTCCACGTTCCGTCTTCCATCTGCACTCCGCCATAGATGGTCCTCAGTACCTTTCTTTCGAAAACACTGAGGGCGCGTTGGTCCTCTGCCAACATACTCCAGGTCTCGTGCCCATAGAGAACAACCGGTCTAATTAGCATTTTGTAGATGGTCAATTTCGTGCGGTGGCGTACTTTTCTCGATCGGAGGGTTTTTCTGAGTCCAAAGTACGCACGATTCCCTGCCAAAATACGGCTATGAATTTCTCTGCTGGTGTCATTATCGGCGGTCACCAGTGAGCCCAAATACACGAACTCGTCAACCACCTCGATATCGTCACCGTCTATCAATATTCGTGGTGGGAGGCGTAGTGTTTCTTCTCTAGAGCCTCTTCCTCTCATGTATTTTGTTTTCGACGCATTTATGGCCAGTCCGATACGCCTAGCTTTAGCTTTCAGTCCGATGTAGGTTTCCGTCATCTTCTCAAGGTTACGTGTCACAATATCAATATCGTCAGCGAAGCCAAAAAGTTGCACGGACTTTCGGAAGATCGTGCCACTCGTGTCGATCCTCGCTCTTCGAATCACGAAGTCAATGAATAGGTGATGCGTGGGTACGTTGTATTCACGACACTTCTGGAGTACTTGTCTTATCGCGAATATGTGATCCGTAGTGGTGCGGGCTCCAGTAAATCCCGCTTGGTACGGCCCTACGAATTCCTTAGCTATTGGTGATAGACGACGGCAAAGGTTTTGGGAGAGTACCTTGTAGGCGGCGTTCAGCAATGTGATTGCGCGGTAATTGCAACAGTCTAGCTTATCGCCCTTTTTGTAGACGGAACATACCACTCCATCCATCTATTCCTGCGGTAGAATCTCCTCCTCCCAATTCTAGAAATCATCCAGTGCAGCGCTCTAGCCAGTGCCTCTCCTCCATGTTTGAGCAGCTCGCCTGGCAACTGGTCATTGCCCGCGGTTTTGTTGTTCCTCAGTTTGCCGATCTCCTCAATTATCTCCGACAGATCAGGGGCTGGGAATCTGTCATCGGCTGAGCGTGCACCCAGATTGATTCCTGTACCGTTCTCTGTATCTTGTGCTTCGCCATTCAGATGCTCGTCATAGTACTGCTTCCACCTGTCGATCACCTCACGTTCGTACGTGAGAAGGTTACCACTGGTATCTCTGCACATTTCGGCCTGTGGCGTGTAGCCTTTACGTGAGCGGTTCACCTTTTCATAGAACTTCCGTGTGTCATTTGCGCGGTACAGCTGTTCCATCGCTTCGCGATCTTGATCTTCCTGGTGGCGCTTTTTCCTCCGGAAAACAGTGTTCTGTCTGTTCCGTGCTTGTCTGTATCGTTCCTCGTTCGCCTACGTGCGGTGTTGCAGCATCCTCGCCCTTGCTGCATTCTTCTCTTCGAGCAACTGCTGACATTCGCCATCAAACCAGTCATTTCCTCGATTCGATAACCTCGTACCTAGAACGGTTGTAGCAGTGCTACTCACGGCGGACCTTATGTTCCTCCAGCCGTCTTCAAGAGTCGCCGCGCCAAGCTGCTCTTCCGTTGGTAGCACTAGCTCCAGTTGTTGCGCGTATTCCTCTGCAGTACGAATGCTACGTAGCTGCTTGAGATTGAATCCCGGTGTTCCTGTGCGACGAGTATTGTGCACCGTCGATAGTTTTGAGCGCATACAAACCGCGACAAGGTAGTGGTCAGAATCAATGTTGGCACTGCGGTAAGTGCGGACATTGATGACGTCGGAGAAGAATCGCCCGTCGATTTGATTTTCCGTATGTTGATCAGGTGATCTCCAGGTGGCTTTGTGGATATCTTTGCGGGGGAAGAAGGTGCTTCGAACTACCATTCCTCGGGAGGCTGCAAAGTTTACGCATCGTTGACCGTTATCGTTTGTTACCGCGTGCAGGCTCTCCAGCCCGATCACGGGCATGTACATTGCCTCCCGGCCTACCTGAGCATTCACTTTGTACAAGCTGATTGGTTTCACACGAGGTATTGAAATGGTTACAATGTGTTAGCGGTCGGTATGCCGTCAATTTGATACGTTCTTTTCACACGTCAGGAACGACATTGAACTTCGGTGCAAATAAATATTTTGCAAAAAAGCGTTAACTTTACGTTTGTTATGATTATCCGTGAGGTGACATTAGCAGTTTAGGTTAATCTGCTATATCACAGATCAGTCGAAGACGAAACGTAAAAAACCAGTTTTAATCCACCTAGTGGTGTAATGATGCCTTTCTCATATCAATCATACTATCATATACACTATTGTGGTATTCTTCAAAATAATTTTCTTCGATTCTTGAAAGAATAACCGAAATCGGTTTGACTGTCTACTGATAAAAACTATCAATTGGAGAAGATTTGAGATTCGATTTTGAAAATTGTTCACGGTTTTTCGCTCTTTTCAGGGATGGTATAAAATTTCTTATCACATTTCTTAAATTTAAGAATTGAGTATGGGATCACAAGACCTTTCATTTAAAGAAAATCGGTCGCGCCATCTATGAGAAAAACTAGAAAACATATTTTCATTTCTTTGCACGTTTTACCTCATAACTCCGGAGCTGGAATTCAGATCAAAATGAAATGAAATTGTGGGACCTAAAGAGTTTGTGAAAATCGCTTCAGCCATCTCCGAAAAAAGTTGGTGCACTTATTTTCACAATTTTTTGTACATTTTACCCCATAATTCCGGAACCGGAGGTCGGATCCAAATAATATTCAGGATATTATTTTGTATGGGTTTAGTGAGCAAAAAAAAGTTTCCTCAGCTCCATCTCTGGAGGTCCCAAGGATTGATTTGCCACTCCCAAAAACTGTTGAATCCGGGGCGAATGTCCCCTTCGTCTTCTCCCTCCCATAGATGCGCTACTGGTAAAAAATATAGTGTATGAAAGGTTTCCTTGCGGCGCCCATTTTATAATTTGAATTCTGGCCATTGACCGTTATGCCAAACAACTATACTACCATATAATAAAATATATCGAATGATGTTATGCCAAAAGTGCCTAGACCATGTGAATAAGATGCCAATCTAATTTATAACATCGGTATGACCACATATGATTTTGTGACGTATTAAAATAAATTGCTCCTTTTGTGTTTTTAACAGGTGAAACAAGTTAATGTCGAAACTCGAGCTGTGGACGCCGCAAAATGTAAGGAACCGACTGCTAGCATTAAACAGCGTAAAACTCGAAGTGTGTCAGAATCTTTTTCTTCAAACTGTGCATCAGCTGGTGGCGATTCTGATTCGGTTGACAATCTTACTGCATTAATACATTTCAACCGCAAGTGCAAAGGAATTTTAAAGCGATCGTGTTTGGAAAGAAGCATTAGTGAATGCTCGTCGGTTGATGATCCTTTATACCTAGCCACATCCGTAGATTGTTCAAGTCTGGGGGAATCAGTTGAGCATCCTCATGGCGAACTATCCGAGAGTTGCAGGAAAACTGTTCGGTTTAATGATTTCATTAAAACTAAAACATTTAGGTACATTTCAAGTATACCGATCTTGAAAGGGTTTTCTAACCAGGTCTTATTTGGCAGGTCGAATTCTAGCATTCTCGCCCAGAAAAAGAAAAATGCTAAGAAAAACGAAAGCAAACGTCGTTCACTTACCAGGCGGTTAAGTGAAGGAGAAAGTACTGATAATGACGATAAGGTAATCAGATAACTGACAGTATATCTAGCATTATTTCATCTACTTTATTCGATTGCAGGAACATTTGCACGATAGTGATAATTCCCATCAAGAAGTACAAACCGATCAAGAACATGATAGTGGAATTTCGTTGGATTCTGATGCGGGTCTTTCGATGGATAAAGAGCTCTATACTGAAATCGAAGATCTACTTCAAGTTGATTCCACGAAACCAATCGATATCAATCGTGCGGCTGTAAAAAATGTTCCTAACAAGAAAATTGATAATACCACCAAAAATACTGAATTTCCACCAAGTAAGAATACTAAACGGATTGATTCAAATGATATTGAGTTCAAAGCTGATATGATTTTCGATATTGAAATGTGAAAAGGATTGACTATATTGTATTTGTTTGTTCTAATTTTGCTAGAGCATTGCGAATTTGGCCTTTCGTCGTCTTTAAACGATGATCTGATTTGTCTACTTAAAATTAATATTCAAGTCCTTGAATGCATTGCACTGGATCAGCACATAATTATTACATTTCATAGTTTATTAATTAAGGTTCACAGAAATTGTATGATACAATATAAGAGAGATGGATAGCATTTCTTATATAAATGATACTACAGTTTCACATTAAACGTTATTAATGGATGACATTTCCATGTATGTTATTAAAGCTAGTGAATATTAAATTCCAATGACGCTGAATCAATATTCGACTCTCTTTCTGATGATGGTTTTGATTGTACACTAATAGTTTACTGATTGGTCCTTGTCGCTTTGTTTCTTCACAAATCCATATTCAGTAATGTATATTTTATCGGTCGAGAAAAGTACCTATTCCGAAATAGACCATCTTTAAAACGCTCAGCGCGGCTATTCTCTATGATCATGAGATCGGGACATTTTTGGCACCATCTATGACGAAGGGCAGATGGAAAACTCAACATGAAGACGGCATATGAACTATGAATTGCAACAGCTGCTTGGAGAACCACCTATCGTACGTACACCACATACGTGCGATGGACTGGGCATGTTATCTGAATGCCCGACGGCAAGCAATGTTGATTGAATATCGAAAATTCAATGAAAATTAATGAACATCATTCGCTTTGCCTCGTCATGGTTCATCTTTGGTATTCGGACTTGCTCGTACACACGAAAAACCGGTTCACGAGCTCGGTATAATGGAATATCGAATTAGCTCGGCAACACGAAATCTTTCTGATTGTTCAGTAATCCTCATGCTCTTTTCCGAAATTCGTTGAAGTAATACTGTGATATCCCGGTAAAACGCATTTCTGCCGAAGTTTGGCATAACATATTGCTGAATTTGTTAGTAAACAACAAATATATCAACTCTCGAATATTGCTCGGCAGTTTGGAACCCCTGCTGCCTGAACTATGCTCATAGAATTGAGGCAATACATCACAGATTTGTTCGCCGATTGCGGTGGACCGAATCTCATCAACTAGTTATGAAAGTCGCGGATTATTAATCGGTCTTGACACATTACAAGTGCGACGGGAGTTATCACTTTTTTTTAATAACTATTTATTGAAATATGACTTTTCAGCCTTGTTATATACATGATTTGGTTATTACCACGAAGACATCATTTGCTTCCAATTCTGTGATTTTTGTGTAGGGAAAATTCGAAACCTATTTGTATTGTGTAATGGGGAAAAGGAACTTATATATTAACTTACTAACTAATACAGAGAGCGAATCGATTCAATTGAAGATTGCATCGATTTTTGTCGGAATTTTGTTATAATATTATGTGACATTACATCTAATGGTTCTATATTTGTGAGTCTGTTACCGATTTCGTTTTTGAACCTAGACGCGTGCTACTCTGACTCCGAGTAAAACGAACACGTGGTACGCGTCCTAAACAACAACTCATGAAAAAAAGAAAAAATAAACAAACTCGGCTGGATGCGTGGTGCGACCCGAGAAAATTTTCAGAGCGAAACTACGCGATTGGAGTCCGATCTAGAGCGACCTCAGGTTGCTAAAACAAAGATATCAAACGTTGTTTGGGCGACTCTGGGTCAGCTTTCGGGCTGCTCTGATCAATAAACGAAAACAATATGTGTAACTCATTTGTACTAAACCAGGAAGGACGCTTGAAAATCATTTTCAGAATTTTATTCTGAATCCTTTGAAGCGTTTTCTTCCTGGTGGAACAACAACTTGACCAAATTGGTACTGCATAAAGCATGGCTGGTCAGTAAATTTGTTTATAATTTAATAATTAGTTTTTTTGTTCAGAAAATTTGTTTATAATTTAATAAATTTGTATTTTGCTTGATCAGACCATGTCAATTCCAAGCCATTCAATTTGAGAGTGTGATTATTGTTTGGTTTAAAAAACGAAGCTCTTTGCTTATGAGGAAAGATAATCAATTGCGTTTTTGCTGCATTTGGTTTAATTTATTTTGACAGATAATCACTGAAAATATTTAAACTTCTTTGTAGGCGACTGCAGATCAGATTTCTACATGTGGTTAACAGACTTGTGTCGTCACAGAATAGCGATTTCTGACAACCAACGGGTAGATTTGGAAGATCAGAAGTGAAAATAGTATACAAGATTTGAGCTACGCTCGAACCCTGCGGAATACCTGCTCGTACGGGTAGCAATTCAGATTTACAATACTGATAGCTAAGCTGAAGAGTACGATCAGTTAAATAATTTTGAATCATTTTGATCAAATAAATAGTAAACTGGAAATCAGACATTTTTGCTATTAAACCTATGTGCCAAACACTGTCGAATGCTTTTTCTATGTCTAGAAGAAAAAAAATTGAATTCTCATTTATATGAGACATCACTCTCAACAAGATATTTTTTTTCTAAAAGTTCACTGATAGAAGAAAGTAAACTAATTGGTCGATAACTTGATGCTTCTGCTGGCTTTTTATCAGGTTTGGGAATAGGAATTACTTTAGCAATTTCCATCTTTTTGGGAAGTAAGCTAAAGAAAAACACTTGTTGAAAATTTTAACCAAGAATCTCAAGGCAACATCGGGAAGATTTTTAATAAGAATATTAAAAATTCCATCAGTACCAGGAGCCTTAATGTTTTTAAGTTTTCTTAATAATCGACTTAATTTTATCTAAATTCGTCTCAATAATGTAATTTGGTAATAACACTTGAGTTGAAATATGATCATATTTCAGTGAGACTTCATTTTCAATAGGACTCACAACGTTCAAATTAAAATTGTGGACGCTCTCGAACTGCTGAGCAAGTTTTTGAGCTTTTTCGCCGTTTGTAAGAATTATATGATTTCCTCCCTTGAGAGCAGGATTGGTTTCTGAGGTTTCTTAAGAACTTTAGAAAGTTTCCAGAAAGGTTTAGAATATGGTTTAACTTCTTTAGCGAAATTTTCATCCCGCAAAAGAGTAAATCTATGTTTAATTTCTTTATGTAAATCCTTAACTATGTTTTTCATAGCAGGATCACGAGAACGTTGATATTGTCGTCGACGAACATTATTCAACCGAATGAACAGTTGAAGATTGTCATCGATGATAGGAGAATTTAATTTAGTTTGAGCTTTGGGAACCGAAAGATTTCTAGCTTCGATAATGTAATGATTCAAATTATCTATTCCTGTATCGAGGTCCGCAGAATTTTCTAAAATGATTTCATGATCCACATGATTTTCAATGTGAGATGTGTATTCAAACCAATTAGCTCTATGATAGTTGAATATTGAATTGGATTAGTTATAGCTTCGTTGGAAAGTCTAAATGTTACAGGAAGATGATCTGAGTCAAAGTCAGCATGTGTAATCGGTCTGATCTGATCTGTTAGAACCAGATCAATTGTATAAGGATTTTTCACGAAAGAGAAGAAAGTCGGATTACTGAGATGGAGAACTGTGAATTAACCAGCTGAGAGTTGATTATGAAGTATTTTACCTTTACTGTTATTTTGCCTACAATTCCACTGGACATGCTTAGCATTTAAGTCCCCTATTACGAAAAATTTCGGTCGATATCTTGCGAGTCGCCTTTAAAAAATTCAATTTGGGTATGATTTTAATGTGTCACGAAGTCCCTCCCATTGCTTGGTGGGCTTAACGGTATTGCAAACATCATCACATACAATCAATTAGCGTTACAACTTGATAAAGATATGTGTTACAGCTTTAAGCTTCATTATTGAATTAAATATGGAAATATGGATATGGAACGGCTACGGAATAAGATGCTGATTGCATTACACTCCAACATCCGGGGTTGGAGAGGTTGGGCCGGTAGGGCTTAACTGAGCTCTTTTTATGTTTTAATTTCATACTACCGGCCCTTATTACCAATGTGAAGTAAAAGTTTAGTAGAGTATCCCCGTATCCCAATTGGGTTGATGACAATAGTGATCATATGATGACAATAAATGAACGGTAAATCGAGTCCATCTTTGACGTTTATTGGTGGTTTGTGTACCATGGAATACTGTGGAATGAAATAGAATATTGTGGAATAGAATAAAATAATAATGACCGAACCAATGAGCAAACCACTGATAGCTGTCAAACGATGTTTATCCAGTTTATATTGTGAGGATGTGTCGTTTGGGACCTTATGGGTGAGATGATGTGTGAATGAAATCTAAGAGTAAGTGCATGCAAGAACGGTAATAAAGGCCACCGTTTCAGCTCAAGACTTACGATCGACCAATAGAAGAGATAGAAATTGGGTAACGGTACCCCCATTCATCTCAAAACCATTAGACATTTCATGTACGAAAACCATTAGTTAGAGTGAGATCTGTTATCTCTGTTTATAGATTAAATTCAAGAGTAACATGAATTTGGAGAATTTTGCGTCGCTAAAACCATTGTAACCATGTATTGAACCATTTCCGAACTAATTTTATGGGCTATTGCTTCTTAGAAACGAGACAAAGATTTTGTATTCGATGTTATCGCTTCATTTATTGAAAGTCGAGTAATCGGTAAAATAACATGATGACTCTACTAATGAGATGACTATTGGCACACTAATTTTAGTTAGAATCTATTAGAATAGAAATAGTAACTCAATATTGTGATGCTTGCTTGTGGAATACATGTAGGTATGTATGCATGTGTGTATGCGTGTGTGCCTGAGTGTATGTATGTGTTTGTGTGTGTACAATATACATTATACCGTGCCCTCGGGTGCGTTGTATCAAATTGGTCGTGATACATTTTGATTGTGAGTCAGTGTACACCAGATGTTCAAAAGTGCCTGAGCGGATGGTAATATTGTCAAGGATCAACCATAGATAACGAAATGAGAACATGCTGGAGCAATACTAATAAAACCCAAGTGTTAATATCATTCAAATAAAAACGCATGTCCACAGTTCTTATCCGTCAAACCATGATGAGCGGCTTTACAAAGATGTCCAAAAAACACTAATCCTTTTTTTTGAAAACGGATGACTGGATGAGGAACAAGAAATTCACGAACTAAAAACAACAAGAACAAGAAATTCACGAACGAAAAACAATACGAAAATATTCTGAACCCGCTGGATGTGCAGCTAAAAAAAAATTAGATAGGAATATTGGTAAGAACATAAACACCACGGCATACAACTAACTTTTTCATGTGAGGAAACAACATAACATACCAGCATAAGTACGGAGTGGAAAAATGACTACAAAAGACACTTACGAATCACGGCTGAAAAGAACCACTGGAATTAAGGTAAAACGGAATATAAACTATGACCAAAGGTCAGAAAACCAACATGAATAAATAATAGAAACTGTTGGGTATACCTAATAAATTCATCTTCAAATCACCTAGTTAGAAGCGTTTAAAATTATGTAACTCTGAACCTAATCTATAAGTACAGCGTTTTCTGCAATCTCATCGTACACCGGTGAACCAAAATTAATAGTGAATTGCAGTGCGGTGAACACCCACACAAACGAACGCATATTTTGCATACCCGAATACGGCGAGACGAATTTCAATTATTTTTGCCTTTCTCATAGGGAAAGGTTATGCAATCACTTGAAAAAACGACGAGTGTATTATATTTTAGTTTTAGTAAATGTAAATTAGCCACACTGGTCGTATTTTGCGATGGCTTCACTTATCTGTCATCTTTATTGTACTTTCTTCTGATATCGTATTCGCTGAACATGAGGTTCGATATAATAAACGTGGAGTTTGAATAAATAAGTCAACCCTTCGTATCTCGTTAATTAAATACATAATAGTTGTGTCAGAAGTGGGATAAAATGTCCATCCCGGCAGAAGCTCTAGAAGGGGGGTTACAACCGCATTCGCCAGTGCGCTGAAGGCAGCGGTACGAGAAGTTACTTAACCTCGAGCAGCAGCAGCCGCTGTTGGTGGTCCAGCACAGGAAGGAGGAGTGAAAGTAGTAGCATTTTTATTCTATTGGAAATGGAGTTGAACAGCGCACTCAAGTTCCTGATCAGCCCTCTACAGTCAGAAGAGTTATTCTACGCGGAAATAAAATTGACTTTAGTGAAACATTTTGACAGGATCAAACATAAGTACGCCGAAAGTGCTGCATACTTTGAGTACCGAAATTTCCTGGACCGGATGCTGGTCGAACAGCTGCTTTTTGGCTTGGAATCAAGAGCAATGTGTGATGAAATTGTTGCCAAAAATCCGGAGACATTCGATGCTGCCTATAGAATAACACACACAATGGAGGCTACTCGAAAAACTGCAGTTGAGGTAACACCAGATCCAGCTGGGGTGCTCATGACAGCAAACAAGTTAGGTTATGTATCAGCTGAAGGAAAAAAGAGACACTTTCATAAAAATCAGCAGAAAGGCGATCGTGTTCCAGAATGGTATGGTTGCGGAGGACGTCACGATCGGAAGTATTGCAAATTTCGTGATATGGTATGCTACGCTTGCAACAAAAAAGGACACATCCAGAGTATTTAAAACGGCACTAGTCAAAGAAGATCTCAATCCGTTGTCATATGAAGAATCCGACTGTACAGAAGCGCCGCAGAAAACCAACGTAATTTCATCCGTAGAATCGCGAGGACGGATGATGCTACTGGTACAGATAGATGGAAAATTGGTGATGATGGAGTTAGACACAGGGGCACCTTGCGCTATCGTTAATCTTAGCACTCTCCGCAAATTTAAAACTAAATTCTGTTTACACAAAACTCTAAGGCAGTATGTTAGTTATACATATCATCGAATTCACTGTGTTGTCCGCTTGCCGGTGAATGTAACGCTGGGTAGGACCTCGCGCCGTTTGAACCCTTACGTTGTAGACTAAGATTTCGATTCACTTTTCGGCAGAGAATGGATTTCCCATTTTGCGAGTGAAATCAAATTCGAACCAATAACGAAAGTTATAACGAAAGATCAAGAGCAACGACTGTCAAACTTTCTTTCACGTTTTGCTGAGATATTCAGGGAAACCGCGGGTAAGCTTGATGGACCTCCAGCTACGTTTCATCTAAAACCAGGAGCGTCCTCCGTTTTCTCAAAAGCACGAGAAATTCCATTCGCTCTTCGTTATGCATATTCGAAAGAAATCGACAAAATGATTGCGTCAGGACTGTATCAGCGTGTGAAATTATCCGAATCAGCATCTACCACTCACGTCGTTGCTAAGAAAAACGGACAAATTCGAATTAAGGTAACTACAAACCAACATTGAACGCCAGAATGATAATTGACGAACATCTCATTCCTCGTGCGGATTATCTTTTCCAAAAAATTAAAGGCGCAAAAATTTTCTGTCATATCGACATAACGGATACCTATTCCCATTCAACGGTAGATGAGGATTTCGGCCATGCTCTAACGTTGAACACTCCTTCCCACGGATTGATTCGTCCCACACGAGCTGTTTACGGTGCTGCTAATATTCCAGTTATTTGGCAACGACGCATGGAAACGGTTTTACACGGACAAACGAACGTGGTGAATTTCATATTGATCCATGCAGCGAGTTTCGAGGAGATGTTGGACAAGGATGGTTTTTATCGTATCAAAGAACGCTCACTGGCAACTCTTCACACGATTGAATCAGTGCCATCATCGCAACAACAAAAACCCGGCATGGCTCATTTAACATAGAATCGACACCAGTGCGAGAGCGAATTTCTTTCGATGATTTTTCTGAGAATCAAAGGTTAGCACGCTGCTGTGTGGATCCTCTCTGAAGCAACAAACGGTCGCTTATTCTCGTTTCGCGATCCAATTCTATGCAGGCAGTTGATAATTGCGATGCGATTAGTGCATAAAAACATATATGTTGTCGCGATTAAAATGAAGTAAATGTTATTTTTGTGAAGGTAAGTCGATTTCTATGGCGGCGCCATTTTTTCTGCTCCAGTTTCCTGGTCACGTAACGAAACATGAGAAAGAAATAAAATCGGCTCAGAAAGGCTGCCAAACAAGTGGTGTTATTTGATTTCATGTGCTGTAGTCAAACTTGTAACCGAAAGTATTAAAACTTTCTTGGTCACCCGGCCCATCGAAAGTGATTCTGTACATATGCGAGAGAGCATGGAGAGAAATGTTATAAGCAGAACGAGACACGTGGTTAAACGCGACCTACTGGCCTCAGCCCTTAAGGTGAAATGTAGTCTCAAAAATGGCGCGCAAAATTTTTACCGCTTGAGTTGATCGAATCGTCGCACAAAGCATAACAGCAAAACGACACATAGAGACCAGGAATATTTTCAGTGATTGAGCGTAGTGGGCTTACCACTCGTTTTGTTGGCTTGTAAAAAAGATTGATTGATTCGTAATGGATTTTTGAATACTTCACACTTTGAATATATCCTAATTCAATCGTTGTTGCTGAGGTTTTGTATTGACTAACTTGCTTAAAATAGTGAGGAAAAGTTTATTTAAACTTTTTCATATTTCGATTGTTTTGGCTGAAGTTTTACAATTTTGAGTTGCATTTCCAGATTCTTTGTGAAATTCTGCTACAAGCACTACCTTTTAGTTCCAAAATCATCCCCGTGGAACGGAACAGTAGCCATTCGAAAATAGGTCTAGTTTTTTTTAAATAATTGATCAAAAACGCGGCGCGCGCATTCCGCTATATTTCACCTTATTGCTTACACTTGACTTTAGAAACCCAAACTTCATTTATTTTCATTTCAAAAGTGGGATTTATGATTGGATAGATTGAAATCGTAGTAGGCAGCTACTTTGTGGCGTTAATTAAAAAAAATCTAAGAGCAAATTCAGCAGCTGCGAGATTCATATGGGTGGTCTATAATAGACCTGAAACTGAAACAAACGTATCCCCAGCAAGCCGTTCTAGTTTTATTTATTCGACCAGTTCTTCTGTCAAATTTAAAACTAATCTACGATGCCGTTCTATTTTTTGTATATTTGAAACACGAGTAAAACACTGCTGGGGCTGTCAAGTTTTTCTTGTTATAAAATCCAGATTTAAATTTTGTAACTGACATAAATTATGCATCTAGAACTAGAACACTCCTGAATATGCCCTAAGCCAACGATGCCAACGGGCTATTTTCAATGCAAAGATTGCAGCACCATTAAAATTGTTATACATCAATGAATTCCGTTCTAAGGTTGAGAACCGAATAATAATGGCTGATAACTCCGCCCATGATAAATAAGCAATCTTTGCATTGAAAATTGCCCAGGTTGGCGGATCAATGCATAGGGCACTGGTCTTACAAGTTAGTTGTCGTATGTTCGAGCCTGGAAGCATTCTTAGTGTCAGTAGGATCGTAGTATTAGCCATGAAATAATTTTTTTTTAAATCTCAGCAAACGGATTTGCTGATTTCGGTGTATTTGTTGTTTACTGACAAGTTCAGCAATATATAATGCCAAACTTCGTCAAAAATTGGACTAACCCTGATATCAGAATATTACTTTAACGAATTTCGGAAAATATCATGAGGATAACTGAACAATCAGAAAAATTGCCGTATTACCGATCTAATTTAATCTAAAGGCATTTCATTTTTTTTTGAATAATTTTATTGTAAACTCCTACTTCCAAACCACATTTGATGTTGATTTGATTAGTGTCAATTAACATGTGAAAATGTCACAACAGATATAATTTTAGGATGTTTTCAAGGGACTGTGTGAATAACAAGAGAAAAACGTTAGGTTTTTACCCAATAGGTGGGGTAAAAATACGATTTTTTTAAATTACATTTTCTCGGTCAATTGATGCATTCTTGGAAAAGTATCACTATTCTTCGAGATTTCTGGCTTAGGCTCAAATTAAGGGAATCAGGAATCAGAACAAATTGGCTCAAATGGCACGTTCCCCTTGATATTTGGAGATTTGTGCCTTGCCATCAATTTGTTTTTAGCATCATTTTCCCGATATATAAGAGGGAAGGATTGAAAGGAAATGGTAAGGGTTGGACTAGGAGGATGGGAAAAATTGACGACACAAAAACACATAAAAGCAGAAGTAAATTCTGCACCCCTAAGGGATGCCGAACAATCTGCTGAGGATCACATTTAGTGGAAGCAGAAGTAAATTCTGAACCTCTACGAGGTCCCGAACAGTCCGCTGTTAATAAAACCTCCAACCCCCGAGAGGATTTGAAGATCTTACAAAAGCGACACCATTCTGCACTCCCGGAAGAATGCAGAACGATTCGCAGTATGTACGAGCAGAAGTAAATTCGGCACCCCCTAAAAGATGCCAAACAATCTGCTAAACCCTATTTAAGGTAAATACAGAAGGGATTCATTCACTCCAGGAAGAACGATGATCCCTTCTGACTATAGCTCCTTACCACATTGGGTAAGAAACGAGAGAATATCCTTCAATTTTAGCTCCGCATACACAGACTCAACCATGTATGGAGAACCAAAAACCCGAATACGTAGCTGCGTCAATGCGGGACAGTTACATATCAGATGATATGAAGTACCATAATCGCATTCACACAAATCACACGAATAATACTCAGCACGTTGAATAGTAGCCATGTGATAATTGAGTTTGCAATGTCCAGTCAGAGCTCTGACCAGAATACTGCAATGATGCTTGGAGAAATGCAGTAGACACTTTGACATTTTCAGATTTAAATCTGGTAGAAATGCTTTTGTCTGAGCGCAAGTTTGCGAGCTGCGCCAGTAGCTGGCATGTTTGGATACAGCCCAAGAACGAATCTTGTGCTTTATCCAACTAGTTGAAAGTGGTAAAGCTGGTTCAGGACCAACGAAATCATTCGTTGCACCAGCTCTAGCCAACTCATCAGCCCATTCATTTCCAGTAATACCAGAATGGCCGGGTACCCATAAGAAGTAAACAGCATTTGAAATGCTGAGGTCTTCAATTTGAGTTCGACATGCGATCACTAGATTCGACCGTGAGTCATTCGAACTGAGTGCTTTTAAGGCTGCCTGACTGTCGGAACAAAAATAAATTCGCTTACCACAGATCCTCTGCTGAAGTGCCGATTGTATTCCACACAGAATCGCGTAGATTTGTGCTTGAAACACAGTACAGTATCTACCAAGTGAATGAGACTGCTCCAGCCTCATTTCACGACAGTAGACACCAGCACCAGCACGACCATTCAACAGAGAACCGTCCGTAAAACAAACTATGTGTTCATCAAGTTGTCGTTCCAGACAACCAGACAACCATTCCTCACGAAAAGGATAGCTCACATTGAATGTTTTGAAAGGAAAACTGCATGTGAGAGTTAGGTCACTAGGAGCGAGTAAATACTCATCCCTCGTAACCATTTGAGACCACAAGCGAGTGTGGCTGGTAGCATAATCTAATGGGTTACTGTTCCAAAGCCCTGTAACCTTAAGACGATATGCACAAGATAATGCTTCTTGTTTTAGGAACACATGTAGTGGTTTAATGCACAGTAGCGCCTCTAGAGCAGCAGTAGGAGTTGTCGTGAATGCTCCTGTCATCGCCATTAGGACCATCCTTTGGAGATGATTTAGCTTTGACTGAACTGTCGCGACTTCTCCTTTCTGCCACCATACAAGACATCCATATGCTAAAATTGGTCTAACAATAGTTGTGTAGATCCAATGAATATATCTGGGTTTGAGTCCCCATGATTTTCCAAAAGCTCGTCTACATTGGCCGAAAGCCATGCAAGCTCTTTTAATTCTGAAGTCAATGTGAGCAGACCAATTCAGTTTTGAGTCAAGAATAACCCCGACGTATTTAACTTGTTCGACCACAGTGACCTCTGAACCAAAGAACTGCAACGGACGAGCTCCTGTGATTATCCTACGATGAGTGAAAAGCACCATTGATGTTTTGCCCGGATTTACAGATAATCCAACCTGACAACACCATTGTTCAACAGATCGCAGGGCTTGCTGCATTAAATCAAAGAGAGTGTTAATGCTTATACCGGTCATCAATATATGATAATCGTCGGCAAAACCATAAGTCGGAAATCCAAGGTTATTAAGTTTCCTTAACAAACCATCAGCGACTAGGTTCCATAAAAGTGGGGATAGTACACCACCTTGAGGACACCCACAGACACTCAGCTTTCTAATCTCTGCTTGCCGAAGCGATGAACAAAGAAGTCGATTGCTAAGCATTGCGTGTATCCAATTTGTGATACTTGAAGGTATGCCATGACCACGGGCTGCTTCCAGAATTGAATTGAAAGACACGTTATCAAAGGCACCTTCAATATCTAGGAAAACTCCCAAGCAAGATTGCTTTTGTGAGAAAGCTTTTTCAATGTTGTACACAACATCATGTAACAGGGTTGTAGTGGACTTTCCACGCTGGTAAGCATGTTGCATTCCATGTAGCGGATGCAGGCCCAAACTAACATTTCTGATATAGTGATCGACTATGCGTTCCACTGTTTTAAGAAGAAATGAGCTTAGACTGATAGGCCTGAAACTCTTCGCTTCCTCATAAGTGTCGTGACCGCCTTTGGGAATAAATTTGACAATTATTTCCTGCCAGGCTCTTGGAATATATCCTGTCGCAAGACTAAAAGTAAGTATTTTCTTCAAAACATGTTTGAAATGTTCATACCCTTTCTGCAGTAACACTGGGAAAACTCCATCCTTTCCAGGAGACTTGTACGGAGCAAAACTCTCAACTGCTCATTTGACCGATTCAATCGTCACAACGCTTCGAGCAAGGGCCCAAGAATCGTAACTACCTGAAAAAGTCTCGGGAAGAGCTGTCGGTGATGGATCCATACATCCTGGAAAGTGAGTGTTAAAAAGATAGTGAAGTACATCACCTTCATCAGACAAGTGTTCACCATCTGAAGTTCTTAAGAAACTGACATTAAAGTCCTTAGACTTCGAAAGTAACTTATTTAATCTGCTAGCCTCGTTGAGACTAGAGACATTTGTGCAGAGGCTTTTCCAACCACTTCGCTCAGACGATCGAAGAGCATTTTTGTAAGCCCTTCGAGCCAACACGAATGCCTCCGACCCATTTCTGCGACGGTGGTTCCAAGCTCTTCTGCATAGTTTCCTTAGTCTAGCAAGTTCAGCAGTTCCCTCTCTGAGCAGCCTAGATAGCCGTGTAGTGTCGGTAGCGGTTTCCCAACTGCTAAGAATAACGCTACGGTCCACCTGTACCGGTGGTATAAGTCCACCAAACAGGTAAGCCGTGTGGCATCCGGCGGAATTATTTTTTACCAAGAATTGATCCACTGGTTTCCTATTCCATGTCGTAAAAGGCCACAAAAATAGGAACTCCTAAGTCAAGGTTATTTCCGTGCCGATGGCTGAATGGCTGCAGGAGGTTAAACATTGCAGTCGTGAACGGAATATCTTGGGTTTTTCCCTTACTGGATACACGCAATGCTTAGCAATCAACTTCTTTGATCATCGCTTCGGTAGGCCAGAGATTAGAAAGCTGAGTGTCTGTGGGTGTCCTCAAGGTGGTGTACTATCCCCACTTTTATGGAACCTAGTCGCTGATGGTTTGTTAAGGAAACTTTATAACCTTGGATTTCCGACTTATGGTTTTGCCGACGATTATCATATATTGATGACCGGTATAAGCATTAACACTCTCTTTGATTTAATGCAGCAAGCCCTGCGATCTGTTGAACAATGGTGTTGTCAGGTTTGGATTATCTGTAAATCCGGGCAAAACATCAATGGTGCTTTTCACTCATCGTAGGATAATTACAGGAGCTCGTCCGTTGCAGTTCTTTGGTTCAGGGGTCACTGTGGTCGATCAAGTTAAATACGTCGGGGTTATTCTTGACTCAAAACTGAATTGGTCTGCTCACATTGATTTCAGGATTAAAAGAGCTTGCATGGCTTTCGGCCAATGCAGACGAGCTTTTGGAAAATCATGGGGACTCAAACCCAGATATATTCATTGGATCTACACAACTATCGTTAGACCAATTTTAGCATATGGATGTCTTGTATGGTGGCAGAAAGGAGAAGTCGCGACAGTTCAGTCAAAGCTAAATCATCTCCAAAGGATGGTCCTAATGGCGATGACAGGAGCATTCACGACAACTCCTTCTGCTACTCTAGAGGCGCTACTGTGCATTAAACCACTACATGTGTTCCTAAAACAAGAAGCATTATCTTGTGCATACCGTCTTAGGGTTACAGGGCTTTGGAACAGTAACCCATTAGAATATGCTACCAGTCACACTCGCTTGTGGTCTCAAATGTTTCCGTGGAATGAGTATTTACTCGCTCCTAGTGACCTAACTCTCACAAGCAGTTTTCCTTTTAAAACATTCAATGTGAGCTATCCTCTTCGTTAGGAATGATTGTCTGGTTGTCTGGAACGACAACTTGATGAACACATAGTTTGTTTTACGGACGGTTCTCTGTTGAATGGTCGTGCTGGTGCTGGTATCTACTGTCGTGAAATAGGCTGGAGCAGTCTCATTCACTTGGTAGATGCTGTACTGTGTTCCAAGCAGAAATCTACGCAATTCTGTGTGGAGTACAATCGGCACTTCAGCAGAGGATCTGTGGTAAACGTATTTATTTTTGTTCCGACAGTCAGGCAGCCTTAAAAGCACTCAGTTCGAATGACTCACGGTCGAATCAAGTGATCGCATGTCGAACTCAAATTGAAGACCTCAGCATTTCAAATGCTGTTTACTTCATATGGGTACCCGGCCATTCTGGTATTACTGGAAATGAATGGGCTGATGAGTTGGCTAGAGCTGGTGCAACGAATGATTTCGTTGGTCCTGAACCAGCTTTACCACTTTCAACTAGTTGGATAAAGCACAAGATACGTTCTTGGGCTGCATCCAAACATGCCAGCTACTGGCGCAGCTTGCAAACTTGCGCTCAGACAAAAGCATTTCTACCAGATTTAAATCTGAAAATGTCAAAGTGTCTACTGCATTTCTCCAAGTATCATTGAAGTATTCTGGTCAGAGCTCTGACTGGACATTGCAAACTCAATTATCACATGGCTACTATTCAACGTGCTGAGTATTATTCGTGTGATTTGTGTGAATGCGATTATGGTACTTCATATCATCTGATATGTAACTGTCCCGCATTGACGCAGCTACGTATCCGGGTTTTTGGTTCTCCATACATGGTTGAGTCTGTGTATGCGGAGCTAAAATTGAAGGATATTCTCTCGTTTCTCACCCAATGTGGTAAGGAGCTATAGTCAGAAGGGTTCATCGTTCTTCCTGGAGTGAATGAATCCCTTCTGTATTCACCTTAAATAGGGTTTGGCAGATTGTTTGGCATCCTCTGAGGGGTACCGAATTTACTTCTTCTCGTACATACTGCGAGTCGTTCTGCATTCTTCCGGGAGTGCAGAATGGTGTCGCTTTTGTAAGATCTCTAAATCCTCTCGGGGGTTGGAGGTTTTATTAACAGCAGACTGTTCGGGACCTCGTAGAGGTTCAGAATTTCCTTCTGCTTCCACTAAATGTGATCCTCAGCAGATTGTTCAGCATCCCTTAGGGGTGCAGAATTTACTTCTGCTTTTATGTGTTTTTGTGTCGTCAATTTTTCCCATCCTCCTAGTCCAACCCTTACCATTTCCTTTCAATCCTTCCCTCTTATATATCGGGAAAATGATGCTAAAAACAAATTGATGGCAAGGCACAAATCTCCAAATATCAAGGGGAACGTGCCATTTGAGCCAATTTGTTCTGATTCCTGATGATTCCTCGTCGACAACATTTTCCTAATCAATTGGGGTTTCAATTGTTGGTTGGTACCCGTAAAATCTAGTCGCCAAGCCCTCTTCATAGAGGTCCCAGTTTGTAGATTTGGGATTACGATATGTGATAATATCAAATTTAACGTTTGAATGATCAAAGAAGATGTACTTATGATCAGACAACGAAGGTTCGAGCTCATCGGAGACGAGCCAATTGACCAACTCATGCGCAATTCTATCAGAGCAGAGAGTTACGTCCAAAACCTCCTCTCTGCCAGATCTCGCAAAAGTTGGACGGTTTCCTGCATTGACTATGTGCAGGTTTGTACTGCTCACAAATTCCATCATATCAGAGCCTCTCGAATTTATATCTGTGCTGCCCCAAATGATATGGTGAGCATTTATGTCACTGCCGATTACAAGCGGTAAATCACTTTTGCAGCAGTATGATACAACCTTTTTGAAGTCATCGCTTGGCGAAGGTTGGTTATGCGGCAAATATGCCGAACAATAGACATATTTCCTGTCTATGCCATCAGTAGTCATACCAACTGTGACAGCACAAATATCCCGAGTTGTGAGCTCCGATATGAGAGAGACATCGAGAGCACTATTTGCAAGTATGCATGCTCGAGGCATTTCACGTGGATTAGTCATTCCGGTCTTGTTAAAGGCAACAAAGACTGGGTTTAACAATTTTCCAACGTAGAAGTTTCCCTTTTGGAAATATGGTTCTTGAACCAAAGCTAAAGAAGCTTTACCTTCTTGCAGAAGTCTGGATAGATTCATAGTTGCTGTACGTTTATGCTGGAGATTGATTTGTGCTACTCTAACCATTATCAATTAAAGTAACGAACACTCCGCCTCCAGCACTTACCGTACAACAACTACAAGAAACCAAATATATTGGCTTATAATCGCCTATAGCGAACCATGTAAGGATTTTTTTAAATGTTTTAATCATTTAAATCCCACGAATTGCGAAGAAAGAAGTCGTCCACTGTGCCAGAGCTTCGCTTAACACAGTAAAGGAAAATCCCAAGATATTCCGTTCACGACTGCATTGTTTAACCTCCTGCAGCCATTCAGCCATCGGCACGGAAATACACCTTGACTTAGGAGTTCCTATTTTTGTGGCCTTTTACGACATGGAACAGGAAACCAGTGGATCAATTCTTGGTAAAAAATAATTCCGCCGGATGCCACACGGCTTACCTGTTTGGTGGACTTATACCACCGGTACAGGTGGACCGTAGCGTTATTCTTAGCCAGTTGGGAAACCGCTACCGACACTACACGGCTATCTAGGCTGCTCAGAGAGGGAAATTGACATTGATGGTCAACTTCCATGGATGGCCGAGCAGCCGACCAAAAAATACGATTTTTTTAAATTACATTTTCTCGGTCAATTAATGCATTCTTGGAAAAGTATCACTATTCTTCGAGATTTCTGGCTTTGGCTCAAATTAAGGGAACTATTGCCCCAAAAAATTTTAAATATCGTATGGATCTACTAATTCAATAATCTATTTTAATGGAAGAAGATGAAAAAGAGCTAATTCCTCAAAAAAGTAAATCAAATCCTTAAGCACCACACAAGCTTTTATTGGATCCCCGGAATTCGAGTCCGGAAGTACCGAAAATAGTGATCAAAAATTCCGAATCGAAACTCACTCATTTTTACTCGAAATGGCATAACCGATTCCCTCAAACTTAATCAAATGAAAGGTCTTATGGTTTTATACGGAACTCCAGAAACTTTTCAAGAACCGACTTTCGGTTACGGTATTACAGGATGTAGTGTGTTTGAATTTTCGAACACATGTAGTTCCATTCTATAGCAAAACACATCACATCCAAAGGAAAAAAAGTACGGGTGTGTAATGTCAGAGACGTAACTGGATGTCGTGAATACGAAAAAAAAACTAACATGATTTCTTTACACTTTCGAATTCGAATTGATAGTGGATCGATTGTGTGAATTGCGAAACTTTCCTTCTTTTCACTACTAATATTTTCAACGATTTTTGACGTCGATTATCTCATTTCGGATCATTGAAAGAAACTATCAAGATGCTGTACAGGATTCATTTCTGCCTTTTAGAAGGACCAAATTGTGGAATTTTCTACGTTATTTAGCACAGTTCGTAACATTTTTCTCGAACGATTTTCGCACAGCGAAAATTGCACGAAGCAAATCAAATTATTTTGGATTTTCACTAAACTGATGATTTTTACCTTCGATTTGCAAAGAAGTAATCATAATAGTTCTTTAGATAACATTTAGAGCCATTAGAACGGCTGATTTTATATAATGTTGTCCACTTTTCGTTTCTTGTTTTCTTTCTCTCCAATGCAAAGCACTAGCAGCTGATGCAATCGTACTTGCTTGAATTGAAACTAGCTTTGCGTACGAACCGCAAGACATCCGCTCGCAGTGCCAAATGATGCGAAACTGGTTTAATGCGTCTTCTCGCCTTGACGACCGGAAGGCAAATGAGCACTACGATCTGAGTGTTTGAGGTTTTTAACCACGCAGAAGGTGCGCCCTCCTATGCCGCTGTTTGAATGCGTCTTATCGCCCCGACGCACAGTGGTTCGAATCAATAAAAACGTGGACATAAATCAGTAGCTGCCAAACCGTTCTTTTAATGCATATAGTTGCTTTGAAGAAATTATTTACAAATATATACCGCGTAATTTGATCCTATCAAATTCCTGGCCTACTTTGACAAAAAATGTAACCATAACTTTTTTTTCTGAAGAGATAGAAATTTTTATTCTTCTACAAAGTTTTAGAACTATTTAAAATAATTTACTTTGTCAAATATACCAAAAGTCTAGGTCGCACCGTTTCGGATATACAAAGCGTTTTTATGGCAACCCCCTTAAAATCAGTTTTTTATTCATAAATTGTTTCGATTTATTTTGTTATGCATATGTTATGTTATGTTTGGAATAATTTTAGAATTTATAAAATCGCACATTTTTGTTGAAGGTAGTGCATAGGTTTGTTCTTTCCTGGCAAAGTTATGGAACATTTTACCTTTTTTTACCTAGGATAAAACCTTGCACCGAAGCGAAATATGCAACTTTATGCAGCTGATTTTTACAAAATTTATAGGAAAAGATGTGCCCAATATCATACAAAAAAATCTAAGTGGAACTCGGTGGAACTTTTTTTTTATGTCTTTTCAAAGTTAGTTTTAATTACTGAATTATGGCAACCCCCTTAAAACTAGTTTTCTAGTCATAACTTGTTTCGAGTTATTTTTTTATGCATACTTCGTTTGGAATAATTGTAGAAAATATAAAATTTCATAATTTTGTAAAAGCTAATGCATAAGTTTATTATTTTCTGGAAAATTTATGCATTATTTTACTTCTTACCTAGAAAACCTTGTGCCGAAGCGAAATATGCAACTTAATGCAGCAAACTTTAATAATACTTATAGGAGAACATGTATCTTATCCAATTTATTTTCCAATGAGAATATCTTGAGTACTATTCGTGTGACTCATTTTCACTATGGTCATGCTGAAACCATGAATGGTTAAGAAACAGAGGGCGCACAGTGGTCCAAAACTGAAAAAAGACGGTCAAAAGTCTGTACTTTCACTGTTTTTTAAGAGCTAACGTGTCTTCGAAGAAGTTTTACAAAATTATATAACGCTTCTTTTGAAAGTAGTACCTTAATTTTTGTTAAAGGGGTAGTACCGATTTCGAAAAAAAATAATTTTGTTTATGACGAAAAATTTTTTTTTCTATCTCATTTCAAAGAAAAAAACATTTCAAGTATTTTTGCTGAAGATATGAATAAGGTAATAAAATATTTTTTGAGATATTCGCTTTATTTTAAAAACAGTTTTTTTTTGGATTTACCTACATAGAATTTATCTGTATTACCTAAGTATCAACTACAAAGTTAGCATTTAAATGAGTAACTTTTCCCAATACTTTTTACAAACTTATCAATCAATTAGGTAGTTAATGTTACCTAATAAATCATTACAATATGTCACTTAGTCGCATTGCATTCGATCAATCAGTATCAGTCACGTTATCGTATTGTTTTATGGAATCGCTTATTTGAAACCTAAGAAAAAACCGTACATTTATGCCTTGGACGAATTTTTGTATCTTTGTTATATTGTACAGGCTGTTGAAAAAAGGCTTTGTGTGGAATACCCCATGGATTATTACTATACATGCTATGCACGTATGCAAATATATGAAAGATATTTCTATCCTATTTCCGACTACCAGTCTGGACGCGCGTAAACACGCATAATTCATGCTTGCACGCGCAACTTAAGCAAATTGTTGCGGTTTTTAGTTTGTTACTTTTTACAATTGACAATATTAGAATAAATCGAAGTGGAACTAGATGCAATTTTAGGCCTTTTCAAATTTAGTTTTAATTATTGAAAATTCGAAAAATTATCAAAACTTCAACACATATTTAAAAAATGGAAAAATGTTTTCTAGACAAAATATGATAAAGTATTGTTAAAGTACAAACCTTTACGAAAAGATTCCATGTTTAAACGTGTAAATAAATTGAGTTATCGCGAAGCAACACGATTTTTAAGACGAGATGTTGATCGGGCGACGCTCACTGCAAAAGTGAGTTACAGAAATAGCAGACGCGTGACGCCCTGTGTTTCTTAACCATTCATGGTTTCAGCATGGCCATAGTGAAAATGAGTCACACGAATAGTACTCAAGATATTCTCATTGGAAAATAAATTGGATAAGGTACATGTTCTCCTATAAGTATTATTAAAGTTTACTGCATTAAGTTGCATATTTCGCTTCGGCAGAAGGTTTCCTAGGTAAAAAAAGGTAAAATTTTGCATAAATTTTCCAGAAAAGAATAAACTTATGCATTAGCTTCTACAAAATTATGAAATTTTATATTTTCTACAATTATTCCAAACGAAGTATGCATAAAAAAATAACTCGAAACAGGTTATGACTAGAAAACTAGTTTTAAGGGGGTTGCCATAATTCAGTAATTAAAACTAACTTTGAAAAGACATAAAAAAAAGTTCCACCGAGTTCCACTTAGATTTTGTTGTATGATATTGGGCACATCTTTTCCTACAAATTTTGTAAAAATCAGCTGCAAGTAGGCCATGAACAATTAATGATAGGATCAAATTACGCGGTATATATTTGTAAATAATTTCTTCAAAGCAACTATATGCATTAAAAGAACGGTTTGGCAGCTACTGATTTATGTCCACGTTTTTATTGATTCGAACCACTGTGCGACGTCTGCTTCCATCCAACGCATTTTCGATTTTCGACCACGGTTCCTCTTTTATAACGTTCAGTTGAAGATATGTGCCTGACTACATCAAAATCGTCGTCCTTGCGCGAAAACCCCAAGCAAAAGTAAGGAGTTTTCGGTGTTGTTTTAAAATTTTCAGAAAACTTAGTTTTTGAGTTGTTTGTGGTTATCTCACACTGTTCAAAATATTGTCCTAAATTCCTGATCATATTTTTGATGAAATAGTAAAATAATTATATTGCTGCCATTAACACAAGTTGAGATATTCACGATTAAGTTCTGCCCATTCTTCCATATGGCTAATTTTGAAAAGGTGCCCCATAGTAAAGTAAGTCGTATTCACGACAAAACACATCAAAGCTAAATGAAAAATAATCTAATCCTGCATCTTAGTAAATTTGCACATGAAATCTTAAAACAAATCACTTTGGTTCTATTTTGAAATGAAAAAGTATATTAAATTTAAGTGCTGTTTACATATGAATCGATCGTGCAAATTTATATCAGTAGACAAACAGGCAACAAACACAGATGATTACCAAAAATTCATTTTAAGTCGTTAACTCTCAGAGATTAAAAAACGCATATGAGCTGCTTTGTTAGGGTAAATGCCCGCACCTTTGACTTGACATTATCTATCAAATTCTATGCAACATTTACGTCACCTTTATTACACACTTCCATTCACTATTTCTTCAAATTCTTGTCGTTTTTTAAGACCTCCCCTGTCTTTTATGCTCTCCCTTAATAATCGTTCAGAATTTTCATATAGAGCGAAATTCTGGAAAGTTTGGCGAATTGGCCTCCTGCGGTACGAAAACAATGTTGTCTTCGTACCACTCCATTACCGGTTTCGTGTAACGTGACAATGCAAGTTCCGGTCAAAACAGAGTGCCACCTTCGTGGGACCGAAGGAAAGGGCACAGGAATTTTTCTTTATATATTTGGCCGTTAATGTTGTCGCCACTTTACTTCTTGGCAAGTTGTTCAACCTTCTTCTTCCGAAACTTATTCAGATGTGACTTGTCGAAGAAAAACTCTAGGACGGGGATTTGCTTAGAGTCCACTTTTAGATACTTTAACAGTTCCCGATACAGTTTTCTGGTGCGGAATTTGGCCATATTCTTTTAAAAGGTTCGGTTAGACCCCTTCGTTTCCTTGAAGACATGCAGTTCGATCCGCTTCATTATCTGTGGACGAACCAGACAAATGACATGATCTATTTGGCCTCCTTCAGGAGATTTGATTCGCTGTCTGCTCACCGCGAGGTCGTCTGAGCCTTATTGAACGATTTTCCCACATGGAAAACGGTGGAACTACAGACGAGCTGAATCAATTGATATATGGTCACCTTGGTTTTCTTTCCAAAATTTTAACGGACTCGAGACTATATCTATAAATAAAGGTCAAACCTGTTTTGTATACATTTTGAGGTTCACGCACTTCTCTGCTAAAATTAAAAAAATTTAAAAAAAAACCTGTTTTTTCCCCCTAGTGGAGTTATGATGTCCTTCTCATATTGCTCATATTTTCATAAATATTACTAAGGGATTTTAGAATCTAGAACAAAAAACAGAATGAAATCAGTTCCGTTTTAGAAGTTTTTGTCCACTATCTTCGGTGCTACTGGAAACTGGAACTAGGAACGCATATTTCCGAAATCGGTTCGTTTGTCCAGCAACTAAGATAAAAAAAATTGTAGTCAGTTTTGTGCAAAATTTAGAAGCCCTAAATGTTCGAAATTTTAAACACACCTTACAATTCCAGAACCGAGAGTCGGATCAACATAAGATTCAATAGCAATAGCAAACATTTTTGACGACCAATATGCCTGATACTTTCGGAACAGGTAATCTATATAACCGAAATTGGCTTGTATGGCCTGTAAATGAGACAAACTACAATTTATAATAATTATGATCCAAATTTAGAAGCACTTTGTCGTATTTTGCATCGTGGCTCGGAATGACGGTATAAGATTTTAAACACACTTCATCCTGTAATTTCGGAATAGGAAGTCGGATCCGGTTGAAATTCAATAGTAATCTATGAAACAGTGACCTTTTATTTGAGCCTAAGTTTTTAAAAATTGGTTCTAGCATCTCTAAGAAAATGAAATCGGAAATCAAAACTTTTTGGTCATCAAATGTTTTGTTAACGCACAACACAAGAACTATTTGACTGATTTAGTCATTTTATGTTGCCATATATATAGAAATACTCGTGAAATTGTAATTCCGAAACCGGAAGTTGTATCAAGATAAAATTCAATAGCATTTTTAGGGAAAGTAAAACGTTTCATTTGATAATAAGTTTGTTAAAATCGATAAAGCAATTTCCGAGAAAATCAAGTGTATAATTTTTGCCCACACACAACCATACATGCACATCTCTGTGATCTCGACTAACTGATTCGAATGGTGTACGGCACTCGGTTCTCCGGGTCTCATTTTGAAAATCGGTTTTCACAGAGATAGGATATCTTTTCTATATGACAAAGCCAAAAAGTTTAATCGTGTGAACGGACAATCAAAACGTGGTGTCGAGAGAACGCGCATTAAAGTGTAGATTCTTCAAGGTTAGGCTAAGCGCGACGAACTTTAATGAAACATGTTTCCAAAAGTATTCGAAATTCGACTTTGAAACTTTCGAATTATGTTCTCAGTTAATACATCTTTCGATTGAAACGACAAAAAAGTCTAAATATTTTCTTTCATAGAGTTATCCCCTCAACAAACGAACGTTTTCGCGTATAATAATAGGGATTTCCTTCCGATGTAATTTTGATGGAGACGCGTGGTTTATTAGTTCATATCAGATAGAATCGAAACAAAGGAACAAAGATCAAAATTCAGTATTGAAAATCTGTATATGAAAATGAAAATAAAAGGGCAACCAAATGAATAAGTAATTAAATCGAATCTGGAAATGGCAGCTACTTTTTGTTTAGAGGTATCGTATAGTAATGAATTTGGCAATTATTTTTTTTTACCATCTTACATTATGACCTAGGCCACCATCTTTCCATCTTATCAGAAGAAATTTTAGAAATACCATTTGACAGAGTTCATCGAGTTGAGCAGTTTCTTTGTGTGTATGCATGCATGTGTGGATGTGTGTGAGTATGAGTCGAATAATGTCACTCATTAAGGGGCTGTCCATAAAAGACGTCACGCTTTTTTTTGGCAATTTTTGACTTCCCACCCTCCCTTTGTCACAAATTGTCACAGCAGCAAAGACCCCCCATCTCCCCTATGTCACATGTCACGAATTCAAAATATATAAAATTCATCTCAATACATACTCAATATGTATGACGAACCATACAAATATGAGGAGAAATTCGATTTATTACATACTGCCATTAGATTAAAAAATATCACTAAAACTACAAAGCCATCGAAATTATTTTATTATATTAATTATAAAATTTAACAAACTTTTTTTTTTTATTTAAAAGATATTTTATTCAGGCCTATTTACGTACACGCTTTACGTGGCCGATTTAGCTGAGTTTTTAGATAATTTTTTTTTGTATTGGATCTCGTTGTCACCCTTTTTCTAGGGGGAGAGGAGCTTCCATTTTCCTCCTGCGAGTATAAATGAAAGTATGAGTTAAAGTACAAACCTTTACGAAAAGATTCCATGTTTAAACGTGTAAATAAATTGAGTTATCGCGAAGCAACACGATTTTTAAGACGAGATGTTGATCGGGCGACGCTCACTGCAAAAGTGAGTTACAGAAATAGCAGACGCGTGACGCCCTGTGTTTCTTAACCATTCATGGTTTCAGCATGGCCATAGTGAAAATGAGTCACACGAATAGTACTCAAGATATTCTCATTGGAAAATAAATTGGATAAGGTACATGTTCTCCTATAAGTATTATTAAAGTTTACTGCATTAAGTTGCATATTTCGCTTCGGCACAAGGTTTCCTAGGTAAAAAAAGGTAAAATTTTGCATAAATTTTCCAGAAAAGAATAAACTTATGCATTAGCTTCTACAAAATTATGAAATTTTATATTTTCTACAATTATTCCAAACGAAGTATGCAGAAAAAAATAACTCGAAACAGGTTATGACTAGAAAACTAGTTTTAAGGGGGTTGCCATAATTCAGTAATTAAAACTAACTTTGAAAAGACATAAAAAAAAGTTCCACCGAGTTCCACTTAGATTTTGTTGTATGATATTGGGCACATCTTTTCCTACAAATTTTGTAAAAATCAGCTGCATAAAGTTGCATATTTCGCTTCGGTGCAAGGTTTTATCCTAGGTAAAAAACTGCATAAAGTTGCATATTTCGCTTCGGTGCAAGGTTTTATCCTAGGTAAAAAAAGGTAAAATGTTCCATAACTTTGCCAGGAAAGAACAAACCTATGCACTACCTTCAACAAAAATGTGCGATTTTATAAATTCTAAAATTATTCCAAACAAAGTATACATAACAAAATAAATCGAAACAATTTATGAATAAAAAACTGATTTTAAGGGGGTTGCCATAAAACGCTTTGTATATCCGAAACGGTGCGACCTAGACTTTTGGTATATTTGACAAAGTAAATTATTTTAAATAGTTCTAAAACTTTGTAGAAGAATAAAAATTTCTATCTCTTCAGAAAAAAAAGTTATGGTTACATTTTTTGTCAAAGTAGGCCATGAACAATTAATGATAGGATCAAATTACGCGGTATATATTTGTAAATAATTTCTTCAAAGCAACTATATGCATTAAAAGAACGGTTTGGCAGCTACTGATTTATGTCCACGTTTTTATTGATTCGAACCACTGTGCGACGTCTGCTTCCATCCAACGCATTTTCGATTTTCGACCACGGTTCCTCTTTTATAACGTTCAGTTGAAGATATGTGCCTGACTACATCAAAATCGTCGTCCTTGCGCGAAAACCCCAAGCAAAAGTAAGGAGTTTTCGGTGTTGTTTTAAAATTTTCAGAAAACTTAGTTTTTGAGTTGTTTGTGGTTATCTCACACTGTTCAAAATATTGTCCTAAATTCCTGATCATATTTTTGATGAAATAGTAAAATAATTATATTGCTGCCATTAACACAAGTTGAGATATTCACGATTAAGTTCTGCCCATTCTTCCATATGGCTAATTTTGAAAAGGTGCCCCATAGTAAAGTAAGTCGTATTCACGACAAAACACATCAAAGCTAAATGAAAAATAATCTAATCCTGCATCTTAGTAAATTTGCACATGAAATCTTAAAACAAATCACTTTGGTTCTATTTTGAAATGAAAAAGTATATTAAATTTAAGTGCTGTTTACATATGAATCGATCGTGCAAATTTATATCAGTAGACAAACAGGCAACAAACACAGATGATTACCAAAAATTCATTTTAAGTCGTTAACTCTCAGAGATTAAAAAACGCATATGAGCTGCTTTGTTAGGGTAAATGCCCGCACCTTTGACTTGACATTATCTATCAAATTCTATGCAACATTTACGTCACCTTTATTACACACTTCCATTCACTATTTCTTCAAATTCTTGTCGTTTTTTTAGACCTCCCCTGTCTTTTATGCTCTCCCTTAATAATCGTTCAGAATTTTCATATAGAGCGAAATTCTGGAAAGTTTGGCGAATTGGCCTCCTGCGGTACGAAAACAATGTTGTCTTCGTACCACTCCATTACCGGTTTCGTGTAACGTGACAATGCAAGTTCCGGTCAAAACAGAGTGCCACCTTCGTGGGACCGAAGGAAAGGGCACAGGAATTTTTCTTTATATATTTGGCCGTTAATGTTGTCGCCACTTTACTTCTTGGCAAGTTGTTCAACCTTCTTCTTCCGAAACTTATTCAGATGTGACTTGTCGAAGAAAAACTCTAGGACGGGGATTTGCTTAGAGTCCACTTTTAGATACTTTAACAGTTCCCGATACAGTTTTCTGGTGCGGAATTTGGCCATATTCTTTTAAAAGGTTCGGTTAGACCCCTTCGTTTCCTTGAAGACATGCAGTTCGATCCGCTTCATTATCTGTGGACGAACCAGACAAATGACATGATCTATTTGGCCTCCTTCAGGAGATTTGATTCGCTGTCTGCTCACCGCGAGGTCGTCTGAGCCTTATTGAACGATTTTCCCACATGGAAAACGGTGGAACTACAGACGAGCTGAATCAATTGATATATGGTCACCTTGGTTTTCTTTCCAAAATTTTAACGGACTCGAGACTATATCTATAAATAAAGGTCAAACCTGTTTTGTATACATTTTGAGGTTCACGCACTTCTCTGCTAAAATTAAAAAAATTTAAAAAAAAACCTGTTTTTTCCCCCTAGTGGAGTTATGATGTCCTTCTCATATTGCTCATATTTTCATAAATATTACTAAGGGATTTTAGAATCTAGAACAAAAAACAGAATGAAATCAGTTCCGTTTTAGAAGTTTTTGTCCACTATCTTCGGTGCTACTGGAAACTGGAACTAGGAACGCATATTTCCGAAATCGGTTCGTTTGTCCAGCAACTAAGATAAAAAAAATTGTAGTCAGTTTTGTGCAAAATTTAGAAGCCCTAAATGTTCGAAATCTTAAACACACCTTTTAATTCCAGAACCGAGAGTCGGATCAACATAAGATTCAATTGCAATAGCAAACATTTTTGACGACCAATATGCCTGATACTTTCGGAACAGGTAATCGATATAACCGAAATTGGCTTGTATGGCCTGTAAATGAGACAAACTACAATTTATAATAATTATGATCCAAATTTAGAAGCACTTTGTCGTATTTTGCATCGTGGCTCGGAATGACGGTATAAGATTTTAAACACACTTCATCCTGTAATTTCGGAATAGGAAGTCGGATCCGGTTGAAATTCAATAGTAATCTATGAAACAGTGACCTTTTATTTGAGCCTAAGTTTTTAAAAATTGGTTCTAGCATCTCTAAGAAAATGAAATCGGAAATCAAAACTTTTTGGTCATCAAATGTTTTGTTAACGCACAACACAAGAACTATTTGACTGATTTAGTCATTTTATGTTGCCATATATATAGAAATACTCGTGAAATTGTAATTCCGAAACCGGAAGTTGTATCAAGATAAAATTCAATAGCATTTTTAGGGAAAGTAAAACGTTTCATTTGATAATAAGTTTGTTAAAATCGATAAAGCAATTTCCGAGAAAATCAAGTGTATAATTTTTGCCCACACACAACCATACATGCACATCTCTGTGATCTCGACTAACTGATTCGAATGGTGTACGGCACTCGGTTCTCCGGGTCTCATTTTGAAAATCGGTTTTCACAGAGATTGGATATCTTTTGTATATGACAAAGCCAAAAAGTTTAATCGTGTGAACGGACAATCAAAACGTGGTGTCGAGAGAACGCGCATTAAAGTGTAGATTCTTCAAGGTTAGGCTAAGCGCGACGAACTTTAATGAAACATGTTTCCAAAAGTATTCGAAATTCGACTTTGAAACTTTCGAATTATGTTCTCAGTTAATACATCTTTCGATTGAAACGACAAAAAAGTCTAAATATTTTCTTTCATAGAGTTATCCCCTCAACAAACGAACGTTTTCGCGTATAATAATAGGGATTTCCTTCCGATGTAATTTTGATGGAGACGCGTGGTTTATTAGTTCATATCAGATAGAATCGAAACAAAGGAACAAAGATCAAAATTCAGTATTGAAAATCTGTATATGAAAATGAAAGTAAAAGGGCAACCAAATGAATAAATAATTAAATCGAATCTGGAAATGGCAGCTACTTTTTGTTTAGAGGTATCGTATAGTAATGAATTTGGCAATTATTTTTTTTTTACCATCTTACATTATGACCTAGGCCACCATCTTTCCATCTTATCAGAAGAAATTTTAGAAATACCATTTGACAGAGTTCATCGAGTTGAGCAGTTTCTTTGTGTGTATGCATGCATGTGTGGATGTGTGTGAGTATGAGTCGAATAATGTCACTCATTAAGGGGCTGTCCATAAAAGACGTCACGCTTTTTTTTGGCAATTTTTGACTTCCCACCCTCCCTTTGTCACAAATTGTCACAGCAGCAAAGACCCCCCATCTCCCCTATGTCACATGTCACGAATTCAAAATATATAAAATTCATCTCAATACATACTCAATATGTATGACGAACCATACAAATATGAGGAGAAATTCGATTTATTACATACTGCCATTAGATTAAAAAATATCACTAAAACTACAAAGCCATCGAAATTATTTTATTATATTAATTATAAAATTTAACAACCTTTTTTTTTTATTTAAAAGATATTTTATTCAGGCCTATTTGCGTACACGCTTTACGTGGCCGATTTAGCTGAGTTTTTAGATAATTTTTTTTTGTATTGGATCTCGTTGTCACCCTTTTTCTAGGGGGAGAGGAGCTTCCATTTTCCTCCTGCGAGGATTGAGGGGCAGTTTGTTCGTGGTTCGTCTCGTCATCCATTGCCGTAGTATTGTTGTTGATTTCGTTGCTAGTTGTTGTAGATGCGCCTTGTTGTACATTGTTTGCAGTTGCTGGTTGGTTGGATGGTAAGCTGTTAACTGCAGCTGGTGTACTTTGTTCTATAGGGGTTACGTTGGATGGTTTCGTTGAAGGGGATACTTCCCTGTTGTTGGTGACTGTCACAGGTGTACTGGGGTTGCTTGGGGTTGATGTGAAGGAAGCACCGTAGTCCTTTGGTATACAGGGTCCGGCACTCGAAGTGTAACCAATTAAAAAGGCCATAAATTCAGTTTGGAAAATTACTTTTACTTAATTCAAAGTACAAAATGTGTAAAAATAATACAAAATTCAGAATCAATTCACTTTTGCTCGATATGACAACCTTTTGCCTTGGAATCAGGAATCAGAACAAATTGGCTCAAATAGCACGTTCCCCTTGATATTTGGAGATTTGTGCCTTGCCATCAATTTGTTTTTAGCATCATTTTCCCGATATGTAAGAGGGAAGGATTGAAAGGAAATGGTAAGGGTTGGATTAGGAGGATGGGAAAAATTGACGACACAAAAACACATAAAAGCAGAAGTAAATTCTGCACCCCTAAGGGATGCTGAACAATCTGCTGAGGATCACATTTAGTGGAAGCAGAAGGAAATTCTGCACCTCTACGAGGTCCCGAACAGTCTGCTGTTAATAAAACCTCCAACCCCCGAGAGGATTTAGAGATCTTACAAAAGCGACACTATTCTGCACTCTCGGAAGAATGCAGAACGACTCGCAGTATGTACGATCAGAAGTAAATTCGGTACCCCCCAAAGGATGCCAAACAATCTGCTAAACCCTATTTAAGGTGAATACAGAAGGGATTCATTCACTCCAGGAAGAACGATGAATCCTTCTGACTATAGCTCCTTACCACATTGGGTGAGAAACGAGAGAATATCCTTCAATTTTAGCTCCGCATACACAGACTCAACCATGTATGGAGAACCAAAAACCCGGATACGTAGCTGCGTCAATGTGGGACAGTTACATATCAGATGATATGAAGTACCATAATCGCATTTACCCAAATCACACGAATAATACTCAGCACGTTGAATAGTAGCCATGTGATAATTGAGTTTGCAATGTCCAGTCAGAGCTCTGACCAGAATACTTCAATGATACTTGGAGAAATGCAGTAGACACTTTGACATTTTCAGATTTAAATCTGGTAGAAATGCTCTTGTCTGAGCGCAAGTTTGCAAGCTGCGCCAGTAGCTGGCATGTTTGGATGCAGCCCAAGAACGTATCTTGTGCTTTATCCAACTAGTTGAAAGTGGTAAAGCTGGTTCAGGACCAACGAAATCATTCGTTGCACCAGCTCTAGCCAACTCATCAGCCCATTCATTTCCAGTAATACCAGAATGGCCGGGTACCCATAAGAAGTAAACAGCATTTGAAATGCTGAGGTCTTCAATTTGAGTTCGACATGCGATCACTAGATTCGACCGTGAGTCATTCGAACTGAGTGCTTTTAAGGCTGCCTGACTGTCGGAACAAAAATAAATACGTTTACCACAGATCCTCTGCTGAAGTGCCGATTGTACTCCACACAGAATTGCGTAGATTTCTGCTTGGAACACAGTACAGTATCTACCAAGTGAATGAGACTGCTCCAGCCTCATTTCACGACAGTAGACACCAGCACCAGCACGACCATTCAACAGAGAACCGTCCGTAAAACAAACTATGTGTTCATCAAGTTGTCGTTCCAGACAACCAGACAACCATTCCTAACGAAGAGGATAGCTCACATTGAATGTTTTAAAAGGAAAACTGCATGTGAGAGTTAGGTCACTAGGAGCGAGTAAATACTCATCCCACGTAATCATTTGAGACCACAAGCGAGTGTGGCTGGTAGCATAATCTAATGGGTTACTGTTCCAAAGCCCTGTAACCCTAAGACGGTATGCACAAGATAATGCTTCTTGTTTTAGGAACACATGTAGTGGTTTAATACACAGTAGCGCCTCTAGAGCAGCATTAGGAGTTGTCGTGAATGCTCCTGTCATCGCCATTAGGACCATCCTTTGGAGATGATTTAGCTTTGACTGAACGGTTGCGACTTCTCCTTTCTGCCACCATACAAGACATCCATATGCTAAAATTGGTCTAACAATAGTTGTGTAGATCCAATGAATATATCTGGGTTTGAGTCCCCATGATTTTCCAAAAGCTCGTCTGCATTGGCCGAAAGCCATGCAAGCTCTTTCAATCCTGAAGTCAATGTGAGCAGACCAATTCAGTTTTGAGTCAAGAATAACCTCGACGTATTTAACTTGATCGACCACAGTGACCTCTGAACCAAAGAACTGCAACGGACGAGCTCCTGTAATTATCCTACGATGAGTGAAAAGCACCATTTGATGTTTTGCCCGGATTTACAGATAATCCAACCTGACAACACCATTGTTCAACAGATCGCAGGGCTTGCTGCATTAAATCAAAGAGAGTGTTAATGCTTATACCGGTCATCAATATATGATAATCGTCGGCAAAACCATAAGTCGGAAATCCAAGGTTATTAAGTTTCCTTAACAAACCATCAGCGACTAGGTTCCATAAAAGTGGGGATAGTACACCACCTTGCGGAAAAACCCAAGATATTCCGTTCACGACTGCAATGTTTAACCTCCTGCAGCCATTCAGCCATCGGCACGGAAATACACCTTGACTTAGGAGTTCCTATTTTTGTGGCCTTTTACGACATGGAACAGGAAACCAGTGGATCAATTCTTGGTAAAAAATAATTCCGCCGGATACCACACGGCTTACCTGTTTGGAGGACTTATACCACCGGTACAGGTGGACCGTAGCGTTATTCTTAGCCAGTTGGGAAACCGCTACCGACACTACACGGCTATCTAGGCTGCTCAGAGAGGGAAGTTAACATTGATGGTCAAATTCCAAAAGGTGGTCATATCGAGCAAAAGTGAATTGATTCTGAATTTTGTGTTATTTTTACACATTTTGTACTTTGAATTAAGTAAAAGTAATTTTCCAAACTGAATTTATGGCCTTTTTAATTGGTTACACTTCGAGTGCCGGACCCTGTAGTTGTCTCCTTGTCCGGTTTATCACATGGCGTACCGTAGTGAACAGCTTTTTGGCAATATTGACATGTGGCTGATTGTCACAGGTAACAAGTGATTTGCACGGTATTCTTGTATCCTGACCGAATGTCACATAAGAAGGTATAGGCCTACTCAAGCGCATGCGTAACAAACGTACGCCATTTTGAATACCAGGGAAAAAATTCTTCCACTTTTCTTTTTCGATAGAGAGAATCTCTCCGTATTGGGACATAGTTGCGCGAATATAAGGATCGGGGACGCATGAGGGAAGATCATGCACACGCACTTCTATAGCACTATCTTCCATATATACCGGAATGTTGTACTTGATATTTTCATGCTCCACATAGTGCACATTGTTATTGTCTTTAGCGAATTGTATTGCATCCAACTATTTATAGAACTGGATATAAACAACATTATTCGTCTTATTACATTGAAGTAAATGCACACGTTTAAAGCATTTGCTCCTTAAGCAAACCTTCAAGTTCTCGTATCGAAGGTCGAATTTTGCACTGCCTGAAGTTAACAATAATTGTATTCTTTCGTACCGGCGATAGCTTTTGTTCGTTTGATTCACTCATTTTCACTACACAATAATTCATTCCGGAAATCACAAGAAAAAGCTTTTACATCAACAAATACACTTTTTTTTCTATAGAATGCAAACGTTTATTGTGGAGATTTTTTTTAGGAAATAGGGCAAAGCAGTAATAGGTATTCCAAAAATGCGCTCATTGAAAACATTGGACGTCACATTCCAACAACCCTACCCCCTTCCCCCTGTCACAAAAGGTCACGTTTTCTGAAACACCCTCCTCCCCTTTGCGGCGTGACGTCTTTTATGGACAGCCCCTAAGAGGTCCCCTTGTCCCGGGTTGGCGGTTCAATACATAAGACGTTGGTCTTGCAAGCCAGTTGTCGTATATTCGAGCCCCGACCTGGAAGGATTCTTAGTGTCAGTAGGATACATAGTACTAGCCATGCAATGATTCTGTACACTAAGAATCGGCTGCGAAGTCTGTTGAAACAGAAAGGCCAAATTCCACAAAAGGAATGTAATGCCAAGAGGTCTTATAGTCTCAGACCGTATCCGAGCGAATTGCGCTGCGGTACGCTCCGCGCGTGCGGGTCGTAATTGAAAAATTCACTGCTCCGAAAGTATTGATCTTTCCACTCTGAAACTTTGCCAAGAATGAGTTAAAGCCCTAGGTTTCATTTTTCAACAAAAAAAAAAGAAAAAAATTAGGCCCTAGTTTGAATTTTTTCTATTTGTTTATAAATTTTAAACTTTTTTCATTATATTAACTTCAAAGGTTGTTTTATGGAATCGCTTATTTTAAAGCTAAGGAAAAGACGCACATTTCATGTCTTGGACAAATTTTTGTATCTTTATTAGATTTTACAGTATAGGCTGTTGAAAAAGGCTCTTTTTTGAAAACGCTAAATTTCAAAAAATCATATCTCTCGAAAATTCCTCGTACCATATTGAAATAAAAAAATACGTGTCGAATATTTTCGAGTTCTTTAGAGCATTATTTACGTTTCGCATTCAGCTCATCAGTGCATTATATATATATATATATATATATATATATATATATATATATATATATATATATATATATATATATATATATATATATATATATATATATATATATATATATATATATATATATATATATATATATATATATATATATATATATATATATATATATATATATATATATATATATATATATATAAATATATATATATACCTTATGATAAAAAAAGAACCGGAATTTTATTATAAAACGTGCTTAATCCACCTAGCAGTGAGATGATACCTGTTTTTTATCAACCCGCATGAGTTTTTTGCATGAATATTCTTCGGTGTTTCAGTCTAATGTCCGTCGTTTGAGGTGACAATTTGAGATTTTAATTACTCATTACTCTGTAATGTCGAAACTATAAATCGGATCGAATTTGAATCTAAAAGTGTAACAATCGATTAAGCATTCCATGATATGTCGAAGTAATTTCCACTTCAGAGTTTAGGGTAATTTAAGGTACTTCCAGAGCCGGTATTCAGGAACCAGCATAACCCAAACCGATTCGTATGGCCATTTGACGAATGCATTGCAATATTTTTGAGTCCAACTTTGAAGCTTTTCGGGATTGTCATCTTCTACATCGCTTTGAATTTTAAAAATACATTATCCTACAATTCTTGAATCGGAAGTCAGAATTGGATAAAATTGGATTTATTTTAATTTGAGCTTTTGTTTCTGAAATTCGATTTGTTTTTTTTAGAAAACGGTTGAGCTTTGTGAAACGATTCGATACTGGAACCGGAATTCGAAATTCGGTGTAGCGGAAGTTAGACAAATTCACCTGAGTAGCTGTATAGTTTACATTTGTTTCAACATGTTTGAAAATCAATGTAGACATCTTTCAGGAATCGTAGTGCGAATTTAATTTTGGGTGCCTTCCGAAACGAAAACTGAATACAACCAAAAATGAAATAAGTTTATTTGGTTATCGACTAACCAAATTTGCTAACCCGATAAACCTGATTAATTTATGTGAAATAGACATGTTTATACTAATCACCCTGTATCTCCGAAACTGGAAGTTGGATCTGACTGAAAAACAAGATGTTTTATAGAATCTTTCATTTGAATCTTAGATAATTCTTAGATTTCATTCGAATCTTAGATCGGTTCAGCCATCTACGAGAAAAATGAGTTACACTGTTTTGATTTCGTTTCACATATCATCCTGTAGTTCCGGAACCAGAGGTCGGAACCAATCGTAATTCAGGAACCTTGTTTAAGAGTATACGAATTTTCATATGAATCTGAGTTTGTAGAAAATGGTTGAGTCATCTCCGAAAAAAATTGAGTGAAATTATTTGTCACACACAGACATTTGCTGATCTCGACGAACTGATTCGAATGGTATATGGCTGTTATGTTCTTCCAGCATTTATTGCTGTAAGTAGTTTAAATCAATATAATTATGGAATTGCTTTCAACTCGAAAATTCTGCCATCATCTGGTTTACATATGGCATATTCGAACGATTATGTTGCCAAAAACGAACCGTGCCAAAATCGGTCCGACACAAATATTCATGCTGTACACAGTTTTTTGGGTACTTAGAAACAAATGTATGTAACAGAATAAAAAATCGTGTTTTAAGTTGCTCTCAAGCACTTCTTTGCCAGACAGCGCTCAAAACTTCTACTGCTGGAATAGGGGAAAAAGTCGCTTACACAAAAATTTCGATATCTCCGTTAAAAATGGACGGATTTTAACAATCTATGGCTTGTTGAATAGGTATTACCGAGCAGAATCTAAGTCTGAAAATTTATTCTGTTTTCAAGGTCAATTGTGACAGATATTGTCAAAAAACTGAAAATTTTTACATAAAACTTCGTATAACTCAAAAAGTAAACATCCGATCTCAAAACCATTCAATAGCGTGCAGGGTGACGGGGAGACCTTTCATTTTCGACTAGTTTGACCAAAATCGGTCCAGCCATCTCTGAGATCTCGACCACTTAGTTGACAACACACATACAGACACACATACACACACACGGACATTTGCTCAGTTCATCGAGCAGAATCGATTGGTATATGACATTCGGACCTCCGGGCCTCGGAAAATTTTTCTAAAGTTTGAGCGAATTTTTTACCTATTTTTTATATTTATAAAAAAAGGTAAAACGCAAAATTTCAATTTTTAATAAATATCTTTATTATCGCCTTCAAAGTACTCTCCTCCTGCGGCAATACATGCATGTCAACGCTTGATCCAATTTCCCATACAAGTTTTATAGGCCGCCGAAGGTATGGCCTTTAGTTCACGCAACGAATTCTCTTTTATGGTATCTATGGTCTCAAAACGCGTTCCCCACAATGGCAATTTGAGTCTAGGGGAGGGAGAAAAAGTCACACGGGGCCATATCTGGAGAGTACGGTGCTTGGTTGATGATATTGGTTGAGTTTTTGCCAAAAACTGCGACACAACCAACGCTGCGTGAGCCGGCGCATTATCGTGAAATTCAGTTTTTTTGGCACCAGCCGAGAAGCGACTCGTTTAAAACCCAAAACATCAGGTAAAATGTGTTCGGCTGATCCATAAGCGATGCCCAACAACACATCAATCTCTCTAATCGGTACAGAACGATTTTGCAACAAGATTTGCTCCGCCGATTCAATGTTTTCTTCAGTAACAGATGTTGTTGGGCGGCCAAGGATCTCATCATGATCCAAGCTTGTACGACCACCTTTGAAGCGTTTATACCACTCGTATGCCTGTGTTTTTCCTAGACACGATTCACCACAGGACTTTTCTAGCATTTTCAACGCTTCGGAACACTTAAATCCATTTGCAACACAAAATTTGATGCACGCACGTTGTTCTAAATTTTCATCCATTATAAAAATCGCCACACGAAAATTTTTCAACTTATTTGTATAGACGCCAAACAAAAACTAATCGTACGATATGCGTCAAAATTTGATAGAATGTGTATAAAAGTGTGCCAACGTTGAGAGAATAAAAGTTTACCGATTGGACAAGCGCGGGAATTTTAAAATGAAAATTCCGGTTCTTTTTTTATTATAAGGTACATATATATACGCTGAATCAGGGTCATTTTGCCGAAAGCCATATCGCCGATTCCTGCAATTGTCTCAATATTATAACTGGAATTGATTTAAAATAAACACAAATGAATTATAATACGCTACCGCTCGTTCAGACCTAGCTTTGAGTAGACCGGGCAAACGAGGCGGTTACAGGCTTGTATGCAAGAGGCCGTCGCTTCCGACGGTGGGTCGGCGGCCAGCTCAGCCGGCGTCGCCTCGGCGGATTTATGTCGCGGAGACATCTAGCCTTCGGTTATGTGGCTGCGCCACATCAGTTATACAGAAGGCATAATAACGCAAAAAATATTAATATGATGTATTCGAAATTACCCTTTTGGTTAAACGACCCTTTCGGCGAAATGACCCGCTTCCATATACGCTCTAAGAATTAGATCCGTAGAGAAAGCTGAAATCCGTAGATATGCGTCAGCGTTGGAAATTTTGTACAGGCTTTCCGGTAATACCAATCTGTTGTGGACTTCACGTATGACCATTACGTTACCCAATTGCCCTCGGCATCTTAGAGCTAAAGCAGTGTGCCTGATTTTAAATTTTTTTTTGTTAATTGAAAAACGTTTCCAAATAACATTCATCAAATATAGCAAGCAAATCACCGTAGGTACTTGTCGGTAGCGGAAGATCACAAAAAAACTTTTGTTATGAATATCATTTTATATTCTTCTTGAACACACTTGCCGATGATATATTAGTAACTTAAAGGTATCACTTCCTAAAATTAGCTTTAGAATCCTAGATAGTGTTTCACAATTATTTGCCTATCTTTCGAATTTAAATCTGTTGATGTGCGAGTTTGGAAATTGCATTTTTAATGTCATCATGATCGGTCGTATCTCGTACACAACCCTGTGTTTGATTTTGTGTGTGTCGTATCTCGTACACAACTATTTGTTGGATCGGGATGGAATTCCGTATGGACCACAAGACCTTTCATGTGAACTTCAGTTTGTGGATATCGGTCAAAAAGAAAATCAAAAATTAAAATCAAAAAGGTCACTGAGAAAAGTGAGTGAGATCCATTTTGGAATATATGACTACTATTTCCGGTGCTATCGGATTTGTGTATTTTCGGGTCCAGTTTAGAAAAATTCTTACGGTTTTTGTTTCGTCACTCTAAGTGACGGTGTTTAGCGGTTTTATTTAACACACTTGACCCTATAACTCCGGAATCGGACGTCGGATCTGGATGAAATTCAGGAATTCCATATGGGATCACGAGATCTTTCATTTTCACTAAATTTTGTAGAAATCGGTTAAACCATCGCTAGTAAAGTGAGTGAGATTCATTTTGGAATACATAACCACTATTTCCGGTGCTTCCGGAACCAGAAACTAGGAACCAGGTTCGCCGAAATTGGTTTGTTTGGTCGTTTACTGATAATACACACCAATTGGTGTAGTTTTGAGGTCGGTTTAGATTTTATTTTTCGTTTTTTGTTTCTCCGCTTCAAGTGACAGTATAAAATTTTTAACACACTTTACCCTAAAATTTCGGAACCGGAGGTCGGATCCGGATGAAATTCAGGAATTCCGTATGGGACCACAAGACCTTTCATTCGAACCTAAGTTTGTGGAATTTTTTTCAGCCTTCGAGAAAACATATTGAGATTATTTATTTCTCCGAGAAAACATATTGAGATTATTCAACACATACACACACAGATATTGTTTAGTTCGACGGACTGAGTCAAATGGTAAATGACACAATTTTTACTAGTCGATTTTTCAAGTGATTGCTTAACCTTTCTATATCAGCAAGGCAAAAAAAAATAAATTGAATTATTATTGAGTGGTGTATTATGTCCATAGAATGACTGTTATGAAAAAACTAATATATCAAAGGCATGGCTTTGTTTCTTTGCAGTTACTATATAGCCCCCAAAAATTAGATGCTTTATAGGGATATAATGCTTATTTAGTTGGCGCAACAAGTTTACATCAAAAAGCTGCCTAATGATGTTTTCTTTTTAATCATACTTTGCAACAGACGACAACTGCTAATCTTGCATAGTAGAAATATCCTACGAAAAGATGGTGTTAATGATAAAACTTTTGTTCGGACAATTTTTGAAGTTTTAGTCAGCAGGGGCGTTTTGTAATACTTTTCCTACTGCCATATAAGATTAAAATGAAAAGATGTACTAATATAAAATATAGTATGACCAGATTGATAAAGTAAAAAAAGAGTTTAATGTGTTCACTTACATTCTTCATAGAACAATTTAGAACGCGTCACGAGTTAATCTACCATTACCTCTTGTGTTGCTATGCGTTTGAATACCGAAAGCCGGTGTACAACTTAGCTGGAATGCATCCCGAGTTGAGGGAAATCATATGGCATCCGATTATTTCGGTATTGAAGTTTCCGAAGGTAGCCGATTCGTCCTCGGGTTTCCAGGTTCATTGTGCGCATGTACATAACCAGAATGAGTGAGAGTTCCAGCATGTTTGGCCCAGGGCAACAGTTGGATTGGTGTCGGCAGTTCAATAGCTACTCATTACGAAAATTTTTCGTGAATCAACAAATGGTATCGAAATCGATCTGGATTGATGTCCATTCATATACGGTTTATTGGAACACGTGAGGCAAAGAGAGAGTGTACCGTTGTATGATAAAATCGACAGTGGAGGCTTAATATCTTTATTCCAGCATCTAGGCTCCAGTACCGAAAGCTGTGGATTGAAGAATGTCGAAAACTATGCACTCAATTTCGAGAAATCGCAACGCTTATGCAAAAAGAACGTCTGTCGCGCATCAATCCACAGGCAAGCAGTCGTCCAGGGAATAACGGTTGCTCCGATTTAGGGTAACCCTGGATATTATCAAAACAATTTTGTAGCATGGGTAAACCAGTGTCTGGCAGGATTTTACTCTCTGAAATCTATTCAGTTGATTTTCAGCTCCCGGGAACGCATGACGTGTTTTATAACCCGTGTTTGACGTTGTAGGAATTTTCAAGCAGCTATTTTATAAGTATATGGCAATCTGCATAACGGCTAAATCCTGTACAATTTATTTTTTCCTCGATCGATGTAATTGTGTAAAGTTGCGAGAAATCATTGAAATTATCAACAGTGCACCATCTGGTGCATCAATTCTAATAGTACTTACAGCTGAATTTGCACTGGGCTTTTTGAGGCCGGGGAAAGTGAAAAAAAGTTGACCACCTAACCGACACCATAATCATGCATTAACCTTGTTAATAGCTCATCTTCTCTTGCACCTGACTGGTCTTATGCTGGAGGACTCGTGTAGTTTTGATAGACCCGGAGCAGTGTGAAAGGTTTCCGAGTTGTGACCACTGGTGCAGAAAATTGAAAGGACAAATACGCAGTCAGGGTGTCCCAGGCATGTGTGGCTTTAAAAAGTGTGTGGGCAAGTGAAAGGGAATCAAGTGTGGTGGCGGGAAGTCAACCCAGAAATACTGCTTGCAGAAAGAAACCAGACCTAACAGTAACGTCTGGGCAAAGTGAAATATCAAATTTTCCAGCGTACCGCTTTGCGTTCGCTTCAGTGGAGTTTAAATTGAGTTGGGCATCCTTTTGCTCCCAATTGCAATAAATTTGTGGATCTTTCTACTCCGCGGTTTGGATCAACAGATGCTAAATTTCTTTGGCAGCTATGCGGCTTAGAGCGGAAATGAGATAATAGAACCGAAACTTTTACCTTTTGGTAAGTTGATTTGCATTCCATATGATAAATTGATGTTCAAATGTTTGCAGCATGTATTTGTTTCAATTATAGGTAAAATATTTTATATTGACTTAGTAAAACTTTAAGAAAAACAAATTCGGTTATGTGCCTTAAGCACAAAAATGGACTTACCTCTATGTGATATTCGCTTTTTTTTTTTTTTAAATTTTGCCATTTGGGTGACTATTTTCATGTTAAGGAGGTTCAAAGGAATAGATTTTTTCTAATTTTTTGTACTTTATACGAAGGCCACTACTTATATTTAAACATATTTAAGTGAAAATGGCTTTATTGTTTTTCAAAGTATTCTCCATGAAAATCATTTGTGCCACTGTGAAGATGGCACCCCAAAAACATGGTTTTAGAATGTTTCAACAGCAACATTTCTTTGCACCAATCGACACGAGCCTCTTTTTGAGCGATTGTCAAATTGTGCGGGATCCAACGAGAACAAACCTTTTTTTACGACCAGGCGTTCATACAATATTAAATGCACTAATGCCCAAGGATGCCTCTATCCCACGGTATGTCACATGCCCATCTTGCATTATCAGTTCAAGCACATCATCGATGGTTCCTGGAAAAACAACTAATTTTGGACGACCTTCACGAAATTCGTCGGCGACCGAACTACGACCACGATTGAATTCACTATATCAGCGATATACGTGGTTTTTAATGGTGCTTCATCGCCATACAAAGAACTAAATTCATCGACACACTCTTGTTGACATAATCCACGTCGAAAGTTGTGAAAAATAATCCAACGAATTGCTTCTCTTGCAATTTCTATTTTTGGCCAAATTGATTTTTTAACTAACTGTAAACAACACAAATAACGTTTGTACATCAAAACGTTCAGAGTACGTTCATGTTAAAAGATGTCAAACTATATTTTGGTGTTGCTAGATTTTAGCTATTGACATTGGTGTGGCCAGTTCCCGAAATATAAGTTGCGGACCACGCATGTGACTTTTTTTTTATTCGACTTTTGACTTTTGAAATTTCATGTTATGAGTTCAACTATCAACTATTTTGATGTTTAGCGACTGTAACAATAACAATTGTAACACGCCAGATATCGTATGCTTAATCCTGACCTGGATGGATTTTTATGGCGTTTTTCATTGAAAAACACTGGTGGCGTGGATTGCTCTGGTTTTGCACTTTCGAGCAGAAATGGCAATGAAACACCGTCAGAATGTTGCATTTCTGCTCGAAAGTGCAAAACCAGAGCAATCCACGCCACCAGTGTTTTTTCAATGAAAAATGGCATTAGTGTACTATATACTTATACTAAAACCATAAGTTGAGATTTGCTGTCTCTGTTCCATCCATTGATTCCTAGGGTGAAATGAAAACAGGTGCATTCGTTTCGAGTTTTCGTGTTATTATAATAGTAGTATTGCACAATTGTCATTTTTTTTCTGTCGGATTGCTTTTCAGAGCCGAAGATATTGCATTCGATTCTATTACAATACGTTGATTGAAAGCCGAGTAATATGCAAAATAACATTGCGACTCTATCAATAAGATGACTATTGGTACAATAAGAGATTGATAGTACCTATTAATTTTCTTCGGGCATAAGCAGTCGATTATTTCGTGTGGAATCCGGCAGTAAAAAAATATTGTGGGATCACGAAAAATTGTTGTAGAGGTCACGACACATGTTTGGTAATAAATCACGATCGTGTGAAATCATCATGCGTGTTTTGTTCAGAGTCTTCAACAATTCGTTTGGAATTTTCGAATAAAACATGTACTGAACCGGTTTTTGACCGTCGACGCCTGACTAGAGTAATGAACGGTGACATTGATTCTCCAACGGTTTTATGTTTTATTAATCTCCAAGCTTCTCGACAATCTCCTCACTCGACTAATCTACTTCAATAAATTCATCGAACTACATTCGGACATTTTCAAAAATCTAACATCTATTCGAGTTTGGTGAACCATCTCTTAAGTTTGCAGATATTCACCCTCATACTTGTTTACTTCCGTATCGAGCACTATTTTCAATGCTTTCTTTACTTTGCACGAAGGTTAATTTAAAAATTTTATTTACCAACTTGAATTCCGTTAACTTCTTTGATGCTTGGCATATTCCTGAAAAAACTACCTGTGATGCCGATCCTTCTTTTGTACAAGAATCGCGTTCGGACACATTCGAGTGAACACAAGAATGGCTTATTTGCATTCGTTTGAAAGTATGTGTTCGTCGAATAGTCAAACAAATGTAAACAAGCATGATGATACGAAATCAACGAAGAACAGGTCAAATAACAAATGATATCAAACATTTTTCATTACAACTTATGAACTGATGGTTTAAAGTTGGATTGGCGTTGTTCTCATGTATGTACGGTGTTTGAAAGTGTGATTGATTCGAACGTAAACGGTAATGCGAATTTGACATACTTTAGAACGTGTCGCATACGGCCGTAAACAAGTATGAGTGTGATCCAAGTTATTATCAAGTTTTCAAGTTATTGATCGCTTGAATTTCGTGCTTTTGATTTAGTTCATTATTCGTCAAATTCATTTTTTAAACAATAAAAAAAATATTGCATGCGTGCCAGAGTGAGCAGTATGCACTCGAATTCTGCAGCGCTTGGAGTAGTTAATTACAATTGCACTTGGTCTATTGTTCGTTATATCTTTCAGTGGATATCCCGCCGAAACCTATTTTTTGTGTCGAAAGCGTTCATTCCAAGGCAATCCACAAACCAATGTTCGTTTCAACCTGATAATATAGATGTTTGAAGCAGGGGTAGAAATAGTCAGTATCATCTTTTCATATCACATATTTATTGTAAATATTATAATGAAGTCGAATGATTTTTGATAAGATGAATTTTGGTTTTACTTAGAATTTAAAAAGGCATTCAATTCCATTTCCCACAATTTCAAACATAATAGCAATTTTAGTTTTGTTACCAATTTTTTTAATTCACGGTGTTCGGTTTTTCGATTCACAGTCGGAAATCTTGATTCACATTTTCATGCGCAAAATGGGCTTATTTCCACCTCTGGTTTGAAGCGAAACAGAAGAAAAGGCATACATATTCTATTATCGAAAGTTTCAATGTGAGATACAATCTTACTAGATCACTCGGGCGAGACAAATGGTGACTTTTCAGACCTATAAAGGCTTGTTTGCGACAAAATCTGGACACTGTTCATTGTGTAAAATCAATTTTTCGTGATACTAAAAGCTTTTAGATCGAAGATGGCATCGATAGAAGGACGAGGTCGAAAAGCACTTGTGTGCGGTGGCAATGAAAATCCGGAACTGTCACTACGTTCAAAGAAAGCTTAGTTTTCCTGCAACCACTATCCATAATACTCTTATACCATGTTCACATTAGCGCTTATATCACTTGATATACCGAGATGATACGCATATCACGTGGTAGTGTTCACATATGATCGAAATGATATCGTTTGACAATCAAGTTGTCATATTGAATGTTCCCATTAGGAGTAAGATCAATAATATTGCTTTTCTCTCCTACAATTCAATTAATAATTGAAGTCTTGCATTCAATGGTCTCCGAACGCCAGTATTCGTTGAAAAATTCGAAATTATAATGATTGTTTATTGTCACTCTCAAAGTGACGTTCATAAATGAGTGCGTTCAATGCCATTATCCGTGTTGCTAGTTGCGATTTTTGACAACTCGATATGATATCGTACATGATATCCCGTATATCATGCCAAAATGGTGGTACGCGTTGACATCAAATTGTATGGGATATCAAGTGATATCGCACATGATATCATCGGATATCAAGTATATCCGTATATCACTTGATATCAGCGCTAATGTGAACATACTATTAGATATTTCCTTACTTGTCAGACAACAGCGAGGTGTGGAGCGGAACAAAAACGGGTCTCAGGAATCACCAGAAGAGCGCGAAGATGAAGCAAATGTTGCAGAAGAGGCCAGATTTTTCTACGCACGTATTGTGACAAGAAAAATAAAAATGTTTTCAACTTTGGTACATACTTCTAAGTGCCGTCAAGACATAAAATTGTTCAAGGTGAAAACTACCGAACCGTTATGATAAACAGAAAGTCACGGCTAAAACCCGGGCTCGCAAGTTGTATCGCGAATATTTGACTGCCATGCAAAAAACGGCGTAGAGAAGCATTTCAGGGCGAAGAAAATTTTTCCAAGAAATAGTTGACTTGCATTCAATATGCTGCTGTGGTTGAGCAAGCCAGATCTCCGTCACTATTGGAACGGTAAACATGCGATTCTTACCATTCCTATGCAGACCATGACGCTCCCTTGCTATTCTTGTATAATTTGGCATCTGGTCACTACACCAAAGATGTTTTGGAATGGTATTAAGCGGATGAAAGTCCATGATGTACTGAAACAAGCGAATCCTCCTAACTGCTCGAGTTGCGACCTATTGAGCGTTATTGGGCTCTCGTGAAGAGAGAACTCTCTCAATATAAATAACAAGTTACAACCATGTATATAACAATTTTGAAAATCTTGGACAAAGGCAGCTAAATCGTTTGCAGATAAATCTGCAAAGCAAGTCTTGGCATTACATTCCTTTTGTGGAATTTGGCCTTTCTGTTTCAACAGACTTTGCAGCCGATTCTTAGTCTTCAGAATCATTGCATGGTTAGTACAGTACTATGGATTCTACTGACACTAAAAATCCCTCCAGGTCGGGGCTCGAACATACGACAACTGGCTTGTAAGACCAGCGTCCCATGCATTGAACCGCCAACCCGCCAACTGAAATCTGCACAGAACATAAATCTAAGTAAACTCAAAAGAGCGTAGCTCCTGCATGCAGCCTAATTAAGTTACTGTTATTAGTTTCAAGATGACTAATAATGCACAATTAAATGAATAAAAAATGCATCTTGGATTGAGCAAACAGCAATTTTGTTTTATTCCAAAATTAATCTGTTCAGATTTTGTCGCGAACAAACCTTATATACATGATTTGGTTTTTACCATTAGGACATCATTTACTTTCGCAACTTTGTGGTTTTTGTGGATTAAATACATTTAACTATTCTACTAATGATGGTAGTAAGAAATATATGTAGTATTCACTTACATTGTTGATTGTATTATTCATAGTAAAAAATGTTTACTAGTTTGCCTTTGGTAGCTATTATTATCTTTCGCACGGCATGTTTTGTCCTTTATTTCAGATATTAATCGCAATTTCTTCCGTCTGTATGTGGAGATTATGGGTTCACAACTGATAAAGTAGTATTATACTATGTGATGTTAGTCCGCGGTCAAACGGCCGCAATGTTGTTATTTTGCTTTCAATATCGTTTCAATGGAATATCATGGAGACGCGTGATGATTGGCGAATCTGTAGATTGGCCTGAATCTCCATCCAACGAAGTTTTACCACCCCTACTCAGTTTGCGGAATAAATTCATGCAATAATATGTGATGTTATTCTTTCACTCGATATAGTCCAACTATACTGAAATTGTAATCCTACTTAATTCGGTTGATACATTTAAATACACAATCGCAATTTTTAGAATAGGTAGGGTAAATGCACAAGATTAAGCTGTAGTGTTGATATTTCTCAAGATCTGTTTTGAATGTCTTTACGTGATGCAAGCTTAGCGTGATGGATGAGGCGAGCATCTCTCGCATCAACCACTAGAGTTTGGTTGCAATCTCTGCATTTAGTTTGAGAAAAATTTTCTAGCCCGAAAAGTGTTTGTCTATGCAAACAGGCGTAAATCATATGCTATCACAGGCATAATATACTGCAGTTATGGTTATGATGCATTTACTTAGAATTCAGTTTATATAAGTCTGAATTGCTTAAATCGCATCGACCAGATAATAATTATAGTTATAAACAACTTTTTTTTCTACATAACACGTATTCTAGCCAAAGAGCCGGTGTGTTCTAATTAGAGCAGATGAACGAATAGTCATTTTATTAATCGGACCATCATCTTCTCCCCGGTCCTAAAAAGACATAATAAGATAAGTTCGATACTTCGGTTGTAACGAGTCATAAATCCGAAGCGAGTGCATAAAAGTTAATCTTACCATCTTGCACCAATGTATTGAAAAGAAATAGTAGAACTTGCTATCACAAATAGTTTCGTTCTATGTAAGTAATGAACTGTGATGGTAAAATGATTAGTCATAGGTTTATCTTAGTACATTTTCTTGACAAATATGTATACGATATACGGTTTATGCATATACAATATACGAATCATGTTTTTTTTGTAAAGAGAAGTAAAGTATTCTTGATAGTCTGAATGTATAATTTCTATAATTTTTTCTCATCGTTCTATAAACCCACTGTCAGCTGATGCCCAAAAACACCCAAACATGTCGACTTAATTCAGGGGAATGATTTCCTTTGGGAGTGGTAATACAGGGTGGCAAGTGACCGAGAAAATCGAGAAAACCAGAAAAAAACTGGTAATTTTTGTCCAGAACGGGGAGTATTTTATTAGCTCAAATATATGTAACAATTTTCAGCATTATGATTTTACATCTACTGATACGACTTACTTTACTATGGGGCGCATTTTCAATATTTACCCTCTGAGAGAATGATAAGGAAATGTGATCATAATTTAATGATAACATTTTCAGTTGTATGACATAATCTTAAATAATTCAAAATGAAACTTTTCTGATATGTTTGGTGTCAACGGATTTATATAAGCTAACTACCGATAGATTCAAAATTCTTCAACTTGAGCGTGTTTTGGAACAACATTAAAGTGTTTCTATAGTACACTATTGAAAAACTTGTCAGATTTTACCTATGTTAACACCAGCCAATCAAAACGCGTTCTGAGTACGAGAACAAAATGTGCATCGATATAAAAGACGAATATTTCACCTTTTTGCATCATTGTCTGAGCAACACTTAACGAATATTGCCTTTGCAGCAGCCTTTGCGGTAAGCACCAACAGGTTATCTACTTGCAGCTTATAGTTGTCTTCGTCACGGTAGCAGCCGTTAACTCATGAGCCAATAATAATGAAACACAACTTCTCCGTTTAAATGCTTTTTACTGAATGTATAAAAATATTACGGATTCTATGATGAACAATCAATTGGAAATTCGAACAATATCTCATATCTCATCCAACGAGTTTGAACAGCAGTTTTAAATGAATCTGGAAGCATGAGAGTTTTCTTAGTTATTATCAATAATAGCACAATGTAAGCTCATAAAGAAAAATAAGGGTAATTTTGATGCTTTTGCTAGATTTTTATTAGGCTTGAGAATAAATATACAAATTGTTTTTGGCAAAGGCAAATGTTTTTAGTATATTGTTGAAAAATTCATGTTTTTTTTCAAATTTTAGGCAAAAATTTTATCATAATTTTTCTCAGTATTGTCAGCTCGAGACAATACTTGTTATATGCAATTATTTGTGTGAGACAGTGATTTCTGTCAAAAAATTGAAAAAGTTTTCCACCGTTTACCGGGAGTATTTGATTTCCTTTCATCAGAACTGAAACAGGTTTGAGAGCTGGAACTAGAAAGGTCCAGAATATGGAACTAGAAAGGTCCAGAATATGGTTTAATTTGTTCAGTGGATCTATATTTAATTTTCTTTTGAAGGTCCTCAACTATGGATTCCATAATAGTATCTCAAGAATGTTGATGTTGGTATCGACGAAGCAGCAGTTGAATGTTGTCGATGATAGGGTTTTGGAACTAATAGACTCCTAACTTCAATCATGTAATGATTTAAATAATACATTGCTGTATCGATATTTCCAAAAACAATTTCAGGGTAGACATTACTTTCGGTATGAGATCTGTATCCTAGCCGATTAGTTATATGGCGGTAGCATATATAACTAATTGAACTAATCATTGTTCTATTTGAAATCCTGAATGTTATTTGTAGATTTTCTGAAACAAAGTCTGTTCGAGTAAATACTACCTTACAAATGTTAGATTGATCTTCTACAACTAGATCAATTACAGAAGGATTTATCATAGATGATAAACTAGCTGGACTATATGGAAATAAAATTAGCTAGAAACCATCGAAGAGTTAATTATGAAGAATACATACTTTCTGGTTATTCCACTAGAGATACTTAGCATTTAGAACCCAATAAAGAAAAAAATTACAGGGTTCTGCACGAAACATGACCGATTATAACGACATTAAAAATGCAATTTTGAAATTCTCTCATCAACAGACTTAAATTTAAAAAATAGACAAATGATTGTGAAACACTATCTAGGATTCTAAAGCGACCGTTCGTAAATAGAGATTTCTGTTCACGACAAGCGCAACCGGTGATTGGTTTGCTATGTTTGATGCATGTTATTGGGTAATGTTGAATAATGGTTGTACGTGAAGTCCAATCTGTTTTGTCTCCGACTAACCTAATGAGAAAATTTCTAAGGCAGGTATAAATTTAAGGATTTCTGCTTTATCTATCTTTTTCTACAGATATACTTCTAAGAACTTACGTATTTGGGTTTATTTCTTTAGAAAACTACAGAAAATTTAAAATGGGAATTATTCAAATGTAATCTTTTAATATTGGAATGCCAAATTAAAGAAAAATATTTTTCCCGGCTTTCCTTATCGTAAATCTACAACCTAATTGACACCAATATCTTAGATTTGAAATAGCTCAAAACATTACATTTTGGCATCAATTCGTTATACACGTACCAAAAATAATAATGTGGCTAGAATTTCCAATAACTTCGATAAAGTGCAAGTCGTCTATTTGGGTGTAATAGTGACAAATCTGAAACATTCTCGTCGAACCCATTCCAAAATACTCCTGTATATAAATTTTAAACAGTATCGACAATAATAATGATTAGCATCCACTCATCAAGCTGGTTTACATGCTCTTTTTAACTCGTTCAAGCATCAGTCTGTTCAATTCAATTTATTATAAGTACTTCTTATAAATAGCAAATATTTTCAAGCCTATTGGTTGTTGAATCTCGATGATCAGGCTCAGAAGTACCGTAATAAACGCTTCTAACTAGGTGATCTGAAGATGGATTTATATTATTTATCGATGAACATTAAAATAGGTCCTAAGTGAATTGCTTAGAGTATCATAATAATCGGAAGAGGAAATAAGCAAAGAGAATCTGTTATTTACAGTTAGAATTTAATCGAATGTTAATCGAGGTATAATAAAATTCATCTTTAAATCACCTAGTTAAAAGCGTTTGAAATAACGGTTGTTTTGAACCTATTAAATAAGTCCAGTGTTTTCTGCAAACCCGAACCAAAATTAATAACGAATTGCAATGCAGTCAACACCCACATAAACGAACAAGGCATTTTAATACCAAAAATGAAGTTGAACGTATTTTTAATCGAGACACTTTCGTAGAAGTGGTAGTGTATCTGAACCACTTGCATGAGAAGAATTCGAATCGTATGCACATACACACCAAACCGGTTGCAGTGAATGTAAACATTCAATATGCTTTTCAACCCTAGACATTCGTTTAGCCGAAGTGTGTAGAAAATCGGGTTTTGATCGAATTATCAAAGTTATCAATTGTTTTATTAGGTGTTGAATTTTCATTGATTACTAGCTGACCCGTCGAACTTCGTCTCGCTTGAAATTATTTTTTAAATTTATGTTTCCTGACAGAAGAATTATCAAACGGTAATGCTTCTTTCCATTATTTCACTGATTATTTAGAAAATAAACGAATTACGGCGAATTCGTATCCAACACATTAACTTCAGCCCGAAAAGGAAATATCATACAAAATTATTGTGAACATGTTGAAAGATTTTGTTGTGTAAACATTAAGTGAATGCACCGATCGCCATCTTATCCTTTGAGTCGGTGCATTGAACAGAGATTGTAGATCTCTCTTATGGGGCAATTTATCATTTCAGGAAAACAGCCATTGTTGCAAAACGCAAAAGTAGATTTCTTAGCTGTCTTCGAACAGAAATTTAAAACAGAAATATCAATTTGTTTGGCACATTTTTTCTGAATAAACTGATGTTTTCTTCGATTCATCAAGAAATAGTAGAGAAAACTGCCATTGCGTTTTTCAACAATGGCTGTTTCCCGAATATTGTTTGTAGAACTAGTCTGATGATATTACTTAATCTTGTTGGATGAATGTTCGTAGCATGACAATCACAAGATCAATTTCCGATTAACAATTTAGTGATGAAATAAGAAATTATTGAACATTCGAAAGCTCAAATTATCATTTTATCAAATATTGCACCCATTAACTTCAATATGGACACTACATTCGTTAAATAATTGTATCAATAGTCGTCTCATTAGTTGAGTCACCTCATCATTTTAATTAGTACTCGATCTACAATTAACGAATGGCGTTGAGTTCGGTCTTGAGAGTCAATATCAGAATGAATTATATGAAAAAATGTGTAACTTTTCTGTTCTAGCGGAGTGAATATGAGGAGTGATTATACCAGTATTCTTCTTATCGTTCAAGCCAATTCATAAAACAGTAGTAGTAATGGTTTTTGAATGCCACGATTTCTCCTCCAGATATGGTGTTCACGATTTGCATTTGGTAATTGGTCAAGTAATACAAAGTTCGAAAAATGGAATGATTTAGCTTAAGCAGCTTACAAATGTCATGATGCCATAATCAGCCTAAGCATCCTGTAATCCACCCTTAAAAATTTACTCGAAGCGGCTGAAGGAACTTCAGCATGCTAAATGAAAGAAAAATTTCTTTATTTGACCTCATTATTTCAGCAGCAGAATCCAGTCATTAATTTGTTTAAAAATCGTTCTATATGTTGATATGTTCAATTCACAATAGTCAACATTATTTATCCAACTGATCACATTGTACACAATGCATCCACTGGTAAACGATGTCAGAACTTTTGATCCTGCTTACGATAAATCAAGAACAGTCAAATGCGTTCCACCAGTCATTTGGCAAGCAATGATTGTGATACCTTATTCAGTACGTGTTTCAAAATAACGAATCACATGCATGTCAAATCTCCACTCAAAACTACTCGTTGCGCTCCAAACAATTTTCCAATGATCTAGTATTCTTTTCTTCAACGGCGAAATACTGAGCATCTTCCTGCGCGCCAAACATCAATCGAAGATCTAGCAATCATTGGCGACTTTTTTTCAACGGAAAATTCCATTGTACATAAAAAACAATGGATGGATTTTTCACACTCTTCCGGCAAGTTTTCCTAGTTTTTTTTTATGTACGAACCCGGTGGGGGTAAAACCTGATCAAACAAAAAAAAGAATCATGTAAATCCGTCCATCCGTTCTTACGTGAAGCGATTACAAAGAATGATCTAGATCCATTAGAATTTCAGGAATGGCGGAGGGTCCCGAATGACGGTGGAAGAACATTTCTGAGTTTTTGTGGAAAAAGAAAGAAACAATGAAGTCAGTTCTCATTTATATGTTGGCCTTTCGATTTGATGATGGCTCCACAAATTCTGAGCACTCCCAATCGTTGCCAATACTGCTGAAGACATTGACATGGATGCCAGATGGAATAGTGTTTCTCTGAAGTATCCGGTGATAACACCTGCTTCCATTGTTCAATTGACCAGCTTTTGTGTTTTTTTACCCATTTGAGTCGTTTTTCGAACCTTTACCGATCCCAACAATGCTTTTCTGGTAGCGATTCGGCCATACAAACCGGCATCATGCAACCGACGTGTGACCGTCGTATCAGAAATTGGATTTGGAAACGTTCGATTGATCTCGGCTTTAATGTCTGGCACTGTTTTAAATCTGGACTGTTTACTTAACATTTGTATATACCTATCATCCCTTACTGACGTTTTTCTGCGTCGGCCCAAGCGTTTTCTGTCTGAAAACGTTAGTTTCAGCGAATCTCTCAAATGTTGTGCCGGCTCCTTTCTATGATACTCTCACTATTTGTGCTATTCCTCGCTGCGAATAGCTTGTTTTATTCGAAATCACTATCTGAGCACGTTTTTCTTTCGATATTTGATATGTTCTTGTCCTGTAGAAATTCCAATGCAAATCCTGTACAATGTACCAGTGTAATGCAAATGTCAAACTGTCTAAACTGCAGGTTATGTTACTACTAATCAAATCCAGATAGGGTACGAAAGCATTTGAACTGCTCAGCACTGATGAGTCAAAGACGAAACGTAAAAATAATAAAAACGGTTATGTGCCCTAGCACAAAATGTTTCTAACCCCTAAAGGAAATAAATGAGTTTTTCTCTTTAATACTCGTAGATACCAAACAGTTTAGTAAACAATAAAAATTGAAAATTGGATTATAAATTATGATCATATTTCCGATAGCATGCAGAGAAAACAAATATAAATACCAAATACGAGATTATTACATGTGCCTCCAAGTTTAGTAGCTTGTGAAGGAGCAGATTTTATATCAAACTTCATATACATGCTCGTGAAATCAATGAATTTAGGGAGACACTTTGCAGGCGTATGGGTAATGTTAATAATGTGTACGTAAAAACAAATTCCAACGTCTTTTTCCAGATTTGATTATATAAAACTATTATACAGTTTAAAAGAATCAGTCGTTTCGGCTTAGAATTGCAATACAGGAAGAATGGAAATGTTTAACAAAACCTTTTTCATTTTGCTGAAAATTGCTTGTGAAAAATATTTTGGTTTCAGTTTTCTTTCATTAACATACTTCATATGCAACTGACACATTTCAATATGGATTTCCTCTAGATTTTGTTTTTAAATAAAGATTTACATGTCTTTTATTATTATTCCAGCGAAATATGAACCTTTGCTTCAAGAAGCCAAGAGCAATTGTCACGAGTTGCTGTCGAAAAACTCTATTCTTTTGGAAAAATACTTTTTAACAATATATATTTCTTTTATTTTTATTTTGTGTAACACAATCTAACACAAATGCAATAAAGTAGTGTAGTTAAGCATCCTAATAGGTAACAAAAAAGCAAAAATTCAAAATGTATGAAATTTTCCATCAAACAATGACGAAAAATTGATCAAAATTTGTATTTTAACCTAAAAGCATGCTTTATATTTGTTTGAGTATATATCATTGAAAAAGCACGAATGTTTCATATTCAATTGGTCACGCGCCTTTGGTAAACTGGTTGCACTGAACATACAAATTCGGCAGAATCAACAGGTGCAGTGCCGATTGAATCAGTATCACACAAAGTATCAAAAAACAAGGTATCACACCACTGGAGTTATCAGCTGATGGCTGTACCTTTATTAAAAACGATTCTGAACGCTTTTCTTGAGGTGTATGATTGTATTACATGAACCTATTTTGTTATTGATATATGCGATGCATATACTGACTTACATACTAGTGCTAGAGTAAATTTAAGTGTTTGCCGGAAGTGATTTTAATGACATTTCGTATAACATATGTTTATATCAGGGCCTTACGATTTCACCATCTTCATTGGAATTAACAAGATCTTTTTTTTTGTCACTAACTTTTTCGTTCCCCTTTCCCTGTTTTTTCACCATCTCGATGGCAACTAATTAGATCTCTGTCGTTTTCAAACATTTTGTTCCCACACCCCTTTTTTACCCCGTTTCCCACAATATTTACTTCTTTTTTTCATTCTCTTCCGTAACATCACCATCACCGGAAGACCGCTCCAGTCAATGACCAGCATGCGGGCCACCCGCCGGGCCTTCGTAGCCTGGGGGTGTTTCCCGCGGACCCTCACGGACCGAAGAATGCGGCCAACATAGAAAATTACCATCGCCATCTGGAATCATCTCATCCTAAATTCAATTCACCGGCCACTACCGATCGCCAGATACTATATTACATAATGATACTACTCTAGTTTTAAGTTAGACGATAATTAAGATTAGTAAATACCCTTGGCATCTTAGAGCTGAAGCAGTGTGCCTTAATATTAGATTATATTATTGAATAAAAAAAAATCAGGGCCTTACAAGAATATGCAGAAAAGTGCAATTCTATATTTTGTTGCCCAAAATGAACGTTTCAAATTTATCAATATTTGTTACTCAAGAAACAATTTAGAACAAGACTGACTATTAATACATATAACCTTTACCTTCATCACTTGAAAATTAACTTAAATAGTTCTAGATATTAATTCTACCCATTGCAAGTTCAAGCATTCCTTCGATCTGCATTTTTGTGGTGTGAGGAATATGTTTATCATATACGTACTGAACATAAAGTACGTGATATACAAATTACTAAATAAAATATAAACATGGGCCGTACTTGATTTCTCAAACCGCAAAGAAACATAAAATATATTTATAACAACACTTTTTAAATACATTTTTATTTTTGATGTAATAAGAAATTCTTATCTTTCACCACATTTAAATCTGTATTTTTCAGAGGAAATAATTTATGTGTATATGTGGAATTCATGTTTCGCACGACATCATGTTTCGAAACGACACTCATAAAGATGTGTTCTACATCAATACTTTTATTTATGCATTGTCGTCGTTATGCAATGTGTTAGTGACGGCGCAAACTTTTTCAACTTCCATTTTGATGAATCTGATGCATTTGGTAGGAAATGATCTGTGGGACTGAAAAGTGCCTTGAATTGTCACGACCAACAGGATCTGAATTTATACAGAACTGAGATGGCTTTTGGCGTGTACACGCGGTAAATTCGTCGTCCAAAATTTGACTCGAAATTCATTGTGATTTCCAATTGAATTCCAAAGAAGCTGGAACAATCCATTTCGAGCGGAATCAGTAGGTACATTTGGAATTCACAATGAATTCCGACTCAAATGTACTGAGCAGCGCTTCCATGACGACTAACGACTTCCACAGGTAGGCTTTGGGGTATGCCCGGCTGCAGCACAATTCTGCTGTTTGGCGCTCGCTTCATTCCAAAAGCATGAGGTCTTCGATGTTGCTCTCCCGTATGTCTTGCTTCGACAAGCTTTGTTCAGAAAATGGTGAGAATAGTGGAATGATCATTTTTTATTTCTATACAGTTGTACAGCAGTAGATACCACGATGTAAAATACCCTGGTGATCACGTTTTTCTATGTGTTAGTGCGGTTGTCATTTTATTTTGAAATAACAGAGAGACGTGAAGAAGAAAAAACATAAACAAATGACGTTCCGGGAGTTGCTTTTATGAAAATATTTAGAGTTGGTTCTGTTTGCGAAAATATTGACAGTGAAATGCGGTGTTTTGTTCCGGGATGTTTCAATCGTTTTCATCACCTGCATTTGAAATGCCACCCACAGCACAATCACTCCATTATCCATGATAACTGTAATAGATACCACAGTGCGATCAGCCAAATCCTTCCTCCAACGAAATGAACAGAATCGGATGTGTGTAAAATTTTCTATATTTCGACGTTACCTTGCAAGCCCTTGAAGAAAAAATGTTCAGATTTTCAATTAGTGCCAAAGATTCGCCAGGCTGCGCGACAACTGGAGTAACTTAGAAGTGAAATCCCGTTCTGAAATGGTCGTTTGTTTATGTTTACATGCTTGAATCCCGGCGCGCCATACTTAATTTCGTGAGAAAATTACCAACACAACCAAAACTATCTTATCACGCCACCAGTGTATTTTACGTCGTGAGTAGATACTTTTCTCTCGCTTTTTATGGCGCAGACCATTTGGTCCATATCAGCTAGTAGATACTTTGTTCTCTTCCTTTCTGGTTCTGACATAAGTCAAATCGGGTAGTTTTTCAATAGTGTACTATTGAAACACTTCAATGTTGTTGCAATACACGTTGGAAAATTTTGAATCTATTGGATTGTATAAATCCTTCAACAGGTCACTATAAGCTTTCAAAATACGAGAAACGCAAACACGCGTCATGAGTTTTCCTCTTTGATACTCGTTGATACCAAACATTTCAGAAAAATGTTATTTTGAATTATTTGAAATTACGTCATACAACTGAAAATTTTATCATAAAATTATGATCGTGTTTCCGATGGTGTGTAGAAAAAATTATGTTGATACGTTAGATTCACGATCAAAAACTCATCACTCTCACAAAGGGTAAATTTTAAAAGGCGCCTAATAGTAAAGTAAGTCATATTTACGTCAAAAAGTTTTGCTGTGACTGAGTAAAGCTTTGAATCACTCTCTTACAATCGATATTGTCGTGATATCCTGGAGTGTAAGGTATCTATTTTATTTTACTAAATTACATTGACCGACGTTGTATCCGAGTGATAGTTTCGGAGTTAAAAGTGAAAAGGTTGACCTCGGAAGCAGATTAACACCTAACTCTGGATCCTGGCCATAGCAAGTGGCCGAAGAAATCGCGTCGAGATTACCTGTGCACCGATCAAAATTATCACCATCGGCAGTTAAAGCGTCTTTTTGACCAGCAGCGACAGCGAATCGGCGTGACGCCATTTCCTGAAAATATCGGCGGCGAAGGCGGTACGATTCGGCGTAATTAATTATAAACATATTATTAATTTTAATATTAATTCACACAGGACAATCTCTCTATTTTATTTTTTTCTCGACCTACAATCAACGATCCTAATGTTTATGTCATCCATTAAAGCAAATGTAGTGAATAGAAATGGACAATGGTTTAGAATGCAACGAATTAGAGAAGAAATTGCGATGAATATGAGCAAGAAAAATAAAGTTTTATTCGGAACTATTTTTCAAATCGCTCGCGTTTTTAGATAAACCTGCTGAGGCTCCTGTTTAAATTGAAGGCTAATGAGTGAAAACAAATGAATATATCTTTTTCGTATACTTACGTATGTAATTGACATAAAATCGAAAATAATATCAAATTAAAACCCGATATCACTGAGAATACTATAAAATTCATTCCATACAAACATACAAATCTGATTAGAAAACAGATTTTTCAAAAGCCTGAGTTACAGTTATTAGAAATGTATTTCTCACCTAAAAAGTAAGTACTCTGGAATTTTCGTAGACAGTCATTATTATACTATGCATAATGTATATTTTACTCACACCGTGAGGTATTATAATAGTATAGGTATAAAAATAAGAAAATTTTCCAATATTCTGCCAAACTATCAATGACATTTCTATTTTAATACATTTTTTTTTTCTAATTTAATACAAAATTTCTATAACATGAGGACATTTAAATATATTTTTTAGAGGCGAACCAGTTTATTGGCACAATGACGCCAAAATGAAATGTAGAGGCGCTGCTTGTTTAAAGATGATCCTTTCAGTAAAAGCTGTCAAACCAGCAGGAAAATTTTTAATTACTTCACATTTTTAACGATTTCTTATCAAAACGGGTACATTCATTTGAAAAATCATAGTAGAGTAGAGGAAAATGTTTGTACTCTGAGTTGGTTTATTTAGACTGGAGCATTAAACTTGATTCAATACCATTTTCAAATGCCCAGAAATAACAAATAAAGTAAAAAAATAATTTCTGTTTAAAAAAATGTTGATCGGAAAAAACCTAGCCTTACCAAATTTCACACATTTTTGAAAATTTTCCATGTTTAATCGTAGTTTACACAGAAAATGTAGTAGTAATCACTTTGAAATCGATTTTCTTCTACCCCTTTTACTTTTATTGCTGATATCTATTTGGGAAGCGGCGGCCTCTTGCATACAAACCTGTAGCCGCCTCGTTTGCCCGGTCTACTCAAAGCTAGGTTTCTTTGCTTTAGTTAGGTCCGAACGAGCGGTAGCGAGGTCGGACAGCACATGAACCAAAATGATGTGGCGTAGCCGCATTAGTATTTTTTCATTTTCACTTAATAAACGGAAAATACCACCTACATTTGCCTAGTAGATACACCTATGCAATTGCTTTGATGCTTACTAGCTAATAGTCAACAAGTTTTCTTGGAACTACTTTCTGAGGTTCATGAATCAATCTTTATTCAAGAGTACAACAATCAATCATTATTCAAGAAGTACAATGGTAGATTAACAAAACGGGCGTTTACGATATCATCTTTCGTTTGTCTTTAATTTAAATCAATTCTAATTACGATTTCAGGATTCGGCGAAATGACCCTTTCGGCATTCGGCGAAGTGACCCATTCGGCGAAATGTCATTCGGCGAAAAAACCCTTTCGGCGAAATGACTTTAGGCGAAACGGCATTCGGCGAAATGGCTTTCGGCGAAATGACCCTGATCCATCTATTTGTACTATTGAATAAACGAAAAAAGTTGCAAATCACTACTACCGACATGAAAATTTTCGGTAGAACTCTCCTTTTCTTAGTTCCATTTTTCATTTGCAGGTGTCGCTACCGGTAATTCTGTTTTGCGATAATGTGCCAATAGCTCAAAACCTTTTAAATATAGACAAAAATAGACTTTGAATCAAATGGCATTGGCTTCGGTTGACGTCGGTAGTACTAATTTTCAGTATAAGTAGGCGGAAAATGCTTTAGTGATTATTGTCAATGAATTTTCATGGAAATTGTAAACAATTCTCCACATTGATAAAATCATTTTTTCGGCTGATGTAATATAATCGGCGGCATGATTAAAATGTTGTAACCGGCGCGTTGATCATCATTTTCTTAAAATGGCGGCGTGTGGAAAATATCGGCGGCAGCGGCGCACAGATCAAGTCGAGATCGCTTGAGGATGTATTTGACGATCCGTGGGTAAGTCTTTTGTATTTGCTTTGTTTCTTGGCTCTTGTAGATTTTGTATATTTTTGGTTTTAATTTGACTTTCCGCGGTATTGTAACCTATATTTTAGTGCGAATAAAATTGTGGGAGGTGAGAGCCCATAGAGTCGTCAGTAATAGGCATAGTCTCATGAGAAGACATGTTTCAAGATTTCCTAATCATGGTACCGGTAATAGATTTTACCCGAGGGTAAAAGATCTATTTAAAATGTATTATTGCTGATACATTTGAAGCGGTACTTTTATTCAAGATGGATTCAAAGGAGAAGTCTTACAGTTTCATATGGAATTTCTGAATTTGTTGCGGATATTACTTCCGGATTCGGAACTACCGGGTAAACAGGATTTGTAGATTTTGTTAGTTTTATTTCGAACAATTTTTGCTGTTTCTATCCAATGAACTGTTGTTTTTGAGAATTCCACAGTAATATTTATGATGTTATGAGTAATATGAGAAAAACATCATTACACCACTAGGTGGATGAAAGTTTTTTAAATATAAATAATTTTTTTTAGTTCCGTTCAGAATTTTTACAATAATTGATAATTAATATTTAAGAAAGAAATCACATTTTTGTGGAATCTTTTGATAGCTAGTTATAACACGTTTCTTGCTACTCACTGGCCTTCAGGCCTCAGTCCTTCCTGGTATATTATCGTGTTTTTGTTATGGGGATAAGCATGTCTTGTTTGTACAACTAATGCTTGCGTAGTTGTTTGTTGAATACTAACGAGTCACGTTACGATGTTGTTTCCCGGGACTCAAAGTGCACAGTGAAACACCCTTTTCTCTTACGTAGGGTGAACCCTCTGCTATCAGATACCGACGTAAATACTCTAATCTAATCTGAAATATGAAATGTTAATGGATACGATTACTCACCAGACGAGTTTGAGCCAGGGCATGTGCCTTCACATTAGCCAATAGACCAGCGTATGTAGTATCTATTTCGTGATAAACGTATTTGTACGTTCGTACGTCGATATGATTTTGATGCATCTATGAAAATAACCCTATATTCATATATCAATGCAAAGCAGTAACAGAACGTCGAAGCATATTGATTAGTTAAATATAATGCGCTCAATTTCCTCGGCATGATACTATGTAATCGAGCTTATAGATGAATGATTCGCTATGAAACGCGATAGACATCAGAAATTTACTAGCTTTTCGGGACTTTAAGGAATAGAAATTTTGAAAGTAGACAGAACTCTCAGTAATTCCATCCTTAAACTGTTCTACAACTATACTGCTCCCCTCTCTAGTTTATTTGGTTTACTTGAGCAATTAGGTAATTTTCGTTGTTACGCCGTTTGAAAAATGTGTTCTTTTAGTTACATTTGCGAAATCAATATCACATATAGATCTTCAACTTATGAGGATCTCCCATGCTATGCGATTTTTCTTTTCAGATTTCCCAAGTGAGTTCGCAAAGTTCATACGTGTTGCAGAATTATGTATGAGATTGACATATCTTGAACCAATGGGAGGAATAAAACTCTCGTTCAATTTTCTAAGAGATGACTTAATCGATTTCAACATGTTCAGGATTGTTTGAAAGGTACTGGTGGATCATTAATCAAGATCGAAGTTTAAATGCCTGTCACTTATGATTCCAGATATGTAATGGTATAAAAGACTGAACCGGCAAACCGCACCTCTCCTATTCGCGTTGTATTTTCTCCAAAAAGGGTTGACGTTCAAGTTCAATAGTATTATTGCTGATACTCTCGGTTCGGTGAATGTTAACAAAGAAGCGACGTTAGCGTTGAGGTACGCCTTTGATAAACCCAGAATAAATTCAACAGTTGCACTATTTATGTACCATTTAACGTTTGTTATGCTTCATTAAAGTATAGTGACTTTGTGAAAGTGTAATAACGTGACAGTGAAATAATGGAATTAAATGGTACATAAATAGTGCAACTGTTGAATATATTCCGCTAACAGCTCCAGGTGAAAAATAGCTGAATAAATTGTTATCCCCTTTGTGAATAAGTTGGTATCAAAAATTACCTCAAGAAAAGATATGAAAAGGGGTGGGTAGGGTCTAACGCTTATGAAATTCATTTATTTTTTCCTTGTATTTTCTGCTAGTAAAAGATTTCAAGAATATTTTGTAAAATCGCCTATTGGAACAAAACTCAGATACAGGCTCAAAAGTTCTGATTCGATAGACTTGAAAATTTGACAAAACATGACAAACAAACAAATGTTTTTTTTATAACAAAATGCAAAGAAAAAATATGGTTTTTCGAAAATGTTAGACCCTACGCGCCCTTTAGAAAAATAAATTGTTTCCTTCGTTTTTAAAGACAATAAACTTTGAACGCTTTTTTCTCGGAAGCAGGTTTTGAAAGTCCGTGTCCATTGTCATTAAAAAACTAATTCACATTTTTTTATAAATTTGCAGATATTTTCTAATAAATTACTAGACCCCAACGTTTGCTTTTTTGTTGTTTGTTTTACAGCTACAAAATGCAGATGAAAAATGTTGTTCGAATGATAAAGCATCATGTTATGCAAAACAAACTCTTTCACGTTTCTTCGCATAACTTTCATGTTAAAAACACTATCTTTCGATTTATAATTGAAACTTTCAAGAAATTTCAAAAAAAGAGAAAATCAACAAAATGAGACTCTCATTTTCAGTTAGGCCCTTTTGTCGTGGGACTATAAAACTGTTGACGCCATGGCACAATATCTTAACTAGACCAAACTTGAAACAAGAGGTAGAGAAACGTGTACGAAAACTCGTAATAAATGGATATCTAACGAATATCAGAAACTGTGAGCATTTTTTATTATTTTTTTGCCAGCTCATTGATACGGGGGAAAAAAGCAGATTGCGGATATAACAGCAATATAAACACTGCACAATTCGTATTAGAACTGGTTGAAAGCGAATGAACAAGGTAACTTACTAGAGAACCTAATGTATGATTATGAGATAATCATGCGTTCTCTCTAATGCTCATGATATGGAAATATGCTGCAGCCTGTTCAATAAAAAAATTGTTAGCTTATTTGCTCAAAACTCACACACTAGGATTCAAATGGCATCACTGTAAAGCGTACCATGTTATCAGTGTAGATAATAAAACATATTTCGGCGAAACCATGTTACGTTGAATCAGTTATAATGGAAATCAAAATTCCAAAGTTGTGTTGTGCAGAATTGACTTCAGTCTGTAGTTGCTGGCCAGATTAATAATGACTGTGTCCAAGCCACAGATTAAAAAGGCCCAAAAGCGTATGAATTTTGCTATTTTATTACGTTTCATTTGTTGACTATGGACAATATTCAACTAAAGCAATTTTACGTTTTCTTCCTGTTCTCCCTTAGGCTCCCTACGAAGAGCGAAGCATAAACCACATCCGCCAATGCCGGCTAGAAAGGGGCTGCTCGCGCCCCAGAATACGTTTCTGGATACAATAGCGACACGGTTTGACGGAACACGTGAGTACACTACTTTCACTACCAATTAGAATTTATTATACAGACAGAAGAACAGCTTTCTTTTGTAGCATGTAGTACATTTATTGCTTTTGCAAACTTGTTACGGTCGCGCGGATTTCGCGATTCTCGCAAATATCGCGGATTTGGCGCGTTTTCTTATCTAGTTTTGATAAAGTGGCGCGGAATTCGATATTTATGATACAATTTTGAGTAATGTAGAATAACAAATAACTCAAAATTATATGAGATGATTGTAACGACTGGAAAATCATTTTTAATGATTATTCACGGCTTTCTCAGTCACTTTTCACTGCTCGACGTTTCGGCCGTCTTTGGCCAATTGAAAATTTGACTGAGAAAGCCTTGAATAATCATTAAAAACTCAAAATTATAGTTTTCTAAAATATTTGACTTCAACGAGTATTAAAGACGCTTGTTTGTTTTTCTCGTCATCCGAGCGACGATTTTGATGCAGTGAGCTACATTGAATTTTCAAGTTACAAATTGAGTCGGCATAAAATGTAAAAATTGATACGTTTCATTCATTCTAGACAGCGCAGTTGGTTTTTACATTAGTAAATAAATTATTAAAGAACTTTTTTAATATTTTCTTCTATTGAAATTATTTAATTCGAGCACTCTATTTTTTCCTGTCTTACTAATTTCTGTGTCAGAATAGGTGTTTCGTAAATTTGTGTTACTTTGGTATAGATACACCGTTACAATTCTGGAAGTAATGAAATGAAATCATGCATAATTCAATATGAACTACCTATGAAATTATGAAAAAGATTTTAGATATATACAAGTGTGAAGTTTTTTTTCGTATTCACGTCATCCAGTTATGTCTCTGGCTTTACCCACCCACTTTTCTGTTTTTACGACATATAGAAAGCGCGTAACTTTCAAACTATACCTACCGATTGATGCAAAACTATATCGAAAATTACTAAATAAATTTTCAAATACCAAATGGCTAATCAATGCAGGCTGAACGAGATTTATTTCCGAACCGATTATACATGAAACTTCATTCTAGTAGATGATCATGTACACGATAATATGTAATACTAGTATACAATCAACGAATAGATTATATATAATACAATCGAATAGATACTAACTTTAGTACAGACGTTAAAGTTAGTATTTTATTGCATGATTTATGAATGAATTTCTGTTTACAAATAGTTTCATGTTAATTTTGCGCAATTGAGTTCTGAGTTTCGTTCGAATACTGCTAGTTTTTTGTTCAGAGATTCGCGCGGGTTTCATGCTTCGCGCGGTTTTCACGCGTTTTTGTTTTGATTTTTTCGGTGTGATACAGTGAAAATCTCTTGTAATTTTAATTAATCAGTCATATAAATACCACAGAAAAATAGACAAAAAATTCGTTTTACATTTTAACTTTGTTTCAATCTACTTAGTAATGGAATGAAGGCTTTCTCACTTCACTTATTTTCTTATAGATTATTATTTGATTCTTGAAAGTGAAAGTGAAAGAGAAAGTGAAGTGAATTTCACAATTTCAGGAACCCGGATCCGGGAACCGGTATTACCCAAGTCGGTTCGTACAGCCTTTAACTAGTATAAACTGCAAATTGCACTAGTTTTGCACCCAATTAGGAGGATTTTCAATCGCTCAATAATCAGTTGGGGACGGGTATAGCGTGATGGGATAGTCGATGCCTTTCACGCAGCCCGCCTGGGTTCGATTCCCAACCCCGCACATAGGGTCAGAGAGATTTTCTGGTCCGAAGAGGTGAATGACCTAAGATGTTAAAGCCTCTATAATTGAAACAAAAAAAAAAAAAAATAATCAGTTTTCGAAAATCGGATCCAGCAAAAAAATATTTTTCTGTTAGTTTTTAGTGGAGTGAATTAAAGCACTTTTAAACGATATTCTAACAAACACAGATACTACTGCTTCGCTGTGCTCTTGACAACCTTCATTAGTCCATAAATTCTAAGTTTATTGGAAGGAAAGTACGGTGTTGTCGCTTTTGTACTAGCACAGATATATCATTGTACTGTAATATTACAGGTAGCTTATTATGCTAAGTTTCGAAATGTTAAGGTATTTCCCGTTTGTTAGTTCTTTATATTCAGGTAGTAACTTGAAAAGCCAAGAATTGAGAATTGATTTTCTTGGTCATGGTTTAATATAGAATTCGAATTATTATTATGTGTTCCTAAACTTTCGGCTGTGCTTAGATTCTATGAAAATTTGTCCCTAATTTTTTAAGTCATTCGTCGTAAGTTCATATCAATTTTCAATAAAGGCATGTACTGCTACTTTTGACTTGAAATGATATGATAATCCCTATTCTATTTCTTTAGAAGCTTTAGCTATTTCTGCGATATGCTCTTTAAAACGAGTATCCAGTGTATTTTTGTCATAATGGGAAAACGAGATTTTATATATTCGGATTTTTTCAAATTATCTGTACTGTAATTATAGCTACTAGTAGAGTTTTTAATTGATAGTTCTTACTCCAAAATACTCATTCCAAACAAAACCTCTTCAGTAGTCTAACAAGTTTTTTGAAATTATTAACAAAATGATCAAAAACATCTTAAGGGGTTACATCACTGTAGAAATAAAAAGAAGAAGGAGTTTTTTGGGGAATTATTTTGGGATCCAAAAAATGGAGTAATCCGAGTTTTGTATGAAACACTTTTTAATATGTATATTTAAGTACAACAAAATGATCAGTTTTAAAAATTAAAAAACAAATTGGCGGCTTGGCGGCATTTCCGCGAAAGTATAAAATAAAAAATAAAAAATCATAAAATAAAAAATATTCACAACAAAAAAGTACCTATGTGGAGATAACTATCAAGAATATTCTGTAAAAATTTTAAATCGATTGGTCAAGATTTACTTGACTTAAGTTTTTCGGCCAGCTCAAAAAACGTGGTTCTGAGACACAAAAGGCGCTCGGAGTATAATAGTCTGAATCTCGCGGTAAAACTCGAAATTAGGACGTCTAGAAATTTTTCCCGCTTTTCATATTTTGGAATATTATTTTTAGATCATACATGACCTTTTGCAATGAAAAAAAAAATCTCGATTTTTTGGAAAATCTACAGTGGTGTAACTCCTTAATAAAGTTATATTTGCACAACATATGTAGGGTAAGGGCTCCCTATTTCATCTCAGCTCCAATTTCCATCTCATTCCTTCACCTCATAACTTTGAACATTAATCATATCTTTAAACGAACCTGAACAAAACTGTGGAACGTTTTAAAACATTTATTCTAAGTTTTGCCACACTTTCCAATTGCAAAAAATAGTTAAAAAAACCTTCAACGATCGCTTTTTTCATTTAAAATAAACTCACTTTTTGATTTAGGAACCACTTTCGTTTGAAGTTTTACAATTCATCGTGTTTCTGAATACTAATCGATTCGTCTCAAAACATGATTACTATTTCACATAATTACACAACTATTCAATGTTGGATGACTTTATCGTTAGTAATGCTCACTTTCCACTGTTAATGTTTATTCAACAATTAAAGACTTCTGAAATTACCTGATAAACAATAAAAGCAATGAAAAATATGAGATGAAAATTTGCAATTCAATTGATTGTGCTTTGTTTTCGTCTCATTTCATATCGCAAGGTGCCCAAGTTTTCTCATAATGTCAAATAAAAAAAATTATTTTTCTTCTTTAAATTATCATCAACAAGTATTTTTTGGTATCCGTGACATTAGTTTAATTATATCATTGATATTTATATATAAATAAAACAGTTTCGGATTCTAATATTACCAAACAGAGCGTGTTAAATACTAATTAAATAACCACTGTGGCAAATCTAGTAGCACTGGTTTCTTTCCGCTATACGTCACCATAACACTGTTGAATGTGTGTGTTTCATCGGCTGTGCACTAATTAAATGAATCAAATTCAAATTCAAATCAAATTCAAATTGGTTTTAAATTTTAATATAAATGTTTATCAGTGTTCATCATCAAACATTTGCACAAAAGATTTCCATTTTAAAATGTGATTTGTCCGTTGATTAATGAACTTTTAAAGAAGTATTGCAATCAAATACTAATATATACTCAGAGAGAAAAGTCTAACGGTTTACTTCTCACTTTCTATGAACCTTTACAAATCTGTATTAAATTTAGAAAATCTGTAATCTGGTTTAAGGAACGCGAACGCAAAAATCTATACAATGGTTCTGCATTTTGTTTTTAGAAGGGCTAATGCCTAAATAGTAACAATTCTTTTTTTGTTTTTTTAACTTCTCCAAATTAACTGCAGAGTAAAATTTTAAATTTGAAACGAAAGGTAATAAAAACGATCCAAAATATTTTAAACGTCGAATTGATTCCAAACTGTTTTTTTTTCAAATATCGTGTGTTGTGCCATAGTTGGAATTAGGCCCTTTTTAAGAAAAATTCTGACATTTTGAACCTGAGAGTGTAATAGTGCAATATTTTGGTTTTGATTGCTGTCGCCATTGCTAATTTATGGGATGAATAAAGGACCAACGATAGGATGAATATAAAACCTTTGAGATGAAAGTAGGAGCACAGTAGTGAACATATCAGAAGTGTTTTTAGCTGATATTTTAATTATTATTTTAATTTCCAAGGAATGTGAATCAATTCCCAATGTGGAGCAAGGCGAATTAAGCAGAAAGATGAAAAAATCGTAGTAATTTTTGGCTAAATCAGGTGTTTAAGGTAACGTCCTTACAAATGAGATGAAATAGGGAGCCCTTACCCTAGATTCGCGTGATTCCTATAGCTTCGCTTTTGCATCGATTGACCAATCAGAGCGATGCTTCTCAACTAATAAATCGCTTACTTCTTCAAAACCATCGTCTCTGCTCGCTATAAATCGAAATGTCTATCATATATAATTGAAAATACGTGGCTTGATACATTCAATTCGAAACATAGAAATATTTCTCCCACAAAGATGGTAAAGTTTCATTAATAAAAATAAAAAAAAAATAGAGATATTTCCAATCAAATGGTGAAATAATACTAATATTATTTTACAAAATTATCTGAGCTGTAAGTATTCAAAATCTGAACACATTTCTACGTGTATTTTTCCTTGAGTTTCGAATTTGCACCCTATATAGAAAACAAAGATGTTAGGACTTTATGATATTAGGTGAAACAAGTAACAGATCATTGAGGCCATAACCAATCATGTTGCATGATAAGCAGCTTCTTTTGAATATATTCGTTCAGAACTTAAAGAATTTTTTTAAGTCTCGTTCACAGTTTTTTCTCCTGCACTGTGTGTTGGTGCATACTACTGGTTTTGGTGGTCCAGGCTGTGTAATGCTAAGAAATGTTAAAAAAGAAGAAACATTGACTTTGCTCCAATCGCTGTTGAAGCTTCCCTTCCGTCATGCCACACGTTTTTCAATATTCTAGCATTGGCTTTTCTAAAGTACTTGCATATAAGTGCTACGAATGGCTCCGGATAATATGTCAACAATATTAGCTTTCAATTTTACGCATCTTCGCCTTATATGGAAGGTGGATCTTTCAGAAATACTGCAAGAGTATTTTAGTCGCTGTGATTGCCTCCCGCGATTAGGAAGATCAACGATATAATCGACCTGTTCATAGCGATTCACCCACTTGCTTAAGAATGTTTTTGCCCCATGTTTTTTTGTTATCTTGAGCCCATTTTAGCGCGAACATAAAAAGTGCCTCGAATCAGTTCATGTGTTACATTCGTCGTGCACGGTCGAGTTTTTTTTCTCTCCGCTCTGTGTCCATACGTTGTGTGTGTGCAGAGGATAGGTCGAAGTCCAGTTTGCAAACAATTCTCGTAGCGGGCGATTGCTTTTCTCTGTCGTTCTTTCATTGTATGTTTTGCTCGGGCTACGCCATCCGGACTACAACTTGTACTCGGTCCTTACTCTCCGAGTACTTGAGATTTTTAGTGAAATAGCACTTTCGATCAGTTGAACAAAGCGGATAGTAATTGGAAAGACAGAGAGCTTCGCTGATAGCAGAATGCCTAGAATTCTTTTTCGTTTGTGTGTATTTTGTCGTGAATAAGACTTACTTTACTATGGGGTGCCTTTCCAAAATTTACCCTCTGAGAGAGTGATAAGTTTTTGATGTGAATATCTCTTGTTGTATCAAACGAATCAACATTATTTTTGCTACATGCCATCGAAAATATGATCATAATTTTATGATAGAATATTCAGTTGTGTGACATAATCTCAAATAATTCAAAATTAAACTTTTCTGAAATGTTTGGTATAAACGAGTATCAAAGAGGATAATTCATAAGGCGCGTTTGCCTTTTTCGTATTTTTAAAGCTCAGTGATCTGTGAAAGGATTTATATAATCTAACTACCAATAGAATAGAAATTTTTCAACTTATGCGTGTATAGAAAAAGCATTGAATTATTTCAATAGTACACTATTGAAAAACCTGTCTCATTTGACCCATGTCAACACCAGCCAATCAGAACGCGTTCTGAGGAAGAGAACAAAATATCTGCTGCTGTACAACAAATCGTTCGAGAAAATGTTCCGAACAGTGTTTAATATCGTAGTGAGTTCCACAATTTGGTCCTTTAGAAAGGCAGGAATGAATCCCGTACAGCATCCGGATAGTTTCTTTCAATGAAAGGCAAAGAATGAATCCTGTACAGCATCCGGATAGTTTCTTTCAATGAAATGCAAATCCGAAATGAAATAATCGAAGCTAAAATTCTATATGCTGCTATTTTTATAGCCGTTAGGACCATCCATTAGTGAAAAGGCTACATAAGAAATCTCGTAAAAAGAAACCTTTTAACAAAATTTGGATCAGTTTGGATTCTATCGCCACAGCGAGCAGATGTATTTTGTGTCGTTTGCAAAGCTAGTTTCGCTTCCGACAAGAGCGATTACGTCACAGCTGCTAGTCGTTTGCATTGGTGTAAAAACAACGAAAAGGGGACAACGGTGGAGAGCATCACACAAAATCAGAACGGCTAAAAGTTTCTAAAGAACTATTAGGATTTGTTGTTCGCAAATCGCAGGGAAATATCCTCAGTTTAGTGCAAATCTAGAACAGTTTGGTTAGATTTGTGCACTTTTCGCTGTGTGAAATTCATAGCTATCGAGATCAAGTGAAGCCTTCTTTGTTTTTGCGAAAAATGTTCCAGAGTTTAATGTCGTAGAGAATTACGCAGTTTGACCCTTCTGAATGCTGGAAACGAATCCCTACACCATATTGGTAGTTTCTTTCAATAAATTATGCGAATCCAAAACAAAATAATCGACATTAAAATTCTGTATGCGGCTGTTTTTATAGACGTTAGGACCGCCCATCAGTGAAAAAGCTACAAACGAAATCACGTAAAAAGAAACCTCTTAACAAAAATTGGATCAGTTTGGATTCTATCATCACTGCGAGCAGATGTATTTTGTGTCGTTTGCAAAGCTAGTTTCGCTTTCGGCAAGAGCGATTACGTCACAGCTGCCAGTCATTTGCATTGGTGAAAAAGAAACTTTGGAGAGCATTAGACCAAATCAGCCGTTCTAGACGTTTTCTAAAGAACTATTAGGATTTGTTGCTCGCAAATCGAAGGTACATATTCTCAGTGTAGTGCAAATCTAAAACTGTTTGATTTGATTTGAGCACTTTTCGCTGTGTGAAATTCACAGTAATCAAGTCAAGATCAAGTGAAGCCTTTTTTTGTTTTTGCGAAAAATGTGGAAAAGGGGAATGCTTGCATAATTCATTCAATTGATCAACTAATTGATATTCGGAAGTGTTGAGGAACATGTCAGTTGTTTTCGTATTCACGACATCCAGTTATGTCTCTGACATTACCCACCTGCCTTTTTTAAATCTATATTTGTCAGAATTGACTAAGCCGTCTCTGAGAAAAGTTAGTGCACTTATTTTCATTTTTTTGCACATATCATCCTGTAATTCCGAAACCGAAAGTCGGATTCGAATTAAATTCAGGAACTGGAGCTGCAAACTAAACTAAAGATGCTCAAGCGGCGAAAAATGAGAATTTACCGCCCCAAAATTCTACGATGTTAACCTGTTAACCGATCGAGGCGCCGTCTGCATGTCATTGTCGGTGTTGTCAGATTTCTATGGAATGTGTGAAAGTTTACAATTCGATCGTGTCATTCAGACTGAATATTAGGATTGGTCTACAGCGGACCCATTCGCTAGTGGTTTTATTTTATTCTTTTAGTGGTCGTGTTTCATCTCGCGTTGCTGACAGCAGAGCGTGCAGGAGAAAAGGGATACTGGTGAGATCGTTCCTTGGAGATATTTTATATTTTTCTTACTTATTATATTTCTCCTGAGTATCCAAAATCAGGTTTTGTTGAGATCAGATTGTTTACCAAAACATATCCGGATCTCTTTCCCTCCTTACTAACAAATCTCCTATCCCGTAATGTTCGTTGAGATACAGTGGTACCCGCGGTCTCTAGAAACAACGAGTATCGGACTAACATTCCTTCCTTTCCCTCAGTAGCACAGCCTTTGGTCGTAGCCAGCGTCTTTATACATCGTTTAATAAAAAGTTAGGAGTGAGTGGGTATGTACAGTGAAAATGATTTGCTTCTCCCAAGCTTCATTTGCTTGGTTCATTATACATTTCCACTCATACGGTCATTCACGAAGTGCAACTACGGGCGATCTACTTCAGCTCAGTATAAAATTTCAAACACACTGCATCCTACAATTCCGGAACCGGAAGCCGGAACCGGATAAAACTCAGGATTTTCGTATGGGACCACAGGATATTTCATTTGAATGGAAGTGTGACAATCGTTCAAACCATCGCTGAGAAAGGTGAGTGAGATCTATTTGGGAAAATATGACCACTATTTCCGGTTCCCATCGGAATCGGAAGCTGGGAACCATGATAGCCGGAATCAGTTTTGAGGCCAGTTTAGACAATTTTTTAATGGTTTGTTTCGCCCTTGTAATGTAATCATAAGACCTTTAACTTATATCTAAGTTTGTAAAATAGGTAACGCCATCTTTGAGAGAAATTAGCACAGATATTTTCATTATTTTGCCCATTTCACCCCATAACACCCGAACCGGAAGGCCTATCCAAATAAACTTCAATAATTTCGTATGTGATGAGACTTTTCATTTTGATCTAAGATTGTGAAAACCGGTTCAGCCGTTTCTAAGATATTGTAGTGATTTCCGGTTTGGAGTACACGAGCACTTTTTTCGATAATTCCGGAATCTAGAACGAAGATTCGGTATACCAAAAATCAATGTATTTGTTCAACTAACCAAATCTGTCCAATTCAAGAATAATACGGCAATTTGAATGTATTGGATTGAATTTTCCGTGTCATGTATAAAAACACGTCCCTTAAAATGAAATTTTTATACCTATTTGTCTGTAAATCCGGAACCGGTAGTAGTATCCGGATGGAGTTTGATAAGATTACATGGGGTTGTAAGACCTTTCATTTGAACCTATGCTTGTGAAAATTGGATAAGCGTTCTTTGAGAAATTGCACGTTTTTAGTTCATTTTGCACATTTAACCCCGTAACTCCCGAACCGGAATTCGGATCCAGAGTTGAGCGGTCTCTGAGAAAATCGAATGCACTTTTTAATCATTTTTTGCACCGATCCGGTTAGCACCCTATGGGACCAAGAGACTTTTCATTTGAATCTAAGTTTGTGAAAATTGGTTCAGCCATCTCCAAGAAAATCGAGTGCACAGTTTTGTTACATACACACGAACATACATACACACATACAGACACACGCACACAGAGAAGTCACAGCCATTTGATCTTTGAACTTGAGCAATGGCCCGACAGTAGCTTTTAAACGAGCTTAAGTTTGTTAAAATCAGTTCAGCTATCTATTGAGCGTTAAAACTATCTTCGAGAAGTGCATACATACACATATAAACAGACATTTTCCGATATCGTCGAGCTGAATCGAATGGTATTTAACACTATGAGTCTCCGAGGCTCCGTTCGACAGTCGGGTTTTCCAGCAATTCTAATACCTTTCTATGGAAAAAGGCAAAAAGGCATGGCTTCTTTGTATAAAAATACACAAATGATGAAAAAAGAATCACATATAGTCATCTACAATTTTCTTTGCATTTGCATTTGATTGTACTTCGCAGATTCCAACTTTGTTCTTGGCAACGCGCAAGTTAGCGGATATCCGATAGTGTATTGTTCTGATGGCTTTGTGGAACTTTCAGGATTTTCACGAGCGCAAATTATGCAGAAAGGTAATTTTTCATGTGTTGTTACCATGTTATTCACATTCTACTAGCATATTTTGACATCCTAATAAAGCAAAATTCATAGTAAACTTCTAATGTAATGTATTCCAGGATGTGCTTGTCGGTTTCTCTATGGCTCGGAGACGAAGGAAGAACATAAAAGTCAAATTGAAAGCAGTCTCGATGGAAAAAATGAGCTGAAGTTGGAGGTGATATTCTATAAAAAGAATGGTGAGTTTATTTATATTCATTATGCACGATGCACCTATAATCACCTGAGTCGGTTAGTTGATGGTACGTTTCATAGTGTTATTCCCTTAACCCAGAAGGGCTTCTTATGCACAGTCACGGTTTGTGATATTCATTTCCATGGGGAAGAATCATAAAAATGCTATTCATTTCCGCTTTCGCAGTCGTGAGCATATGGGAAGTTTAAAACACAAGTTTGCCACAAAGATGAATTGTTTTGTCATCTTCTTACGCTCGCTTTATGAATATGAGAGTGGAAATTATATGTATATTCAGATTGTCATTTCATGATAAACTGAAAATGAGTAGATGGAAGTTGTGCTCAAAGTTTGGAAATTCTAGATTGATTCATTCAAACTTATGATGTTTCACAATAACTGTGAAATTGAACTTCGTCGTCTTCCTAGAACCGTTTCGAACGAATATGTTAGTGGTTTGGAATATTGATTTGAAAAGTTTCTTATACTTTATACTAGATTACTGCATATATATATATATATATATATATATATATATATATATATATATATATATATATATATATATATATATATATATATATATATATATATATATATATATATATATATATATATATATATATATATATATATATATATATATATATATATATATATATATATATATATATATATATATATATATATATATATATATATATATATATATATATATATATATATATATATATATATATATATATATATATATATATATATATATATATATATATATATATATATATATATATATATATATATATATATATATATATATATACAGTCACGGTTTGTGATATTCATTTCCATGGGGAAGAATCATAAAAATGCTATTCATTTCCGCTTTCGCAGTCGTGAGCATATGGGAAGTTTAAAACACAAGTTTGCCACAAAGATGAATTGTTTTGTCATCTTCTTACGCTCGCTTTATGAATATGAGAGTGGAAATTATATGTATATTCAGATTGTCATTTCATGATAAACTGAAAATGAGTAGATGGAAGTTGTGCTCAAAGTTTGGAAATTCTAGATTGATTCATTCAAACTTATGATGTTTCACAATAACTGTGAAATTGAACTTCGTCGTCTTCCTAGAACCGTTTCGAACGAATATGTTAGTGGTTTGGAATATTGATTTGAAAAGTTTCTTATACTTTATACTAGATTACTGCATATATATATATATATATATATATATATATATATATATATATATATATATATATATATATATATATATATATATATATATATATATATATATATATATATATATATATATATATATATATATATATATATATATATATATATATATATATATATATATATATATATATATATATATATATATATATATATATATATATATATATATATATATATATATATATATATATATATATATATATATATATATATATATATATATATATATATATATATATATATATATATATATATATATATATATATATATATATATATATATATATATATATATATATATATATATATATATATATATATATATATATATATATATATATATATATATATATATATATATATATATATATATATATATATATATATATATATATATATATATATATATAGGCTTAGTGAAGAATCATCAAGCAAAGCCTTGGTATTCCTGTTGTGGAATTTGACCTTCTGTTTCAACAGACTTCGCAGCCGATTCAGAATGTAGGGTAAAGTGTTATAATATGTCCCCCTTAAGAAAACATTGAGATATTTCCAAGTGTATTGATATATTTTCTTCGAGAATGTAAGTATTTCATTGCAATACGGATGAGGAACATAATTTTTAATGACTCCAATAGAAATGATGAGAATTGATTGATATAAACACATTTTCCAAAACGGCCACATTATTAGTTTTTTTCGCTCGCCTCAGACATAATGCCCCAGCAGCCGTAAAATATGTCTCACAACAAATCAGTGGCATGACACACGACAAAAGACATTTTATCCCACAACAATGATGCATTATGCTTCTTGAATTGTCCATAAAGTTACTGTTTTGAGATAATCAGTATGTCAAAGAAATGGCGGATAAAACATCTATTTAGTCGAAGCAAAACCTTACATCGAAAAGCTGCCAAATGAAATTTTTAGTTTTTTCATACGACAACCACCAAACTTGCATAGCAGAAAGATCCTACGAAAAGATTGTGTTAGTGATAAAACTTTGGTTCAGAAAAGTCTTCAATGCTTAAAAAAGGAAATGGGGCATTTTGGCTAGCAGGGGCGCTTTATAAGACTTTCCCCTACAGAACCATTGCATGGCTGGTGCTACGATTCTACTGAAACTACGAATTCTTCCAGGTCGGGGCTCGAACAGAAGGATCATCAGTACCCCATTTATTATCTCCACTTTATTTTGGCCCTTCTTATTCAATAGGTAGAGTCGGATCAAGATGTAATGTATGAATTGATCCAGTGTAATGGCGGTAGGCCTAATACAATAAGCGATAGTGCGATGCATAATACATTAAAAAAATGTTGTTAAAAAAAGAATAGGTGTGAACGGAATATAATTCATTTGATTATTTACTATCAATTGACCAATTCTGTATGAAATGTTCAAAACGACGAATGTAAAAATGAGAGATTCCTTAAATTCGTCGTTTTGCACATTTTTACAGAATTATTTCGATTGTTTTGTATATTCATTTTATTGTAAAACTGAATCTTACAAACTAGTAACAAAAAAATAAACTTTTGGTGGAAAAAATCAAACGACAATTTTTCAAAATGCCAGGTACAATAAGTAGATACAATTTTCCAGAATGCCTATTATTTTATTCACTGAAATATTAACCGTAACTAGTTATACGTTTTATCACGCTCAAACTATCTCGAATTTCGACAGATAGTACCACTGAAAGTGACCACTGAGCAAGTAGCCTGAAATTGAGTTGGCGTTTGAATTAATTTATTATATGATGGCGAGTGCGATAGATTACTTCTGAAAATTCCTCCTCATACCTATTATAATTATTTCTACCACTGTAAAAATCCCACTAATTTGTGTACCCTCTGCAGTGCGCAATCTACAACTTTAGTTTGATTAAAAAGGACATTTTTCGTGATTGATTGGGTCATCGAGAAGGTCATCCTTCTACCAATTCCGGAAAACTTGGGTATCTTACCTTACCTAACAGCTATAGGCCTGGGGTGTCCTTTGCTGTATCAAGCATACGTCTCCACATAACTCGGTCCATGGCTGCTCGTCACCAGCCACTCAAGGCAAGGATGCTTCTGAGATCACCGTCCACTTGATCGATCCACCTTGCTAGCTGCGCTCCTCTTCTTCTTGTACCAGTCGGATTAGATTCAAGAACCATTTTCACTGGGCTGTCATGCGACATCCTTATGACATGCCCAGCCCATCGTAGACGTCCGATTTTAGCTGTCCGTACGATAGGTGGTTCTCCTAGCAGCTGTTGCAATTCGTGATTCATACGCGGTCTCCACGTCCCGTCTTCCATCTGCACTCCGCCATAGATGGTCCTCAGTACCTTTCTTTCGAAAACACTGAGGGCGCGTTGGTCCTCTGCCAACATAGTCCAGGTCTCGTGGCCATAGAGAACAACCGATCTAATTAGCGTTTTGTAGATGGTCAATTTCGTGCGGTGGCGTACTTTTCTCGATCGGAGGGTTTTTCTGAGTCCAAAGTACGCACGATTCCCTGCCAAAATACGTCTATGAATTTCTCTGCTGGTGTCATTATCGGCGGTCACCAGTGAGCCCAAATACACGAACTCGTCAACCACCTCGATATCGTCACCGTCTATCAATATTCGTGGTGGGAGGCGTTGTGTTTCTTCTCTAGAGCCTCTTCCTCTCATGTATTTTGTTTTCGACGCATTTATGGCCAGTCCGATACGCCTAGCTTCAGCTTTCAGTCCGATGTAGGTTTCCGTCATCTTCTCAAGGTTACGTGTCACAATATCAATATCGTCAGCGAAGCCAAAAAGTTGTACGGACTTTCGGAAGATCGTGCCACTCGTGTCGATCCTCGCTCTTCGAATCACACCTTCCTGGGCAATATTGAACAAGATACAAGAAAGTCCATCACCCTGACGTAGCCCTCTCCGAGATTCGAAGGGACTTGAGAGCGTCGTAGATACTCGGACGTAGTACATCATTCTATCCATCGTTGCTTTGACCAATCGCGTCAGTTTATCCGGGAAACCGTATTCGTGCATTATCTGCCATAGCTGTTCTCGATCGATTGTGTCGTATGCCGCTTTGAAGACAATGAATAGGTGATGCATGGGTACGTTGTATTCACGACACTTCTGGAGTACTTGTCTTATCGCGAATATGTGATCCGCAGTGGCGCGGGCTCCAGTAAATCGCGCTTGGTACGGCCCTACGAATTCCTTAGTTATTGGTGATAGACGACGGCAAAGGAGAGTACCTTGTAGGCGGCGTTCAGCAATGTGATTGCGCGGTAATTGCAGCAATCCAGCTTATCGCCCTTTTTGTAGACGGGACATACCACTCCTTCCATCCATTCCTGCGGTAGAATCTCCTCCTCCCAAATCCATAAAAGCATTCAGTGCAGCGCTCTAGTCAGTGCCTCTCCTCCATGTTTGAGCAGCTCGCCTGGCAACTGGTCATTGCCCGCGGCTTTGTTGTTCCTCAACTTGCCGATCTCCTCACTTATCTCTGACAGATCAGTGACTGGGAATCTGTCGTCGGCTGAGCGTGCACCCAGATTGATTCCTGTACCGTTATCTGTATCTTGTGCTTCGCCATTCAGATGCTCGTCATAGTACTGCTTCCACCTGTCGATCACCTCACGTTCGTTCGTGAGAAGGTTACCACTGGTATCTCTGTACATTTCGGCCTGTGGCGTGTAGCCTCTACGTGAGCGGTTCACCTTCTCATAGAACCTCCGTGTGTCATTTGCGCGGTACAGCTGTTACATCGCTTTGAGATCTTGGTCTTCCTGGTGGCGCTTTTTCTTCCGGAAAACCGTGTTCTGTCTGTTCCGCGCCTGTCTGTATCGTTCCTCGTTCGCTCTAGTGCGGTGTTGTAGCATCCTCGCCCTTGCTGCATTCTTCTCCTCGACCAACTGCTGACATTCGCCGTCAAACCAGTCATTTCCTCGATTCGATAACCTCGTACCTAGAACGGCTGCAGCAGTGCTACTCACAGCGGACCTTATGTTCCTCCAGCCGTCTTCAAGAGTCGCCGCGCCAAGCTGCTCTTCCGTTGGTAGCACTAGCTCCAGTTGTTGCGCTTATTCCTCTGCAGTATGAATGCTTCGTAGCTGCTCGAGATTGAGTCCCGGCGTTCCTGTGCGACGAGTATTGTGCACCGTCGATAGTTTTGAGCGCATACAAACCGCGACAAGGTCAGAATCAATGTTGGCACTGCGGTAAGTGCGGACATTGATGACGTCGGAGAAGAATCGCCCGTCGATGAGAAAGTGGTCGATTTGATTTTCTGTATGTTGATCAGGTGATCTCCAGGTGGCTTTGTGGATATCTTTGCGGGGGAAGAAGGTGCTTCGAACGACCATACCTCGGGAGGCTGCAAAGTTTACGCATCGTTGACCGTTGTCGTTTGTTACCGCGTGCAGGCTCTCCAGCCCGATCACGGGCCTGTACATTGCCTCCCGGCCTACCTGAGCATTCATGTTGCCGATGATGTGTTTTACATCCCGCCGTGGGCAGCTGTCGTTTGTTCGTTCCAGCTGCGTGTAGAATGCTTCCTTCTCGTCATCGGGTCTCGTCTCATGTGGGCAGTGCACGTTGATGACGCTGTAATTGAAGAAACGGCCCTTGATCTTCTATACGCATATTCTATCACTGATTGGCTGCCACCCAATCACGCGCTGGCGCATCTTTCCAAACACTACAAATCCCGTTCCTAGAACGTTGGTTGTGCCACAGCTCTGGTAGAAGGTAGCCGCTTGATGCCCACTTTTCCACACCTTCTGTCCCGTCCAACAAAGTTCCTGCAGTGCTACGACATCGAATCCGCGGATTTGAAGCTCATCATGCAGCATTCGGTCGTATCCTGGGAAGCCAAGCGATTTGCAGTTCCATGTGCCAAGCTTCCAATCGTAGTCCTTTGTTCGTTGCGTAGGTCTTTGCCGATTATTCCGAGTCGTATTTCTTTCTTGATCGTACGTAACATATGTTTTCCGGGCGGCTTGTTAGGCCTGCACCAACCTCCTGTCTCGCCGGAGGGCCATCATGTCAGCACTGTTTAGAGTTCCACACTGACACAAGGACGGTAATCAGCCGCTCCTAACATGGAGAACAGACGCTGTTTCGAGCCGCCCCAACATGGGGAACAGACGCTCGGGTAGGCTCGCTCTCTGTAAAGAGAAGGCAAGCCCCCCTTCTTTGTCAGCATACGACCAAGGTCCAACCGGGGTTGGCTACCCGATCTTTCCTATGGTTACTCGTCCCCAGCCGGCATCGCGGGGTGGTAGGGATAGGAGTTACTGGACAAAAGGCTAAGAACCACATTGGGGCCTGAATTGCGCATAAAACTATATATTTGAAATAATTGGTGGTTGAAATTTCAATTAATAACAAATAATTTAAAAATTCCCTTTTTGCCAAACCGTTCTCATAGCTTCCTCTAACACAGATGACAACTTCGTATACATAAGATCACTTTGCATTACGCATAGCATGTAGGCGGTTATTGAAATAGAGCCCCTTCACACGATCAATATTAGTATTAAACCGACTTGCACTGTGTGCGGCTCTTAACGCTGTGTAAAAAGATTCTGTTCTCATCAGCAAATAGGCCTTATGTGCATTTTCATGCGCCGTTTGCTTTGCGTGAGAGGCAATGATTTTTTTTTGGAGTTCTGCTGATGTTTTGCATTCGAGGTGCTGATCGACCTCGATCATCGAGGGCTTGATAATTTTGATCAGTGGTGACATTATGCATCCAAGCCGAATCGACTTTTCCGTACTAGTCTTTCGTTCCGGGGTGATTCGATGAGAATTCTGAAAGAATCTTTAAAACATAGTTCTTCATTTAATTCTTCCACAAAATTAGCTTTGTGTCAATGTGTATGTATTCTGGATGACAGTTTCACTTATAATACACTTAAATTTAATGGGTTCAAAGTATGTTTATGACACGTGTGTTGTGGGCTAGAGGATTTCTTACTTTTTAGGTTAAGTCTAAATTGCATTAAAGTCAGTTTCAATCGCCATTTTGTTGTTCTACCACAACATTTATTGACTACTAAAAGATGACAATACTTTTGACTTTTATGTGTGTGTGTATGAAACATAAATGTGCCCTAGATTTTCTCGGAGATGGCTGGATCGATTTTCACAAAATTAGATTCAATTGAAAGTTCTTATGGTCCCATAGTTGGCTATTGAATTTTATCTGGACCGCTCAACCCTTTTTCCCAAGCTCAGAAAATCAAACAATTTAAAGGTTCTCACCATAAAAACAAAAATAAAGATGATGGTGGATGCACTAAACTACAGGGTCCGGCACTCGAAGTGTAACCAACTTCAGACCTTCGAGCCTGGCGTCAAGGTAAATGCGACATATTATCGGGAAAGTATTCTGGAGGTTGCTTTGAAGCCGTGGGCAGACAAACATTTCGGTGGCAGACCATGGACGTTTCAGCAGGACTCGGCACCGTCTCACAAAGCTCGAGTGAACCAAGAATGGCTGAAAAACAACGTTCCGAACTTCATCACGTCCACACAATGGCTCTCGAATTCACCAGATGCGAATCCAATGGATTATTCTCTTTGGGCCATTTTGGAGAGCAAAGTCCGAACTAAAAGATACACCAGTCTCGAGGCGCTGAAAATAGTTATTGTCCGCGAGTGGGCCAAAATACACCTGCAAGTCACATTCGGGCAGCTTGCGATTCGTTTTTTGACCGTCTAAAGGCCATAGTCAAGGCAAAAGGTGGTCATATCGAGCAAAAGTGAATTGATTATGAATTTTGTATTATTTTTACACATTTTGTACTTTGAATTAAGTAAAAGTAATTTTCCAAACTGAATTTATGGCCTTTTTAATTGGTTACACTTCGAGTGCCGGACCCTGTAAAAGCTTATTCAAGTGATCAATTAGAACCATAATCTAAGTGCTTAGATTGAGTTTATCTTTGATACTATATGATATTGCATCTAATAATTCTATATATGTCAGTCTATGCAACTCATTTGTACTAAACTGAGGAGGTCGCTTTATTATAACTTTCAGATATTTTTGACGCGTTTTAGTCCTAGTGGAAAAGCAACATGATTAAAATGGTACTGCATAACGATGTATTAGTTATAATTTTGCTTGATCAGACCATGTTTTGTAACCATTCAGTTAGATTACATGATTGTAGCTCGGCTCAATAATAATAGTGATGGGCTAATGCTAAAAGATGATTGTGTATTTGTCATATTTAAAAAAATATAAGTTTTTGTCATATTTAAATATATATAAGTGATATGAAGATTATATCACAACTTTGAACTGAATCAATTTGCAAGTCACTGTCGACAAAAGAATTCATTTTTAAGTGAACAATATCGAAGTAATGTTTTCGAATCGAGTCAAATGTGGCAAATTGATCAACAAATCGTACAGGTATACAAGCGCTCCGAATTGGATCCGATGGCTTGATTGATACTTGTGTAGAAATCGTAAAACGAAATGTAAAATTCGAAAAGTGAGATTGAGTGCTGTTTTCAAATCTGGGAAATTCTTAGTTGTTATGGTTGGAATTAGATATGATTTATAAATTATAAACGAAATTGATTTTTTAAGTCTATTGCTAATGTTTCACCACTGAAATCAAATCTGTATGTGAACTGATAATTCCATTCGAGTATAAAAGACAGTTTTAAGTCATACGTTTGATGACTACACATTAATAAACAATTTGTTACCCATATTTGTAAGGTTTTACTACCTGGATTCGTTCAAACACTAGTAAATAGAAAAACTCGTCCAAAAATTTGCTGAATACATGGATATGTCATAAGAACCACTATCACGCTATCTTCAATAGGTTAATGATATTTCATATACTCAAGCGAACACGGTGTGCAGCAGACAGCAGAAAATTGCACCGACACACAATGCAAAAGCGACAATCCTGTGAGCGAGCTCATATACTTTACAATCCAGTCATCACCTCACTGGACGATTTGGTTTGTTCACAGGCAAGCACCTAATAAGCAAAGAAATTTTATGCAGCATATATTCATAGATTTCTCTTTTTGCGAAACTTCTCATTACGCAGAGCGATGCGGTGCTTTTTTATGCATGATGCCGAAGTCTCTCTATGCCGAACGAAGCAGATCTGCAACTAAATGAAGTTCGAGGTGTAGACCATCGATCAAAAGAAGGGCATGGTATGCTATTGAAAAACTGAAACGTCATTGCCATACATGTTTAAGTTGAATGTTCCTAAATCGATTGGTAGTTGAATTATATAAATCCATCAACAAATGACTGAGTTATTATCGTTCAAAATTATAACCGAAAAAGGTTACGCGTTCCAAAGTTTTGTCTACGTGATTTATGAACGGTCCCTATCCAATAATACATATAAATCAGGAAACATTTTTTTTAGTTGAAAATTCCAAATCACGTAAACTTCTTTTTACGTAGAACATTCTAAATAACGCAAACTTTTTTTACGTCATGATTCGATTTACGAACCCCCGATTATTACGTGAATGGAGGCCAGAATGTACTATGATATTCTATTCAAAATATTTCTCTTCGATACTTGGAAGAAACAAAAGAGATGCTTTGTTCATGAACTAGTATAACCTACAGAATGAAAAAGTTCTATGATCAGTGAGGTCATCCATGAGAAAACTAAGTGAATGCCACTATTGTAGGTATTTCCGACACCGAAACCAGATAAACGGTATAATCAAAGTCGTTCGTACGGACATCAACATGACGTATAAACTCTACTAGTTATTATTCAAATTTTGATAAATCATATGAAATGATTTTGACATCGTACTTCAAACGACGGTGTGAGTTTTTGTTTAATCCGAGGAATATGCTAAATGTTTGCTAGGAGAAACAGATTTGAACTTAAGATTGGGAATACCGGTTCTGCCATCTCTGAGGAAAGAAAGTGAGATCGTTTTTTGAGTACATGACTATTATATCCTATCGTTAATCGAAAACCAGGAACCAGAATAGTCGCACTCGGTTTGTTTGGCTGCCAATTTAGATTTTTTACGTTTATTGTTTTGCCGCTTTAAGTGAGGGCAAAAAATCTTTAACACACTTTACTTTATAATTCCAGAACCGGAAGTCGGTTCCGGATGAAATCTCAGAGTTTTGTTCAAATCGGTTTCGTCATCAATGAGAAAAGTGAGTGAGACCAATTTTTGAATATATAACCACTATTGCAGCTGATTCCGGAAGCTGGGACCATGTTAGCCGGAATTGATATGTTTGGTTATCAACTGAATTGATATGTTTGGTTATCTGGCTGATAACTGATAACCGATTGGAGTTGTTTCGAGCCCTGTTTTGATTGTTTTACGTGTTTTGATTCACTGCTTTAAGTGACGGTATCATATTTTAAATATACTTTACCCCATAATTCCGGAACCGGAAGTCGGATCCGGATAAAATTTGAAAAGTTTGTATGGGACCATAGGATCTTTCATTTGAACAAAAGTTTGGTAAAGTCGGTCACGCCATTTTTGAGAAAAGTGAGAAAGTAATTTGAAATAGGATTTTTTACACTAATCACCCTGTAGTTTTGAAACCAAAAGTCGGATCGAAATAAAATTCAGAAAGTTTGTATTAGAAAATTTTACCTTTCATTTGAATCTAAGTTTGTGAGAATCGGTTCAGCCGTCTATAAGAAAAGTTAGTGCACTTATTTTAATTGTTTTGTACATATCAACCTGTAAATCCGGAACCGGAAATCAGATTCGAATTAAATTCAGGAGCTTTGTATGGTGCTACAAGACCTTTAATTTGAATCTAAGTTTGATAAAATTGGTTCATCCATCTCCGAGAAAAGTGAGTGCAAAAATGTTACATACATACATACGCACACACACATATACAGACATTTTGACTCAGTTTTCACAGATTTTTTTCATATTTACTTGCATGAATTCATTTCCAGTAAAAATATGAATTTGTGAGCAAATGCCATCTTAACACTCCGAATACCAAGGAGGTAAAAAAAGTGGGAACGCTAATTTTAAATGACTATATCTTAGGCAGAGATTTACAAATTACAGAAATTTTTGAATCTTAGTTTTTTGTGACTTGGCTAAACATTCAAGAATGTTCGTGTACCAACCGACTAAATTTACTTTCAGCTAAAATTTCAAAAATTTTATATATTTCATATTTACCAAAAATTACAAAAAAAATCGGTATTTTCACAGAAGTTTTTAAAATTGAAGAAGTTGTAGGCACTTACGTGGATTTGACGTAAGTGCACGTCTAAGAAATTTTGCTTACGTACTCAATTAACTTAGCAACGTGTAAAATTTTAGGAGTAAAATCTATTTACATCAAAATCTCAAAAAATCTACATTTTCGTGGAAGTTTTCAAATTTAGTATATTGGAAAATGTGAAACAAACATCTGTGACTCACCATCTAACCAACTAACAACAGCAATTAAAGTACAAAGCGCATCTATAGCAACTGCAAATGAACCCAAGACTGCGATCAACAATGAAACCAAGGAAACGGAAACCACTCACAACTCCAACGATGTAGCAATGGATGATATAAGCAACGGACAAAATGACCTCCAATCTTCGCTAGAAGGATATGGGAGCTCCTCTTCCCCTAGAAGAAGGGTGACAACGAGATCCAACAATAAAAAAAAATATTATGTAACAAAAACATGGGTAAATCGGCCACGTAAAGCTATACGCAAATTGGCCTGAATAAAAATTGTTATTAAAAAAAACATCTGTGATCGTTTATGTAGATTGAATTTGGTATTAGCTCAAATTTGTAGAAAAAATAATTCTATATATACCAAAAAATCTAATAAAAACTCGATATTTTTACTTACATTTTCAAATTATAACAGTACTAGGAACTTAACTAGAAATGCAAAGAAAACATCCAAGCTTTTATGTTCATCAATCGATTGAATTTAGAAACAGGTAATATTACGTACATCAAAACACCGCCTGGATATGTTGTAGAGTTTTCGGAAGAAGGAACTCAACAAATTTGCCAAGAAGTGTTTGTGGCAAGCGATCTGGGAAAAATTTAAAATGGATTTTCGATTGTACGAGGTCTGTTCAAAAAGTTCCCGGAATTTTTTAATTGCGCGCGTCTGGAGAGTCCGGTGGTCAAAAAAAAATTTTTTATTGTGTTGGTACATATGTCCCTAATGTATGGTGAAATTTTCAGCTGTATTCATTGTTTACATTCTGTCTTGTAGCGGCTGGTGTGGACTTGTTTTTTTGAGCTCGGCGATTTTTGTCTTGGTGACGTTGGGTGCTTCCACATGGATGATTGTGCTTTTGTTTCGACATCATAACCGTACACCCATGTTTCATCACCAGTTATGACCCTTTCAAGTTAATTTGGATCGTCGTTGACGTCGTTTAACAGCTCCTGAGCGATGGTAATGCGTTTGTTTTTTTTTATCAAAATTCAGCAGTTTTGGAACGAATTTTGCTGCCACTCGTTTCATGCCCAAAACATTTGAAAAAATATGATGGCATGAGCCAACTGATATGCCAACTTCATCAGCAACTTCTCTAATAGTGATTCGGCGATCATCCATAATCATTTTTTCCACTTTTCCCACATTTTCATCGATTATTGACATGCTGGGTCGACCGGAGCGTTCGTCGTCTTCAACGTCTTCGCGGCCATCTTGGAAACGCTTATACCACTCGTAAACACTTGTTTTTTTCATAGCAGACTCACTGTAGGCTCTCTGTAACATTTCGCACACTTGGTTACACTTTATTTCATTTTTCACGCAAAATTTAATACAAATTCTTTGACTCTTCAATTCTTCCATTGTTTAAACTAACAAAAATCGCCGAGCTCAAAAAAACACGTCTACACCAGCCGCTACAAGACAGAATGTAAACAATGAATACAGCTGAAAATTTCACCATACATTAGGGATATATGTACCAACACAATAAAAAAAAATTTTTGACCACCGGACTCCCAGACGCGCGCAATTAAAAAATTCCGGGAACTTTTTGAACAGACCTCGTATGCTTGATATATTGGTGTTAAGTCTGATTCGCTCCTATGTTGTCAAGCTGCTACGCGTATAATTGAGCCACTCCATCATCCCGAACCCCTTTTTTGTGAATGTATACATATTGCAACCGGGTAATAAACCGAACTTAATGCTAATGCTAATTGCGGCGAGAATATGGATTTTTTAATTTTTTTGACAAGAAAACGAAATTATTTCACTCTACAGATTTTACCAGTTTCGGAGTTCAATCGAGTTCAATGAAATTTTCTACAAATTGTAACTAATACCAAATTCAATCTACATAAAAGATCATAGATGTTTTACATTTTCCAATATACTAAATTCGAAAACTTCCACGAAAATGTAGATTTTTTTGAGATTTTGATGTAAATATTCGATTTTACCCTAAAATTTTACATGTTGCTAAGTTCATTGAGTTGGTAAGCACTTTCTTAGACGTGCACTTACGTCAAATCCACGTAAGTGCCTACAACTTCTTCAATTTTAAAAACTTCTGTGAAAATATTGATTTATTTTAGATTTTTGGTAAATGTAAAATACAAAGTTTTTGAAATTTTAGCTGAAAGTAAATTTAGTTGGTTGGTAAACGAACATTCTTGAATGCTTAGTCAAGTCACACAAAACTCTAAGATTCAAAAATTTCTGTAAAAATACAAAATTTCTTGAGAAAAAAGTTTTGAAATCGGTCCAAACATGGCTAAGATATAGTCAGTCAAAATTAGCGTTCCCACTTTTCATGGTACCCTTGGTAGTCAGCGTAGCTTTTTACCCCCTTGGTATTCGGAGTGTTAATCAATTTTTTTCTTCACAAGAAACTGTATTATTCAAACATTTTTCAGCTGAAACATTTCTAAACATTGTGACCCAAGGTTCCCGCGATGGAGCGTACCTTGGGCCAAATTTCAACAAATTTTCACGATCACTTTTTGTGTACAAATTACAAAAGAATCCGTTTACAAAAAAGTCACAATGAAGGTGAGGAGGTATACTAAAATGCAAGAGTGCTGAAGTGTTAGATACCTTTGATTTACACTTATAAACAGTTTAGATTCTTAAGTTAACGGCAGAGTTGTGGAACGTGGTTGAGAAAAAAACCGTCCTATTTTAATCTCGATGGGTTCCTGAGCTAAATGAAAAAAAATTATGTTGGCCTTTGTTAGCTGTAACGTACATCAGTGTCTTTAAATTAACGACAGGTGTCAATTAGTAAGATCATGTAACGCGGTACCAATAAAATTGACTGTTTTAGTTTATATTGGGAGTCTACTAATTAAAAATTCTCTCTCTCTTCTTCCTAGGTACGCCGTTTTGGTGTTTGCTGGATATTGTACCCATCAAAAATGAAAAACGGGAGGTGGTGTTGTTTCTCGCATCCCACAAGGATGTTACCACTGCGAAGATGTCAGAGATGTCGATGTCGGATGAGTGTGATAGCGGTAAGTAGTTATACGAGTACGTTATACTTTATGTGTTTTTCAATGCTTGCTTTTGTAACGTAAGTGCTTTGAAGATGCAGTAATATATAGTGCAAATTCGAAGATGACTGACTAACTTTGTAGTAGTAGCGCAAATTTTTTCTCTCGATTTCGTAAATTATATTTCTGATATAGTATCTGCTAGAATAACTCGTAAATCATTATCACGTGTATCGAAGAAACGAAAATCGATATAACCACCTTTCGTCATGTTAGTAACATGCATGTTTCTCCATTTCCACTGTTATGAAAGAATTAAAAGCCATTTGGATAAATGACATAATTTAATTTACTTTTACTATTAAAACAACATCAAATTGGTTTGTTATATCGTTTCTGTTCGTACATTGAAATGGCCTTGTACAACTCTAACTACACATAGAAATTGGATGGCTTTGAATCCTTGAAGTATATTAAATATTCAATTATTCTAATAGTAGTACACTGATTTTGCAATATTTTACTTCTAGTTTGACTTCTTGTTTGACTCAATGTTTGTTTTACTGCAATATTATTCTTTTATACTTTTTACCTTTTTTTATATATATAAAAAATAGGTATAGAATTCGCTCAAACTTTAGAAATTTTTTCCGAGGCCCGGAGGGCCGAATGACATATAGCAATCGATTCAGCTCGACGAACTGAGCAAATGTCCGTGTGTGTGTATGTGTGTGTGTGTCTGTATGTGTGTTGTCAACTAAGAGGTCGAGATCTCAGAGATGGCTGGACCGATTTTGATCAAACTAGTCGCAAATGAAAGGTCTCCTCGTCACCCAAAACGCTATTGAATGGTTTTGAGATCGGATGTTTTCTTTTTGAGTTATACGAAGTTTTATGTCAAAATTTTCAGTTTCAGTTCAGTATCTGTCACAATTGACCTTGAAAACAGAATATGTTTTCAGACTTTGATTCCGCACGGTAATAACTATTCAACAAGCCATAGATTGTTAAAATCCGTTCATTTTTAACGGAGATATCGGAATTTTTGTGTAAACGACTTTTTCCTTATTCCAGCAGTAGAAGTTTTGAGCGCTGTATGACAAAGAAATGCTTGGAAGCAACGTGAAACATAATTTTTTATACTGTGACATACAATTGTTTCTAAGTACTAAAAAGACTGTGTACAGCATCCTTTTTAATGACAATTTACCTTGGACCGATTTTAGCACGGTTCGTTTTGGCAATATAATCGTTCTAATATGGCATAACATATGTAAACCAGATGATATCAGCATTTTCGAGTTGGAAGTAATTCCATAATTATATTGATTTTAACTACTTACAGCAATAAAAGCTGGAAGAACATAACTTCCATATACCATACGACTCAGTTCGTCGAGATCAGCAAATGCGTGTGTGACAAATAATTTCAATCAATTTTCTCGGAGATGGCCAAACCGTTTTCTACAAACTCAGAACAACATTTGAAAAGTAGTATACTACCAAACAAGGTTCCCGAATTACGTTTGGATCCGACTTCTGACTGCGGAACCACAGGATGATATATGAAACGAAATTAAAATAATGCAATTCATTTTTTCTCGTAGATGGCTGAACCGATATAAGATTCAAATTAAATCTAAGAACCATCTATGATTCAAATGAGAGGTCTTTAAATCCTATAAAATTTAGTCAGATCATATTTCTGGTTTAGAAGATACAGGGTGATTAGTATAAAAATGTCCATTTCACATAAATTAATCAGGTTTATCGGGTTTGCTGATTTGGATAGTCGATTACGAAATAAATTTATTTCAGTTTAAGCGGTATTCAGTTTTCGATTCGGAATGTACCCCCAAATTTTAATTCGCACTACAATTTCTTAAAGATATCTACACACTCCTCAGGTGAATTTAACTGATTTCGGCTACACCGATTTTAGAACTCCGGGTCCAGTATCGAATCGTTTCTCGAAGCTCAATCATTTTTTAAAAAAGGTCAAATCGAACTTCAAAAACAAAAATTCAAATTAAAAGACTTAAGGTCCCATACAAAATTGGTGAATTTTATCCGATTCTGGAATTACAGATGATGAGTTTTTAAAATTCATACCGATATAGAAGGTGTAAATTGTTTGACGTATTAATTTATGGCCATTCGAATTATTTTGGGTTATGCTAGTTCCTGAATACCGGCTCTGAAAATACCATAAACGAAAAACTCTTGAGTGGAACTTACTTCGACATCTCATGGAATGTTAAATCGATTGTCACACGTTAAGATTGAAATTCGATACGATTTGCAGTTTCGAAATTACAGGGTAATGAGCGATTAAAATCTCAATTTGCCGTTTAAAACGACGATAATTAAAATAATGTCATGAGAACTAAAACACCTAAGAATATCCATGCAAAAAAAACACATGCGGATTGATAAAAAAAGGTATCATCTCACTGCTAGGTGGATTAATCACGTTTTTTATTATAACATCGGTATTGATTATCGGGAAGAATCGGCATATTTGAGATATAAAACTAATATTGCTTCATTACGACCTAAATCTGCACTCACTCGTAGGTTGATATTGATTTCGAATTGAACAATCATATTTTTCTTGCATCTGGATCTACCATCTCTGGGACGAATACGATTTTTCCCTCTAAGAGGCAATTTACAATTTTAGTAAAATAGCCATTGTTGCGAAAGCAAAAACAGTTTTCTTCGCTAGCGGAAAATCAGGAGAGGAATATCGGTTTATTTGGTAAATGATTCTTAATAAACTGAATAACCACAGCTTTTGCGTTTTTAACCTTAAAAAGGCAATGTACAGTGGGGTCTCGTATATCGCGGTTCACCGGGGGCGTGAAAAACTAATTCGCGATATGGAAGACCCAGAGTATATGGGATTTCGACTGATTGGGGCTGTGAACTATCTTGCTCCTGTTAACAGTTAGCACCATACAGTCCTCAACAAACTTGTTGTAGTTACTAAGACCCACCGTTTAGAGTAATTTTGCAGACAAATTGTTTAGAATTAATCCATCAGTTGTGCCTTGAAAAGAGTATGAAATAATTCATATATTTACAATTGAGAAAACGATTTGAGCATGGAATATCGCGAATATTTTAGTATTTGAAATCTTCCAACAACTTTTCGAGATACTCAAAGTTTATCAACAAGTAAAAATTATATTTCAGAATCTCTCCATTAGAAGAAATTAGTGTGTTTGTTATGGTACATATTTCAATATCAAAATTAAGCTCTAGTTCGAAAACTAAAAGTTGTAGAACGATTTTGACTTCTAGAAAGATGTTCAGAATGTTCATTTTGGAAATCATGTTAATTAGAAACTCATACACCTAGTGGCGCAAGTGGGCTCTCAATTTTGCGATAGAAAATTGGAATGTTAGTGTTTTGGAAAAAAATGTTCCGGAGTTCAAAACAGATCAAACAGTAGTTAAAATGTATGTCATTGGTGGTGTGCAATTCAGGGTTAGAAATTTTTGCAACTCAAAATCATGTTGACTTATTAAGAATGTACATTAAATGATTGAAGAAACAGTTCTTGTTGTATCTACAAGTTGGTATACTGTAACTGAAAATCATAATTGTTCACGAGAGTGATGTTATCGATTAATTTTCATCAATAAGTTAATAGAGGATATACAAATTGAAAACTGTTTTTCTAGAAGACGCTAGTAAGCTACTAGAGTATTAAGATGAATAAGCTGTTGACGTTTGAAATCTAAGGAACTTGATACAGTACAGTACAGTAGTACTGCCATTTGAAATTAATTTTGTAATTAACTTAAGAACTAGAAAGGGAGTTTAAACATAATTGGGAACAATGAATAAACAGACCATATATTCTACAAAAAGCCATAATAAGTCAATGCTGATGGAATTCTCAGGAATGGATGATATCGAAAATTCGTAACAAGTCAATATAACCAGTTCGAGGTTGTAACAAAATTTGCTACGTAAACGGCCTGAGAGACATTCCGGCGAACTGATAAAAAAGAAAAACGAACATCATTCGCCTCTTTGGACCAGAAAAAAACTTTTTGACGCTATGTGCGGGGGTTGAGAATTGAACCCAGGTGGGCTGCATGTAATGCATCGACTAACCCATCACGCTATACCCGTCTCTCACCAACCAGTTATAAGATTATAACCAATTCAAGAAATACCATTATATCCAAGTCAACCAAATTTGAGTTCAATATATACTGCGTCATCCTATAGTCGCACATGTACACACTGAATGACATAGGACATGTTTTTGAAGATCCCGAACGGAATCAATGAATTGGAGACACTCGCCAATGAATTGTATTTGGAGTAATAAATCAAATGAAGGTCACTAGCGTCAACTAGTATAAGTCACGAAAAAAACTAAATACTAACTTTTTTGAGATATGGCGTAATCTATGTTGTATTGAGAACTAACGCAATAAAAACACGGGGAGGACAAGTTTCATACTAAAACAACTTCCATTATACAGTTAAAGATCTTCCGAACAACTTTCGTGGATTAATGGATAATGTTAACCTGGTAGATCGATTCCTTTTAAATACATTTATGTAATTTTTCCCATAATTTACGTATTTCATATAAAGTGGTTTAGGATCACAACTTTTCCAAATTATCAGAATCAGTTTTATTTTTACGAGTTATACAACATTATGGTATTAACACTTTTTTCAATGCATTTCTGATAAGACAGTTCTCAACTAATTCTAATTACAATTATCCTACATTTTTGGTTTAATCAAACACAACAAATTTCTCGAAGACAATACGGTTCTATACTATACTCATTTTATGAGAACTTTCAAGAAATGTTGATAAATCAGAAGACGCTATCTAGGATTTTGGATCGATTACAAACATAATCTACTCATCGAACCCGTTAAGAAAAAAACTATAAAATTAAATCCAACTATTTAGGGTAACTGCAACCTTAATCATCTCATATACAAAAATCACCAGTTCTGGTATCTCTATTAAATGCTTTGACTATAAGGATAAAATAGAAATAGGTATGGCGCATTTTTCGTTCTATTTTCTTGGGGATATTTTTTTAGGAACGAAGTAAAAAAGTGGAACCGCATCGCAATCCATTGGCTGTAAGCCGAGAATTTGGCGAAATTCTCTTAGATTCCAGATGTCGATGGCTTTTTCAAAGAAACAGTTTTCATTGTGTCAATTTTGAACCAACTTGTTGAAAAACTGTTCGAATAAATCACTCTTCGAAACAATTCTGATTTCAAATTATAACACCGTAGAACTGCCGTCTGGGAGATATCAAAAGAGTTTTTCAATAATATAACAAGTTTTGAAACCCTGAAACATCTTCTCGATGAAACGATAATAAAAATCAACATGATCTTGATTTACAGGAATATTCAATCCGGAATTGCAAACTAGCGCCACTATTTAAGTAAATTTTGACTACTGTTAACACTATTTAAAATGTTTTGAACTTCCTGGAGGAGCAGTTCTCCTTCGCCTCTAGAGGAGCAGTTCTCAGCTAATTGTCCGTTGAATGATTCTAAATTATGAGTCTAAGGAACTATAACAAGTTTACCGAAGACTGTATGTCTGTTGACAGAAGCGAGATAACCATTTAAAACCCCAATCAGTCGAAATCGCATGTGCTCTGGGTCTCCTATATCGCGGTTATATTTCTGGCAATAAGAAATCCGGCAACAATGAATGCCAGTAAAAACGAATCCGCGTTGTAGGAGACCACACTGTAATTGTTTCAACCACTTGTTCTCATAGCATAGCCCTAGATTTCTTCATTTAAGCTTTTCCTTTCAATTCATTTATCGGGAAGAAATTAATTGATTTCTTTTACTCCTGTAAAATGCAACGATTTTCGTTTTGTTAGTGTGTATGTATGTTTGAGTAGACATCATCAGTTCAAGGATTTACCAAAAGAATGCTGGTAGATTTAGCGTAGCCCCGAAATCATTCACCGATTAGTCTTGACGTTATTGTTGATACTGAAAAAAAAAAAACAAAAAGGGTTGGGTGGACCCTTGAGCCGAAGAGATTACGCGTGTACCACGATAATGCAAAACTCCCTTCCAATAATATCATCACAACTGAACGATGAACACCTTCACTATCCGTGCTTGAACCCACCTGATGGTTTGTTTGAAAAGGTGCGTCAAACTCATAATTAAAAATAACTCATAATTTAAACTACAAGATTATTCATCAAAATCGATATTGACCCTTATTCAGAAAAATAAAAATACAAGATTATTCATTAACATCGATATTGTCTCCTTCAAAGTACTCCCCATCGACTGCAACACACTTATGCCAGCGCTTGATCCAATGCTCGAAACATTTTTTATATTCAGTTTTCGGTATGGCCATCAGAGCCATTTGTGATTTTTCCATAATCTTATCTCGGGTGCTGTAACGCGTTCCGTTACATACTGCCATCGTTATTCGTGATCATACAAACGAATACAATTATACAATTCAGCAACCACCGAATTCACCTGATTTGGCTTCCTGTGACTTTTTCCTATTTGGTCGACTCAAGAAACCGCTCCGTGGAACGCATTTCAGCACCCGAGATAAGATTATGGAAAAGTCGTAGATGGCTATGATAACATAATTGCACTCGCATGTTTCCCCGTTTGATACTGATCATATTTAAAACTAGCTCAAGACGGCTCTCCGTCTTAACAAAGACTAAAATACAAATCGTTGTCGACAATTCTTGTTGTATAAACATTCGAAAGCGTACATCTGTTTTCTTTTTGTTAGTAGTGAAATAAAATAAACATTTTTGTTTAAAATCTCGACATCCCAACAACGTTGGTTGTTTCCTTTAGGAAAATGTCGTTTCGTGGAGGGTGGAATAACCAAATATTATATTGCAAAGAAAAGGATGGGTCATATAAAAGAATGAGTCAATTCGTCGAAAGTAAATAAGTCTTATAAGCCATTATCTTACATCCATTTATACGAAACTTCTGTCATCGTATTTCAAAGCAAAGTCTTGGCATTACATTCCAAGTGGAATTTGGCCTTTCTCTTTCAACAGACTTCGAAATCGATTCTTAGTGTACAGAATCATTGCATGGCTAGTACTACGATACTACTGACACTATGAATCCTTCCAGGTTGGGGCTCGAACATATAACAACTGGCTTGTAAGACCAGCGCCGTATTTCAGCTTCATCTAATTTACTCATTAGCAGTCGAGCCGATCAGATGGATTTTGAGGTTTCTGCGACAATCAAGTTATTTCGTTCACTATAAAAGTATTTGTTGCTTTTCCCATATAAAAAGGTTATACAATCACTTGTGAAAATCAAATGTAGTATATCAATGTAGTAGTATTATACAATAGAAATCTTCTAAAACCTTTTAAATTGTAGTATTTCGGGGATTTTCTGCTGTAATATAAAGAAGAAAATAATATGAGAAAGGCAGAATTATATTACTAGGTGGATTAGAACAGGTTTTTGGCTTTATCATATAGAAAGGTTATGCAATCATTCGTAAAACCGACTAGTAAAAATTGGCTCGAAGGGTATGTATGTGTGTGTGCGTGTATGAGAGAGAGAGAGTCAAATACTCACTAGGTTTTCTCGGAGATGGCTGAGCCGATTTTGACAAACTTAGATTCAAATGAAAGGTCTTATGGTCTAGGGTGTTCTAGTTCTAGTTCTAGGGTGAAGTGTGTTCAATATTGTACATCGTCACTTAAACCGGAGGAACAAAAACTGTAAAAAATGTTGTAAACTTGACTCAAAACCGTTATTCCAGATTTTAGGGTCAAATGAAAGGTCTTATGGTCCTACCAAAAATTACTGCATATTTTCGGATACAACAAACATTCAAATCGTCATTAAGAGTGCGATGGCAAAATTGTATAAAATCTTCAAAATTTTAATAAAAACTAGTAGAGTTTGTACGTCATGTTAGTTTTTGGCCGCACAAACCGACTTCGACTTCGATTATACCGATTCTCGGGTTCCGATGCCGGCAGTGCATATAATAGTGAACCCGCTTCGTTTTCTTAAGGATGACCTACGCGAGCAAAGCACTGTTTCATTTTCTATGTTATACTAGTTAATGCACAAACAATCCCTTGGTTTCTTTCAAAAATCTAAGAGAAAAGTTTTGAATGGAATACCACAATATTATACATGAGAAAGGCATCATTACACCATTAGGTGGATTAAAACAGGTTTTCATCTTCAAAACTACATTTGTTTCTATACTTTATGTTTCGTCTTCGACTCGTCAGTACATAACAGTTTATGTTGAACATTACATTTGTTTTCCAATATTTTTGGGTAAAACCAAGCGGGTAAATAGTTTCATAAAAATCATTGATTGTGAATATTTACACTCTAAGAAAATTGGTGGCATAAAATTTGGTCTTCATGGACAGCTATTTTGTAGAACATTGTTTGTGGGGAATGTCGAACCACCAGAAACTTATTATCAGAGCCACGTTACGTTGTAAAATATGATCTTTCATTAAAATCTTATGCTTCTTTCATTGCAAAGTCCAAAAGAAACGGTTCACATGAATATTTGTTCGAATGGTCTCAATTCTCAAAGCGGAACGATTGCGAAACCAGTCTTATTGTTAAATTGACAGGACGGTCGTCTTCCCAGAAAGTAGGTAAAGCATCAACATTGCCAGTCCTCCTTATCCTTTATCTTTCCCTGTGAACGATAGAGATGGTATCAGCTCCCAATACTATTTCCTAAACAGCTCATATTTGCAAACATAGGAAAATATTGTGCAATCCGCTAAGATTATCATCACAATGTAACGCAACGTAAATGGTCTTGATTTGCAAAGCGGCTCGAGATGAGAAAATTGATGAAATATTTATTGGAATCGATAGAACGATCAATATAATTTAATGTTTGAAAAGGATTTCATGCAAATATTGGCCGTGGCTCCGCTTTAGGTGACCCATCCGCAAGGTCCAATTTTGGCACACTCTCTCCAATATATCGGCCGGTATTCCACGAATAATGCCACAGGCCCATAATCCACACCAAACAGTGCCTTTTTTGGGATGCATTGGTAGCTCTTGTAATGCTTCTGGTTTGTCTTTATTCCAGATGCGGCAATTTTGCTTGTTGACGTATTCATTTAGTTGAGTCGCTGAACAAGTTTGACAATGACACAAGACAAGATTCAGGCGTGATCTGTTAAAACTGTGCTGCCAAAAAGATACCAGCAAAAAATCACCCTTTTTTTCGAGTCTAAGTACAGATGTGGTTCGAAGTTGGTCACTTACCCCTAATAATATAATAATTAAGACATCGACTGACATATTATTGTATCATGGTTTTGAGGTACCGTGTCTAATTGTTACGGGACATACCACAGATTTGACATTTTAAATTATTTCGGGAGCATTATGTATGTAGCATAAAATTTTTTTTTAAAATAGTCTATTTGCAATATGTGCTTATATCATTAGGCTTTAATCGCTTTATTTTGCTATTTTTTCTTAAAGGGATACTTTATAACTTCATGCTCTACTCAGAACATGAAAATTTTCTTGTTACTTATTTTTGAGTTGTGTTGAATCTTTCCTTTCATCCGCTCTCTCAATTTCCACACAAAGAGCAAAACCGTGTAGATACCTAGCTATTTGATGAACTGATTTCCGGTGAAACTAACGGTCGGTGCAACGGCATCAGATAAAATATCTTCCGGGAAAATACAAGAAAACATGTTGTCGTTTCTGGACAACAAACACATCGCTACCCTTAGAAACCATAGGGAAAATTTAACATACATTCATTTGCACTACATCACATTTAAGATAACACATAATCAACAATAGTACGCCACAATACTCGGTTTGTGGCTGCCGCTCTCCATCCTCGATTACGCCCAATGCTCGCCAGATCACGTTCTACCTGTCCCACAAATCTCCCCACCTTCTTGTTCCAAACGGATTTGTGGCAAACACCAGTTTAGCAGGGTTGTTGTTCGGTATTCTTGCAACATGCCCTGCCAACCGTTCCAAAGATTCTCGAGATCCGCAAAGCACACAAATTGACTGGATCTCGTGAAAATTGTACCCCGGCTGTTAAGCCCAGCTCGTCGCATTACTCCTTCCAAGGCGATGTTGGATAGTAGGCATGAGAGTCCATCACCTTGCCGCAGTCCCCAGTGAGATCCGAATGAACTGGATAGTTCACCCAAGACTCTTACGTAGTTCTGCACACCGTCCATCGTCGCTTTGATCATTCTATTCAGTTTCTTATTAAAGTTGTTCTCGTCCATAATTTTCCATAGCTTGATTTAAATATTTGTTTTTACGTGAAATATTTGTTACCATGATCACTATTCGTCATTCGTGCACTTGTATAATGCTTTTTTTTGTATTTCTCTAAGATCAATCAACTCGTAAAGATCTCCACAACCCTACAATATATCTTAAACCCGGCGAACGATCACAATTAGGTTAAAGCTGGATATAAACAAACTATATAAGAAAATCTGTCTTAATCCACCTAGTGGTGTAATGATGCCTTTCTCATTTTACTTTATTTCCAAAAATTGCACTGGAAGATTCTGTCAAAAAAAGAAACTTTCTTTGGGTATGAACTAACATAACCTTTTCAATTTGTGAACAGTTATGTCAAATTATTAAGAATTTTACTTTATTTTGCATCGTCGCACTAAATTATTGAACACACTTCGCCCTATAGATCTAAAACCGGAAGTCGGACCCGGATGAAATTAAACAGCAACCTATGAGACTATAGGAACTTTTACTTGAGCTTAAGTTTGTGGGAGCCGATCAAATCATCCCTGAGAAAATTGAGTGAATCTCGTTCTAGAGTTTTTCCATTACTATATCCATTACTTGCGAACGGAGCAAAGCCGCACGTATCGTCGCGTATTAGTCTTACATCGTCATTGACGTCTTGCAACATCATGACGATGTGAATGTTTTGACACTCATCGCCCTATAATTTCGGAACCGGAAGTCAGATCAGGATTAAATTACATAGCATATTTAAAGCCAATGAGAGCTTTAATTTGAATCATGATTCGTGAAAATCGGTTTAACCGTTGCTGAGAAATCGAATTCATTTCCGGTTTTTGGAGATTCTATTATCGGTGCTTTCGGAAGCGGAAACCGGGGACTAGTAGTCCCAAAGTAGTTTTATATATTCACTAACTAACAAGATCAAGATAGATGAATTCAGCAGTAAGTTTTGTATAAATGTGCACCTCGTTTCGCCATCGCATGTGAAAAAATATTCATGAAATTGAAAATTTTCACTAATCGCACTGTAATACCGGAACCAGAAGTCAGATTGAATAATTTTTTCGAAGACTTATTAAAGAATTTTAAGACCTTTCATTTGTTTCTTAGTTTATAAAAATTGGTAAGGAAAGTTCCGAGAAATTTGAGTGCGCACTTTTTAATAAATTTGCACTTACCGGAACCGGAAGTTAAATCCAAATGAAATTCAGGCGAATTGTATGAGGTCATAAGACCTTTTATTTGAATCTAAGTTTGTGAAAATCGGTTCAGCCATCTCTGAGAAGCGTGTGTGACTTTTTCCTTTATTTTTGGTGCATATCACACTGTAATTCCGGAACCAGAAGTAGGATCCAAATGAAACTCAAGAGCTTTATAAGGGACCTTAAGACCCATCATTCGAATCTAAGTTTGTGAAAATCGGTTCAGCCATCTCTGAGAAAATTGAGCGACATTATTTGTCACATATACACATAAACACACAGACATTTTGTGATCTCGATGAACTGAGTCGAATGGTATATGACACTTGGCCCTCCGGGCCTCGGTTGTAAAGTAGATTTTCACAGCGATTGCATGGCCTTTCTATATGAAAAAGACAAAAAAGTGAAGTGTATTCCCGGTGTGAAAAATTTGATTTTGAAAATGTTGAACAGTGAGTGTTCGAGTGTTAGTAGTTTGAAAATTCGCGAGAATTTTTTTTAGCTACAATGTTTTACTACGATGCAAAATGTATTGTGATTTTGATTTATACTGTTTTCTTTTATTGATCAGATCAGCCCGAGAGGTGACCCAGAGTCGCCCAAACAACTTTTGAGATGTTTGTTTTAGCAACCTGGGGTCGCTCTAGATCGGACTCCAATCGCGTAGTTTCGCTCTGAAAATTTTCTCGGGTCGCACCACGCATCCATGCGAGTTTGTTTATTTTTTCCTTTTTTTCATGAGTTGTTGTTCAAGGCGCGTACTACGTGTTCGTTTTACTCGAATACGAATATTTACTGTGAATATGCCGAATATGTCAGTTCGCCGAAAGGGTCATTTCGCCAAAAGGGTCATGTCTCCTGTATAATTGATGTGGTGTAGCCACATAACCGAAGCCAAGATGGCTCGGTGGCACAAGTGGCGAAGCCGCGTTAGATATTTTTTCATTTTCACTCAATAAACGGAAAATGCCACATTCATTCGCCTGGTAGATACACCTATGCAATTGCTTTGATGCTTAGTAGCCAGGCCCGTACCCAGGATTTCATTTCGGGAGGGGCCCAAAGATTAAAAAATAATGTTACTTATGTACCAAATTCTCGGAGTGACTTTTACGGCTCTTTTTAACATACACTTTAAACTTTTTCACTGGAACTGATATTGTATTACATTTAATTACGTTTACTGTCTTGTTATTTCTGTAACACATGTCTGAGACATTCTAAATAATTATATGTTTCTGATTTCGGGAGGGGCCAGGGTCCCTCGCCACCCCTCCCCCCTCCCCCCTCTGCTTACGTTACTGTTAGTAGCTAATAGTCAACAAATTTTCTTGGGAACTCCGGTCTAAGGTTCATGAATCAATCTTTATTCAAGAGTACAAGAATCAATCTTTATTCAAGAAGTCCAATTGTAGGTCAACAAAACGGGCGTTAACGCTATCACCGAAATGGCTTTCGGCGAAATGGCATTCGGTGAAATGACCCTGATCGGTTATATTCGCGACACTTCTGGCGAACTTTTCTTATCGCGAATATGTGATCCGTAGTGGCGCGTTCTCCAGTAAATCCCGCTTTGTACGGTCCTACGAATTCCTTAGCTATTGGTGATAGACGACGGCAAAGAATTTGGGAGAGTACCTTTTAGACGGCGTTCAACAATGTGATTGCGCGGTAATTGCAACAATCTTGCTTATCGTCCTTTTTGTAGACGGGACATACCACTCCTTCCATCCATTCCTGCGGTAGAATCTCCTCCTCCCAAATCCTAGAAATCATTCAGTGCAGCGCTCTAGTCAGTGCCTTTCCTCCATGTTTGAGCAGCTCGCCTGGCAACTGGTCATTGCCCGCGGCTTTGTTGTTCCTCGACTTGCCGATTTCCTCACTTATCTCCGACAGATCAGTGGCTGGGAATCTGTCGTCGGCTGAGCGTGCACCCAGATTGATTCCTGTGCCGTTCTCTGTATCTTGTGCTTCGCCATTCAGATTCTCATCATAGTACTGCTTCCACCTGTCGATCACCTCACGTTCGTTCGTGAGAAGGTTACCACTGGTATCTCTGCACATTTCGGCGTGTGGTGTGTAGCTTTTACGTGAGCGGTTCTCCTTCTCATAGAACTTCCGTGTGTCATTTGCGCGGTACAGCTGTTCTATGTTCGGAAACCCGTGTTCTATCTGTTCCGCGCCTGTCTGTATCGTTCCTCGTTCGCTCTCGTGCGGTGTTGCAGCATCCTCGCCCTTGCTGCATTCTTCTCTTCGACCAACTGCTGAAATTCGCCGTCAAACCAGTCATTTTAGAGCTAACAGCTCGGCTGAAAAGTTCGTATCGTTTAATAGAAACACACATTTTTTGCCAAAATTCGTTTTTATTATTCAACATTATTGCCATCAGAGGCGATACAGCGATTATAGCGATCTTCCAACTTTTCGATGCCATTTTTGTAGTACGATTTGTCCTTTGCCTCAAAATAGGCCTCAGTTTCAGCGATTACCTCTTCATTGCTTCTAAATTTTTTACCAGCGAGTATTCTCTTGAGGTCTGAGAACAGGAAAAAGTCACTGGGGCCAAATCTGGAGAATACGGTGGATGAGGGAGCAATTCGAAGCCCAATTCGTTCAATTTCAGCATGGTTTTTCGTTGTTGTTTTTGATCGATTGTGAGCTCACGCGGCATCCATTTTGCACAAAGCTTTCTCATATCCAAATATTCGTGAATAATATGTCCAACACGTTCCTTTGATATCTTTAGGGTGTCAGCTATCTCGATCAACTTCACTTTACGGTCATTGAAAATCATTTTGTGGATTTTTTTCACGTTTTCATGGGTAACAGCCTCTTTTGGACGTCCACTGCGTTCATCGTCTTCGGTGCTCATATGACCAGTACGAAATTTTGCAAACCACTTACGAATTGTTGCTTCGCCCGATGCAGAGTCTGGATAACACTCATCAAGCCATTTTTTGGTATCGGCGGCACTTTTTTTCATCAAAAAGTAGTGTTTCATCAGCACACGACATTCCTTTTTTTCCATTTTTTTCACAATAACAAAAGTAGCTTCACTTAAAATGCAATATCTCACAAACTAATAATGAGACAGCTGTCAAATTTATACACGTATCTTTTGAAGGTTGGTACTAACTGAAAATGATATGGATTTAATTCTAGTGGCGCCCTCTCATAGAAACGATACGAACTTTTCAGCCGATCTGTTGAGGTAGTGTGTCTTATTATATTATATTATATTATTAAAAAAATTGTAGGGTAGAAAATATTCACATAACTTTTCACGTAACTATGATGTGATCATTTTTTAATGAAGAAGAGAAATGTTTTTTTAGAAAAAGATGCCAGTTGTCAGGTCTGGTCCTAGGTGCGAATGTCAAAACCCCTTGAATCAAATTGTTTACTTTTCGAAGGAACTGTTGTGTAATAAAAAATTCTCGTCAACGTGTAAACATATTAATGTGTAGTACAGATGGTCGGGTAATCTTTTCTATTTGAGAAAGGCAAAACACAAAAGTAGGTGAAAAACTCAACCCTTGCGTATTGATTACTCTCCGGATATAGCGAAAGGCAATATTCTTGACCAATCGACACTAATTTTATTAAATTTTGCAAGTGGTACATGAACCTCTATAAAGTGCGAAAGGTATTTTTACCATTTTTTAATAATAATAATAGAAATAGATTTTCTTATACATTTGTGTTTATACATTGCTAAATATTTGAAGTTCATATAGTTTCTGAATTTTATGCGCTTGAGACAAGACTCTGATTACTTTAATATTTCATTTATATGTATCAGACTTCAACTTCGGACGACATCGTCTGAACAGAATTCTTTTTACAACCAGCCTCGAGAGAAGCTCAATTTGTCAACTATTCTGTTTTAATTTTTTATTTGCAAATTTTTTTTCTTACCCTCAAGCTTACATCTACAGATATTTCAAAAGAAACTTCCCTGTTTTTTCTGTGTTTGTACAATGAAGAAACTGACCATTTTATCTAGCGTTTCATAGAATGCCTCCCTTACAATGGTTTATTGATAAATAGTTTTCTAATTTGTTTGAGTATTTCAGGAAGTGTCACTAAATATTGTAATATAGCAGTAAACCTAGGTAGTCAGACAAATTTCCCTGTTTCAAATTATTCTTCGCATTACCTTACGTTAGTGTTAGTGCCCATATTATCATCACCACTAGAATCTTTTCTATTCTGCATCTTGATGTATTTTTAATGAGTCCATTCTTTCCAACATTTTTGTACCATCGGTAATTTTAGCTGCTTTATTGGGAGCACGATTTCGATCCGCTGAAACCTCTTTGCTTGCAGACGATGGGGCAGAGGATGATCATTTGGAAATTCCCCCGGGCGTCAACATGGGCAGACGGCGTTCTCGTGCGGTGTTGTATCAACTATCTGGACATTATAAGCCTGAAAAAATGAAGACTAAAATTAAACTAAATAGTGTAAGTATGAAAGTGTTCATTTTTTTGAATTTACTTCTATTCACTGATTATTGTTAAGTTTTAATTCAATTGAACAGACAAAATTGCACACTGTAATACTTTTCATGCGAATGAATTATTTAAAGGGTTTCTTTTGTTTTCTGTTTTTTCGGATTTTCTAGAATATATTACATTCTAGCGAAGCCCCGCTACCTGAATACAAAACGCAAGCCTTAAAAAAATCACGTTTCATATTATCACACTATGGAATGTTCAAAGGATGCTGGGATTGGATGATTCTTGTGGCTACTTTCTACGTTGCCGTTGCTGTACCTTACAACGCCGCATTTGCTAAAACTGACCGTTTGACTATGGCATCCGATGTTATCGTTGAGGCTTTATTTATTGTTGGTAAGTAAGATGATATCGTATCTAGAGATGTACGGAAAGGCTGATTTTATGAAACGTGTCACAAGCCTGAATAGGGTTTCATCGGTATATTACATTTTTATCGATTTTGACGCTTGATAGAATTTTATTGGTTTAATATACTATTCAAATTGGATGTGCAAATATTTCGCTTTGATGTTCAGTGGGATCATGGTTAGATAGAAAAAAGTGCTTCAATTAATTTATTCTCGAAGTATTTTACCATAGATTCAGTACTGCGCATTCCCGGTTTTAGGGTGAAATCAATCTGGAGCAAATTTTGAGTGCGTATTATTATATTTACAGTTACTTTTCATCTTTTCTATACCATAGTCAAATTCTTTATAAGAGAGATGTGTGAGACACGCCACAAATTTAGTTGAGTAGGAAGATAACAATAATAAAAGTGTTGGGAGTATAATCGCGATGTTTGAAGCGTGGTTGAGGCCTGTTGTCGTAACTGACGATGCTATGTTTGACCTAACTTAGATATCCATCTGTAGTCATGTGAGTCTATTTCAAAGTATGTGTTTATTTTTAATCGGAAAATCTCACTTCGCTATATGTTATCTACGCGACTACAGACTGGAAAAAGACTGATGGAATAGCACAAATGTGAATTTGCTGAAATATTACCACTGCGCCGGGACTTGAACCTGAGGAAACCGTTTTACCAAATGAGCTACTTAAACAAAAAGAATAAAATCGGCTAACCAACCCTAGGGCAGGGATAGGTTGGCTGAGTTTGATAAAATATGTGAAACGCCTTTTTCTCCGCGATCGCGTTTTCAGTCACAAAAAGTTTAAACGAACCCAGTCTATAGTTTCAAGATTCTGATCTCTTCTTTGTATTTGTTACTCATTTTAATTTATTTTTATTAATTATTTCTCATGAATATTTTTCCTTATAATCGGTAATATTAGCATAATATTTAATTTCGTTCAAAAAAGGTTAACATTTCACGAATATCGAAGCGCACATTACTCTACGCTATACATACAACTATACAACTCGGCCAACCCAGCCCGCCCAAAATTCGACTTACATATCTTAATGAATGTTTCCACGAACAATCACAATTTATAAAAATAAACGTAAGGCTACAGCGTTTTGAATACCCTATTAAGCGGTTTTTTGGAATATGATATAAATATTACTTTGTAAAAATAGAAATTTACTCACCTGCACCGATAAAAGAACAAATATGCTCCCATACAAACGACAACATAAAAACACATGAAATTGGGTGACCCAATAGCCCACCAAAATCACTAAAGATGTCGCCACCGCGCGTAATAGTCTGTTCATAAAAGACACTCGGCCAACCTGCACCTTCTGTTACCCAGCCCCGGTCTCTGCTACTGAGAAATTATAGATCTTCTCAAATTCTTTCTCATAAACTAAACATAAATTGTGAAGCAATTAAATTATCGTTATGTACAGGAGAAGTGTTTATATTTATATCAATCTCATCCACACAAACAATTGAAAAGAAATGATGTCACAAATCGCGTCACACGTTAAGCTCGCGTCATCTCACCTTAATCGCTGCGCAGAAGAAGGATTATTATGTGCATGCAACTAAGGATTCGAGGTCTATGTGACTAAAGCAACACCGGATTTTTTTTTTTTTTTTATTTCAATTATAGAGACTTTAACATCTTAGGTCATTCGCCTCTTCGGACCAGAAAATCTTTCTGACCCTATGTGCGGGGTTGGGAATCGAACCCAGGCGGGCTGCGTGAAAGGCATCGGCTATCCCATCACGCTACACCCGTCCCCAACACCGGATGACTATCATGCAAACGTTATCGAACTATCGCTAGCGCCCAAAGCGTTGTGAACGGAACGACCGTCCCTTCGCCCTCCCATCCTAGATAAACCATTGCAAATTCAATTGATTCTAATGTATTAACCCAAGGATACAATTGTGAATGATTAATCTCACTGTAGAAAAATACGTAATGAAACTAACAAATAAAAATGATAGTTTCTTCGCATAACACATCAAAATGTATTTTACACTGTAGTATAACGAATTGAAGATTCGGAATATACACTAGTACAACTCCGGGAGTAAAACTTGACCTTAAATTTCAGAGCAGCATGCGATTTAGTGAAAAAAGGAGTTGTGACTGATACCCAAGTAATTATTACGTCATTATATATCATTCCAGATGGGACCATGTAAAGACCAGCAATTTCCTTAAAATTGGCTTACAAATTTTTCCAATTTGTAGATCTTCTTAGTAGACCATTTATCTTACTTTAGTTTACTTTACCTCGTCGATTAGAAATAACGCTTTGCGGCACCTCATCGGTCATCTAAAGTGGCGCGTCAACTGTCAGCCAGAACGTCAACCGCCTTAAAACGTTAAGTTAGTTGAATTGTGCAATAAATTAATGTCGTTTTCGCTTGATACCAAACCTAACCCAGTTTTCACCCTAACTGCTGTCAAACCGTTTATTTTAAGCTAGTTTCAACGTTGTTGAACTGAAAATCGAGTCTGTTTCGAACCTGGATCGTGTATCAGGTTTGCTCAAATCCCCGTTGCTAAGTGCGAAATCAACACAGTTTCGTGAAAAGTGTTTGTTTGATGAAACTACCCTGGGTCAGTTTCAGTTTTCTCAAGCGAAAACGACATAAATGTAATGTATATTAGGATACAATAACGGCGACGTATTCGAGCCGACCCACTTCCGGATTACTGTTTGCAACAAAATTTGTAAGTCGAATGTATTATTACTTAAAGAATATGAACTTAAATGAAAGTATAATTAAATTTCAGCTTAAAGCTGACTCCAAGTACCATTAGTCTGCTTTCGGGAGTTTGGTCGAGCAAACAATTCTACCTCAACAGAACTTCGATTATTTAGCAAACAGGTTTTTAGGTTTGTTATATTGTTTGTTTATTGTTTGTTTAGGTTTGTTATAGGAATTGTTATTGTTTATTATACGCATACTTCCAATTGGTACTCGTGCTGATCCTCAAACTTTGAAACCAAACATAATAAATCAATATATATATATATATATATATATATATATATATATATATATATATATATATATATATATATATATATATATATATATATATATATATATATATATATATATATATATATATATATATATATATATATATATATATATATATATATATATATATATATATATATATATATATATATATATATATATATATATATATACATAACTAATAGTACTGTTGTTGTAGTGTTCAATTAAACGGTACAACAACAGCACTATTAGTGAGAATATTCTACTAACAGCTCAAACAGAAATTTAGTGAATATACAAAAATTTTTCTTCGCCGTGGCATCCACAATGCATGGTACTTTCAACCTAATACATTTCGAATATCATATTATAACTATTTAGATTTGTTTGTATCAGTTCATCACTTTTATTCATATGATATAGTTGGTTATTGGATGAACTCATGGAAGAGAAAGGGGTCTAACATAAAATAAAATTTAAATTGAAACTCCAATGGACTTAATGAAATGATAAAGAAGTTTCATGTAAGGAAGGTCACGACAAGTCAGAATGTCGCGAACTGGGACATTGGGAAAGTTGTTACCTAATGCACAAAAACATCCATATATAGATCTCAATGTGTGTAATGGCGTTTTTCATTGAAAAACACTGGTGGCGTGAATTGCTCTGGTTTTGCACTTTCGATCAGAAATGGCAATGAAACACCCTCAGAATATTGCATTTTTGTTCGAAAGTGCAAAATCAGAGCAATCCACGCCACCAGTGTTTTTCAATGAAAAACGGAATTATGGATAGGCTAATGTCGTTTTCGCTTGAGAAAACTGAAACTGACCCAGGGTAGTTTCATCAAACAAGTATCTGGCACAAATCTCCAGATAATTAGAGGAATGTGCCATCTGAACCAATTTGTCCTGATTCCTGATTAATAAACAAGAAAATAAATCATTTAAGATAATACCAACACAAAGATCACTTCCAGTTGATGGTGAATATTTTCAAGGTGCTTCAGAAAGATACCCAATCAGTACAAGTAATCTTTACACAAAGCTTTATTAATTTTCTAAACAGCTGAGTTAGATTGAAATTTTACTACACGGTGCTATTCTGTGCTATGCGAACGAGTGTTCTTCACTAGAAAATTGATTAAAACTAAAACTATGTCAGCTTCTCTTCTTATCATTGGGGTTTACGGTCATCATTTCCTAGAAACGAGTGAATAGAATTCCAATATTGTTGAATATGTTCGCCCCAGCAGTTTCATTAATATTATTTAATTCCATTTTCCTATCGTTGCAGATATTTTAGTGAACTTCCGCACAACGTACGTGTCCCGAAAGGGTGAGGTTGTATCAGATTCTAAAAGTATAGCAGTTAATTATCTTAGAGGTTGGTTTGTGGTTGATCTTCTGGCTGCCCTACCGTTTGATCATCTCTATGCAAGCAATGTAATAAGTGGGGAGGTAAGCTCGAAAGCGATTATTATTTGTGTAGTATCTGTACTTGCAGATGCAGATTTTCCTGAACACGACATCTAGAAAATTTCCACTATCTCTAATCTGCCACACATACAAACACTTGTACATTCAATTGTCTTGTGATGAAATGTAGTTCCAATATCTAAATAGATTAGCCACGCTGAGAGCTGCAATACTAATTACGGTTTTTTCTTTTTTTCTCATTTTGGTAATTTATATGCTTTCATCCAACTTTTATATTTGCGCACAGGAATCTCACATTCATTTAGTCAAATTAACACGGCTGCTAAGACTGGCACGATTGCTTCAAAAGATGGATAGATATTCGCAATACACAGCTATGATTTTAACATTGTTGATGCTATGCTTCTCTTTAGTTGCACACTGGCTGGCTTGTATTTGGTTTGTGATAGCAGAGAAAGAAAGACTCGTTAATGATGTTGACTGGGACATTGGTAAGTGAATATCTCCCGGCTTGCTCGATGTTCCCCATTGTGCACCCAACGGGTCGTCTACCCGAGATTAATTATTTTAATCGATAGATTAAGCGGTTCCATTAGCCTAGCGTCAGCATAGGCACTTGCAAGTGTAATTAACGACCTAAAATCTCACGCAAATGCTGTGATTCCTCAAGAGTTCACATGTAGTGATTTATTACCACGCTCTAATTATATTCATTTTATAGGCAGCATTGTAAAGTTCGTATATGTAAATCAAGACCTTGCTACAAAATATTCTATCAGAGGGTCGAGATACATAGTCTATATTAATCAACTTGGCAGACAATATAATATGTTTACCTGGAGAATGTTACGCATCATTCATACTTTGACTATTGAATCGTAGTTATATGGATATTTCCACCTTTTTATGGTACTATGGAAGTATTGATTTTATTTTTACTATACAAACAAATTGTCTCTGGTGAGTTGAGGTATGTTTTCGAAATGTTTAATATGATAATTAATCTATTTCTATCATTGAAAACGTTCTGCTAAAATACATACGCGTAATGTTATTGGTAACATAAATTTTTACAAACCTAAAGTGTAATTTAAAGTTTACTTAGAATGCTTTCATTATATCGCATGTGCGGAACTATACAAATAGTCCGTTGTAATCTATCTATCATGAAAAATATCACTACCAGACAGTGCCAATGTCATGCTAATTTGATTAAAATCGACTTTAATGCTTTACTTTGATGGCATTCACTCTTTATATTACAAAAGCTGTAAATATTTCTAATAATTTCTTCAAAGACACGGTAGTCTTTCATGTCTTCCATTTCGTGAGCTTTATTCGATGCGACTAGAATCACTCCTACTGAAATTATTTTCGGGATATCAAATTACCACCACATGCTGACTATTTTGGTCTCTGTACTAAATTAAACCGACTTGTTAGTTTCGCTAATTTGGCATGAAACATTCTTTAGATTTTTCATCATTAGAACGTGCTCAAGGTTTATTTAACCTAGCGAATGCAAAGGTTTGGTACAGCGGGAAGTAATTATTTGTAATAACTTGTAAAGGAATCCTCATAAAACGTGCTAATTTAGTTGTGTTAACGCTTTTATTTGCAATTTTCCACAGGTTGGATCCACATGTTGGCAGAACGGTTGAAAATTCCAGTGTCGAACGTAACTCACGGCGAAGCGTACATAACATCGTTGTACTTCACGTTTACCAGCCTGACGTCTGTTGGCTTCGGCAACGTGTCTCCCACCACTATCAGTGAAAAAATCTTCAGCATCATCATGATGCTGATTGGTGGTAAGTGGTTTTCAAAGATTTCTCTCAATCGCGAACAGTTAGGTTTACGTTCTGGAATATCAAATACACGACCCGAAACGCACATGACAAATGGAACGAATCAGTTTGGTGCACATACACCACTATGTACGATCTGCACACTGATAGACTCATGTGAAATAAAGTTTCATTTTGATGTTCTTTTCCATATAAACATATTCCAAGCTATTTCAACATAAAGTTCATGTCTAAATCCACTTAAATGCTAGTTTTATTGTTTCTACACTTAGCTTAGATACGTTTTTCCATGCAATGTAACATGTATTTCTATTGATTGTGTTTATTTTTTCTCTGGTAGAAATTTGTATGTATATATAAAATCACTTAATTTTAAATCGTGACTCAATTAATATCTTTATGTAAAACAAAATGACATTTTTGTTAAATTCGTATAGAATCTGGTGTCATAAGCATTTCTTATCATTTTCAAGTGAATAGAAAATTAACGTACCATAAATTCATTCTATTCGAAATTCATTGTTTTTTCACTTATTCCATAATCTAAATGGAATTCATACGAATTCTATATGCTTCACATATAGTCATAGTTTGCACTTATTTCAACGAGTCAATTTTTATCAGTGTATTGATGGATAGTCATTTATTTCACGGTTATCAGAACCCAAGAAATTCTGTGGGGGCCAGAATAAGCTAAATTCAATGTAGTTTAATCATTTATTATTTCTAACCGTGGATCCAAAATGTGTTAACAATCACTATTGTTTAGTTCACTTGAACAGATTAAATATGTTATAAAGAGGGACGGATTAAAGGTTATTTTTTTGGAAATGTTCATAAACCCGGTTAACTGAAATTTGAGATTTTGAGCTCCTGTCTCTGTTCGTAGACTTTTGTGGACAGAAAATACTACAATTTCGACATGCTTTTCCTGATAGCTTTGCAATACTGGTGCATGAACATAAGCTTTCATTGTGACGGCTAAAACGGAAAATACACAAATGATAAAATATATAGCTACGGTATGCGCACAGCAAGCCATAGTTTATTAGCCACATATTTCGAATATGTCAATGTAAAGATGTTACCAAGACCGTTAACGTAATGTTATTGTGAGTGTAAACGTTTCGATATGCGCTTTACTGACACAAAAGCTTATTCTGAAAATGGAGTCGAAACAACAAGTGCACAAACAAATGTGCACAAAGATATAGAAAATCCGTCTATGCCGACAAAATCTTTCGGAGTCCTTCGTTTGGCAGCAAGTAGCGATTTAAAACGTCTCTCGATTGGAAATCAAGAATTGGAGAAATGCGGAACGACAACATGAAACTTCAGCGGAATGCGTCGATCTGCGGAATGCATTGCCTGTTTTCAATAACGAATTGATTCCCCGTTTTTATTTCAGAAAGAATACTTTCACTACATAAAATACTTTCTCATGTGGATTTATGTAAATCAGAATTGAATTTTCAGGAAAGCTCTTACTAGCAACTAATCATCGAAGCTATTGCTTTGGTGTTAATTACCCGGTGAAATGCGGAAGTACTTTTCCGTTAATTGAGCGCAATCGAAATAAAAATGGGTAACGCCGTTTTGTCGCATCGCTTTCATATGTGTGCTGTCCGACCTCGTGAGCTCGTTGGTACCTAACGAAGCCAAAAAACCTAGCTTTGAATTAACCGGCCATATAAGGCGATCAAATACACGATTAGAAATGAACATTGTACTTTCGAGTTATCTTGGCTTAGGTAATGTGGCTACGCTATATCAATTATCTAGGATCCATGAAATTACATAAATGTTTTTGATGAAGAGCCACAACATGTTAATGTGATATATTCGGCTCTAGTGGTCACCTTAATGGAAACAGTTGTTTTCGTTTGACATTTCGATCACTTATTTTCATCTTAACTAAATATAGGAAATCTTTAAATCATCCACAAAAAAGATTTCAAACACTTTTCTAGCTCGCAGAAATTGATTGACAATTCCTTTCAGCCATTCAGTAAAAAGTATTTAATCAAAGAGGTTGTGTTTCATTATTACTGGTTCGTGAGTTAACGGCTGCAGGTAAAAAGCCTGTTGGTGCCAACCGCAATCATTGCGAGCTGCAAGCAAAGGCTGTCATTCCCGGCTTGAAAGCAGACATACGCACAGAGGTGCGAATGCGCAGAAGTGCTCAGACACAGAGGTGCGGAGACGCATAATTGTTGAGTCGCAGAAACATTCTCCAGGTACAAGATTTTGTACGGGGCACTGTATCTGCTACGGTTGCCCGAAAGAGACGACACATGTCGCGTGCTACACAGCAAGCATCACATTTAATCACCATCAAATACTATAGCGCTGCACCAACGGTCAGGTACAGACAGCACACACCAAGTTCAGTGAAGACCACGACGGCAAAGTAACGGAGATAAAAAGTGATACTAGAAGACAGCAAATTGAAAATTTTTGGCAACGCACTCTAGGTACAGCCGGAACATACTCTCAGTTCGCAGGATTTTAATCACGGCAGAACAGCAGAGACAACAGCAACAAGGTAGACTTCATTGAATTTAAATTCATTATTTTTAATTGCAAACGAAATTTAACTATTCTTAAGTTTTTATTTTGACATCATAAAGTTAAAAAAATTGTTAATGTAATGGATTATCTCATGGAAGATCATCCGACTGCAATTCCGGATACTAGCAAGAGCTTTAATACTCCTAGGGCAAAGCATTATCCAGAGCGGCTAAGGATAGTCTATTTTCAGCGCAAATTAAAGCCATTGAGTTTGGTGCAAATTACAAAAGATTTGACAATACGTTTTTCAGAAGTAATAGAAAAGGCAAAAGTAAATGGAGATAACATTCGAGTTGTTAATGATTTAAAACAGGCTAACCAAGTTGCAACCTGTAAATTATTCGTTCTAGAATATCGAATTTACATTCCATGGAAGGAAGTGAAAATTGACGGTGTTGCCACAGAAGCGAATCTGACAGTAGATGACTTACTTTAGGATGGGGTTGGTCGCTTTCAAAATTCTATGCTTGATGGAGTTAAGATACTCGACTGCAAACAATTGTACTCTCTATCTATTAATGATGGAAACAAGACTTATTGTCCCTCAGATTCGTTTCTAACACATGGATCAATAGTAAACCAGTAACCACGTCTTTCTAGAGTACTAACCTTTGCTTGAAACGGGTCAAAATTTTAAGTCGATCCGACCAGAAACAGCTGAGTTATCAAGGTTGGAGTAAAGTCGTTTTGTAGTTTGTTTAAAAAAATGGAAAAAACCGGGTTTCGTGTTTTGTTAAAACATTGTTTTTTAATGGGCAAAAACACCGTGCAAGCGAAACAATGGATTGAAAAATGTTTACCGGACTCTTGTCCATCAAAAGCAACGATTTGTCGGTGGTTCGCCGAGTTCAAACGTGGTCGTACCGACACAAATGACGCGGAACGCTCGGGTAGACCTGTGGAAGCCGTTACACCGGAAAATGTGAGTGAAGTGACAAAAATTATAATGAAAGATCGTATAGTGAAGCTCCGTGAGATTGCTGAGATGACACAGATATCATATGGAAGTGTATTTACTATCCTTCATGAAAAATTGAGCATGAAAAAGCTTTTTTCCAAGTGGGTGCCGCGATTGCTTTCGATGGAACAAAAACAGCAACGAGTCGATGATTCAGAAAGCAGTTTATCGAAAAAAAAACGTGTTTAATCCACCTAGCAGTGAGATGATACCTTTTTTTTATCAATCCGCATGTGTTTTTTGCATGAATATTCTTCGGTGTTTAAGTTTTCATGACATTATTTTAATGACCGTCGTCTTAAGCGACAATTTGAGATTTTAATCACTCATTACTCTGTAATGTCGAAACTGCAAATCGGATCGAATTTGAATCTAGAAGTGTGATAATCGATTAAACATGCCATGATATGTCGAAGTAATTTCCACTTTAGAGTTTAGGGTAATTTAAGGTACTTCCAGAGCCGGTATTCAGGAACCAGCATAACCCAAACCGATTTGTATGGCCATATGACGAATAAATTACAACAGTTTTGAATCCAACTTTGAAGCTTTTCGGGATTGTCATCTTTTATATCGGTTTGAATTTTAAAAATTCATCATCATGTAATTCGAGAACCGGAAGTCATAATTGGATAAAATTAATTAATTTTTGTATGTATGTATAAAATTAATTAATTTTGTATATAAGTGTATATTAATATGAATTTTTGTTTCTGAAATTTGATTAGACTGTTTTGAGAAAACGATTGAGCTTTGAGAAACGGTTTTATACTGGAACCGGAATTCTAAAATCGGTATGGCCGAAGTCAGATAAATTCACCTGAGTAGCTGTATAGTTTACATTTGTTTCAAAATATTTGAAAATCAGTGAAGACATCTTTGAAAAATCATAGCACGAATTAAATTTTTGGTGCCTTCTGAATCGACAACTGAATACCACTAAAACTGAAAAAAGTTAATTTTTTATCGACTATCCAAATCTGCTAACCCGATAAACCTGATTAATTTATGTGGAATAGACATTTTTATACCAATCACCCTGTATCTCCGAAACCGGAAGTTGGATCTGACTGAAGAGCAAGATGTTTTATAGAATCTTGAAACTTTTCATTTGAATCTTAGATCGGTTCAGCCATCTACGAGAAGAATGAGTTACACAATTTTGATTTCGTTTCATATATCATCCTATAGTTCCGGAACCAGAGGTCGGAACCAAACATAATTCAGGAACTTTGTTTGGGAGCATACGACTTTTCGTATGAATCTGAATGTGTAGAAAAGAAATTTTCAGAGAAAATTGAGTGAAATTATTTGTCACACACGCATTTGCTGATCTCGACGAACTGATTCGAATGGTATATGGATGTTATGTTCTTCCAGCATTTATTGCTGTAAGTAGTTTAAAGCAATATAATTAAAAAAAATCTGCCATCATCTGGTTTATATATGTCATATTCGAACGATTATGTTGCCAAAAACGAGCCGTGCTAAAATCGGTCCGAGGCAAATTGTCATGAAAAAAGATGCTGTACACAGTCTTTTTGGTACTTAGAAACAATTGAATGTACAGGGTCCGGCACTCGAAGTGTAACCAATTAAAAAGGCCATAAATTCAGTTTGGAAAATTACTTTTACTTAATTCAAAGTACAAAATGTGTAAAAATAATACAAAATTCAGAATCAATTCACTTTTGCTCGATATGACCTCCTTTTGCCTTGACTTGATGACTTGAGAGAGCGAAGGAGTTGCTTCGTTTGGCCGAATGTGGCTTGCAGGTATTTAGGCCCACTCGCGGACAATAACTTTTTTCAGCGCCTCGAGACTGGTGTATCTTTTAGTTCGGACTTTGCTCTCCAAAATGGCCCAAAGAGAATAATCCATTGGATTCGCATCTGGTGAATTCAAGAGCCATTGTGTGGACGTGATGAAGTTCGGAACGTTGTTTTTCAGCCATTCTTGGTTCACTCGAGCTTTGTGAGACGGTGCCGAGTCCTGCTGAAACGTCCATGGTCTGCCACCGAAATGTTTGTCTGCCCACGGCTTCAAAGCAACCTCCAGAATACTTTCCCGATAATATGTCGCATTTACCTTGACGCCAGGCTCGATGAAAACGATTGGAGAGAGCCCATCTACGGTTACAGCGGCCCAAACCATTATCTGTTGCGGGTGCTGCCTCCTGGTGGCCAATCGATGATTCAAATTCTCGTATGAACGGTCGGCCAAGTAAACCCTATCGTTTTGAGAGTTTACGAATTGCTCAATTGGAAAAATTTTCTCGTCAGAAAATACAATGTTCGGAAATTGACCACTTTCGGCCAAACGAAGCAACTCCTTCGCTTTCTCAAGTCATCAAGTCAAGGCAAAAGGTGGTCATATCGAGCAAAAGTGAATTGATTCTGAATTTTGTATTATTTTTACACATTTTGTACTTTGAATTAAGTAAAAGTAATTTTCCAAACTGAATTTATCGCCTTTTTAATTGGTTACACTTCGAGTGCCGGACCCTGTAACAGAATAAAAAATCGTGTTTTCCGTTGCTCCCAAGCATTGCTTTGTCATACAGCGCTCAAAACTCCTACTGCTGGAATAGGGGGAAAAGTCGTTTACACAAAAATTTCGATATCTCCGTTAAAAATGGACGGATTTTCGCAATCTATGGCTTGTTGAATAGGTATTATCGTGCGGAATCTAAGTCTGAAAACATATTCTGTTTTCAAGGTCAATTGTGACAGATACTGTCAAAAAACTGAAAATTTTGACATAAAACTTCGAATAACTCAAAAAGTAAACATCCGATCTCAAAACCATTCAATAGCGTTTTGGGTGACGGGGAGACCTTTCATTTGCGACTAGTTTGATCAAAATCGGTCCAGCCATCTCTGAGATCTCGACCTCTTAGTTGACAACACACATACAGACACACACACATACACACACACACACACACAGACATTTGCTCAGTTTGTCGAGCTGAATCGATTGGTATATGTCATTCGGCCCTCCGGGCCTCGGAAAATTTTTCGAAAGTTTGAGCGAATTCTATACCTATTTTTTATATATATATAAAAAGGTAAAAAAAACGTTGGAACCATTGTATCACCATAAAAGGTGATTATGTTGATGAATAAAAAAAAATTTTGCAAAAAAAATGTTGTTTCCATTGTTAGTCTCGGGACTTATTGATCCATGTGTTAGTGACATTCGCCGGATCTGCGTTGCTTAGCCATATCTAAATCGATATAGTTCGTTTTCCTGTTCGGCTTTTCGTTTCGCATGTTATGAATTGCACGAACTATAAAAAATTCGAGCAGACAGCTAGTTATTTTAGTAAACAGCCTGAATATATTAGTTGTGCAATAAATACATTGAAAGATGTGTTTATTGTGGGGGGAGTCCTCGAGATCTCTCAGCATGCGCTGCATTTAAGTTGCGCAAAGCCAAATGAAGCTTTCTTAAAAAATCACGGCCTAAGTGCACATATCAGGGTGGCAAGTGACCGGGAAATTCGGGAAAACCGGGAAAAAGTCGGGAATTGGAATTCGTCAGGAAAAATCTGGAAATTTAGTGCAAATCCGGGAAAAAATTTACTAGGGTTAGTAAATTTAGTTAGTAAATTTCTTAGTAACGATTTTCAGCATCATGATTTTCAATGATCCAATAAGTGAAAAGTTGGAGGCAGTACTCGATTTTGTGTTTGAGCGAGAAGTTCAGTAAAAGTTTTGAAACATCTTATTGTCCCACACAGGTTCTATGGTGCACAATGTCTCGTTCAACGATTTTTATAAGGTTTATTCAACAATTTTTAATCAATCAGAAAGCATCAGAGCTTTCTTAGTTGTTATCAATAGCGGCACATTGAATGCTCATAATGAAAAATAAGGATAATTTGGATGCTTCTGCTGCATTTCTATTAGATTCTGCAGGATTTCTATAAAATGTCAGAATAACTATGCATTATATGTTTGCAAAAATAATATCAGGTAACATGTTTAATAAAATTATTAAAATTAAATTATTTTTCTTAGGAGCCTTCTTGGTCTTGAGTGCTAATGATTGCCCTAGTTTCATCATAATTTGCCTCAGTAGTGTCATCTTGAGACAATACTTGTGTTGTAATCTTGGTACTGATTTCAATAGGATTTAAAAAATTGAAAAAGCTTATGTCTTTGACCTTATCCACCGTTTGCGAGGAGTATTTGATTTCCTTCTTTGGGAGCTAAATTGGTTTCTGAGAGTTTGTAAAAAACCTTAGAAAGATTTAGAAGATGGTTTGATTTGTTCAGTTGATGTTTAATTTCTTGAAGGTTCATATGTCAATTTTCCGTTATGTTTTCCCCGTTCGATAATCATCATTATTAACAATAATCTATTCTTCTAGTGACTGAGATAATCTAAACTTCATTCTTCGTCGACATCAATATCTGCATTCTTACAATCCTACTATGAAATCCATAGTTGACATATGATCAACTATGGATTTCATAGTAGGATTGTAAGAATGCAGATATTGATGTCCACGAAGAATCAAGTTTAGATTATCTCAGTCACTAGAAGAATAGATTATTGTTAATAATGATGATTATCGAACGGGGAAAACATAACGGAAAATTGACATATGAACACAATGATGTAATGAAAACCGCGAAAATGTTATCGCAGAGACGGGACCGAACCTGGTGCGCGGCTCAGACCGATCCTGTGTGTTTACATATTTCGGCCCTTATCGAAAGCTGAGCGGAAAGATTTTATTGCTCTAAATGTGGAAATTCCTATATTTGGCCCTAGACCCTCTTGAAGAGCGGCTCGGCCTGCACACAAATCATAAATATATACCTGCTTTATTCAGGCACTACAACCGCTCGAAGAGCAGTTTAGTTTTGTTCATTATTATCATAATACTTTACAATATCTAGACCCACTCTTTAGGCCATCGGATGAAATCCCTAATTTGATTTAATTATTAAACGGATATAATTGAATTATTAAACTAGTCCGTAACACTCATAGTCATCTAAGTACTTCAGTGGAAACAGATCTTAAGATCTTCACGAGCAATCAGCAGCTTATGAATAATTTTTCAATGCTGTTCATAGTCGTGAAGCTGCGTACTGCCTATACGTCTATTTTTTCAGATCCAGAGATGTTTACAGTCGTTCAAGAACTTCAGTGAAAACAGATCTTAAGAGAACATTCAATCCGCAGCCTAATTTTTCAATACTGCTCATAGTTATGGAGCTACAAGCTTACTTGTCTATTCTGATCTGTTTCTGGAAAATACTCAGTTTTCAGTCATCAGGACCTCAGTGAACCGCGAGTATGGAGCGTGAATAAGGAGTGTATCGAAAATAAGCTATCCACAAATATTTCTTTCAAATTATGATTAAAAACGATATTCTATTCAAACTAAAAATTGTTTCTTTATTGTACGAGGTTAAAATTGAGCATAATGAAAACCGGATAAAATTTAAGTTATTCCTTCACGAATTTTCGAACTTTTGATCGAGCGCTCTTCATCAAGTTCCGGACAAGTGTTGCATCGCTTTTTTTGACACTTGAGCCCAAATTTTTCTGAGCTCCTGCATGTTCCCAGCTGCCTTACTAGTCTTCTTAAAGATTCTCTTTACGATTGCCCAGTAACGTTCGATGGATCGAAGCTGAGGGCAATTTGGTGGATTGATATTTTTCTCAACAAAATATATACCCTTTTTCTCAAGCCAATTAAGAGTGGTTTTGGCATAGTGAGCCGACGCTAAATCCGGCCAATACAGTGGAGGTGTACTATGCTTCTAATATAAAGGCAGCCATCTCTTCTGGAGACACTCAGATCGATAGATTTCTGCATTTATAGTTCCGGTAGTGTGAAAAATGGTTGACTTCAAACCACAAGAACATATTGCTTGCATGCCAGTACCTTTCGACCAAATTTCTCCACTTGAATCGACCTGTCCGCATGGCTCACATCCTCTCCAACAACGACAGTAAAGTATTGTGGACCTGAAAAGGTTTTTGAGTCTTCCTTTATATAAGTCTCATCGTCCATCAAAACGCATGCATCCGGACACTGCAAAAGGCGCGAATACCATTTCCAGGCCTTTGTTGCTGCTCGCTTTTTCTGTTCTACACTTTGTTTCGAGATTTTCTGCTTCTTGTAACTCTTCAGGTGATTTCGCTTCTTGATACGCTGGATCATTCCGACACTCGTTCCTGCTTTTTTGGCCAAATCACGCATTGACATTGATTTGTTTTTCATGATTAGAGATACCACTTTCTGGTCCAGTTTCGGGTTGGAAGAACCGGGTTTTCTGCCTCTTCCTAGTAGCTTATCCAAAGAATAGTGTTCCCCAAACTAATTATTGATGGTTTTAACAGTGGCATGATGAATTCCAAACCGCTTTGCCAATTTTCGCATAGTAATACCCTTCTCACTTAGCCATGTGTCCAGAACCTTAATTTTCACTTCCTTTTCAATTTGCGACATTTTGAAAACGCAGAATTTCAACCGCACAAACAAGTAAACAAACGAAAGCTGAAAGCCAAATGCACAGCATGCTGTGATCTGAGAATAAAAAACCATTACGAATACATGCGTACAATACAAATGTATGTGGATAGCTTATTTTCGATACAATCCTTATTAGGTTTTTTAATGCACTTTGTTATTCTGGTAGAACGGTCTTACGGTCTGAACTGCAGTTAGTTCATTCACAAAAAGTCAGTTAATTGCAGGTGGTATCACGACTATGGTTCGAGGACAAAAAGTTCATCAACGCAGTTCCTTATGCTGGTCTTAAGGCCTGAACGAACATGATCCGTGTCAGTCGGTGTTGAACAGTCGTTCGCACCGCACGCGTATAGCTCTTGGCTCCTGGAATTTTTTTCTGGCTACCTAGAGTTTCATTGATTCAAGGCTTCAGTCTTTTTCAAGGCTACCTGAATCACTAACTAAGTGACTAAGTGATACAAAGAGTGATATTAGAGTGACTAAGTGATACAAAGAGTGATATTAGAGTGACTAAGAAATTAATCAGCCTTTTTTAAGGCTAGCTAGGAGTCTAATCGAAGACTAATTTAGCCTAGTTAATTTAATTTAAAATTTCATTAATTTCAAAAATGCCTGCGTCCAACCGGAAAGGCAACAAGCCTAAGGCTAAAAATAATTCAATACGGAATAAATCACAATCCGTTATTCAACATTTTTCTAATAACATTCACGATCTTATAGAATCTGAATGTAAAAATAAAAGACAACGGACGGATTTCCCTTCCGTTGATCCTATGCCGTCTAACAATATTTACGAGATTCTTCCTGAATCCGATTGTAGCGACATAGAAGAAAATTCTTCAAAAATTCCCAAAATGGACGCTTGTCGTTCTGGGAAGAAACATCAATCTATACCACCAGTGACGGTGATGATTTCCGACTTCAAAGCATTCCGTACTGAGCTTTCTACTTTTCTCCCGGAAGTAAAAGTCTCATTTCAAATCGGACGAAGAGGAGAATGTCGAGTCTTGGTGGATGGATTGGAAGATTACGAACGTCTTATTCGATATTTGTCCGAAAAACTTCATAAATTTTATTCATATGATATAAAATCAGACAGACCCTTCAAGGCTGTCTTGAAAGGATTATCAAATGATCAAAGTATTGATGAAATTAAAAATGAAATAAAAGAATTGCTTGGTTTTGCCCCTTCCCAAGTAATACTTATGAAAAGAAGAGCGAATGGTACTTCTAAACCACGCTCTGGAATTTCCCATGAACTTTACCTAATACACTTCAATCGAAGTGATGTAAACAATTTGAAAACTTTAGAAAAAGTACGTTTCATTTCCCACATTAAAATTCATTGGGAACATTATAAACGGCGTAATCGTATTGCAAACTTAACGCAATGTCGTCGTTGCCAAGGCTTCGGCCATGGAACCAAAAATTGTCATATGGATATACGGTGTTTGAATTGTGGTAAATCGCATTCGAAAGACGTTTGTCCAATGAATGAAACCACTGATAAATTTTCATGTTCAAATTGCAATGGAAATCATAAATCCAATTATTTGAAATGTCCTGTCAGGGAAAAAATTTTAAACGCTCGTTCGCTTAGACAACAAGTCAAATCAACGACCTTAAATTTACAGAACATACCTGAAAATTCTTCTAAGGCACCTGCCAATTCGTCTTCTAACGAAAACAATTTATTGACAGGTAGATCGACCTCGTCATCATCTTCTTCTAATGTCAGTTATGCTGGTATATTAGGTAGAAATCTATCTCCTATTTCTTCTAATGTAAATAATCAAAACACAGGACCGCCTTGCAGTTCTTCTTCTAACGAAAACAATTTATTAATAGGTAGACCGGCCAAATCATCTTCTTCTAATGGCAGTCTACCTACAAATATTCCTTCAATGCCATTCGCTTCTTTAAATGAAGTCGATTTAGGCGATATAACTGAAAATAAAATGATCTACCTACAAGATCAACTTTTTCAAATGATCATCCAAATGAATTCGACTTCATCACTTTTTGAAGCATTTCAAATCGGATGGAAATTTGCAAATAATATTATAATGAATTTAAAATTTAACAGTGCTGTTAAATAATTATTTGAATATTTTAAATTGGAATGCTCGATCTTTGAAATCGAGTGAAGATGAATTTTATAATTTTCTCAAAGTTCACAAAATTCATATTGCCATTGTGACAGAAACTTTTCTTAAACCAAATGTAAAATTGAAAATTAATCCACATTATGTGGTTCATCGATTTGACAGGTTTACTGGAATTGGTGGTGGAGTTGCCATTTTTGTCCAACGGCAAATTAAACATCGAATTTTACCTTCTTTCAATACTAAAGTTATTGAAAGCTTGGGAATCGAAGTTGAAACCATTCATGGAATTTATTTCATCGCTGGAGCATATTTGCCATTCCAATGCACCGGCGAACAATTAAATTTCTTTAAAGGCGATTTGCAAAAACTTACAAGATATCGATCGAAATTTTTCGTAATAGGGGACTTAAATGCTAAGCATGTCCAGTGGAATTGTAGGCAAAATAACAGTAATGGTAAAATACTTCATAATCAACTCTCAGCTGGTTACTTTACAGTTCTTCATCCCAGTAATCCTACTTGTTTCTCTTCCGTGAAAAACCCGTCTACAATTGATCTGGTTCTAACAGATCAAAGTCACATTTGTAGTGAACCGATTACTCATGCTGATTTTGACTCAGATCATCTTCCTGTAACATTCAGACTTTCCAACGAAGCTATAATTAATCCAATTAGTTCTATTTTCAACTATCATAGAGCTAATTGGTTGGATTACAGATCTCACATTGAAAATCATGTGGATCATGAAACTATTTTAGAAAATTCTGCGGACATCGACACAGCAATTGATAATTTGAATCATTATGTTATCGAAGCTAGAAATCTTTCAGTTCCCAAAGCTCAAACTAAATTAAATTCTCCTATCATCGATGACAATCTTCAACTGCTCATTCGGTTGAAGAATGTTCGTCGACGACAATATCAACGTTCTCGTGATCCTGCTATGAAAAACATAGTTAAGGATTTACAAAAAGAAATTAAACATAGATTTACTCTTTTGCGAAATGAAAATTTCGCTAAAGAAGTTGAACAAATTAAACCATATTCTAAACCTTTCTGGAAACTTTCTAAGGTTCTTAAGAAAACTCAGAAACCAATTCCTGCTCTCAAGGAAGGAAATCAAATACTTCTTACAAATGGTGAAAAAGCTCAAAAGCTAGCTCAGCAGTTCGAGAGTGTCCACAATTTTAATTTAAACGTTGTGAGTCCTATTGAAAATGAAGTCTCACTGAAGTATGATCATATTTCAACCCAAGTGTTATCACACGATGACATTATTGAGACGAATTTTGATGAAATTAAATCAATTATTAGGAAACTCAAAAACATGAAGGCTCCTGGTAATGATGGAATTTTTAATATTCTTATTAAAAATCTTCCCGATGTTGCCTTGAGACTCCTGGTTAAAATTTTCAACAAGTGTTTTTCATTAGCTTACTTCCCAAAAAGATGGAAAAACGCTAAAGTAATTCCTATCCTAAAACCTGATAAAAACCCAGCAGAAACATCAAGTTATCGCCCAATTAGCTTACTTTCTTCTATCAGTAAACTTTTTGAAAAAATTATCTTGTTAAGAATGATGACTCATATAAATGAGAATTCAATTTTTTTACCAGAGCAGTTTGGATTTCGTCATGAACATTCAACTACTCATCAACTTGTCAGAGTAACGAACATGATAAAATCAAATAAATCTTCTGGGTTATCCACTGGAGTTGCTCTTCTAGACATAGAAAAAGCATTCGACAGTGTTTGGCACAAAGGTTTAATAGCAAAAATGTCTGATTTCCAGTTTCCTATTTATTTGATCAAAATGATTCAAAATTATTTAACTGATCGTACTCTTCAGGTTAGCTATCAGAATTGTAAATCTGAATTGCTACCCGTACGAGCCGGTGTTCCGCAGGGTTCGAGTGTAGCTCCAATCTTGTATAATATTTTCACTTCTGATCTTCCAAATCTACCCGTTGGTTGTCAGAAATCGCTATTCTGTGACGACACAAGTCTGTTAGCCACAGGTAGAAATCTAAGAGTGATCTGCAGTCGCCTACAAAGAAGTTTAAATATTTCCAGTGATTATCTGTCAAAATGGAAAATTAAACCAAATGCAGCAAAAACGCAATTAATTATCTTTCCTCACAAGCCAAGAGCTTCTTTTCTTAAACCAAACAATAATCACATTCTCAAATTGAATGGCTTGGAATTGACATGGTCTGATCAAGCTAAATACTTAGGTTTAACGTATGACAAAAAGCTCACTTTCAAGGATCACATTGAAGGAATCCAGGCAAAGTGTAATAAATATATTAAATGTTTATATCCTCTTATAAACAGAAATTCTAAGCTCTGTCTAAAAAACAAATTGTTAATTTATAAACAAATTTTCAGACCAGCCATGCTTTATGCGGTACCAATTTGGTCAAGCTGTTGTTCCACCAGGAAGAAAACGCTTCAAAGGATTCAGAATAAAATTCTGAAAATGATTCTGAAGCGTCCTCCCTGGTTTAGTACAAATGAGTTACACAGACTCACAAATATAGAACCATTAGATGTAATGTCACATAATATTATAAGCAAATTCCGACAAAAATCGATGCAATCTTCAATTGAATCGATTCGCTCTCTGTATTAGTTAGTAAGTTAGTATATAAGTTCCTTTTCCCCATTACACAATACAAGTAGGTTTAGAATTTTCCCTACACAAAAATCTCAGAATTGCGGAAGCAAATGATGTCTTCATGGTAATAACCAAATCATATATATATATATATATATATAACAGGGCTGAAAAGTCACCACTTGTGGCTGAACACCCAATTTAAATCTTAATAATATTAAAAAAAAAAAAAAAAACATGATCCGTGTACAAGAATCTTGATAGTTTACTTGATTACGCTGGTAGATCTTAAGGCCTATACTCCAAGTAGTTTTTGGATGAACAAGCACTACCTCATAACTCATCATAATAATCCTATTAATTCTATGTGATACCACGAGCATGTACTAAAAAAAGCTCACTCATATAAGTATTAATTCGAAATACCATTGAATTCCATTAATATTACATACGTCAAAATACGAAGTATAACAGATGTAAAAATTCAGATACGTATTTCGGATGTTAATTACATCCTTCATCAGGGATACTATTCACTATTTAGATACTGTTTCCAAATAGTATCACTAAAGATGGATGTAATTATCACCCGAAATACGTATCTGTACTATTACGTCTGTTGTACTTCGTTTTTTGATATATGTAATATGATTGAAATTCAATGGTATTTCGAATTAGTACTTTCATAAGTGAGCTTTTTGTAGTAGTTTTTTGAACTCAATGGTATTTCAAATTAGTACTTTCATTTTACATTTCATTAACAGTTCCAGTTACAATTAGAAACTCAACAATGTCACAGGTTTCGTTGGTAGACATCAAGGCCTATATTCCAAGGAGGGTTTGAATGGACAAGAACTTCCACGGAAATTAACACAGTATGTCCATTTGATGAATATAGTACTACGAAAACATACCGCACTTAAAATTTCTGCAAAAGACACGCGTTCATATCCTGATTTCTGTTTTCCAGAGAATTCTTGGATGCCTCCGATCTTATCTAGATTCTAAAAAATTAAAAACGTGTCTGAAGCATGTTGAATTGTTTTGTATACGTATAAATAAAAATTCTCTTCATAATGTTAAAACTTTTTTACGCGATCATCGCGTAAATTAAATAGAAAAACGCGAAACGAAACGCGTTATTAAAAAAAAATTAAATTAAATTCGCGTAAATTGAAGTTTTAGTGTATGTATTATTAGTGGTAGTAGGATCGTAGCACGTAGCCATGCAATGGTCATGTACGCTTATAATCGGTTGTGAAGAAGATCTCATCTGTCAGTATAAATCCATTGCTAAAAACATATCTCAATAAGATCACGTGCCTCGAATTCGGCTAAAATAGTATCCAATTTAGTATCACATTTGATATGTTTAAACAGCGCAAATCAACAAAATGCTGATTTCTTTGACTTCCATGTACAAATATCTCGAGAACGGCTACTGCTAGAAAATGAGTTTAAAGATGAGATATGAGAAAATTTATTTCTTTTAATCTGTAGAATCATATTCTAGTGTATAAATAACTATTTTTTTTTATCAAAAACGTTTTTTTAATTTAAGTTTTTCGGTTTATTTTTTTGGATTCTTGAAAAAGTGTAGGGGAGAGTGTTCGGTTTCCGGCGCCTTTTTATTTTAAGCTCATAACTTCTGACTTAGTGCACATTTTGCGGACATCTATACATCAATGGAAAGCTAAAGTCCCTAGATAACAACTGATTAAGAAACTAAGTTGATTCGTTTTATTGAAAAAAAAACTATTAATTTAGTAAAGCGATAAATTTTGGCCATTTCCAAAAAGGTGTTCGGTTACCGGCACCCCAAGAAATTTCAGAAAAATATAAGTAAAGACTGCAGTTATTAAACGAAAAAAAACAGAATTTTTTCTTTTTGGAAGTGTTTTGGACAAAAGTCTTCATTGTCTGATAGTGACTTCACCTTGGCTCTCTTGGTTGATGATTTGGATGGTGGCGCCTTTTACGTTGATTTGGCCGGTCTTCCACGTTTTTTCTTAGCCGGAGCATCTGCTGTATGAGCAGCTAGATGTTTGACCAAAACTTGGCTTGCTTAGTCTCGACAGCAGCCTGGATATCACTAACAATTTTTCACGATTTGGTGAAAAAATGGGGTGCCGGTAACCGAAATCGGTAGACATTTTGAAAATGACAAAACAAATCTTTGGTTGCGAGAATTTTGATAGCATCCGGTATTAAACCACGAAATAGATCCACTCACCTTTCCGATTGAGGTTCTTCAATTTATGATACTATAAAAAAAATTAGAAAAAACTTTCGTGTTGATTTTCACGCAATTGAAATCTGTTTTAGACGCAGCAAAAAGTAAAAGCGTCTGTCTGCTTCGGTATTCGGCACAAAAAGAACGTGCTGCTATTACACACGCATGACATTTGTCGTAATGACGCTCTCTGCTTTCTGTCAAAAGTTACGGTGAGGTGCCGGCAACCGAACACCTTCCCCTACATTATTCTTATTCAGTGTAAATTTTTTTAAAGTGGCCAATCGATTTCCTAAAACTGCCTTCTGGACACTAAAATATAGTAGTACAATTTACAGTTTCAGAATTACCATAATTTGAAGAAAGTGCATGCAAAAATACATCCGCTTTTTTAAAAATCAGTCTTGAGTCGAATTTATGTCTCAATCCAAACAAAACAAATTGTTTACTAGCGTGTGTAATATTTCATTCAAATTGAAGAAAGTCGATCCTGATTTTGATTTGAGATAAACGTATATAATAATAATAACCTCAGTAAGGCAGCTAAAGATTATCATGAGTCTTGATTGGCTCTAAGTTCCCCAACAGAAAAATGGTACAACAAATTAGAAGTGTCTTTACTAAGCGAACGATTGAATAAAAAAAGATCGATAGTATAGTATGGTTTATTGATGCTTACTTGCGACATAAAGGCGAATGGATAAGACTAAAATTAGAACCAGGAAAAGTACATGTATGATACTACATTCCGGAGGTAGACTGAAGATTACTTGCAGGTTGATGTCCAGTATCTGGGCTATACTTTTTAGAAGATTTTATTCTCGAATTTCATTAAGTAAAAATCAAAACAAGTAAACTTAGTAAGCTGATCTGATTTAGAATCGGAGAGAAGCATTTTGTAATATTTTGGAAATATGAGGTTACGTAGAACCAGCTGCAAAAATAATTTATTATTTTTTTTTTTTTTCAATTATATAATTTATTAAGGCACACTGCTTAAGCTCTAAGATGCCAAGGGCTTTTTCTAATTTTAATTAACAAATAACTTAAAACTAGGATAGTATATTAAGATAATGTAATGACTTTGGCAGATCCCGCCTTCAGCTGGCAATCGGCACCGGCCGGCGTACTGAATGTAACACGTTGGTAAGTATCTTGGTATTAGCCGCTTTTTTCTGTCCGTGTGGGTTCGCGGGGAACACCCCCAGGCTACGAATACCAGGCGGGTGGCCCATATTCATCTCATAGACTACAGCGGCCGTCCGTGGGCAATGATGATGATGTTACGGAGGAAAATGAAAAAAAAGAAATATATACAGAGAAGTAAATATTACGGAGAACAGAGTAAAAAGGGGATATGGGAACAAAATGACTAAGAACGACAAAGATCTAATTAGTTGACATCGAGATGGTGAAAAAACGTGGGAGGGGGAAGCAGAAAATTTAGTGACAGCAGGAAGATCTTGTTAGTTCCAATGAAGATGGTGGACAGACGAGGGATGGGGAGATTCGGGCGGATGTTAGTGTCGAACCTGTGGGTGGAGTTTCTTCTTAGCATCAGTCGAGGAACAGGGGTAACTAACGCAGATTACACTTGTATATTAATGTGTTTAAGGAATTTATATATGAGCAACATATATGAAATATCCCGACTCGCCAACACATCTCGAACCGGAACATCAGGTGGTCTACCTCGGGCCCTGAGGGAGTCCTTTAAAACAGACCTGGCGTCACAATACCCCACACATGACCATACGACATGCTCGATGTCCTGATAACCGTTGCCACAGGTGCAGAGACCGCTCTCCATGACCCCAATACGCCGAAGATGTGCGTTGAATGTGTAGTGATTAGACATGAGCCGAGACATAACACGAATGAAATCGCGACTCACGTTCATCCTCCTGAACCAAGGTTTCGTCGATACCCTAGGGATAATGGAATGTAGCCATCGTCCCAGTTCGTCATTACTCCATGTAGTTTGCCAACTTTCAAGTGCTCTTCGACGAGAAATACTGAAAAATTCATTGAAGCAGATTGGTCTTTCATAAATATCACCTTCTAATGCGCCCACTTTAGCCAATGAGTCTGCCTTTTCATTTCCCGGAATGGAACAATGTGAAGGGACCCAGACTAACGATATTGAATAAGACCGTTCAGATAAAGTTCGCAAGTGTTCCCGTATTTTCCCCAGGAAATATGGGGGATACTTTCCTGGCTTCATTGCCCGGAGAGCTTCTATTGAGCTTAGACTGTCCGTGACAATGAAGTAATGGTCTTTGGGCAACGTTTCAATGATCTCGAGGGTGTACTGAATAGCAGCTAATTCTGCGACGTAAACTGAAGCCGGATCACTGAGTTTGTACGAAGCGGTGATGTTCTGATTGAAGATGCCGAAGCCTGTGGACTCGTTTTTTTTTTTTTTTTTTTTATTCAATATTATAGTATAATTTTAAGGCACACTGCTTAAGCTCTAAGATGCCAAGGGTATTTACTAATCTTAATTACGACTAACTTAAAACTAGAAAAGTATCATTATGTAATGTAGCGGTAGCGGATTCTCGAGAAGCTATCGGTAGTGGCCGGTGAATTGAATATCGCATGAGGGTCTTCTATATGCCGTTGGCGAAGATCCATGTTGGCCGCATCCTTCGGTCCGCGTGGGTCCGCGGGAAACACCCCCAGGCTACGAAGGCCCGGCGGGTGGCCCGCATGCTGGTTTTCGACTGGGGCGGCCTTCCGTGGACGATGATGGTGATGTTACGGAAGAGAATGAAAAAAAAAGTAAATATTGTGGAAACGGGGTAAAAAGGGGATGTGGGAACAAAATGTTTGAAAACGATAAAGATCTAATTAGTTGCCATCGAGATGGTGAAGAGATAGGGAAGGGGTAACGAAAAAGTTAGTGACAAAAAAAGATCTTGTTAGTTCCAATGAAGATGGTGGACAGGGACGGGGATCGAGAGAATCGGGCGGATGTTAGTGTCGAACCTGTAGGTGGAGTTTATACTTTCTGAGCGAGGGATAACACATTACACTTGTATATCAATGTGTTTAAGGTACTGGTATATGAGAAGCATATATGAACTATCCCGACTCGCCAACACATCCCGAACCGGAACCTCAGGCGGTCTACCTCGGGCCCTAAGGGATTCCAGTAGCTTCGACCTGGCGTCACGATACTCTACGCACGACCACACGACATGCTCGATGTCCTGATAACCGTCGCCACAGGTGCAGAGACCGCTCTCCGCAAGCCCAACACGCCGGAGATGTGCGTTGAAGGTGTAGTGATTTGACATGAGCCGCGACATAACACGAATGAAATCGCGACTCACGTTCATCCCCCTGAACCAAGGTTTCGTCGATACCCTAGGGATAATGGAATGTAGCCATCGTCCCAGTTCGCCATTGCTCCATGAAGTTTGCCAACTTTCGAGAGTTTTCTGACGAGAGATACTGAAAAATTCATTGAAGCAGATTGGTCTTTCATAAATATCACCTTCTAATGCGCCCACCTTAGCCAATGAGTCTGCCTTTTCATTGCCTGGAATGGAACAATGCGAAGGGACCCAGACTAACGATATTAAATAAGACCGTTCAGATAAAGTTCGCAAGTGTTCCCGTATTTTCCCCAGGAAATATGGGGGATACTTTCCTGGCTTCATTGCCCGGAGAGCTTCTATTGAGCTTAGACTGTCCGTCACAATGAAGTAATGGTCTTTGGGCAAGGTTTCAATGATCTCAAGGGTGTACTGAATAGCAGCTAATTCTGCGACGTAGACTGAAGCCGGATCACTGAGTTTGTACGAAGCGGTGATGTTTTGATTGAAGATGCCGAAGCCTGTGGACCTGTTGATGTTTGAACCGTCAGTGTAAAACACCTTTTCACAGTTGACTGTTCTAAATTTATTATAAAAAATATTTGGGGCCACTTGAGGGCGCACATGATCCGGGATTCCACGAATTTCTTCTCTCATGGATGTGTCGAAAAACACAGTAGAATCAGAAGTATCCAAGAAATGAGCACGATTGGAAACAAACGAAGAAGGATTAATATTCTGAGCCATGTAATCAAAATACAAGGACATAAAACGGGTTTGAGAATTGAGCTCGACAAGCCTTTCGAAATTTTCAATCACCATCGGATTCAGGATGTCGCATCGAATTAGCAATCGATATGAGAGATCCCAGAATCGATTTTTCAACGGTAAGACGCCCGCCAGTACTTCAAGACTCATCGTATGAGTCGACTGCATGCAACCTAAGGCAATACGCAAACAACGATACTGAATTCTTTCCAGTTTAATGAAATGGGTGTTCGCCGCGGATCGGAAGCAAAAGCATCCGTATTCCATCACGGACAATATCGTTGTTTGGTATAACCTGATCAGGTCTCCTGGGTGGGCACCCCACCATGATCCGGTTATTGTACGAAGAAAATTGATTCTCTGTTGGCATTTTTGTTTCAGATACCTAATGTGACATCCCCAGGTGCCTTTGGAGTCGAACCAGACCCCGAGATATTTAAATGTGAAGACCTGAGCTATGGTTTCACCCCCTAGTTGAAGCTGTAATTGTGCTGGTTCTCGCTTCCTTGAAAATACAACCAGCTCAGTTTTCTCCGTAGAGAACTCGATACCCATTTGAAGAGCCCATGTCGACAAGTTGTCGAGGGTATCTTGCAATGGTCCTTGGAGATCGGCAGCTTTGGGTCCTATAATAGACACAACGCTGTCGTCGGCAAGTTGTCTTAGCGTGCAAGATGTGTTGATACATTCATCAATGTTGTTCACGTAAAAGTTGTATAAAAGGGGGCTTAAGCATGAGCCCTGAGGAAGACCCATGTAACTGAATCGTATTGTCGACAAATCACCATGCGCGAAATACATGTATTTCTCGGACAACAGATTATACAAAAAGTTATTCAAAATTGGTGAAAGACCATGCTGATGCAACTTCTCAGATAGGATGTTTATGGAAACTGAATCAAAAGCCCCCTTGATGTCTAGGAAAACTGACGCCATTTGTTCTTTACGAGCAAATGCCATTTGAATTTCGGTTGAGAGCAACGCAAGACAATCGTTCGTTCCTTTACCCCTGCGGAAACCAAATTGTGTATCTGAAAGTAAGCCATTAGTCTCGACCCAATTGTCTAGACGAAACAGAATCATTTTTTCGAACAATTTCCGGATACAGGAAAGCATAGCAATCGGCCGATACGAATTGTGATCGGAGGCAGGTTTCCCTGGTTTTTGAATGGCGATAACTCTTACTTGTCTCCAGTCATGTGGGACAATATTATCCTCAAGAAGCCTATTGAATAAATTCAATAAGCGCCTTTTGGCAGAGTCAGGCAAATTTTTCAACAAGTTGAATTTGATTTTGTCTAACCCCGGAGATTTATTGTTACACGATAAAAGCGCAAGTGAGAACTCGACCATCGAAAAAGGTGTTTCGTTTCTGTTTGATGAAGCGACGCGCATGATTGTCTGTTCCGGAACAGAGTCAGGACATACTTTTTTAGCGAAATCGAATATCCAGCGGTTAGAATATTCCTCGCTTTCGTTTGTGGTGTTTTTGTTGCGCATTCGTCGGGCTGTGTTCCAAAGAGTGCTCATTGATGTTTCTCTCGATAATCCGTCTACGAATCGACGCCAATAACCGCTTTTCTTCGCTTTAATCAAGCTTTTCATTTTAGCGTCTAATGCCGCGTAGTTTCTGAAATTATCAGGTGTTCCGTTTTTCCTAAACTCGACAAATGATGCAGTTCTCTCCGCGTTTAATTCTGAGCACTCTTTGTCCCACCACGGGTTGGGGGGACGGATGTTAGTTTTCGCGCCGGGTACACGTTTCGTCTGAGCTTGAGTCGCGGTGTCGAGAATCAAGCCAGCCAAAAACGTGTACTCTTCCTCCGGAGGAAGTTCTTGTGTTGTTTCTAGATTCTCAGATATCAAATTTGCGTAGCATTTCCAATCAATGTTTCGTGTGAGGTCATACGAAACATTGATTGTTTCCGATGGTCTTAATCCGGTGGCGATTGAAATTACGATAGGCAGATGATCGCTACCGTGGGGATCAGGGATTACCTTCCACGTGCAACCCAACCGTAGCGATGTCGAGCAAAGGGATAAGTCTAGCGCACTTGGTCTTGCTGGTGGTGCAGGAATTCGTGTCATTTCTCCCGTATTCAAGATTGTCATATTGAAGTTGTCGCAGATATCATGGATCATAGTTGATCTGTTATCGTCGTGAAGACAGCCCCATCCCGTACCGTGTGAGTTAAAGTCTCCTAAAACCAACGTCGGTGCGGGAAGAAGCTCTATGATATCATTGAGCCGCCGATGCCCAACCGAGGCTCTTGGGGGAATGTAGATGGAAGCAATGCAAAGGTCCTTGCCTTTGATTGTAACATGACATGCGACAACTTCAATACCTGGTATCGAGGGGAGGTTAATGCGATAGAAAGAATAGCACTTTTTGATCCCCAAAAGTACTCCTCCATAGGAATCATCTCGATCCAGACGAATAATGTTAAAATCGTGGAAGTTTAAGGGTATTTCAGAAGTTAGCCAAGTTTCGCACAATGCAAATGCGTCACATTTCAGATTATTTACTAGAAATTTGAAAGGATCTATTTTTGGGATGATACTTCTACAATTCCACTGTATAACAGTGATTGTATCCGTGACCTCGGTGGGTGTCTTAGCCATCGAAGGATACGATCGCTGAAAGAAGGGGCCATTTTGCAGTCAACTGCTTCAAGAATGTTTTAACTGTAGGAATAAAAGCCATTATCAGGCTTTTAAGAGGTTCAGAAATATTGAAAGTAGACATGATCCAGTCCACAATATCAGAGAATTTAACAAACCCAGTATTTGGTAAATTTTCTGACTGATCTTTAGGGACTTTCGGGGGTTTTGAAGTCCCAGGAAGTGATGGAAACTCTTGCTCGGAATTTAATTTTCCAAGGCCTGGAGCTTTTTTCTCTGGTTTTTTGCCATCACTACCAGTTGTTGTAATTTTTCGGAACCCATCAGAGGACATCTTCGAACCCTTACTAGGGAGCTTTTGAGAAGATTTATTTCTCCTCTTTCTAATTGATGAGCTATGAGGGACAGCCGAAGATGTACCTTCGAGGGGGTCATCATATTCGCTCTCGTCAGTTGCCAAACAAGCGTACAGGTTTACTGGAGGCGTAGCACTCTTCAACATTTCAGCAAAAGAACGCTTTGAATGTTGCTTAAGTGAACGCCTCATCTTATCCTGGCGCAATTTGTACGCGGGACAATCAGAGAGGTCATGCGGCCCCTCCTTACAGTAGAGACACTTTTCATTGTCTCCACTGCAGGAGTTATCCGCATGACTCCCTCCACACTTTATACACCGGGATTTATTGCAACAATGGGATGCTGTATGTCCCAATTGTTTGCAATTGGTGCAGTTCATGACCCGCGGCACAAAAAGACGAACAGGTAAACGGACTCGGTCCAGGAGGACGTAATTAGGCAAAGCCGAGCCAGCGAAAGTCACCCGATACGAGTCTGATGGGATATAGGACTTAGTCCCATCCTCAGCGGTCGATACTGAACGCAATTGCTTGCAGTCCAGTATCTTAACGTTCTTGAGTAGGGGGTTTTTAAAACCGCCTGCCCCATGCTTAAGAACGTCCTCGCAAGTCAGACTCGGATCGGTGATCACGCCGTCTATCTCGACTTCGCGAGCTGGTACGTATACGCGATACTCCCGCGTGAAATGCTCACTTCGAACGATCTCATTAGCCTGTTTTGCACTGGCTAACAAGACCCTAAGCTTGTCCGGGCGTACTTTCTCAATTTTTTGTACAGTATTGTATCGCGAGGACAGGTCATTAGAAAGTTTTAGAAGGTTCAATTTTTTACCATTCGCTTTGGTCCGGATGTAAACCGCATACGGTCCGGCCGAGAGTGCAAGCCCATCGGGATAGCTTCTAATGCGAGATTTATTGCCATCAGAAGCATCCATTTGATCATCGAGGGGAAGGTCAGGCAATTCTGTGCCTTTTGTCATGGCACGGAAATGTGTCCGTGCGGGTAAATATTAGGGGGCAATAAAAATCTAATGGGACTGAACAACAGGGAAAAAGAAAAAAAATACTTAGCTTTAGCTCTCGAAGGGTGATCGGCCGACAAGGCCCGGTCCTAGGCGACCGGTGAATACTCCAGTTCAATAAAGTGCAAAAAACCTCTTTGAGGAAAAAGCACTTTGTTTTTAGTCTCTCACTACACTGTCCAATGAAACCAATCTTTTTATCACTATATATATTTATCACTGTTTCTAATGTACAACGATATATACGCAGCGCCCAGCGCTGGCGCTGGCTAACGGTACCACACGCAGTGCTGCTTTACACAAGCTCACAGTCGGCCTTGAGAACGGATTAATTAGAACTATCACTCGACCGCACTGATGCACACAATAGAATACGGAATGACCTTGATAACGGAATAAAACAATTCACCACGCGATTGGAGAAAGCAGAATTTACGTCCGATCGATCCGATAGTCACGGCACGAATGCCTGTGGACTCGTTGATGTTTGATCCGTCAGTGTAAAACATCTTTTCACAGTTGACTGTTCTAAATTTATTATAAAAAATGTTTGGGGCCACTTGAGGGCGCACGTGTTCCGGAATTCCACGAATCTCTTCTCTCATGGATGTGTCGAAAAACACAGTAGAATCAGAAGTATCCAAGAAATGAGCACGGTTGGAAACAAACGAAGAAGGATTAATATTCTGAGCCATGTAATCAAAATACAAGGACATAAAACGGGTCTGAGAATTGAGCTCGACAAGCCTTTCGAAGTTTTCAATCACCATCGGATTTAAGATATCGCATCGGATTAGCAATCGATATGAGAGATCCCAGAATCGATTTTTCAACGGTAAGACGGCCGCAAGCACTTCGAGACTCATCGTATGAGTCGACTGCATGCAACCTAAGGCAATACGCAAACAACGATACTGAATTCTTTCCAGTTTAATGAAATGGGTGTTCGCGGCGGATCGGAAGCAGAAGCATCCATATTCCATTACGGACAATATCGTTGTTTGGTACAGCCTGATCAGGTCTCCTGGGTGGGCACCCCACCATGATCCGGTTATTGTACGAAGAAAGTTAATTCTCTGTTGGCATTTTTGTTTCAGATACCTTATATGACATCCCCAGGTGCCTTTGAAGTCGAACCAGACCCCGAGATATTTGAATGTGAAGACCTGAGCTATGGTTTCACCCCTTAGTTGAAGCTGTAGTTGTGCTGGTTCTCGCTTCCTTGAAAATACAACCAGCTCAGTTTTCTCCGTAGAGAAGTCGATACCAAGTTGAAGAGCCCACGTGGACAAGTTGTGGAGTGTATCTTGTAATGGTCCTTGCAGATCGGCAGTTTTGGATCCTATAATGGACACAACGCTGTCGTCGGCAAGTTGTCTTAGCGTGCAAGATGTGTTGATATATTCATCGATATCTTTTACGTAAAAATTGTATAAAAGGGGGCTTAAGCATGAGCCCTGAGGAAGACCCATGTAGCTAAATCGTATTGTCGACAAATCACCATGTGCGAAATACATGTGTTTCTCGGACAATAGATTATATAAAAAGGTGTTCAAAACCGGCGAAAGACCATGCTGGTGCAGCTTCTTAGATAGGATATTTATAGAAACTGAATCAAAAGCCCCCTTGATGTCTAGAAATACTGATGCCATTTGTTCTTTACGAGCAAATGCCATTTGAATTTCTGTTGAGAGCAACGCAAGACAATCGTTCGTTCCTTTACCCCTGCGGAAACCAAATTGTGTATCTGAAAGAAAGCCATTAGTTTCGACCCAATTGTCTAGACGGAAGAGAATCATTTTTTCGAACAACTTCCGGATACAGGAAAGCATAGCAATCGGCCGATACGAATTGTGATCGGAGGCTGGTTTCCCAGGTTTTTGAATGGCGATAACTCTCACTTGTCTCCAGTCGTGTGGGACAATATTACCCTCGAGGAACTTGTTGAATAAATTCAGCAAGCGTCTTTTGGCGGTGTCAGGCAGATTCTTCAACAAGTTGAATTTGATTCTGTCTAACCCCGGGGCCTTATTGTTACATGACAAGAGCGCAAGTGAGAACTCTACCATCGAAAACGGTGTTTCGTTTGTATTTGATGTCGCGGCGCGGGAGATCTTCTGTTCCGGAACAGAGTCTGGACATACTTTTTTAGCGAAATCGAATATCCAACGGTTGGAATATTCGTCGCTTTCGTTCGTGGTGTTTTGGTTTCGCATTCGTCGGGCTGTGTTCCAAAGAGTGCTCATCGATGTTTCTTTTGTTAATCCGTCAACAAACCGTCGCCAGTAACCTAGTTTCTTTGCTTTAACTAAGTTCTTCATTTGCTTATCTAGCGCTGCGTAATTTCTATAATTATCAGGTGTTCCATATTTTCTGAACTTTTTGAATGCTAAAGATCTTTCCGCGTTCAGTGATGAGCACTCTTTGTCCCACCACGGATTGGGGGGAAGGATGTTAGTTTTCGCGCCGGGTACACGTTTCGTCTGAGCTTGAATCGCGGAGTCGAGAATCAAGCCAGCAAAAAGCGTGTACTCTTCCTCCGGAGGAAGTTCTTGTGTTGTTTCCAGTTTCTCAGACATCGAATTTGCGTAATATTTCCAATCAATATTTCGTGTGAGGTCATACGAAACATTGATTGTCTCCGATGGTCTTAATCCGTTGGCGATTGAAATTACGATAGGTAGATGATCGCTACCGTGGGGATCGGGGATTACCTTCCACTTGCAATCCAACCGTAGCGATGTCGAGCAAAGGGATAAGTCTAGCGCACTTGGTCTTGCTGGTGGTGCAGGAATCCGTGTCATTTCTCCCGTATTCAATATTGTCATATTGAAGTTGTCACAAATATCATGGATCATAGCTGATCTGTTATCGTCATGAAGACAACCCCATCCCGTACCGTGTGAGTTAAAGTCTCCTAAAACCAACGTTGGTGCGGGAAGGAGTTCTATTATATCACTGAGCCGCTGATGCCCAACCGAGGCTCTAGGGGGAATGTAGATGGAAGCAATACAAAGGTCCTTACCTTTGATTGTAACATGACATGCGACAACTTCAATACCTGGTATCGAGAGGAGGTTAATTCGATAAAAGGAATAGCACTTTTTGATTCCCAAAAGTACTCCTCCATAGGGGGTTTCTCGATCCAAACGAATAATATTAAAATTGTGGAAGTTGAGAAATATTTCAGAAGTTAACCAAGTTTCGCACAATGCAAATGCATCGCAATTCGTGGTATATAATAAATGTTTGAAGGAATCAATTTTTGGGATGATACTTCTGCAATTCCATTGTAAAACAGTGATCAAATCCTTGACCTCATTGGATAAATTAGCCATCGAAGGATACAATCGCTGAAAGAAGGGGCCATTTTACAGTCAACTGTTTCAAAAACGTCTCAGCTACGGGTACAAAGGTCATCAAAATACCTTTCAAGGGGTCAGAGATATTGAAAGTTTTAAAAATCCAGTCCACTATATCAGAGAATTTAATAAATCCAGCATTTGGTTGATTCTTTGACTGGTCTTTAGGGGCAATTGAGTTTTTGTTTGTCTTGGGAAGTGTTGGAAACTCCTTATCAGATCTCAGTTTTTCTAGATCAGGAGCTATTCTTTGCTTCGGTGTTTTACTAACACTACCATTAGCTGTTACTTTTGGAGGCCCCTCAAGGACAACCTTCGAACCCTTACTAGGTAGCTTATGAGAGGAAATATTTCTCCTTTTTCTGTTGCTACGAGGGATGGCCGAAGATGTGCCTTCGAGAGGGTCGTCTGAATCGCACTCGTCTGTTGACAAGCAAGCATAGGGATTTGCAGATGGGCTTGGTGGTGTAGCACTCTTTAGCATTTCTGCAAATGTGCGCTTGGAGCGTTCCCTCAAAGAGTGCTTTAGCTTATCTCCACGCAATTTGTAGGTGGGACATGCTGAGAGATCATGCGGACCCTCACTGCAGTAGAGACACTTTTCAATGTCTCTTCCGCTAGAGCCATCCGCATGACGCTCTCCACACTTCGAACAACGAGGCCGATTCGCACAATGGGAGGCTGTGTGTCCTAATTGCTGGCAATTAGTACAGTTCATAACCCGCGGCACGAAGAGACGTACGGGTAGACGAACCCTGTCCAGAAGGACATAATTTGGCAAAGCCGAACCAGCGAAGGTCACACGATACGAGTTCGATTGAGGATAAGATTTTGACCCATCCTCGGCGATCGATACTGAATGCAAGCGTTTGCAATCCAGTATCTTCAGATTCTTGAGTAAGGGGTTTTTGAAACCGCCAACCCCGTGCTCAAGAATATCTGCGCAAGTCAAACCTGCATCTGTGACCACGCCGTCTATTTCGACTTCGCGGGCTGGTACATATACGCGATAATCCCGCGTAAAGAGCTCATTTCGAACGATCTCATTAGCCTGCTTTAAGCTGGTCAACGAGACCCTGAGTTTGTCGGAGCGCATTTTTACTATTTGTGTGATAGTCGGGTAATGTGACGTCAGGTTCTTATTTAATGTCAATAAATTCAATGTTTTATCTTTAGATTTGGTCCGGAAGTACACCACATATGGACCGGTCGATAGCGAGGGTTCATCGGAATATTCCTTAATCCGGGGGGTTTTATTACTGTCAACAACAGGCGGATTAGGATCTGTCTTCATTTCTTCGTCTGGAGGGGGAGGACTCATTGTGCTTACTGTAGCACGAGGTTATATTTAGGCAAGTGGTAAATTATAAGAGGGATGCAACAATAAACTGTAATAAGGGCAGAATAAAGAAAAAAAGCAATACTTAGCTTGTTGTACAGTTGCAAGAAACGGTCGCCAAAAAACCTCTACGAGGAAAAGCACAAAGCACCAGCTAACGGTTCGGTGCGAAGGTGCAAAAAACCTCACCGAGGAAAAGGCACAAATAAACTGTTTATAGTTTGTATGGACTAACGGTATCACTTCACTTCAATGTTCGATCACAATCGACACAGGGAACAATGGCCGCTTGTTTATAATCCGCACACTTGGCCTTGATCGGCGGAACAATAACCGGCTAACGGTACCGTTTCGATCGACCGCTCACAATAAGGCACTGTTCTATTATATAATGCGAAAAAAAACCTCTCAGAGGAAAAAGCACTATTGTCTATCACACAATATCGTCCGACCACTTTATCACACACACACAACTGGTTTTCAATGCTTTCGCAGTAAATCCAAATCACGTCTGTTCGCTCGGAAGGTTGAAACGGCAATGAATTTATTATTTGAAGTACATATGGCAAAAGTTGATACATTCCGACATGTATATAAGAACTAAGCTCGAAACGAAATGCCAAAAACGATCATAGGCCATGTATAAATCATACGTGTTATACAAACACTGAAACGATACGATGTTATGAAAGTCCAGTTAAAATTATCGTGTTGGCAAAAGCTGGTAGTGTTTCATCTAATATTCCCCGTGAGTTATATTGAACAAAAATGGTTTTCCAGTAATAAACATTTGCACATTGTTGTTAATTTCAACCTTCAGCGCGGATACCTTTCATGGTATGAGTTTTCTTCCCGGCAGCAGTTCCATAGTTAATCGTCGTTTGCGTTTATCCGTCTGAAACATAAATGTGCGCCTTTCTTGGCTCATGACTTAGCAGACAGCTATCGGAATTTTCCCCGCAAGCGAAAATTGATTTTCTACAGAAATATCTCTGAAAGATATACTGCAGTTGAAGTAAATAGCATACCGTGTGAATAAGGATAGTGAGAGTAGCATTTTGCCAAAAATCATAATATTTGTAAAAACGAATGAACGGATACACATAATTCTTTTTTTGTTTGATCAATTTTTATCCCCACTGGGAACGCACATAAAAAAATAGGGAATTGGATAGGAAAATGAAAAAAATACATTAAGTTGTTTTGTATGGAAAATGAAATTTTCCGCTGAAAATGTCGCTCATGTTTGCAAGATCATCGATAGGTTTTTGATGCATAACGAGTTGCATAAGATTGCTGTCAGAGTGAAAGCGTCACGCGAAGCGTCTGGACGCGCGTGTGAGCTAGTTACATTTGATCAAAGCAAACCTGTCAGAGTGAATGCGATGCGAAAACAGTACATCGCATTGAATCGCTTCGCTTCGGTCCGCGTTCCGCGCTCACGCTGACATCAACCTAAGTGTTTGGCCGTTGAAAAAAAGTATACTAGATCGTTGAAAAAATCGTTCAACGCGCAACGAGTGGTTTTGTGTGGAAATTTCACATGCATGCATGATTCATGTGATTCATCATTTCATGCCACATGCTTAATACGGTATCAAAATGATGGCGGAATGCATATGTCTTTTGCAACCCAGTCTCTTCAATGATACGTACTTTGCACGAACCAGTCTCTACAATGATGCGTACTTTTTCATGAGCAGAGTGTACCTTCGAGTTTGGCGACTTATAAAAAAAATTGCACCCTCTATACGAAGACTACAAGACTGTGATGTTTTTTGTATACTATTTATTGGTGTTTGTATGAATAACGTATGATGTTTGTATAGTTTTATTTATTAACAACGACAATTTTGTATGTATTATGTGTAAATTTTAGTGTATTGGAAAAGATAGTGGTTTTTATGCCTCTTTGAGAATAGTGCCATTGAAATGTTTTGGTACACTCAAACGGGCTTTTCCCCACTCATATAATTTAGACTGTAATGTCCAATGATAATAAATAAATAAATGAATAAATTAATAAAAAAAAATGATTGCAGAATTCATATGACTATTCTAACTATACAGCTAGCTAGCACCGTGGTTAAAAATCCTAATTTTACGCTCTTAATTAATAACAACACGTTGAAAACGGGTCAACATAGGGGCTAAGTAACTTCGAGATAGTTGTGAAGAAAGTCATTTCAAACAAATTTGCAAGGGTACTATTTCCGTAAATTAAGTAGAATTCATAAAGTATTTCCTGAAAAAGTGTCTCCTAAAACCAGCTTTTGTAAGAAAACAATGCAATCATCAAATCGAATTTTGCCTATGAAATAAACGTACTTATGGAAAAAAAAAATCAAATCGAATTACTTTATGTCATCTCAATAACATTAGAAATCATGTTTAGTTACTTGTTGCCTTTCTCATATAGAAATGTTATGCAATCACTTAGAAAATCGACTAGTAACAAGTGTCATTTACCATTCGACTACATAATTTTTGTTTGGTAGGCTTAACAGTTTAGTTTTAAGGTTATATGGTATTTTGTCTGATTACTTTTGAAATCTCAAACGTTCTGCTGTTACTTATACATTTAGGACTTTGGTCACAATCAAAGATATAGTGTTAGAAATTTTAAAATCTATCCATCAATTGTTAGCGTTACCTCATATAGTAACCACAATCGAACTCTTCAAAGTATGATTGTGATTAATATAACAATCGCTGAAAATACACTATGTACACAATAAGAAAATTTCGCAGAATTCGGTAATTTTTTAGCGAATTTTCAACAGCTGAATGCTCGGTAATCAGTTCGGTAATTGAATTGATTACCGATCGTTCGGTAATTGCTGAACTGTCAAACAAATACCGTAAACTGTAAACCAAATGGATCAAAGTGATTGTTCTGTAATTTTTTGTTTGTTTATTTTCCTTTGGTTAGAATTCGTTTATTTACGAATTTTAAAAAACTACACATATTCACAAAAGAAGAAAATTCCAACCTGTTGTGGTTTTATTCCACGAAAAAAAAGGGTCAAATGTTCCGGCTGACCGGAATTATGAGCACCTTCCAAAACACTGCACAATCCGTCGAGTCCACCAGAAATTAAATCGTTTAAGGGATTTGTGTAGGCAGTAAGTGGATAAGTGATACAAAATTATTTTCTTATTATTGTTTTATTTTTGTAAACAAAAGATTTTAGTGGTGCTAATGTTTTAAAAATTTTAGCACCTGTACCTCAATCCATTCGATGAACTCTACAAGATTTCTTTTGTTTGGTTAATAAAAAGACACTTACTGAAAATTTTATCAACTGTTTGACAGTTAGTTTTCACGACAATCGGTATTTAAAGAAGTTCGGTTATTGGAAGATTATTTTACCATACGGATGGTATGGGGTTTACCGTACTTGGCGACTATTCAGATTTACCGTATGAATTGTATATCTATTTACAGAATGCTGTAATGAAAACTGATCGTCCGGTAAAAATTTGCATAATTTTTGTAAAACGACGTTCATGTACCGAAATATCGGTAAATTCTATTGATTACCGAAAGTTTTCGTCAAAAAAATTACCGAACAACGGAATTGAATCTCTCGGTAACCATATCTTACACGAACAAATATGTCCTTCCGACATAACTTCAATTCTACTGACAGTGATCATTCGTCAAAAAAATGCACATGTGCCTCGACTCGCAGTTGTGCTATTTTCCTGCTCTTACGGGCATCATCTATGTTGATGTGATCCATCACGCATGGATCAGCTGGCAAATATTGTTGATATGATGCTACCAACAGTGCCATATCGTTTCGATGTGGTACCATGGAATGGTGATTGAATACATACCACTCTGGAGAGTGTTGTTGAGTATATACCAGAAGCTGTTTTGCTGGTTGTTAAAATTTGAATATGGATAAAAAAAGACAAATAGAAATGAAAAATACCCAACATGTCGAAGGACTATATATTTCAATACACATTCTTTGGAGGTTAAATAAAATAATTTTTATTACCATGTTTATACTTTTAGTTCATCAGTTTATAGTTTATTAGACAATATTATATTTAGTTCGAAATATATTCTGTGTTATGCTAGACTTATTACAATTTGGAAACATTTTCATGCACAGGCAGTAAGCTCAATTTTTTATGTTCTTTGTGTGGAAGGAGCCGTGGAAATAATTCACGAGGATTTGGAATTGTTCCTTATCCAGTCTGTTGGTAACAGCGCTGACTTTCTGGTAGTGTTATGTTTTCATCTCAACATGGAATAAATGACAGAAAAAAACAGATGATGAATTTGTGCTTCTTTTTTCATTTTTTCAGCTCTCATGCATGCGGTGGTGTTCGGAAACGTGACAGCTATTATTCAAAGGATGTATTCACGTCGTTCCCTCTACCAGAGCAAGTGGCGTGATTTGAAAGATTTCATTGCACTGCACCAGGTAAGTGTGCCTTTCTACTCTTGAACAGATGCCCTTTCGATGTAGGTTGTGTAACGGGGACAAATTATCATGAATTTTGTTTGTTTTTCACATGATGTATTTTTTGGAATGCGCTTAGATGCCGAAAGAGTTAAAGCAGCGAATGCAGGACTACTTTCAAACGATGTGGTCACTGAATCATGGAATCGATATATATGAGGTACGTTGATGGTTGAACTGTGTAAATATGACCTATAATGACGAGGAAAATATTTCTGAGTAATTTCAGATTTTAAAAGAATTCCCAGAGGAACTAAGAGGAGACATTTCGATGCATCTGCATCGGGAGATTTTACAGTTACCTATATTTGAGTCAGCATCACAGGTATGTCAGATAGAGGGAAATTTCGAAGATTTAAATAGCAAATATTATAATTCAATAATTCTAGCACATGAATACTTATACATTAATTTATTCATTTTGCGAATGATTTAAATTTTTGGTTAAAGTTTGTCAACAGAGCAACAAATTATATAGGATATAAAAATTGACAAACTCATTATGTTTTAAAAACTGATCCTGAAATCATATAGCTTAAATTAACACCTGTTTAAAAAAAACTAAGTCCCCACAAAACATTTTTCTAATAACATAAGTTCTGGTAGCTTGTCAAAAAAATATATTCCTTCTACTGGTTTGAAATGTGCTTCAGGTGAAATTTGTTTTGTGTTAGTTTTGAATACCCTAGTTGGTTTCAACTCTCAACCCCGAATATAGTATACAATAATTGCTTTTAACTTTTTTTTTAACTTTAACGACAAGCAAATAACCACTACATTAAAGCAATTGCAATAATTTGGTATCGTTTTTTTATTGCAATTATGATTTCGTTTTTTTTATTGCAAAATATCTGTACGGTCAATTCATCATTTTTTATTAAAATTACTCTTATTTATGGAAATGAAAAAATAGATTTTACTATTGATCTGCTGTGCGAAAAATAGATTTCACTATTGATCTTTGTTGTCTGTGACGTGATAAAATTAATAATTTGTGCTTAAATTGTATGATTTCTAATACTTACAGCTCAGCCAACTCTAGATGTATTAATTTTTTTTCCACCTGCTGCTTATAAATTTTTACACCTGAATGGGAAAGGATTAAACCATGTATTATAAATAATCAGTATTTGAACAGGTAGCTAATATTAATAATATCGGTTTGCTGGCATCTCTCGGTCGCGGTTACCAACTGGCTAAGAATAACACTACGGTAAACCTGTACCTGTGGTATAAGTCCAGCAAACAGGTAAGCCTTGTGGCATCCGGCGGAATTATTATCAACCAAAAATTGATCCACTGGTTTCCTGTTCCAAGTCGTAAAAGGCTACAAAATAGAAGCTCCAAAGTTAAGGGGTATTTCCGTGCCGATGCCTGAATAGCTGCAGGAACTTAAATAATACAGTCGTGAGCGGAATATCTTGGGTTTTGCACTTACTGTGTTAATCGAAGCTCTGATACAGTGGATAATTTCATTCTTTGCACCTCGTGGGATTTAAGTGACTAAGACATTTCAATCCTTCCATGGTTTTCTATAGACGATTATAAGCCACTATATTTGGTTTCCTCTAGTTGTTGTATGATAGGTGCTGGAGATGGAGTGTACATTACTTTAATTGATAATGGTTAGAGTAGCACAAATCAATCTCCAGCATAAATGTACTTCAACTTTGAATCTATTCTGACTTCTGCAAGAAGGTAATGCTTCTAAAGCTTTGGTTCAAGAATCATATTTCCTAAAGAGATACATTGGAAAGTTATTAAACCCAGGCTTCGTTATCAGTTTTCGTTCTCTTTACCGCCTGTACAAAATCGAACACAGCACGCTGTGTGCTTTGTTTGTAGAGGCGGTGTTGTCTTTTCATCTTCCGTACCAGCGCTTTATATGAAGGTTTGCAATTTTTGACACTCATAACCCTGTAATTTCGGAACCGAGAGCCGGATCGGGATGCAATTTATAAGACCTTTCATTCGAAACTAATTTTGCGAAAATAGGTCAAGCCATCTCTGACAAAAGTGAGTTCAATTTTAGAGTTTGTGAACAATATTCCCGGTGCTTCAAGAAACGGAAACCGGTTACTGGTACAGACAAAGTCGATTCGCTTGGCCGTCAACTGAAAAGGCCTATCAATTGGAATTGTTTTGAGTCCAGTTTTTGCTTTTCTCATATAGAAAGGCTATGCAATCACTGTGAAAATCGACTTCGAAACAGAGGCTCGAAGGGCCAAGTATCATATACCATTCAACTCAGTTTGTGGAGATTATAAAATGTCTGTGTGTATGTGATGAATACAGGCGCTCAATTTTCGCAGAAATGGTTGAACCGATTTTCACGAACTTCGATTCAAATAACAGGGTTTATGGTCCCATATACTTCTATTGAATTTCATCTTTATCCGACATCCGGCTCTAGAGTTACAAGGCAATATGTGCAAATTTATAAGAAAATGCGCTCTCAATTTTCTCGGAAATCGCGAGTATCAAAACTGTCAAACCGTCATACAAAATGACAATGCAAAACCGCTACGTGTTGGTATGAAAAAAGAAAACACCACCGCCTTTCGAACAAAGCATACATCGTGCTTTGTTCAATTTTGTATAGCGCGCAGGGTTGCCACATTTAAATCTATATTTTTCAGGAGAAACAAAACAAAATTTATTATTGAAAATCTGTACATGAAAATGATAAGAAACCATAGTGCAACGAACATAAAAAGTCATTTAATCGAATCTGAAAATAACAGCTACTTTTTTTACAGGTAGCGTTTATTGTAATGTAATTGGCAATCAGTATCTTGTTACTATTTTACATTATAACCAAGGCCACCATCTTGGCATCTTATCAGAAAAAATTTCACAAAATACAAAGAATTACACTAAAATAATTGCAAGAAAAGTTTATATAGATAAACCGTAATTAGCAAATGAAACCACTTGTAGTGTTTACCATCCGTGATATTATTTTTCATTCAATTTGTACCTACTTGCTAGTATTGTCAGAATTGTATAGAAAGTTTATGCAATAACTTGAAAAATTGACTAGTGAAAATTGGCCTGGAGGGCTAAGTGTCCCACGCCATTTGACACAGTTCATCGAGCTGAGCAATGTATGTGTGTATGTATGTATGCGTATGGGTATGTGTCAAATAATGTCACTCATTATTCTCAAAGATGCCTTGACCGATTTTCACAAGCTTAGACTCAAATAGAAAATCTCACAGTCCCACAGGTTGCTATTGAATTTCATCATGCTTTCATAGGATAAAAAGTGTTTAAAATTGCACACCGTCAATTAGAGTGACGATGCAAAAAAGGATAAAATTTTCTAGATTTGACTCAAAACTGATTTAATTTGTAGGCTATATTAGTTACTTACTAAACGTACCGACATCGGCTATACTAGTTCCCAGTTCCCGGTTCCGGATGTATCAGCTGGTCATACAAGCCAGTTGTCGTATGTTCGAGCCCCGACCTGGAAGGATTCTTAGTGTCAGTAGGATCCATAGTACTAGCCATGCAATGATTCTGTACACTAAGAATCGGCTGCGAAGTCTGTTCAAACAGAAAGGTCAAATTCCACAAAAGGAATGTAATGCCAAGACTTTGCTTTGACCGACACTTGTGCCTCCACCTGCGTTCTTGATTCTTCTACTCGATTGGAAACAAGTGTTCATATGTGCTTGATACTGATTAATTCGGTTGTGTTTTGAAAACGTTGTTAGTTTTCGTTCTCCCGTACACGTTATACGAAATTGAACAAAGCACGCTGAGTGCTTTGATCGCAAAGGTAGTGGTGTTTTATTCTTCCGTGTCTGCTTGTACCAATGTGTTCCGGTTTTGCATAATCATTTTGTACTATGGTTTGAAAGTTTCAACACTCATCGTCCTATAATTTTGGAGCCGGAAGCCGGATGAAATTGACCAGCATCTTTAAAGACAACGAGGGCTAAACATTATCCAGAGGGTACCACTGGGCCATGGATAGTCTATTTTCGTCCCAAAAAAAAGGTATTGAATTTGATGCGAATTACTAAGGATTTGACATCACATTTCTCTGAAGTTGTAGAAATCTCTAAAGTTAATAGAGATAAAATTCGAGTTGTTGTTAACGATTTAAAACAGGCCAACGAAATTATAATTATAATTAATTTATTCGTTATTGAATATCGAGTTTACATTCCATCAGGAGGTGGAAATTGACGGTGTTGTCACTGAAGCAAGTCTGACAGCCGATGATTTAGTTAAAAATGGAGTTGGTCGTTTCAAAAACTCCATTCTTGAGGGAGTTAAGATACTCGAGTGCAAGCAATTGTACTCAGCAAAAAAAGTCTTATCGTCTCTCAGATTCGTTTCGAGTAACATTTGCCGGATCTGCGTTGCCTAGCCATGTCTATATCGATAAAATTTGTCTTCCTGTTCGGCTTTTCGTACCGCATGTTATGAATTGCACGAACTGTAAAAAATTCGGACATACAGCCACTTATTCCAGTAGTAATTGTAAGAAAAGTCTTCATGATCTCTCAGTATGCGCTGTATTTAAGTTGCGTAAAGATAAAATTAAGCTTTCTTTAAAAGCACGGTCTAAGCGCACATATACAGAAATGATGACTCTGATGAAAATAGTGAAGTCACTCCTCAAGGTTCTGTTAAGAGACAGTTGACCCCCCCCCCCCCAAACTACCAAAAAAGACACTTAAAATTACACCTTCAAAAAAAGATTCCCGTGTTAAATCTAAAAAGCCAAATTTAAAACCAAAAACTGTGCCTCCTGGTTTGTCAAATTCACAAACCAATCCAGGAACTAGCACAAGAAAAGACAATAATCCAGTGGGCTTCGTTTCACATTCACCAACAGGATTACTGAAGTTTTCAGACATTGTAGAATGGATTTTCGCAGCATTCAATATTTCTGAACCTCTAAAGACCATCATAATGGCATTCCTCCCTATAGCTAGAACTTTTTTGAAGCAGTTATCAGCTCAATTGCCAGTTCTCTCAGGTTTTGTATCATTTGATGGATAATTTATCATCCGCCGCAAATGATTCAATCACTGTCCTGCAGTGGAATTGTCGAAGCATCATGCCAAAACTTGATTCATTTAAAGTTTTGTTGCATAGTCCCTCCTGTACGTCCAACTGCATTAGAGTGCATTAGATTTATCTTTTTGCTCGACTTCAATTCGACTAGATTGCACCTGAAAAGCATTTCCTGATTTACACGGTAGCGATCATTTACCAATCATCATCTCAATTAACAAATGTATTGCTTATTCAGTTAATATTCCTTATGATTTGACAAAAAATATCGACTAGTTTAAATACCAAAGTAATATTTCAAGTTTCAATGGAAGAGCTTCCCCCACTTGAAGAATATGACTTCCTGGTTTGTTCAATTCTGGAGGCCGTAGAACAAGCCCAAACCAAACGATTTCTTGATCCATCGACCAACAGAAGGCCTCCAAACCTTTGGTGGACAAAGAGTTCTCAGATGCTAAACACGCGAAACAAAATGCTTCCAAGACGCTTTCAAAACGAGGAGGAGGAACTCCTCAGAATTTTGAAAAATTCTTGATTTTAGAAACCAAGTACAAGAGCATACTTCGGGCCAAGAAATGTAGGTATTGGAGACATTTTGTCGAAGGTTTGTCAAGAGAAACCTCAATGAGCACTCTTTGGAACACGGCCAGCCAAATGAGGAATCGTAACGTGGGGAATGAGAGTGAGGAATACTCGAACCGGTGGATCGTTATTCTGCAAAAAATACTGTATTCCTTCGTCCGATATTGGTGCACTATTAGAGAATGATGATAGTGATGATATAGCCCGGTCAATGTCCTTCCACCGATAAAACTTTGAGAGCCAAATAATTTGCTCTATAAACTGAGAATAAAGCAAAGAAATACATATTTGATCTTTTACTTCTCACTTTATTACTATTTAATAACACTAGCGCAACACAAAACGGACATAATCAGCTACATTTCAGACCACCAAAGCGACTCACAAAGCTTGTTTATATATATATATATATATATATATATATATATATATATATATATATATATATATATATATATATATATATATATATATATATATATATATATATATATATATATATATATATATATATATATATATATATATATATATATATATATATATATATATATATATATATATATATATATATATATATATATATATATATATATATATATATATATATATATATATATATATATTAACACATGGATCAATAAGTCCCGAGACTAACAATGGAAACAACATTTTTTTTGCAAATTTTTTTTTATTCATCAACATAATCACCTTTTAGGGTGATACAATGGTGCCAACGTTTTTCCAATTTTTCAATTCCATGTTTAGAAAAAAATTTATCTTTCGCTTCAAAATAAGCTTCAGTTTCAGCGATTTCCTCCTCATTTGAGCCAAATCTTTTTCCCTGGAGCATTTTTTTTAAGATCAGCGAAGAGCCAGTAGTCACTGGGGGCTAAATCTGGCGAATATGGGCGTGGGGAAGCAGATCAAAGCCCAATTCGTTCAATTTCAAACTGCTTTCTGAATCATCGACTCGTTGCTGTTTTTGTTCCATCGAAAGCAATCGCGGCACCCACTTAGGAAAAACCTTTTTCATGCTCAATTTTTCATGAAGGATAGTAAATACACTTCCATATGATATTTGTGTCATCTCAGCAATCTCACGGAGCTTCACTCACATTTTCCGGTGTAACGGCTTCCACAGGTCTACCCGAGCGTTCCGCGTCATTTGTGTCGGTACGACCACGTTTAAACTCGGCGAACCACCGACAAATCGTTGCTTTTGATGGACAAGAGTCCGGATAACATTTTTCAATCCATTGTTTCGCTTGCACGGTGTTTTTACCCATTAAAAAACAATGTTTTATCAAAACACGAAACTCGGTTTTTTCCATTTTCTAAACAAACTACAAAACGACTTTACTTCAACCTCGATAAATCAGCTGTTTCTGGTCGGATCGACTTAAAATTTTGACCCGTTTCAAGTAAAGGTTAGTACTCTAGAAAGACGTGGTTACTGGTTTACTACGAGCGCCATCTCTGCTTTAGTCTCGGGACTTATTAATTTATGTGTTGAACGTATGAACGTAATTGGAAAAAGTTACTACAATCAACCCAAACAATGGAACTAAAAACTTTCAGTTGTGCTTTTGATAAATTTTTATCCTCGTCGCTTCTTTTATAACTATCAAACGTATTGGAGATGTGATATTGAGATATAGTACCGTGTATACTGTGTGAACTCATGTATTGAATTGACTATTCATCTTGATCACTCATAAACGCAGCATGTACTTCGAGCACGCTATGGTGGCTTTAACGACTTAGTTGTAACAAATTTACTTTAATGGAAGTTATTTCATTGTAATGCAATGAAAAAGGGAGTTAAATAGTTTTCAATAGTTTAATTACTTCAAAGAACAGATTCTTAGCAAATTTGACGTAGTTACTTACTTACATTATTATTGACGTACAAATTTTCAAAGAAGGTATTATACCAGTCGGTCATTTAACGCAGGTATTAATTTATAGAATCACCAGTGCGTCCGATTTAATTTAGTCACCATGTGAATCACATCTCTTAATCATATTCGAAACTAATCTTTCGGCCATAAAATGCAACTAATATACATATCACTTAAAGCTAGTGTCTTATAATCTACTGTTCTATTCACAATGTAATTAATAGGTGCGTTTTTTCTTGTTTCAATATACACTTCCATTATGTTTGTTCCCTACAGGGCTGCTTAAAACTGTTATCACTTCATATCAAGGCAAATTTTTGTGCACCCGGCGAATATTTAATTCATAAAGGAGATGCTCTGAGCTACATTTACTACATCTGCAATGGATCTATGGAAGTGATGCAGAACAATATGGTGGTTGCTATCTTAGGTAGGACAATCCAGTATAGCGTTCAAGAAGTAATTTGAATTATATGATCTTCAACAGGGAAAGGTGATTTAGTTGGTTGTGATATAAGCATACATTTACTGCATAGCAGCCAAGGGAATTCTGGGAATCAGAGCTCACAGGATGTTATTGTGAAGAGCAGTGGGGATGTCAAAGTGAGTTAATTCTAGCCACGTTTATCTTAGTATGTAAATACAGCAAAATTAAATCATTGTTTCAATTTACGTAGGCCCTCACCTATTGTGATTTGAAAAGCATTCATATGTGCGGCCTCGTGGACGTTTTGCGTCTCTATCCAGAGTATCAACAGGAATTTGCCAACGATATCCAACATGATCTGACTTACAATTTGCGCGAGGGTTACGAAGCAGAGGACGAAATGGAAAACAATGCACCGTGCCTCGCATTACCGTCCATTAGTGAAGATGATGAAAATCAGTCTGATGCAGAGTCCAGTACATCTCCATTAAACACATCGTTATCTAAATCACCAGCCCATAACGCCAGCACTAGTCCAAGACATGGGAAACTAATTCACAGGTAAGCTTAGTTCAATGTGTTGTTAAAGTACGATTTATTCACAAGTTACAAATTATGTTGAGGTAACTTATTCCTGATTTGCAGCAAAACTGACTCATATTTTTAGTTGCAAACTTGTGCTTACATAATTTGCTACTGAAGTATCGAATGCGACGATTTGGGAATATTTTCAAAAAGGCACTCTTGTTGTCATAAAAAATATTCGATATTTTTTACGAGGAACACATCTTTGTTTTCTATATAGGAGTGCAAATTAAAATTCAAAAAATTACCTACAGAAATGTTCGAAATGTGGTCAGATTTTGAACACTCACAGCTCAGTCCACTTTGTTTTAATCACTAGTATTATTTCACCGACTGAATGGAATTATTTCTAATCTTTGATTTGATTGGATAAAACTATGTTTACTCATTTAAACATAAACGAAGTTTTGATTAACAGCCAAAAAAAAATAGTAGTGCTGAAAAAGGTTTTTTATAGTTTTAAAAATACCTAAAATTCAAATATCCCAAAAAACGTATTTTTCATTATATTTATTTTTTGATATGTTGTAGCTAAAGTCCTAAGAAAATTATTAACACGAACAAATAGTATTTGAAAAAGTTACACATTTTCAAAAACATTGAATTTTTTTAAAATCGTGAAAAATAAATACATAAGTTTTCATTTTTCAGTAAAATTTTAGGAAAGAACGCTAAATTTCAAATATAAAAGACTAAAAGAGATATATCAAAAATTTACTATATGCTGCCGTTCTCGAGATACAGTGGATAGAAAAAAAATACGAGATATTTTTATTTTAGTACGGATTTTAGGGTGGTTATTTAAAAAAAACATATTTACCTAGTGGTGTAAAGATGCCTTTCTCATATTACTTATATTTAAAAAAAAATACCACTAGAAGATTCGGTCAAGAATCAAGGTCAAGGTCAAGGTCAATGATTGAGATTATAAACATGTCAGTTTCTAATCTTATAGTTCCGGAACCAGAATTCGAACCCCGACACACACACACACACACACACAGATATTGCTCAGCTCGATGAACTCTGTCAAATGGTATAGAATACTTAGCGCTCCGGGCCAACTAGTCATTTTTCAAGCGATTGCAAAAACTTTCCATATGAGAAAGACAATAAGTATACTTTTATAGGAAAGTATCGTTATCATGATTTCGTGATAATACCAATAAGTGGGCACAAATTGAATTAAAGAGAATATCAAGGATGATAAAAACTACATATGGTTCCATCTGCTAATGATAGTTTATCTATATAATTTTTACTTTCAATTGTTTTACATAATTCTTCATATTTTTTAAAATTTCTTCTAGGCTATCTCTTATCAATTCCTTTCATTGCGCTTTCTTGTCCTTTTTCATACACAAATTTTCAATACAGAATGATGATCTCCCGACACAAATTTACAGATTTTTCTCCTCAAAAATATTGATTTAAATGTGGCAACCCTATACGACAATGAACAAAGCAAGTTGTGTGATTCGTTCGAAAGACGATGGCGTTTCTAATTCCGTACCAGCAAGTAGCGATTTTGCATTGTCATTTTGTATGATGGTTTGAAATATTTGGCACTTATTTGGAAGTAAGATCTGGATGAAATTGTGCAGTATGTTTTAAGACAATGAGAGCTTTAATTTGAATCAAGTCGTGAGCTCCGTTTTTTGGAGCAGTTTATTATTTATTTAACTGTAATCGGTGATTTTGGAAGCGGAAGACTAGTAGTTGCAAAGATGGATTCACCAGTAAGTTGTATGAAAATTAGCACCTCGTTTCGCCATGGCTTGCGAAAAAATGCTCATGAAATCTAAAATTTTTCACTTATCGCGTTGTAATACCAGAACAAGAAGTCTGATCTGAATCAACTTTACGGGAACTTCATTAAGAATTTTAACCCTTTTATTTGCATCTTAGTTTGCGAAAATCGGTTAAGGAATTTTCGAGAAATCTCTGAGAAAAGTGAGTGACAATTCTTTGTGAAAAGTGAGTGACTATAATATCACACTGAATTCCGGAGCCGGATGTCGAATCGGGACAAAATTCAATAGCATTCTATGTGACCATAAGTCCTTTCATTTAAATCTGAGCTAGTGAAAATTGGTTCAGTCATTTCTGAGAAAATTGAGTGACATTATTTGTCACATACACACAACCATACATATATACACACATGGGATGTGATGATGTGAAGTGAAGCCACCATCAGTGCAAGGACTTGGCAGACTTCTCGCAAATGTAGTAGCAATTGGCCTTTTTTAAACAGTTTGGCGTTTTCCGCCCTTCCCAATTGTTACACAACCACGTTGACCAGGCATTGCACAGTGGTTCAAAAGCGCAATTTCACGCTCTTAATTGATAACTCATAGGATAGGACATAGGACAGTTTGGCGTTTTCCGCCCTTCCCAATTGTTACACAACCACGTTGACCAGGCATTGCACAGTGGTTCAAAAGCGCAATTTCACGCTCTTAATTGATAACTCATAGGATCGTGGTTTTTGAGGTACAGTATCTTCAGCAAAGTTGCTCAGAATGGTAGACGCCATCTTTTGGTAAATTTCATTTATGTGATTAATCCCCCTAAAAATGAGATAAAAATTTTATTTTTGCTCAGGGCCAACATAGGGGCTAAGTTACTTCGACAAAGTTGTGCAGAAAGTTATTTCAAACAAGTTTGCTGAAGGTACTATTCCCGTAACTTGAGTGTATTTCATGATATAATGTATTTTCTGAAAAGGGTACGGTATGAAAGCTCTTTTGAAGTAGTTTAATATGTGAGTAGTCTCATCTGCACCTTCCTGCGCCTTTTGATAATAGACAAGTTAGAATTTTATTAAAAAAAAACATGAAAAATTGCTCTATTTCATTAAACTGATATGATAACAGCATAGTATGTTTGAGAAAGTTGTGTAATTTTTAGAGATAAAAAACTTTGTATAACATGAAAAACACATATAAATTGAAAATATATATGTTTTCTTACAAAAACTGGTTTCTGGACACCCTTTTCAGAAAATTCATTATATCATGAAATACACTCAAGTTACGGGAATAGTACCTTCAGCAAACTTGTTTGAAATAACTTTCTGCACAACTTTGTCGAAGTAACTTAGCCCCTATGTTGGCCCTGAGCAAAAATAAAATTTTTATCTCACTTTTAGGGGGATTAATCACATAAATGAAAATTACCAAAAGATGGCGTCTATCATTCTGAGCAACTTTGCTGAAGATACTGTACCTCAAAAACCACGATCCTATGAGTTATCAATTAAGAGCGTGAAATTGCGCTTTTGAACCACAGTGCATTGGTTTCATCATCCTCGTAGAATAGCATAACGGTGTCCTTAATAGTTTCATCTAGTCAACTGGCTGCCCTCGATCCAATAGTAGAATGCACACCGCTCTCATTCAGTAATCCGTTCGCTTCTGTTTTCGTATACACTAAGGTCTTTTTTCACACGGTTTCTTTTCGCACGGTTTTTTTATCCGCGGCTTTTTACACGGATTCCGGAATTAACACGGTAGTAGTATTATGATTTACGCCAATGAAATGAGTTGCTTCAGCATGACACATAGTAATACGTTTTCTAATTTGATCCATATTCATCTCTATGAATTCTTTCCCTTTAATTTTGTCGCTGCGTGCATAGAACTTCATCCAGTACACATGTCTTCCCACAAAGTTTAGTTAAAAATGACTATTAAGATCGTTAGTGTTTACTACACATCGCACCTTCGGAATTGAAAACTTATTCTCAAGCTTTATTTGCAGTGAAAGTGTTTATGGGTGGTATTATTAGCACTTCTTTAGTCGAACGTTCTAAATTGTACGTATTATCATTCTTTTGAAAACCGAATTCATTAAACAGAAGGCATGAACCGTTTAGATTAATTTGCTTATCGTGCAATGTGTTTCCTAAGTGTTCTAATTTCAATTCGGCATCCAATGTGTTTTATCAAGTATGACTAGACCTTCTCGTAACCTCAGGCTGAGTTTTAGATTTCCGTTTTTATTGTGAACAAAAACAGTTATATTTGATCAAAAACTGGGGTCATTTCCGCAATTAACACGGTTTTTTTTTACACGGATTTTTTAACGCGGTACGTAACCCTCGTGTGAAAAGAGACCTTAGTGTATATCGTCGTATTAAATTATTATTTCATACCACTCATTTCATCAAAGCTAAGTTCTTTGTTTAGAGCAAATATATGTCTTCTAATACTGTTTATTATCTCGTGATATTTCTCCATAATATATTTAACAGAACTACCTTTAGTTTTGTCATTTGTGGCCACGGCAATACTCGAGATTGATTTATCGAAAATTTAAACATTAACTTTTTGGATGTATTCTCGAACGTTTGAGTCCGTTGTATCTATTGATGTTGCTGAGGTCGCTTCTAATGTTTCCTGATTTAGAACAATCATGCTGAAATTTGTTAACTCTATGAATGTTACGTTTGTTACTTGTATTGTTTCCTGACTCTGATCCATCCATACAAACAGCTGACTTTTTACTACTCGATAAGTTATCGCTACTAGATAGAGCAATTCGTTTGTTCAACTCAAACTTTTTGTTAAGCAGATTTTTCTCTGCAAATCCTAGTTCCACTAATTTGGCAGTGTAACATGTATAAAGCACGCGTGTGTCACTTTTGATTCTTTTATTTAGGTTAGATTAGGCTTCAATTTCTTACCTTTTTTTCTAACCTGCTCGGCTCGGGTCGATTACCCGGGAGAAATGCGAACTTACTTCCCTTGCATTTAATTCAAAAAAATATAAAAGAATATCGAAAAGGGAACAATATTTTAACACTGAAAAAAAAACTTTATTTCTATGCACAATGAGAACGAACCATTTATTTAAGTCTTTCATTTTGTAAAGTTTGTCCATTAGGGATTTAAAGAAAAAGGGATAAAGTGGCATCCGCTTACGGTTTTGATGCGTTGTCTTCTAGCGACGATCTCCAGCGGCCGCCTCTGCGATGCTTGAAGTCCACCAGGTGGAATTGTAGCCGTCCACCATCGGCGACAGCAGAAACAATGGCTACCGTTTCACAACCGTTTTGCTTACACGTGCAAAGCCTTACACTATATCTAGGCGGGTCCTTCGAATTCTACACTTTTCCTGCGGAGGATTTCGGGGGACCATCATCAGGCACTAGGTTCCACCCGATGCAGAGTTACTCACAATCACTTATTTTTAGACCGGTGGTCAACACTTTTGTCACTGGAAGAATAATGCGTACTTATTAATAACGCCACTTTATATTGCTAGACTTTTGTTACCAGATAAGAGAGCGAATGATCATTCGCTGGTGTTTCTATACCCGGCGGCGTCCTGACAGAGAAGTCGAACGGGCCGAATGACATTTCATTTTTGGTTGGTAGCGGGTAATGCCAGATGATAGGAATTTTATGGTGTCAGGGGGCTCGGGAAGTTTTTATAGCAAATTTCAAATTCAAATTTTAGAGAATATAACAGGGTGTTTGTTTTACATTAAATTATGTATAGAATTGCAATTCATTTGTGTTTATTGGTTTAGGGGAAATCTGACACCGTATATGGACAAGGATGTAAAATTGAATATTAAAGAATAATTTAAAGTAAATATTTAACAAAATAATTTAAAATTAATGCAAAGATGATCTTGGTGTTTATAATGAGGAATTCAATTTAAGAAAATGGTAGAAATAATAAATGAACAATAATAATAAAAATATTAATAAACATTATTATAAAAGAAATATATGATTATATGAATAATATATTTGTTAAATTCAGGAGATATTATTTATAAAGTATTTATTTACAAATATTAATCACATTGTGCATATTTTATCGAGTGTTACCGAACTTGGAGGTAACAGCAGTATTATTTTCCTTGAGTGTTCGTCAATTTTTGTTACTCTTTTTAGAATTTCATTCGGATCCGACATCTGGTTTCAGAATTGCAGGTTGAAGATTTTTAAATAATCATACCGTCACTAAGAGCGGCGAAGTAAAAAACGTAAAATAATTTCTTAACTTGCTTCAAAACTATTCCTCTTAGCCTACTTAGAAATTAGTAGAATCTGCGCTTTTTGAGTCACGCAAGTGGCTATCAGTTCAGTGTTGCATCATTTGCGGGACGTTCGCAAAGCCATTTTTTCTTCAAAGAAGATCGATTGCGTCATCCTGCTGCTGGTCGTTTGCATTGGAGCAATATACAACGAAAAGTGGACAACGATGGGATACATTATGCAAAGTCAGCCCTTCTAATGGCTCCAAATGTTATTTGAAGAACTATAAAGATTTTTTTTGTGCAAATCGGAGATAAAAATAAGTTTTGCAAATCGAAGATAAAAAAATCGAATGAAGTCAGCATTTGACTGTTTCGCATTCGAGCCAAATGCTCCGAAGTGTTTGTGATGTCGCAAAGAATTTCATAATTTGGCCCTTTTGAATGCCAGAAATAAATCCCGTACAGCGTTTTGATAGTTTTTTCACTGGAATATGAAAATCTGGAATGAAATAATCGACATCAAAATTCTGTATGTCCCTATTTCTTTACTCTCATTTGTTTCGCGTTATTTATTTGTGTGGTAGAAAATATTTGTCTCCAATAAGTCAATCTTTAGTATAAATGCACCGTTACAATTCTGGAAGCGAAGCAGTTAAAGTTACGAAATTCACACAATCAACTAATACGAACGCCTATAATGTTGACGTAGGACTACGTCTTTCTTTATTATGTCCACTTGGGTGCATTTTCAAATTTTACAACACGAAAGTGTAACGAAATTACTCCAGATTTGTTTTATTAATAACTTTTTCCCTGATTGAGTATTTTCTCTAATTCTTTCACGAAACGAATGGAAAAGATGTAAAATTGTTTTTAATACCACGTTCATTACTAAAACATTGTTTAAATAGTGAAAAAAGAAGACAAGTGGAACTACACTCAGCATTATTCAACTTGGTGCAATGGGGAATATGAGGTTCCGTTCATCAAGCCTAAACGCAGAAAAACAACTAGTTCTTCTGTGATCATATCTGCTGTTGAACATTTGCAGTGTGAGTTTCGCTTCAAACAAGAGCGATTGCGTCATTCAGCTACTGGTACGTTTGCATTGGAGGAAAAGAAAACGAAAAGTGGACAACGATGGGGAACATTATACAAAATCAACCGTTCGAATGGCTCTAAATGTTATTTAAAAATGCGGAAAATTGATCAAAGTATCAACACAAGCAAAGAGTTAATTGGATTTCCTCATATACATTAATTTTGGTTTAGAAAGTCGAAATACTACTTGTGGCTTTTCTAATGTAGAATACAGACGGACTAGTTTCGGACGGTAGTGAACTATCAAGCTTGATTGTCTAATCATAACTAAAATGTACATTTACAGTAGGTAAAAAAATATCGAGTGTAGTGTGATATTGATTTGTATACGCATGCGTGTGTGTTTTGGCATATTGGGATCATCGAATTAAAGTCGATTACGCCACATCACATCGTAGATTTACCAATACTGATGAGGGATTTTCTCACGGCGTCCAGAGCATGTTTGGTGGGTGTTCGTCCTAGTTGACATCTTGGACTGCTCTACTGGTGGATGAATCTCCTCTGCATGTGTGAAAACCGCCTTTAGCAAATCGATAGATATCACAGTAGATTTACCATTTACGTCTACAATGTTTGTTGGTACGCCGAATCGAACCGTCGACGAAGGCACGAGCTACGGTGTGTGCAATCATATTCGGCAGCGGGTAGATCTCAGGACATCTGGTGAATTTGTCAATAATAGTGAGACAATATAAATTCCCTTCGGACGGTGGAAGAGGTTCGATCAAATCCATACGTATGTGTGCGAATCGGTTATCTGGTACCGAAATTCTGGGGTGGAATCATGTAAGGTGATAAGTGACTATCACCTCCTGGTGATAACGAGGTGATCACCAGAATGTTTGGAATCACCGAAGGTGATCACTTTTACTATCACCATCACCGGTGATTGAGCCAACTTCACTCCATTTATCACCTGTCAAGAAACGTCAATTTTTCATGAGTAAAATATGAATGTTGCGTATACCGTTGATATTAGGAGGAGTAACATATGAAAGTGGCGTATACCCATATAATATTTTGAAATCTAAAGTTTTATTCCTTTAGTTTTCAATTTTTTTCATTAATTCGAGTCATGTTTATCAATGATGATTTGTTTGGATCGAAGAGTAACGTTGAAAAAAATTACCTGCGCACAAACAAATAAAAAAAATCACTTGTTGGTTTAATTTAGCGCCGATTTTTATTTTTCAATGGAAATCAATGTCACAGTCAATTCTTTAAGATAAATTTGCTAGCTTTGAAATGACTCGAATTGTTAGATCTTCTTGATGTTTCACAACGGATGGCATTCCTCTCGAATGAGAAAGATCCGTTAAATAATTTCTTGTATAGTTTTCATTCACTTTACGATTATGGCATTTCACAGAGCTTTCAAATGCTACCTCCATTTTGGAAATTTTACCCACCGGTACTACGAATATCCACTATGATTAGCAGCAACTAATTGTCCAAAAATATTGCCTTATTTAGTTCAACTCACAAGAAGAAAATTAAGAACGCAGTTTAATCTTTTTTACTCGTTCAGTTGAACGAGACTGATATGTCGCTTACTAAGTCACGGCCATCTAATTCTACTGAAAATGTTAGCATAGATTTTTTTTGTTACGTTATGTGCAACAGGAGATGTCTACATTCATAAACTTATCACTTTTCCAGAAAGCAATTTATCTTTGACTTTACGAATACCCCAAGTATATTTCTTCAAATAATAATTATAACATAAATGAATTGATTTAATTGATAAATACTACCGTTCATTCTATGAATTCTTTAAACTATATAAACTAAGTTACTTTTCATTTTGGTATTTAATTCTGACACAATATCAGTACGAATTTTATTAAAAAATTATCCTCTCCGACCAATATTGGTAGGTTGTTTATATCAGTGGCTTGAAATTCACCTAACGGACAATAATTTATAAAGCCACTTCTCAAAAAATCAAATCACTACTGAAAGTGATAACTAAATTGCTATCACCTCCATTTTGACATGAAGGTGATGATTATTATTCACACCCATATACTGCGAGGTATCAACAGAAGCCATTGCCAGTTATGCATTGTATTCCGTGCCAAAAATCAAAAATACAACGGCACAACAAAACACCAATAAGCAGGGGTGGAATCATGTAAGGTGATTATCACCAAGTGATTATCACTTTTGAAAATTTGGAATCATGTAAGGTGATAATCACCAAGTTCTGTCACCACTGCTGAGAGGCTAACATCACTACCAAACGTTGGCATTACGTAAGGTGATAGCCACCGCGATTTAATCACCTTCATGTCAAAATGGAGGTGATAGCAATTTAGTTATCACTTTCAGTAGTGATTTGATTTTTTGAGAAGTGGCTTTATAAATTATTGTCCGTTAGGTGAATTTCAAGCCACTGATATAAACAACCTACCAATATTGGTCGGAGAGGATAATTTTTTAATAAAATTCGTACTGATATTGTGTCAGAATTAAATACCAAAATGAAAAGTAACTTAGTTTATATAGTTTAAAGAATTAATAGAATGAACGGTAGTATTTATCAATTAAATCAATTCATTTATGTTATAATTATTATTTGAAGAAATATACTTGGGGTATTCGTAAAGTCAAAGATAAATTGCTTTCTGGAAAAGTGATAAGTTTATGAATGTAGACATCTCCTGTTGCACATAACGTAACAAAAAAAATCTATGCTAACATTTTCAGTAGAATTAGATGGCCGTGACTTAGTAAGCGACATATCAGTCTCGTTCAACTGAACGAGTAAAAAAGATTAAACTGCGTTCTTAATTTTCTTCTTGTGAGTTGAACTAAATAAGGCAATATTTTTGGACAATTAGTTGCTGCTAATCATAGTGGATATTCGTAGTACCGGTGGGTAAAATTTCCAAAATGGAGGTAGCATTTGAAAGCTCTGTGAAATGCCATAATCGTAAAGTGAATAAAAACTATACAAGAAATTATTTAACGGATCTTTCTCATTCGAGAGGAATGCCATCCGTTGTTAAACATCAAGAATATCTAACAATTCGTGTCATTTCAAAGCTAGCAAATTTATCCCAAAGAATTGACTGTGACATTGATTTCCATTGAAAAATAAAAATCGGCGCTAAATTAAACCAACAAGTGATTTTTTTTATTTGTTTGTGCGCAGGTAATTTTTTTCAACGTTACTCTTCGATCCATACAAATCATCATTGATAAACATGACTCGAATTAATGAAAAAAATTGAAAACTAAAGGAATAAAACTTTAGATTTCAAAATATTATATGGGTATACGCCACTTTCATATGTTACTCCTCCTAATATCAACGGTATACCCCACATTCATATTTTACTCCTGAAAAATTGACGTTTCTTGACAGGTGATAAATGGAGTGAAGTTGGCTCAATCACCGGTGATGGTGATAGTAAAAGTGATCACCTTCGGTGATTCCAAACAGGGCCGGTGAAAGAGGTGGGTACGGTGGGTAGCACTACCCACCCTAAAATTCCAAAGGTGGGTAATTACCCACCTGAAATTTCGAACAAAAATCAATGGAAATATTAGCATTATTAATAATAATAAGAATATTTTTATTGTAATTCAGAATAATAAATAAAATCAAAATTATAGAATGCTAGTTCTCAAGGTAGAGCAAGGATGTGAAGATATACCGCAGAAAGCTGAGACGTGCAAGGGTCATTTGAGCAGGCAGAAATCTTTTAGTAACTTAACTTTTCCCTTCCAGCAAAGGAGCCGAGCTTAAGCATCTCATCAATGCGAATCACTCGAGTCTCTGAGATACCGGAAAATACCGATAAAGGTTTTTTACATTTACATTCCGAACCGGCAAAAGAAGAATGCAGTAGCAAGTAGAAAGTAACAACTTTTGGTAGCTTTGCCGGAATAGTAAATAGTAGAAGACCTTCATCGGAATTTTCCGGCAGATGTTTAAGGTCGACTCCTCTTGCTGGCGTGTCTTTTTCTAATCCACGAATGACAAGCAAGCGCTGGGACTAGGTAATTGTGAACAAGGTGGATGAGGAAACAGATCGCAGCCCAATTCATTTAATTTTGTCATTGTTTCCATTGATTTATGGCACGGTGCATTGTCTTGGTTAACGGTGAATCACTTTTGATGGTACTTTCCTGTTCAAGATAGTCGATGTTAATTATACGTCGAGCATCTAAAAAACTTATGCCATGATTGTTCCAGTTACCTGTTACGTTTTCAGATGGCTTTCCCAGTCTGAATGCTGGTATGACTCCGGATAAAAATAGTGGATCCATGTTTCGTCCACTGTTCCATACCAACGCATCACATTTTATTGCGACAGACTTTTGTTGATTATGAGCGGCCGTGTTCGAGATCCGTTTGGTGACGATTTTTTTATGCTCAGATTTTCTTGCTTAATTTTTTCCGGTTGACTGCTTCATTTAGCCACGTTCAAAATCAGAATACTACAAACCTTCATTTTTAATGGATCCTAGTGGGGAAAGCACTTCTCAAGCTATAGCTGGGATTGCGCGTTTTTTCCATTAAAAAAGCAATGATTTAGCAACACACGGAATTCGTTATTTCCATTTTTTATAAATGAATTAGATTCAGTGTTCGTAGTGCTATTGATGTTAAATGTTCTTTGAAGGTTGGTACTTTGAATTGAAAACAAATATTGGCAGTGATTTTGAAACCAGGTTATACCTCAGATGCGAAATTTTGTTTTAAGACTTAGTACCGAAAACTCTTCAAACTTCTATTTACGCGTTTCATGAAAAATTTTATAGAATCAATATTCTATTAAAAAAAACGACTGCACTTTTTAGGGATAAATATTATTTCCATTAGAATAGAGAAATAGAGAAATAGTGGGTCGTTCTCCGCAGTATGAAAAATTACCCACCTGGGTTTAACATGTTTCACCGGCCCTGATTCCAAACATTCTGGTGATCACCTCGTTATCACCAGGAGGTGATAGTCACTTATCACCTTACATGATTCCACCCCTGGATCTCGTCGATCACAGTAGTAGTCGATGCGACTTAGCATATCGGCGATTTTGTTGGATTCGCCAGATACGTGCCTAATGTCGGTAGTATAACCACTTATGAAGCTGAGTCGACGTTGTTATGTAGGACTGGCTTTATTAGGTCATGTTTACATTCCTCAAACGCTTTAGTCTAAACCTCGTCCCATATTAGAATGGTTGTATCGTTGCGAGTATTTCCAGGAATCATCGAATTTGTTGGTTTACGACTGCTTGTGAAATGAAGCGCCTGTAAAAAATAATTATACCGAGAAATCTTTTTAACTGTTCAGCTATCGTTGGTCTTAGAAAATGAAGAATTGCTTGCACTTTGTTAGGCATTGGTGTGATTCCCTCTGGTGTTATTTAATGACCTAGAAATTTAACGATAGGTTGACTAATCTGGCATTTCGCAGCGTTGATGGTGAGTCCATTTTGTCTCAGTCGATCAAAAACTCAACTCAACATTATCTGACGCTATGCATAAATCGTCGATGTAAGGGTAAACAAAATCTAGTTCACCAAAGATAGCATGTAGGTGCCTTTGGAGAGTTTGTCCGGCATTGCGCAGTCCGAAGGTCATATATTTAAATTCAAAGTGTCCAAAAGGTATGGTGATAGCTGTTTTAGGGACATCTTCGGGTTCCACAAGGATTTGGTGGTATGCGCGTTGCAAATCTATGCAAGAGAAAATTTGCTTACCGTACAAGATGCTGGAAAAGTCTTGAATGTGTGGTACTGGATAACGGTCTGCCACTGTGATGGCATTCAGATTTCGGTAGTCACCACATCTTCGCCACTTGTCATTCGATTTTTTAACAAGATGCAGTGGGCTGGCCGAATTACTTTTAGATGCCTTTGCTTCTTTAAATATGTCCACAGGTATCCGGTGTGGTCGACAAAAAACAGGTTGCTTGGTAGTAACAATCTGATGCATGGTATTTGCTGTCGTTGGTTTGTGTTTCATATTCAGGTTTCAGGTTTTCTGCAAGGATTGAAGCGAATGGTGAACTCGAATGTAGTTATAATTGACTCGGATACGGCATCGATATTTTCGATTTCCGATCGAGTGGTATTAGCGATCAACTTGTTTCTCCGCAAATCCACGAATAGATCATAGATCGGTGATGACAAAAATCCACGTGAATTGTCTCTGAAGGCCAAGGTCGACGATGAGTCTTTTAGTACCAAATGTTTGAATTGTGGAACCGTTTGCTGCATAAAGTAGGTGTGATGTAGTTGGTGTAAGACGTTCTCTAGATGATAGAGGTATGACAGATATTTCTTCCCCAGAGTCGATGAGGAATCGATTTCACGTCTTCAGGTCGTGTATATGGATGCGTTGGACGTTTACAGGTTGGTTCAGGCTAGTGCGGGTGTTTTGCTTCGGCGACACTTCCGAATTTTGTCTTCTCACATTTTCGAGCTTGCGCACCAGTCGGTAGTGAAACCAGCAGATCCATCGGCTTGATGTTTTGCTTCTCCCTGGTGTTGAATCACGACGACTGAAAGAGCGTGAGAGACGACGACTGTTGTGACGGTCCCGTCCACGAAAATCATACGACAAGGCTTCTTTGAAGCGTCGCGATAGAGCTTCGATTCTTTGTTCGAGAGCCGATGTAGAGGTAGATGTTTCTGGGGTAGTCTGCACAGCGGAAATTTGCTCACGGGTGCTTCCAAAATTTTGTCAGCTACTTTGGCTTGCTCGTCGAGTGTCGCCGTAGGCATATCAGCGATAATTAATCGAGCAGTATTTGGAAGTGCTCGCAGCCACAGGTTCGATAGCACATTGTCGGTACATCCAGCGCCACGCAGACGTCTTGGTCAATAATACACTTGGTTTTCACGGCAGATTTGAGGACATCGTATCTATCGTTAGTATTCGTTTCATTACACCTTGATATCACTGAATGCACGAATTTCGAGCAAGAGGCAAGGGCAACTATTACAGCATTAAACTTGAATTTATCATTTTTGATCGTATTAACCCTAAATGCTGCTTCCAGGCATATGAACCATGTCTCAATGTCGTCGGGATCGAAGTCAAGGAAATTAATTTTAACAATGATTGCAGGTTCTTTAGCGTCATCCTCAGATTTATGATGGCGGAATCACCATTCTTATTTGGCATCGTGGTTCGCGACGGATTTTCTACACGCGGTTCACGTCGGATTTTCTACGTTCGATGTAGATGAACTACGGAGTTTTCGCGTATGTGTCTCGGGATATAGAAAAAAAAAACTTGCAAAACGAATTACTTCCGCAACGATCACGTCGGGGTCACCCGTGCGGCTTTTCTGATGTAGAATACAGACGGACTAGTCTCGGACGGTAGGGAACTATCAGGCTTCATTGTCTAATCATAACTAAACACTACAGAATATTGATAAGGTTTTATTTTTGATGGATAACATTTCAGCTCTATTAGGGTCATCGCTGCTTCTAAATGAAATACACCTTCAACCCTTCAATCATTTTCTCGTTCTTGAGACGGTTACTACGATTACTGTAGTGAGCGTGAGTAAATTAATTGATGACTTAAAGTTCCTTCATGTATCGGCCTGTGTCGCTTTTGTCTGTTCCGCACTTGCTCGTTTTGTTTCTCGTTGCTACATCATCGTCCTTACTGCATTTTTCCTCTCGACTAACTGCAAGCATTCGTTGTCAAACGAGTCATTTCTTTGATTGGATGCTCTTACGTCTAGCACGGTCACTAGAGTGCTCCTTACTTTACTTGCGGTTTTGTTCATGAGAATGAGTATCGCAATGTGTAGAAACTCGAGAGCATAGGCTGATGTGTCTACGGATAAACAGCGCATACGTACCGCATCGTATCTCGAGAGGCAGCCTGCATTAACGCTGCATGTTGACCTAATCGCCAAGAAAGTTACAGAATGCTATAATAGAAGCGGAAAGAGGAACTCCCGCAGAACCTCGTAAGTAGCATGTCTATCCAGACGGCTACGGGGGTAAGGTTTGCCCACACGGTTTCTCCTGTCTGTCTTGGTCATCCAGAAGGTTTTCGAGACAGATAACGTCTTGTTCGCATTTACCCGTTCCGACACACATCGGAGCGGACTTGTGGATATATGCGCAGGGACACCACACTAGAGAATATCGTCCAGATAATGTGGCAGGTATGATATGGCACATGGTTAAGTGTGTTAGAGTACCCAAACAAGAATAAGTACTCGGTTGGCCACATATCAATTGCGTTAAAGGAGGGTACGAGAAGTATTTTTCACCTTATGAAAAAACATCCCACCACGGAGCTGTCGTACGTGTATTTTAACTGAATGTAGAATACTTTCTTCTTTTGAGTATAGGGTCCGCCATGTAACTTTTGTTTTTTTTTTAAAAATGCAATAAAAGACAAGTGCTTATCTTTGACAGCCCCCCAAAGATAATAGTCCAACGGCGTCAACTCACAGCTCCGAGGCAGCCAAACGACATCCGAATTTCGACTGATAATTCGATCTTCGAAGACTGTGCGCAGAAGATCGATCGTAGCGTTGGCTGTGTGGCATGGAGCGCCGTCTTGTTGGAACCAAATGGTTTCCAAGTCTTCCTCTTCAAGTAACGGGACGAAACAATCGCTAATCATGGCGCGGTAGCGCTCGCCATTGACTGTGGCGGCGGCTCCTGCCTCATTTTCGAAGAAAAATGGCCCAATGATGCCGCCAGGCCAAAATCCGCACCAAACCGTCACACTCTGAGGATGCATCGGCTTCTCCATGATAACGTGCGGGTTTTCCGTCCCCCAGATGCGACAATTTTGCTTATTAACATACCCGCCGAGATGAAAATGTGCCTCATCCGAGAAGATGATTTTTTGGCAAAAATCAACGTCTTCTTCAAAGTAAAACGGCACTATTTTCACGCGTTCCTCAAGCGTATACACAACCATTTTCGTTCAGCGGAAGGATAAAACTAAGTTTCTGTCAAATCAGAAATGACATTAAGGTTACCAATGTCGAAATAACCGCTAGTTCAAACAAAAATTTTGATGGCGGACCCTGTAAGTCTCGTTTCGTAAAGAGAATACACCCAAACCTCCATTTACGAACCTTATATATGTATGTATGTATGCTTACACACTCACTCATTTACGTATATGTGTATATATTTATACATATAAATGATCGCTTTTACTTCACCAATATTTATATGTATAAAGAAATACATATATTTGCACACATGCGTACGTATATTAATACATATATACATATATAAGATACGTAAATGGAGGTTTGGGTGTATTGTGGATAGTGTGAACTGAAACTGCCATCAATCCTTTATCGTTGATTGTCTGCTATAGTCTAGTACAACACAGTGAATTTTATCGTAGTTCTAGTTTTGTCGACTGTATCGTTTCCGATTGTCCAGATTCGTATTGTGGCCTTGAACAGCTTGTTTCCCTTTTACCAACTTTCTGATTCATCGAAGAAATATAGTAAGGATTTGTTTTGTTTTCCTTCATCTTTCCTACTAAGACCGTATCTATGAAAGTTTATAGGATACAATCAGTAGAACACATGTTCTGGGGATATTTTAGTAGATACATGAACTATAAATTAAAAAAAGTTTTAGCAAAATCGGTTACCTCGCAAAAAATGGAGGATCACTTTACGAATTTTTTACTATAATACCAAAACTAAATTGAGTTTCTGCTTCTTCCAGTCGCAATAAATCTTTGGTTGCCTTGCGGGAGCGTGTCGAACGTCAACGCTCGGTTCAAGTAGCCACCATGAATTCGGTAACAGAGAGCAATAATTCCATCGAAGGACTCAACCTGGAGCTACGCGGTAAAGAAAAGTCCCAACCAACAAGAGTGTCAGTTGAACGGTTAGACACCCAAGTTACTACTCTACACAATGATGTTGCGGCTTTGAGTATGGAAGTGGGTATAATATGAATGTAAAATTTTCTTGAAGTTATTTTTTCTACTTTTCGTACAGGTCCGAAATGCGATACAAGCCCTTCAGGAAATGACTTACTCTACTATCAACTCCCAGTTCGATTTAGGACATTTTCCTCCAGCACGATCCATACCTAATCTGCAGAATGGTGCTGGTAGTATGATGCGGGAATCTGAAACTGCTCTAGCTCGAAGTAGCTCTCATCCTCCAGAAATGTGGTGCAGAGAAATGAATGCGTTTGGCGAAGGTCTACCTAGTCCTAATGGAACTGAAACATTCTCCGAAAATATGTATAGGCGAAAATCTATATTGTCGCAAAAATATTCGGAAGAAATGTCTTGTTCAACGCAGACTGAAAATGTGATTGATTTTGAAACTTTAGAAAAAGTAGTTTTAGCCCATCCCCATCTAGTACTAAAAATATTAGGTATCAACACAGTGTTTAACAATGTTTCAGAACTTAAAACATATCCGTTGAATACTATTTCTGAAACGGCCAATGCTGGTGAGACAATCGCACCAAAGGTGCACAAAGTAGAAGACAACAATAATAAATCTAACACCAACAAATTACATCACGCGGAAGACCATCTTAGAAATTATCCACCAATTATTTACAACGCATTCGACATTGAAACTATTGAACATAACAATAATAATAATAATAATAACATATCTTCACTGAATCCACCACAACAAGGCTCAATTCCTTTCTTGTTGGCTCGCACAGATGTCGAATCGAAGTTGGTTGACGATATCAGTTGCTCTGTATTAATTGACGAAAATATCAACAAGGCAAAGCAATCTACAGGCAATCACGTTCTCAAAAGACAGGAACGCGTGCCAGCTAAAAATCGTTTCTCAGCTGGCGATGCCGATAACCTTGAAAAGGGGTTAAAAAATCTTCCATCTTCCCGATCGCTCGGTGGTAGCTGAAATTAGTTATATGACAAAATACAATATCTTAACGATTAGTGATGAATTATTTATTCTCAATTAGATGGTTATTTAGTGAAATTTCTATTTATTATAAATTAAATGTAGAAGTCTGTGTATTTTTATAAATACCTTAGAAATCGTTTATTTTTATCACATTCCCCCTTAACCTATTTAAGAAAAATAGACTAGTTTGTGCAAATCTACCCAAATTTCATTCTCTTATACGAATACGTTTCGTTATTTTTCAAACAATATAATATTGTTTTCGTTTGAAAAAACTGAAAATGGCCCAGGGTAGTTTCCTCAAACAAACACTTTTCACGAAACTGTGTTGGTTTCGCGTTTAGCAATGGGTATGGAAGCAAACCCTTTATAAAACCTGTTTTAATATACCTTGTGGTCTAATGATGCCTTTCTCATTTTATTCATTATCTCTTATCATAGTATAGTAGAGATAGTCGTATGGTATCTGAAGACTTCTCCGTTTAATCAAAAATAATGGCCCTTATTACCGGTGTCACTACACGGTAAAAACCAAGTGAAGTGACTGTGACCCTTATTATGGGTATCACTTCACGGTGGAAATCAAGTGAAGTGAATGTAGGTTCTTATTACGAAAGTCGTTTTAGAGACAAAAAAAAATACTTGGATGAACTTGATGTCATTATGAACATCACGCCACCAACATTTTGTTGAACTAATTAGTTTTCTCCACCACAGTGATCACTTCACTATGCGTGATACCGGTAATAGGTAAAATCAAGTGAAGTGACATGTAAGTGAAGTGAATGTGAAAGTGGAAGTGAGAACGGTAATAAGGGCCAATAATAAAGATCGGTTAGACCGTCTTTGAACTAAGTTATTGAAATTATGTTCACCTTTTTTGTGCATATCACCCTGTCATTCCGGAACCAAAAGTGGGATCTAAATGAAATCCAGGAACGTTGTATGGGACCATACGACTTTTCATTTAAATTTGAGCTTGTGGAAATCGGTTCGGCCATCACCGAGAAAAGTGAGTGACAATATTTTTGACACACACACACACACACACACACACACACACACACACACACACACACACACACACACACTTTGATTCCAATGAAAGGTCCAACATTCTCATAGAAAATTCCTGAATTTTATTTAAAGCCATCTTCCGGTTCCGGAATAACAGAGTGATTAGTGAAAACATTTCAATTTCGAACTAGCTAGTCATACTTTCCTCAGAGATGGCATAATAAGGGTCAAATGGATGGTCTCCTGGTCTCATACAAAACTGAATTTCATCCGGATCTGACGGCGAAGCAAAAACGAAAAGAAATTTCTAAGCTACGATCAAAACTTTTTCAATCGGTAGTCATTGTCAGTAGAAGGCGAACCGATTCAGGCAACAATGGTTTCCGATTTCCGTTTCCAGAAGCACCGAAGTAAAGCTTGCTTCATTTAGAATTGGAACAAACTTTTGCTCATATTGAGGCGCTCCTGGTGGACGGATTTGGAAGTTCTTGGCGCCCACGTGTCGGGAATTTTGTCAGCTTCACGTATGATTTTAGACATTCCGTAAATCGACTGTACTTTGTAAGCAATCAACATGGAAGCCGAAAGAAGGGAAAAAATTGTGCACAGTTATTTGGAAAATCCATTCTGGTCTGCATCTAGGCTAGCTAAACAGCTGAAATTGCCCAGAAATACCGTATGGCGCGTTATCAAACGGTATAAGGAAACATTGACGACGGTTCAGTCGGTGTTGAACAGTCGTTCGCACCGCACGCGTATAGCTCTTGGCTCCTGGAATTTTTTTCTGGCTACCTAGAGTTTCATTGATTCAAGGCTTCAGTCTTTTTCAAGACTACCTGAATCATTAACTAAGTGATTAAGTGATACAAAGAGTGATATTACAGTGACTAAGTGATACAAAGAGTGATATTAGAGTGACTAAGAAATTAATCAGCCTTTTTTAAGGCTAGCTAGGAGTCTAATCGAAGACTAATTTAGCCTAGTTAATTTAATTTATAATTTCATTTATTTCATAAATGCCTGCGTCCAACCGGAAAGGCAACAAGCCTAAGGCTAAAACTAATTCAATACGGAATAAATCACAATCCGTTATTCAGCGTTTTTCTAATAACATTCACGATATTATAGAATCTGAATATAAAAATAAAAGACAACGGACGGATTTCCCTTCCGCTGATCCTATGCCGTCTAACAATATTTACGAGATTCTTCCTGAATCCGATTGTAGCGACATAGAAGAAAATTCTTCAAAAATTCCCAAAATGGACGCTTGTCGTTCTGGGAAGAAACATCAATCTATGCCACCAGTGACGGTGATGATTTCCGACTTCAAAGCCTTCCGTACTGAGCTTTCTACTTTTCTCCCGGAAGTAAAAGTCTCATTTCAAATCGGACGAAGAGGAGAATGTCGAGTCTTGGTGGATGGATTGGAAGATTACGAACGTCTTATTCGATATTTGTCCGAGAAACTTCATAAATTTTATTCATATGATATAAAATCAGACAGACCCTTCAAGGCTGTCTTGAAAGGATTATCAAATGATCAAAGTATTGATGAAATTAAAAATGAACTAAAAGAATTGCTTGGTTTTGCCCCTTCCCAAGTAATACTTATGAAAAAAAGAGTGAATGGTACTTCTAAACCACGCTCTGGAATTTCCCATGAACTTTACCTAATACACTTCAATCGAAGTGATGTAAACAATTTGAAAACTTTAGAAAAAGTACGTTTCTTTTCCCACATTAAAATTCATTGGGAACATTATAAACGGCATAATCGTATTGCAAACTTAACGCAATGTCGTCGTTGCCAAGGCTTCGGTCATGGAACCAAAAATTGTCATATGGATATACGGTGTTTGAATTGTGGTAAATCACATTCGAAAGACGTTTGTCCAATGGATGAAACCACTGATAAATTTTCATGTTCAAATTGCAATGGAAATCATAAATCCAATTATTTGAAATGTCCTGTCAAGGAAAAAAATTTAAACGCTCGTTCGCTTAGACAACAAGTCAAATCAACGACCTTAAATTTACAGAACATACCTGAAAATCAAAAAACCGTTACAAATGCCACGCCTAATTCTTCTAAGGCACTGATTTCTTCGAATTTAAAACAAAAAACAGGTACGCCTGCCAATTCGTCTTCTAACGAAAACAATTCATTGTCAGGTAGATCGACCTCGTCATCTTCTTCTAATGTCAGTTATGCTGGTATATTAGGTAGAAAACTACCACCTATTTCTTCTAATGTAAATAATTCTAACGAAAACAATTTATTAATAGGTAGACCGGCCAAATCACCTTCTTCTAATGGCAGTCTACCTACCAATATTCCTTCAATGCCATTCGCTTTTTTAAATGAAGTCGATTTAGGCGATATAACTGAAAATAAAATGATCTACGTACAAGATCTCGAAGTTCACAAAATCCATATTGCCATTGTGACAGAAACTTTTCTTAAACCAAATGTCAAATTGAAAAGTAATCCACATTATGTGATTCATCGATTTGACAGGTTTACTGGAATGAGTGGTGGAGTTGCCATTTTTGTCCAACGGCAAATTAAACATCGAATTTTACTTTCTTTCAATACTAAAGTTATTGAAAGCTTGGGAATCGAAGTTGAAACCATTCATGGAATTTATTTCATCGCTGGAGCATATTTGCCATTCCAATGCACCGGCGAACAATTAAATTTCTTTAAAGGCGATTTGCATAACCTTACAAGATATCGACCGAAATTTTTCGTAATAGGGGACTTAAATGCTAAGCATGTCTAGTGGAATTGTAGGCAAAATAACAGTAATGGTAAAATACTTCATAATCAACTCTCAGCTGGTTACTTCACAGTTCTTCATCCCAGTAATCCGACTTGTTTCTCTTCAGTGAAAAACCCGTCTACAATTGATCTTGTTCTAACAGATCAAAGTCACATTTGTAGTGAACCGATTACACATGCTGACTTTGACACAGATCATCTTCCAGTAACATTAAGACTTTCCAACGAAGCTATAATTAATTCAATTAGTTCTATTTTCAACTATCATAGAGCTAATTGGTAGGATTACAGATCTCACATTGAAAATCATGTGGATCATGAAACTATTTTAGAAAATTCTACGGACATCGACACAGCAATTGATAATTTGAATCATTATATTATCGAAGCTAGAAATCTTTCAGTTCCCAAAGCTCAAACTAAATTAAATTCTCCTATCATCGATGACAATCTTCAACTGCTCATTCGGTTGAAGAATGTTCGTCGCCGACAATATCAACGTTCACGTGATCCTGCTATGAAAAACATAGTTAAGGATTTACAAAAAGAAATTAAACATAAATTTACTCTTTTGCGAAATGAAAATTTCGCTAAAGAAGTTGAACAAATTAAACCATATTCTAAACCTTTCTGGAAACTTTCTAAGGTTCTTAAGAAACCTCAGAAACCAATTCCTGCTCTCAAGGAAGGAAATCAAATACTTCTTACAAATGGCGAAAAAGCTCAAAAACTTGCTCAGCAGTTCTAGAGTGTCCACAATTTTAATTTGAACGTTGTGAGTCCTATTGAAAATGAAGTCTCACTGAAATATGATCATATTTCATCCCAAGTGTTATCACACGATGACATTATTGAGACGAATTTTGATGAAATTGAATCAATTATTAGGAAACTCAAAAACATGAAGGCTCCTGGTAATGATGGAATTTTTAATATTCTTATTAAAAATCTTCCCGATGTTGCCTTGAGACTCCTAGTTAAAATTTTCAACAAGTGTTTTTCATTAGCTTACTTCCCAAAAGATGGAAAAACGCTAAAGTAATTCCTATCCTGAAACCTGATAAAAACCCAGCAGAAACATCAAGTTATCGACCAATTAGCTTACTTTCTTCTATCAGTAAACTTTTTAAAAAAATTATCTTGTTGAGAATGATGACTCATATAAATGTGAATTCAATTTTTTTACCAGAGCAGTTTGGATTTCGTCATGAACATTCAACTACTCATCAACTTGTCAGAGTAACGAACATGATAAAAGTAAATAAATCTTCTGGGTTATCCACTAGAGTTGCTCTTCTAGACATAGAAAAAGCATTCGACAGTGTTTGGCACAAAGGTTTAATAGCAAAAATGTCTGATTTCCAGTTTCCTATTTGTTTGATCAAAATGATTCAAAATTATTTAACTGATCGTACTCTTCAGGTTAGCTAACGGAATTGTAAATCTGAATTGCTACCCGTACGAGCCGGTGTTCCGCAGGGTTAGAGTGTAGCTCCAATCTTGTATAATATTTTCACTTCTGATCTTCCAAATCTACCCGTTGGTTGTCAGAAATCGCTATTCTGTGACGACACAAGTCTGTTAGCCACAGGTAGAAATCTAAGAGTGATCTGCAGTCGCCTACAAAGAAGTTTAAATATTTTCAGTGATTATCTGTCAAAATGGAAAATTAAACCAAATGCAGCAAAAACGCAATTAATTATCTTTCCTCATAAGCCAAGAGCTTCTTTTCTTAAACCAAACAATAATCACATTCTAAAATTGAATGGCTTGGAATTGACATGGTCTGATCAAGCTAAATACTTAGGTTTAACGTATGACAAAAAACTAACTTTCAAGGATCACATTGAAGGAATCCAGGCAAAGTGTAATAAATATATTAGATGTTTATATCCTCTTATAAACAGAAATTCTAAGCTCTGTCTAATAAACAAATTGTTAGTTTATAAACAAATTTTCAGACCAGCCATGCTTTATGCAATTTGGTCAAGCTGTTGTTCCACCAGGAAGAAAACGCTTCAAAGGATTCAGAATAAAATTCTGAAAATGATTTTGAAGCGTCCTCCCTGGTTTAGTACAAATGTGTTACACAGACTCACAAATATAGAACCATTAGATGTAATGTCACATAATATTATAAGCAAATTCCGACAAAAATCGATGCAATCTTCAATTGAATCGATTCGCTCTCTGTATTAGTTACTAAGTTAGTATATAAGTTCCTTTTCCCCATTACACAATACAAGTAGGTTTAGAATTTTCCCTACACAAAAATCTCAGAATTGCGGAAGCAAATAATGTCCTCATGGTAATAACCAAATCATATATATATATAATAGGGCTGAAAAGTCATCACTTGTGGCTGAACACCCAATTTAAATCTTAATAATTTAATTTTAACTCATATTCCAATAAATAGTTAATAAAAAAAAAAAACAAAAAAAAAAATTGACGACGATTTGGAGGCCTCAAGCCAATCGTCGGAGTGGAACTGTGGACCGGAAACTGCGTGGTAAGATTTTGAAGACTAATCTGTCGGACCGTGATTTGACCAGAAAATTCGGTGCTGCCCATAGTACCGTGAGGAGAACTCGACTCCGGGAAGGAATCAAGTCGTATCGAGCTAGCAAACAGCCAAATCGGACAATGAAACAGAATAGTGTGGTCAAAATTCGTGCTCAGAAACTATATGACCAGGTGCTGACCAAGTTCGACGGGCGTCTTCTGATGGACGATAAAACCTATGTCAAGGCTGACTTCGGGCAAATCTCAGGTCAAAAATTTTACTTGGCAACGGCTCGTGGGGATGCTCCAGCCAAATTTAAATTTGTTTTTGCCGACAAATTTGCAAGAAAATTCATGATTTGGCAGGGCATTTGCAGCTGTGGCAAAATTTGCAAGAAAATTCATGATTTGGCAAGGCATTTGCAGCTGTGGCAAAAAAACTAAAGTTTTTGTTACAAATAAAACAATGACATTGGAACTATACCAAAAAGAGTGTCTCCAAAAACGAATTTTGCCGTCCATTCGATCCCACGACCATCCCGTAATGTTTTGGATAGATTTGGCAAGCTGTCATTACAGCAAAGTCGTTCAAGAATGGTATGCAGAGAAAGGGGTCCAGTTTGTTCCGAAAAACCTTAACCAACCCCCAGTTCCGCCCTATTGAGAAATACTTGGCAATCATGAAGAAGAGATTCAAGGCACAAGGAAAGACATCAATCAGATGACGACCTGGTGGAATAAGATAGCTAAAACGATGAACGAAGAAGGTGTGCGCCACCTGATGAGCCGTGTTACAGGAAAAATTCGAGAATTCCTTCGAAACCGTGACGAATAATTTTATCCGTATTTTTTCTTAAAAAATTCTTACAGATCGGCTGTAATCCAGATGTTCTGGTGAAATATAGAGTGAAACTCTTCTTGAAAGTTAAATTTATTAGGATGGTAGACAATTTAGAGGTGATTGTTTAAAAATTAATGTGAATAGGTTAGGTTAAATATTATTAAGATTTTTTCATTTAGTTTTTTGAGACCGCAATCGGTCTGTACAATGATTAGTGGTGAATTCATTTGAAATTCAGTACAAACATGAGGTTATGTTTAGAATTAGAGGTGTTAAATTATAAAATATATATAATAAAGTAATTTAGCGTTTATATTTAGCTGAAATTTTTAACCGACGGGAATCATTGTCAACTTCTACGTGCGGCGAAAGACCTGAGGCTAGTATGTAACACCAATTTTGTCAAACGGAGTGATTGGTAAGTTCGCATATTCCGTAGCGAAATTCTCACAGTGGCCATTACTTACCGCTTGTGAATTCCAATTCCGTGGGTCGAAGTCCGAGAGCCGGAAACTCAGGCTGTATGTTGTCAATTGCGTATTGGCTTGCCTTGTCCGAAGCGGAAGTTCCATTTCGTTCTAAGGTGGTCCGTAGCGGAAGCATAGTAAGCGAAGGCCATTCAGAGAATGTTGACTTTCGTGGAAGATATTCTCGAGGAAGCGTACGTCACTTGTAGTGCTACGCCCGCTCTCGTGAGTGTAAAATCGACCATACCGCACACGAGTCCAATTTGTGAGTCGCATCATCGCCATCGCTATATATGTGTATATATTCATGCATATATAGATTGGTGATGTGAATGTGATTATGTATATGTATAAACATATAGATATAGATTCAAAAAAAGGTCTTATGATCCCAATCCTGAATTTCATCCGGATCCGACTTCGGGTTCTACAATTACGCTTTGAAGTTTTTACCATCCTTGATATTCACTTTTATTCAATTCAAAATCATGATAACGATTCTATTCTATAAAAGTATGCTTTTTTTCCTTTCTCATATAGAAAGTTTATGCAATCACTTGAAAAAGTGAAAATTTGCCCGGAGGAAAACTGATATAATTTGTAGGTTATATTAGATACTCATTAAACGATTCGACTTCGGCTATATCGGTTTCCAGCTGCCGGTTCCGGAAGTACCGGTAATAGTGGTCAAAATCTTTAAAACGAAACTCAATTTTCTCAGAGATCATTTGGTCGATTTTCACAAACTTAGGCTTAAATGAAAGGTACAATAGTCTTAAAACAATTGACTGTTTACAAGTTGATAAAGTTATGTTAGTTTATTTCGAAGAATGTTGCAAATATTATTGAAGTTTGAAAAAAAAATCTTCAAGTATCTTCTTGTGATATTTTTGATATTCGTGCTTGTTCTACGATTTTCTTTGCTCGAACTTTAGAAAGAAATATCGATTAGATTAGATCGATACGAAAGTTGGCTGATAACTGTTTCGGAAATTTATTGTGATTTCCAATTCGATTCCAAATAAGATGAAACAATTGATTGCTGGCGGAAACAGTAGGTGCATTTGGCACTCACAATGAATTCCGATTAAAATTCCGGACAATTTAACTGAGCAGCGGTGTTTTCAAACACAGCGCTCCCATAAAGCTATCTGTTTCCAGGCTGACCAGGCTGTTGTCCGTGGGTGCGATACTGATATGGTTTGTGTTGGTATAGCGTTCGTAACCGATTGCAATCTTCCAGTAAAGGAAACTTCAAATTGATGGATTGATCAATGATACAATAGGCCTGTGCTATGAAAATGGGCCGTATAGAGTACAGTAAAGCAAAACTTCGCATAATTCTTTGAAGGGATTATTATGATTCTAAAAAGAACCGATTTGAAGAATTCTGAAATTAGGAACTGGATCTGAGTTCAAGAACTAAATTCAGAACTTAGAACAGACTCAGAATTCAGTTGGATTTTAGTTCTAGAACTACAATTTCGATACTGAAATCAGTTCCGGAATTATTTTCCAGAATCCAGTTCAGCACGCAGACTCTGAACTAATCTCTGAAACTTGAAGACCATTTTTCGCCATGACTACACGGAGAACCCTTCGATCATAAAATTGCGATATCGCAGTTTTTGATTTTTGCGACAGTTGATTTAACTAATTTCTTTTTGATTCAGCCAATATGGTTTTAGATTTGCATATATTCAAGGAGTTGAAAAATATGTTGTTTTGAATGCTGTCAAATGCCGAAGACAGTTGAAAGCAAAACAATAATCGCAATGCAAAATCAACAACTTTTTTAGTTGAAATCTGTTCGTGTCGCTTCAAAATGTCAATGAAAACAACATCGATGGTTAAAGCGTTTGGTGAAATTGTGTTCATTCGATTTGACAAATTTATGATTCCATAACAAGTGTTTATCTAACAGCGGTGTTGTGATAAAGTTAACCTTGTTTAAGATGAAAAAGATTTGGTGACAAATTAGAAAATGTTAATGAATGATCATCTCGTAATCTTTCAGGTACGCGCAAAAATTTTATGCTTCAAATTCGATCATTATTTACTTCCAGCAGACTGTTTTACTTCCAGCTGTTTGATACCGATGATGATGTTCATGCATTAGCATAAAACGCTTTTTGACATGAATTTAATTTATAAAAGTAACAGGAGCGAAGGGTTTCAAACACACAGAAAGCGCTGCGATTGAATGGCGCGTTTGAATTGCCGTCGCAAAATTCTAATTCCCAGCGGTTGATGCACCCAAGTTCATATAAATTGACTAAAATTATCAGTGAACTTAAGTTCAACCGTTTGAAGGCATCATCTTTCAATACTCATTTTAGGTAAATTTAATAATTTCGCTAATTTACTCGCCCCTCCGGACACTTTTGCTGATTAAAAACGTTTTTCTACATCACTCGATTTCGATCGAATCAGAAGTATATTTTTAGAATTTAGATCTATACTGATCTCGACTTGACATGATCATGATCATACAAAAAACAAAATCACTTAGATATCAGATCAGTTCTGATTTCGTAATGATAATTTATTCCTTGGTTAAGATCACTTGAAATCAGCAGTGATCGGTGGTTTTCCCATCCCTAATGATATTACATGCCAATATAAAATACTGTTTATATTTTAACAACGATATTTATTTTATAAATTTCAACATACCGAACTTAATTCAAATAGATCATGACGTGTATCAGTAAATATATTTTGATTATTTTTGCAAATCAATAACATTGTTAGAGTTGATTCAACTATTTGCAATGTCTAAAACAAATAAAATCGATTTATTTTTCAACTAACAGAATTTTGTTTCAATAACAACACCAGTTATTTCAACTAAAATATTTGATGAAATTGAAAGGTATGTGTCCTCACTAATTGACAGCATTTTTTTTCAACCCTCGTTTCTGCTAATCGAAAAACAAAAATGACAGTTTAGTTAAAACAACAATCGATTAGTTGTACCAAATTTTAACCAATCGAATTCAGAAAATCAACTAATATTCTGGTTGAAATGGGATCGCGGGTGGTTCCGTGTACCGAAATGGGTTGTATAGAGTACAGTAGAGTAAAATTCCGCAAAATTCTTCAGAAGAATTATTATGGTTCTAAAAAGAACCGAATAGAAGAAGTCTGGAATAAAGAACTGGGCCCTGAGTTCAAGACCAATAACAGACTCAGAATCCAGTTTCAATTCTAGAACTACAATTTCGAAACTCAAATCAGTTCCGGAATACAGTTCCAGAATCCAATTCCAGCATGCAGGCTCTGAATTCTAAACCTATATTGCGGAACTAAAATCTGAAACTTGAACTTCTCGTTACGACTACCGAAAAGCAAATGAGAGTTGCGACCTGAGCGTTTGAGGTTTTAACAACGCAGAAAGTGCACTCTCCGTCGCTGCTGGTTGATGATTTAACTCCCACGACGTCTGCTTCCATCGAACGCACGAAAAGAAATGATCGATTTTCTCATAAATTCATAAATATCTGTTTATTAATCTTATTTTTGTGTATTACATCAACATTTTACAGTACAAGTGTTTTGACCCTTTGGCCTTTCATCTTTGTTGTTCATACGATTCGTTATTAATATTAGGTGTTTTAGTTACTCTTGTTTTACATACTAATGTTTAATCATAATATTTATTTTAATTATTTATAAAATGTCTACCTACTTATAACTATCCCTAACCTAATACGTACAAATTTTGAATTATTTGTATTTCAGAGATTGAGCACCTCTCTTCAAATTTCGTGCAGTATTGTTCGAATTTTTGTTCTAGTATATCCAGTGAGGCAATCTCATGTACTTCACTAGTCCTTGTCCAAGGGGGTATATTTAGAATCATCTTTAAGATCTTACTTTGAATGCGTTGAAGCCTAAGTTTGTGTGTTCGTGCACAACCCCGCCAAACAGGGACTGCGTATTCAATTGCGGGGTAGATGATTTGTTCATAGACAGCCATCTGATTCTTCAGGCATAGTTTAGATGTTCTACAAATCAGCGGATACAGAGACCTAATGAGTATGCTGCATTTTTGAACGATTTTGTCAACATGTGACCTGAATATCAGATGTCTGTCAAAGGTGAGTCCTAGATAGATAACTTCATCGGACCATTGAATGACCTCATCACCGAATCGTATTCTGCATTCGTCTGATGGAACAAGTTTTGGAGATCTTGAATGTGGAAACAAGATGACCTGAGTTTTTGCTGCATTGATCACAATTTTCCAGCTTGTAAAATATTCCGTTAAAGCGTCCAGACCTGTCTGTAGTTTATTTTTCAGAGCATTAATGACACGACCTTTGTAAAGAATGGCAGTATCATCAGCAAATTGTGACAGAACACCACCACCTGGAAGAGGTGGGATGTCTGATGTGAAAATGTTGTATAGAATGGGACCTAGGATACTTCCCTGGGGTACACCAGCAGGAATAGTAAATCTTTCTGAAAGTGCATTATTCAGAGAAACCTGGAATGCTCTATCTGCAAGATAATTTTTGATAATTTTAATAAGATACATGGGAAAATTATACCGATGCAGTTTGAACACCAGTCCATCGTGCCACACATTATCGAATGCCTTTTCAATATCTAATATTGCCATGGCAGTCGTTTTGGACACTGATTTGTTTTGCTGGATGACGTTGTTAACCCTTGTGAGCTGGTGGATGGTGGATCTTCCTTTCCGGAACCCAAACTGTTCTTCCAGAAATATATCCTGTTCATCTGCAAAAGCAAGAATTCGCCTTTGTATTGACTTTTCAAACAGCTTGGATAGGGCAGAGAGTAAGCTGATGGGCCGATAGCTCTTGGAAAAGGGAGGATCTTTCCACGGTTTCAAAACTGGGATAACTTTAGCTAACTTCCACATTGAAGGGAAGTAACCAAGCTCCCAGCACCTGTTAAAAAGTTTAGCTAAGAAGACAAATGAGCGAATACTCAAATGTTTCAGCTCAATGTTGAATGTGTTGTCGAAACCGGGGGCCTTCGTTTTTTTGGATTTTTTCACAAAAGCCATCAGCTCATTCGCAGTGACTCTACTTTCCTCAGGAACCAAGCTGTCTGATTGGTCAACCTCAGCTACGCTATCAGCAACGGCTCTTTCATATGGACTAACAATGTTAAGTCCTAAATTGTGAGAACACACAAACTGCTGGCCTAGCGCATTTGCCTTCTCTACTGGTGTGATTAAAGGTATTCCTTCAGCTGCGTCCTGGGGTGACATCAGAGGAGGAATAGGCTTCGGTTTTTTCTTAAGCACCTTCGTTAAGGACCAGAAGGGCTTTGAATGTGGGAGAATTTCTCGAAGCTTTTGCTGGAAGTTTCTGTTGCGAAGCTCAGATATCCTTTCCTGGATTATCCTAGTTAAGTTGTTATAAGTAGTCTTCCTATCTAGGATGCCAGTTCGTTGATACTGCCTCCGGTAGATATTCCGAAGTTGGATGAGTTTCTTGGTGACACTGTCGATTTGAAGAGAGGAACTCGGCATATGTTGTACTGGAACCGTCCTATCACGAGCGACTGTGATTGAATGCTGGAAGGAAGATAGGGCCGCATCGATTTCCATCGGGGAATCTAGTGGAACATTGATATTAATAAGTTGGTCGGCGATTTGTTGAAATTGGACCCAATCGGTGCGATAATAGTTCCTCCGTGGTTGAATAGGCACTGTTTCTGGTGAAGATCCCAACGTCAATATTACTGGAAAGTGGTCAGAAGAGAGCTCGTAGAAGACAACCGGAGAGCTGTCTATGGCGATGTTGCTGATGAATATATCCAAAATGGAATGAACTCCCGATCTGGAAAGTCGCGTTCGTTGATCCGGAGCGAAGATGTTGTATTGTCCAGCTTCGTAATCTTCTGCAAGTACGAATCCGTTTCGATTCTGTCTTCTGTTTCCCCACAGCTCATGCCGTGCGTTCAGGTCCCCAGCAATGATGAATTTGTTCTGTCGTCGAGTGAGCATAGCCAGATCTCGCTTCAATGATGCACACGTACCATCTCGAAGATTGGTTTGTTTGGGGCAGTACGCTGCAATGATGATGATGGGTCCCATCGTCGTTGTAATCTCAATTCCGATGGCTTCTATGAGTTGCAATTTAAAGGCTGACAGAAGCCTGTGCTGAATGGATCGTTTAATGGCAATGGCAACTCCCCCTCCTCTGGTAGTTGCCCTGTCGAGCCTGTGAATCCTGTAATTGGAAATAAAAATAGAAATTTCAGGTTTAAGATGAGTTTCAGTTAAAATAGCAATATCGGCATTCTTCTCTTGAAGAAAGTCAGACAATTCAGCAGTTTTGCTCCTGAGTGAGCAAGCATTCCAATTTACTATAACCAACTCATTATATCGCATATTCGATGATGAATTTGCCTAAGGCGTTGATTTGATCTAACCGTGTTCTGCAGTTTCGTAGTTTTGTTGTCATTGTTTCAAAAATGACGATCAGTTGTTCAGCAGAAAATAAATCACCAGAGTCATCCTTTGCTTGTGGTTGATTATTGCCCCATCCAGGAGGGATTTTTGAGGAAGATTCTTTTTGTGATCCAGCGGCTGAATCTTTTGGATTGCTGCGAGGAAGTGGCGGCAAATTCGGAATATCCCTCTTCGGTGGGAGCCGTGGGAAATTAACTTCATCCTTCTGTGGAACATTCTTGCGCGTTGATTGTTTGCGGGACGCCTGTTGTCGAATTTTTGTGAACTCAGCACGTTTGGGACACGATTTGCTAGTAGATGGATGGTCGCCATCACAGTTCACACATTTTACAGCGATGTCATCTAGTAGGCAATCGTTGGTATTGTGTGGTTCGGCACATTTCCCGCACCGACTTTTCATGTGGCAATTCCTCGCTCCATGGCCGTAGTTCAAACAGTTCGTGCACTGTGTGACATCCCGATGTACCGGTTTATACTTTTGTCATTCGATGATTATGTGAAATAACGATTTAATCGTTTTCAGTTGACTCATGGTGATGGAGCCCTTCTCCAGATGAATCAGGTACAGTTGATCTCTAAACTTTTTGTCCGTATTATGGCGCTTCATTTTAAATACCATCAAAGGCTTTAGTCCAGCCTCCGACAGTGCCTGCTTTAGTTCGGCTTCCATCATGTCGGGTAGTCCTCGAAGTAGAACCTTCATAGGTTTGTTGGCGGCAATATCGTGTGTGAAGTATTCCGCTTTTGTCTGCTTCAGATAGCATTCCACTCCTTTGTAGTGGTTCAAAGCCGGAACAGTTATTTTGTAGCCTTCAGTACATAAACGGATTGTTGCCTGTAGTCCTTTGCTGATCAGTGTGTTGAAATCCGAGCGTAGAGTTGGTGGGAAGCCCTTCAGGTAGAAAGGCGGCATTTTTTCCTTCTTCTGCAGTTCCTCTTCGACATCTACTGGCAGATCAGCATATTGGTTTTTACTCAGCAAACGGTCGTTTACCTGTACATCACTTGGCTTCAGACGCTTAGCATCCTTTGGATCCTTCTCGGATCTATGGCGGTTTTTACCCATAGCTTGGGTAGGTAGACAACTGCGAATAAAAAATAAAACAAAATCGAAATTAGTCGTAGTAGGTTATTCGTCTATCCACATCGAGTGTTAGATGACGAATGATCGATTTTCTACCACGGTTCCTCTTTTATACGCAGTCATTTGAAGATATGTGCCTGACTATCTCAAAATCGTCGTCCTTGCGCGAAAAACCCAAGCAATAGTAAAGAGTTTTCCGCGTTGTTTTCAAAGTTTGAGAAAATTTCATTTTTGAGTTGTTTGTGGTCATCTCACACTGTTCAATATATTATCCTAAATTCCTGATCATATTTTTGATGAAATGGTGAATGAATTATGTTACTACCATTAATACAAGTCGAGATATCCATGATTAAGTTCTGCTCTAAAGCGGAACTTACTTTTTTTTAAAGATAGTTTTATTCAGGCCTATATGCGTACAAGCTTTACGTGGTCGATTGAGCCAATTTTTTAAATATAATTTTTTTTTGTATTGGATCTGGTTGTCACCCTTTTTATAGGGGGAGAGGAGCTTCCATTTTCCTCCTGCGAGGATTGAGGGGCAGTTTGTTCGTGGTTCGTCTCGTCATCCATTGCCTCATCGGTGGTGTTGTTCGCAGTCTTGAGTGCGATGCTAGTTGCTGGAGATGCGCCTTGTTGTACATTGTTTGCAGTTGCTGGTTGGTTGGATGGTAAGCTGTTAACTGCAGCTGGTGTACTTTGTTCTATAGGGGTTACGTTGGATGGTTTCGTTGAAGGGGATACTTCCCTGTTGTTGGTGACTGTCACAGGTGTACTGGGGTTGCTTGGGGTTGGTGTAAAGGAAGCACCGTTGTCCTTTGGTATAGTTGTCTCCTTGTCCGGTTTATCACATGGCTTACCGTAGTGAACAGCTTTTTGGCAATATTGTCATGTGGCCATCTGATTGTCATAGGTAACAAGTGATTTGCACGGAATTTTTGTATCTTGACCGTAAATCACATAAGAAGTTATAGGCCTCTTCAAGTGTATGCGTAATAAACGTACACCACTTAGAATACCGGAGAAAAAATTCTTCCACTTTTCTTTTTCGATAGAGAGAATCTCTCCGTATTGGGACATAGTTTTGCGAATGTAAGAATCGGTGACGCTTGAGTGAAGATCATGCACACGCACTTCTATAGCAATATCATCCATATATACTGGAATGTTGTACTTAATGAATAGGATTTAGACAAAACAGTTGATTCGTTGTAGTAACATATTCTATAAATTTTATCAAATCATTCAGTAATAGCCGTTCAACCGAGAAGGTTGTGTATAGAAGCGTACAGTTTAATAACGCTGGTTGGTTTACACGCGTTAAATACGACAACGGTTGAACTACAGGTAGAGACCTGTTGGCAGCAGCCGTTAAAACGTATAGTCGTGCTGCATAAGAGAGCCCTAGTGCTGGGCCAAGCTGGTGAAGGAAACAACAAAGGGCGTTTCCCAAACTCTACCCAGGCCGCAATATACAGCCACAAGTGCTGAGCAGGAGAGTGCAAAGGCACATCGAAGAGGAAGAGTGCAAAGGCACATAGAAGCAGGAGAGTGCAAAGGCACATCGGTGCGAAGGCACTTCGGTGCAGAAGCATATCGGTGCGGAGCACAAGGAAGAAGGAGACAAGACAACTCGGTCTCTCCACTGCCATACAACACGCAGGTATACACCGGTGACCTGCGCTGGTTACAGCTGGCGAAGACGAAAGCAAATCGGAATTCGAGTGGTGCTGGATGTCAGGTAGCAGTAGCATCACATCATATTCTATCGCTACAGTGAGCTTCAGCATTGTATCAACGTCCAGATACATCCAACAAGAACATCTAGAGCAACGAGGATCTACACGGCAGTGCAACGGAGATAGACAACAATTTCAAGGTAGAAGTTTTTTCTTTTCCTTTTGATTGAGTACTGTGTAGTGTTGGTTTCAAATTTTATTTTAAAGTTTAGTTAAAAATTTTAATGTAATGGATGAATCCATGGACGTAAATCCTAGCATGAATCCGATACCCCCACGAACGAAAAAATATCAGGAGAGCTCTTCTGGGCCTTGGATAGTCTTTTTTAGACGTATATCAAAGCCATTAAACATTTTTCAAATTAATAAAGGTTTGACATCACGATACTCTTCAATCAAAGAGATCATAAAAGTAAATAACGATAAAATTCGTGTTGTGGTAAATAATTTGAAACACGCGAATGATATTGTCTCTTCAGAACATTTCAATAAAGAGTATAAAGTTTACATACCCTCCAAAGATGTCGAAATTGACGGTGTTGTTACCGAAGCGAGTCTTTCGGTAGATGATTTACTCAAGCATGGTGTTGGTCGTTTCAAGAACTCTATGCTTGAGGGTGTGAAAATACTGGAGTGCAAACAACTGTACTCAGTAGTTTATGAAGAGGGAAAAAAAGTTTATCGTCCATCAGACTCGTTTCGAGTGACATTTGCCGGGTCTGCGTTGCCGTCCCATGTCTATGTCGATAAAATTCGCCTCCCTGTTCGGCTTTTTGTTCCAAATGTAATGAATTGTACGAACTGCAAAAAATTCGGCCACACAGCTACTTACTGTAGTAATAAACCAAAATGTATTAAGTGTGAAGGGCCTCATAAAGATAATGATTGCAACAAGGAAATTGAAAAATGTATTTATTGTGGGAATAGTCCTCATGATGATATTTCAGTATGCACTGCATTTAAAGTGCACAAAGACAAAATTAAGCTTTCTTTAAAAGCACGGTCTAAGCGCACATATGCAGAAATGCTTAAAACGGTCATTGATGTCCCCCCTTTGGAAACCGAAAACGGGTTTTCAAATCTAGAGGAACCAGAGGACTCTGACTCTGACGAAAATAGTGAAGGTAATTCGTTTATCACTACCCAAGGGTCAGTTAAGAGAAAGAAGTCTTCCTCCAAATTACCAAAAAAGACACCTAAAATTTCATCTTCAAAAAAAGATCCCCGTGTTAAACAAAAAAAGTCAAAACCAAAGACTGTGCCTCCTGGTTTGTCAAATTCACAAACCAATCCAGGATCTAGTACAGAAAAAGATAATAATCCAGTGGGCTCCATTTCACAGCCACCAACAGGATTACTGAAGTTTTCGGAAATTGTTGAATGGATTTTCTCAGCATTCAATATATCTGAACCCTTAAAGACCCTCATAATGGCATTCCTTCCAATAGCTAGAACCTTTTTGAAGCAGTTATCAGCTCAATGGCCAATTGTCTCAGGTTTTGTATCTTTTGATGGATAATTTATCACCCGTCGCAAATGATACAATCACTGTCCTGCAGTGGAATTGTCGAAGCATCATGCCAAAACTTGATTCATTTAAAATATTATTGCATAGTCAAAAATGTGATGTATTTGCTTTATGCGAAACATGGCTTACTTCAAACATAGCTTTAAATTTTAATGATTTTAACATTATACGTCTCGATAGAGACTCTCCGTATGGTGGAGTGCTTTTGGGAATTAAGAAATGCTATTCCTTTTATAGATTAAACATCCCTTCAACTTCTAGTATAGAAGTTGTTGCTTGCCAAATAAACATTAAAGGCAAAGATATTTGCATAGCTTCGGTTTATATTCCTCCAAAAGCACAAGTTGGACAGCAACAGCTTAACGAAATGGTTGAAGCCCTTCCTGCACCACGATTGATTCTGGGGGATTTAAATTCGCACGGTATTATGTGGGGTTCCGTTTACAATGATAGCAGATCATCTTTAATACAAAACATTTGTGACAATTTTAGCATGACGGTATTAAATATGGGTAGCATGACACGGATCCCAAGACCTCCGGCACGCCCAAGTGCATTAGATCTATCTCTTTGCTCAACATCAATTCGACTAGATTGCACCTGGAAAATACTGCCTGATTTACACGGTAGCGATCATTTACCAATCATCATCTCAATTAGCAGTAGCAATTGCATTGCTACTTCCGCTAGTATTCCATATGATTTGACAAAAAATATCGACTGGATTAAATACCAAAGTAGTATCTCTAGTATTTTGAATTCAATGGAAGAGCTCCCTCCACTTGAAGAATATGACTTCCTCATTTGTTCGATTCTGGAGGCAACAGAACAATCCCAAACTAAACGCTTTCCTGGGCCAACGACTAACAGAAGGCCTCCCAACCCCTGGTGGGACAAAGAGTGCTCAGAGGCTAAACTCGCAAAACAAAATGCTTGCAAGACGTTTCTAAAACGGGGAGGAGGAACTCCTCAGAATTTTGAAAAACTTATGGTTTTAGAAACCAAGTACAAGAGCATACTTCGAGCCAAAAAATGTAGCTATTGGAGACATTTTGTCGAAGGTTTGTCAAGAGATACCTCAATGAGCACTCTTTGGAACACGGCCAGACGAATGAGGAATCGTAACGTGGGCAATGAGAGTGATGAATACTCGAACCGATGGATATTTGACTTTGCTAGAAAAGTTTGCCCAGATTCTGTTCCTACGCAGAGCATTATACGGGAATCTCCTCCAAATAATGGTTTTATTAATAACCCATTTTCAATGATGGAATTTTCTATAGCACTCTTGTCTTGTAACAATAACGCTCCAGGGTTGGACAGAATTAAATTCAACTTGGTGAAGAATCTGCCCAACCTCGCAAAAAGACGTTTGTTGGAATTGTTCAACAAGTTTCTTGAGCAAAATATTGTTCCACCTGACTGGAGACAAGTGAAAGTTATCGCCATTCAAAAACCGGGGAAACCAGCTTCCAATCACAACTCATATAGACCCATTGCGATGTTGTCCTGCATCAGAAAATTGTTCGAAAAAATTATTCTACGACGTCTCGACACTTGGGTCGAGACGAACGGTTTGTTGTCAGATACTCAGTTTGGCTTCCGTAGAAATAAAGGGACGAATGATTGCCTTGCATTACTTTCGTCTGACATCCAAATTGCCTTCGCTCAAAAGCAACAAATGGCATCTGTATTTTTAGACATTAAAGGAGCATTTGATTCAGTTTCCATTGATGTTCTTTCAGACAAGCTTCACCAAAATGGACTCCCAGCGGTTATAAATAATTATTTGCACAACCTTTTGTCAGAGAAACACATGCATTTTTCACATGGCGATTTGGCAACACTCAGAAATAGTTACATGGGTCTCCCGCAAGGCTCATGCCTCAGTCCGCTCCTCTATAATTTTTACGTAAATGACATTGACAGCTGTCTAGTAACCCCATGTACACTAAGACAATTGGCAGATGATGGCGTGGTTTCAGTTACTGGACCCAAAGCTATTGATCTGCATAAACCATTGCAAGATACCTTAGATAACTTGTCCGATTGGGCTGTTCATCTTGGTATCGAATTCTCTGCGGAGAAAACAGAGTTAGTCGTCTTTTCAAGAAAGCATGATCCCGCGCAGCTTCAGCTCCATATGATGGGAAGAATGATCCAACAGGTTTTAACTTTTAAATACCTCGGGGTGTGGTTCGATTCCAAATGCACGTGGGGAGGACACATTAGGTTTCTGATAACAAAATGCCAACAAAGAGTAAATTTTCTTCGAACAATAACAGGATCTTGGTGGGGTGCTCATCCGGAAGATCTAATAAAATTGTATCAGACAACGATACTTTCAGTGATGGAATATGGATGCGTTTGCTTTCGTTCCGCTGCAAACTCTCATATTACCAAACTGGAGCGAATTCAGTATCGTTGTTTGCGAATTGCTTTAGGGTGCATGCATTCGACACATACAATGAGTCTTGAAGTTCTGGCGGGAGTTCTTCCATTAAAAGATCGATTTTGGGAGCTTTCATCACGCCTGCTAATAAGATGTGAGGTGCTGAATCCCATGGTAATTAATAATTTCGAACGACTAGTCGAGCTTCGATCTCAAACAAAATTCATGACAGTATATTTTAACCATATGTCACAGGAAATCAACCCTTCAAGATATATTCCTATCCGTGTCAGCCTCCTAAATGTCCCTGACTCAACTTTATTTTTCGATACATCCATGCAGCGCGAAGTGCGTGGAATCCCGGATCATCTACGTTCGACGGAAATCCCAAAAATATTTTCAAGTAAGTTCAGGCATATTGACTCTGAGAAAATGTTTTACACGGACGGATCGCGAATTGAAGAAGCGACAGGGTTTGGTATGTTCAACAATAATGTTTCGGCCTCATTTAGGCTTCAAGAACCTGCATCTGTTTATATAGCAGAGCTAGCAGCAGTTCATTATAGTTTGAGTGTAATCGTCACATTAATTCCAAACCATTATTTCCTCTTCACAGATAGTCTGAGTGCAATTGAAGCCATTCGCTCAAACATGACTGGCAAGACTGAACCGTTTTTCCTGGGCAAAATAAAACAGTGCCTGAACGACATATTGAACAATAATTATCTAATCACTATAGTCTGGGTCCCGGCTCATTGCTCCATTCCTGGCAATGAAAGAGCCGATATTTTAGCCAAACGTGGTGCTATTGAGGGTGAAATTTATGAGAGACCAATTGCTTTCAACGAATTCTATAGCTCGTCTCGCCAAAGAACACTTGCCAGCTGGCAAGCTTCTTGGGATAAAGATGATCTGGGTCGGTGGATGCACTCAATTATTCCGAAAATATCGACAAAGGCATGGTTCAGGGGACTGGATGTGAGTAGAGATTTCATTCGTGTGATGTCCAGACTCATGTCCAATCACTACACGTTAGATGCACATCTCCTTCGAATTGGGCTCTCCGAGACTAATCATTGTGCTTGTGGCGAAGGTTATCGAGATATTGATCATGTCGTTTGGACATGCGTGGAGTATCGTGATGTCAGATCTCAACTAATAAATTCTTTGCGTACCCAAGGTAGACTATCCAATATCCCAGTTCGAGACATTCTTGCTTGTCGTGACCTTTCATACATGAAACTTATTTATCATTTCATAAAGAAAACTGGAGTTTCAATTTAATAAAGGCCCCTTTCAAGACTTAGTTCTGATCCCAGCTGCGTCCATGAGTTCAACCAATAGCTAAATTAGAATAAAAATAATGTAATGATACAAACAAACTCGAAACAGTTTATGAAATTATTAACAAAATGTCTGAAAATAACAGCTTATTTTATAATTTATAGAAGTTAATCGTTTGGTTCAAATAATATGTCCGAGTAGATTTCATAATTAATGACGAGTTACCTAAGATGATATTTAAGTAATAAGAGAATATGTTTTAATAAATGCAAAACGTTGTGACTATGTTAGAATTAAATTAGGATAAGAATATTATGTAAAAGTGATGCTACGGCGAAGAAACACTTATGTAAACTGCCTTAAGAAATAAACGTATTTATGAAAAAAAAAAATTTTATCAAATCATTTTAAATCACCAAACAAAGGTCAACAGCACCCCTATTCTGTACGTCGATCGATTCGAAATATTCCGATCGAATGTGCATTTTCCATTCTGCATTCCGTTCGAGTTGAGTATGAACTAGAATATCATTCGTTCGAGTTGTTCAATTTTCGAACATTACTCGATTGACTTGCGTACGTATTACTTATATCCGTACGTATTACTTATATCGTTCTAATTTGTTTATACAAGTGTGACGGTTCAGTTTACTAAGAAATTAATAATATAAATAATATAGAACGTGTAAGTAGTGTTGATAGCTTTGATGGTTAGTGTTCGAAATTTCAAGTGTTCCCGAACGAGAGTCGATCGAATCGTACAAGTCGAACGGAATAAAGAATGCAAAATTCGAACTCGAACGAAAGTGTAGAATCGTGCGTTTCGCAGATCTCACGCGCGTCTTGATTGTTTATTTGTTCACTTAATTATTTGCAGCGAAAAATGGTTAATTGGTGGTTGATCTGGGTAATCGGCAAAATTAATAATTTATCAAACAAACAAATATTTTTCTACTATTTATCCAAAACACCGATCTATGTTATCCCTGTTATTACCATTATAATATATTAACGGATCTTTGCAATAGTTTTATCATTCAATTTACAATTTACTGTAAGAAAAGCAATAACACGGAAAAAGAAAAAATACCACATAAAACTTTTCTCAGAAGATAGCCAAAAATCGATAAGTTGAATGAAATGGAATATGCAGAGATGATTTAGTGAAATAGAGTAATCAGAAAAAATCGTTGAAAAAATCTGATAACTGAAGGGGAAAAGAAACTCCTGCAATTGTCGCCTTCTACGACATGGAAGCAGGAACCCAGTGGAAGTTTTTTTTCCGCCGGATTCCACGCGGCATCTAGGCTGGTATTGTCCGAAGAAAGATAATAGGTACTATCAATCTCCTAGTGGACCCCATCCCCTAATCATTAATCCATTTTTTTTGTTCTTAAACTAACAAAACCTTCGAATAGACGTTCCGAACATTTCTATTCCAAGCGAGTTTTTCATTCACTCGATCGAAAAACTGAATGAAATGAAATTTTTTTATCCAATTGAAAAATGTTGATTCGATTTAAACAAAGATGTGGGTACCTTAAATTTTTGTTTTTTTAAATCTTCATTAATATCACGGTTTGAATTATTTTGAATGTATGTTATTTTAATATGTCATTTCGGAACTGGTCTTTCAATTTGATACGAAGTGATAATCGATCTAATAAACTCAAAAATATTTTTCGCTCACAACTTTTGGGGCTACCGGAACCAGTAAAGTCGAATTGAAATTACTTGTCAATTTATTGGGTTAATCACATAGCCCATGTACGAGCAACCTGATTCGAATGGTATAAGAATTTCGGCCTCACGAGCTTATATTCAAACTAGCGGACCCCTGCACACTTCGTAGCGCAATACTAGATTAGATGTAGAAAATCAAAACTACTTATCAATTTTAATGAAATGTTAAAATACACTTATTTTAACAAACAAATTGAAGAAAAATATCATTTTAATGCTCCATGATAGTGGCCCCAACCTTTTTATATCGCGGACAACAGGATAAAATATATAAAATCGGCAGGCAGCGTATAATTTTCCATCTGAAAAAGCTCTGGATTCACGCTACAAGCTCTTAACGATAATTGACGGTAACAGCAAAGTTAAACGGATGAGAAAATGATGTTCAAATTTAAATGACATCATTGGAATCCGTGGAATTTGGAATTTTGTGTACTTGTACCTCTAGTTTCTGCACTTTGTTTTGTACATTCTCTGCTTGTTTCATAATTGGTTCCTGTACTTTCTGTACCTGCTTCAGTATTTCTGTATTTGGCCCTGTAACTTCTGTAATTATATATCTACCACCTGCACATTCTGTACCTTTCTCTGCACTCTCTGCAATTCTGCCAGTACTTCCTGTACTTGTTTCTCTCATTTCTGTACTTGGTTTTGTACTTTCTGCACTTGTTCCTGTACCTTCTTTATTTTTCCATGAACTTATTTACTGTACTTGTTCCTCTTATTTCTGTACCTGTAGCTGTCCTGGTGAACTTCTCACAGCTCAAAAATTATCTTTGGATGGAAATTATTTCGAATACTCTAAAGTCAGAATAATCGAACGACCCTCATGATTGCTCGCGATCAGTGAAGTAGAATGGTATTTTTCTCGCACAGTGAGAAGTATTATTCCGTAAAAATGAGTCATCTGACAATTGTTTTTGATTCGATCTCAATATTTTTCCCCAAAACAGGTACACACGTACTCTTCGCACTTGAAAGCAGTTGTTTCCTGCTCTTAAAGGTCCCAAATGACCCAAGCAAAATATAACCAAAATCAGTTTGACAGTTTATGAAGAAGAAAGTGAATCGTTCGAATAGGTAAAACTAGAGTGCCTATAACCAGAGTGACGACATCTCATCTGTAATGCTGGCAACAATTAAAAACATTCCATTAGCTTTACATTGAATTGACAGGTCGTTTGCTCGTTTGGAACTGGTAGCTTTCATTCCAAATGAACAGCTGTCGCCACTCTGATTATAGTCACTCTAGGTAAAACATGTTGATGAGTTCCCAAATCTCGGTTCCATCGATGTAATTTAATAACAGGAGGCAAACGGGACTATTCGAGTACATTGGACGAAACTGTTCATAGCTATTCAAAGGCAAATTATTTGAAATTTTGTAACAGCAATGATTATATCTATCGTGAAGATAAGATTCACATTTCTGGAGTTTTGGGAAAACAACGAATCATAAAAAAAAACGTTAATCACTTTCTTTTCTTATAGTCGTTCTATAATTTGACTTGACGGCATTGAACCCAACTTTATATATATGGGAAAATGGAGTCCTGTATGCTGTTCATTTGGTGCCCTTACTTAATTGAATATGTGATTCGAATGTCACCTTTCGAACAAAAAAAATCATTTGTAGATCGGTCCTCGCATACCAGGGAGCATTAGCTACACACACTTTTTCCAATATTATCATATATATATATATATATATATATATATATATATATATATATATATATATATATATATATATATATATATATATATATATATATATATATATATATATATATATATATATATATATATATATATATATATATATATATATATATATAAGTCGATTTTCACAGTGATTGCATATTTTCTTATATAAGAAGCACAACAAAAATTGCAACCTAATAATTACATATAAAAAGTGGGTGAGTAATATCAGTGATATAACTGTATGACGTCAATATGAATAAAACTAACACGTTTCTTCACTTCTCTGAATATCAATCTCATAAGTTGATATATTGCGTGAATTGTGCTAGGTTTCATTTTACATCCAGAATTTTAACGGTGCACCTATACTAAAGTACGACGAAACCACACTTATTTTAACAAACAAATTATTAAGACAGGACAGAAAATGTTCGCTTGCAAAAGTACATACGGTATGAATTACATTAATTTCATTGAAAGAAGATATCAAAAAGTTCTTCAAAAATTAATTTACTAATATTAAAGTAAACTGTGCAGGTTTAGAAGGAAAAAAAAACAAGTCAATTAACTTAAAACCGGGGTATAATAAATGATATTAATATTGCAGATTGCTTCTAAGGCTGAAGGCAGAGTGGGCGCGAGAAGACCCGTCAGAATACAAGCGAGAAATCTGCTCAGCTTTCACTCTGACAGGGTCCCTTTGATTTGCTGCTAATATCATTCCCGCTCTAGGTTTGCTAATGTCAGTCACCAGTTCGGCACAGCTTCTCGGACCCACTCTGCCTTCGGCTTAAAGCTAGACTTTTGACACAGGTTACCGAAAATCAACAAAAAAAATCTAGTTTTACTATTAATCTTACTTGAATATCTGCCGAACTGGTAACACTGCTTACGAATTTGACAACAAGCAGAAAAGATGCAAAGGAAAAAACATAGATATGCACCGAAGAAAAAAAACTTAATAATTTCATAAGTTGTGATTTATGAACCAGCACAACTTCATTGAAGGCTTCCCGAATAAAAAATATTGTAAAAAAGCAATAGGATTTGCTGTTACAAAACCTGCCACAACTATGCTTTAACCGTTGAAAAATATTTTAATGTGTTGTTATACACCATTCAATTAATTGTGAAAATGCTTTTTACAATAGAATGTATAGGTCGTTAAGTATCGTAACAATTCAAATCATAAAGTTTTCTCATTCATTTTTTCTTGAAAAACAATAAAATGTACAGTTTGCATATTGTTTGAAACAGCACGTGTACAATAAATTGAATTGTAGAATCGTAGAAACAATATATTAAATCGTTGGAAATGAAAAAAGTCTTGTCAAGATACAATAAAAATTATTGTAACCCATATATCTAATTGTGAATCAATTGTTTATACTGTACAATCAATGGTTTATTTTTTTACGGGTTACACGCTCGTTCAATGTACAATTTCGCTCACTTTCGTTCGTTGTGTACAATTTCACTCACTTTCGTTAAAAGTGGAACTACTCTATAGAGAGTAAAGTTTGTTTACTCACTTGTGAGTAAATATGGTATTTGTCAAATTCTGAGTAACATTTACTCAGTGCTATAAATAGTAAAATTAGCACGAGTGAGTAAATATTACTCAATATCATTCGCCTTGAATAAGGGATTCGAATAAGGAATTTTGGCTTTAAACAAATACTGACTTACTTTTATCCAACGAATGAAGGAAGCCGCTACCTGTTCATCGGTCATTGGAAAGGATCCGTCTGCCTTCCTACGTTGCCCACGTACTGGCATTTTGTACAGCATTCGTACAAATGATGTATTCTTATATAGAAAAAATAAATAAAATACTTGCTATATGACTGAACACTTTCTTACCGTCTTCAACCTGCGCAAATTGCTTTGAGGTGTACAGTAAGCATTTCGATAATGTGCTGTTATAATATAGCCTCCGACAAAGGGAAAACCTCAGTGAACGTCAATTTTCACACAACGTTTTCAAAGCACTGTGAGTCAATTTAAAAATTGAGTAGAAGTTACTCAGTTTTCTAAATCAATATTACTCACTTTTTGACATTTGAATTAAATAAGCTAAAGTGAGTACAAATGACATGAGTACACTTGAGAGTAACATTGAATGAGCGTGTATGCTTTTAGTAAGCACACATACACTGAAATAATTTGCACGCTAGCATCATGTACAAAGCATTTGATCTATCACTGTTTGTAGAACACTTGAAATTCATGAAAATATACACTTAACTCATAAAATGAGTGTAAAAACTGTTGATATTTAGTGGAAATCATGCTACGTTTCTTATTTCCTACATAAAAACGATAAGAAATATCGTTACCTCTAGATTCTATATGCATTTTCTGTGAATGTCACATTATTTTCCACATAGAATTCAATTAAAAAAGAGTTTACCGATTCAAGTGTTTTGCACATACATCTGTGCTGTACTCATTCCCACTGGAAAATAAAGTGTTTAACACATGTAGTTCGATTCAATAGCAAAACACATCACATCCAAAAGAAAAACATATCAAAGCTAAGTGAAAAATAATCCAATCTTAGTGAACTTGCACATGAAATCTTGAAACAAATCGCTTTGGTTATGTATTGAAATGAAAAAGCATATTAAATTCAAGTGATGTTTACATATGAATCGATCGTGCAAATTTTTATCAGCGTATGAACTTCATAAGCATGACTTATGAAATTCATATCAATGACATATGCATTCCTTAAAACACAATTTATGATTTTTATAACAGTCTACCATGTGAAAATGCCATTCTTTCCCGCATACGCATGGCTGCCAGATGGCTGACTAAACGCTGCCAGCTGGAAAAATATGGCTGGCAGACATTCTGGTGACCGACTGCCTCACCGCTGCCAGATATACAACTCAAACGATACAACCGTATCCACCAGGATTTTTTTACATTGAAATCTTTGACATTTTCAGCGAAGGTGAAAAGATGAAAACGCTCGGCTAATTTAGATACAGGCGACTTTGTTTTGTCAAATTGGATTTGACAACCGTCACTGAATCAATTTTGGTAGCCGTCTGGTGGCATGGCTGCCCAGGTATCCAAAACGCTATGCGGGTTATAAGAACAGTCAAACCGAAGAAATGGAAAACGAAGACACCGTTGTTTTTCTTCAAAACTTTGTGCAAAGCGCACCATCTGAAGCGTGAAAAACACTTTTTCATAATTCGAAATTACAACTGATAGAGTTGATCACCTGTGGAGATGAAGAAATAAATTCGTTGTCTTCAAAAAATCCCGTTTTTCAGAAATTGTTTGGAATTGGAATGCATATTAGAATAATTGAAATGTAAGTCTCTATTAATTATTTTATTTCATGATAGTAACACCAAAGATAAATAACAAAGACATGTACGTGCTTATAAATATTTTTAAAAAATGTGGTTCGTTCCCGGTACCTTCTGAAATGACCGCACTCACCGCTTGGTGGAGCGCGAGATTAATTGCACTGTTATCATTTCAACCAAAGTGTGCCATAAAATCTCAATATATACAAATGAGCTACCGAATCGAAAGGGATCTCACGGTTTGACATTTGCATTATGAATGTTTGATGGGAACTCAGCAGTGCAACCAATGTATTACCATTGGTGCCAGTTTCACGGAGGACCGTAGATGTGCGCCAAAAAAAGATCGTGATTATCATGTCTGGAAATTCGTTTGTGGTAACACCTTGTTTATGCACGAAACAGCAATTAGAAAATATTGCGTTTGTGGAGGAAAATAACATCCAGAAATCGGAAGCTCTGTTTAATCCAGACTCGTTTTCACATGACAAATATAAATTCATCATTTGCTATCCACGAAATAGGAAATCATTATCTATTTAGACCAAATGAAAAATTTTTGTGATAGGTAGGTTCCTTTTTTATTGATAAACAATGTAAACAAATAAACAATGGTAAAGAATAAATTCTGTATTATAATTTTTTTTAGATTTTCTAATTTATATATGTATATAGGGAAACAGAGGTATTTTGGTTATTTAATGTGAGTAGCTTAAAATTGATGCAACATGGGTTACTGATAGATGTTAAATCCATATAGTTTGTAAGGTGGGCCAAAATACCTTACCTCTGTTACCTAAGTTATATATATATATATATATATATATATATATATATATATATATATATATATATATATATATATATATATATATATATATATATATATATATATATATATATATATATATATATATATATATATATATATATATATATATATATATATATATATATATATATATATATATATATATATATATATATATATATATATATATATATATATACATATATATATATATATACCCACACTCCAAAAAAATTTTGAATTTTACAGGTGACTTAATCCCTCATGCGATGTAATTCATAAAGACCTAATTTGTCAAATGACGGAAAATTTTATTTGTAATGACTTAATGTTAGATGAGCTTGAATTTTACTGGTTTCGTCTGTAACTTGCGTTCTGCTAGCAGGTTCGACTGTATAAATTTAAATGCACCTTTTACCAGTCAAGCAGATGCATGTTTCTGTGGCTCAGTCTATTAACAGACGTACTTATGATCCAATGATTCTCGGTTCAAGTCGCGGTGGTTGCTATCAGTATTTTTTTTAATTCCATTTATTTCATGTCATGGAGTCTTAGACACAATATTAAATGTTCTTCGACGTAAATTTGCGTGAACTGCGACACTCCATTTATGTGCATCTAATAAGATGTAAAATCACAGTTTTTTTTAAGTGTGTTAGGTAACAGGTATTTTGGTTACTTCATATATTTTGGCCCACCTAACAAACTATATGGATTTAATAGATGTTAAGTAACCTATGTTGCATCAATTACCTATTGCGGAAGGGTATTTTTTTTAATTCCATTAATTTCATGTCATGGAGTCTTAGACACAATATTAAATGTTCTTCCACGTAAATTTGCGTGAACTGCGACCTCTGTTTCCCTATATACATATATAAATAAGAAAATCTAAAAAAATTTATAAAACAGAATTTATTCTTTACCATTGTTTATATGTTTACATTGTTTATAAATAAAAAGGCACCTACCTATCACAAACAAATTTTCATTTGGTCTAAATAGATAATGATTTCCTATTTCGTGGATAGCAAATGATGAATTTATATTTGTCATGTGAAAACGAGTCCGGATTAAACAGAGCTTCCGATTTCTGGATGTTATTTTCCTCCACAAACGCAATATTTTCTAATTGCTGTTTCGTGCATAAACAAGGTGTTACTATCATGAAATAAAATAATGAATAGAGACGTACATTTCATTTATTCTAATCTGCATTCCAATTCCAAACAATTTCTAAAAAAACGGGATATTTTAAAGACAACGGATTTATTTCTTCATCTCCACAGGCGATCAACTCTATCAGTTGTAATTTCGAATTATGAAAAAGTGTTTTTCACGCTTCAGATGGTGCGCTTTGCACAAAGTTTTGAAGAAAAACAACGGTGTCTTCGTTTTCCATTTCTATGGTTTGACTGTTCTTATAACCCGCATAGCGTTTTGGATACCTGGGCAGCCATGCCACCAGACGGCTACCAAAATTGATTCAGTGACGGTTGTCAAATTCAATTTGACAAAACAAAGTCGCCTGTATCTAAATTAGCCGAGCGTTTTCATCTTTTCACCTTCGCTGAAAATGTCAAAGATTTCAATGTAAAAAAATCCTGGTGGATACGGTTGTATCGTTTGAGTTGTATATCTGGCAGCGGTGAGGCAGTCGGTCACCAGAATGTCTGCCAGCCATATTTTTCCAGCTGGCAGCGTTTAGTCAGCCATCTGGCAGCCATGCGTATGCGGGAAAGAATGGCATTTTCACATGGTAGACTGTTATAAAAATCATAAATTGTGTTTTAAGGAATGCATATGTCATTGATATGAATTTCATAAGTCATGCTTATGAAGTTCATACGCTGATAAAAATTTGCACGATCGATTCATATGTAAACATCACTTGAATTTAATATGCTTTTTCATTTCAATACATAACCAAAGCGATTTGTTTCAAGATTTCATGTGCAAGTTCACTAAGATTGGATTATTTTTCACTTAGCTTTGATATGTTTTTCTTTTGGATGTGATGTGTTTTGCTATTGAATCGAACTACATGTGTTAAACACTTCATTTTCTAGTGGGAATGAGTACAGCACAGATGTATGTGCAAAACACTTGAATCGGTAAACTCTTTTTTAATTGAATTATACGCGGAAAACAATGTGACATTCACAGAAAATGCATATAGAATCTAGAGGTAACGATATTTCTTATCGTTTTTATGTGCGAAATAAGAAACGTAGTATGATTTCCACTAAATATCAACAGTTTTCACACTCATTTTATGAGTTAAGTGTATATTTTCATGAATTTCATGTGTTCTACAAGCAGTGATAGATCAAATGCTTTGTACATGATGCTAGCGTGCAAATTATTTCAGTGTATGTTGTCTTACTAAATGCATAAACCTTCAATGAAGTTGTGCTGGTTCATAAAGGATTATTCACACATTACAGTTCCGTGACGGTTCAGTGAAAGTGCCTTCAGTCCGCCGTCGGTGTTCTTTTTTTGTCGGAACCCTTCCGTTCCGTTTCCGTGCTTCTTCCGTTCCGGCACAGCAAAGGCAAAGGCCACATACCGAATTTAGTGGAAATAAAAATATATCGGCGACGACGAATTTGAGTTTACCGGACGGACGCTACACTGACGGCGAGCTACGCTGAAACAGCACGGTACCGGATAAGTGTGAATGCGCGCATATAAAACAAATGAAATAATATCAATATCCGTGCACGGTGTCGTGCCGGCACTGAACCGGACCGGATATGTGTGAATAATCCTTAAGTCACAACTTATGAAATTATTAAGTTTTTTTCTTCGGTGTATGTTTATGTTTTTCTCCTTTGCATCTTTTCTGCTTGTTGTCAAATTCGTAAGCAGTGTTACCAGTTCGGCAGATATTCAAGAAAGATTAATAGTAAAACTAGATATTTTTTGTTGATTTTCGGTAACCTGTGTCAAAAGTCTAGCTTTAAGCCAAAGGCAGAGTGGGTCCGAGAAGCTGTGCCGAACTGGTGACTGACATTAGCAAACCTAGAGCGGGAATGATATTAGCAGCAAATCAAAGGGACCCTGTCAGAGTGAAAGCTGAGCAGATTTCTCGCTTGATTCTGACAGGTCTTCTCGCGCCCACTCTGCATCATTTATTATACCCCGGTTTTAAGTTAATTGACTTGTGTTTTCCTTCTAACCTGCACAGTTTACTTTAATATTAGTAAATTAATTTTTGAAGAACTTTTTGATATCTTCTTCCAATGAAATTATTATTATTATATATAAATATATAAATATATATATATATATATATATATATATATATATATATATATATATATATATATATATATATATATATATATGTATATATCTATATATATATATATATATATATATATATATATATATATATATATATATATATATATATATATATATATATATATATATATATATATATATATATATATATATATATATATATATATATATATATATATATATATATATATATATATATATATATATATATATATATATATATATATATATATATATATATATGTTCATACACCTTCACCATGGAAATCAGTAGCGATCGTTATGAATACCATAAGAATGTAGCGGTGAATTTCATAAGGAGGAGTTATGAAATATGTTAATAACTTATTACATTCATTTCTACATTAATCATAAGTCTACCTCACGAATTTCATTAGTATGATTCATGAAATTCATAAGTAGGCCTATGAAAATTTTTTTCATAAGATTGGTTTATGATTTCCAAGTTGTAGCGAAATATCATGTGTTTCTTGTGAATTTCAACAGCTTGTTGTGTCCGTGTATGATTGTTTTGTCGTTAATGAACCTCACTTCCGTTGAAACTCTTAACGAGTGAGCACGTTGTACTGTGTTAGTTGCCGTAAAAATTTGAGTATTTCGCTAAAAAGAAAAGATTTTCATCCGTACCGTGGCGACTCGACGTTGTCAAAAAGTGAGGTTATCATTTGTAGTCCAGTAAAAAGATAGCCCATTGAACTGTAAACGAAAATTTACTGGTAATTTAGCCTAAGCTGCTGTGCCGTCGCGGGTTGGCGGTTCAATGCATAGGACGCTGGTCTTACAAGCCAGTTGTCGTATGTTCGAGCCCCGACCTGGAAGGATTCATAGTGTCAGCAAAGATAAATAATAAAGACATGTATGTGCTTATAAATATTTTTGAAAAATGTGGTTCGTTCCCGGTACCTTCTGAAATGATCGCACTCACCGTTTGGTGGAGCGCGAGATTAATTGCATTGTTACCATTTCAACCAAAGTGTGCCATAAAATCTCAATATATACCGTAGATGTGCACCAAAAAAAGATCGTGACTGTCATGTCTGGAAATTCGTTTGTGGTGTCAGTAGGATCCATAGTACTAGCCATGCAGTGATTCTGTACACTAAGAATCGGCTTCGAAGTCTGTTGAAACAGAAAGGCAAAAATCCACAAAAGGAATGTAATGCCAAGACTTTGCTTTGCTGTGCCATTAATCGGTGTCATCTCAAGTGAGGTGACGTCAACTGACTGACGTTATAGCAAATAGCTGTGCCATATACAGATGTGACAGCTGTCACATCAAAGGAGAAGAAGATGAAGAAGAGGTGACGTCAACCAGAAGTAGAAAAGATCTGTCAGTACAGAGTAGTAGCAGAGTTGATCACACTTTTGTTTCAGCAAAGTGTATATCACGCGTTTTTTTTAGAACGTCAAACCTGTCAACTTCCACTTTCGAAAGAAATTGCAAGCGAGCTATAAAAGATAGTGGCCCTTATTACCGGTGTCACTACACGGTGAAAACAAAGTGAAGTGACTGTGACTCTTATTATGGGTATCACTTCACGGAAAAAATCGAGTGATGTGAATTTAGGTCCTTAGTGCGGAAGTCGCTTCAAAGACAAAAGTAATTATTTGGATGAACTTGATGTCATTATGAACATCACGCCACCAACATTTTGTTGAAAAAATTAGTTTTTTTGTACCACAGTGATCACTTCACTATGCGTGATACCGGTAATAGGTAAAATCAAGTGAAGTGATATGTAAGTGAAGTGAATGTGAAAGTGGAAGTGAGAACGGTAATAAGGGCCAGTGTATTAAATTTAACAGGTGGCTTATTAGCCGTTCTAAAAAAAACGCGTGATATCAACATTCTGTATAAACGAAAATCATCCTTAAAATAGTGAAGCATTTATCTACTGCAGCTAGTGATGTCTGATTTTTTGTATTAATCGATTATTAGGTTTTCGATTAATGAAAGTGTAGTCGATTAGTACAATCGAATACTATTAGGCACTAATCGATTAATGTCGATTAATGATCCAATTATTCTAGGCAGAATCAGAGCTGCCAAATGAAAATCTGTGTTGAATTAAAAATATTCACCATTAGTGTATCATAAAGCAAGCAAGCACCAGAGAAAATGTTTAACGTTCAGGTTGGGTTTTTATTCGCTTGTTGGATGTCGTGTCGAGCATGTTGTCTTTTCAACCAGCAGCAATAAATTATCAGTAATCGTATTCAGTTTCTGAATATTGAATCTGAATTCGGTAGCCGAATTTTGGATTGGATGAACTTCGAAACTGAATTCAGAACCTGGATTCTAGTACACTTGAATTTAGAGCTTAGTTTCAGGTTTAGAGTTGGGTTTCAAAATTCAGTTTCAGAATTTAGATCCAAATTGGAGGTTCAGAAATTTAAACTATGACTCTGGAACATAACACTTGAACTAAATGCATGTACTGAATTCTTGATCTGGATTCCGGACCAGAATTTTGTAACTGAATTCTTATCCTGTCCTAGATTTTGAGTCTAGTTCTGAAGTCCAATTCCAGAATTATCGATCGATTATCGCTTTTCGGAAGTGTGATAAAGGACATTTCAGTTTAATTCGTATATGATTCCATCCGCTTTTCCCAATATGAAATGAATCTTCTTATTTTTGTGGATCTCTAATGTAAATTTGAGAAGGCTCTTGACCAATGATACTCTGTTCAATGATTTTCTGTTCTGACAGAAAAAAGATGATAAATATTCAATCTAATTTCAATTACAATCCATATGAAAGTACTAACTGAAGAACTTTGGTAGTGTATTCTCGCGCTCACTCTGTCTGCAGCCTAAGACTAAACGTTATCTACAAATTGATATATCTCGATTAATTGATTGCTATTAATCGATTATCTCGATTAGTGGCACTGCCGTTAATCGATTACAAATTCTCGATTATTTTAGCCTTTTATTCGATTATTTTGATTAATCGAGTAAAAATATACATCACTAGTTGAGCTGAACTGAAGACACACTCAAAAAAATCCTCACGTTAACCTTATGTGAAAAAACACGTAGATTCCAAAAATGGTGATCTTCTTAACAACCAACGGATCATGATTGAATATGAAATGAACCATATGTCAGAATTATTGCTGTTGTCACATATACTTTCTGTGTCACGCACTTACTTGAATTCATTTTGTCATGTTCATTTTGTGCTCGCAATATAGCGTCAGTTGAAAAACCTATAACAAACAACATAGGCCAAATCCCTTTCGACCCTTCTACGATATTTATCACAGTGATTTTAGGGTAAATAATTGCTCATTGATTTTATCGACAATTATGAAGTCTAGCTAATTTTTATTATACTTTCAGATCTAATATTAGTACCAAGCAGAAGTATAATTTTTAAGCGAATGTACCATTTAGTGAGTTTAGTACAACTTATTTGCATGACCAATTGGCATTACGCGAATTCTGTGCTCTAAAAATACGAAACTGAAACACAATTCAATTTTGTTTTTTTTTTCTACAGCGGAGCTCAAAAGGCAAAACTTCTAGATATTGTTCCAGCACATCAAGCACATTTTGAACTACTAGTTCCAGCTAAATGCATTCCTTAAAGGGAACAATGTTTGCTTCAGTTTAGCTGCTCCGGAGAAAGGATTTAGAGCAATGCATTCTGTATTTTTGATATTTTTCGCAAGTGATTCAACAGAAACGAATTTAAAAGTAAAATTTTCAGAGTATCTGCGTGCGAACAAAATTTATCGCAATGTTATGTCCAACAGAGATGTCTATCTCCTCTGTGTGACGAAGAGCAAGCAAAATTTCTCCCCTCGCACTGACAACTTCAACGAGAGCTCTTTTCTTTCACATTTATACACCACTGTTGTGTAAGTGTGCACGCATCAAGAGTGCGTTTGTTTATTTCCTTTTACCTCTTCCACTGAATCACACCAAAGTGCTAGAGCATTAGCTAATAAATTCTCTGAGGTGGATGCAGATACTTTCACAGAGGTGCACACGCCGGTGAGCACTCTGCTGTATGGTTTTCGTAGATGAAGCGTGGACACGCAAAATCAGCAAAATAAAACAATTTATCGTAAAATTTTCGGTTTTCCTTGCAAATTTTTCATAGCAAGGCCAGATCTACTCTCTATTAATTGAAGTTCACAGAAGTGTTCGCTCACAATCACGCGCCAGTGGTCACTTGGGTGTATTTAGACGAGAGCGCGTGTGAGCGATTCATGCGAAGAGAATGTGTTTCACTCGCGCCAGCTGCTTTAACCACAAGCACACACTCAAATGCTGTCTATTCGACACTGAGAAGAAGTGCGCTTTCCTCTTTGTGCGGTGCTTCGTTTTTTCATCCTCGGTGTGGCAGAAATCTGACTCTAGCGTTTATCACTGTGGTGAAATGCCATCTCTGATGTCCAACAGACTATGTAATCTATTAGTTTTTAATACCAATATACCAATATTAAGATTCAATATAGAACTTTATAGTAACAATTACATGGAAATAATGTGACTATTAAGTAAAATTCTGGTCAAATGAAATAAATTTTACAGCACAATTTAAATGAACTTTGTATAAATTTCACAAAAGTATTCTATAGAATCTACGAAAAAAGTGACGTAGATATTACGTGATACAAATGTGGACTAAGAGTTCATGAGTTCATTCTGTGCTATCTATACTTCACATAAGTATTACAAGAAAAGTTCTATGGATAAAAATCACATACGTTTTCATGTAGCATTGAAGTGAGGATTTTTCTGAGTGCAGGCTGCTCTCTCAGCTGACAGGGTCGGCCCAGGGATGCCAGGTTCACAGATTAGTCTGTGTTTCACGAATGTTCAACTTTCTGCACAGGTTTTTAAAATGGCCCAGATTTTCACAGATTTCTGAAAATAATCACAGAAATCGATCACAGTTGAGCACCAAAAAGTACAGAGCGATTTGAAATAGTGAGACCTTTTTATTTATTTTTTGTTTTTGAAAATAATTCTGCTCAGCAATTACGGCGCGGCAAACGTGCACAGATTTTCACAGACATGTTTTTATCTTGATCACAGATTTTAGAAAAAATACCTGGCATCCCTGGGTCTGTCTCGTCTTAGTTTATTACCGATAAGATAATTACTATTAAATGCCACACTTGATTTGTGACAGCGTAGCTAGTTAAGTAAAGTTTCAAGATTCTAAAAACCAATGGAAATGATGAACTCATCGATTGTGCAACCGGTGGTAGTGTCTATTGTAGAACGTATTGATTTAAGGACTATTCCTTTGCATGCCCTAGGGCATCGCACTTTTCAGTTATTATCGGCACTGCTAAACAAAAAAAAGATATTTAAATCGGAGGAAGGCTACTGTCGTGATTGGCGAGGCTTGTTTCAAGTTCTTCGCTTAGAAAATCAGTACGTGTCCGAACTAGAGAACAATGCTAATCCTACAAGGCGAGTTATTGATCTCTGGCAAGAGGCAGCTGAGAATGCGAAAATTGCACCCAATTTAATGGAACTTCAAGAAATTCTCGGCAAAATTGATCGTTGGGATGTCCGGGATAGCAGCAATAAGTTTATCTGTAAGTACTATATTTTCAATGCAATATGGTTATAAGAATGTATTGTTTTGTTCATGTCATTCAAATTGTGATAGATTTTTTTTTTCAGATGAAGATGCAGAGGTTTTTTTGACACAGTGCCAAAGAATAAGAAGCCGGGAAAGCGATGCCAGTGGAAATAAGATTCTAGACGAATTTCGTGGTACCGATGAAGATATCATCACCGTAGATGACACCTATAATCATAAGCAATTTTACGATGCATTCGTTTTGTTTGCCGATGCTGATGTTGAATTTGCTACAAAAATGATTGAACGGTTAGAAGAAAAACAGTTGAAGGTAAAGGAATATATAAAATATTGCAATTTCGATGTGTAATTACATTGCATTATTTCTAGATTTGTGTAAAAGATCGAGATTTTCTTGCGGGAATCAGCTTTGAACATGAAGCAATTATACGCCTTATAACCGAGCGCTGTCGTCGTTTGCTGGTGATCATTTCAAAAGAATTTTTGAGAAGTCCCTTGAACGAATTTTTTGTCACATTTACACAAGCTTTGCAAATAGAACAGAAGAAGCGTAAAATTATACCTTGCGTGTACGAGCGTTTGGAACTGCCAGCAAATTTAAAATTTCTACATGTGTTGGACTACAAACGATCAAATAAACTGTACAACTTCTGGGATAAATTGGTGGATGCCATTAAGGTGAACGTAGAACCAACAGGGTCGCATTCGCGGTATGAATGCATAATACTAATGGAATCTAACATATTTTAATCAATATTTTGTTTTAGGACAGAAACCAAATCTGTGGATTGTACCACAGAGCATGAATCTAACATTAGTGATGCTTTCGTAGCCGTATCTAAAAATGGTTTATCATCAAGTTCAGATTTAAACAAATTAAATGTTTCACAATCCAATAAAAAGTCTCACTCGTCTTGCGACATATCTAGCACATCCAAACAAAATCCAGGTTATGTAAGCAGTATAGAACTCACATCAATGCCTGAAATTGGCACGTATGAACAAAAGAAACGGAAGTGGTATTCAAAGTTAGGTCTATCTTCAGAGAGTCGTAAAATGGTGGAAGTAACAACATCTGATAAACACAAGAAAAACAAAAGTAAATGGTACAAACCGAGTAAAAAGGTTGCAACGGCACTGTGATATTGATATTTATTAAGTACGTTCCATTTGTTGTTTATTAGTAAGCATTTATTCGCGATATTTAAGTTTTATATTAGTATAAATAAAAATAAACATGTTTTCACAAAATGTTTCAAATGACTCGCTTCGAGAAAAACCAGCTTATCAATCAGTTCAATCACAAAGATCGGACGAAGTTAAAACTAAGTTGTAATGAATAAGCAGATCAGTAAAGAAGGAAAAATCGATACGGTTCGCGGAGATCAAGTCGAAAACCGAGGCGCGAACTATTTACTATCGATACACCCTTTGTGTTATGTGAACGTTATTTTACTGATTGGTTGCTCCCCGTTTGTCAACACAGAACAGCTGCTTGCAGAGATGCCTGATTTTATTAGGCTTTGTATAATATTTGAAAATCGCAATTAATTATGGGATTACGTTGTTAATATATTTAAACTTCTTTGGCAATGTTTGAGGGCAAAAATTAATTTTAATAAAGTTGTGCAGTAAAATGATTTTTTAGGTACGTAAAACCGATTATTGGTTTGTGCTTTTTACATAGGTGAAATATATATTCTTTTTAGTTAGTTTTTCGTACGGACTGTTTAAAAAGTTTATTATCGGGCCCGACGTAAAATGAACTTGTAGTCATCTGGGCTATTGTTGATTGTATTAGTAATTTTCATCCGAAATTACGTGGCAGCAGGACAGAAGCATGTAAATATCGTAACAAAACATTGTTTCGATTTTGTATTGCGTTAGAGGATGAGAAGTAAGCCCAATTCTGTATTTAGTTTTGACAATATTTATTAAATCTGTATCCTGTATGCAATCCGCATGGACGTATTGTGACCTGTTATTCTTTGGTCACAATGTTGTTCCTTTGGTCACTGAGTCCAGCTTATATATATATATATATATATATATATATATATATATATATATATATATATATATATATATATATATATATATATATATATATATATATATATATATATATATATATATATATATATATATATATATATATGTCAAATTTTGTAATATTTTTGGTTATATCAATTGTCAGTAAATGTCTGAGTAGAATTTAAACGTATAATCGCATTCCTTCTCCGTGTTTACATGTTTGAGTCACGTTTAAGTTCTGCTCAATAGCCTACACACTTAAAACCATTTCTTGAGCTCGGCATAATAAAATGCCGAAACTGATCAGCAACACCTAAATTTGCTGATTGCTCAGTAATCAATACGCATGTTTCTGAACTTCGTTAAATGCATTCACTGATATTTCGGTAAAATACTTCACTTTGCCGAAATTTGGCATAATTGCTTGCTGAATTTATCAGTAAACAACAGATATGCCGACATCAGCAGAGACGTTTGCCGAGATTTCGGAATATGCGCTAGCTGTTGCCGAGATTCAGCACGACAGCTGTCATTTATTGCTGCGTTACATTTTCGCTTCGCATTGCGCGATTATTTTCTGATGAAATTCTCGAGTGCAAAAATGAATAATCTTCGAAGAAACGTGGAACCACTTGCAAGTAAAACTATTGAATAAATATAGTGACATGTTTCGCTTTATAAAAAGCGACTTTATCAGATCACATTATAAGGGAAAAACACCCAACACGGCTCAAAGAGTCCTCGAGACAAAACGGAGGACAAATTCAATAGATCAAAGTTTATTTTTTGAACAATACCGTATATGCATCATTAAATATTGAAAATTTTTGTATATTTATTTTTATTTTCATATTTCCAGCTCGACTCAAGGTGGCCGCATCCGGAAACGCCGCTTTTTATTATGCTACATGTTTTAAGGTAGAGGCTTTAAGCACTACTGGCAACAAATTTGTAAGCCTCCTTTAAGTGTAAATAAAATGAATTTTTGATCCTGAATGGTGTGTTTATAATGTTTAGAAATTACAAACAAAATTAATTGACTAAATTTTTAATTACTGATGATTTGGTAATTTGTTTTTTTTTCATTTTTTCGTTTTATTGGATTGCCGAATATTCAGCGAACGTTTCACTGAGCAAACAGTAAATCTTATGCTGGCGATTTCGGCAATATTTGACGTTTGTCAAATTTGAGGGTGCCGAGACGCTCAGTTATTTTATTTTTGCCGAGATGATTGCTGATTACTCGGCTGTGCGAATCTCGGCATTTTTTTGCCGAGACTCAGCTAAAAAATTTAAGCGTGTAGGTTGGTGTCACAAGTAGGGTTTTGTTTAATTATTTATTCTATTTATTTATTTATTCATTTATTTATCAATATAATTATTTATTTATTCAAAATTTAATTATTACATTTATTTACTATATATTCAGTATTAAATTATATATTGTATTTAAAAGTATTTATTTATTTATTTATATCCATCAATTTATATGTATCTTTGTTATTGTTCAATACAACTCATATATCAAATCGCATTACATATTAATACAATAAAAGGAAACAAGTGTAGTAGGTACTAATATAATCCAAGATACCAACCTGAAACACAAACGATAAATCATTGTAACCGTCATCTGTCCACACACTGTCATCGTCCTCATCATCGTCATCATCGCAGCATAAAATGCGGGGTGGCCTGATTTGAAGGTGGCGGTGGGATTGGGATGGAAAATGGACAGCAAGCCGATAAAACCGCGGGAAAACCCTTGAGCGGGAGCTAGTATTTTGTTGACCCGGTAGAGTGAAGGTTGCAGCAGCGTGTCACCCATCAAAAGTGACAATCCTTTTCGTTCCGTTATTTGAATTCTGGTATAAGTGGATCCAAAGGGATTAGTATTTAGTACCGAGGTATCCCACGAACGTTTGATTCGGGACAAGTGCAATAGACCGGCTAAGTTCGTTTGCTGTTAGCCAGACGTGTGTGCCTTTGCAGTGAAACGAAGAAAAAGTTGCTGCTTTACCTGGATACCCTGGTCATCTTGTAGCTGTTTCGTCGCCCCTGAAGCAAGTGCCACTCTGCAGACGTCGCCAGTACCACCAAGTCGACCAACGAGCATCACGGCCGCAACGTAGTGTCGAGTAGAGAATCTTGACCAAATAAACTTGCGCAAGAAAAAGTCTAATATTCTATTGTTTTTTTTTGTTACAAAAAATAGTGTTTAGAGTTAAAAATTGTACGGTCTTTCTTTTTATACAAGCTGTGTCGTCCATTTTGTTTCTTGTTTCCGCGGAAACGATTTACTCAGTGGCCACAGGTTGGGAAAAAAGTCCGCCCTAAACCGAGTAGTGAAGTGAAATTTCTTCGGAGACCAAAAAGGTAAACGACCCTGAACTGATGGTCCGGTGCTGAAAAGCAGCCACCAGTACAGGGTCCGGCACTCGAAGTGTAACCAATTAAAAAGGCCATAAATTCAGTTTGGAAAATTACTTTTACTTAATTCAAAGTACAAAATGTGTAAAAATAATACAAAATTCAAAATCAATTCACTTTTGCTCGATATGACCACCTTTTGCCTTGACTTGATGACTTGAGAGAGCGAAGGAGTTGCTTCGTTTTGCCGAAAGCGGTCAATTTCCGAACATTGTATTTTCTGACGAGAAAATTTTTCCAATTGAGCAATTCGTAAACTCTCAAAACGATAGGGTTTACTTGACCGACCGTTCATACGAGAATTTGAGTCATCGATTGGCCACCAGGAGGCAGCACCCGCAACAGATAATGGTTTGGCCGCTGTAATCGCAGGTGGGCGCTCTCCAATCGTTTTCATCGAGCCTGGCGTCAAGGTAAATGCGACATATTATCGGGAAAGTATTCTGGAGGTTGCTTTGAAGCCGTGGGCAGACAAACATTTCGGTGGCAGACCATGGACGTTTCAGCAGGACTCGGCACCGTCTCACAAAGCTCGAGTGAACCAAGAATGGCTGAAAAACAACGTTCCGAACTTCATCACGTCCACACAATGGCTCTCGAATTCACCAGATGCGAATCCAATGGATTATTCTCTTTGGGCCATTTTGGAGAGCAAAGTCCGAACTAAAAGATACACCAGTCTCGAGGCGCTGAAAAAAGTTATTGTCCGCGAGTGGGCCAAAATACCTGCAAGTCACATTCGGCCAAACGAAGCAACTCCTTCGCTCTCTCAAGTCATCAAGTCAAGGCAAAAGGTGGTCATATCGAGCAAAAGTGAATTGATTCTGAATTTTGTATTATTTTTACACATTTTGTACTATTAATTAAGTAAAAGTAATTTTCCAAACTGAATTTATGGCCTTTTTAATTGGTTACACTTCGAGTGCCGGACCCTGTAGTGATATATAATACAATACGTAACAGTATACAAATCAGTACATTGCAGACATCTGTATGAATGGCAACTCAGTTCATAAATAAAAAAATAAATACAGTTTAGATGACAGATTGGATGCTTATGATAGGGTAACGTGGCGACATCATGACATATGCGAGTACTGTCCCACCTGAAGGAATATTCGAAATGACCGCTTAAATGATTGAAGAGTCCATTTTTAGTGTCCTGTCTGTTAGTGTGTGATTTGATGCTGAAATTGCCTTCATTGTGAAAGCGAAAACCACACACAATGACGTGAGAAGTGTTGCATGAATGAAAAAGAAAGTACAATCACAAACTAACAACCGGACACTTAAATTGGATTCTTCAATCATTTAAATGGTCATTTCGAATATTCCTTTAGTTGAGACAGTACTCGCCTATGTCATGATAGCGCCACGTTACCCTACCTAAACATCCAGTCTGTCATCCAGACTGTGTTTATTTTTTTTTATTTATGAACTGAGTTGCCATTCATACAGATGTCTGTAATGTACTGATTTGTATACGGCTTTACGTACCTAAAAAATCGAACAATTTTAGGAAAATTAATTTTTGCCCTCAAACATCGCTAAAAAAGGTTAAATATATTAACAACGGAATCCCATAATTAGTTGCGACAATTCATTTTCAAATATTATACAAAGTCTAATTAAAACAGGCATCTCTGCAAGCAGCTGTTCTGTGTTGACAAACGGGGAGGAACCAATTAGTAAAAAAACGTTCACATAACACAAGAGGTGTATCGATAGTAAATAGTTCGCGCAGTTCAATATAGTTGGAGTTAGTGTCCCACGAAAATCTATTTTTATAAGAATTTACTCATAGTGCTATGTCTGTTAGTCTGTGGTACAATGGCCTATGGTAAGCGTACATAGATCCAAGGTGAAAAGTATGGATTTTCGGCGACGGATGAAGGAACAATCAAAATAATCGATGTCAACTAAGTGAAATTTGTTCCAGAACATTAAAAAAACTTAATTTCAGTCAGTAAGTGGATACCAGGGCTGTCGAGAGGAAGTTGGGAGAGGAAAAAATAACTTGAAACCGGGACTTTGTCAGTATATCCGAAAAATTCGAAAATTTTGAAATATTTTTTTATTCTGCATAGTAAAAAATATTTAAAAAAACGCATTTGGTATGTGAATTATTTTGTTAAGATAATGTATTCAAAAATCTATTCTGTGCATGATTGTTCCATGCCCATCAATTTTGAAAAAAAGTGGATGGGTAATGTCAGATACATGACTGGAAGATGTGAATACGATTAAAACTGGCATGCCTTTTCCATACATCCGCATATCGATAATTGCACTTACTATTTTTGTTTTGAAAAAGCGCCTCATAGTAAAGTAAATCGTATTCGCTCCCGTCAACATTCTTGGAAAGCTTTCTTTTGCTCGCTTTATTAGAAAATGTATTCAATTAGTAGATAATAAGCTAAATAGAATTGAATTTTTGTTTGTTTTTCGTGAGGAGGCGTGAGATTCGAAAAAAATACGAAACCTTTGTAGTATTCAATTAGACTGGCTCATGATATTTACTATTCAATATGTTGTTCAGATACTGACTTATTTTGTACAAGAAAAACGGCTCATTCTTGCCAACTATGTTTGAGCGAACTGCGTTATGGCTTCAATCGAGCTCAGACTATCTGTGAAAAGAAAATAATTGTTATTGTTATGTACTAAATTTAAGTATAATCGATAAACTACATTACGAATAAGTTGAAATAAGAGTACAAAAATGATCGATTAAAAATATAAGAACTGGCAACTAGGCTGTGCCGAGTTGCTCAGTTGATTTCCAAGACTTACACCAGCTAGAAGTGTTTTTAGTGCGTTCTTATCCTAAAACCAATTTGTGAATTGAAGGCTGAACATCTTCCAGATTAAAAGCAGTTTGTAAGGAATCTATTTGGCACTTTTAGACTACCCTTTTCGGATATATTATAGCTGGCGACGAGGAAATTCGGCGGCGTGAGTTGTTCTTAGAAACCCTGGTTGGAACTCTCTATACAGCTGGTGGAACTCTCTTTCTCGCTGTGAGGCAAGCATAGTGTGCTCTGCAAGTAAGCAAATTATTTTCTAAACTAATAAACTGGTGAATAGAATTGAAAGGGAAATATCCCAATTGTGAATATAATTGAACCTCATATATATTTGTTTCCTCGATTGGAAAAACCGACGCTTTCTTTGTGTAGCAAAGCCATTTTGTTTTATGTATACGCTAGTGCTCCCATTGTTTAGGAAAGCCATTTTGGTTTCCTTATATTAATCGTTTTCTTTATCTTTTTGGAGTAGAACGGCAGTGCGACCAGAGGACAACATTTTCGCTGAAGTTGGCGGCAAACAAAAATCGAATACAGAAATCAAGTTTCGCTAAGGTTGGCGAACAATAAAAATCGGATAATATTTTCCAGCCTTCTGGTGGGCTCGTATACCGATAGTGTTTCGGTAAGCCGGTAGGAATTTTTTCTGCGGTGAGTCAACGTTTTTTTTTTTTTTTTTCTAATTTTGGAAAATTTAAATAACTAGGACTGTTAATAATATTTATAAAATTATTATAAAATTATACAACATGGCGAACGTTTTCGTTAATATTGAGCCGTATCACACAGGTACTTGCTTCAAAAGTTGGGCGGAAAGGTTGAAATATTTTTTTATTGCTAACAAAATAGAAAATGGCAAAGATAAAATAGCTTACCTCATAACAATTGGAGGCTCAGTAATTTTCTCACAATTAAAATTCATGTATGTGGTAGAATATTTTGACAATGTTCCGTATGATGAACTAATTTCAAATTTGATTACTAGTTTTGATAAATGTGAATTGGATATGATCCAGCGTCTAAGATTCAATACTCGTAACCAACAACCAAATGAGTCTTACGAAGATTATTTGTTATATCTCCGGTATCAGGCAGAGCTTTGTGGATTCGGTGTTCGCAAAGACCAAGCTATATTAGACAGGATTGTGGCAGGTGTGCTAGATGATGATTTACGGAGAAGATTGCTAAATGAGCATAAATTGACACTCGTTTTAGCTGAAAAAATTCTTTTGACATGGGAAATGACTAAAAATAACTTTAAATCGTTTTCTGTTAATAGCGACGAGGCTTTTGCTAAAAATTTTAACCCTGATAGCAATAAGGGAAGCATATCTGACCTCGAGTATATGAAACCACAGGACCTAAATTTAAAATTAGATGTTTCGGATAAACGGTCAGATATGCATGTTACTTCTTCAAGCAATATTGGTAGTCCTCCTTTGATAAATGTCAAAATTAATGGTATACAAAAGCAAAAGAAAATACACTGTGAATCTTCTGTAATGGCAATGAATAAAGATCTATACTTTTCGCATTTATATGAAACTTCACATAAACTTGGCAAACAAATTGTTGCAATAAATGGTTCTAATCTCACATTATTAGGGAAGTTTTGGGTTTTAGAGAAATTTTATGACAAAGCAAAATTAAAAATGTTTGTGATAAACTGCGGAAACATTTTCTATCTAATTGGTAGAACAAAGTTTTATGCTTCCATATCAAACTGGATAATTTTATTTAGAGAAACTGTTCAAGTAAACAGTTTTAATAGAACTTCAGTTATTGATAAAAATAAAATGATATGGAGAACTGTTACCATAGAACACTGTATTATACACACTTTAAATTTTAACAGTGATTTCTCGATGGAATTCAAGATTAAAGTAATAAAGCACAATTTTTTTGTTTATTGGTACGGGACAAATGCAGCGTACGAATTTTTGTTTGATAACTGTGGTATCTGTAATAACATTAGAAATTTAACTGAACAAAACATTTCTTCTGAATGGAAAGAAAGAACTAGGCTGTTTATCTGTGTGAATTTAGGATTTGTTTACTTGAAGTGTTACATTTATTTGTTATTGCCGGATAGTTCCTTTAAGTGGATGGAGGTTTTATGGTGGAATCGATATAGTAATGAAGATCTAGGATATTTGTTTGACTATACGGATTGGTTTGTTTTATTCAACGTTTTAATCCTTGACGATGATCCTCTTTACGATTCATTTTCTCTAACTAATTTTGTGGAGGAACGAGATTTTAAAGTCTTTGAATGTACTATTTATAATCCTGCTGTTAATGGCTGGGTGGAGAAGCTAATTCAAAAGCCATTTCCGGTAGATTCTGGAACAGTTTTGTACAATTTGACTACGAATAACAAGTTATGGTACAAAAACCATGAGCTCCTCATGTACTCTAGATGGATAAAAACAACTTTTCTGAAAAGTATTTTTGTAAATATATTTCAGATAACAATTGAAAACGTTCCCGTTCTGGCGCATCGAACTCAGCTCAAAACAATTAAACATGCGAACTTAATGGTTCGGCCAAATATTTTGATAAATGTCAGCCATCAGAAGGATAAAATGAAGAATATAAACTCGACACCAGCTGAGGAGAATCCAGGAATAAATCAACCTTACAGTATGTCCGTATCGAACAAATCTACGGATAAGCGTTTATCTGGCGAAATCGAAGAAGAATTTCGGGGTTTCCCGGAGGTTAACTTGGATATGAGGACAAGGAGAAAGAGAAAAGCCGACGAAATGACAATTGAATGTCCACGTCGATCGAAGGGAAATAAGAAAACAAAACGTTTTGAAGATTACATCTTATATAATTCATAAGTTTAAAAGAATGTTATTCTTTCGAATCTAAGTAAATAATGTTGTATTTTTATAAATTATTTGAATTTTTGAATGATACAATTTTCCTCTTAAGTGAGAGGGACTGTTATGTACTAAATTTAAGTATAATCGATAAACTACATTACGAATAAGTTGAAATAAGAGTACAAAAATGATCGATTAAAAATATAAGAACTGGCAACTAGGCTGTGCCGAGTTGCTCAGTTGATTTCCAAGACTTACACCAGCTAGAAGTGTTTTTAGTGCGTTCTTACCCGAAAACCAATTTGTGAATTGAAGGCTGAACATCTTCCAGATTAAAAGCAGTTTGTAAGGAATCTATTTGGCACCTTTAGACTACCCTTTTCGGATATATTATAGTTATGACGATAACACTCGAGCTATAATCAACTGCTGCTAACTCTGCCATGTTAACTTGAAACCTAGTAGCCTCATCGAATAGTGACTCACCTGTGTAAAACATATACTCATGGTCAATATTCATGAACTTACTTGAAAATATTTTTGGGATTTCCATCGCGCGTAGGTAATCCCGGATTCCTGCATGGATGTGTCCTACAAGAAGCAGAAAATCTACAAAAAGCAGAAAATCTCGAAACCTACAAGAAGCAGAAAATTTCGAATCAAAGTGTAGAACAGAAGAAGCGAACAGCAACAAGGGCCCGAAAATTGAATTCGCGTCTTTGGAAGTGTCCGGATGCATGCATTTTGATGGACGATGAGACTTATGTGAAGGAGGACTCAAAAATCCTTTCAGATCCACAATAATTTACTGTCGTCATTGAGGAGGATGGGAGCGATGCGGACAGGTCGATTCAAGTGGACAAATTCGGTCGAAAGGTACTGGTATGGCAAGCAATATGTTCCTGTGGTTTGAAGTCAACAATTTTTTACACTACCGGAACTATAAATGCAGAAATCTATCGATCTGAGTGTGTCCGAAAGAGATTACTGCCTTTATATAAGAAGCATAATACACCTCCATTGTTTTGGCCGGATTTAGCGTCGACTCGTTATGCTAAAACCATTCTCAATTGGCTTGCGGAAAAGGGTATAAATGTCATTGAGAAATATATCAATTCACCAAATTGCCCTCAGCTTCGACCCATCGAACGTTACTGGGCAATCGTGAAGAGGGTATTCAAGAAGACTAGTAAGGCAGCAGAGAACATGCAGGAGTTCAAAAAAAGCTCTAGCGTCAAAATTCAAAAAGAACTCTAGCGTCCAAAAATACTTGTCCGGAAATTGATGAAAAGCGTTCGATCAAAAATTCGAAAATTCGTGAAGGAATAACTTAAATTTCATCCGGTTTTCATTATGCTCAAGTTTAACCTCGTACAATAAAGGATCAATTTTTAGTTTGAATAAAATATCGTTTTTCATCATAATTTAAAAGAAAAATTTGTGGATAGCTCCACTGGATTCGATACACTCCTTAATCATTCCAATGTCGTTGGAATTATGCGACCAACTTAGCTTTAACTCCGTCTGATGTCTGTGATGAAACTGTCATGATTGATAATCGACGACAGTTTTGTGAAAACATGTTTATTTTTATTTATTATAATATAAAATTTAAAGAATTATAATCGCGAATAACTACTTATTGATAAATAACAAATGAATCGTGCTTTATAACTATTAATATAACAGTGCCGTTGCAACCTTTTTACTCGGTTTATACCATTTACTTTTGTTTTTCTTGTGTTTATCAGATGTTGTTACTTCCACCATTTTACGACTCTCTGAAGATAGACCTAACTTTGAATACCACTTCCGTTTCTTTTGTTCATACGTGCCAATTTCTGGCATTGATGTGAGTTCTGTACTGCTTACATAACCTGGATTTTGTTTGGATGTGCTAGATATGTCGCAAGACGAGTGAGACTTTTTATTGGATTGTGAAACATTTAATTTGTTTAAATCTGAACTTGATGATAAACCATTTTTAGATACGGCTACGAAAGCATCACTAATGTTAGATTCATGCTCTGTGGTACAATCCACAGATTTGGTTTCTGTCCTAAAACAAAATATTGATTAAAATATGTTAGATTCCATTAGTATTATGCATTCATACCGCGAATGCGACCCTGTTGGTTCTACGTTCACCTTAATGGCATCCACCAATTTATCCCAGAAGTTGTACAGTTTATTTGATCGTTTGTAGTCCAACACATGTAGAAATTTTAAATTTGCTGGCAGTTCCAAACGCTCGTACACGCAAGGTATAATTTTACGCTTCTTCTGTTCTATTTGCAAAGCTTGTGTAAATGTGACAAAAAATTCGTTCAAGGGACTTCTCAAAAATTCTTTTGAAATGATCACCAGCAAACGACGACAGCGCTCGGTTATAAGGCGTATAATTGCTTCATGTTCAAAGCTGATTCCCGCAAGAAAATCTCGATCTTTAACACAAATCTAGAAATAATGCAATGTAATTACACATCGAAATTGCAATATTTTATATATTCCTTTACCTTCAACTGTTTTTCTTCTAACCGTTCAATCATTTTTGTAGCAAATTCAACATCAGCATCGGCAAACAAAACGAATGCATCGTAGAATTGCTTATGATTATAGGTGTCATCTACGGTGATGATATCTTCATCGGTACCACGAAATTCGTCTAGAATCTTATTTCCACTGGCATCGCTTTCCCGGCTTCTTATTCTTTGGCACTGTGTCAAAAAAACCTCTGCATCTTCATCTGAAAAAAAAAATCTATCACAATTTGAATGACATGAACAAAACAATACATTCTTATAACCATATTGCATTGAAAATATAGTACTTACAGATAAACTTATTGCTGCTATCCCGGACATCCCAACGATCAATTTTACCGAGAATTTCTTGAAGTTCCATTAAATTGGGTGCAATTTTCGCATTCTCAGCTGCCTCTTGCCAGAGATCAATAACTCGCCTTGTAGGATTAGCATTGTTCTCTAGTTCGGACACGTACTGATTTTCTAGGCGAAGAACTTGAAACAAGCCTCGCCAATCACGACAGTAGCCTTCCTCCGATTTAAATATCTTTTTTTTGTTTAGCAGTGCCGATAATAACTGAAAAGTGCGATGCCCTAGGGCATGCAAAGGAATAGTCCTTAAATCAATACGTTCTACAATAGACACTACCACCGGTTGCACAATTGATGAGTTCATCATTTCCATTGGTTTTTAGAATCTTGAAACTTCACTTAACTAGCTACGCTGTCACAAAGTCAAGTGTGGTATTGGATAGTATTCACCTTATCGGCAATAAACTAAGTGACAAGAATGCAAACTGCCTACCCTTTTTATTACTGTAGTCTGTTTACCTACATGTTCATATTTTCTTTTATTCGTAATGTACCACGCTGCCTATTGAAAACCAAAATTCTATTACAGTAGGTATGCAAAACTATACCGCGTTAAAAAGCTGTTGCCAAAATCAAAACCGCTTGAAGTAGGTAGAAATTATATCTTCCTACATTTTACTGTATCCTTGTTCGAGCTACAGTGCCACGAAAATATACTACGCTGCGGTAGAAAAATGTACTTGAGCTACCAACTATTTTGTACTACCTATTTGTAGTTGTCGAAAAAATCAATCTATACAATATCTATATGATGAAAAATCAATTGAAAGCATACTGACTATTAACTATGTGAAATTCTGTATTCTGTATTCTAGAATCTGTGCAACTCATTTATATTAAATCTAGGAGGCCGCTCAATCAAGTTAAATGTGACAAATCCATCAACAAATCACCGAGCGCTTCAAATTAGGTTCGGAAAATCTATCGCTAATAGTTCAAAATTGGGAACACGGTGTGCAGCAGACGGAAAATGGCATCCACGCATCGCATACACTGCAAAAGCGACTATCCAGCGAGTGAATGGATGCCACTCAGTTTTGCGATTTACTCACTAGACAAGCTACTTGCTACTTAGACTAAAGTGGAAATTGTGTCAAAGCACACACTTATAGATTCCTTTTCAAGCGAAGGTTCATACCGTGTATACGATACTCTTTCATGCATGACGTGAACTCCCTACACCTATCGAAGCAAAGTTGCTACTGAATGAAATTCGAGGTGTAAATACTGAAATACTGAAACGACGTTGCCAAATGTTTAGGTTGAATGGTTCCGAATCGATTGGTTATTAAACTAGATCAATCCTTCAACAAACGACTGAGTTACTATCGTTCAAAATTATGACAGAAAAAGGTGGGTGAGTAATGTCAGAGACATAACTGGATGTCGTGAATACGAGAAAAACGACACGCTCCCATCACTTTTCCGAGTATCAGTTAGTTGATTGATTGTATGAATTGTGCAAGCTTTCCCCTTTTTCACTAATAGAGTTTGAAGCGATGCACCTTCATTAAAGTACAGCTACTATTCTACAACTATATATTCCAAACTTGAAACAATTCCTTTTTAATATAGGAGGCTAGGTACGACAAATTTGTAGTTTATTTTTATTGAAGCTATGAAGTTCGAAGATATCTGATTCTTCTCGAAATTTCAGTACGAGACAATTGCAATGGCCTGGTCTGAAATGTATCGACGATCTCTGGTATGCAAGAGTCATTTTAATAATAATAATGATAGTAATAATTATGATAATTATAATAATAATAATAATAGTAATAATAATAATACATATTAATCTGTACATATATGTATGTAAAGGGTGATTTTTTAAGAGCTTGAGAACTTTTTTAAACAATAAAACGCATAAAATTTGCAAAATCTCATCGGTTCTTTATTTTAAACGTTAGATTGGTACATGACATTTACTTTTTGAAGATAATTTCATTTAAATATTGACCGCGGCTGCGTCTTAGGTGGTCCATTCGGAAAATCCGCTTTTTTATCGACAAATTTTGTTCAGCGATGAGGCTCATTTCTGGTTGAATGGCTACGTAAATAAGCAAAATTGCCGCATTTGGAGTGAAGAGCAACCAGAAGCCGTTCAAGAACTGCCCATGCATCCCGAAAAATGCACTGTTTGGTGTGGTTTGTACGCTGGTGGAATCATTGGACCGTATTTTTTCAAAGATGCTGTTGGACGCAACGTTACAGTGAATGGCGATCGCTATCGTTCGATGCTAACAAACTTTTTGTTGCCAAAAATGGAAGAACTGAACTTGGTTGACATGTGGTTTCAACAAGATGGCGCTACATGCCACACAGCTCGCGATTCTATGGCCATTTTGAGGGAAAACTTCGGAGAACAATTCATCTCAAGAAATGGACCGGTAAGTTGGCCACCAAGATCATGCGATTTGACGCCTTTAGACTATTTTTTGTGGGGCTACGTCAAGTCTAAAGTCTACAGAAATAAGCCAGTAACTATTCCAGCTTTGGAAGACAACATTTCCGAAGAAATTCGGGCTATTCCGGCCGAAATGCTCGAAAAAGTTGCCCAAAATTGGACTTTCCGAATGGACCACCTAAGACGCAGCCGCGGTCAACATTTAAATGAAATTATCTTCAAAAAGTAAATGTCATGTACCAATCTAACGTTTAAAATAAAGAACCGATGAGATTTTGCAAATTTTATGCGTTTTATTGTTTAAAAAAGTTCTCAAGCTCTTAAAAAATCACCCTTTATAAATAACATACAGATTAACCTGTATATATGGCAACCCTGTTTCGCATGGCATATTTTCACACGACCCCAAACTAGTATAAAGATGTGTTCAACATCATCACTTTCGCTTTCGCAATGCCGTTCGTAATTGAATGTGTTAGTGACGGTACAAATCTGCCTTTCTATCGGTTTTCGGTGCCATCGTGCTGACGGTGTCTCGTACGTTCAGAGTAGCTGCTTTAACTTAAATGACGCTATTTCTAACATCACATTTCATTTTATACCTGCTATTGGCAGCGGTGTATGGACAACCCTTTTGTTAGAATTCCTTTCCTGTACGCAGAACGGGAAACAGTGAGACGATATAAAAGAGAGAGTTAGCAGAGCGGCAGCTAGTAATACTGAATTGGCTGTCTAGCTGTTAACAGCATCTTGTGGAATTTTGACGCAGAAACACGCACACAGTAGGAACAGTTAAGGGCAAAGCAAAGTCCCGCTCAAACCGTGTTGGTCTGCAGTTCCCAGTTTGCGGCAGAATCCATCGTTTGCCTCAGAAGGGGAACTACGCCGAGCGTGTCGGTGCTGGTGCTTCGGTCTATCTGGCGGCAGTGATGGAGTACTTGGCTGCCGAAGTGTTGGAATTAGCCGGTAACGCTGCCCGTGACAACAAAAAAACGAAAATCATCCCTCGCCATCTGCAGCTGGCCATCCGTAACGACGAGGAGTTGAAAACCCCGTTCTTTCCAGGACGACCACATCACTGTGATAAAGTAATATTTAAGATTGCTTTAAGTTTAGCCAGTTCTGATACGCCCGAAAAGTAGAATAATTAAGTGGAAACCTTTGTTCTAACAATTTGTTCATTTTTGTTTTCGGCCGCATACTAAAGCATTCACGACAAAAATACATATTGACCTATATACTCTGTTTCGCACGGTATATTTGTATACTAGTATAAAGATGTGTTCAACATCATCACTTCCACTTTCGCATTACCGTTCGTAATTGAATGTGTTAGTGGCGGTGCAAATTATTTAAACTTCTCGTGTGTGTCTTGTTTCGACAACAGTTGCTCGGAAAATGGTAGGAAAGCAGCAAAATTCAACTAGTTCTTTAAGATTATCTTTAACACTAAAAAGTGCTTTTGAATGGGCCTTGCTGGACTTTTTGGCTGCCTTTCTACCGGGTTTCGGTGCCATTCTCACATCACATTTCATTTTATACCTGCTAGTAGCTGGCTGCTACTGGCAGCGGTGTATGGACAACTCCTTTGCTAGTATTCCTTTCCTGTACGCAGATCATGAAACAGTGAGACGACAGGTCCTCGATGTTGCTCTCGTGTGTTTTGTTTCGGGAACAGTTGCACAACAAATGGTAGGAAAAATGAATCACTCAACTTTTATATGGATGCTCTTGTATAGATGCAGACATCTCGCGTTCTGATTGGCTGGTGCTGTCATGGGTTAAATCAAACAGGTTTTTCAATAGTGTACTATTGAAAAACTCCCCCCCCCCATAGTAAAGTAAGTCGTATTCACGACAAAATAAAAAGTACATTAAACTTACTAAATAACTTATAAAACAGATTTTAAGTGTGAAATACATAACGTTTTGAGCTCCACCAATGTCGTTATTTTTTCCATGGACACTAGTCACTGCCACTGGCATATTGACAGTGGTCTCGGCTCTTCGGCAGAACTTCGGGAGAAAGTCGGATGAACTTTCGCCTTGAAATCGCAAGCTCAGTTTGTTCTAAAATATTCGGTCTTCACCCGAAAGTAAATGTTAGGAGTTTAAAAACCCATAGTTGAGAAGAGTGAGCAGTAAGTCAGTTTCAGAGAGTTCGCGGAAAATATCAGTAAGTCTCGGGCGTCGACCCATAGACAATTTGAGCTCAGTCAGGTTCTCAGATAGTAACGCGGAATGTCGCCATAGACGCCCGGATCAGTCAGTTTTGCAGTGCTTACCGTGAAGTGAAATTTTAATGCCATAGTTACGTACAGTAGTGTAGTATACTGCACCGGGAGAAATAATAGAAAAAGTAGTTAGATTAGTTAAAGTTATATACCTCGTTGGATCTCGTTGTCACCCTTCTTATAGAGGGAGAGGAGCTTCCATTTCCTTCTAGTGAAGATTGGAGGTAACTTTGTCCGTGGCTCATATCATCCATTGCTACGTCGTTGGAGTTGTGAGTTGTTTCTGTTTTCTTGTTTTTTTTTATATAATTTATTTTATCCCGGCTTTAACCATTTTGGTCGTTCACCGGGGTCCGTTTTCTTGTTTTCATTGTTGATCACAGTTTAGGGTTCATTGCTGGTTACTGTAGAAGCGCTTTGTAAAAAACTAATAATTGTTTATTAATATATATTGCTTTGAGGCAACTCGCTTCTATACGCGAAGTCGAAAATTGAAAAAGTGCCAATGAATAAAAAGTCTGTGTAAACGGCAAAACCATTTTTTTACCTTTTTTACCTTTTTACCTTTTTTGTAAATATAAAAAAATAGGTATATAATTCGCACTAACTTTAGAAAAAGTGTGTCATATAACAATCGATTCAGCTCGTCGAACTGAGCAAATGTCCGTGATTATGTCTGTATGTGCGTTGTCAACAAAGAGGTCGAGATCTCAGAGATGGCTGGACCGATTTCGACTAGCCGCAAATGAAAGGTCTCCCCGTCACCCAGAACCCTATTAAATGATTTTGAGATCGGATGTTTACTTTTTGAGTTATACGTCAAAATTTTCAGTTTTTTGACAGTATCTGTCACCAGTGTTGGTGATTGTCGAAAATTTGACAGAAGCTTCTATATTGCTATCTATATTGTATACAACATTTTCAATCCGGTAGAAGATACTACAAGAACTCGAGTCTCTCAATGCATGAACCGCGAGAGAATTTTTCTACATTTCTTCGCTCCACTTCATACACTGAGTATTTCACGGCCCTTAAAAAAATTTACAGTCTGATAATGATCGGTGCTGTGTGGAATTTACCAAGAGAGACAGCTATCGCAAGTTGACAATTATCGCTGAAAATCGAATTGATGATTCTCATACTTGGTTGCAATATTTCAAAACCCTTGTGTAGAGCATTCACATACATTTTCATAAATACAATTTATACTAGTAAAATGATTCTATCGCAATTATCAACTGCCTATGTAGAATCGGATAGAGAAACGAGAACAGGCGACCGTTTGTTGCTTTAGAGAGGATCCCCACAGCAGCGTGCTAACCTATGATTCTCAGGAATGTCATCGAGAGAAATTCGCTCTCGCACTGGTGTCTATTCTATGCTCAAATGAGCCATGCCGGGTTTTTGTTGTTGCGATGATATCCGTCTTTCTTTGATAGCATTTATTCAATCGTGTGAAGAGTTGCTGATGAGCGTTCTTTGATACGATAAAAGCCATCCTTGTCTGTCACACTTGACTTTGAAAACAGAATATGTTCCAGACTTAGCTTCCGCACGGTAATAGCTATCCAACAAGCCTTAGATTGTTAAAATCCATCCATTTTCTACGGATGTATCGACATTCGTATAAGCTACTTTTCCCCCTATTTTAGCAGTAGGAGTTTTGTGCATTGTATGACAAAGCAATATTTGGGAGCAACGTGAAACACGATTTTTTATACAATTGTTTCTAAGTTCCAAAAATACTGTGTACAGCATGACACATGTAAACCAGATGATGGCAGCATTTTCGAGTTGAAAGCAATTCCACAATTTAATTGATTTAAACTACTTACATTCTGGAAGAATATAACACCCATATACCATTCGAATCAGTTCGTCGAGATCAGCAAATGCGTGTGTGATTAATAATTTCACTAAATTTTCTCGGAGATGACTCAACCGTGTTCTACAAACTCAGATTTATATGAAAAGTTCCTGAATTACGTTTGGACCCGACTTCTGAATCCGGAACTACAAGATTATATGTGAAACGAAATTAAAATAGTGCTACTAATTTTTCTCGTAGATGGCTGAACCGATCGAAGATTCAAATGAAATCTAGGAACCATAAAAGATAAAAATGAAAGGTCTTAAGATCCTATGAAACATCTCGCTTTTTAGTCAGATTCAACTTCCGGTTTAGGGGATACAGGGTGATTAGTATAAAAATGTCTATTTCACAAAAATTTATCAGGTTTATCGGGTTTGTAGATTTGGATAGTCGATAACCAAATAAACTTATTTCAGTATTAGCGGTATTCAGTTTTTGATTCGGAATATTCCCAAAAATTTAATTCGCACTATGATTTCTCAAAGATGTCTACACTGATTTTCAAAGAGTGTGAATCAAATGTAAGCTATGCAGCTTCTCAGATGAATTTAACTGACTTCGGCTACACCGATTTTAGAATTCCAGTTCCAGTATCGAATCGTTTCTCAAAAAAGGCCAAATCGAATTTCAAAAACAAAAATTCAAATTAAAGGATTTATGGTACCATACAAAATTAATGAATTTCATCCGATTCTGGAAACACAGGGTGATGAGTTTTTAAAATTCATACCGATATAAAAGATGACAATCCAAAAATACTTCAAAGTTAAACTCAAAACTATTACAATTTCATCGTCATATTAATTTATGGCCATACGAATCATTTTCGGTTATGTTGGTACCTGAATACCGATTCTGGTAGTACCGTAAATAACCGTAAATTCAAAAGTGGAACTTATTTCGACATTTCATGGAATATTCAATCGATTATTACACGTTTAGATTCAAATTCGATCCGATTTGCAGTTTCGACATTACAGGGTTATGAGTGAATAGAACTTTAAATTGCCGCTTGAAACGAAGGTCATTAAAATAATGTCATGAGAACTAAAGCACTAAAGAATATTCATGCAAAAAACACATGCGGATTGATAAAGAAAGGTATCATCTCACTGCTAGGTGGATTAAGCACGTTTTTATATTTTCGATCAAAAAGAAACACCCCTCCAATCCTCCTCACACGTTGCTCGGACTACGCGGCAATACGGGATATACAATGTGATGTTAGTGTTACAACCGCGAAAACAGAATGATAAATTCCGGTTGCCTTGGTGTAAAAGCTTGAAAAAACAGAACAATGCTGCTGATTCTCTTCGCGACGCCGCTCGGACCAGGGCGGCTACAACCGGTGCAAATCAGTTCCTTTTTCAATTCTATTACACAAATATCGAGGCAGCATACCAGAATGAAAATGAATACCATGGTTAAGTAGTATATTCTCTGTTTCACTGAAAGCCATTGTAATGCGTTCAGTAGAAAATCTGAGGAATTATATTTGCTACATTTTAGAATTAATCGCATGATTTTATTTTGAGGTTGCTGTAATCTTAAGTTTTGTGTGTTAATTAGCATGAAGCAGAATGGATGGGCAGAAGTCAATGTGTGGTGAAACGGCTGTTTCATACAGAAGAATCTTACTGTGGATCGTCAATTATGACTTCAAGATACTTCATTTCTCTAACGCGAACAATAGTTTCACCATCAATTTCCACATTGGTGTCATGACTGGTGCTAACAGAAGAAATAATCATACATTTAGTTTTCGCGACATTTATGTCGATTTTAATTAAAAAACACTGGTGGCGTGGATTTCTCTGGTTTTGCACTTTCGAGCAGAATTTCAACATTCTGACGGTGTTTCGTTGCCATTTCTGCTCGAAAGTGCAAAACCTGAGCAATCCACGCCACCATTGTTTTTCAATGAAAAACGCCATTAGTTTCAGTTACTTAAATTTCAACCATCGAATCAGCGAACGCAGATCCTCGTTGAACTGTACCACAGCTTCATTGAAATCTTTAGCTGTAATGAACAAAACAGTATCGGCAGCAAACAAATTTATATCACACAAACGTAAGACTCACTTTATATTATTAATATAGAAACAAGTCATTATAAGTAGATGAGAAAACAAACTAATTTTGGCTATTCTGGTATCCAGTTTCCGATTCCAGAAGCACCGGAAATAGTGACCATATTGTACAAAATGGAACTCACTCTTTTTTCAAAGATCCCATAACAGTGTAGATGGTAGTAATAGCCATGAACAAACTGAAGCTATCATTCCCTGCTGGCTCCGACGGTATTCCATCATCTGTGCTTAAGCGTTTTGCGAATGCTCTGAGTTATCCGTTATTTTTTTTTTATTTAAAAGACATCTTTATTCAGGCCTATTTGCGTACAAGCTTTACGTGGCCGATTGAGCCGATTTTTTAAATTCTTTGTATTCGATCTCGTTGTCACCCTTTTTCTAGGGGGAGAGGAGCTTCCATTTTCCTCCTGCGAGGATTGAGGGGCACTTTGTTCGTGGCTCGTCTCGTCGTCCATTGACGCATCGGTGGCATTGTTGATTTCCGTCTTCTTTTCGTTTTCCTTGTTATTCGCAGTCTTGATCTCGTTGCTAGTTACTGTAAAAGCGCCTTGTTGTACATTGGTTGCAGTTGCTGTTTGGTTAGATGGTGAAGGTGATTTTGAAACAGGAGCACTGCACTCACTAGTTTCCGTTGTTGAGCGGTTGTCCTTGTTTTTGTTTGTTTTGTTTGTTCTCGCAGTTTCAGTGCAAGGTTTGCCGTAGTGTGCAGGTTGTTCACAAAACTGACATGTAACCAGTTGATTTTCATACGTAATCAGCGTTTTACACGGATGTTTCCCGTCTTGATTAAAAATGATGTAAGATGGAATTGCTTTACGTAGTTGCATACGTACCACTCGCACGCCATTCCGGATACCCGGAAAAAATTCCGCCATACTTCCCTTTCGATGGAAAGAACTTCACCGTACTGCGACATAGTTTCCCGAACATACTCATCGCTGGACTGCGGGGGGAGGTCATGCACGCGTACTTGTATGGCATTGTCCACCATGTGCACAGGAATTTTGTATTTAATGTTGTCACACTCAACGCTGTGCACCTCGTTGTTAACCGAAGCGAATGCAATTGCATCGCTTTCACGTTTAAACATAATGTACACACAGTTAGACGCCTTGTTGGATTGAATCTCAGTTACATTATTAGCGTCTAGATGCATTCGTTCTTTAAGTAAGATTTCAATTTCATTTGCTGCTGGTCTAACTTTGCAACGCTTGAAATCTATACAAATTGAATTTGGCCTTGTTGGCCAAGTTTCAGGCTTTGTTAAATCGTATTTGACCATTCCGTACACTCTATTGTTCACTGCACTGTATTGTCTTTGTTTCGTTTGCTTCGACCGCAAACGATTTTCGACTGCGTTGGCTGAGATGCGAGCACGAACTGAGTTATCCGTTAGTTAGGTTTTTAATGGTTTTAATAAACCGTTCAGTTCGAGTAAAAATTGCATATTCAACTTCGGATATATTCTCGAGTTAATCTGGAGCTCCGCAAGGCAGCAATCTTGGTCCGTTAATGTTTTCGATCTTCATAAACAACGCTTCCCTGTTGTTACCACCGGAATGCAGATTGTTTTATGCGGATGATGAAAAAATCTGAAAGTCATCAAGCGCAGAGCTAATAAAAGTTCATTCAGGGGTTAGCCAAATTTTGTGCTAGGGCACATAACCGTTTTCATAATTTTTACGTTTCGTCTTCGACTCATCAGTGCAGAGCAGTTCAAATTGAACTGCTTAGTGCTAAACTCGGCAGTTCAATTTGAACCGCTAAGCAGACCTAAAGTTTCTGCTACTTACAGAACACTTTTTGTTTTGCAACGGAGTGCAATGTCTTTTCTGACGTGCCGAACGAAAACGTGTTTTCGACTATTTCTGGCCGATGCAGGTATGGTCATTCAGGGGTTAGTCAAATTTTGTGCTAGGGCACATAACCGTTTTCATAATTTTTACGTTTCGTCTTCGACTCATCAGTGCAGAGCAGTTCAAATTGAACTGCTTAGTGCTAAACTCGGCAGTTCAATTTGAACCGCTAAGCAGTGCCGAGTTTAGCACTAAGCAGTTCAATTTGAACTGCTCTGCACTGATGAGTCGAAGACGAAACGTAAAAATTATGAAAACGGTTATATGCCCTAGCACAAAATTTGGCTAAACCCTGAATGACCATACCTGCATCGGCCAGAAATAGTCGAAAACGCGTTTTCGTATAGCACGTCAGAAAAGACATTGCACTCCGTTGCAAAACAAAAAGTGTTCTGTAAGTAGCAGAAACTTTACGTCTGCTTAGCGGTTCAAATTGAACTGCCGAGTTTAGCACTAAGCAGTTCAATTTGAACTGCTCTGCACTGATGAGTCGAAGACGAAACGTAAAAATTATAATAAAAGTTATTTTCATTGACTAAAAATAGACGAAAATGACAAGAAATTACTGTCACTCTCAGCTTCGCATGCAAACTATGAGAACGAAATCCATGTCCAGTCAATGACATAAGAGGGACAGTAGTTTCAAAATTGTGTTTTTTCTTTCACTTGCTCTTTCAGTCATTTGCAGTTTTCAGTGAAAATCCCATAGTATGCAGTGTCGATATTCAACCGAAGCTGTGAGAATTGAAAATGACAGGTTTCACAATAATTTTTACCTCTTTGTGCTTGAATTTGTAGTAGTTTTGGTTTCCAAAGAGGTTCTGGGATGTAATTACTTCGATTTACCATATTTTAGTCACTTTTTATAACCAAGAGTCACAGATTTGCAATACGTCGATGAAAGAATGAGAATTGAAATTCTGCTGATGCTCCCTGAAGACGTTAGTTTGGTTTAGTCTGAAAAAAGTGACGTTGGCAATTATACTCTCTCATTTTTTCGATGAGAAACGAAAATGCTTCGTCTCTCTTCGTTTGTTCTGGTGTCGGTCATTTACGAATGAGACTGTAAAACATTGAAAATGAGACTGTTGGAATGGTTTCTTTCATTGAGAATGCGAGACAATTTTAAGCTCTGATCAAGCGTCTCGAGGATTGCTTTGAACTACAACATATGATACAAATATTGGTTGATTGGTGCTCAGAACATTTCTTGTGCTTGATTTCGTGAAATGCTACGTCATATCGTTTTTCGGAAAACGGATCCTATCTTGTATGATTATAAAATTTCGGGAAGGTCTATGACGCGAGTAGAACATACTAAGGACCTTGGTGTCACATTGGATCGTAAATTACCTTTAGACTACATTATTACAATATTTTAGCCAAAGTTAATAATCAACTTGATTTTATCATTAAGCTTGGCAAGGAGTTTCTGGACCCGTTATGTTTAAGATCATTATATTGTTCATTTGTACGTTCAATACTAGAGTCAAACGCTGTAGTATGGTGCTCGTACCATGTTTACTGAATCGCTAGGATTTAGGTTGTTCAAATTCAATTCAAGATTTGTTCGATGCGCTCTGTGTTTGCTACAGTGGCGAGACCCTATTAACTTACCACCATACGAAGATCGGTGCCGTCTTTTGAATGTCGAACCATTGGAGTTACGACGTAGAAATGAGGTTTGCGTGAATTTTTGAAACCTATACTATTAAAGAACCTTGTTTTTAATGAAACTCCGATTAGTCATCAATCGTAAAATAATTGGAATTGAAATATTTACTTAAGCTAAGACGCAAACAAGGTATAAATGATCATTTATGGTTTTTGCATTTGATTTTCGGTTTCGAAAGCATCATAAATCTTCTGTATAAAATTCCAAAATGATACTCGCATTTGTCAGAGATAGATTAAAAAATTAGTATAAATTTTGATTACAACGGTCTTTCGTCCCAGCGCTTTGTGTGAGAAATGGGCGTAGTTTTTCCAATACCTCCAGTGGTACAAGGTTTGAAATGCACATACAACTTTATACATGCATTTTTGCACCCATTCCTCCCCAGATGGTGCTTTTTGGTGTTACTGATATCTATTTTACATGGTAATTTCGTTCGAGTTTCTATATCTATTTGTTTCATGCTACCTTTCATTTGAATAAAACATTTTTTAAATTTAAACAACCTGTGTTATAATTTTATTTTAAACTTTTCTTAAGCGATTAAGTTTATTTATTTTAAATAATTTTTACATAATATAACAGAAATATTCTATACAAAACATTAGGTTGTGTTTTTGTTAAATATATTTTCATATATTTTTTGCATATTTTCATTCGCCACTTATCGTTTGAACAAATTTTACTTATTCCTTTTTCTTCATTTCTATATTCGTCGATTTTGCTCTTTTTGTTCTATTTTTTGTTCTATTTTTTGTTGAATTATATTCAAAACCCGTTTATTTAGTTTTATGTTTTCATGTTTACTTGAATAATTAGGTTAATAATTCTAGATATTAAATGAATTCGACCTTAATCAATGTTTTTCATTTTTTTGTTCGTCTAATTTCAATCGATAACCATACACCATGCTTTGATCGACTTAGTTATTTTTCAATTTTTCTTTTCTTGACTATTTATTTAAAAAAATATGTTACCGATATTGTTAGTTATTTTAAGTTTATTTTATATTTCAATTAATTTGAAGGATTGTCGGCCCTTCTCTATGGTTTCTTTTGTTTTATGCTTATGATTTGATGTTGTTTTGTTGTTCAATGCTCATAAAACATACGTACCTTCGTTTTTAGTACTTGATTTTTACTAAATTTCATTCAGGGCTTAGGGCAGTGTCAGATATTCATTTAAACTTATTCTCGTTAGTTCTTTTAATATGATAACTTGCTTTTCCGATCAAACCACTTTTTTAAAAATTTTTAAACTTAAATAAAAGATTGCGGATGTGCGTATGAGCTCGCATAAATGCATGAGAAAACAATTTTCTACATTAATGCATGAGAAAACAATTTGAAATGTTACTAACAGACGTATTTGGGTATCCTGTGTGGGCACACTTATCGTATGGTACGATTACGACATTTAGACAGAATTGGAAACAAGAGCAAAGCTACTCAGAAAACTATCTTGATAACGTAGAACAAAACTTTCTGTAACTGAAAATGAAACTGGCAATTGAACAAAGCCAATGCAACCAGTTTAGAAAGCCGTTTGGAAAATGTTTTTGTGTTGACGCGCTGGATGATTGATTGAGTCATACATGTTATTTTTGTTATACTGTATTGGTATGTGTGGTTTTCTAAGCTTTGTTTACCTCTGAGAAACAGTTAAAACTAGCGTGTTTCAATGATGCTTATAATTAGCTTTAGTCTGCGTTACTATTCTTCAAAAATAATAAAAAATAGATGAAGTAGTAACATTACATACAAATAATTAACTAATATGTTCATAGAAATGTGTTTACAAAATATTTTGTTTTTTGAATATATTTTTAACAGCTATCTTGCTTGATATTTCGGTATTCAGAGAAAATAATACAATTAATTCTGTATAAGTTGTAGGACGGGCAAACTATATCAATCAAAATTCCACAGTCAATTTTACAACATTACATCGGACAACAAATCGGTGCACAGCTTCACTCATGAGTTATTACAAAGGAAAAGTTTTCCTGTTTGTGCTATTTAGTTAGAGTTTTCACAGTATAAAATAATTCAATTCTCTTACTGGTTTAGTACAAGATCTTCTATCTTTCGTTTATTGATTTTTAAAACTTTCATTGCCTTGTCTTATGTACGTGGATTAACAAAGTAACGCATCCATTCATGGTTTTTATAATATTTTTTGATTATAATATTCTGTTCGAGTTTACCTACTTCTCGCATGTCGAGTATTTTGCTCTTTTTCGTTTATTTTCCTAAAAATACATTGCTGGCGCATGTCTAATTCAACAGTTCCACTATAGTGCATCCATCTGGTAATTATTTGCTCTGAAAAATTCACGAAATGAAACTGAAACAACGATTTTAAATCGAAATGGAGCATAATTGGCCTGACAAGTTTGCTCAACTTAATTTGTAACAACCGTAGTGAAACAAACGTTGACTTAAACATGTATTAGATGAAATGAGTATGATCGGTTACGAGTTTACGTGACGCAAAATCGTCAGTTCTTTGTTTCTATACTGATTTGTGCTGCAAACTGCTCTATAGGACTACGGTATTGGATTGGATAACCATTGTGGATATTGGTCTCCCTGAACACTGAACAGCCACTGTGCTTGAATCTGCTGTTTCAGCTATCCAATGTAATCAAGTTGACTTGTTGTCTTACTAGTATAGTGGAAGTACACAAAGACGTTTGGCTATCGTTCTTATTTGGCACATGTTCCCGGCATGCATTAGGTATGATTAAGAACTCATTCCCAACTTTTGGCATTTTATATATTATTCATATTCTGAATGAATCGAATGAACACAGACTCTTTTAATTCAGGATCTATATCTACCCGATCGGGTTTTCTGCGTCGCAATTCAAAACTTGTTAGTACACTTTAGAAAAGATAGGTTTACGATTATCATCGATTGGTTCAGATGGAGGTAACTTGTAAACCTTGGGTCAACATGCATCCTAAATACGTAGGATTGGGAAACGTCCATAGTTAAGAACCTAAATGATGAATCCACTTAGCTGTATTTGGTATATCGTAGCTTTGCCGTTCCTTTTTTTACGCAAAACTGTATGAAATTCTAGGTTTTTCGATTTCGTGTTAGGTACTGCACATGTATCTACTTCATACGTATAGGCTGCGAACGCGCGTGTGCGTGTTTGTGTGTATGTGACATAAACATGGGAACGTGGAAACTCTGCCGTAGTAACTGCATGTGTAGGCATGCGTGCATGTTCTGTGTTTAATGTTGTGCTAAAATACACGCTAAGAGGCCGATTTCTATATAGTCGTTAATAGTTATGACCCATCCCGATTTGTGTTGATCTTTTTGGTGTGATCTTTGTTTTCTGGCTGAGTGGACTATATTAGTATTTGTGTGTACAAATTCATTTGGATGCTTTTGCTAGCGTTGACAGACGTACCGAGTAGAATTTTGTTCATTCTTGTATTGTTACTTTTGCCATTTTATCCAATTTTTAAATTTTTATGCTGTGCGAGTTAGAATCATTTTTCGTTATTGAGTGAAGGTGTTAATTTGAATTGAAAAATGAACTAAGGAGCAATCCAAATATTCTTTATACTTTTGAATTTGCTCTTTGGTTAAAACACAACGTATGCCACATCCACACACGTACACACCTACACATACAAATATACACACATTCATGCAAGGGTCCATACGGATACACAGCTATATGTGCAAGTGTACAAATACATTTACTTGTCGGGTTATCATTTGATACATAACTATGTTATCTCATTTGAATTTCAGTTTCTTGTTTTTCTTGTAGTAAAAAGTTTATCATTTCTACAGAAATGATGTATTTAAATACATAATTTATTAATAATATAATATATATTATTATTTGGTTTTGATTTAAATCCTAGATTGGCGATACGACTGTGGTTCACGTGTTTATCCGGTTTGCATGCTTATTTCTTCTGCTGTTTGCTGTTTATATTATTTCAGTAATTACAGTATTACTACGTTATCATTATTATAATTATTATTATTATTATTGATTACAAGATTTTCTCCATTATTGAGATGTGTGACAATCGTATCTCCATATTTTGTTTTACCTACTAACTCTATCATGAAATTAGACACGATTGATGTCTTCGGTTTGTTTTTGTAATGCTGTCGACTGTCTCCATTTCTGTTCTGTTGCAAACTCGTTCGGAACGCGCGTGTTTCTTCGTATGCTTCATTAGAATGATTTTTTTAATTGCTTTATGCTTTTTAATGTAACGGTTACAATGATGTGCGTTTCCATTTTTTTCGAGTTTTAGATATTTTGTTATTCATTAGTGATAACGTTCACGAATTAAGTAAGTCATTTTCATATTTTGTTTGTGTTTTTAATGGCAGCATTTGTGTTTTTCGATTCTCCGGTCCATTTCATGTATGCACAGCTCGAAATGGCACTGATTTTGGCAACACACGCCCTAGTAATTCTCCGGATTCACACCCGCCTTATGCACACGAGACTTCGTCAGCAATCTGGTTTAATGTTTACTTCATCTTAATCATTTGCTCGTCAAATATTTTTTTTATTGTATTTCAGTTTGCTTTTCACTTCTTATAATTAACGCAAGAACGTTGCTAGAAGATTGGGTAGCTCTTTTATAATCGATCTTCATCTTCTTCTTCCACATCCTCGCCATTTTCCTCATTTTCCTCTTTGTAGCCAGGATGCTCCGATATTGCATAGTAATTACCGTTGTATATAACACCTAACTCACGTAATGCATCTCCGCGTATCGTTGCTTTGATCGTCCAGTTGTAGCAATCGTCGGACTCACTTTCGCGATCCAGTCGTTCTACATCTAAAATTTTGGAACTAAGTCGCTCGAGGATAATACCGATGTCCTTTATGCTAAGATGCCGCTTCTGATCTACCGAAAGCTGATCTATCAGAAGCAAAAACTTTTCCGACGTGATAGTTTCATCCTCCATAACTGTGTTTTCTGTTTCACTTTCGGAACTGTCCCGCTCTGGCCCAATGTCGAGAAAGCGCACGTGTCCTTTGGTGTTGGACGTTCGTCTGCTATCCGATAAACTGCTGGGCGGTGGTTGTGGACTGGTAGAACCATCCTGAATTGGAGACGTGGCCACGTTTTTGTGTACTGCAATTTTTCGACCCTCCTCATGAAGAGCACAGCAGTGGAAATCACATTCGGTTGCTCCGGGACTACCAGCCCGAGTTGGTGTGTGAGCATGATGTGCACATTCAGGAGTATGAATATGCACGGCTCCCACAGCGCTATCAAAGGAACCACCTTGCTTCGATAATCGTCTAGCTGAGTGGTATACCGCCGACTGAGGATCATCGTGATTGATTACCGTGATTTGGGGACTCGGATAACGCTGCTGGCTTGCGATTGAACTTTTATCTAGCGAATTTTGAGTGGATAAGCTTTTCTTCGATGGCGAAAATTTTTCTGAGCTAGGGCCATTACTCAACACTCCACTCCCACCTCCAATACCACTACCACTACTTCCTTGTCCTCCTCCTTGTCCACCCTGACGTTGATCCCAGTGTAATACAACGGTAACACGTCCCTTGTTATCCATAATCTTCCAAGAGGGTGTTTCATCCTGCAACTCCAAGGCATGTATAGTTTCACAAACGATTTTTGGTATGGCAGATATCGCTGGAATAAAAAGATAATGTTTAGTAAAAAACACTTAATGGTTTTATCAACAAGCAGTTCCAGAAATACAGATTTTTGAAACATTCTTTCAAGGATTTATACAACATATGAATTCCTGATCAGGTGGTCGAAATTTGAAATATATTGCTATGTTAATGTGTTAATATCAATATATCTAAATTGGTTACAATATGTTTTGGTTTGGGACATTCTCAATATGATCGAACAGTATGAAATTTGCAAGAATAGAGTGGAATTTAAGCACAATAAAGTTATTTGACTAAAAATTTTTACGAAATTTTTTCTGAAAATAAAATTTAAACCATTTTTTAGTAGGTGTAGGCTGCTCGGAAATGTCTAAGTAAGATTCCAGACGTTTTAATCAATTTTGGTCGCATCATGTATGTAAATAGTATTCGATGGTTTCATAGACATCACTATACCACAGGCACGATATTAGTGCACTACCGGCTGTAAAAATTTCATATGCATCGCTAAGCATGCAATTCTGCTGCATGTCTTCTCGATGAATTGAATTTTAGTTAATTGCAATGCTTTTATTAATTCGGGTGCACATCTCGTAAAGTGGTTATGATTTGTCTCAACTTCACCGCCACGTTCAACCAAAATCATACACCGGTAACAGACATTCGTACCTGAACCATGATTCTGTTTTCTTCAACAAGGTTGAGAACTCGTGCTCTTGTGTGCTCGTTGACGATGAACTCGGTTTAGATTTCAAAACAAATCTCGATATCGATTTTCGATTTATTTACCGAGCTCCGTTGTATTTTCTTCATCCGAACCAGCCCACGTACGTACAGTTTAAAATATTGATTAAAAGTTCTGATCAAAAGCGTTACTGAAAGTCTAGTTATAAATATTAGGAAACTTCACATTGTTGGTATACCAATAAATTCAAAGCGGTGACATATATATTTTTATATACTAATAGATTGCACTAATTTGCTATAATCTGCAGTAGCCAATTATTTCAAATTTCCTAAGCCAAAAAAAAACAGATAGTTAGATATTTTTACGGAAATTGAAGAATCTTAAAAATTTTCTACACTTATCGAGAAATGCAATGCAGACAACCAAGCATTTCTAAGAGATAAATGACTGAATTTGATGCCAGTTATAATTTGAAGAAATCAATTTTACATTTACTGTAATATTATAAAATCAAATTTCTAACACTAAGAGTGAAATTATAGTGAACATATATGCATTTTTTTAACACTGAAAATATATGCATTTTTTTTAACTCCGGGCTCTGTCGGTTATGTCACTTATTAAATTCTACTTCCAGAATCGGGAGTGTTAGTCATATGATCATCAAACTTTATCGAAGATGTAATAGTAGCTTTCAAATGAGTCTATAACTGTTAAAATCGTTTCTCCCATCTCCGTGAAACTTGAGCGTATAGTAACAAGTGTGGTTCATCGGTGACATCACTTCCACAACTATTTCTCTGTAACTGGTAATGTCAGCCATTTGATCTTATATAGAAGCACTTATGTTACTTCACATATCCGGAATCAGAAATGTCGGCCATGCGATCTTAGGACCAGTGGCGCATGTAAGGGGGGTCGAAGGGGGCACTCGCCATGGGCGCAACGTTTTTAGGGGGCGGCAAACCAATTCTTGAGACCATTTTTTTGATCGCCCAAGCCATGTTTTCGGAGATGGAGTTCAGCTTTGTTTCTGTTTTGCTCACTAAACCAACGATGGAGGCGGCTAATCTCTTATTTTGTACCGGGCGCCAAATTTCCTCGGTACGCAACTGCTTAAAACTTTATCTGCATTCCAATAGTAGCTTGCAAACGTGTCTGAGTGTGTTGAAATCGGTTCAGTTATTTCCTGGGAAAATGAGCGTTTAGGGTAATGTGCGGTATGTCAGTTACACCACTTCTACGATCATAACTCCGCTACCGGAAATGTCAGCCATGTGATCCTCGAACTCAATCCACAACTCAAAAGTAGCTTTCAAACGACCGTAAATTGATATCGGTTAAGTCACCTTCGAGAAAATTAAGTGGATAAATAAAACAGGGAATAGAACACAACCATTCACACGGGCATACACATACATTTTCCGATCTCTTCGAATGGTATATACCACTATCAGTCTTCGAAACTTTGATCAAAAGTCGGTTTCTCCAGAATTTCTACATACTTTCTATAGCGAAAGGTTAAAAAGCTGTTGCCGGTTATGTCATATCTACGGAACCGGAAATGTGAGTCATGTTTTTTTCCCAACCCAATAACAGCTTTCATATGAACCTAAGATCACTAGGTTCAATTATATAGCCATCTTCGAGAAAATTGAGTGTTTAAAAAAAGTCAGGTTTGTCGCTAATGTCACTTCAACGATCATATCTCTAGAACCGGAAATATCAGCCATGTGATCTTCGAACCTGATTCACAATCCAATAGTAGCATTCAAACGAGCCTAAGTTTGCTAAAATTGGTTAAGCCACCTCAGATGAAATTGAACGGATAGATAAAATCTGAGAAGGAACACATGCATACACATACAAACATATATGCACACAGTCGTTTCCTGATCTCGTCGTTCTGAGTCGAATGGTATTTAACGCTTCGGGGTCTCCGATGTTCCGTTCAAAAGTCGGTTTCTTCAGCATTTGTATATCCTTTTGTCGTGAATACGACTTACTTTACTATGGGGTGCCTTTTCAAAATTCGCCATATTGAAGAATGGGCAGAACTTAATCGTGAATATTTCGACTTGTATTAACGGCAGCAACATAATTCTTTCACTATTTCATCAAAAATATGATCAGGACTTTAGGATAATATTTTGAACAGAGTGAGATAACCGCAAACAACTCAAAACTTAAATTTTCTAAAATTTTGAAAAAAAAACACGGAAAACTTTTTACTTTTGCTTGGCTTTTTTGCGCAAGGACGACGATTTTGAGGTAATCAGGAACATATCCCCATCTGAATGCGTATAAAAGGGGAACCGTGGTCGAAAATCGATCAGAATCAGATGGCTGTCTGTAAACAAATCATCTACCCCGCAATTGAATACGCAGTCCCTGTTTGGTGGGGCTGTGCACGAACACACAAACTTAGTCTTCAGCGCATTCAAAGTAAGATCTTAATGATGATTCTAAATCTACCCCCTTGGACAAGGACTAATGAAGTACATGAGATGGCCTCCCTGGATATACTAGAACAAAAATTCAAACAATACTGCACGAAATTTGAAGAGAGGTGCTCAATCTCTGAAATACAAATAATTCAAAATTTGTACATATTAGGTTAGGGATAGTTATAAGTAGGTAGATATTTTATAAATAATTAAAATAAATATTATGATTAAACATTAGTATGTAAAACAAGAGTAACTAAAACACCTATTATTAATAACGAATCGTATGAACAACAAAGAGGAAAGGCCAAAGGGTCAAAACACTTGTACTGTAAAATGTTGATGTAATACACAAAAATAAGATCAATAAACAGTTATTTATTAAAAAAATGCATGCAAAAATCGATAATTTCTTCTTGTGTGTTGGATGGAAGCAGACGTCGTAAGAATGATTTATCATTTGCTTTCCGGTCGTCGAGGGAGCGATATCATCAACCAGCAGCGACGGAGAGTGCACCTTCTGATTGGTTAGAATCTCAAACACTCAGGTAACAACTCTCATTCGCATTCTGAAACTGGATTCTGGAACTATATTCCGGAACTGATTTCAGTTTCGAAATGATAGTTCTAGAATTGCAACTGAACTCTGAGTCTGCTCTTAGTTCTGAATCTAGTTCTTGAGCTCAGGTCCAGTTCCTAATTCCAGAATTCTTCAAATCGGTTCTTTTGTCCTGAATACGACTTACATTACTATGGGGCACCTTTTCAAAATTTACCCTGTACAAGAATGGGCAGAACTGTACAACGGATATCTTTTGATGTACTTAACCCAACAACATATTTTTTTACAAGCTGTCGGGAATATAAACAGGAATTCGTGATTAAATTTTCAACAGTGTGAAAAAACCCTAAAAATAATTGAAAAACAAAGTTTTCTAAAACTTTTGGAAATAATGAGGAAAATTCATCACGCTTGCTTGCCTTTTTCGCATCCGGACGACGGTTTTGAGGTAGTCAGGCACATATCAGAATCTACTGAACAAATAGAAAAGGTAATCTTTGAATAAAAACTGTTCATTTCTTTTATTGCTACAGACGGAACTGGATGTCGAGGTGAGGTTCTCCCACCAACATCAGTAAAAATAAACCAAGCATAAAGCGTGAAACGCTCAGGTCGTCCTCTCATTTGGACTTCGGTCGTCAGGAAGAGCAGTCGGCAATGAAAGTAGACCTTTGATATTAGAAAGTATAAAGAAAGAGTGTCATTTTTATTCGTATTCACGACATCCAGTTATGTCTCTGACATTACACACCCGTACTTTTCAACTTGAGCAATATATGCATAGTGCTAAACTCCTCAACTGAAGGCAAATTTTCTAAAAATAGCGATTTCTCATTCATTCATTCATTGACAATTTCGGTGACACATGTACAATTGATATTATGGTAAATGGCATAAAAATACTGTTGGTTGTTCTATATATTTCGTCAGATGCTGAACAAGAAACAATCGAGCAGAAATTTGAAAACTCACACAATAAATTCAAAACTAAATGTTCAACTTCCGAACATGCCATTAAAAGAGCTCTGTACAGCTAGAGTTAGGTTACGTTAGTTTAGGTTAAGTAGTTAAAAATATACAATTTCAAGGATATAAATCCAAACATGAATAAAAGTCACTAACAATTTAGGACTGAAACAGTAAGAAATAAAAAACATAGACTAAACAGATAATACCATAGATGTGAATTTATAAACTGTATCACCATCGGAATTCGAACTCAACTCATTACTCTCTATCACGAACGTCTTCATAATAGTTTCTTTCCAGAAGCACCATTATTTTATTATAAAGAACTATACTGGTTATTTCATAATATTTAATTGTGGGTCAGAATGTTTAATGTAACTAATCTGTACTTTAGTTTAGGTATATCGTTTCAAATTCTTGTAGTGAAAAATGGGAAAGCTTGCTTAATTCACACAATCGATCATCTAGTATAAAGAAAGAGTGTCAATTTTATTCGTATTCAAGACATCCAGTTATGTCTCTGACATTACACACCCGTACTTTTTCCTAAAATTGTGAGTAAATATTATTATAGAATACTGTTTGTTGAATGAAGAGATAATTCAGTGAAATAGAGTAACCAGATGTGAAACGTTGAAACAATCTTATTACTGAAGGAATAGTGAAACTTCTACAATTGTCGCCTTTTTCGACATGAAAGCAGGAACGGAACGGTGGATCTGTTTTTGATAAAGTTTTTTTTCGCCGGATTTGGTGAACCCCAGCCTCTCAATAGTGCCACAATGGATTGCTGGGATACAAAGTCCAAAAAATCTCTCTAAACGACACCTGTATTGAACGTACGCTGAATGACTTTGTAACATGATTATTGGATTTACGATGGAACATTGTACAATTGGAATGTTTTCGTACAAATAACGTTCCTTGCCAAGCATAAATGAATGAACGGCAATACTGATTTTCTCAGCATCGTATCGGTAATTTTATTTTCATCTCTTTCTCATATTGATTATTACCGAAGTTGTTAATTTTTGATTTTTTATTCTTCCCTCTATCACTGGTTCGCCCATATCTAATGCATGCCGAGTGTACGTGCATGGCAACTCGACCCAATGTACGCATGTACTGTTCTTACTCGTTCGTGAACGGTGTTCAGGATGAGCATGAACATGAACTCGCGATAACATGTGCTTGAAATTTACTGCATAGGTATAAACGTATTGATGTTTATGGGATGGAAAACTTGAACCGATGTTTATGGGACTGAAAAACCTGATGATTGACCTGTTTCAATTGACCGTGGGTGTAATGGTGCCTTACAAATAAACATTTCACGAGAAATCGATACATGTTTCATATTGAACATTTTGGATAACTGTGTCTGGAATCGGAATCAGCAGACTGTAACCAGGCCTACATGTTCGAATAATAGTAAAATTTGCTTAAAAAAATTTTTTTTGTGTGAACTATATGAAGGTTAGACATTTTTGTCTTTCATTATTCTGGAAGTTTTATCCGGATAAAATACAACCTCATTCAATAGAATAATAAGACATTTATTTGAATCATAGTTCCACCGGTTCAGTCACGGTTTGTTTGTTACTCATCACTTTGTATTTCTGACGCCGGAAGTCAGGGCTGAATGAAATTCAGGAGTAATGTATGGAATGAATCGGCAAAGCCACCGATGAGAAATGTGAGTTCATTCCATTTTTGATTTTTAGTCAAAAAGATCATATACACTTTTAAAGACATTGCACATCGCCTTGACGGGTTCCTTTTGACTATAACCTGTTCTTAGAAAATTAAGTCCAACACTTCTCCGAGAGGCTACATTGATTTGGATTTGCGGCAAAAGTAATAACAGAACATTTAGATACACTCAGAGTTAACAATACAGTCCTCTCTAGATCGCACTATGAAAAAGAGTTCTAGATTGTCAGTGTATATGAATTTGAAACCACACGGGATCATATAGGAGACAAATAAGGAAAAGAGCAAGGGCCCGAGTTTACTTCTTTGAGGCACTACAGATATATTGATAAAACTGAATGATTCAGTGTTTCCCAGCTTTACTGATAGAGAGCGACCAACCAAATATGATTTCAACCAGTTAATGATATCAATCGATGCATCAAGTTTATCAGTTTTTGCCAGCAGAAGCGATTTATCTACAAGATTAAATGAAGCATAGCAAGCAATTTGGTTGGCCATTGAGCGTTTGTTGAATGAAATACTGCACGAAATAATCGTTCAGTTTGCTGGAACGGTTTTTAGTTCTTTTTACTCCCACAAAAATAGTGTGAAAATTATGTGTTATCTTCAATAAAGAAAGAAAATTTGTGGTTATTCAACATGAAATAGAATTATTCTTCAGGTATGTTCCAAAATTCTCCAGTTAAACTAGTCCAACGGGTCTTCCGCAGCTACATTGAAAATGGCTCAACAATGGACCTATGTCTGCCAGATTTGTTTTTTACAAACTAAGATTCAAATGAATGGTTATATGGTCCTATACAAAACTTCTAAATTTCATGTGAATCCGGCGAAGTAACTAAAGCAATTGTTCAACTTATCAAAAATTTTCCTAATGACTGTGATAATTGTATCCGACTTAATATATGCCGAAATGGCTGTTTATCTCTTGTGAAGAAAAAAATAGTGAAATTATGCTCTCCGCAAGGCAAAAAATTGTAAGCCGAATTGAAAACCTCGCAGTAAAAACAACTTTTCAGCCGAGTCCGCATAGTCTTGGTTGCCTCCTAGAATATTAGGTCAGTGTGTGCAGATTTCTTCATTTTTAGAAACACATTTCGAAACTTGCAAATAAGTTGTACCAGATTTATCTGCTTGAAATGAACGCAAAACTTACCGACATGAGAATATTATCATAAAAGTTCCAGAAATACAGCATTACATATGCAATGAAAACAAAAAAACAATAAGATAATTTGTACCCGGTTTTTATCTCGCGAAAAAATGAACAGACCTGACATTACTTTTTAAAGATATTGAAAGAAAAGTTAAGTTCATCATAGTTACTCTCCTAGTTATATATTACCGCTTGAGCAACTTGTTTTTGAAACTAAAGCACACCTACAGCGCGTATCACAAAAGTCGGGTTCACTAAGATGAATGACTAAATTATATTGTTGTTTAAGTCAATTAGTTTGATAAATATAAAAACAACTATTTTGATAAAAATAAAAACAAAAATTTCTCTTTTTAATATTTACACGTTTATATTTTATTTTATTGTCGTGAATACGACTTACTTTACTATAGGGCGCCTTTTCAAAATGAACCCTCTGAGAGAGTGATAAGTTTTTGATCGTGAATATCTCCTGTTGTATCTAATGAATCAACATAATTCTTGCGACATGCCATCAGAAATATGATCACAATTTTATGATAAAATTTTCAGTTGAGTTACATAATTTCAAATAGCTCAAAATTAAACTTTTCTGTTTGGTATCAACGAATATTAAAGAGGAAAACTCATGACGCGTGTTTGCCATTCTCGTATTTTGAAAGCTCATAGCTCAATGATCTGTAGAAGGATTTATATAATCTAACTACCAATAGAATCGAAAATTTTCAACTTGAACGTGTATTGCAACAACATTGGAATTTTTCAATAGTACACTATTGAAAAACCTGTTTGATTTATCCATGTCAGCACCAGCCAATCAGAACGCTTGATGTCTGCATCTATAAAAGAGCTTCCATATACAAATTGAGTGGTTCATTTTTCCTACCATTTGCGAGCAACTGTTCCCGAAACAAGACACACGAGAGCAACATCGAAGACCTGTCGTCTCACTGTTTCCCGTTCAGCGAACAAGAAAAGGAATTTTGGCAAAGGGGCTGTCCGTACACCACTGCCAGTAGCAGGTATAAAGTTGAATGTGATGTGAGAAATAGCGTCATTTAAGTTAAAGCAGCTAATCTGAACGCACGAGACACCGTCAGCACGATGACACCGAAAACCGGTAGAAAGGCAGCCAAATAGTCCAGCAAGGCCCATTCAAAGCACTTTTCAGTGCTAAACATCATCCTAAAGAACTAGTTGAATTTTGTCGCTTTCCTACAATTTCCTGAGCAACTGTTGCCGAAACAAGACACACACGAGAACCATCTCAGATCTCAATATTTCCTACCAAAAGATTCATCAAGATGGAACTTAAAATAATTTGCACCGTGATGTTGGATACATCTTTATACTAGTATGGGGTCGTGTGAAAATATGCCATGCGAAACAGGGTTGCCATATATACAGATTAATCTTTATAATAATAATAATAATAATAATAATAATAATAATAATAATAATAATAATAATAATAATAATAATAATAATAATAATAATAATAATAATAATAATAATAATAATAATAATAATAATAATAATAATAATAATAATAATAATAATAATAATAATAATAATAATAATAATAATAATAATAATAATAATAATAATAATAATAATAATAATAATAATAATAATAATAATAATAATAATAATAATAATAACTGGTACTAACTGAAAATGGTATGGATTTAATTCTAGTGGCGCCCTCTCATAGAAACGATACGAACTTTTCAGCCGATCTGTTACGACAAATTTGTAGTTTATTTTTATTGAAGCTATGAAGTTCGAAGATATCTGATTCTTCTCGAAATTTCAGTACAAGACAATTGCAATGGCCTGGTCTGAAATGTATCGACGATCTTCGGTATACAAGAGTAATTTTAATAATAATAATGATAATAATAATAATAATAATAATAATAATAATAATAATAATAATAATAATAATAATAATAATAATAATAATAATAATAATAATAATAATAATAATAATAATAATAATAATAATAATAATAATAATAATAATAATAATAATAATAATAATAATAATAATAATAATAATAATAATAATAACAATAATAATAATAATAATAATAATAATAATTATTATTATTATTATAATAATAATAATTATTATTATTATTATTGAAATTACTCTTGTATACCGAAGATCGTCGATACATTTCAGACCAGGCCATTGCAATTGTCTTGTACTGAAATTTCGAGAAGAATCAGATATCTTCGAACTTCATAGCTTCAATAAAAATAAACTACAAATTTGTCGTACCTAGCCTCCTATATTAAAAAGGAATTGTTTCAAGTTTGGAATATATAGTTGTAGAATAGTAGCTGTTCAATGTAACTAATCTGTACTTTAATGTAAGTTCATCGCTTCAAACTCTATTAGTGAAAAAGGGGGAAAGCTTGCACAATTCATACAATCAATCAACTAACTGATATTCGGAAAAGTGATAGGAGTGTGCCAGTTTTTTCGTATTCATGACATCCAGTTATGTCTCTGACATTACCCACCCACTTTTTTAGGTGGAATAAATCATTACGTTGGGTGAACCATTTTCTTTTCAACACACTGTTGTCCTCGATGCCATATTGAAAAATATTGAAGAAAAATTCATTTCAAGATTTATCAGATTAATTGATACATCAATATGATTAAAATCGTATGAAAAAGTGTATGCATTGTTGATAGCCTTTTTATACATAATTTGAGCACTTTTCCGATCATATTCCTTGAAAAGAATAGATTGTTATTTTCATAGAAATTGATGTGCAATCATCAAAACACGTACATTCAAAGGCGCTTGAAAATTTCAGGCGTACGAAGACATGTTTCATTTTCTATTTACTAAAACATGAAAGATCAATTCTACAATATGTAGTATTACCATTTATTTATGTGCAGAATATTTTTAAAGTTCCATTTTTGTGTTACGAGCAGTTGTTTTGAAAATCAAATGTGAAACTTATTCATTAGAGATTATGTTTGCTATTTTTTTGAAAACATTCTTGTTTACACTACGTAGTAGTTTCCATGTGTTTCACAATCGTTTTTTCGTTGATTTATTTGCAGCATTTGTAATGGGATCGATGAGTTTTTGTATCAGTTGCACAATAATTGTGAATAAATGTTCGTAACAACGAAAGAACTTAAAGATATGTTGCACAACAAAGAAAAATTGCGCTTTTTTCATAACACAACAGTTACTAGAATAGTAATATAAACTAATTTGATAAATTGCAAAATCAGTAGAAAAATACAGGAAAGCAACTTAACGTACTACTTGGGTCATTCAAAGGGGTGAAATGAAAACCGTAAAAAAATTCAAGCCGGCCTCAAAACTACTCCAATCGGTATTAATAATCAGTAGACGGCCAAACAAACCGATTCCGGTTATTCTTTCAAGAATCGAAGACTATTGTTTTGAAGACTGCCGCAGTATCACATATGAATATGTGCGTATTAAAATCCCCCCGGACCCGGTTTTTTCTCTCGGTGGCTCTGGAGACATTAGCATTGCTAAAAGTTAGTTACTAAATAGCAACCGACTATTAGACGTTTCGTACGTATGAATGCTAATTTGGTCGACGCAAAATCTTTCATCAAAAAGCTGTCCGTTGATATTTTCAGCTCACTCATATTTTGTAGCAGACGACAACTGCCAAACTTGTAGTAATGATCATTGACTTACCAGCTTTTATCACATCGACACCTGTTGGGTACCACCGTTCACCCTGTCGCAACAATAACAGCACAGTGTTGTTGGCTAGTGTCCGGAAATATTCTCCATCCTCTACTTGAGTGCCATCGCATTCTAAAACTAGCCGAACTGGCTCTGATGCTGGTACTCCTAGTTTGTCTTTCCCTGTGAATGAATATTCATCATTAATTCAATGTGGCTAACTGGTTAATGGCATAAAAAGCTAAAACAGTTGTAGTACTTGTAGCTTTTTCCGACATTATTTACGAAATTAGTTGTTACCAAGTTAAAACGGTTAGGAAATTAGTATCTTCATTATTGTTTTTTTTTGTTGTTATCATTCTTCCTATACAATATTTATCATGTAACATTTCGAAATTATAACTAAAAAATATTGCATAATTTTCACAGTGTCCAGAAAGCACCTCATCTCTATATAGCAAGATTCTTCTGGCCGTGAGAGCGATTTGCCACAATGCGCAGCTTCTGTAATTTCCCATGACACGCATACCACCACGTGTAGGTGACTTCACAGACAAATGTAATCACAACTTTAACCGATTGATTATTAACTGGTTGTATGTGTCTTTGACACCAATTTGAATCATTCTACTACATACGGAGTAGAAGCAACTGGATTCTCTCAGCGAGATCCTGTTCAAGCTTGGCCTACTTTTGACTATTTTGGTGGTTAACACTTTTTCTAGTTATTATCCTTTTTAACGTGCTACAGTTTATAGGGTTGATTTTTCTTCATACAACTTACCTCTAACAATTAGTTCCTCAAAACTACCTACGACGAGACCTTTACGGACATTGCGCCAACTGTCCCAGATTTTTAAAGGCCTCTTGCCACGAGACTCCTACAAAGAGATAAATAATAAATCATTATTATCCTACTGAAGATTGTATTTATTGGAGTTCAAATTCAATACCGAAGCCATTCCTTGTCGAAAGTTCAGGCAATTGCATCCCCAAATTGGTTTGGATACACCAAGAGTACATAATGCTGCAGACCACATTCCTATAACCTGTGTTATGTAGCGCTTATATATATTGCGTATTCGAAATCACTATTCCAGGTTCAATGCTCTAGTGGAGAGCTATAAAATGTAGAGCAAGAAGTTTTAACCACATTCTCGTGAATTCCTTGAACAGAAATTATTGTCGGTTCGCGGTTTTCCTAAAGCATAAACCGTACGTATACTGTTTCGATTAAAATAATCTTTTAATCTTAAGTATTTCAGTCGTTTTCATAACTCGTATAAATCTTCAATATATCAGTTTTATTGTATAAACTATTCAATAAAATATATCTTGATAAATGTAGTAATAAATATAAAAAACTTATATCACAGTTTGATTCACTAATGAAATTCACTCATTTTTATGTTCTGTCTAAAGTCTTGTGAAAAATCGACGGGGGATACGTCTAAATCACTGTCATGTCCTTTGTATACTGACACAAATTGTTGCAGCCAAAGCCTGGATGAGCTTCCTTTATGTACCAGCACTACTACGAAATACATAGCACAAGAGGCTCTGCGTTGGCCTATATTTCAACTGACTGCACATTTGGATTCTGCTACAGCCACACTTCAGCCTACAGTAACCTCCTGCTTATTATCCTTTGTGCACTGCAAAGTTTTCAAGTTGACTTCGTTCTGCCAGCACAGAGTAGGTTTAATTTTATCCACGCTCTGGTCTCTGCGGTTGTGGAAACTTTGTTTCAGCATTTTTATAGCTTCAATCGGTTCTGAATTCGTTAAGATTCAACTTAGCTAAAACCACGAATACAATGGGATACAAAACAGGTAGTATGATAGGAAAATGCAACGAATGATCCTCTCGTGTCAAATGATTATCGTAAAGTGCACTGCCCTCGTGACCGAATGACGAATCGAGAGCGGTCGTTTACGTGTCGTATAACCTCGTTTCCGAACAAAGCAGCACATCAAATGCAATAAATTACAAGACAGGAGCGTTCTCTATATATGAGTAGAGTTTGTGTACGCTTTTCCAGTCATGCCAGGAAGAAGTATGCAAAAAAAAATCTAGGAGAGGGATGTTTTTTCTCGCTCGGAGCTTTCTACCTGTCGAGCTTTACTTTCCATCGCAATACACGAGCGAAAACTTAAATTTGAAATACGCTCTCTTCTCGCGTGTTCAAGATGATTTCCATGTGTATCAGTTTTGGTGAACTAATTGTACAGTCAAGGTTTATATAGTGTAGGAATAACGATTTTCGTAGATTTCTAACGAATTGGTTTCCACAAAACAAAAATCTTATTCCAATTAAAAACAAAATATTCTATTTAAACAAACTTGGTCGTGAATTCCTAAATGTTCAGGACAATTACATGACTAAAGTTACGATTCTACTGACTGACCGAATTGTGGAGTTCATCCCCTTTGTACTCCTAATCAGTGATCAGAGTTAATCTTATTCCAATGATTGGTAAAAACTACCGAAAAATATATAGTCCGACACAATGGCGTACCGCGGAAATTTGGCGCCAGGGGCAAAATAAGAGTTTTGCCGACCCCATCGTTGGGTTAGTGAGCAAAAAAAAACTGAACTCCATCTCCGGAAAGAAAGTTGAACTCCATCTCCGCAAAGATCTTCGGCGAGCAAAAAAAAAAGGTCCCAAAGATGACTTTGCCGCCTCTCTACAAATGTTGCACCCGGGGCGAGTGCCTCCTTCGTCCCTCTAGATACGCCACTGATTCGGGCAAATGAGGCTGAGCATACCATCCGGTTATCACTCAACCTGCACCGTAGCAAGGGTCTCGGGAGTCCTCGAACAACAATTCCTGAGGAACACTTGAAAAAAAATATCTATAAAACGGTGATTTCGGAACCATTTTCTCCTAAATACTAATAAGGGCGATATAGAAAAAAATTCCAATAATAGAATCAATTTTATAGAATGCTATAAAGAAGTTATTTCTAGCTCATACTGTTTTTTAAAGATTTAATTTAATCGCATAATCATTATGTTGAATATTTTAATTCTTCTAAAAAGAACCGAATTGTGGAGTTTATCCCATGTTCACAACTGTTGAGTACTTTTTGCCATCGTTTATTTATCTACACCAGAACCAGAATCCTGGACCAGGACTCCTGATTAAGAATTTAAGTCATGAATTTAGTTCTAGAACTATGGAACTGCACTTATTTTCAGAATCCCGTATTTAGTTGTAGAGCTGAACTTGAATTCAGAACCTTAATAATGGAACTGGGTTCAGTTCCAAAAGCCATGTTCCGAACTCAGTTCCAAAATGCAGGTTCACAGTATTGGAATTATATTTTGAAATTTAATTTATTAATTGAATTCTGAAAATGAATTTAGGAAATGAATTCTGTTTCAGAAGGCAGTTCTACAATTCAGTCTCGGAGTTCAGATCTAATCTTTTCTCTCAGAATCCAGATCTAAAATTCATATTCTGAATTTTCGTCATGAATTCTGAAGTTGAAATCCTGGATCAAAATTCTGGTTTCGAATGCCGAACACGAATTTAATTTAGTTCCAAATCCTTGCAGAGAAAACTTTTCGAGAATCCAGAATTGAATGAATGCACGACTGAGCGTTTGAGGCTTCACACCACACAGAAGCTCCTTTTTCACCAAGACGTTCTGGTCTGCCCAAAGCACAAGAAAAAATTATCGTCTTTCGACTATGGTTTACTTTATATTCGCACAGTTGAACAGCGGTACTGCTATGTGGATTACTTCAAAACCTGACTACTTCGATGGGTTCTCCCCGTTGTTTAAAAAAATTGAAAACAAATCCTAATGTTTTAGTTATTTATGGTTATCTCAAATTGTTGAAAATTTCATCATAAATAACTGATTATATTACTGATGGCATGGAGAATGAATTATGTTTTTTTTTTGAGTTTAGTACAACCCGAAATATTTACAATTAAGTTCTACCCACTCTGCTGCAGGGCGAATTTTGAAAAGTTGCCCCATAATAAAGAAAGACGTATTGACGTCAAAATAGGCGCGTAAATATTCATAAAGTTGCCAGCACATTCCACACAACAAAAGTAAATTCGTTTATCACGCATAGAGCATTGCTTTTATCTAGCAACTACTGAATATTTTTAAATATTTTCTTGTCTTTGTACTGAGAAAATGAAATATCTAGGGTAAGGGCTTCCTATTTCAACTCATTTGTAAGGATGTTACCTTAAAAACCTGATTTTGCCACTAAAATCACTGATTGTTCATATTTCTGCTTAATTCACCTTGCTCCACATTGGAAATTGATTCACATTCCTTGGAAATTAAAAAAATTAATAAAAAAATCAGTTAAAACACTTCTGATATGTTCGCTACTCTGCTCTCAAATTCATCTCAAAGGATTTTTATTCATCCTATCGTTGGTCCTTTATTCATCCTATTGATTGGCAATGGCGAAATCAATTAAAACAAAATATTGCACTATTACACCACAGACTAACAGACATGACAGTATGAGTAAATTCTTATCAACATAATTTTTCGTGATGCACTAGTTCCACCTATATTTTACTGCGCGAACTATTCACTATCGGTACACCCTTGTGTTATGTAAAAGTTTTTTTACTAGTTGGTTTCCCCTCGTTTTGTCAACACCGATCAGCTGCTTGCAGGGATGCCTGATTTCGTCATAATATTTGAAAATGAATCGTCATAATAAATTATTGGATTGCGTTGATAATATATTTAACATTTTCGCGATGTTGGAAGGTAACCATTTATTTGACTCAACGTTGTTCATCTACACTACTTTTTATTGTGTTGGTAGTTTTCACCCAAAATTAGGTGGCGGCAGACCAGAAGCAAGTAAATATTGTAACAAAAGGGGTTCGATTTTGTATTGCGTTGGAGGATTAGAAGTAGGCACAATTATGTATATAGTTTTGGCAATATGTATTTAATCTGAATCCTGCATGAAATTCGCATGGAGGTATACAAATCAATACATTACAGGTAATTCTGTATGAATGGCAACTCTGTTGGTAAATGAAAATAAGAAACACAGTCTAGATGACAAACAGGATGTTTTTGATAGGGTAACGTGGCGCCATCATGACATATGCGAGTACTGTCCCAACTAAAGGAATATTTGAAATGACCGTTAAAACGATTGAAGAATCTGATTTGAGTGTCCTGTCTGTTAGTCTGTGATTACACTCTCAGGTTCAAAATGTCAGAATTCTACTTAAAGAGGGGCCTAATGCCAACTATGAGACAACACACGATATTTTTAGAACCAGTTTAGAATCCTTTCGACGTTTAAAAATTTTTGGGTCGTTTTCGTTACCTTTCGATTTAAATTTAAAATTTTACTGTGCAGTTAATTTGGTAAACTTTGAAAAAAAAAGGAATTCGATAGTCCTACGACAAAAGGGCATAACTGCAAATGACAGTTTCTCTTTGTTTACTTTCTTTTTTGATTATTACGAAGACATTATTGCAAATTCTCTAAATTTTCCAATATAAATTGGAAGCTTGTAGTTTTACCTTGAAAGTTTTGCGAAGAGTAAAGCGTCAAATATAAAATCAGTTCGGTAAATCGTGAAATAAAAAGTAAACAAAGAGAAACTGCCATTTCCAGTTAGGCCCTTTTGTCGTGGGACGGTCGAATTCTTAAAACATAATGCGTAGCCAGAGATGCCATTTATACAGATTTATCTGTATTGTATAGATTTTTGCGTTCGCATACTGACTTAAGTCAGAGTACAGATTTTATACAGCCTTCCTAAATTTAACACAGATTTGTACAGGTTCATAAAAAATGAGAAGTAAAAAGTAGTATATAATTGCAGTGATTCTTTACAAGTTTATTAATCAACGGAAAAATCACATGTTAAAATGGAAATCTTTTGTGCAGATATTTGATGATGAACACTGACAACCGTTTAATATTTTAATATTTTAAACCAATTTGAACTGATATATGTATATATATATATATATATATATATATATATATATATATATATATATATATATATATATATATATATATATATATATATATATATATATATATATATATATGTTAAAAAAATTTCTTCGTTAAATATTCTAGTGAGTGCGGCTATGACTTAGTGAAAACAGATAGAGCAGATATAGACTTTTTATTCAAAGCACTACATATTTAGAAATGAAACAGCGTTAACAGCGTTATGCTGACATAAAGCGGAATAAAATCAGTGCTACTAGATTTGCCACAATGATTATTTCTTTAGTATTACACGCTCTTTCTGGTAATATTCGAAGCCGAAACAGCTTAATTCAAATATAAATATCAATAATATAATAAAACTAATGTCACGGATGCCAAAAAATACTTGTTGATGATTATTTGAAGAAGAAAACAATTTTTTTTTGCAACATAATGAGAAAACTTGGCATTTTTGTGAAACCAAATGAGATGGAAACAATGCGCAATCAAGTAATCTAAGTGGAAAACTTTCAACTCATATTTTTGAAGACTTTATGGCTTGTCGGGTAATTTTTAAAGTTTTTAATCGTTGATTAAATCAGTGGCAAGTAAACATTACTAATTATGAAGTCACTCAGCATTCAATAGTAGTGTAATTGTGCAAAATAGTGATCTTGTTGTGAGATGAATCGATTAGTAGATATTCAGAAATATGACGAACTCTAAATCTTGAAACGAGAATGTGTCCCCAATTGAAAAGTGAGTTTGTTTTAATTGAAAAAAAAAACGATCACCGAAGTATTTAAAACAATTTCTTAAAATTGGAAAGTGACAATAGCTTATATAACCATTTTAAAACATTTCACAGTTCATGTGAATGTTCAAAGAATTCATGTTCAAAGTAATGAGGTGAAGGGATGAGCTCAGATGAAATAGGGAGCCGTTACTCTATAAGATAGAAATTTTAGAGTAGGGGAAAGTGTTATAAAGCGTCCCTACTGGCCAAAACGCCCCCCTTCCTTTTTTTAAGTATTCACGACTTTTCCAAACAAAAGTTTTATCTCTAATGTTATCTTTTCGTAAGATCTTTCTGGTATGCAAGTTTGGCAGTTGTGGTTTGCTGGAAAATATGAAAAAAACTGAAAATATCATTAGACAGCTTTTCGATGTAAGGTTTTGCTTCGACTAAACAAGCATTTTAATCGTAAAAAAAGTCTAATGGTCGGTTGCAACTTAGTAACTAACTTTCAGCAGTGCTAATGTCTCTATTTACAGTATAAATATCTAGAGAAACAAAGCCATTTGTTTGTTATACGAATTTTCTCTTAACAATCACTCTATGGACATTATGCCCCACCTTCGATTCAACAGTATGCTTCGAGTTAAAATATTGTTTTCAAGATTTATAACGGTTATTAAAACAAAAATTAGCGTTGGGAGGATAAAAAATGTTGGTTTCCAATTGTAATTAATTGATTATGCAATTGATTTCTGATGCAAAGAATATCTTCTTTATCTGCTTTTTTTCTATACCGACATTTCAAGGGGCATATTGCATCATTGTTGTGGGGCATACCACTGATTTGTTGTGAGGCATATTATACGGTTGCTGGGGCATTATGCCAACAGCAAGCGAAAAAATTGAGAATGTGGTCGTTTTGGAAAATGTGTTTGTATCAATCAATTCTCATCACTTCTTCCGAAATCATTGAAAATTATGTTCCTCAGACGTATTGCAAAGAAATACATATATTCTCGAAGAAAATATATCAGTACATTTAGAAATATCTCAATGTGTTCTTAAGGGGGACATATTATAACACTTTACCCTAAAAAATATGGATTGATTGTTTGGCGAAAATAGAACAAAAGGTTGTTGCATCTCCCAAGGCTGGTTACAAAAAAAAAATGAAGGGTTGTGTGCGAAACACGACTAAATAATTGCTAGGAATCTAAATCTAATTTTAAGAAGTTGGAACCTCCAGTTATTATTACATCACCGTCAAGTTCGTTCAAGAAGTAATTATAATAATATCAATATGGATCACTCTTGCGATTCACGAGGGACATCACAATAAAGTGTGGTGGCACTAAAGGTTACTAATACACTACAATTTTTTTTATGCACATACGACTGCTTCCCTGATCAGTACACTAAACCAAACATCCCCAAATATATGGGATATTTCTCGATATATACTGCACGAAAAAATAAGCTGCAAATACGGTTTACGATCTGATATTAATTAGGAAGAGAACACATTGTTATAGAAAAATTCCTTTTTATATAAATGTGTGTGAAATGTAAACGCAGAACCAAACAAATTAATTTTAATTTATTTATTTATTTATTTATTTATTTATTTGTTTTGAATCATCGGACATTGCAGTCTAAATGATTTGAGTGGGAAAAAGCCCATTTGAGTTTACCAACACATCCAATGGCATAGTTCTCAAACAGGCATAAAAACCACTATCTTTTCAACTATACTAAAAATAATGACATAATACACATAACACTAATATAATTGTCGTTGATTAAAAGCAGAATACATACAAAAATTAAATAAAATAAAATATATCACAGAAGTTGTAGTCTGCGTATGATGGATGCAAATTTTTTTGATGAGTCGCCAAACTCGAAGACACTATCTACTTGTGAAAAAGTGCGTATCATAGAAGTAACTGGCTCGTGATATCCAAAACTTGTGCGATGAAATCTTGTCGATAGTAACGATACATCGCGAGTTCTCCTAGAGGTTCGTAGATCTATACGGGATAGCAGTTCGGGTACATCAATAAATTGTAATTCGCCTCAACGAGAGCTATTAATTGAAGTAAAAGTAATAAGTATAACTTGTTCTTATGCTTACTGTATTGCACTTATTATTCTATTTATTAACATTTTTTCAGTACTAAATAAACTTTCTATTTGTAGAGTTTTGGAATGGTTCGTCTGTTAAGTAAAATTCAATTACTTTTAATTTAAATGCAATGTCATGAATGCAATGAAATAAATATCGCATCCAACGAAACTTGTAATACACCGTTCATTTCATTTTAATTTTGTTGATATATTCTTTATATCAGAAGTGATCTGCCAAAGATCGCCCTCACAGGTTTCGTAAAGATAAGTGTTTCAGCACTATTCATAACATTCATGAGCAAAGTTGAATACTACTTTATAACTCTTGAAAGTGAAGACGATAGGTCTAAAAAAGTGTGATTCTACATTATTTATATGCGATATTAACTTTCGTCAGAAAAAAAACACGCACTAAAATATAAAAAAAGTTTACATTTCTATGTGGGCATCATGCTCAATTATTTTTGACATTTCACTTCTGGGTGCACACTAAACGCAAACTATTAAACATGACTGAACTAATAGCCTTTTTCGTCACGAGATGGTGTTACTGTGATATATTTTTCGATTTGTATTGGATTCGTTAAAGTGATCCGCATTGATATACAATATATTTGATAATATTCAAAACAATTTTTTTTTACAAACTTTCACATCCGTTCGTAAATAGAGATATCTATTCAGGACAAGCGCAACCGGCGATTTGTTTACTATGTTTGATGCAAGTAATTAGGTAACGTTGAATACAGGTCGTACGTAAAGTCCACAACAGATTGGTGTTTCCGACAAGCCCATATGAAAATTTCCATCACGGATGCATATCTGCGGATTTCTGCTATCTCTACGGATCTACTTCTTAGAATCTATTTTGGTTTATTTCTATAGAAAATTACAGAAAATTGAAATTGAAAATTATCCAATTATAATTATATAGTTTTTGAATGCCAAATTTAAAAAAAAAAATTCTCATGGAAACACCTACGCTCGTTGGATATCCCAAAAATATTTAAAAATGTTTTTCACGGACGAATCACGAATTGAAGAGGCTACTGGATTTGGTATATTCAACAATAATGTTTCGGCTTCATTTAGGCTTCAAGAACCTGTATCTGTTTATATAGCAGAGTTAGTAGCAGTTCATTATAGTTTGAGTATAATCGTCACATTATCTCCAAACCATAATTTTCTCTTCACAGATAGTCTAAAAGCAATTGAAGCCATTCGCGCAAACGCTGCTGGCAAAACGAACCGTTTTTCTTCGGCAGAATAAAACAGTGTCTGAACGACATATTGAATAATAACTATCAAATCACAATAGTTTGGGTTCCGGCTCATTGTTCCATTCCAGGCAAGGAAAGAGCCGATAGTTTTGCCAAACAGGGTGCTATTGAGGGTGAAATTTATGAGCGACCGATAGCTTTCAACGAATTCTATAGCGCGACTCGCCAAAGAACACTTGCCAGCTTGCAAGCTTTTTGGGATAGAGATGATCTAGGTCGGTGAATGCACTGAATTATTTCTCAAATATCAACAAAGGCATGGTTCAGGGGACTGGATGTGACTAGGGATTTAATTCATGTGATGTCCAGATTCACGTCCAATCAATACACGTTAGATGCACATCTCCTTCGAATTGGATTTTCCGAGACTAATCATTGAGCTTGTGGCGGCGGTTGTCGCGATATTGATCATGTCGTTTGGATATGCGTGGAGTATCGTGATGTCAGATCTTAACTAATAAATTCCTGCGTACCCAAGGTAGACTATCCAATGTCCCAGTTCGCGACATTTTTGCTTGTTGTGACCTTCCTTACATGAAATTTCTTTATCATTTCATTAAGTCCATGGGAGTTCCAGTTTAAATTTTATTTTATGTTAGGCCCCTTTCTCTTCCATGAGTTTAACCAATAGCCAGCTATAATAATTGAATAAAAGTGATGAACTGATACAAACAAACCTTAATAGTTATAAGATCATGTACAAAATAAATGTATTTTATTTAATGTAATTTATAATAGAAAATCGCTTGATAAAAACAGTATTTAGATTAACTAATGAATATCAACATACTAATATGATATTCGAAATGTATTAGGTTTAAAGTACTATATATTGTGGATGCCATGGCGAAGAAAAACTTATGTATATTGCCAATGAAATAAACGCATTTATGAAAAAAATGTCAAAAACAATAGTGCAGGATCAACAAGGATACACAATGTTTTGTATATAGTATTGCATACTTATAAAACTTGGAGATGCAGATTACTTTCAGTTTATTTTAAAAATACAGGAAATTATATAATACAATACCAATATTGGGGTCAAATCTTACTTGACAACACAGAAAGTCGCCATCTTAGATTTGAAAATAGTTCTACACATTACTTTTGACATCAGTTCACCTACTACCCAACTAAAAATAATAGGAAGTCGTCAATTTGGGTTTAATAGTGACTTGAAACATCATATTTGAAACCTTCTCGTCGAACCATTTCGGGTACACTAAGGTCTCTTTTTACACGGTTTTTTATACACGGCTTTCTTTACACGGATTCCGGAATTAACACGGTTTTTATTTACACGGTTTTCGCAATTAACACGGTTTCTGATGAGAGTTTAAAAAGAACTGTCATTTGTTTTTTTTTGAGAAAAATTAAAAAAAAGGGAACAGGTTGTCTGTAAGAAAACGATTATGAGAGTTAATTTAAAGTTTGAAAGTGAACTAAAATCATTAATTCAACAATTCACGGGAGTATTGACTGTCGTTCCATAAAATGATTATTCAGTCTCCAGATCTTGAACCCCTGTCGTAAATTACACGAGAACGTCTCTTCCGCACTGTTGTGGTGTGGGATGTCAGCATCGTCATTGATATCATCGAGAATTTCGGAGCGTTGAAGAACTAGTCAAATTTACTTCAACTCTTCATCACATCGAGCAGTACAGTATTTCATACCCATTTGAATGATATAGCTCTAGTAGTATTATGATTTACGCCGATAAAAGGAGTTGCTTCAGCATGACACGTAGTTAACGCTCATATCCGTACTGTATTTTACAGTATTGTATTGTATTTTCGACTCAAATACTGTGTACTGTTTTTACCCTCAAATCTACTGTATTTTTACACTGAAATGTACTGAATTTTTCACACTTTAATTTAATACAGAATTTTAAATCTTCAACGCATCGAATTTAGATCTGCCCTAAAAGGGAAATAAAAAATAATTGAGTTTATGAACTTGCTTCGAACGATTTGTTTAGTCTTGTTAAGACGTAAAGCCGTATTGAGTAAGTTTTACATGATATGCGAATACAACTGTGTGATGAAAACCGCGAAAAAGCTACCGCAGAAACGGTACTCGAACCCGAAATAGTTCCTATCCTCCTAAATCGTTTTGCCAATTAAGCTATCCTGCATGTGAAGCATAAAAAAAACGGACTAATTGAGGGCTGAAACACCTTGCGGAGGGATTGTTATTGAGAAATGACTACAAATGAACGCCGTGGGACCCGAGCAAAGCTGAACATGCTCGGTTCTTCTGTTCAGTTAGGCTATTTGTATGTGTATCTCACATGTAGGATAGTTTAATATGCAAAACGATTTACCCGAATTTGGCTTGCTACAGGTTCGAGTCCCATCTCTGCGGTGGCTTTTTCGCGGTTTTCATTACATAGTTGTATTCGTATGTCATTTTTTCAATCTGTTTTCCTCCTAAGATGCTGATCAAATTTATTTGCTTTTGTTTTCCATTCACTATTTTTAGAAAAAAAAGCGTACTGTAAAATGTACTGTAAGTTCAAAGTCGATGTACTGTATTTCCTTGATTTTTACGCCAAATGTATTGTTTTTCGTAAAAAAAATATACGAGCGTTACAAACAGTAATACCTTTTCTAATTTCATTTATATTCATCTCTATGAATTCTTCCCCTTTAATTCTGTCTCTGCGTGCATAGATCTTCATCCAATACCCATGTCTTCCCACTCAGTTTAGTTGAAAATGACTGTTAAGATCATTAGTGTTTACTACACATCGCACCTTCGGAAGAACTGATTCTCAAGCTTGATTTGTAGTGAAAGTGTTTATTGGTGGTATTACTAGAACTTCTTTAGCCGAACGTTCTAATTTGAAAGTATTATCGGTTTTTTGAAAACTGAATGCATTATACAGAAGGCATGAACCATTTAGATTAATGTGCTTGTCGTACAACGCGTTTTCTGAGTGTTCTAATTTTAATTTATCATCCAATGTGTTTTATCAAGTATGACTGGACCCTTCTCGTAACCTCAGGCTGGTTTTTAGATTTCCGTTTTTATTGCGAAACAACAGTTACATTTTCACAGTTATGTGCACTTTGTATAAATTTGGGAGTTAAAAATAAGCTTTTATCGCCTTCAAATTATCAAAAGTTACATTTTATCCTAAACAAAACAAACAAATAATCAAATCTACGGTTTTTGGAATTATTACGTCGAATTTTCCACGCGGTTTTTTTTTGCACGGTTTCCGCAATCAACACGGTTTTCTTTTACACGGATTTTTTCAACACGGTACGTAACCCCCGTGTAAAAAGAGACCTTAGTGTATTACGATATATACCTGTATTTTTTGATAGTTTTTTCAGTGCAGATTAATATATTAGTTATTATTCTCTGCAAGTAGAGAGATGAATTGCTAAGAGTACCGTAATAATCAAAAGAGAAAGTAAACAAAGAGAATCTGTCATTGCAGTTAGAACCGCATTTAATGTTCATCGAGGACTAATATGAACCCTTCCTCAAACCACCTATATGAAACGTTTAAAATTACGTAATTCTGAGCCTACTCTGCAAGTACAGCTTTTCCTGCAACTCCATCGTTCACCGGTGTACCAAAATTGATAGCGAAGCGCAGTGCAGTGAGCACCCACAAAAACGAACACATATTTGGCATACCCGCATACGAGACGAATTTTTCATGCCAATATTATGTTTTAAGACTATATCAATTTCTAACCATTTCATAAAATAACATGATTATTGTTTGGTTCAATAATAAAGACTGTCCCAGAAAGTATGGACTCAACCAAAAACCGCTGCCATTTCGCAATGGTTCAGAGTCTGTCAATTTTTTTGGCTGCGTCCTGTTGTTTACACTCTTCTCTAACCACTTGTGCAGTTGTTTATTCGTTTTCATTAGTTTGTTTCGAAATGCGTGGACTTTCAGCAGAACAACGTCGAAAAATTGTGTACAAATGGTGCACAGAACGCGGACTGTCACTGGGAAAGATAACAAAAATGGAAGGGGTATTTTAAAAAGCCGTGCGAAATGCAATCAGGAAGTTCGGTAAGGATAATCCGAAAACGGGCAAAAAAAACGTCCTGCTAACCCTCAGTTGGATAAACGTATACTGAAGGCGTTCGAGCAAAAGAAGTAGGTTTCAGTTCGGGATGTGGCCAAAAAAAGTGGGCACTTCTAAGTAAAATGTTCTTCATGCTGAAGAACGTTAGAATCTTCGAACCTAAAAGAAGCAGAAACAACCAAAACGTAGTCCGAAACAAGAAGCATCGATCAGGCCGAGGGTTCGAAAGCTGTGCAATACGATTCTTGCTGGAAATTTGAACTGCATAATCATGGACGACGAAACCTACGATTACAAATCCTTGCCGGGACCACAATATTATACGGTGCGAGGAGGGCAAGTGTTAAACCAGTCCGAGGAATCGATTGAAGTCGAAAAATTTGGTAAGAAAGCTATGGTCTGGCAAGCAATTTGTAGCTGCGGTAAGATTTCGAAACCCTTCATCACCACTGCTTTAATGAACAGCGAAATATACATCAAGGAATGTTCTCTAGGTGTTTTTGAACGGAAGGTGTTGCGAACCATCTTCGGCGGAGTGCGGATGGAAGACGGTACGTGGAGAAGGCGAATGAACCATAAACTGCACCAGTTGCTGGGAGGACCAACCCTCCTCCAAACGGCCAAGGTTGGGCGGTTACGGTGGGCCGAGCATGTTGTCAGAATGTCGGAGAGCAACCCGGTTAAAATGATTCTCAATAATGATCCGACCGGTAATAGAAGAAGAGGCGCGCAGCGGGCAAGATGGATCGATCAAATTGAAGACGACCTGCGGACCCTTCGGAGCTACCGAGGCTGGCGACGAACAGCCATGCACCGAGTTGAATGGAGACGCCTTCTGTATACAGCAGAGACCCGCGTGGTCTACGACTGAAAGAGTAAGAGTAAGTGAGTATGTTTACAAAAACGACTTCTACCCATGATTCGAAGCCACAAGGATCCTGTTGTCTTCTGTCACTTTCGTCCCAAAAGACATGAATCCACTAAATTGCCCACAACTTCGACCAATTGAGGAATTTTGGGCATTAACGAAGACACATCTTAGGAAACATGTCTCGGCAGCCGAAACTATTCAACAGTTCGAAAAAGATTGGAAAAAAGTGTCAAAACTTGTCGCCAAAAAGTCTGTACGGAATTTAATGAGGAACGTTCGCAAGAAGGTGCGCCAGATAGTCTACAATGGCTAAGTAGCAAATGTTGAGAATAATATTCTGTTGTTGTAGTCTAATTTTATCAGTATATCGAATAAAATTTGAATATCTAACACTTGTGAATTATTTACAGCGAAATCAAAGTGCGTCCATACTTTCAGGCACAGTCTTTATTAGGTAAGGGCTTACGCTGAAAGATAGTTCATTGTCTTTGACCACGTTCAATTGAATAGAAGTGTATATCTGATAATCTTTCATAACACAACTTTGAACTTAATCCATTTGCGAGTCACCGTTTCGCTCGTAAATGAAAATTTAAGTATGTACACGACCCCGTCGACAAACAAATCTATTTTCATGCGTACAATAGTGTAGTAATTCTTTCAAATCAAGTTAAATGTGACAAATCCATTAACAAATAACTGAAATACAAGCCCTATATATATTGCCGATCAGTGGCATACCGAAGAAATTTGCCGGCTGGGGCAAAATAAGAGATAAGCATCCCCCATTGTTGGTTTAGTGAGCAAAAAAAAACAACAAAGCTAAACTCCATCTTCGGAGAACTGACTTGGACGAGCAAAAAAAAAAAAGATCCCAAGGATAACTTTGCGCCCCCCCCCCCCCCTCTAAAATGTTTGCGACCGGGGCGAATGCCCATTCGTCCCCCCACTCCCTCCCTAACCCTAGATACGCACCTGTCGCCGATAGTTTTAAATTATCCTGCTAGTTACCGTAGAAACAACAGCTGATCATTTTTCAATATACTCAAGTGTGCAGCAGACGGAAAATAGCATCCACAAACAGATAAAAAGCGAGTATCCTGTGAGCGAATGGATGTAACTCTGTTTTGTCATCCAAGTTACCTGTTTCGTTGGTAGGTTGCCACCAATTAAATTAAAAATTGTGAAATGGCATATATTTATGAATTCCCTTTGGTGCGAAGGTTTATACGATACAGATACATCCCTGCATGACGTATATCCTCCCTATATTGATTGAAGCCGAACTGAAATTCGAGATGTAAAGCAACGATCGAAACCATCGGCCGTGCGAGAGAAATCGAACGATTGACGTCATGATGACATGCTGTGATTGGCTCGTGAAAACAATTTTTCAATAGTATGCTGTTGATATACTGAAACGACGTTGCCATACATGTTTAAGTTCAATGTTTCCAAATTGAGTTAAATTGTATCAATCCATCAAGTTATTATTATTCAAAAATATGACAGAAAAACGGCTACTAGTTTATTTTTGAAACGTTTAATTGTCACCCGGCCCGTATAGTGAAGAATAATGCCAAAAAGTAAAGGTATGTCATGTCACAGACATTATTGGATGTCGTGAATACGAATAAAACTTAAACGCTTTCTGCTTACTTTCGAATATCAATTATTTGATCACTTGTATTAATAATGCCAGCTTTCCCCTTTTTCACTACTAGAATTTGAAACGAGACACCTAAACTGAGTGGGTTCATTTTATATTGTAAATTAATAGAAAGTTCTTACAACAACTACGAAGGACCGTATATAGTACAGTAAAGTAAAATTTCGCGTAGTTCTATGAAAATATGTTAATGGTTCCAAAACGAACCGACTCGAAGAATTCAGAAATTTGACTGGACCTGAGTTCAAGAACTAAATTAAACTGAATGGTCTGCTTTCATTTCCGACTGCTCCACCTGATGACCGAAGTCCAAATGAGAGCACGACCTGAGCGTTTGAGGTTTTATACCACGCTAAAAGTCTGCTCTCATTACTGGCGTCTGCTGCTCCCGTCCGGGTGCGAAAAAGGCGAGCAAGCATGATGAATTTTCCTCATTATTTCCAAAAGTTTCAGAAAACTTTGTTTTTCAATTATTTACGGTTTTCTCACACTGTTGAAAATTTAATAATGAATTCCTGATCATATTTTCGATAACTTGTAGAAAAAATTATGTTGTTGGATTAAATACATCAAAAGATATTCGCGATAAATTTTCAAAAGGCGTCCCATAACAAAGTAAGTGTTAATTTTCGATTCTTCGTATAAAAAATGTTCCTTAATATCGCGTTTCGAGGTACGATTTGAGATTCGGTTGGTTTCAAATCGATTGACCACCGTCCTGAGAATTTGCCCTGAACACACATTAGCGTTCAGGTTACGAATAAAGCGTGGTGGTTTTCAAATAATTAGATCAAATTATGATCATTTTTTCACCCTGATAACACCCGTCCTTTTCTGTCACATTTGTAGTGATGCAGAATTCCTCGGTCACTGGTAGCAGCAAGTGTTGAACTTCCTTTCCTTCCTACAGGGACCTGCATGGGCGTGACCTTCTACGTTATTGATCATTTCATGCTCGAAGTCAGTTTACACACTAAGATTTGAATCTGCTGTTTGATATTTTTTTTACGAAAACTGACGTTAATCATTAGAAATAACCAATATTTCGGTACATGAATTTCATTTTATAAAAATGATGCAATTTTTTACTAGACCGTCAGTTATGCGCAAGTAAGTCTGAATAGTCGCCGAGTACGGTGAATTCATGCCGTCTGTAAAACCTGATTGTTGTGAAAACTAACTATCAATTTTTTTATTATCAATTTGTACTGGCTGCAACTGATAATGCGGATGCGTTCAAATTCGAGCATTCAAGTAGAGCAGCCAACAGTCCCGCAAGCAATTTCTATCTCATTGTAGGGTAAAAGTAGCAAGCGTAGCTCACAAATATGCATTGATTCGGTTCAATCCTAGTGATGCAATTAGAATGGAATGGGCGCGTTTGATTATCTGACTTGGTACAGTAATATAAAGATCGTAGAACGGGTCGCGTAAGGTGAATCCCAGTTGTCTCTTACACTCAGGTTCATAATGTATCGCTCTATATGACAGGTTGTAATTTTATACCCACTACCTAATAATACTTTTCATTTAAATCGGGGTTTGTAAAAATCGGTCCAACCGTTTCTGAGAAATTGTAGTGATATCCGTTTTGGAGCACACAAACTCTTTCGGTACTTCTGAAACCAGGAACGATGATCCGGTACACCCAAAAACAACGTATTCGGTCATCATCTAACCATGCCTGCCTAATTGTAGAATTATACGCCTATTTGAACGTATTTGGCTCGATTTTTCCGGATCATGTACAGGGTCCGGCACTCGAAGTGTAAACAATTAAAAAGGCCATAAATTCCGTTTGGAAAATTACTTTTACTTAATTCAAAGTACAAAATGTGTAAAAATAATACAAAATTCAGAATCAATTCACTTTTGCTCGATATGACCACCTTTTGCCTTGACTATGGCCTTGAGACGGTCAAAAAACGAATCGCAAGCTGACCGAATGTGACTTGCAGGTATTTTGGCCCACTCGCGGACAATAACTTTTTTCAGCTCCTCGAGACTGGTGTATCTTTTAGTTCGGACTTTGCTCTCCAAAATGGCCCAAAGAGAATAATCCATTGGATTCGCATCAGGTGAATTCGAGAGCCATTGTGTGGACGTGATGAAGTTCGGAACGTTGTTTTTCAGCCATTCTTGGTTCACTCGAGCTTTGTGAGTGAACCAGAAGTCGGATTAGGGTGGAATCCAATAGCAGGCTATGAGACTATTAGGCCTATAATTTGAATCTATGTCGAAGTAAATTGGTTAGCAATCTCTGAGAAAATCGAGTGCATTTTTTGTTCATTTTTTAACATTTTATCCCGTTACTCATAAGGCAGAAGATCGATTCGAATAAAATTTGATAAGGGACTAAGAGACCATTCATTTGAATCTAAATTTGTGAAAATCAGTCCGGTCATCTCCGAGAAAATTGAGTGCACATTTTTATTAAATACGCACAGATACACACACCGAAATTTTGCGTACTCGACAAACTCTTCGAAAGGTACATGATGCTCGGATTACCGGGCCTCGGTTGAAAAGTCGGTTTACACAGTGATTGCATGGCCTTTCTGTATGAGAAAAGCAAAAACCGTGGTTCAAACAAGCTGATAGAATATATCAGATTGAACCCTCAAATGGTCTCTGTCATAAATAAAAAACTTGAAAATGAACTAGGATAGTAAACAAGCATTGAAAGTGTAGCTTGAAGTCATTCATGTATGCTGTTTTAGAACATCATGTAATGTTAATAAGTTTTAAGTCATCCTCAAAGCTATCTAATAGTCCATTCCAGTAAAATATGTGACTCTTAATTAGATGCATAGGAGATGTTATTTTTTATTTTAATTCTATCCCTATCAAATAAGTCATAATCTAACGTGATTTTTTCGTACTTCGCATACAAGTAATAAACATGATTTTAACATGATTCAATCAAATATTTTTCAAATAAAAGTTTTCAAAGAAAACGATTTGTTTGTTGTCAAACAACTAAGATTATGCATATTTAGTTTTGATTTGACATTACAGAATATTTGAGTTAAGGTACCGCCGTAGTTATAGTCCATGAATATGTTTCCGCATGCGCGAATTTCATTCTTGCTCATAAGTTCCGGTAAGTGACGGAGTAAGAAGTTGTTATGAATTGAATATGTAGATACTATAATTATACGCCACAGTGTCAATGCGATTCCAATGCAAGCGAATCAAAATATTCATTAATCATTTGAATACGAAACTCATTGTTGAACGATCATTGAATGCGAAGATATCAAACCGTAACATTTTCATAACTACAGCATTGCTATAACTGGACTAGTTTCAACATGGTGCAATTAGTGACGGCAAAACATATATTTTTGATCTAATTGACGCTACACGAATAAATTTACATTGCAATGTAGCGCTCACGCTTATACACCCACATATGATATACTAAATTTGATTAAAGTAGTCCTTTGAACCCATTGAAAATACCTCGTTTTTTGTCACCAGCATACATCACAGGTTGAATTGTAGCATGTTATCGAATAGTATTTGATAAGCTATACAGGATTTTTCGATCAAAATAATGTTCGATTCCGTTTTTCATTTCAATAACACTTCTTATGACATTTAAGGTTGTAATGCGTTCGTTTCACATTCGAGAGAAACTCCCTAATTTTGACACATTGCTATGCAGTGAACACTGTTTCCTCAACCACGACCGATTTTTACTTTCCTTCCCTGCTCTTATTCTTCTTTTCCACTGTTGGGTGGGTTTATAGATCCAAAACGTCAGAATTTCTTAATACTCGCAAATCTGAATATCAGAGAATCTAACTTTGAATACTAGGCGATTAACTAACGACAAGTATCGGCTATTGAAAGTTAATTTTTTTTTCAAACGTACAGAAATAATACATACACCTACCTCTCTTGCCATTACGACATGCCTCAAATGAACAATATCGGGGGCATTTGCCTGAGCCCCCTTGCTGCATTAATAAAGTTCAGTAAATACGACATTTATCGCACCATCACACCTAGGCACAGTTGATTTTCTGGCTGTTATTGATGCATTTGCTATTCGCTCTGTTCAGTCGCTAATCACAACTTTGAAGCATCGAAAACACCCTCCATGTCGTCGATTAGTCAGGATGGCCTTTTTTTCTTTTCTTCACGAACTCCTACGTATCACACTTCATCTAACGTATTTGCCATCCTTTTCTTTCTCTCCCAAAGACGATTCGATTAAATCCGTTTCGAATATCCGATTCCTCCAGCCTATTTATATGTAGCTGCTTTCTATGCTCTCAACTTTTGACTTCTCTCACACTAGACACTTTTACTTTTTCGGCGCAATCGCAATAGGGGTTTTATGAAACTTTTTGCTAAAAAGGATTTTCCTCTGAAAACGTTCAAGCAGTTTGGCCTTATCCAAATCGAAGGAAATTTTTGGGTCCGATCAGGGAAACTACGATTTACCAAAAAGCACAACCAAATCCAAGCCACAAGAGCACGCCTTTCCGACACCTTTTGGAATCCTGGGTGTTTCCAACCACCCAACAGAATGAAGTAAATCGTTCTCCACTGATCGATCACAGGTCTTCGATAAACAGGAGCAAAGGTAGGGCAAACGAATTGAAAGCTGAGCAAATTTTATCTGAAGGTTCACGGTGTTAATTCCATTCAAAGAGAATAAGTGAACCAGAGAGTTTCGCTGGATAACATAAAATATAGAGACCTATGTAGCAGCAGGTTAAACATCGAGGGGCACTTTTTAAAAAAATATCCCGGACTACATCTAAAATATTTGCTGAACTATAGCTTGTATATGTTCATTGAAAGTACATATAATGCTAAGAAGTTTAGCTACCATGTCTGAAAATGAAATAGAAACTGAGTAGTGCAGAATGTGTATATTCTAACTCTCAGACTGCTTCATATTCTACTAGATAGAGTAAAAATTATCCTAGGGAATGGAGAATATATTAAAACCTATGTAAAACCATCTGGTGGTGTACTGATTCCTTTCTCATCATCATATATTAGAGAAATCTATTCAATTTAAATTTCGGAGTTTTCTAAGCAACGCTTGCGGTGTTTCCGTGACTAGAAACTAGAGACCGATATTTCAGAAATAAATTTGTTTAGCAAAAGCAAGTTCTAGAACCTGTTTTATCCTACAAACTGGTGTGATGTTACCTTTTTCATGAGCATTTCATGAGAAATCGATGCAAGTTTCAACCTTGTAACTCTTCTACTGTGTATCCCGGAAAAGCTCAATAGCAAGAGACCCCTCGAGCTGGGTCTCAGGGTCGGCTTACTACTGGGCACTCGGAGGGACTTCGCGAACAACTTATGTAGGGTACTGTCACCTGGCTGAATATGGGTTGTGAACAGAGTTGCAAGTTTTTTTTTCAAAAATCTGTCAAAACTAAAAAATTTATCTGAATTTATCTGGGTCTACTATATACGAGGAAATTTTTTACGGGTTTTATTTTCAGTGAGCAAAAAAAGGTCGAAACGAGAAAAATCTGGCATTTGCAGACCAATCTGCAACCTGGTAACGCTGGTTGTGAATAATAAAATGAAATGTATCTGGACTACGGATTTATTTGATTTTTGTCGTGAATACGACTTACTTTTCTATGGGGTGCCTTTTCAAAATTAGCCATATGGAAGAATGGGCAGAACTTAATCGTGAATATCTCGACTTGTATTAAAGGCAGCAACATAATTCTTTCACCATTTCATCAAAAATATGATCAGGAATTAAGGATAATATTTTGAACAGTGTGAGATAACCACAAACAACTCAAATATTAGGTTTTCTCAAACTTTGAAAACAACGCGGAAAACTCTTTACTTTCGCTTGGGTTTTTCGCGCAAGGACGACGATTTTGAGGTAATCAGGCACATATCTTCAACTGACTGCGTATAAAAGGGGAACCGTGGTCGAAATTCGATCATTTTTTCTTGGGCGTTTGATGCAAGCAGACGTCGTGGGACCAGCAGCTTCGGAGGGTGCACCTTCTGCGTGGTTAAAAACCTCAAACGCTCAGGTCGCAACTCTCATTTGGACTTCAGTCAGGTTCAGTCAGGTGGAGCAGTCGCCAATGAAAGCAGACCTTTTGCGTGGTATAAAGCCTCAAACGCTTAGGTCGTGCTTTCATTTAAACTTCAATCGTCGGGAGCGCAGCGGTCGTCAATAATGAGAGCAGACCTTTTGCATGGAGCCAAACCTCAAACGCTCAGGTCGTGCTCTCATTTGGACTTCAACCGTCAGGTGGAGTAGTCGTCAATGAAAGCAGACCTTTTGCGTGGTATAAAACTTAAAACGCTTAGGTCATGCTCTAAATTGGACTTCAATCGTCGGGAGCAGCGGTCGTCAATAATGAGAGCAGACCTTTTGCCTGGTACCAAACATCAAACGCTCAGGTCGTGCTCTCATTTGGACTTCAATCGTTGAGAGCGCAGCGGTCGTCAATAATGAGAGCAGTTCTCTCTTGCTTTTCGGTAGTCTAAACGAAAAGTCGTCTTCAAGTTTCATATTTTAGTTCCGGATTATAGGTTTAGAATTCAGAGTCTGCGTGCTGAAACTGGATTCTGGAACTATATTCCGGAACTGATTTCAGTTTCGAAATTATAGTTTTAGAATTGCAACTGATCTCTGAGTCTGTTCTTGAACTCAGGTCCAGTTCCTTATTCTAGAATTCTATTATTCGGTTCTTTTTAGAACCATAATAATACTCTCAAAGAATTATTCGAAATTTTGCTTTACTGTACTCTATACAACCCATTTTGATAGTCGTGTCGAAAAATTGTCTCCAAGTTTCAGAACTTAGTTCCGGAATATGGGTTTAGAATTCAGAGCCTGTGTGCTGAACTGGACTCTGGGATTGATTTCAGTTTCTAAATTGTAGTTCTAGAACTAAAATCCAACTGAATTCTGAGTCTGTTCTAAGTTTTGAATTTAGTTCTTGAATCAGGTCCAGTTCCTAATTCCAGAATTCTTCAAAAAGGTTCTTTTTAGAACCATATTAATACTCCCAAAGAATTTTGCGAAATTTTACGTTGCTGTGCTCTATACGGCCCATTTTTCAACCACTTGTAGTTTGTAGTAGAACTTTCTGCTGATTTGCTATATAAAATGCATAGCACCGACTTGGAAGCCATTAATGAAAGGTTCCTTTCAGAACCACCATTATTTTATCATGAAGAACTATACTGGTTATTTCGTAATATTTAAATGTGTGCCAAAATGTTTAATGTAACTTATCTGTACTTTAGTTTAGAAGTATCGTTTCAAATTCTAGTAGTGAAAAAGAGGAAAGCTTGCACAACTTGCTCAATCGATCAACTAATTGATATTCGCAATTATAAAGTAAGAGTGTCAGTTTTATTCGTATTCACGACATCCAGTTATGTTTCTGACATTACACACCCGTCCTTTTCTTTATTTTATTTTTTCAATCTGTAAGTGTGAGTGCTGTGGGGTTTTCCTTGTACGTACCACTGCTGTTGTTAGGTGAATCGGGACGGTCCGGCGAGCGCTCGCGTGGCTGCTACAGACAGTGCGATTGTACGGGAACTATGCAGGCGTAGAATTCCGGCTGCTCGAACTGGGTGGCTTCTATGATGTTGTGTTACGGCTGTACTGGCGTCTTCCCTCTTTGACGGAGATCGACAGGCCCAACACGATAGCGGAGTGACCGTCCCGAGAGGGGTATGTCCTCCTTTGCAGTTATGGTCCAAGGCTAGCGAACAATCGCTGATCTTTGACGGGTTAGGTGTAGTGAGCATCCAGGGCTCACTAGGCCGAATCGTGTGCTACTTTGAGAAGATTTTCCTTCAGTCCAAGGCGATCAATTAACAAACCAAAAAGGTCTTGAGCGAATTGTTATCACACCTCAAAATTTAGATAAAATACCACAATTTTCACACTATTTGATGCTCTACTGAACCTCAGCACACGAACGCCAGATTAATTTTGAACCGTTGCACAGTGGGAAAAAATGGACCAAAAACGCGACGATTTTTTGGGGGCATGATACAGCTGACCACAAAGCACTTTTTTGGTGTAAAATGGTCAGTAAAATCGATTCCATGTATTTAGAAGGACCGCACGAAACGCTATCATGTTCATTTTACCCCAAGTTCCCTTTTTATACTGCATTGTATTCAAGCTTAACTATATAACATGAAACTGAAGAACTTGCAGAAGAGCAAATAGAGTGTTTCCGATGTAAAAAAGTCTAACAAATCGATTGCATATAGTTTAATTGACAGCAGAAAACTCGTTCCAAAGTTTTACCCCATTTCTTTTCTACTTATAATATTTAGTTGAAATATGATCTACAATCCAAAAACAGATCCAATGCGATCTATCAATATTGGTTCATAATACGTGCAAAACATCTGTGATCCAATTAAACACAATGGGAATGGCAGTACTAGCCTGTTTAACCCGTTTTACCCCAATTTATATCAAAAGTCGTATTGCTGGTTAAACGTTCTCTCGCATACCTCGATTGATCTGCGTTCAAAGACTATTGTGTAGCCGAACAGATCGAACACGTTTTGGTGACCACAGGCGGTCCTCGAGGCAACGGCCAAGTGGAGCGTGTTATTGTTCCTGCCCTGACAAAACTAACATTGGATGGTTCTGAAGATTGGTACAAACATGTAGGGGATCTGCAACGATTCCTCAACAACACGTATCGGTCGAACTCCTTTTGAACTTTTGTTTGGTACTAAGATGCGTTCACCGGAAGACGTCAGATTAGCTGAAGCCGTCGAGGATGAATGGATAAAAATGTTCGAGAATTCCAGGAAAAGAATTCGCGTTGAAGCGAGAGCGACCATAGAGGAAATTCAACAGAAAAATAAAAAGGGATTTGACAAGAACCGAAAGGAGGCTGAAAGATACGAGGTTGGAGATCTAGTGGCCATCAGCCGGACGCAATTCGGCAGTCATCTAAAGATCGCAGCAAAGTTCTTAGGACCGTATCGGGTTGTCAAGAAGAAGAGAAACGAACGATATGACGTCGAAAGGTTGGGGCTCATGAGGGTCCCATAGAACCTCTACTTGTGCAGAGGATATGAAACGATTTATGCCAAACGACGACGACGACAATTTCTACGATCGCGAAGACGAGGAATGTGAATCGACCGCCGCAACGCTCTAGAACTCTGTTTCGAATATCATCCGAGCCGGATGTTTTCTAGGACGGCCGAATGTGGAAATAAAATGTAGAACAACCCTAATTACCATCCTTTGCGCTCAATTTCGCTCTCTTCAATTTGTATCTCTACTTTGAACTCTGTACAATTTGAATTATATAGACAGTAATCAAGATATAGCGCAAAGGACCGGTCCTATTGCTTTTATTGTTTCGTAGATTGGAAATAAAATTGTGAGCTCAAGGTCACGGTGTTTATAGTTCCATATCTGAAAGTTTCTCGGTCTAAGTTAAAGTTGAACGAATCAAGCGGTACTACATATATAACACATGGATCAATAGGTCCCGAGACTAATGCAGAGATGGCGCTCGTAGTAAACCAGTAACCACGTCTTTCTAGAGTACTAACCATTGCTTGAAACGGGTCAAAATTTTAAGTCGATCCAACCAGAAACAGCTGAGTTATCGAGGTTGGAGTAAAGTCGTTTTGTAGTTTGTTTCGTGTTTTGATAAAACATTGTTTTTTAATGGGTAAAAACAAGCGAAACAATGGATTGAAAAATGTTATCCGGACTCTTGTCCATCAAAAGCAACGATTTGTCGGTGGTTCGCCGAGTTTAAACGTGGTCGTACCGACACAAATGACGCGGAACGCTCGGGTAGACCTGTGGAAGCCGTTACACCGGAAAATGTGAGTGAAGTGACAAAAATTATAATGAAAGATCGTAAAGTGAAGCTCCGTGAGATTGCTGAGATGACACAGATATCATATGGAAGTGTATTTACTATCCTTCATGAAAAATTGAGCATGAAAAAGGTTTTTTCCAAATGGGTGCCGCGATTGCTTTCGATTGAACAAAATGCACCCTGCAGCAAGTCGATGAAAACAATGGCGAAATTGAACGAATTGGGCTTTGATCTGCTTCCCCACTCGCCAGATTTAGCCCCCAGTGACTACTGGCTCTTTGCTGATCTTAAAAAAATGCTCCAGGGAAAAAGATTTGGCTCAAATGAGGAGGTCGTCGCTGAAACTGAAGCTTATTTTGAAGCGAAAGATAATTTTTTTTATAAACATGGTATTGAAAAATTGGGAAAACGTTGGAACCATTGTATCACCCTAAAAGGTGATGAATAGAAAAAAAAAATTTCCAAAAAAAATGTTGTTTCCATTGTTAGTCTCGGGACTTATTGATCCATGTGTTATATATATATATATATATATATATATATATATATATATATATATATATATATATATATATATATATATATATATATATATATATATATATATATATATATATATATATATATATATATATGTGTGTGTATAGGTAAAACAATATGATTCAAATTGCTTCAAATTATGACAAAGATACTTACGTGGGTTGCTTCGAATCAAATGTTGATACCTAGCCCCATTTAGTACCGCATGTGTTCTGTGTGATGATGATGGATTTTTAGTTTGTTTGAGAGTTAAAAATAATAAACAATCAACAAACGTTTGAGCCTCGAGCGCGAAACAGGTAGTGACTATTTGGAAAGTAAACAGGACTGGCCGGAGAGCCTTAGCATTCAGTGTGTTAAGATTGACTCTTGAGCTTGGTCGCAAGGTTTGATTAGTAATTTGAGGAATAGATTCTGGAAACTAATTGGGATCAACAGTTGTTGATGGAATTGGGTTTGGCTCTGCTCTTCCGCAGTCTCGTTACTCCATCGTAGCAGATGTGTGTAGCGATGACCTGGTCCGGTGGGAAGGGCCAGGTGAATTACTGTCCGATACTGGTAAAGATATCGGGTTCGATTCTTGATGTGATCAAAGAACTTCCCGGGTTGGAAATTTTCTTGATAAACCCTGGATAGTAGATACGAAATATTTGAATGTAATTACATTGTGGTCAGTCGTTCCTTTGAAGAAGAATCTATAAGCAAAGCCTTGGCGTTACATTCCCTTTGGTGGAATTTGGCCTTTCTGTTTCAACAGACATCGCAGCCGATTCTTAGTGTACAGAGTCATTGCATGGCTAGTACTATGGATCCTACTGACACTAAGAATCCTTCCAGGTCGGGCTCGAACATACGACAACTGGCTTGTAAGACCAGCATCCTATGCATTGAACCGCCAACCCGGGACAGAAGAAGAATTTATACCTGCTAGATTAATCAAATCGTTTTCTTTGATTACTGGTTAAGATATGTGCTAAACTATCAATTATCATTCAGATAACTCGTTCTACTCACATCTTTGTAGGGGTATGAAGTGGGACCATCATCATCAGAAGTTGAATTGATGCAGCGCAGATTTGTTATTTTTTTCCTTAGACGGATGCCATGGAACAATTTACAGTATTGTCTACTCTAGAATTTACAGTAACCTCTTTGGACACATTTCAATAGAACTGTAATTGTGTTTAGTCATCAACTTAACAGTAGTAATTGTTTATGCTATTATTCAGGGACTTCCGTTATATTTCTCTGTGTAGTATTTTGTATATATATATAGATTAATTATTACAACAATAATGATAATTGTTCATTTCTTTACGTTTATAAGTTAATTGTTTTCATTCATTGATTAAGTCATGGGTAAATTAGAGTTTAGTGAATTTCAAGTTCGTTTTATTCCCAAAAATTAATTTCGTGGTAATTTCTGTACAAAATATAGTTCAAATTTTTCTATTAGTTTTCCACATCGTTTCTCTAACAAATGCTTTTAATGTGTACATGTTTCAGAGTGACGTGAGCAACAATTACAATGCATTTAGTAGTACTGTGGGTATTTCAATAGCGAATAAATCATACAGGCGGTTTCTAAAAAACATACAATTAGCTGCTCTAGTTGAATCAGATTGAATTATGTGCGATGTTAGAATATTAAAGACTTTTTAAGAAAATGTACAAAAGATACTTTGAAAAGAAAGTTGAAGAATATTGGCAACAACCAGAGACAAATACGACGTTCAATAATTATGTTCTTGATAATTCGCAAAATTCAGTTATTTTTACGGAAAACATCTCCCACAGGCACATCCAAATGGTTTTGTTTTTATCAAGGTGTTAACGTCTTAATTCTTCACCAAAACATTTATACGAATAATTGATTTGATTGGGATTCATCTGACTGATACTGATAAGAATGGTTTACGTTTTATCTCTCACATTGTGAACATAGCTATTTGAAACGATTATTCGTGTTATCTATTTGTATCTTTGGTGATTTTATCGATGTTGTTATATTTCTGCTGTTATCACTTGAAAAGGAATTCGAATTTTTAAGCATCATCAACAGATACTGGAGCAGTTCTTCTGAAATAATTTTATTAATCATAATTCCAGCTATACTTCAACTAGTTATATGTGCCATTAAGATCAGATTTACTTACGCGAGTGAGGAGGAAAATTTGTACACATTGTTATGATTTCTGATGATGATGATGATAATTATTCATGCCTGTAGCTGTGCAGCTTTTCTTAGCAGCTTGAACCCTCTTTCAATTAATGACTATCTCGTTGGTCTAAGATTGTTTGGGTTTTTTTTCACTAAACTTGATTTCACGTCCAATTGACTGTGTATTAAAACTATATGTAAATCAGAATTGTGTTGTACAGGTTCATCGTTCCTGCTCCAATAAATATTTTTTTGGCTATACCCATGCATGCGAAATTGTGTGAAAATGTTTTGTTTTGTATATCCTGATTGTATTACTAGCCAGATGGATTAAAAGTGTTCGGTTGTGGTTAATACTGATAATTTATTCTGTAATAAATGGGACCCAATTAGTTCACTGCTCATATCTAACAATTAGATTATTGTCTACTCTAGAACAACATCCTTTTTTACTGTGTCTTGAAATGAGTGCTTTTTCCATCAACATGAAATGACTGTATCGTCCATTATTACCTACACATTGAATAATAATTTTCGCTAGTTTGTAACTTCGGGATGTTCATTATTCATCTGGGAAGTATACATGTACGATGCAAAACAAATGCAGTTGTGTTTTCACAACAAAACTGCCAAATTGAACTTAATGAACAAGAACAAAACGGATTAATATAGCATTGTTTGCTTTACGATATGAACAATTCTTCCAATCCAAACTACTTTCCAATTTGTTGTGTACCACGTACTTAAATTTTGTATTCTTGTGTTTTTTTCTGCGACAAAGATAGTGTGGGTATCTTAATTATAATGTAATCGTATGCTTTTTATTCGATTCGCTGTTTACCGTACGCTATGAAGTGGTTTTTAGCAATTGCAGTTTGCGTTGGGTGCACCTTGCGGTTGGTCTGTTAATCGTTGTCCTTTCGGTCCGCCAGCAACCAAGGCAGGATCAGAATCTAAGCTCTCCGACATTTTGTCACAGATTATGTCCACTAGTCTTTCAAATACATTCTAATTGGGAGAATAAGTTTAATTTTTTTTTTGCAACGTATTACTGAAATATTACCTTGACGTTGACATTTTCCTTTGCAGATGTTTCAAAAAACTCAACACCAAGCTGGTCAGCCAACTGCTTTCCTCGTTCGAATGATATTACTCGCTCGTCTTCCATATCGCATTTGTTTCCCACGAGAATAACTTGTGCGTTGTCCCAGGAATAAGTTTTTATTTGTGTAACCCTATAACGGAAGAATATGGTTTAGTTGAATGATGCTTCAATCTGAAGGATTTCAATAGTTCATAGCTTTGTAGAAAGGTATTCGATGGTTGGTGTATCGTGGAAAACTATAAAGTTTAATTTGAGACGACAATAATAAAAGGTGATTTTTTTGAGGTTAGGATTTTCATGCATTAGTATTTGCTCAGATTTTTTGAGGTTATGATTTTCATGCATTATTATTTGCTCAGTATGCTCTGACATTTCATCATGAATAGACTTACTAACGAGCAACGCTTGCAAATCAGTGAATGGGCCCTAGAAAAGTTGGCAGAAAATCCGCTTTTTTATCGACAAATTTTGTTCAGCGATGAGGCTCATTTCTGGTTGAATGGCTACGTAAATAAGCAAAATTGCCGCATTTGGAGTGAAGAGCAACCAGAAGCCGTTCAAGAACTGCCCATGCATCCCGAAAAATGCACTGTTTGGTGTGGTTTGTACTCTGGTGGAATCATTGGACCGTATTTTTTCAAAGATGCTGTTGGACGCAACGTTACAGTGAATGGCGATCGCTATCGTTCGATGCTAACAAACTTTTTGTTGCCAAAAATGGAAGAACTGAACTTGGTTGACATGTGGTTTCAACAAGATGGCGCTACATGCCACACAGCTCGCGATTCTATGGCCATTTTGAGGGAAAACTTCGGAGAACAATTCATCTCAAGAAATGGACCGGTAAGTTGGCCACCAAGATCATGCGATTTGACGCCTTTAGACTATTTTTTGTGGGGCTACGTCAAGTCTAAAGTCTACAGAAATAAGCCAGTAACTATTCCAGCTTTGGAAGACAACATTTCCGAAGAAATTCGGGCTATTCCGGCCGAAATGCTCGAAAAAGTTGCCCAAAATTGGACTTTCCGAATGGACCACCTAAGACGCAGCCGCGGTCAACATTTAAATGAAATTATCTTCAAAAAGTAAATGTCATGTACCAATCTAACGTTTAAAATAAAGAACCGATGAGATTTTGCAAATTTTATGCGTTTTATTGTTTAAAAAAGTTCTCAAGCTCTTAAAAAATCACCCTGTATATACGTATTAGGTTCTATTTATAATCTAAAGAAAACAGGCATTGTTAAAAAAACCAAAACAGCTTTCTCCTTTGTTGCTAGATATATCTGCATAAAAAACATCACTTTATGTATAAAAACGTGATTAATCCACCTAGCAGTGAGATGATACCTTTTTTTATCAATCCGCATGTGTTTTTCGCACGAATATTCTTCGGTGTTTAAGTTTTCATTACATTATTTTAATGACCGTCGTTTTAAGCGACAATTTGAGATTGTAATCACTCATTACTCTGTAATGTCGAAACTGCAAATACAATCGAATTTAAATCTAGAAGTGTGATAATCGATTAAACATGCCATGATATGTAAGTTCCACTTTAGAGTTTACGGTAATTTAAGGTACTTCCAGAGCCGGTATTCAGGAACCAGCATAACCCAAACCGATTCGTATGGCCATATGACGAATAAATTACAATTTTGAGTACAACTTTGAAGTTTAATTGGATAAAATTCATCAATTTTTGTATATATGTATAAAACTAATTAATTTTGTATATAAGTTTAATTCAATTTGAATTTTTGTTTCTGAAATTTGATTAGGCTTTTTTGAGAAAACGATTGAGCTTTGAGAAACGATTTTATACTGGAACCGGAATTCTAAAATCGGTATGGCCGAAGTCAGATAAATTCACCTGAATAGCTGTATAGTTTACATTTGTTTCAAAATATTTGAAAATCAGTGAAGACATCTTTGAGAAATCATAGCACGAATTAAATTTTTAGGTGCCTTCTGAATCGACAACTGAATACCACTAAAACTGAAAAAAGTTAATTTTTTTTATCGACTATCCAAATCTGCTAACCCGATAAACCTGATTAATTTATGTGGAATAGACATTTTTATACTAATCATCCTGTATCCCCTAAACCGGAAGTTGGATCTGACTTAAAAGCAAGATGTTTTACAGGATCTTAAAACTTTTCATTTGCATCTTAGATGATTCTTAGATTTCATTTGAATCTTAGATCGGTTCAGCCATCTACGAGAAGAATGAGTTACACAATTTTGATTTCGTTTCATATATCATCCTGTAGTTCCGGAACCAGAGGTCGGAACCAAACATAATTCAGGAACTTTGTTTGGGAGCATACGACTTTTCGTATGAATCTGAATTTGTAGAAAGAAATTTTCCGAGAAAATTGAGTGAAATTATTTGTCACACACGCATTTGCTGATCTCGACGAACTGATTCGAATGGTATATGGATGTTATGTTCTTCCAGCATTTATTGCTGTAAGTAGTTTAAAACAATATAATTAAAAAAAATTCTGCCATCATCTGGTTTATATATGTCATATTCGAACGATTATGTTGCCAAAAACGAGCCGTGCTAAAATCGGTCCGAGGCTAAATGTCATGAAAAAGGATGCTGTACACAGTCTTTTTGGTACTTAGAAACAATTGTATGTAACAGAATAAAAAATCGTGTTTTCCGTTGCTCCCAAGCATTGCTTTGTCATACAGCGCTCAAAACTCCTACTGCTGGAATAGGGGGAAAAGTCGTTTACACAAAAATTTCGATATCTCCGTTAAAAATGGACGGATTTTAACAATCTATGGCTTGTTGGATAGGTATTATCGTGCGAAATCTAAATCTGAAAACATATTCTGTTTTCAAGATCAATTGTGACAGATACTGTCAAAAAACTGAAAATTTTGACATAAAACTTCGTATAACTCAAAAAGTAAACATCCGATCTCAAAACCATTCAATAGCGTTTTGGGTGACGGGGAGACCTTTCATTTGAGACTAGTTTGATCAAAATCGGCCCAGCCATCTCTGATATCTCGACCTCTTAGTTGACAACACACATACAGACACACACACATACACACACACACACACACAGTCTGTCTGTTTTCATAAAATTGTTAATTGGATCTTAATAATTGGCTATGTTTCATAGTTTTTAAACGAATATAAAAACCCAGATTTTTCTACCTAACATCTTGCCATTTGAATGCATAGTAAGTTCTATTGATGAGAAACTTAATTCTAAATGCTAGCGAGCAAAAATGCACGAAAAAATCTTCCAGCGAACTACGATTGTTAAAACCGGGGTTAAATTAACGCAAAAAGCATGGAATTGGCGTGTATATTTTAAATGAGCTAAGAAACTAATGACATATTCTTTTTGTTTACTTTCTCTTTCGATTATTTAACACATGGATCAATAAGTCCTGAGACTAACAACGGAAACAACATTTTTTTTGCATTTTTTTTTTTATTCATCGACATAATCACCTTTAAGGGTGATACAATGGTTCCAACGTTTTTCCAATTTTTCAATACCATGTTTATAAAAAAATTTATCTTTCGCTTCAAAATAAGCTTTAGTTTCAGCGGTGACCTCCTCATTTGAGCCAAATCTTTTTCCCTGGAGCATTTTTTTAAGATCAGCAAAGAGCCAGTAGTCACTGGGGGCTAAATCTGGCGAGTATGGGGTGTGGGGAAGCAGATCAAAGCCCAATTCGTTCAATTTCGCCATTGTTTTCATCGACTTGTTTTTGTTCCATCGAAAGCAATCGCGGCACCCACTTGGAAAAAACCTTTTTCATGCTCAATTTTTCATGAAGGATAGTAAATACACTTCCATATGATATCTGTGTCATCTCAGCAATCTCACGGAGCTTCACTTTACGATCTTTCATTATAATTTTTGTCACTTCACTCACATTTTCCGGTGTAACGGCTTCCACAGGTCTACCCGAGCGTTCCGCGTCATTTGTGTCGGTACGACCACGTTTAAATTCAGCGAACCACCGACAAATCGTTTCCTTTTGATGGATAAGAGTCCGGATAACATTTTTCAATCCATTGTTTCGCTTGCACGGTGTTTTTACCCATTAAAAAACAATGTTTTATCAAAACACGAAACTAGTTTTTTTTCCATTTTTTAATCGAACTACAAAACGACTTTACTCCAACCTCGATAACTCAGCTGTTTCTGGTCGGATCGACTTAAAATTTTGACCCGTTTCAAGCAAAGGTTAGTACTCTAGAAAGACGTGGTTACTGGTTTACTACGAGCGCCATCTCTGCTTTAGTCTCGGGACTTATTGATCCATGTGTTATATGTTATTATACAAATGTTAGTACGTATATCAGATTGAAAGTTTTGGGTGTCATTTTATACAAATACACTTGCTAGTGAGCGGGAAAATGAGTAAATAACAGAGAATCTGTCATTGGATTTTAAGCCCATTTGAAATGTTTACATTGAAATCTGAAATTAATGTTTTCTAACTTTTTTCTTATCCTACTATTCCCCGAATTCACTATGACTATGTTAGGGCTGTTAACGTAAAGGAGTAACTAAATTCAACTAATTGCAACAGTATCTATTCCCCTTCTGTTATTAAAAAGGCGAATATAAGACGACCTACATAACAGTAACTTTAATCAGTATTTGACACGGAAACCTAAAGGAACGGGGAAAAATGACTAGAATTGCTGAAATGAAAGAACCAATAACTTTTTCTATCTGGAGAAATCGTTGTACCTATCAAACTATTCTGATTGTGAAACATAAATTAGAAATCGTTCTGATTGAACTGGTCTGTGGAAACCTCTTTCGTTCCCAGAATAGGGAAATCTACGGTTGCGATTCTTTTATTTGTGACAAGTTTTTCGGAAATTCTTACATCTACTTTTCTTTTGATCAGACTTTTTCTGTCTGTTAACTTTGTAGTCATATCGCCGTTTTTTTTTAATTTTTATTAGGGACCTTTTCATATCGCTGATAAACTACTCTCGTGTACTCGACTTCGAAAGGGCTAGGAATTTTTTTTTGGTATTATAATTTGATGTGGTATAATAGGTAAATTTCAACGAAAGTGAATTTGAAAAAAAATAATTTGACTCAGAGTTAGTATTTATCTAGTATATTAAGTATAATTAATGATGCAGATACGACAGGTAAAACTTGATCCACATGAAATAAATACTTATAAAAACATGCTTCACAATATTGGACATAGATGGCCAACTATTTGAAACGATTCGGATGGGGAGATTTCTTCCAAATTAATGTTCTTTCATTGCAAAAGCTTGCAATGACTTCTATGATCAGTGATAGTCATTTTTTATTTTTATTCTCACCACACTTCCCCATTCCAACGAGCTCATAAGATCCTCCTGGTGATGGAGTGATGGAGTAAGCCGTTGAAAAAACTAAATAAAACAAGATACAAATTTATGGTTCTGTCTAATATATAAATTTAAGAGTTTAAGCGGAAGCGTAATAGAAATACTCAAACAACCGAAAAATATATTACCTATACAACAACAAAAAGCGCCAAGGTGGAAAAAGATTCCTTTGAAAAATTTCTTTATAACATTCAATAAACATTTTACAACAACTGAAATTTGAAATGGAATACGGAATACGAAATTAACCCACTAGCTACATAATTTAATACAAGCAATTTAATATTTTTGGAAAAATAAATAAAAACAACAATAAAAAGAAAACGAATACTAAACGAGTATCAAATATGGTTGGCCGGTGCTTGTTAGCTGTGTTATAATTTTAATTAGTTTCAATCTGGCTTGTCTTTATTTCATACTGATTTTTTCAACTTATCTAGTGAGATTTTTATACTTTTCTCGTAACTATCGTGCAACAAGTCATTAAATTCTTCAGTTGTTACGAATAACAAAAATTAATATTTTGACCAATTTCGTAAGAAGAATTGTATACGATGTAGTTGGGTTATGAACTATCGGAGATACTTGCAAAAGGTTTTTCCAGTCAATGTGAAACGTACCATGTTTAAAAGCTTTACCCAGAGATTTAGCACCACAACTGCCGTCATTGAGCTCGTCGATAAGATTATTAATAGAATTGGATCTAAAGAAGTTATGGGTGCAATATTTATTTATTCGAAAAAAAAAGATATGATACTTTCGATAGTGATGTGTCACGTAACAAATACATTATAAATGGCATGAAAGGGGTTGCGCAAGAAATTATTCGTATATATCTTGCCGATAGGAAGCAGTTCGTTAATATCAATCGGGTTACAACTTGACAGCTCCCATTGTTCTCAAGAGTTACAAAAATTTTGGTTCTCTGGTTCTTTGAAAATTATTTAGTATATTTGAAAAGGACGTTATTATGATTGAAATGAAAATATATTTAATTGTTTAAAAACTTCTTCCAATTTAGTCATTTCGTAACAATATTAACATAGTGAGTTTCTTTTGCATTAATTGCTTCGCATGGTTAAAATTTCTTGCAAATTGTTTCATACAAAGTTTTAAGAAATAATCCACAAGTAGTTTTAATAGTATCTTACGATGACTGTTCACTGCATATGTGTTTTATATGTTTTCAGATACCTATACCATTAAACACACCTGGAATGTCGTTCAATACTCGGAATTACGCTACCTTTGGTTGGAATTTTTTTCCACCTCTAGCACGGATTGCAGAGAATTTTGTGGCAAATATTTACTGAAAAGAAGAGCAATCATGTATCGTCAAAAATAAAAAAATGCAACAGCAAATCCAAAATTCTTACCCAACATAATATTTTATTTTCAAACAATTCATTTTATTAGTATACCCTTTTCATATGTTGCGCCCATCAACAACCTTTTGTCTCTACGATTCCACAAATCACGAAACGAATGCATGATATTTCATAGAGATACAAAGTTGCGACATCTACAATTTCATAGCAGTTACGCGAAACTCAGCAGATGTGGTAAGTTGTTCCCCGGTTGGTTAATAAACCTTACAGTGAATGTAGCCCATTAGGTAGAATCACTACAGTTGAATTCCAAGGGAGAAATATGGGATGCTAATTCTCGTTCATATTACCAATCTAGGGAAACTAGAGGAGTCCCCCGGTTATTCATCAACAGTGGTGTACCGACGAAATTTGACGCCGGGGCAAAATAAAAGATTTGCCGCCCCCATCGTTGGTTTAGGGAGCAAAAAAAAAAACAAAGCCGAACTTCATCTCCGGAAAGCTGACTTGGGCGAGCAAAAAAACAGTCCCAAGGATTACTTTGCCGCCCCCAAAAATTATTGCACCCGGGGCGAATGCCCTCTTCGCCCTCCTCTAGATACGCCCCTGCTCACCAATGATACTGCACTTTTTTTTATCTCAGCCGTTGTGTTAACAATATCATAGATAAAATTGAAAACAATTTTGATTTGTTATTGAAATATTTTAATTCAAATCTGCTGTCCTTAAATTTACACAAAACCAAATTCGTGTTGTTTCATTATTTTAGAAAAAAAAAGATCTCTTTGCATCGTAAGCCAATACCCAAGCAACAATCCGCAACTAGTTGTGATACGACTAAGTCTGAACTATGTTGCAACAAGAGCACGAATATGTTTTTGTGTTATTCTGGTTAAAACAAGGTGACAGCAATGTTTCATCATAACATAACTAGTAACGACATAGTTATTTAGATTTTTAATCACCACATCTTTTTGTCATATTGAATTAATTATAAATTATAAGCTATCGTTACTTAATCCAAACATATCTTTAACAACAGCTGTGCATCTAGCTACTAGTTGAAAACAAGTTTATTTAACTCCAGTAGTAGCCCACCGTAACTAGCTCTGATACCACTTAGCCCAACTATGTTGCAACAAGGGCACGAACATGTTTCTAACATATCTTTAATCACAGCTAGGGTTTCAGCTACTAGTTGAAAAAAGGTTTATTTTCAGTTGCGAAATCATTATAAATATGTAAACGTATACGTTAATCGCTGCTGTGAAATGATATAGCAATAACATAGATATTACAAGAATATAACATACAATATTTGACTTGATTCAAATAGCTATCGGTAGGTTTTCCCAACGTAATGATAATGAAAATGCAACCTAAAAAAACTTTTGTTGGCTTCAATATGGCGATCACACTATGGAGTCGCAAGAAGTGTACAAAACATAAATAAAACCAGGATATTACTTTTCTCAAAACTACTTTTTGGCGAAAATAATGAAAGGCAGAACAGTCATTTTTGTGCTATGCACTATCATAAACACGAAGAAATCAATATAGGAGTTGAACATCGATTGTGATAATATTATAGTTGTCATGATATATGAATTTAAAACAATGAGAAATCACTCTGCTTGGATTAATTTTGCGTATTCTGAACATAGGGTTTTTTAGTTGTTTATTGTTCATATTTTCATAAACAGATTTTGATAGAAGGCGCATAAAAACAGTTAATTAAAATTAAACTCCGCTCGACAGTTTTAAAATCGCTGTGAAATTTATACCTTATATCAAGTTTGTATTTCACGTACTCTACTGCCTTTTTATTGTTGATAGATAAGTATTCTGGATTCACTCAATGTTTATAATGTCGATGGTGACAAAGTTTTAACTAGTTTACTTGAAAACAAGCTATTTTCAAGTTATGGAAAAATAAGTTATTTCAGTACTGCAGTACAGCGTAACGGCAACTTATTTTTAGCCGACTTAACAACTAGTAGAAACTGCGCTATTAGAGTCAAGCAAGTGGTTAGATATTAGTAACAATCACTCATATTTCTGGTTGCAAACTAGTCACATAGGTTATTTGTGACTAGTTTGCAACCAGAAATAAAACAACAAAAATGTTACTTGGGTAGTAAGACTATGGTCCAATTGCAGTGGAATAAACATGTTTTAATCCACCTAATGGTGTAATGATGTCTTTCTCATATTACTCATAACATCATAAATATTACTGTGGAATTCGCTAGAACAACTGTTTATTGAATAGAAAGAGTAAAGTTTGTTCGGACCTAATCTAAACTCTACAAATATTGTTTACTTTGTAGTATCTACAACAAATTTAGGAATTCCGTATGAAACGGTAAGACTTTTTCTTTGAACCTATGAGTTTGTGAAAATCGATGTGGCCATCTTGAATGAAAGCGAGTGAGACCCTTTTGCAGTTTTTAATCACCATTTCCAATTCTTCCAAAACCGGATTCAGATAACCGGAATAGCCGAAGTTGGCTTGTTTGCCTGCAACAAATATGACCTACAAGTGGAACAGTTTTGAGCCTAGTCAAACCTAGAGTTCTTTGTCAATACTTAATGAAAGGTAGAACTTAGAAGCTTAGAATATATTATAATAGCGATTACGGGAGTACAGACTCGAACAAATAAAGATGATAATTTCCCATTTCGGTATTAACATGAGATAAGAGCATATCGTGCGTTAGGCCCTTTTGAAAGTTACAAAAAAATGCTCATTACTCGAATTTTAAGCATGGAATTCAAGCATATTGTGCTTAATTTCATAGATTGGGCTTCCATCTACAAGATTGTTTCGATTATCTATATATATAAAAATGCAGAGATCATTCTTGTTAATCGCATCACTTAAGAACGGATGGACGGATTTACATGAATCTTTTTTTGTTTGATTAGTTTCTACCTTCACCGGGTTCGTACATCAAAAAAATTTGGAAAATTTGTCGGAAAAGTGGGAAAAATCCATAAAGTTGTTTTGTATGGAATTTTCCGTTGAAAAAGTCGTCAATGATTGCTAGATCTACGATTGATGTTTGGCGCGCAACGAGTTGCATAAGTGTTTGGTCGTCGAAGAAAAGAATACTAGATCGTATAAAAAATCGTTTGAAGCGCAACGAATAGTTTTGTGTGGAAATTTCACATGCATACTTAATTCATGTTATTTGTCATTTCGAGTTACGTGCCTATTTGGATATCACAATTATTGCTTGCCAAATGACTCAATAACGGAATACATATGACTGTTCTAGGAAACCGCTGTAGGCAGGAGAAAAAGTTCTGATATCGTTTACCAGTTGATGAATTGTGTGTAATGGAGTTAGATAAATAATACTGGTCATCGTGAGCGCGAATTTAACTTATCAGAAAATTTTTGATTGAATCAATGATGAGATTGTTCTGTAGAAGCGCTAATATCAAACTAATAGATTTTCCTTGCTTTCTAATGATTTAGCGCACATAAAAGTGGTAATTAGATATCAATGTTCAATATGATTATCATAATGGATTTATACTGCCATTTTATACTTCATATTCTGGAAAGAATGTTCAAATTGGCAAGATCAATATCAAATTAAAATTTAAGCGACGTCTCTCTAAGCAACCAAAAGTTCCACAGTACCTGACAGGCCCATGTGGGGTTTCAAGAGAGGGTTCAAGGATGGATTCAAAAGAAGGGGGGCAGGTGTTCAAGAGAGTGGGGGGGGAGTTCAAGGAGGGTGGAGATTCAAGGGTGGGGAAGGCGCACAAATTTGAAGGAAAAGTCAAGTTATTTGCACTTTTATATAATAGGTACTCTATTGTTCATATTCTTTTTGAGCTAAAGTGAATGTTTCCTGAATTCCGTTGATTGTAGGTTAAGTAATCAGAAAAATAATGGTGGTAAGTGGTTAATAAATGTTAACCACTTAGTCGTTTGACAATTCTGCTGTTCGAAAACATAAATTCGAACAAATTCGAATTTTTGGGAGAGACGAAGTTCGACGGGTCAGCTAGTTGTATAAATGAAAGTTGTGGAGCCGAGCAATGAGCATTATATTTTGTAACATTCCCAAGGACCTATCGTACAATATGCCCTAATCACATGTTAGTACCGATTTCGTATTAACTGTACAAGAGAGGCTAGCATAGTTTTCAATTACGTTGAAAGGTAGACCTAAATAGGGTCTCGTGGCAGTTATTTACAATAAATCTTGATTGTTCTTTCATAATGTAATCTCAATATCCATTGAAGCGCATGCGCAATCTAACTAATCAACTAATTAGTGAACTGGAAACCGTAATAATCACAAGACACACCAAGTTTTCTTTTATTTTTTTCAACTTACCAGTCTTGAACCGAGTTGAAACTTTCTTCGTTTGTAATATCGTACATTAGTATAAAACCCATTGCACCTCGATAGTATGCTGTGGTGATTGTGCGGTATCTCTCCTGACCAGCAGTATCCTATGTTAGGTGAAAATTTGTTGAGTAACGAAAAAAAACCTTCGAGTTCTAAGTTTATTCACTATCTTACCCAGATTTGTAGCTTAACACGTTTATCATGCCGAAATACTGTTTTCACCTTAAAGTCAATTCCAACCGTCGACACGAAAGCGGATGTAAACGAATCATCAGCGTATCGGAACAGGAAGCTAGTTTTGCCTACACTAGAATTACCGATGATGAGAAGTTTGAACATGTAATCAAAATTTTGATCGGATCCATCCTTCTGCCACTTTGGGTCTCCTGCGGCCATCTGAAAATAATTATAAATTTCTTTATACCTGATTGAAAACTCTGCAATTGAATATTTATATTAACTGTAGAGTTAGCCTCGTTGTTCATGTTATTCAAAATCAATTAAAGAATTGTTTTATAAATAAATTTAATAGTAGCTGTGTTATTATTTAATGCAATAGTAGATTCAAAAGGTTTTTAGAATAAAAGCGAAATGAAAAAAAATGTCGTTGCTACAGGTACGAAGTTATCACTTCGGCACCACGGGGAAAACTACTTTCTCTAACTCAAATGGTGCATGTGTTACACAGGTGTTATCAGTATGTTTTGTCGTTCGCATTAAACAGAACAGCAGTTTTAAAATTTCCAACCATGTGTACCTAGTCGATTAAGATTTTAATTTAAATCATTTTGTTAACTGCTGACATGAAACAAAAATAAACCGAATAGAAATAATGAAGGTAAATATGTAATTTTACCTACAATATCTGCATAAATTTAGTTTCACATTTAAATTATCGCTAGGTTATATAGATCGTGATTCAATTACGTATATGGTGCGTGTTAGAAGACTATAATTACAGGCAGTAAAGCTAAGAGAAAAATGAATTTTTGTGTTTTTTTGTATTCAAACTGTTACTTAGATTAAGAACATTTATAATAGTGAATATTTAGGGGTTTTGTTTATTTGTCTTATTAGGGTTATTATTAAAGGGTTGCAATTGTGCAAAACTTTGCGTCTGCTTAGCGGTTCAAATTGAACTGATAGGCGCGAGATGGCTGTTCAATTTGAAGTACTGATGAGCCGAAGACGAAACGCGAAGAAATAGATTTGAAATAGTGTTGCATTAGTTATTAGAAAATAATTCTGACTGCTGGATCCAGCCAGACCTTTTTCGTTTTTTACCATCAATTTTACATATTAATAATTTATCTATCGACGTGAGATTTCAGGTAGCTTATAAAAAATTTTGTTTGTTATCAATCTATGCGATTTACAATATAGACAGTGTCGTCGAAAAGGACGAAAAACAGCTGGTTTGAAACATTACCCTCGGTCTGACTAATGGTATCTGGCTGGACCCCACATATTCCGTATAGAAAGACATATGATATAATATTTGTTTATGATTTTATTAAATGTGTTTGTTGTAATTCTCTATTCAAACCTCCATTTAAGTTCACATCGTACATATACAAACCTGTTTTAATCCACCAAGTGGTGTAATGATGCCTTTCTCATATCAATCATACTATCATATATAATACTGGTATTCTTCAAAATAATTTTCTTCGATTCTTGAAAGAATAACCGAAATTGGTTTGTTTGACCGGCTACTGACAAAAACTATCGATTGGAGAAAATTTGAGATCGATTTAGAAATTTTTTAACGGTTTTCAACCTTTTCAGTAACGGTAAATTTTTTTTACACGCTTTTCCCTGTATTTCCGGAACCAGAAGTCAAATCCAAATAAAATTCTGGAATTTAGTAGTTGACTTAAAAAGCTTTCATTTGAATCTAAGGTTGTGGAAATCGGCTCAGCCATCTTGAAAAAAGTTAGTGCAAAAAACGTTACATACACACATACGCACATAAACACACACAGACATTTGGCATACTCGACTAACTGAGTCGAATGGTATATGACAATCGGGCCTCCAGGCCTCGGTTCAAAAGTCGGTTTTTTACAATCATTGCATAACCTTTCTATAAGAGAAAGGCAAAACGCTCGAAAACATTATTGGTTTCATTATTGCCATTTTTCCGTGTAATATCTTTACTTTTACAAGATTTCAGAAAATCGTATGTCGTAACAAGTAAGAAATGAAAGAAACGAAATATACCTGGTTTGTGTAGTAATAAACGTGAATACACTTCTAATTTACACCGAAAAGCGAAAAAATACACGTAAATGAATAGCGGTCTGGCCAGACCAATAAGTCAGACCGATGGTATTGGGGTAGATGGGGTAAAACGTACCCCCTGAGGAAATGTAGCTATAGCTTAACTATAGAGAATAACACGGAAAAGTTTCATGCATGACTATCTTCCGTAATCATTATTTCTCAAAATAACGTACAAATTCTCGCTGAATGCATTGAAAAATACATGAAATATCATATTTTTCAAAACCCTTAAAAATTGTCTATTAAAATATATGCGGGGCATGACGCCCGATCGTGGAAAACATGAAAAATATACATTTTAAATTACGCGAAGTGACGATTATCTGAACATAGAGGCAGGATGATCTTATGTTAAACAACGGGTAAACATCCATCAAAACAACGGATTAAAGCTCATGACAACCACTGGGCAATATGCACTATCATAAAGCCTCTTATTCTTATTAAAAAAAAAAGCTTTAGATTTTTCGTTGACGAAATGTTTGCCAGGTGGAAGATTGTTCTCTATTATGCATTAAATTGATAACTTATGGATAATTGTTGTAACCGAATTTCTGAGCATTTTTCCTCGCACAATTCGGGTCATTTTGCCCCAAAAAATATGAATGGTTGGCAAAGAAGTTCACTGGTTACATAAATAAAATCGTCTTCCTCACCCTAGTAATTTTCTATGGAACGAATATCAAAAATTACTTATAATTGTTTTTTTTTTGTTAATTTTTCCAGATATGATTGAGCCATCGCTACCAAACGTGCATAGTGATCTGTTGTAATGGCGGACTTTCAGTTTCAGTAAAATTTCAGTGAAAAAAATTGATAACTTTTGAGAAAAGCAAAAGGTGCATTATGCCCCGGGGATACGTTTTACCCCATCTTCCCATAAAAATATCTGTCAGATGGAGGATTAAGCTTATTTGCATTGGTAGTGTTTATAATTATAAAAAACCTGTTTTAATCCACCTAGTAGTGTAATGATGGCTTTCTCTTATATAATACTGTGGTATTCTATTCAAAATGTTTTTCTTCGATTTTTGTAAGATACCAAGAGAGTGTTTGTGCATTAACTAGTATAACATGAAGAATGAAACAGTTCTCTGATCGGTTAGGCCATCCATTAGAAAATGAAGTGAGTTCATTGTTATATGTAGTTCCAGCACCAGAACCTGAGAACCGGTAATACCGGTAACCGGTATTTTGAAGATTTCATACGATTTTGCCATCGTACTCTAAACGACAGCTTAAATTTTTGTTGTATCCGAAAATATGCAGTAGTTTTTGGTAGGACCATAAAACCTTTCATTCGACCCTAAGATTGGGGAAAATGGTTTTGAGTCCAGTTTAGACATTTTTTTACAGTTTTTGATTCGCCGGTTTAAGTGACGGTGAACAATATTAAACACACTTTAGCCTATAACTCCGGAACCGGAAATAAGATCCGGATGAAATTCAGGAACTTCGTATTGGACCATAAGACCTTTCATTTGAATCTAAGCTTGTGGAAATCGGTCAAATCATCGCTGAGAAAAGTGAATGAGATCCATTTTTGAATATATGACCACTATTTTCGGTACTCCCGGAACCGGAGACCGGGAACCAGGATAGCCAGAATCGGTTTGTTTATTTGTCTACTGATAATGGATATCGATTTGTGTAGTTTTGGACCAGTTTAGAAATTTTTTTCGGATTGCCTTTTTCATATAGAAAGGCTATGCAATCACTGGGAAAACCGACTTTTTAACCGAATGTCATATACCATTCGACTCAGCTCGACGAACTGAGCAAATTTCAATTCAAGTTTGTTATGAGTATATACCAAATTCGTTACTGATAACTTTTGCATGTATCAGGCAACTAACAGTTGAGAAATTGGATTCTGAGTTGATTATGGCATTCATTGGTTTAGGTATTTAGTAAATAAATAAATAAATAAATAAAAATGAATAAATAGAATTCGTTAGAATAAAATATGCAAAGTGTTTTTTTTTGTGACAAAGGCAAGTTTCATTAAAATCTGAGAGGGTGCTGCCAATATGAATGGAGCAGTATTATGCTTACATTTGAATTTAAGTTAGTGAAAAACTATTAAATCATATTTTAGAAAGTGAAGTAAGCTACATTTTAGGGTAACAGAGGTATTTTGGCCCACTTTAGGATAGATTTTATTTTGCCCACTTTGTGAAAATATTCATCAATCGTTGTAATATCTTCGAAAAACCTTTCCGCAATAGATAATTTAATGTGATTAGCTTCAAATTGATGCAACATGGGTTACCTAACATCGACTAAATCCATAAAGTTTGTTAGATGGGCCAAAACATATGAAGTGGCCAGAATACTTGTTACCCTATTACATTTGATTACTATTGTTGGTACTTCCGCAACCAAAAGCTGGATATCGGCATAGTGACATTCGGTTCATATGGACTTGAATAAAATTCAGCAGATCTTTTTTGGGATTATCAATGGTTGGTTTATTTGGTTACAAACTCTCATGGTCGGCAAACTAGAAAAATTAACTAGCAAATATAAAAAGGTAGCTTATGAAAAAAAATTCTTTCATTTGAATCTAAGCTTATCAAAATCGGTTCAGTCATTTCCGAGAAAAGTGAATGATATTATTATCACATATTTGATGCATATCACCCTGTAATTCCAGAACCGGAAGTCGGATCCAAATGAAATTCAGGAAATTTGTATGGAGCCATGAGACCTTTAATTTGAATCTAAGCCATGAGACCTGGAGCCATGAGACCTTTAATTTGTGAAAATCGGTTGAGCCATCTCCGAGAAAAGTGAGTGACAATATTTGTCACACACACAAATATTTTGCTTAGTTCGTTGAGCTGGTATATGACATTCGGCCCTCCGGGATTCGGTTCAAATGTCGGTTTTTGCAGTGATCATATAGCCTTTCTTGAGAAAGGCAAAACGAAAACAAACCGAACTAACAAATCGACTATAGTGGTCCTCGGTTCCGGAAGCACAGTAAACCGGTTCCGGTTCCGGAAGCACAGTAAACATTGGTCAAAAGGTCCAAAATGAAAGAATAATATGTAATATAAAAATATGAGAAGGCAATCATGGTATGGTTGTCTGATCGGGTAAAGGTATCTTATATTTTATTTTTCGAAAAAAGTAGAATTTTTTGCTCACGTTTTCTTAGTCACAAAGCGGCTCCTGATCACATCGAGTCTTTTCGACCTTACCAACCTGGTGCATTTCATCTCGTTAGGTTTACATAATCTAGAATCTATTTAGTAAGATGAGCAAGTCCGATGCCTAGCTTTGCCTCCGGAAACGGGTGCCAACGGTATTTAACTTTCCAGAATGACAATGAAGACGGTACATATTAAAGATTATCTTCGTTCGCGTCTCGCGTCATTCTTGTAATAGTCATTTGAATAACTTTGAAAACGTGAACGACAAAACTGTCGCACGTATGTGAATAACATACTGCGCTTTAAAGTGTGTCCAAAATCTATATAAAAGGCAAGTCTCTGACCAGTGTCTTAGGTCAGAAATCCGAGATCATTCTGGATTGGCACCTCGCGTGCCTAATCTTAGTCACTTTTTGAGGGAATAGTGAAAAAAGTTCCAAAACGAAATAGTGAAAGTGAAATGAATAAACCGAACCTTTATCAGCGGGCTAACGGTTTGCAACGACGGGATGCTGAGGAGATTCTTGAAGAGTACGGCCATCTGCTACGTTGGACTGGGAAAGCGAATGAGTCGCTGTTGGATATCGGTTGCGGTAGTGGAGATGTGCTGATAGATTTCATAGTGCCACAGATGCCACGGGATGATGTGCGTATTGTTGGGACTGATATATCGGAACAGATGGTTCGACACGCGCGGAAAGCTCATTCCCATTGCGAAAATATTTTTTTTGAAAGATTAGATATTGGAACTGAGTTGGATGGGTTTTTGGAGAGTTGGGGACAGTTTGATCACATCACTTCATTTTACTGTCTTCATTGGGTCAAATATCAAACGTGAGTTCTTGGTGTTTATGACAAATAAGGCGCAATTGTCCTCTATAAAATTTTCGAAACGAATGTCTGTACTCCGGGCATGTCATTACAAACATTAAAGTAACATGATTGTTGAATATTACATAATAGTATATTAGTACAATAGTTTCCCGCATCTATTTTGTGTTTTTTTTTCTCAAAATTGTTCATAAATTCGTCTGACTAACGAACATTTTGTATTGAATATTCTCATTTTTTTTATGTAACCAAATTTTTTAGTAATTTTCGCTAATGGATTTGTAACGAAATAAAAACAGTGATACAATTCGCTAATAAATAGAACAAAATTGAAAATGTAGAATGATGAAGCGTTTTTTCACGGTGTTTTTTCATCTTTAGAATGGCGTTTTCAAACATTTATGCACTACTTAAATCTGGAGGTGATTGCTTGCTGGCATTCTTGGCACGCAATCCGATTTTCGACATCTACGATCAACTTTCACGTTCTTCCAAATGGACCAAATATATGACTGACGTGAACAAATACATCTCCCCCTATCAGTACTGTGAGAATCCAGCCATCAAAATTGAAGGAGTACTGTCATCCGTAGGATTTACCAAATATCAAATACAAATAACGGATAGAATCTATGTGTATGAAGGAATTGAAAGCTTGAAAAGTGACTTTTAACCAGTGTGCCAACGCACAGTGCAATGATAGGTTTTACTTCTTTACTTTCAGAAGCTGTCCAAGCTGTCAATCCTTTCAGCGAACGAATGACGCTAGAATTGCAGGAAGAATTTCTGAATGACTACATCGACGTGGTGAGCAGGATGTCCTTGAGGAAAAGCTATTGTGAGAATAAGAGTGATTACAAATTTATAACGCCGTACAAACTGGTGATGGTTTATGCTGCTAAATAAACGGCCTCATTTTTGTTGATATCTTCTAATCAGATGCACGAAATAATAAATTTTTATGTTACGTGGTTGAATGGGACTCGATTTAATTAATAAAAGCAAAAATCTTATAGCCTAAAAAGAACCTTACTTAAACAAATGATAGATTACAAAAAACGTAGGTTGAGTGATGCGAGCAAATTAAAAATCGGGGTTATATTTCTACATTTACAAATATATAGTGAGATGCACTGAAAAAAAATTGTTTAATCATTGTATGCTGAAATTGATGGACATTTTAGTCATACACAACTGCGTTGCAATTGAGCCGAGCTTTATTAATTTCCAGTACGTGATGAAAGTTAACAACGTCACAGAGCGGACCAGCAATTGATTGGTTGCATCGATTTACACATTAATTGTTCCGCATCATTATAAACAGGTTATTAGTATTAGAAATACAAAAACGTGTTTAATCCACCTAGCAGTGAGATGATACCTTTTTTTATCAATCCGCATGTATTTTTTGCATGAATATTCTTCGGTGTTTAAGTTTTCATGACATTATTTTAATGACCGTCTTTTTAAGCGACAATTTGAGATTTTAATCACTCATTACTCTGTAATGTCGAAACTGCAAATCGGATCGAATTTGAATCTAGAAGTGTGATAATCGATTAAACATGCCATGATATGTATGTTCCACTTTAGAGTTTACGGTAATTTAAGGTACTTCCAGAGCCGGTATTCAGGAACCAGCATAATCCAAACCAATTCGTATGGCCATATGACGAATAAATTACAACAGTTTTGAGTCCAACTTTGAAGCTTTTCGGGATTGTCATCTTCTATATCGGTTTGAATTTTAAAAATTCATCATCATGTAATTCGAGAACCGGAAGTCATAATTTAATAAAATTAATTAATTTTGTATATAAGTTAATTTTAATTTGAATTTTTGTTTCTGAAATTTGATTAGGCTTTTTTTGAGAAAACGATTGAGCTTTGAGAAACGATTTTATACTGGAACCGGAATTCTAAAATCGGTATGGCCGAAGTCATATAAATTCACCTGAGAAGCTGTATAGTTTACATTTGTTTCAAAATATTTGAAAATCAGTGAAGACATCTTTGAGAAATCATAGCACGAATTAAATTTTTAGGTGCCTTTTGAATCGACAACTGAATACAACCAAAAATGAAATAAGTTTATTTGGTTATCGACTATCCAAATTTGCTAACCCGATAAACCTGATTAATAAATGTGAAATGTACATTTTTATACTAATCACCCTGTATCTCCGAAACCGGAAGTTGGATCTGACTGAAGAGCAAGATGTTTTATACAATCTTGAAACTTTTTATTTGAATCTTAGATGATTCTTAGATTTCATTTGAATCTTAGATCGGTTCAGCCATCTACTAGAAGAATGAGTTACACAATTTTGATTTCGTTTCACATATCATCCTGTAGTTCCGGAATCAGAGGTCGGAACCGAACATAATTCAGGAACTTTGTTTGCTTCCACATACGACTTTTCGTATGAATCTGAATTTGCAGAAAAGAAATTTTCCGAGAAAATCGAGTGAAATTATTTGTCACACACGCATTTGCTGATCTCGACGAACTGATTCGAATGGTATATGGATGTTATGTTCTTCCAGCATTTATTGCTGTAAGTAGCTTAAATCAATATAATTAAAAAAAATTCTGCCATCATCTGGTTTATACATGTCATATTCGAACGATTGTGTTGCCAAAAACGAGCCGTGCTAAAATCGGTCCGAGGCTAAATGTCATGAAAAAGGATGCTGTACACAGTCTTTTTGGTACTTAGAAACAATTGTATGTAACAGTACAAAAAATCATGTTTTCGTTGCTCCCAAGCATTTCTTTGTCATACAGCGCTCAAAACTCCTACTGCTGGAATTGGGGAAAAAGTCGTTTACACAAAAATTTCGATATCTCCGTTAAAAATGGACGGATTTTAACAATCTATGGCTTGTTGGATAGCTATTACCGTGCGGAATCTAAGTCTCAAAACATATTTTGTTTTCAAGGTCAATTGTGACAGATACTGTCAAAAAACTAAAAATTTGGACATAAAACTTCGTATAACTCAAAAAGTAAACATCCCATCTCAAAACCATTCAATAGCGTTTTGGGTGACGGGGAGACCTTTCATTTGCGACTAGTTTGATCAAAATCGGCCCAGCCATCTCTGAGATCTCGACCTCTTAGTTGACAACACACATACAGACACACACACGGACATTTGCTCAGTTCGTCGAGCTGAATCGATTGGTATATGTCATTCGGCCCTCCGGGCCTCAGAAAATTTTTCTAAAGTTTGAGCGAATTCTATACCTTAATTTTTATATATATAAAAAAAGGTAAAAATAAAGCTCTCGATGAAAATAAAATAAAAGGAAGTTTTGATTCATTTGAATGTAAAACTTTAGAAGAATGAATCATCAACAATTTCAATCTTCGCAATATATAAATAGAAATATCATACTTTTTTAGTCACAATCAATAAAAGTAATAGTATCCCAGCAACTAGAAAACTAAAAACCCTTATCAATCCACCTAGTGATGGTAGTGCCTTTCTCTTGACATTTGAATAGTATAATTAAAACATTTGTAAGATTCTATCCGCTACCATTAGTATTGTAAGCTTACCAAATGACCTAATAGTAGCTTTCAAACGAGTCTAAGTCTTTCAAAATCGATTTTTTTCATCTTGAAGGGGTTTATTTTATTTACTGAAATTTGTCGATTACGTTACATATAACATCACATATTTCGAACCGGAAATGTTCGCCACAACCATTCCAAATTTGATTGACCTTTCAAATAAACCTAAGTTCACCGAAATTCGTTGAGTCGTCTTCGAGAAAATTCATCAGATGAAAAATGTGCGATTTATACTATTATATCTTCAGAACCATTGTGTCGTTTATACTATTATATCTTCAGAACCGGAAGTGACAACTATTTGATCTTCGAACTTGATCCACAGTTTTATAGTAGTTCTCAAACGAATCAAGGCTTGTTAAAATCGGCTCTGCGAAAATTGAGCGGTAAAAAGTCAACGCAATTTGTCTCTCACGCCACTTATACCATTATATTATAGTGAAATCGGCAAAGCCATCTCTGATAAAATTGAATGGTTTTTTATTACGTATAATATTATATCTCTGGAACCAGAAGAGACGCCTATTTGATCTTCGAACTTGATCAATGATTCTATAGTAGCTTTAAAACGAGCCTAAACTTGTTGAAATCGTTTCAGCCATTTCGAGAAAATTGAGCGGTAAAACATTTTTTGAAAAGTACATACACACTCACACTCACACATAGACATGTTCCGATTTTGTCGAGCTGAGTCGAATATCCTTCTATTTCCTTCCTGTAAGGAAAGGCAAAAATCCCTTCACACATGGCCCGGTTGGTACATCTTTTGTAGTGTTTTGTCAAAACATTGTAGTTTTTGCTGAGCGATTGTGATAATTCAGTCGTTTATCGAATCTCGAATGCATAAAAAGGCGTAATGTCAGAAACATAACTGGATGACATGAATACGAATAAAGCTGACATGTTTTTTTCATACATCCGAATATCGATAACAGCACTTACTAGAGGATTGATTGTGTGAATTTTGCAAACTTTTTTTTTGCATCCAGGATTTTCAGATCTTAGTTGCGAATTAATATAACATTAATTGCAATAGCTCACTTGTCAAACTAGTCTCGGAAATACAAATTGTACAACGATTTGAAAGATCATCCGTTAACCGAATTTAACAATTGGACAATATTAATTATTGATATCCACTCGCCAAGTACGGACAAAAAGTATCTATAATTTCATAAAAAATTAATGAGAAATGGTGAACTATTGTTCACTTATATACTAATATGATGTGCACTTCACAAACTAAGTATTTTTAGTAAACAAGCCTGTTGTAATACCAATAAAAAAGATCTTGTTTGAAAATTACTCAGCTCTTTTTATAAAATGATACATAGTTGGAAACAGCTGGATGAAGTATTGTCATCATACCAAAGGTTTTGATCTGTAACAAATACTCGTGGTTTATAAGCATACAACATACATTGTAAGTATCTGTTTTACTAAAGAACAAAACATGTATCAAGTTCACTGCACTCAACCATTGAAAATATTCCGTATTGTGTCGGTTTTGTATGATACGCAATGATTCGTTCAATTATTGCAGTTGGAATTTTGTGCACCTTACTTTGGTACTGAATTTAACCTTAATGCTTGTTCATACCAAACATTTAAGAAAACTGCAATTTTGAGTTATTTGTAGATATTTCTTACTACTGAAAATATTATCATAAATTTATGACCATATTTCCGATGGTATGGAGAACAAAAAAATTTTGTTAGGGAGGATGGGTATAGCGTGCATAGCCGATCCCTTTCACGCAGCCTATTTGGGTTCGATCCCCAACCCCGCAGATAGGGCCAGACAGCTTTTCTGACCCGAAGAGGCGAATGACCTAAAGGTTAAAACCTCTATAATTGAAACAAAAAATATTTGCTGCTACGTCAAATTCAACAAGATATATTCCTTGCGGTGAACGACCCAAACGTGGTTAAAGCCGCTAATAAACGACAACAACAACAACAACAAGATATATTCGCGATTAAGTTCTATTCATTCTTGTACAGGGTAAATTATGAAAAGGCGTCCCATAGTAAACTAAGTCGTTTTCACAACAAAAGCAGAATGTTACTAATCATCGTGATATCACAAGTTTCTTCGCCGTGTCAAATTTTTTTAAACAATTAAGCTTTAGCTTCCATATACCTTCATCAATTCGTTACAACTTGTTTTGAACACATGAAACACTGTTGGTGTTATTTATACTGATCGTAAAGCAGTTCACGATAAGGTTAATCTTAAGGTTCTGCTAGCAATATTTTCCAAACTTCGAGTCTCTGAACGTATTGGCCTGACCTGATTCCTGGTGTCGTAGCAACAGCCATGCAATGGTTCAGTGTACTGTAAATCAGCTGTGAAGTCTGTTGAAGCAGAAGATCAAATGCCACAAAAAGAAAAGTAATACCAAGACATAGTTTTTTTGCACCTCAAGCAAACGGGTTAAAGGAACAAGTTGACAGTGAGTGTTTAGTATCACCGTTTCAAACAGCCAATAACGTTCGACTAAATCGTTCATGGTGTGTTCAAAGTCGATTTGATGTAAAGCTAAGCTAACCGACAGTTAGAGTTTATCACGAAGATATTTACAAACTTCACTGAAATTTACTGATTGAAAGCTCAATTGCTCACTTCATCAATACTGAAAAATGCTTCAAAAGGAATGGCTTGGAACTTGAATTTGGAATGTGCAGTATAATGTAAGGAATGTGTTGATTTCTTGCCGAATGTATTGAAAGGTTTTTGCAATATAACCATACTTCTCCCTCAGGAAAAAAAAACAAGAAATTTGACAAAAAAAAGTTCACCGAACGTTGCTATATTATTACATTCAAAAAAAAAATTAACCAACAATACTTTGAAAATAACAATAAATTTTAGGGCTTCCAGACCTGAACCTAAAAGTTCTTATTTGTCCGCTAACATTTTCTGCTCTCATCCATACCATAATTGTCGGTAAACCGGTAAATTAAATATCGCAAACTGTTGTCTAGTGTGAAGTATATCCCATGCAATATGAAGTATACTGGATATCACGCAAAGTTAATCAGTTTGTGCTATTGATATTTCCTATCCAAGTGAAGTTGAAGTCAAACACTCTTAAATGGAACTCGTATTCCTTGCTCAGAGATAGCAGAACTGATTTTCATAAACCTAGATTCGAATTTGAAGTCTTACGGTTTCATCGATTGTTGTTAATTTTAACAATGGGTCCTATTCTGATGTTCGGTTCCGAAGTTACAAGGCGATGCAGTGCTCAAAATTTCAAACTGTCATACAAGTGACTGAAAAGTAATAAACTGACTACGTGTATTTTCTTCCGTGTCATTAAATATGGTTTAGATTCGAAATGAGAAGCATATTAATTTCTCGTTCTTGTTAATGTAAAAGGCCATCATCAATATAAATTCTCCTAAACAGCTGCTTTCGTTGCATCGATCAACATTGCAGACAACACAGATGCAATACGGGGCGAAATTTCGAAGTCCATTGTGTTACTCAATATCTAATAGAGGTCAAAAGTACCAGCTTTGTTACACGTTTCGGCAGATTAACATAAATGCTAATTTTTGAAAGAAACGTCAAGCACGGTGGAACTGAGCTCACTGTTTTCCTATTTTCATGAACAGTTCCTAGTATTGTCTTATGCAACTTATTTCCTGTATATGTGCGATTGAAGGTAAAGAGTGTGGCAATAGTGAAATTTGATTAATTGAACTTCCAACATTCGAAGGCATCTCCTTTTATCTGTACTAAAGTTATTGGGCTTATTTTCTCGTGTTACGAATGGTATCCATCTGAGCATACCACTCTCACTTGCTTCCGCCCACTCAACTCATGCATATACTACAAGCTAGACCTTGTTTATTCTCTGTCATATAAGTCGATAGATGTGTATGAAGTAATTCGTATTATCGATTTTTGTACTGGAATTTTTGGATTTGATGAATAACGTGCCTATTAGCATCATGTGCACACTTTTCCTAAATATACGTGTTAAGCTATATTTCCCTGCTGGGTTTGAGAAAAGTTCGGAACGTTAGTCTAGATTTGATCGAAATTTTATAGCCTTCTTCATACAGAAAAATATGGCTCATGCTTGGAACTCTTACGAGAATAGAAAACTCAATCACAAATAACATGTATAATTCAAGGCATTACTTACGTTATTTTGAAACGCCTATGCCACAAGAATTACAATCCGAATGATTGCAAACTAAAATCTGATTGATATTTAATCTCACACGTTTCTTTCTTTTTTCACGATAAGACACTTAAATTTGCTGTAGTATTGCGAATTTCGAATTCACTTCTTTTTTTCAATAACTCACTAAACTTTAACGTTTTGCACAACACAAGGATCACAATCAATTGTTGGGAAGATTTCTCTGCCAAAGTAGATAGAAGTTACGATGTATAGATGATACTTGTATCGAAGGACCTATAAGAAAAGGCGAAAGCTCTATTCATTCATGTTTCCATTTTTATGGGGAGAGCGAGGGAGTCGACAAATATGCAAGAAGAGAGATACTGTATTCGAAGCAAAAGAAGAATAAGTTGTGTAATATGGCAGAAAATAAAGCATTTGTCAATTTACATCCTGCAGTTAAATTATAATACTGAGGTTAACATTTTTGAGCATCGAACTTTGGTTACTCACTTGACAAAAATTGGATTACAATAGGCCACGCGTTAGAGTGACAATGATAAAATTAACCAGTCCAATCTTCAATCACTTTCCCTGTATTTTCCAGGTGACATTACCAGCCTTCCCAGTGAAACCTATGTTTTATTGATTGTATACATATATATTTCGAAAAACGCTGCTCATGCGCATGTGCTATTATTCCAACTGTATGTTTCGAGATAAGGAAATTGTTGAATTAAACGTCATTATTGGAGATTCAAACCTGTTAACTTGTCAAGGTTGAAGTTTGCTTTGTAGGAGTGTGTAATTATTCAAACATCAATTTCAAAAATATGATAATATTCATATTGATAATTATTTGACGTAAAGCCGCCATAACTAAGTTCAATTTTTACAATGACTGAGCGGAAACATATATTGGAGAAGCCAAATGAATGAAAAACTAACAGAAAAGATGATTTATTGGAAAAAGATACGCTCAGAGACAGGACTCGAAACTGCGATCTTATGCATTCCGTGCATACGCGCTACCATTTCACCACTCTGAATCTTGTAATAGGCACTCTAAAACACCAGTAATACATAGTAGAACGAACATCGAACATGGTCTACATCCAAACATCTTCTCTGTTCATCAAACACTAGTCTTCTCGCTTTATACCTATTTTTTCGCTCAAGCATTGAGTAGGAGAGTGTATTTATATTCGCTTGTCACCTTCTTTAAAGGTGCATTCGTCTTCTAACACTCGATGTGGATAGACGAATAACCTACTATGACTAATTTCGATTTTGTTTTATATTTTATTCGGAGCTGTCTACCTACCTAAGCTATGGGTAAAACGCGCCATAGATCCGAGAAGGATCCAAAGGATGCTAAGCGTCTGAAGCCAAGTGATATACAGGTAAACGACCGTTTGTTGAGTAACAACCAATACGCTGATCTGCCAGTTGATGTCGACGAGGAACTGTAGAAGAAGGAAAAAATGCCGCCTTTCTATCTGAAGGGCTTTCCACCCACTCTACGCTCGGATTTCAACACGCTGATCAACAAAGGACTACTGGCAACAATCCGTTTATGTACTGAAGGCTACAAAATAACTGTTCTGGCTTTGAACCACTACAGAGCAGTAGAATGCTACCTGAAGCAGACAATAGCGGAATACTTCACACACACGATATTTCCGCCAGCAAACCGACATGATGGAAGCCGAACTAAAGCAGGCACTGTCGGAGACTGGACTGAAGTCTGTGATGGTGTTTAAAATGAAACGACACAACACGGACAAAAAGTATCGAGATCAACTGTACTTGGTTCATCTGGAGAAAGGCTCCATCACCATGAGTCAACTGAAAATGATAAAATCGTTATTCCATATAATCATCGAATGGCAAAAGTATAAACCGGTACATCCGGTGTTCTGTCACAATTTGCTGATGATACTGCCATTCTTTACAAAGGTCGTGTCATTATTGCTCTGAAGAATAAACTACAATCAGGTCTGGATGCTGAATATTTTACAAGCTGGATAATTGTGATCAATGCAGCAAAAACTCGGGTCATCATGTTTCCACATTCAAGGTCTCCAAAACTTGTTACATCAGACAGGGCCGGTGAAAGAGGTGGGTACGGTGGGTAGCACTACCCACCCGAAAATTCCAAAGATGGGTAATTACCCACCTGAAATTTCGAACAAAAAACAATGGAAATATTAGCATTATTCATAATAATAAGAATGTTTTTATTATAATTCGGAATAATAAATAAAATCAAAATTATAGAATGCTAGTTCTCAAGGTAGAGCAAGGATGTGAAGATATACCACAGAAAGGTGAGACGTGACAAGGGTCATTTGAGCAGGCAGAAATCTTTTAGTAACTTAACTTTTCCCTTCCAGCAAAGGAGCCGAGCTTAAGTATATCTTCAATGCGAATCGCTCGGGTCTCTGAGATACCGGAAAATACCAATAAAGGTCTTTTACTCTTTACATTCCGAACCGGCAAAAGAAGAATGCAGTAGCAAGTAGTAGTTCTTCGGAATCTTCCGGCAGATGTTTAAGGTCGACTCCTCTTGTAGAAAGTGAAAGTTAAGTTACTAAAAGATTTCTGCATGATGAAATGAGCCTTGTCACATCTCACCTTCTATATCTTCACATGAAGAAAATCACTCAAAATCTTTTGACGTAGGACTACGTTTTTTTTTAAACAATAATATAATATAATTTTAAGGCACACTGCTTAAGCTCTAAGATGCCAAGGGTATTTTCTAATCTTAATTAACTTAAAACTAATATAGTAACATTAGGTAATGTCGTATCGGGGTCGCGGATTCTCGAAAATTCAACTTTCTGGTGGCGATCAGCAATGGCTGGTGAATTGAATATAGCATGAGAGTCTTCCAGATGGCGTTGGTAAATATCTATGTTGGCCGCATCATTCAGTCCGTGTGGGTCCGCGGGAAAAATCATCAGGCTACAAAGATTCGGCGGGTGGCCCGCAGCCTGGTCATCGACTGGAGCGGTTCTCCGTTGTCGGTGATGGTGATGTTACTGAAGAGAATGAAAGAGAAGTAAATATTGTGGAAAACGAGGTAAAAAGGGGATGAGGGAACAGCATGTCTCAATACGACAGAGATCTAATTAGTTTCCATCGAGATGGTGAAGAGACGGGGGAAAGGAGAACGAAAAAGTTAGTGACAAAAAAAAAGATCTTGTTAGTTACAATAAAGATGGTAGACAGAGACGGGGATCGAGAGAATCGGGTGGATGACTACGTTTTTGCTTTCTATACCGGTGTGCAAATTCAAAATACTGAGAACAGTACAAACAGTGCTCAGGTTTTGAACATCTATATCTCAATAATTTTTAATTAATTTTCCATATCATTATATAAACTGCATTAAAAATATTTCTACACTTCAATTGGAGTAGATGAATCTATATCTATAAAATCATATTTCAGATAATTGGTGATCGAAACTTCAGTTAGTAACGAAAATCTTTGTCATGGTTTCTTCTAACAAATACATACAAGTTCACGGTTTCCATTAAGTTTCTGCGTTTCAATGAGTGTGTCGCTTCTAAGTAAATCACTCATACAAACCAAGATTCTGTATCGAATAAACTTGAACTCTGTGTGGTTCAGAAAAGGAGTAAAAGTTGCTAACACAACGTTCAAACAGTCCATGAACTAACCAGAAAAACACAATTTCGTGTGCAGGCATATTTTTTATTCATCAACATTATCATCTTCAAATAACATACAATCGTTCTAGCACTTTTCATAATTTTTCAATACCATCCTTATAGAATGATTTGTCACTGGTCTAAACATCGGCTTCCTTTGCGGCGATGACTGTCTTATTCGAGCCAAAAATTTTGCGCTGACGTGTCTTTTTCTAATCCGCAAAGGACAAGCAATCGCTGGGGCTAGGTAATTGTGAACAAGGTGGATGAGGAAACAGATCGCAGCCCAATTCGTTTAATTTTGTCATTGTTTTCATTGACTTATGGCACGGTGCATTGTCTTGGTTAACGGTGAATCACTTTTGATGGTACTTTCCTGTTCAAGATAGTCGATGTTAATTATACCTCGAACATATAAAAACATTATGCCATGGTTGTTCCAGCTACCTGTTACGTTTTCAGATGGCTTTCCCAGTCTGAATGCTGGTATGACTCCGGATAAAAATAGTGGATCCATTTTTCGTCCACTGTTCCATACCAACGCATCCCATTTTATTGTGGCAGACTTTTGTTGATTATGAGCGGTCGTGTTCGCGATCCGTTTGGTGACGATTTTTCTATGCTCATATTTTCGTACAAGATCGTAAAAGAACTTCCAGCTCATGTGATAACGATCTCAGCATATCTAATCTCACGAACTTTGATTTTGTGTTCATACATCCCGATTATTAAAATTTGCTTAATTTTTTTTCCAGTTGCCTGCTTCATTTAGCCACGTTCAGAATCAGAATACCACAAACCTTCATTTTTAATGGATCCTAGTGGGGAAAACACTTATCAAGCTATAGCTGGGCTTGCGCGTTGAATTAGATTCAGTGTTCGTGGTGCTATTGATGTTAAATCTTCTTTGAAGGTTGGTACTTAGAATTGAAAACAAATATTGGCAGTGATTTTGAAACCAGGTTAAACCTTAGATGAGAAATTTTGTTTTTAAACTTAGTACCGAAAACTCTTCAAACTTCTAATTTACGCGTTTCATGGAAAGTTTTATAGAATCAATATTCTATTAAAAAAAACGACTGCACCTTTTAAGGATAAATATCATTTCCATTAGAATAGAGAAATACTTCGAAGTAGTGGGTCGTTCTCCGCAGTATGAAAAATTACCCACCTGGGTTTAACATGTTTCACCGGCCCTGCCATCAGACAAATGCCGAATACGATTCAGTGATGAGGTCATCCTTTGACCGACATCTGATATTCGGGTCACATGTTGACAAAATCGTTCAAAAATGCAGCTTACTCATTAGGTCTCTGTATGCGCTGATTTGTAGAACATCTAAACTGTGCCTGAATAATCAGATGGCTGTCTATAAACAAATCATCTACACTGAAATGAAAATCTTATTTATAATCATCAGATTTGTCATATGAATCAAATGCAGAATATAATTTATAGAAGTTATATGGAAACTTATAATCTTTATTTAAAGCGTACGTTAAATCTAAATAGACGTTACCATAATGAAAGTTATGAGAATATTCCATATAATGTATATGGAAATCCAATGAAACCTAACTCGGTACATAATTTATATTCATTTGATATGTCTTATGAATCGTACACGTATGGTATTTCACAAAAGACATATGACAACTTATGACCTTTAATGGAACTCTACATAAAATCTAAATGATGTTCAATAAATTTTATATCTTCATAATCATTATGATATTGATAAAAACACCATATACAAGTTGAAGCTGAAGAAGGAGTTGTGTCCTCGATATTCATCAACTGCTCCAGACAGTTTTTTTTAGGAAGTTCCGTTATTTTAAATCGCTGACAATATAGCTCATTCAATTTCGTTCAAGGATATGCCCTAACGGATTATGAAATAATTACCCGGTACGTCTCATCATTCTTTCTGTCTAATAAGAGGATTTAAATTATTTATTTATAGTTTCGGGATCCTAATTCTCCTTCGCAAATATCATAACTACTAGTATAGGTCAAATCCTCAATAAAAGAAGTAGTTTCCGATTCGTTGTGCATCTGATTCGTCTGGTAACTGTAAATATCCGATGAAATCAGCCAGTTCCAAAGAAGTAAGTGTAGTTGAAATATTAAAATAAATTTTCATTATGAAACTCTTAACATACGAAAAATATAACAAGTTTTTAATAAGACAATTATTTTTATTGTTTTTGATTCCCTTATGCACCATTATCCCAGTATTTTAATCAATTTGAATCTTATATGTATCACTTATTCAATCAAATAGCAATAATTTTATCTATATATAACTGCTATATAGAACTAGGATGACCTCCATCAAAAGTTATATATAAATTTTATGAAACTAATCATATGGTATAGATAAACCTATCTATATTAATTCGAAATGAATATAATATGCGCTTCATAAATTGTTTCCATGTATGTTGTGTGGATATCTAGTAATGGTTATAGGAACGCGCCAATAAATTTGACTCAGACTGGAAATTTCATTCGTTATATGAAAATCTTGTAAAAATAACATTACGAAGAGTTTTATGTTTCATAAGATTATCTTATATATTTGACATGATGTTGAATACACTTTGTAGCTATCAATGGAAATGCTAATAGTGAAAATTCATTAGAATATCATATAATGTGAAAATGAGAATTTAGCTCAGTGTACTCCGCAATTGAATACGCAGTCCCTGTTTGGCGGCGCTGTGCACGAACGCACAAACTTAGGCTTCAGCGCATTCAAAGTAAGAAAAGATGATTCTAAATCTACCCCCTTGGACAAGGACTAGTGAAGTACATGAGATGGCCTCCCTAGATATACTAGAACAAAAATTCGAATAATACTGCACGAAATTTGAAGAGAGGTGCTCAATCTCTGTAGTACAAATAATTCAAAATTTGTACGTATTAGGATAGGGATAGTTATAAGTAGGTAGATATTTTATTAATGAATAAAATAAATATTATGATTAAACATTAGTATGTAATACAAGAGTAACTAAAACACCTATTATTAATAACGAATCGTATGAACAACAAAGATGAAAGGCCAAAGGGTCAAAACACTTGTACTGTAAAACGTTGATGTAATTCTCAAAAATAAGATTAATAAACAGATATTTATGCAAGAAACTTTTTTTTAATGGTGCCAGTCACTGGCTGGACATCGTCAGCGACAGACCCCTATGAAAGTTGTATTGATTGTTACCGAAAATCAAACCGCAATTGTTTTTAATGATTTATTAATTTTAGTTGGTTTGACGTAAAACCACCATAACTAAGTTCAGTTTTTGAAATGACTGATCGGAAACATATGTTGGAGAAGCCAAATGAATGAAAAACTAACAGAAAAGATTATTTATTGGAGAAAGATACGCTCAGAGACAGGACTCGAACCTGCGTTCTTATGCATTCCGTTCATACGCGCTACCATTTCGTCACTCTGAATCTTGTTATAGTCACTGTAAAACGTCAGTCAGAAAAAAAATAAAATAAATATTCATGTTGCGATTAAACTGCAATGCTTTTATTGCAAATTTTCCACTACAGTTGATCACCCAAATTGAGTTTTAAATTTTATTTAGAATGCATGTTTTACATCATCTCTATGGAACTTCGATGAAACTGACGAAAGGAAACGCATATTTACTGGACGATGCAAAATGAGGCTACTAAAGTTCACATTCAATAAACTGTATTAATGTTTCGCTTAGCGATCGTATGGTTAACTAGGAATTGTCTGGTTCGGTGTTTGAAGTGAACTGCTTATTATGAAATTCTCAGTGTACATGTTATTTCCGAAAAGTCCCTTAGGTGCAGCTGATGCGCTAATAAATATTTCTTGGTATAGCCGAAGTCGGTTCGTTTGGCTGTCAGCTAACAAGGCCTATCGATTAAAATCTCTGATGAAAGTGTTCAAGTAATATAAAAATAAAGTTTTTACACATTTTATCTTGTAATTTCGGAACTGAAAGTTCGATTATTTCAACATTGAGAATTTTTTATAGCCTCTTAAGACTTTTCGTTTACATCTAAGTTTGTAAAAATCGACTCAGTCTGAGCAAAATTGATGCAAAAAAGTTTCTTAGCTAGATACGTACAAACAAACTTATACACACACAAAGGCATTTTTTGTACATGACGAACTGATTCGAATGTTGAACTACGACGTTCGGTTTCGAGTGTTATACCCAAAACCGAAAGCTTTGAAGGCATCTCTATTGCAACCAAGCAGTGATCCGTATCTATATTCGTACTGTTGTAGGAGCGAACATTGTTGATGCCCGAGAAAATTTTCCGTCGACCAAAACGTGGCCGGATTTTTGATATGTTGGTCAGGTAATTACAGATAGTTTCGAGGATGTCTTTACGGGAAGAAAAGGTGCTTCTGACTACCATTCCTCGAGAGAGCGCACAGTTAACACATCATTGGCCATTGTTGTTCGAACCAGGGCAATTTTAACGTCTCTACGTGGGCAGCAGTTATGACATTTTTCTAGAATGATACACGCTGGTGTAAGTTTTATGTCTACACTGAGGATGCCGCAAGCGAACAGCACACAAAAACGATAGCGTACTTCTTCTCAGTGTCGAATAGAAAGACTTTGAGTGTGTGATTGTGTTTAAAGAAGCCGGTGCGAGTGAACCACATTCTTGTCACATGAATCGCTTTCACGAGCTCTATACTAAATACACACAAGTGATCACTTGTGCATGCTAGTAAGAGAACACTTCGATGATTTGTGTTTTCAATTTATAGAAGATAGCGCTGGCCTTGTTATGAAAATTTTTTTCGCAGCAAGGAGAAGCAAAATTTGAACAATAAATTGCTGAATAAGCGTAACCCAAGCTTCTCGGTACAATTCGGTTAATATAAAACTGCGTCCACTTTTCCGCTCAGAAATTTGAGAGCTCTTCACTAGCACTTTGGTGTGATCCAGTGCCAGAGGCGAAAGAAAATAAACACGCGCTCTCATGATGAGTGCATACTCCACATAACAGTGGTGTATATATGCGAAAGAGAAGAGCACTCATTGATGTTGTCAGTGCGAGGGGAGAAATTACACTTGCTCTTCGTCACACAGAGGATATGGACATCTTCGGTGAGCAGCCGTCATAAGCTTTGTGTAGGAAATACAAGTCAATTATGCATCCTAGCACTGATCGGCAGCCACCCAATCACTCACTGACGTGTATTGCCCAGCACTAGGAAGCTAGTTCCCCGCTCGTTGATTGTGTCACAGCTTTGGTAGCCACAGAAGGTAGCCGGTCGATGTCCGCTTTTCCACACCATCCGTGCCACAGCTTTGGTAGCCACAGAAGGTAGCCGCTCGATGTCCGCTTTTCCACACCATCCGTCCCGTACAACAAAGCGCTACGACGTCGAAGTTGCGAGTATTTAGATCGTCGTATATTATTCTGTCGCAGCCGTCGAAACCTAACGACTTGCAGTTCCATATTGCAAGTTTCCGTTGGAAGTCCTTATTTCGTCGCGTAGGTCTATGCCGATTGTTTCGGGTTGTATTCTCTCCTAAATTATTTGCAATAGATGTTTTATGTGTGGATTATTAGGCCTGCGCCAACACTCTGTCTCGGCGGATGGTTATTGAACTTACTCTGTTTAACTAGTACTATGACAATCACGTTTGGTGGGACTTCCACCTTGGATTTATCTGGACCAGATACAGAATTTCCTATTCTGCTGGATAACTACCATAACAAACGTTGTTTGACGCCGATTCTAACATGGAGTACAGACTCTCCGTTATTCTCCCCCTCCCCTGTTAGCATACAGTCAGTCATTCACCAGATAAAATTATGGCGGAATTTATTTTGAGCGCCGTTCGCAGTGTAAGTTTCGCTTCAAGTAAGTGCAATTACATCAGTATTCAACTTTCATAACAGTCTCATGAAAATATATTTCATACCTTCATTGAATAATTTTATACACTAATTTTGACACCAATTGATTCAGATTGAATCAAGTAGTTCACAAAAGCATGCTTCAGTGTTTATGTCACACAGTCAGCATCATTTTTCCAAACTAGTGCTTGACATTTGCGTTGCCTATTTGTATGAGAACAGTGATGCTAATCTAAAAAAAGCCTTCTCAGTCCACTTAGTGGAATTTTCATATATCTTGAAAAATCACCATAGGGGGGAGTACATGAAATATTCGAAATCGAAATTGACACTAAATTTCGATGTTTTATGCAGTTTTAGGAGTTTTGACATCAAAAAAATTTTCGATTTTGGAAATTTCATGTACTCCCCCCTATGCACAGTGGTTCAAAAGCGCAATTTCACGCTCTTAATTGATAACTGATAGGAACGTGGTTTTTGAGGTACAATATCTTTAGCAAAGTTGCTCAGAATGATAGACACCATCTATTGGCAAGTTTTATTTATGGGATTAATCCCCCTAAAAGTGAGATAGAAATATTATTTTAGTTCAGAGCCAACATAGGGGCTAAGTTACTTCGACAAAGTTGTTCAGAAAGTTATTTCAAACAAATTTGCTGAAGGTACTATTCCCGTAACTTGAGTGTAATATATGATATAATGTGTTTTATGAAAAGGGTGTTCTAAAACCAGTTTTTGTAAGAAAACACATATATTTTCATTTTATATGAGTTATTCATGTCATACAAAGTTTTTCATCATTCAAAATAACACAACTCTCTCAAACATACTATGCTGCTATTGTTTCAGTTTTATGAAATAGAGCCATTTTTCATGTTTTTATTTACAAAATTTCAACTTATCTATCATCAAAAGGCGCAGAAAGGTGCAGATGAGACTACTTACATATTAAACTACTTCAAAAGAGCGTTCATGCCGTGGTTGAATTACTCGTCTGCGATCGTCTGCAGGCGAGATATGTTCTTTTCAAATATCCTTGTCCTTGACATTTGCAATGATAAAGTTCATTGTATATCAGATCAGACTTCAATATATATTCGTTACTCTCACAATAAATGATTTTTATGGACATCGAAGTCTACAAATAGAAAAGTTTAGTGATCATTACAGACGTTTTTTGAAAGTAACTGTCAGACATTTTTCGAAAGTGAGATAAGAAGCCACAACTTTGAAAAAACGGCAATCATTTTTTGGTAAGTTTTTCTATAGAAAAACTCTGCGGATAAATATCATCTATTCATCAATTTAAGTGGAGATCGATAAATGCTTGCTATATTGTACTATTCAAAATGATTAAGAAGTTTCTTTCATACAGATTTCGAGAGTATTATACACACGAGCAATACAGATCACTTACGAATCGGGATCCCATGAATTGGTTATTAGTTTCATCGAATCCTTTGGTTAGAAATATTCGTGAATGGCCAAAACAGTCCAAGAAGAATCTGTCCGACGATACTAAGAGTCTATTAGCTGGTTAAGAACATTGTCAGCTATCATAAAATAAATACAAATAACTAAAAAATGAGTTCTGATCATACTTTTCTCTACCAGAAGATGACATAACTTAATTCGATTTAATGATTCCTTTTTTTAAAAGTCGTGACAAAAGAGTTACTAACCTGTTCAATTTATAGACTTCAATGTGCAAAAAAAATCATATTTTGTGGCAAGTACCATAGTAATGAATATATATTGAAATCTGATCTGAAATACAATGAACCTTATCATTGCAAATGTCAAGGACAAGGATAATTGAAAAGAACATATCTCGCCTGCAGACGATCGCAGACGAGTAATTCAACCACGGCATGAAAGCTCTTTTGAAGTAGTTTAATATGTAAGCAGTCCCATCTGCACCTTTCTGCGCCTTCTGATGGTAGACAAGTTGAAATTTTGTAAAAAAAAACATGAAAAATGGTTCTATTTTATTAAACTGAAACAATAGCAGCATAGTATGTTTGCGAACGTTGTGTAGTTTTCAATGATGAAAAACTTTGTATAACATGAAAAACTCATATAAATTGAAAATATATGTGTTTTTTACAAAAACTGGTTTTAGAACACCCTTTTCATAAAATAAATTATATCATGAATTTCACTCATGTTACGGGAATAGTACCTTCAGCAAACTTGTTTGAAATAACTTTCTGAACAACTTTGTCGAAGTAACTTAGCCCCTATGTTGGCTCTGAACTAAAATAATATTTCTAACTCACTTTTAGGGGGATTAATCCCATAAATAAAATTTGCCAAAAGATGGCGTCTATCATTCTGAGCAACTTTTCTGAAGATACTGTCCCTTAAATACCACGTTCCTATGAGTTATCAATTAAGAGCATGAAATTGCGCTTTTGAACCACTGTGCTATGGTGCTTTTTCAAGATCGAAAATTGTCAAACCTTTACCACCGGGCAGCACCCCTTACACATGTCCGATTTAGCTCAAATTTTGCATGAAGGCTTTTTTCGAGGTGCTTAAACTTTTGAGCACTAGAGCTTAACGAAAATAGAGGTGATCCCAAAATTTTGGCACCCTTACCGTATAAGAGCGGTAAAATTCAACGTGTTTCGTCGGTTACGTCACATATACCATCATATATCTGGAACCAAAAGTCGCAGCCATTTGATCTTCGAACTTGATCAATGATCCGACAGTAGCTTTCAAACGAGCCCAAGTTTGTTAAAATCGGTTTAGTCATCTCTGAGAAAATTAAGCGCGTCCAAATACAACGCTTTTTGTCGGTTACGTCACTTATACAATCATATCTCCGGAACCAAAAATCACAGCCATTTGATCTTTGAACTTGATCAATGGCCCGACAGTAGCTTTCAAACGAGTCCAAGTTTGTTAAAATCGGTTCAGCCATCTCTGAGAAAATTGAGTGCGTTCAAATATCTTCGAAAAGTGCACACACACACATACACACACATACACACACACACACAGCCATTTTCTGATATCGTCGAACTGAGTCGAATGGTATATAACAATATGGGTCTCCGAGGCTCCGTTCGAAAGTCGGTTTTTCCAACAATTGTAATACCTCTCTATAGAGAAAGGCGAAAAGCCTTCTCAGTTCTGTTTTTGACCTTCGTTCGTGAAAAAATATACTCATGAAATAGGTAATTTCCACTTATCACGCGGAATCGGAAGTCGGTTTTCGTTTTCTTCACCACGTGCACGGAATCGAGCACCGCACGCTATGTGCAGCTTTGGTAAAGGCGGTGATGTGTTGTGCGGTTTTTACCCTTATCTGCAACCTTCTGCTATACATATGCTGAATTAAAGGATAGTAATCATATAATTACAAGGAAATTATAATGATACATGCATTTTTGAAATCGCGCATAAAATTATGTTATATATGATGGATATCTTTTGCTACAGCTGCTTCAATTCATTCACTTTTGAAGTATTCTTTTATGCCTTTTGAACAAGCAGACATAGTCGTAATCACCTGACAAACTGTTCATTCAGATGCTGATATGAGAGAATTTATTGGTTTTTTTGAATATTTTTTCGTGAGTTCTCACATTCACTAATTTATTCATTTCGTGGCATTTACTTGTCTTTTGTTCGATTGATAACAATTTGCAGTGGCTTTTCCTCATTGGAAATAAAATAATATAAATTATAATTATTTTCAATATTTCCGGAATTATCAGGTGCCCTAAATGTGGCGAAACCTGAAAAACTTAGAACAAAATTATATGGACGGAATTTTTTCTCGGTAACAGTATTTTTTGTACAGTTTCAGAACCAGTCATCATCCTTGAATTCAGAGATCATAGCGCATACATTTTAAACACAGTATATATCAACATCGAGTTATAACAGATAAGACTGTAGGGCAGTTCTTCGTGTCGACTTCGGCAGCTACCTGTTTGAGTAGTGAGAAAGTAGAAATCTCTCACTTTCTGCATCATTGAACTAGCACGCGGAAAAAATTCAACATGTCTTGAATATCTTAACGAAGGAAAACGCGTTCATATTGCAATCTGAGACTGGTTCTGATGCTCAGTTTTAACTATAACAAAAATGCATCCTTATTTCGGGAATGAATATTTCTTGGAAGCCATCCATGTAAATCCTATTCAGGCGATTTGTTGATCAACAATGTTGGTTAGAATTTTATTTATTTTCAACTGGCAGGTGGGAAAACAAATGTTGCTGCACGCCTATATGGTAAAGATTTTCCATTCTCTCGTGCTCTCTTCGATTCTCTCGATAAATGTATTAGCAGTTGATTTTCCTACTCTTTTACAGCTGGTCGGTCGTGTATAGTTACGTTGCATTATCCATTTTCCTTTCCAACCAGTTGGGATTGAGACGCGACGCCGTGCGAACTTTTTTTTCGATACCGTCAGGCCGAGGAGTGGAAGACTCGTACACCTGTATTCTCAAACATATAATTTCCAAATGATATCCTAGTTCTGTTGGTTAGTTTCATACCTTCCGATTTTCGAACGAAACAAAAATCTACAACTTCGAAAACGTTTTTAAGATAAAAATAGTGTACATCAATTGCAAGATTTGTTTCGGAAAATTCGGGTGAATATCGACATATAAGTGATGTAGTGAGTGTTCAAGTAGGTAGACGAAGAGAAATACTCTTAATTGAACTCCCTGGGGTGTTGATGCATAGCTTGATTTTTAATATGTTATTAAAAACCGTTTATTTTTAATACCACAGCACCAAACGTTTGACCAGGTTGACAGTGAGAACGATAGTTGCTCTGTGCAGTACACGATATAACGGATATGTATCTGTGAATGTCATTGAAATGAGACAAAAACAAATGAAATGGGACCGTTTTTTACTTTTCATATATGCTCCCTTAATCTTGCAAAATTAATAATATAATTTTGATGGCAACGTGTGTCGTTATCGGTAACGACAATATTAAACTCGCAAGTGAGATAGCGACGTGAGATTGTGTGTGGGAGAATGAACAAATGTTGATGATAGCATTCGTAATGAAAATATCGAGCTGTTTAATTCTTTATTTCTTCTGTTTGATTTTCCTGAACCTATTATTCCTTTGCCTCAATATTTCATTTTTACTCACTGTTACATTCTTTGACCAAAGAGTGGCTGTGAAATAATCCTATTTTTCCTCTGCACGAATGCAACATACACTGAGGTAAACATCATGTTATGAATACTCAAAGTAAAAAAAAACACTTGTTATCGCGAAACGAGAAGGTAATTCTAAATTTATATATTTTTCTATTGCCACGGTCAACTAAGTGAAACGTGTGTGAGGATGACCGTCGTTTTTCTCACTCTTCAATTTTTTATTCGTTCGCTAGAGACTTAGAGCGGCGAAAGAGTGAAGAAGAGCTTGAAAAATGCCGCATGAAAATACACGCAACCTTTCGTTTTATTTTTATTTCCCGAATAATTTTAATATCTTGCGGATTGCCCAACACATATGCGGACATGGTCAGTTGGCGCAAAAAACTAGCGACCCTTCCCCATTAGCAAAGGAACGTCATCTCATGCATGTTGTTTCATTTTAGTCCCATTTTTATACTTCAACGCCTCAGCGCTGTTACGATGGTCAACAAGTGAGTATTTGTGTGTCTCATAATGTAGACATAAGCGAATATTTCGCAAATTTTGTGAAATATAGGAAGTGATGAGTAATGGCTAGTGTGTGAAGCAAGATTGGTATATTCATGAGCGTCGGAAGAAAAATAAAGCAAACGTTTTATGACGTTATGAGACGCATACGGTGACATGATTCTAGCAGTGTAATGAGACTTTTACAGGGCACTTTTCAAACACGCCGTAAAACTGGTAGTGGCAAATTAAATCACCATGTATACCATATACACTAATGTGGCATGACACGTTATGGCACATGTTCTTTAATGTATTTCCGACCAGCGATGCAACCGAATAAGTTTCGAATACTTTTGAGGTAAACGGTATTGATGAAATTGATTATAAATGCAAGGAAAGTTCATATGCTATGATAACCGTTGTTACTAATGATTTTTTTTTTAATTTCAAGTACTACGATGGCTTGTTCTTACAGAAATTGTTGCTATAAACAGTTTCATTGTAGTGAAGATTAATTAAAAGCCGACCTCACATCCACTTTATTGGATATTTATTGTTAGACGTTCTATTCAATTCATCGAGCTGAATCGTATGGTATATGTAATGCGATGATATAATGATACACACATGATTACCAACACTGTTTGAGTTTCTGATATTATAGGAAATCTTGAAGAATGAAGTCTTTATATTCGTTATTTATGATCAATTCCTACGCAGGTCATGTTTGACTGCAGATTTAGAAGGAAACGCATGGTAAAATCATTGCACCGTTTCGTACAGGAGGCACTCATTCTTTCAAACACACAACCAAGAGTATTTAACTCTGCTCTCCGTGCCAGTGTTCGATAGCAAGTACCGTGTGTGGCAAACTAAGCTCCGGTGTCAGTGTCCGTACATAAATTGGAGATGCTCTTTGCTCTTCATTTTCTCTTTCAATATTTTGTCTTGAGGAAAAAAGCTGAAAGTAGCGCTTGAGAATTGAAGACGCTGATATCACATAAACTTGGTTAATTTCCAATTTTAAGGTATTGTTTCTTATTGTTCCTGTACATTGAATGATTCATTTTTGCGTGCCAATCAGACGTTTTCTTCCAAAATCGTTCGTTCTAGAACCCTAGGTATTGCAATTAGGTACAACAACTTAAAATTTGAAATTGTGATATGACTGTAACCGCAAATGATTACACTGTCATCGCAAACTACAAGGACCAGCCCCATGGGGTTGTTCGTGCTATTGCTGTGGAACAAGTTTGTTACGCAGCTTTTTTACGAGGATTTTCGAAGCTACGCTGGTTTATATGCGGATTTCAGAAGTTATGCGGAGCGTATCTCCCGCGTAACAAAAGACCTCGGTGTATTAAGAACCAACATCGAACACGCGAACCCTGACTCTGTTTGCCTTGATTCGTGTTTGTCTTGTATACGACGAATGTAATTTCGGCATTAATAGCCCAAATATATGCAATTATACCTACGTGCATGGATTTCGGATATTTAAACTTCTTTTCGCCAAGCTTGTATTCAAGTTTTGCATGCAGTTATTTTTATAGCGTTCAGTTCTCTTTCCATTCTGCGATATCGATAATAAATCGAGTTAATCTTAATCTTAATCTTAAGCACTTAAAATTTACCCTTAGATTCGACATAACAAATCATTTCTTCCAAACTCGCATGACACAAGACCAAAGAAAACCAAACTTCAACGCTTCAAATCGTTTTATGGCAATTTTTGTATTGCTGTCTAGTAACAACCTACCTGTAGCATGCTACACGTAGGATTGAAACGTTAGCTATAATTTCGCTTATATTTATAGTTTCGCGTGATACCAACAGCTTCACTCTTTCATCGATTGACCAATCAGAGCGATGCTTTCTCATTGATATATCGCTTACTCCTTCAAAACTGTCGACTATGGCAGGGAAATCCGGCATGCCGGAGATTTTTAGCAAACAAAATATGACACTGGTAGCTATTAATCAAAATTTCAATCATACCTAATTAAAAATACGTGTCTTAATATATTCAAATCGAAATATTTCCAATCAAATGATGAAATAATATTAATAATTGATACAAAATTGGCTGAACTGTAGAGATTTAAAACCTGACCACATTTTTACGTGCATTTTTCCTTGAGTTTCTAATTTGCACCCCTATATAGAAAACAAAGATGTGTTCCACATCAAAAACCCCCCTTAATCCACCTGGTGGTATGATAATACCTTTTTCTTACCATCAATGTAGTCTCAATGAAACATTTATAAGATTTTATCCTCGGCCATTAGTATAGTGAGCTTATTAAATAACCTAATACGTAGGTTGTTACTTATGTATTCAGCTTTGGCAACACTAAGTGTTACTCGGTGGATTTGACGTTTCCATCATAAAGTTTGACATTTTTAACCATTACCATCTTCAGAACATTCAAATGACATTGAGCGCTAATTGTTTTGTTTTCAGTAAGCTGAAAAATCACCTCAGCAAAAAATTGATTAAAATCGAAAGCATTTTTGTGCAATTATTTATTACGGTTTTTCGCGTAAATTATCAAGACAAGAGTGCTTCAAGCAACTTAGTTCAACTTTTAGCACCATTTTAGAACCATCCTATGAGACCGTAAAAAATGGTATAACGAATTTAATCATGGTCGGTGAATTCAAAGAAGGTCGTCCAAAATCAATTGTTTTGCCAGAAAACATCGTAGCTGTGAGAAATCTAATAATGAAGCCTTGGGCAGCACCCAAAAGGCCGTATAGTGCTGACTTGACACCTAACGACTTCTATTTGTTCTCCTTTCATTGAAGAATAAACTGAGTGGTGAGCGATTCAATACTCCTGAGAAGCTTTTGAAGCGCTCAAAAACCATGTTTTGGGAGTACCTCAAGAAGAGTGGAAAAAATGTTATGAAAATGGGTTCAAGCGTATGCAAAAGAGTATTGATCATCTAGGAAAATATTTTGAAAAACAATAGAACCATTTCCGATCAAATATAATACTGTTTTCATTTTTAGGCTAAATACATAAGTAACAACCCTCGTAGTAGCCTTCAAACGAGTCTAATTCTTTCGAAGTCGTTTTTTTTATCTCCGAGAAATTTTGTTGCAATCAAAACCACTGGGATTTGTCACTTACATCACATATAACATTGCATCTCTCGGAAGGGAAATGTTCGCCATTACGCTTCCAAATATGATTGACATTGTTAGCTTTCAAATAAGCCCAAGCTTATCGAAATTTGTTTAGTCATCTTCGAGTAAATTCAGCAGATGAAAAATGTGTGGTTATTCGTTCACGTCACTTATACCATTATATGCTTGGAACCAGAGGTAACAAGCATTTGATCTTCGAACTTGGTCCATAATTCAATAACAACTTTCAAATGAGTCTAGACTTGTTAAAATTGGCTTAGTCATCTCTGAGAAGATTGAGCGGTACAAAAACAAGTTTTGTCGCTTACATCACTTTTACCATTATATCTCCGGAACCGGACATGCAATTTTCGATCTTGGACCACAATTCAATAGTATCTTTAAAATGAACCTAAGCTTTCTGGAATCGAGAAAATTGAGCGACAAAAAAAGATTGAGCGATAAAAAAAAATTCCAGCAATTCTAATACACAGGACAAGTTCCGATTCTAGAAACGCCTAAAATAACTTGTTAACTTGCGTTCATTGCTCCAGTTGTGATTTTGTGTTTCAGAATTTAAACACTTAAACGAACTGCATGAAAAAACACGTGTGAATCAAACCTCTTAAAAAGAAACTTTATGTCGAATTGTTGCAAATACCGCGGGTCAATTTTTATCTATATCTATGAAACAAATTAATCAAAGTGGTTGAACAAAATATTTTTCTGATTTTCGTTAGATGGTGTTCCAAATTCACAAACGAATTTATTTGTTGGTTTATGCTAAGCTCTTGGAATGTTATTCTAGCAACAACGGTCACATCAAATATGTAAGAATACATTCAAACAAAATGTAACATTGATGTTTGTCAAATGTCAATGAACTCATTTTTACATCGCGATCTTAACTGAAACGTTGCTAACAATAAACTGTCAAAGCTAGGACTCGATCAGTCGCGCGACATGTGTCGTCAAGTTAAGCCCGTATTCGAGCGAGTTGCACTGCGGTACACTCCGCGCGTGTGGGTCGAGATTGAAAAATTTACTGCTCCGAAAGTATTAATCTTTCCACTCTGAAACTTTTCCAAGATTGAGTTAAGCCCCTAAGGCTTCCTTTTCTAACTAAAAAAATTAGGCCCAAGTTTGATTTTTTTTAATTTGGTTCATAATTCGGGTCGTGATTGAAAAATTCACTGCGTTTGAAAGCAGAAACCGGGCACTAGTAGTCCCAAAGTTTATATTTATATATCCACCAACTAACAAGGTCTGCCAACTGGGTGAATTTACCAGTAAAATTTTTAAAAAATGTGCACTTCGCCATCGCTTGTGAAAAAATACACATGAATTTGAAAATTTTTACTAATCGCACTGTAATTCCGGAACCAAAGGTCGGATCTGGATCAACTTTTCGGGAACTTTTTAAACAATTTGAAAACCTTTCATTTGCATATTAGTTTGTAAAAATCTGTTAAGATATTTCCGAGAAAATTGAAGGTGCATTTTCTCATAGATTTGCACATATTGCCTTGTAATTCCGGAACCGGAAGTCAAATCGGAATAAAATTCAATAGCAATCTATGGAACCATAAGACCTTTCGTTTAATTCTAAGTTTTTGAAAATCGGTTCAGCCATCTCTGAGAAAATCGAGTGACATTATTTGTCACATACACACATACATACATACACACACAGGGACAGCAAAGACAGGAGTCTAGGGGCTTGACGAACCCCCCCTTCTGCGAGTCGGGTGGAAGCTTAGGAACTGGTACCGCTTCCAAAGTGCCTCAGCCCAACCACCCGGAGTGCCAACCGGCACATAAGGATCGATACTAGTAACATCCTGATTATTACATACTGGTCAACGGACTACGGAATACGGATCGGATGGCGACGATGGGACGACATTCATGCCATTCTGCTCCCTGAATAAAGAAGGGTGACACCTACTTGAAACGGCGAGTGGGCTAATGGTTCGTCTGTCTCCGTCCCGGTAAAATCTTGGCAGGACTCCAGGAACGTTCTTCATCTGTCCGTCATTTTTTATGGGTATTTGGCTCAGATGTAAAATTCCCGACTTATGCTGATCTGGCTCTGGACACGAACCCCATGAAGATACGTGTTCAATCCTCGCTTGGCCTTCCTGTTCCATAGACAACCAAGAGAGCACGAAAGCGACTACGTACTGCGGGTGGGTATAGCGGCCCGGAGGGGGGACCAAATAACATGGAAAGAGAAAAAGGAAGTAACAACGGAATCCGTTCGCCAGAGGAGGATTGTTGAGGTCTCCGTCTCAGCAAACAGAAGGAACCAAACAGCGTCAAGAAGCGGCTTCACAACGAAGTGTGGTACACGCAGAGCAGCAGCGTGAAGAAGTGCGGCAGCAGTTGCCGACGATTAGCGGATGGAGCGTACCTCAACAACAACCGAAGGTAGTTTCGGCTAAGAATTTGACGGATGAGCTACACGAGTTTGTCGACAAAAAGCACAACGTACACAAGGACATCAAGGACTTGGTGTTGAAGATTCGAAGGGCTCTCGCAGCTGCTGTGAAGGAATGCACAGCGTGACGCAGAGAACGGATGAGGCAGAGAGCGAATTATCAGCGACTATACAACGCTCTTGCAGCAGCTACGCAGCGGCAACAGCAACGAGCCATGGTCAAGAACATGGAGACGCCGAAGAATCATCGGAATACTCGCTCGGAGAAAAGAGGCAGCGATACGCCAGGAGAAAAGGAAGTCCAGAGGAAACAAAGAAGCAAACTGAAGCGCGCCAGCAATCGGAGTGATGATGGATGGCGTACTATGGATAGTCAGCAGGCCAAGAGAAAGAAGCGAAAGGAAAAGGAAGAAAAGAAGGACGAAAAAAGGAAGACAAGATGAAGGAACAGAAGAATAAAGAAAAGGATTGCCCACCTATGCAGAGAAAAAAGGGTGAATGATGACCCGGAGGTGAGAGAGTTGGGTGAAAACGTGGTAAAGACCAGGCGCACTCAAAAAGGAGAGATGCTGTTCGAGTTCAAAAAGGATCCTTCGGTTAAGAGCTCAGAGTACCGAGAGCTCATTGTGAAATCCTTGGGCAGCGAGGCAACCGTGGGAGCTCTTTCACAGGAGGCAGTGGTAGAGGTCAAGGATTTGGACGAGGTCACCACTGAGGAAGACTTGAGGGACGCATTGACTGAGCAGTGCAACTTGGAAGTACCGGTGACAATCCGAATCAGCACCGACACGTGACAATCCGAAAACGGACACGTTGCTTGAAACTGCACGAAGCAACCCAAACGCATGCTGTGCAAACCGGAGGAAGGAAATGGCTATAAATGTTCGGCCTACAAAAAGGCGAAGACAGGCCAACAATGATGCAGATAACGCAAATTAATCTGAATCATTGCGACATCGCACAGCAACTGTTGTGGCATTCGACAACAGAGACGAGGTGTGATGTTGCGATCATCGCAGAGCCGTATCGGGTTCCTCCTGAGAACGGCAATTGGGTAGCGGATGTAGCAGGAAGTGCAGCTATACAAGTTGGTCATCAGCGGCGATTTCAACGCCTGGGCTGTTGAGTGGGGCAGCCGGCAAACCAATGCAAGAGGATATAGCCTACTTGAAGCTCTGGCAAAGCTGGATGTAAAGCTGTGCAATGTAGGAACAGTCAGCATATTCCGCAAAGACGGTCATGAATCCATCATCGACATTACATTCTGTAGTCCATCGTTGATGGAAGACATGGACTGGAAAGTGAGTGAAAAGTACTCCCACAGCGACGACCTGGCGGCCTCTACAAGATAGGCCAGAGAGCCCACGTCCATACGAAGAACAAGGACTCACGAGCGGAGGTGGAAGACGAAGGAGAGTTTTATCGAGGCACTTCGGTCAAACAGCGATGCGGCAAACTTCGACCCAGGGTGGTTGACGGAAGCGTTAGCAACGGCATGTGATGCAGCAACGCCGAGGAATATTGAACCAAGGAACGGTAAACGCCCAGCGTACTGGGCGTATTTCATTCGTTTTCTATGCGTGCATTCACACCTATCCTACACCGTGCCGTTTCAGTGCAGCTCGCCTTCAGTGTAGCGTCCGTCCGGCAAATACAAATTAGTCGTTACTGGTATTTTATTATTTTCACTGAAGTCGGTATGCCACTTGCTGTGCCGGAATGGATACAGCACGGAAACAGAACGGAAGGATTCCGACAAAAAAAGGACACTGACGGCGCACTGAAGGCACTTCCACTGAACCGTCACGGAACTGAAATGTGTGAGTAGTCCTTTAACTTGTCTGAACATGCTTTCCTCGCTCCGTGATACTGTTTTATACTGAATGATGCAATGTGTTGAAATAGCCAATCGTATGCAACGTTAAAACTCTAAATTATACTATCTGTGCTAGCTACGGTATGTATAGCGAACTATGTTTTTGGAAGACCTTTTGATATTTCCGTGAATACAACACAATCCATGATAGTGCGGAAATTTTTTTTTTCTTTACATTTTTCAAATCTTTGTACGCATTATGTTGTCATTTCGAAAATAAACCCAATTTGCTACTATTTTGATTAATTCTTTCTCATATGATTTTGCTCACGATATATACCAGCAATCCCATCGTGTATTTCCCACACCAGTACTGTACTAAAACGCACACACGAGACATAAAGAAAATGGCAAAAATTTTGCAAATTCGTTTTGAATCATACTGAAATTTCGGCGAAATTTTATAGTTTTCAGTCTCAAAATAAGATTTTTGGGAAAAACAATTTTCAAAACATCCCCGTATAAGGGAACAGCATATTTTCGAAAAACAATTATAGTTTCACAAAGCAAATATTTAAAATTTCAAGCACACTTAGCTGTAGTAAGCCACCATCAGTGTTGGTGATTGCCGAAAATTTGACAGAAGCTGCTATATTGCTATCTATATTGTATACAGCATTTTCAATCCGGTAGATCTCGAGTCTCTCAATTCATGAACCGCGAGAGAATTTTTCTACATTTCTTCGCTCCACTTCATACTCTGAGTGTTTCACGGCCCTTAAAAAAATTTACAGTCTGATAATGATCGTTGATGTGTGGAATTTCCCAAGAGCGAATCGCAGAAAATCGAATCGATGTTTCAACTTGATGATTCTCATACTACGTTGCAATATTTCGAAACCCTCGTGTGGAGCATTCACAGACATTTTCATAGACACAACTTATACAAAGGTTATATGCACATAGTTAGAATAAGCGGCAATAGTAAAATGATTCTATCGCAATTATCATCTGCCTGTATAGAATCGGATCACGAAACGATAATAAGCGACCGTTTGTTGCTTCAGAGAGGATCCCCACAGCAGCGTGCTAATCTTTGATTCTCAGGAATGTCATCGAGAGAAATTCGCTCTCGCACTGGTGTCTATTCTATGTTGAATGAGCCATGCCGGGTGTTTGTTGTTGCGATGATATCCGTCTGTCTTTGAGGGTACTGATTCAATCGTGTGAAGAGTTGCTGGTGAGCGTTCTTTGATACGATAAAAGCCATCCTTGGCCGCCATGACTAAGTTCAGTTTTTGCAATTTCGATTTTCTAATCCATGTTTTGGGTAACGGGGCCAAATTCGCGTCATGATTTTTCCTTGTCCTGAAAGATAAACTCCTCCCAACTGACAATGATTTGTGCACGATTTCCATGCGCCCATTGATGTCCATAAGTGGTCGCCAAAGAATAGTTTGCTAAGTCTCTATCTCCTGCATCCTTTTGACTGACGTCGACTGTATTCCGGGGAATTTTTTCTGCGATGTCATAAATATTTGTACCTAGCTGTTCGAACCAGTTATGCGTTCTGGACTTCGACGGTGCACAACATTCGTCGCACACGTATGCCATAACCTCAATTCGAACAGGCACCAATCTTTTAGGCCGTAGACGACTTTTTGCTGTTTGCTTTTAGATAGGAAATATAAGTATTCGGATCAAACAGTGCTACAGCTGTTAATAGCTTATTACCGATTCTAGGGTGCAGATTATCTTCGGATTCCATATCTCCAATAAACACACGGAACGACCGAAATTAGCTCTGCGCCTAATTCGTATTACTGTTTTTGAATTAGTTGATTTTAACAACAAAATTTCCAAAATAACTATAAAATTAGTTAAAATTTAGAATTTACTGTGCTGAAAAAAACTCTTATTTTTAGAGAAAGTGTTTAGTTGGCGAATATTCTGGACACAAACCAGCAATATTTCAATCCAACACGAAATTCTCATTGACAACTAATTTCGTTATTAAAATCAGAAACTTTGATTCTATTTATCTATCACCGTCATTACTGAAGGACAGCAATGTCAAAGCAAAACAATCCATTAAAAAGCTAAAAGGGACAGTCTTGTTGAAACTGCTCGCAAATTGTTTAGATGTTTTTCGCATGTGTTACGATATATCCCTATATAATTTTCTAAACCGATATGTAAAAATCACGTAAACTGTTAGTGGAAAGTGTATTTATTCAGAATTTGTGCGCAGTTAAAGCGATTGTGGGTAATAATGTTTTTACGCGAAACAGTGAAGTGAGTTTCGAATGTTGCACTCTAATTGTACACGTCAAATGATGTTTTTTTTTGTATCTTCTCATTCCGGGCTACGCCGTCCGGTGTACTACTTGTATTCGGTTTTTGTTTTCCGAGTGCTCAAAGTTTTCAGTGAGAGAATCGATTTCGCGAAGTCGAATGAAGAAAACAGCGATTTAGAAGTAAAATTTTCAAAAAGAAGTTTATGTTTCGCTTATGTCTTTTTCTCCAATACAACATCGTATTTATACCTGCAAATATTGAAAAGATAACCGCAACTGAAATTTTTTTCGGTAGTAGTGTGCCATCTAGTGGCTAGTAGTCATTACGGTGTTAACGAGCGCCATATAGCTGCTAATTGCAAAAACCAATTCAACCATTTATGTTGGTTGAAAACAACGTTTTATTTCTCTAATTCAACTAAAAAATTAGTTGAATGGATATGAAGCGTGCCTTAGCTAAGAAATGACAGCACGTTTAATTGGTGAATTCAACTAAAAAAAATAGCCATTTCAACAAATATTTTATTATTATTAAGAAAATTAGAATTAAAAAATCTAAATTAGCAAAAGTAAGATTTTTTTAGTTGTCTCAAAAAATAACTAACTAAAATCAGAAAATCAACTAATTTTTTCGCCAAAATGCTAATTTCGGTCTTTCCTTGCATAAAGAACGTGCCACTCATTCAATCCGTTTCTAATTGCTGTTTCGATTCCGTATCTCTCAAAACTTTCAAGGAATAAGGTATAGCTGAAGCCAACCTGTTTTTTTTTTCAGTCACTAGTTTTAGTAATTCGCTTTGTTTACCGATATCCTAAAGGTTGCGAAGTTAACGGCTTAATATTACTCGATTGGAAAATGTTTCGGCAAGCTCAAAGAAATTGTTTGATTAAATATAAAAACAGTATAACATATGTTTTTGAATCAGTAGTTGGGTCAAAATTCAGCCAAAGCAGTGCTGCCCGATCAGAAGAAAATAGTTAAAGCATACCTTATTATGTCCTAGTCTCCGGCTAGCAAGAGAGTGATGTTCGTAAGCTTGACTTAAGTGCTAAAATAGCTAAACAGAATACCTAAAACTGCTACCCGCATGAGCAGAGTAATATCTAATTGAAGTATATCTAATACCAGAACCGTAGCACAGTAACAGTGAAATGTAGAATACAGTGAATAAAATTAAAGTGCATTTAAATTATCTTCGAGGGAACACGATTAATGGTTTCATAAAGTATTTTCCTATTGTTGATGTATACCAAATGAACGACACAATAAAATCAAACGATGAGTAACTATTTTACTAAACTTGTACATTTTATAATCCAAAATTTTAATGTATGGAGTTTTTCTGGCATTTTTACTATCAGTAGTTGGGTCAAAATTCAGCCAAAGCAGTGCTGCCCGATCAGAAGAAAATAGTTAAAGCATACCTTATTATGTCCTAGTCTCCAGCTAGCAAGAGAGTGATATTCGTAAGCTTGACTTAAGTGCTAAAATAGCTAAACAGAATACCTAAAACTGCTACCCGCATGAGCAGAGTAATATCTAATTGAAGTATATCTAATACCAGAACCGTAGCACAGTAACAGTGAAATGTAGAATACAGTGAATAAAATTAAAGTGCATTTAAATTATCTTCGAGGGAACACGATTAATGGTTTCATAAAGTATTTTCCTATTGTTGATGTATACCAAACGAACGACACAATAAAATCAAACGATGAGTAACTATTTTACTAAACTTGTACATTTTATAATCCAAAATTTTAATGTATGGAGTTTTTCTGGCATTTTTACTAAATTCGCTATAAAAATTCTAAAATTTCTTTAGAAGTTATCAAAATTTTCTAACAATTTAGCAAATACGTTTGTCTTATATCTAAATAAATTATATTATTTCTAAATAGCGGAATACTAGCAAAAGAAGCTATTATACCAAATTGAAGCATTATTCCGCCATTTCAATCATAAAATAATGCCTAAATACGCTATGATAGTAAAATAAACTATTACTTCGATATAAGTTTGCTATCGCTTTATATTCGGGTGGGTCCCCAAAACTCTGGTTCTTGTTTTGGTTACCTGCTTACCTCTCCGGCTGGTGTCATCCGAACATCGTATACGTGTTATCTAGAAGGTTAAATTGTTTGTTGTATGATGCAAATTGAAACATTCACTATGTACGTTGCATATTGAACCGAAGAAATTTGTCGACGCTTGAAGAGCTTAAATATCTCTTTGGCGCTCACCGGAGCCGCTGTTTTACGTTTACAGTCGCTACAATTTTTCCTCCTGCTCATCAGATGCTTTTTCAATGTTTTGATGACGCAGGAAACAGTAAAATGATAAATCTATGTGACGCGTTTGGATTTTAGATTTTTTTCACGCATCTGTTTTTTTACAACAACTGTAAGCGCTTGGTCGATTCTGCTAAAACTCTGCTGGCGTGAACAATACACTTTTGCATGGTTCATGATTTTTAATATATTTTAAGGTGCACATGTAAATTCAAGAGATATTTACTACAGAATCTGTTTATATTAGTTACGTCTTTTAAAAACTTATTGTACTCGACAGTTTTTTGGTTCGTTTATAGAGTTTTTAACCTTAAAGTCATTCACTTCTTCAGGCCAGAAAAAGTTTCTGATCCTATGTGCGGGGTAGGGAATCGAACCCAGGTTAGCGGCGTGAAAGACATCGGTGTACCCATCACGCTATACCCGTCCCGAGTATTTTGACGAATTTCAAATAGTTCAAACGTTAATTCTTGTTTTATCATTTTGCAAATGTGTGTTGTGTTTTCGATGATTATCGGAATCATTTTTTCTAGCGTTATCAGTGCGTTTGTCAGCTTAATATGCAAGTTGGTATCGTTAACGTTTTGTCTTCGACTCGTTAGTGCAGAGCAGTTTAAATTAAGTTCAGTTCAACTAAGCAGATGTAAAGCTTGAAATCTACTTTCGTAATAATTCTAATCGACAAGTAGGAGGCATGTCAATGTTTTTGTCTGCTTATACACTTGTTCAAATTTACTCTCCAGTGAGCAATTTGTACTCAATTTTGCTTATTTAATTCAATTGACAAAAAGTGAGTAACATTGAATTAGAAAACTGAGTGACTTCTACTCTGTTTCTAAATTGACAACAAATTTTTGCTCACTGGGCTTGTAAACGTTGTTCGAGAAAATTGTGGAAAATTTGATCGTAGAAGCAATTACAGGTCTCACGGATGAGAATTATCACTATTGCATTTTTTCATTACCTCAGATATGAAAGGATTAAGGTGTGCAATTGTCAAAGTCAAAGCTTGGTTTAATAACTTCACAATGTAGTTTCTTTTTTTGGAAATTGGTTTTAGAACCAAAGTTATCTTTTTTGCCGGAGTCAAGGTTGCGGGTTGATTTGTGCTCTAACCATTACCAATCAGAATAATGTACACTCCATCTCCAGCACTTTTCATACAACAACTAGATGAAAACAAATATATGGGCTTATAATCGTGTATAGCGAACCATGGAAGCATTTCTTGGGGTAATTGAACTATGTAAAATACCATCAGATGCGAAGAATCGATGTGTCTTAGTTTCGCTTAATACAGTAAGGGTAAAGATAGTGATATTCCGTTCACGACTGAATTATTTAAACTGCTGCAGTCCCCGGGTTGGCGGTACAATGCATAGGCACTAGTCTTGCAAGTCATCGGTCATAGAGACATCTATGTGTTACACCCGGGACTTTTCAGCCCATGTGTTAATACAACAGCCCTCGGTGAAAGACCTAATGGGTACAACCGAAATGAATGAAACTTATAAACAATAACATAACATAACACAACATAACGTAACATAACGTAACATAACATGACATAACATAACATAACATAACATAACATAACATAACATAACATAACATAACATAACATAACATAACATAACATAACATAACATAACATAACATAACATAACATAACATAACATAACATAACATAACATAACATAACATAACAAAAAAATAAAGTTTAGGAGAAAAATATGCCTATTTCTTTATGTGAATTCAGTTTTTTATGAGCAAGATTCCATTTTAATAGCTTTAATAGCTTTAATTTAATAGCTACTACGGAAAATATTGATAATTTCAGAGGCCATAGTTAAATTCACTTAGCTGTTCAAGAGGAGCCAACAAAGGTGTGCACTCGTGAACCAGCTGTTAAATAACTCATTTGATTAACTCTCACAAAAACTTTTCGAACAAACTACATTTGACTAACTCTGCAAGCAGTTTCAATGATACAAAAGTGCTATATAGAATCCAGTCAGAAGTCAATTGTGATTCTAAAAATGCACTTGCACTTGACATTTCACATGTACTCACTGATGACTACTTCCCGGTTCTTATATAATGGAGGGACACTTTAATGGCAGGGAATCATCATAAAAGACATTCATTGTGCCCGGAAACTACGTGCTTAATTTTCTGAAACTATTCCTGGCCACTTTAGCATGCACTACGATGTGGCTACATCTTGCATACCTTGTGCCCTTGGGCGTCATGGTTTCTGACCTAAGCACAGGAAAAATGGTCGATTTTCCGCAGCAACGTTCACATTGCAAGAACACACGGGCAGGCAGTCTTGTTACATGATTTAGGCAAAATTTCATAAATGGTACTGTACCCTAATGCTACGCGAAATATCAACCATTTCATAATTTTTTAATGATTTCTTTGTCATGTGCGGCATAACTTTTTTCAATATTACACCTAATTAAAATGTGGCTAAGCTATTATAAATCGTATCTACCTATATTTCTTACGCTCTATATTAGAGATTTAGTATCGAGATGTATTGTAGAAATAATGACCACGATTCACTCGAGTAAATAATATCAATTTGATACAAAAAACTCTAATTGTCAACACAATTATGAGGAGAGGTTGGAATATTTCGTTAGTTACATTTCTCGCTTCTTTCGAATCTCAGGTGTATTCTATCTTGATCATTTTTTTATGCTGATGTTTGATATAACAGAATAGACGTGATAGCGCAAGGAAACCATGAAGACACTCATGATAAGCACCATCGTGACGTAGCTTGGGTTTTGAAATACGGCGAAAGTGTTCCTTCTCCTCGTTGCTTGTGTTCTATTATCAAGGATAGACTCAAGAGAGGTCGATCGGCCAAGCTGATGAAACGAAAATATTTGTTGACCCTCTTATCGGACGGATATGCATAGTGTTTTATTTTTTATGCATAAGACTCACTGACTTAAAATATATAAGAATATAATAAAGTTTCAATTTGTGTTAGTAATAAATTGATATACATCTACGAATGGTTTGAAGCTTAGGAAAAAACAACATGTATCTCGCCTCGAGCAAATGTCTCATACAATGTATGTTTAAAATAATTACAACGTACGGTTGAAAGACTGAAGAATTGGAAAAAATAAAGATTTAATGATAATATTGATATAAGTCTACGTTATTCTACTAAGAAAAAGAAGGTAAACTGCTCATACTTGCATATCAGTCTTACATATAAAAGAGAAAATTCGAAAATAAGACATGATCTAATTTTTATTTTTTTTTTAATTTTTTCACTCAAACCCACCCATATAATTTTGTAATTTCAGTATTATGCTCCGTGAAATCAGTATCTGTCTTATTTTTGCTAAGAAACTAAATGTGTGTATGTGTGTATGTAACGTGATTTTGTACTAACTTTTCTTAGAGATGTTCAAACCAATTTTCACAAACTTCAAATGACAGGTCTTGTGGTCTCATACAAAATTCCTGCATATTGCTCGATCCGACTTACGGTTCCAAAAGTATGGGGTAAAATGCGCAAAAAAATGAAAATGTGTGTACTAAATTTTCTCGGTAATGGCTGAACCGATTTTCACAAAATTAGTTTCAAATGAATGGACCTAGGATCACACATAAAACTTCTGAGTTTCTCTTGATCCGACTTTCGGTTCCTGAATTAAAAGTGTCAAAATTCCAATTTCGAGTTATTTACTCACTTTTCTCAGAGATGGCGAGACCGATTTTTGCAAACTTAGATTCAAATGAATGGTCTACATAAATGAATACAAAACATTTGAAATTTATCTGGTTCTGACAGAGACATAATTGCGTGATTGACATGGGATCGCATTCGAGTTAAATAAAAATTCGGTGATTTATTACTACTCGAATTCTTGCGGGAGATATTTCGAATTTTTCAAATACGGTGGCGTAAAGTGTTACAGAAGAAATATCACTTTCATCAAGATCGTAAACATGTCTACGGAAACTTCAAACCTTGCTTTACAATATCCTCGAATGAACGCTTACAATTATTATATGAACATGAAAGCCACAAAATGGTCATGTATTGTTTCTAAGAGTGCGCAAGGGTAAGGTAATAATGTGCAATGGTACATAAGAATGCGCACAATGAATTCTCGAGCCTAAGTATGAACCATACGTGTTCATATTTTTTTACCAGGAGTCATCTCATTCGTAGAGTCGCAATATTATTTATCCAATTACTCGACTTTCAATCAACGAATTGTGATAAAACCGGATACAATATCTTTGTTTCAGCTATAACAAGCAACACCTCAGAAAAAATAGCTCGAAAATTGTTCAATACTTATGTTATAGTGACGCGAAAACTCGAAGCGAATGCACCTATTTTCATCTTAACTTTAAAATCAATTATTCGAACAGAGACAGCTGATCTCACTCTGACTAATAGTAAAAGGTTTTTTTGTGGCCGTTTTTGCACTTTACGCCTAATAGTATCAGTACAGGATATGGAAGTTGATAATTTCATTTTGGATTTGCATATTTCAGCGGAAGAAAATACTGTAATGCTCTTTGGGACAAATTCCAGGTCTGGGCCAAATTCCAGGTCCTTAGAAGTGCCGAATCGAATTCTCCGATATTGGACACAGTTCGGTCAAAAATACTATATATCAATATGGATCACTCTTGCGATTCACGAGGGACATCACTGTCAAGTGCGGTGGCAAAAAAGGTTGCTAATACACTACAAATATTTTAATGCACATACGACAGCTTCCAAAATCAGTACACTGATCCAAACAACTACAAATATCATTCTCGCGCCAACTAACAAAGCAGACGCATCGGATCCAAGCTAAGTCTTGCATTTTGTAACGCGACCGCGAAATTTTTTTCTCCTTTCGTTGGAAAGTTTTGCTTGGAAAGTCCAAGTCAGTGTGAAGGAAGTGAAGTGTTGATGAAATAATTATACTGGTTTTACATTAGTAGAATTGAAATAATTATCAGTTGAAACAGAAAATACTATTTTTGCAAAAAAGGATAAAGTTGCATGAGTAGCGATGAAAAGAATTTCCACGGATTCGATGAAGCTCGATTTCTAAGAATGGAGTCGAATCCCTTTCAAATTCCGATAGAAGATGAAAGAAGTGGCCAAAGGAGAAAACTGGAGGACAGTGAAGATAACGAAGACGGTAAAAAGCACGGTAAAAAACCCAAAGACATGACATTGAAGAGAAAAGACAATACACAAGGTACAAAAGAAAAAAACAAAACCACAACCGATAGAAACTAACATTGACGACTCAATGGACGAAGATACTGTAAATCCGATGAGTACGGTAAGTGTGACCAACAATGACAATAAAATCGATAATAAAAAACCTAAAGTTAAAAAAAACCAAAAAGATGCATGCGCAGAAAATTGGATAAAAAATACAATTAATACAATCTTCTTCATAGAAAAACAAAACAAAGAACAAAAAACAATACACCCCATGGAAAAAGCTAAAATTCTCCATAATATTGGTGTCAAACAGTACAAAGAACTCAAAACAGCGGGCCAAGGTCGATTCAGAATCTCTTTTAACCGGCCCAGAGAAGCAGAGGGGTTGATTAACTCCAAACTTCTCACAGACGAATTTAAATATAAAGTATATATCCCTAACATGTTCAAACAAACAATAGGAGTAGTAAGAAACATTCCACCCACATTGACAGATGAAGAAATACTAAAAAACATTAAAGCAGATAATAAAACAATAACTAAAATTGAGCGTATCCAAAGGATGGAGAAAAACAATTTAATACCCACATATACCATTAAAATTTATGTAGAGGGCTCTGAACTCCCGGAACGCATTTCTATTTATGGAGTACACGCTAAGGTCGACTTTTATATATTTCCTATCAAACTGTGCAGTAAATGTGGTAGATACGGACACAAAATAAAAGTGTGTAAAAGTAGCACACAACGTTGTTTTACATGCTCTTTAGAACACGATGGCATAACTTGTAATGCTCCCCTAAAATGTATCCAATGCAACGGAGATCATAAAGTAACAGACAAAAATTGTCCAGAAAGAATCAGGCAAGACAAGATACGATATTTAATGCAACAGAAAAACTAACCTTCCAAGAAGCCGCCATACGCTATCCAAAAAATAATTCAGTTCAACATAGACTAGACTCATTGGAACAATATCCACCCCTTCCACAAAATGGCCCAACACCTAAAGAAAACAAAGAATTGATCGAAAACGTAAAACAACAAATCCTAAAACAAATAAACCTTGAATCCATTTTTACCAAAATGAAAGTCATTCAGAATACTATAATCAAACATTCAGAACAACATAAAAACAGAAAGGACTCAATTGACACAGATATCCTACTGATTAACATTAGCGATCAAATCAAAACAATAATCGAACAGGAAGTTGAAATACAAAAAATTAGCAAAAATAAACCAAACCCAGTAATTCCATGGACAAGCTCAGGAACCTAAATTTCATTCAACACAATATAACTAGCATTAGACCACCTGATACTCGAAAAACATTAAATAACTTCCTCCAAACAAATAATATAGACATAGCAATCCTTCAAGAAATATGGTTAAAACCAAATGAAAACTTCAAATTCCCTGAATATAAACTCATAAAGTCAACTAGAACAACAGGTTACGGCGGAGTCGGTATTCTAGTAAGAAACGAAATAAGATTTCAAGAATTCAAACTACCATTAACAAGTCCGTTAGAAGCAATAGCAATAAAAACCCTGAACACCCAACCAGAACTTCTAATAATATCTATATACATACCACCTCTACCTATTAGAAATCAAGATATTAAAGAACCTCTCATAAAACTACTAGATGAAATAGACAAAACAAACTTACAAACAATTATTGCAGGAGATTTCAATGCGCATAACCGCATATGGAATACAAAACACCCTAACTGCCCTAGAGGAGAGCTATTGGCAAACTTACTTGAGAAAACAGATTTAGTTATTCTAAACGACGGTTCCCCAACTTTAATCAAACCCCCCCGATACATTACCATCAGCCATAGACCTAACATTAGCATCATCTAATATATCCACAAAAATAGATTGGAGATCCATAGACGAAGAAATTTTTAGTAACCACACAATAATAAAATTTGAAATAAGAAACACAATACAAACATATTTGAGTAAAATAGAATTTATCAACAAAGAAAAAGCAATAGAAGGAATAAATAAAATATCAACACGAACAATAAATAATCAATACGATTTAACATATTTTATTGAAGACAAAATCAACCAAGCGAAATATATCAAAAACAACTTAAAAAACATTCCAAAACCATGGTGGAACCAAGAAATAAATCAACAATGGAAACAAAAAAATAAACATCTTACACAATATTTCAGAAATCAGACTTATGAGAATTACATACAGTTCAAAAAGTCTAAAGCAAAATTAAAACAAATGATCCGTAAAGAATCCAAGAATAGTTGGAATAAACTTGTGAATTCTATATGCCCAGAGATGTCCCAACATCAACTATGGAATACTGTTAGAAAACTAGGCGGTGGGCTTCCTTCAAAAAATAATTTACACTTATTAAATGATAGTAAAATAGCTCTCGAGTTCATCAATAATAATTTTCCAAACACCCTTGAAAAAATAAACTACACCCCTAAACGAACAACTGAAACCATTGACTTCGACCATAATCATATACTGAAACTCATAAAATCAAAAAAAGATACTTCTACACCAGGTCAAGATAATATATCCTTCTATATTCTCAAAAATATAAATTTCAAAATGTTAATAAAAATTTTAGAAATTCTCGAGTTAGTTGCAAATAATGGAGAGATTCCCGATGAATGGAGAGCCATCAGATTAGTACCGATACTAAAACCAACAAAAAATCCAAATTACTCAAGCTCATACCGTCCGATATCTATGCTAGCAGTTTTCCTAAAACTAATTAACTTTACAGCTAAATTCCATCTGACAACCTTCATTGAAAAATCCCAATTATTACCAAAATATTCCTACGGTTTTAGAAAAAATACATCCGCTATTAATTGCATTAATACACTTATCTCCCACATTCACCAATCTAAAAGAGAAGGAAAAGTCATATTAGCCACATTTCTGGATCTATCCAAAGCCTTCGATAATGTAAACATTGACACGTTAATGAGGATACTCGAAGAAACAAATGTACCACCAGCTTTAATAAATTGGATTTATTACTATCTTAAAGAACGCACTATAATTCTTACAATGAATGATGGCACGATAATCAGGCGAACTACAAATAAAGGTTTACCCCAAGGCTGTCCGTTATCCCCAACTCTTTTCAATATTTATACAATGCAAATTCATTCTAAAACAAATGGAAAAAAAGTTTTAATTCAATTCGCTGATGACTTCACGGCATTGGTTGAGGCAGAAAACTTACAATCAGCAACAGTTGAAACGAATATATTCCTATCTGAAATATCAGAGATCTGCAAAAAACTTAACATGGAAATAAATCCAGATAAATGTGCCACAATGGTTTTTACAAACAAATTTCACCCAACCACAAGTATTTCACTAAATGGTATTCCGATAGAAAATAAAGCTTTTCATAAATTTCTTGGTTTATATATAGATTACAGATTAAAGTACACAAAACAAATAGAAATAGCATCAGCCAAAGCCAATAAAAAAATCAATATCCTAAAAATGATCGGTAGAAAAACTAATGGAGCACATCCACAAACTATGCTAAAAATTTCCAAAGCGATAGTACAGCCCCACTTAGACTACGGAATAACAATAGTAGCTGCAGCAGCAAAAACAACATTTGCCAAACTAGAAACAACACAACATTCTTTTATCAGAACATCTCTACGCTTATTAAGATCCACACCAAATCACGTTGTACTAGCGGAAGCAGGAGAATTACCATTAAAGGAAGGAGCAGAATACCTCGCATTTAAAGAAATAACTAAATTATTACACTATCAAAATAGCCCATTAATACCCTTTCTATCAAGAGCCATACAATCAGAAACAATTAACAAAAAGAGTTCATTTTTAGAGAAAATAGCAAGTATAAATAACTATCATTTGTTACAATTAGGAAAAAGAGTAAAAATTGACAAACCCAACAAAATAAAGGTAGTATCAGAAATCGAAGGTCTCTCCAAAACAAACACGCCTATTAGTGTTCAAAAACAAATGGTGATTAACCTAATTAACAGTAAATACACAGACAAATATAAAATTTTCACAGATGGCTCCAAGATTGATGGTAAAGCCGGATATGGTTTATACATCTCTCCAGAAAAAACATCTTACAGCGGTCGACTCAAATCACAATTCACCATTATGAACGCAGAAATAACAGCAATACTAAAAGCAATAGAATTTTTAATAGACAATAAACAGGACGCAGCGGTAATATTCACAGACTCAAAAAGTGCCACAGAATTAATTAACAATACATACTCAGAGGAAAACTATCTCATTTGTGAAATATTTCAAAAAATTAAAAACTCAAAAATAAATGAATTAATAATACAATGGATACCAGGACACATAAACTTATGTCGTTTTCGTTTTTAAATTGCACTACACTGGTGTAGCGAAAGCTGCACTGAAACCGTTCGTTTTTACCAATTGCACTACACCAGTGCTACACTTTTTCTGCACCGATACCACTGGTGTAGCACTCATCAAAAGTTTGGTGTAGCTCTGTGCAATGGAATCGTTTATTGTAGTCAATGGTTACTGTTTATGTTTTCGTCATTTTTGTTCGTTTATTCATGCCTCAGTGTAGCACTGCACCGGTGTAGTGCAAATTAAAAACGAAAACGCCATTAATTGGAAACGACAGAGCTGATCATGCAGCAAAACTAGGGACAACAAGAAATAAAATAGAAGAACTTGCAAAAACAAAAGACGACCTGGTACTAAGTGTAAAACATGAAACTATGTGTCTGTGGAACGAACGTTATAAGGAACTATCAAAAGAAAAAGGTACCTACCACTATGAAATATTACAAGAACTAAAGCTCAAACCGTGGTTTTATAAAATAGACTTGCCATCTAACGATATAATCACTGTCACCAGACTCCGATCAGGCCATACAGCAACTAAAGATAAACTATACAAATGGGGTTTAATACCAAACGACAAATGCGACTCATGCAACATTACTGAAAATATAACGCATATATTATATCATTGTCACAAATATGATAAAATTAGAAAAAAATACCCGCTGATTCAAAACAAAATTGATATAAGAGTCATCCTTACTAAAAACACAATTAACGAGATAAAACAAATAGTAGATTTCATAAAAGAAACTAAAGTCAACATTTGACAATATTACACTCATCTAGATCAGATTATTTCATCAACATAATACCTCACACGACAAAATTGACGTTTCAAGCAAAGAGCGTGAACGAATTCATTTTCATTTGACAAATAATCAAACGTCAATTAACGTATAAGCAAGACTTGGCTGATATGGACCAAATGGTCTGCGCCATAAAAAGCGAGAGAGAAAAAAAAAACTACAAATATATGGGATATATCTCGATATAAACCGCACGAAAAAATAAGCTGCAAATACGGTTTAGAATCGCAATCTGATACTAATTCGGATGAGAACATTTTGTTTTTATAAAAATCCCTATTTATATAAATATGTGTGAAATGTGCACGCAGAACTAAACAAATTAATCTTAATGTTGGTTCCAGAATTTTACCAACATTTCCGAATTATGTACTATAATTTCTTGATTTGAAAAATTATGGTTACGGTGAAAGAAATATACAATATTAGGTTGTTTAATAAACAGGTAAATGCTTCAAAAAAATACAATTTAGTATATGAATAAACCGTAATTCGCTTCAACGAGAGCTATCAATTGAAGTAAAAGTAATAAGTATAACTTGTTCTTTTGCTTACTGAATTGCACTTATCATACTATTTATTAACATTTTTCAGTGCTAAACAAACTTTCTTTTTGTCGAATTTTGGAATGGTTTGTCTGTTGAATAAAATTCAATTACTTTTCAGAAAATAAATATCGAAATTTCAATTTTTGACTAAAAGTTTAAACTATTCGCAAAACAGTTCACATCAAGGGGCAGATCGCTTTGTACACACACATGTACATTGATTATAGACAATTTATAGAAATGACCATTACAATTCTTACATTCTTACTTTCCTCAGAGAAAAGATTGAATGTCATGAACGCAATGAAAAAATATCGCAATCAAAGTAACTTGTAACACCGTTCATTTCATTTTAATTTTGTTCTATATATCAGAAGTGATCTGCCAAACATTGACTTCACAGCCTATAGGTTTCGTCTTTTCAGCACTATTCATAACATTCATGAGCAAAGTTAAATACTACTTCATAACTCTTTTGAAAGTGAAGACGATAGGTCTAAAAGAGCATAATTCTACATTGTTTATAGGCGATATTTACTTTCGTCAGAAAAAAAAACACATTTAAATATTAAAATGTTTACACCTCTATGTGGGCATCATGCTCAATTATTTTTGACATTTCACTTCTGGGTGCACGCTAAACGCAAACTATTGAACATGACTGAACTAATAGCATTTTTCGTCACGAGATGGTGTTACTGTGATGTCTTCATCGATTTGTATTGAATTCGTTAAAGTGATCCATATTGATATATAATATATTTGGTTCGGTGCAACACCTATGAAGGAGTTCGGAACAGGCTTATAAAGACACTGATGAAGAACGCAAAAAGCGTTTCGAAATACCGATATCTGGTCGTTCACTATTACGTTAGTATCATAACGAAAAAGTTTTTTTTTTCATAGTGGAATCCAAAGGAACCTATCACTTCTTTCTTTAAGACGGTTTAGTTTTCATTCCACCGCTCAAAATACAAATTTAGATTTTTTTTCACGTAATATAACTATTCCGGATATTCTTATTGCTGAGGAATAGACTCTTAGACTTATATGCATAAAACAAATCTGCACTAGATAACAAGATGAATTAATATCCCTCGTAGCTTCTCGTACAACGACGTTATCACTAATAAAGATAACTCAATAAATCATCGCTAGCAGTAGAGTCCAGCTTGTCAGCAACAGCATCGGAAAATGTGAGAGAACCATATTTCATCTCCATTTACCTTCTAATGTCAACTTGGTTTACACTCGAAGGGTGAAATTGGCACTGATTGACGTCAGCGTTCAATCATTGTACTCAATCAAAACGAAACAAGTAACTGTGACGATAGAATGGTTTCGCTCTAAGTACTAGCTAGAAAGGTTTGTCTCAACGAGCTCTTTCTTCGGCCTTGTTGAATACCGAAGCAAACCGTTTTCAATTTGAAGTAATCCTCTCTAAGAATGACACGTACTAATTGAAGTGACCAGTGTTGAGCGCCAAGAGTAAGGTTAAGGTAATGCTGATGATACAACGATGAAATAGAACACGGGTATGTACATACTTTGCTAACTGTCAGTTAATGCAAGACCATGAAACTCAAGATCATCTTTAACTACAACCACACGGGCATGTAAACTTTTCGTAAATAAAATTCTTTTTCGGCTACGTGCCAAAACTGAAACAATAACTTTCGAGAAAATTCGAAATTCTCATCCAATTCTAAGATTCTGTCATCTCGGGGAAAGCGAGGTTAATTCAATTTATTGTGTTAGGAGTGGAACCAGTTATAATCTACATTAGCTGAAAGTCAGTGTCGATTTAGGAGCAAGATATTTCACTCACATAAGGCATCCATTGTCTACTGGGATAATGCACGGAACCACCCGCGATACCATTTCAACCAGAATATTAGTTGATTTTCTGAATTCGATTGGTTAAAATTTGGTACAACTAATCGATTGTTGTTTTAACTAAACTGCCATTTTTGTTTTTCGATTAGCAGAAACGATGGTTGAAACAACTAATTTAACTGTTTGAAAAAAATGCTCTCAATTAGTGAGGACACATACCTTTCAATTTCAACAAATATTTTAGTTGAAATAACTGATGTTGTTATTGAAACAAAATTCTGTTAGTTGAAAAATAAATCGGTTTTATTTGTTTTAGCAATTGCAAATAGTTGAATCAACTCGAACAATGTTATTGATTTGCGAAAATTTTAGTCAATTTATATGAGCTTGGGTGCATCAACCGCTGGGAATTGGAATTTTGCGACGGCAACTCAAACGCGCCATTCAATCGCAGCGCGTTCTGTGTATTTAAAACCCTTCGCTCCTGTCACTTTCATAAATTAAATTCATGTAAAAAAGCGTTTTATTGCTAATGCGAACATCATCATCGGTATCAAACAGCTGGAAGTAAAACAGTCTGCTGGAAGTAAATCAATGATCGAATTTGAAGCATAAAATTATTGCGCATACCTGAAAGATTACGAGATGATCATTCATTAACATTTTCTAATTTGGCACCAAATCTTTTTCATCTTAAACAAGGTTGACTTTACCACAACACCGCTGTTAGATAAACACTTGTTATCATAAATTTATCAAATCGAATGAACACAATTTCACCAAACGCTTTAACCATCGATGTTGTTTTCATTGACATTTTGAAGCGACGCGAACAGATTTCAACTAAAAAAGTTGTTGATTTTGCATTGTAATTATTGTTTTGCTTTCAGCTGTCTCCGGCATTTGACAGCATTAAAAACAACATATTTTTCAACTACTTGAATATATGCAAATCAAAAACCATATTGGTTGAATCAAAAAGAAATTAGTTAAATCAACTATCGCAAAAATCAAAAACTGCGATATCGCAATTTTAAGATCGAAGGGTTCTCCGTGTGGTAATTGTAGAGTCAAGGAAATAAATATAATTTAAATACAGTTACTTGTTAATACCCATTCAATTATTATTCCTGAAAACCCCGATTCCACTCTGGTACAATGAATACAATCTGTAACATGTAGAGAGAGAATCTACGACATGAGAGCGAGATATACTTCGAGCTCAGTGGAGAACATACATTGGCGAGGAACGGACGCTAGCATAGCAGCGGTGGAATAACGCAATTCCATGAAAGATTACCGGAGGAGGATTAAACCGAAAAGACGTTGATAGAGATTCTACAAATTGGCGCAGTCGATAGGATTTATAATGGTGAGTCTGGATAACATAAAATATAGATTTTCTTCGTCATCCGGTTGTCCAGTGGATTTTTTTTCCAAAACTAGAAAATGGCTTCCTCCTTTCTACCTATATTCTTCGATTATTGCTGTCTAAACCATACACTGTTGAACGATAATATTCTACAGTGTTGGTACAATCAATATACAAGTAAATAACTCACTTGGATCGTTATGCATGAGGTGGTATGTGGTATCTGAAAGTTGGAGCATTGTGTAATGTGGATACGCGAGCCCGGTTGACGACCGAAGCGCATGTGTTAGTAAACCAAAGCGAAATTAGCTACATTATGGAATCAATGTTTGTGTGTGTGTGGTATCGCATAAACAGTTGCTAGCAGAAGCAAAATAGGAAAAGTTAATGCTGATGGCATATGACTTTGGTTGCGCATAGGGATAAAACTGCGAGGCCGGCTGAAGACCGTAGCGCTTAAGACAGAGAATAACGCGAGGCCGGTTGAAGACCGTAGCGCACAAAACGATTGAGAATGTGAGACCGGTCCAAGACCGCAACAAAAGATGCTGGATATTTAATCTTGAATGAATGACCATGAGAACTATAATAATGTTCATAAATTCGAATTAATGTGTGTTACATTGCGTTACATTAATTGAGGTCTTGTTAATATTTACAGATGAACTCAGACAAGGACTGGCCGTTGGAACCGTTTAACGATTCATTGGTTCCATCTGATTTGCGACGTGAATGGGAAGAATGGCTCAGAGCGTTTGAACTGATTGTAGAGCTCAGGAAAATCGAATCACAACATGAAAAATTCATACTCCTCATGGCACGAGGAGGCCGAGGACTCCAGCGTATTTACTGTAACTTGCGACCTGTTGCTGGCGAAATTACCCCGGATCCAGTAAAAGTTCCTTTAATACTTCCCGAAACGCCAGAGTACGACAATGCGGTGAAAAGATTAAACCACTTTTTCGTGGGTAAACGAAACGAACGGATTGAGCTGGAAGTTTTCCGTTCGATGAAGCAATTATCTGACGAACCGTTTAGTTATTTTATTTTGCGGTTGCGCACACAAGCGACGCGGTGTGACTTTCGATCCCGCGAAGAAATTGAAATATTACATCAAGTGGCAATGGGTGCCCGTGATGAGCATGTCAGAGATAAAGGTCTAGAGGATTCTATGTGCTTGGATGATTTGACAAACTACGCGATGAACAGAGAAATGTTACAAAAGCTAAAGGAGAAAGTTCGTCAATGCAAGAACGACGAAGACGATAGATCAGTTGCTGTTGTTAAACAGGACTGGAGGAAAAAGCCGAAATTTAATTCTAGTTTCCGCGAGAACCGTTGGGGCCAAATAAAACATACTGAGGTTGAATGTGGAAATTGCGGTTCATGGAAACATTCTAAAGAATCACGAGAGTGCTCTGCTCGAAAAGCTCGGTGCAACAAATGCGGGCGTACGCAACAAATTACGCAAGAAAATGCAAATCAAGCAACTACGTTAACGTTGGAAACACAGGGACCAGAAACCGTTCCAGAGCTATGGATGTTAATTCGTTACGAGTTGACAATCAATACCGTCACCATGAGGAGTTTGCTAAGATTGTATTACCACGTGACTCATCGGAAATATCGAAGGTAGAATAGTTTGCATTTGTTATGTTGAATTACATAAAAGATTTAAGGTTATTTTTCATTCATCGACATCATTGCATTACAAGAATAATGCGAGGTATCGTAGAATCTCAATGAATTTGCAATACTCGAATAGTAAAGAATTTAAATACATGATCTAATTTAAAAACTATGTTTCTTTTATCTTCGCCAAATTCAGATACGAGAGAGAGACAATGGATTAATAATATGTAAAATTGATAAAATTCCTGTAGTTTTCCTTATTGATTCTGGGGCATCCATAAACACGGTTACTGAACAAGATTGGGATGAACTTTCCAAAAATGGTGCAAAGGTTTACAAAAAGCGGTATAATTGTGACCGTCAATTTACTGCATACGCTAGCCAGGAACCGTTGAAAGTTCTAATGATTTTCGAGGCTCGGATCTCCATAAACGAAAGCAAACCCGAAAGCTATGCGGAATTTTTGTCATCCAGGGGGCAAAAAAGTCTTTGCTGTGCAAAAGAACTGCAGAAGATCTCAATGTCCTAAAAGTTGGCCTTGATGTGTCTAATATCGAAATAAAACCTGAGTGGATATCACCTATGGTTGTGGTTCCAAAAGGAAGGAATGATATCCGCATTTGTATCAATATGAAATATCCTAATCAAGCTATCCAGCGCGAATATTATCCACTTCCCATGATAGATACGCTGTTGAACAAACTCAGAGGAGCAGTATATTTTTCTAAACTCGATATAACATCGGCCTTTCATCATATCGAACTTCATCCGCACTCCCGTGGAATAACAACGTTTATGACTAACAGGGGGCTCATGCGATTTAAGAGATTAATGTTTGGGATCAACTGCGCCCCTGAGATCTTTCAGCGAGTAATGACGGAGATGTTGACGGGTATCGAAGGAATAATTGTGTACATTGACGATATAGTTGTTTCTGGAAAAACCGAGATGAACATGACTCTCGTTTACGAGAAGTCCTAACAGTACTCGAAGAAAATAACGCTACGCTGAATAAGGAAAAGTGCGTATTCGGCGTAAAGCTGCTTGAAATACTTGGTTATGAGGTGAGCGCAGCCGGTATTAGTCCATCGAAGGAAAAATTGGCGCAATACGGAACTTCAGGTTACCTGAGACAAAGGAGGAGGTTCGAAGTTTCCTCGGAATAGTAAACTTCATTGGACATTTTATACCAGATCTTTCAACAAGAACTGAGCCGTTGCGTCAATTCATTAGAGGAGATGTTCCTAATTTCGGAGTAGTTCAGAAAGAAGCGTTCGAAGATTTACGTAATGAGATATCAAATAAAGTACAGAAATTAGGGTTTTTCGATCCTATGGATAAAACTGAACTATACGTAGATGCGTCGCCGGTTGGTCTCGGAGCGGTTTTAACACAGAAAGATAGTTCGAACGTTGCACGAATAGTGAGTTTTGCCTCGAAGGGTTTAACAAAAGCTGAGAGAATTTATCCACAAACCCAGCGAGAGGCGTTGGCAGTTGTGTGGGCGGTTGAGCGTTTTTACCCATATTTGTTCGGTACAAGATTCACAATACTAACGGACCATAAGACGTTGGAGTACATATTCGAGGGAAAGCATCAGCATGAAAAGAGGGCATGCACTAGAGCTGAAGGATGGGCCTTACGTCTGCAACCTTACGAATTTACGGTTCAGCATATTCCAGGATATACTAACATATCGGATATCTGCTCTCGTTTATGCACAAACACAGAGGTTCCATTTGACGAAACCACGGAACACTTTTTATGCTCGATTGGCGAAGTTCCTAATGCTTTAACGCTTCATGAAATTAGAACCGAAACAAGTATCGATAAAACCATGTTGGCGATCGTCAAAGCCTTACAAACGCATGAATGGCCACATGAGTTGTTCCGCTATCAAGCATTTGCAAAAGAGTTGGGGGTGATCGAAAATATAGTCGTCAGAAATGATCGAATAATACTACCAACGAAACTACGACGAAGAGCGCTAGAAATTGCTCACCGTGGTCATCCAGGTATTGTGGCAATGCGTCGAAACCTTCGACAGAAAGTCTGGTGGCCATGTATGGACCGTGACGTAAGTGAATTCGTGCAACAATGTGCAGGTTGTTCTGCAGTAAGTAAAATGAATATCCCCGAACCTATGCTACGGAAATCGATGCCAGAGCGAGCGTGGCAAGAAATTGCAATTGATTTTTTTTCAGCCAAGGAGTGTGGTACATTCTTGGTCATAATTGATTATTATAGTTATAGAAATGAAAGGCACTACAGCGCAAAAAACTATCGAGGCTCTAGAACGTGTGTTTTTGGAGCAAACATACCCGGAAACGATCAGAAGTGACAATGGTCCTCCATTTTCTTCTGAAGAGTTCGCAAATTACTGCATTACCAAAAACGTCAGGCTCATTAAGACTATCCCGTACTGGCCGCAAATGAACGGCCTAGTTGAGCGGCACAATCAAAGCATTTTACGAGCTTTAAAGATTGCTAAAGCTCTTAAACAAGATTGGAGGAAAGCAATTCGAGATTACGAATATATGTATAATACTACACCACATTCAGTTACGGGAAAAGCACCTTTGGAATTGTTAACTGGACGACCAGTCAAAGATCTGCTTCCGTCCTTGCATACTGAACCGTATTGGAAACGTGACGAAGAAACTCGAGACAACGATGCTATTAAGAAAATGAAAGGAAAAATTTATGCTGATAATCGGAGGAACGCAAAAAAATCGGAAATAAAAGTAGGAGATGATGTCATGGTGAAGAGCTACGAGTCAGGAAAGTTAGAAGCGAACTTTAAACTTGAGAAGTTCAAAGTACTGAAGATAAATGGAAACGATGTCACTATTATCAATGAAGAAGGTGTAACATATCGTCGTGCTTTAGCTCATCTGAAAAGATGGCCACATTCCCTCGAATCACATCAATCTCGGAAACAGTCAGTTGACAGTCCTCAACGCGCGTCTGATCAATTGCTGTTAGAGGCTCCTAAACCAGTAAACATCCCGGAGGAAACAGAGCGCGGCTACAAGCAACGACTAAACTCTCCGATTCTCCGACCTAAGCGAACAAAGAAACTTCCAGCCAGATACGACTTATGAATGACAGCACGGAAATTTTTTTTCTTTTTTTTCTTCCACTAGAAAAGAGATGTAGAGTCGAGGAAATAAATATAATTTAAATACAGTTACTTGTTAATACCCATTCAATTATTATTCCTGAAAACCCCGATTCCACTCTGGTACAATGAATACAATCTGTAACATGTAGAGAGAGAATCTACGACATGAGAGCGAGATATACTTCGAGCTCAGTGGAGAACATACATTGGCGAGGAACGGACGCTAGCATAGCAGCGGTGGAATAACGCAATTCCATGAAAGATTACCGGAGGAGGATTAAACCGAAAAGACGTTGATAGAGATTCTACAGTAATATATGATTGACCACAAGAAGATTGGGGCGGAAATCTGGTGACAGTTTCAATTTTTTTCATTGTACATAAGTTGCTACTTATGTATTTAGCCTTGGCAACACTCAGTGTTAGCAGGTGGATTTGACGTTTCCATCATAAAGTTTGACATTTTCAATCATTACTATCTCCAGAACTTTCTGTCATTTGAGCGATATTTGATTTGGTTCCGAGAACTGAGAATTTTACCTCAGCAAAAAAATGGAATTGAATCGTGAATATTTTCGTGCAATGAATTATTGCGATTTTCGTCGTGATTTATCAATGACGCATCGTGAAATGGAGGTAGCCTTGGGCATTAGTGTGAAAAGCTTATATGTTATTTTGCATGTACATTTAGTCGTAAAAATAAAAATTGTTCACGTTAGATCCCACATAATTTGACAATCAATCAAAAAAAAAAAAGACTCGTGTCGATTGGTACAAAGAAGTGCTAAAATTTAATCAATTTTGATAACATCTACACAGGTTACGAAACATGGATTTACTCATATGAGCCCGAAACTAATCAGCAGTCGACTGTATGGGTATTCTAAGAAAAACCAAATCCAACAAAATTTGTTCGCGATCAAATAGGTGTCTTAGGCTACAAGCATCTAAACCCAGATCTACAGACAGTAAATGATGAAATTGAATCAAGCATTGCTCGAAAAAGGATGCTCCACAAGACATTAAAGCCAAATTGCAGTTATATTCTCAAATATTATCGAGACTTTCGCTTTTCAATCTCTAGGCAGCCGGCTACTTCGGGACAAATTTTAAATTGTTCGAGACATTCTTGTCTTGTCGTGACCTTTCTTACATTAAACTTCTTTATCATTTCATAAAGACAATTGAAGTTTCATTTTAATAATTGACCTTTTTGAGGGTTAGTTCTGACTACTACTGCGTCCATTAGTTCATCCAATACCAAATTTTAATAAAAATGATGTGCTGATAAAAACAAACTCAAAATATCAACGAAATCAACAACAAAATGTATAAAAATTTCAGCGTATTTTATAATTTATAGCAGTGAATCGTTTGGTTCAAATAATAATATTAGGATAAGAATTCTATGTAAAAGTGATGCTACGACAAAGAAAAACTTATGCAAATTGCCTTAAACGTATTTATGGAAAAAACGTGCTTAATCAACCTAGCAGTGAGATGATACCATTTTTTATCATTCCGCATGTGTATTTTGCATGTATATTATTCGGTGTTTCAGTTTTTATGACATTATTCTAATGTCCGTCGTTTTAAGTGGCAATTTGAGATTTTAATCACTCTTTACTCTGTAATGTCGAAATTGCAAATCAGATCGAATTTGAATCTAAAAGTGTAACAATCGATTAAACATTCCATGATACGTCGAAGTAATTTCTCTTTGGAGTTTAGGGTAATTTAAGGTACTTCCAGAGCCGGTATTCTGGAACCATCATAACCCAAACCGATTCGTATGGCCATATGACGAATAAAATGCAATATTTTTGAGTACAACTTTGAAGCTTTTCGGGATTGTCATCTTCTATATCGCTTTGAATTTTAAAAATTCATCATCATCATCATTCATTCATCATTCCAGAATCGGAAGCCAGAATTGGATAAAATTGGATTTATTTTAATTTGAACTTTTGATTCTGAAATTCGATTTGGCTTTTTTTTAGAAAACGATTGAGCTTTGAGAAACGATTCCATACTGGAAATTCATCTGAGTAGCTGTATAGTTTACATTTGTTTCAAAATGTTTGAAAATCAATGTAGACATCTTTGAGGAATCGTAGTGCGAATTAAATTTTTGGGTGCCTTCCGAAACGAAAACTGAATACAATAAAAAACGAAATAAGTGTATTTGGTTATCGACTATCCAAATCTGCTAACCCGATAAACCTGATTAATTTATGTGAAATATACATTTTTATACTAATCACCCTGTATCTCCGATACCGGAAGTTGGATCTGACTCAAAAACAAGATGTTTTATAGAATCTTAAAACTTTTTAATTGAATCTTAGATTTCATTTGAATCTTAGATCGGTTCAGCCATCTACGAGAAAAATGAGTTACATAGTTTTATTTTCGTTTCACATATCATCCTGTAGTTCCGGAACCAGAGGTCAGAACCAAACATAATTCAGGAACCTAGTTTGGGAGTATACGACTTTTCATATGAATCTGAGTTTGTAGAAAACGGTTGAGTCATCTCCGAAAAAAATTGAGTGAATTTATTTGTCACACACGCATTTGAACATGGATGTTATGTTCTTCCAGCATTTTTTGCTGTAAGTACTTTAAATCAATATAATTATGGAATTGCTTTCAACTCGTAAATTCTGCCATCATCTTGTTTACATATTCGAACGATTATGTTGCCAAAAACGAACCGTGCTAAAATCGGTCCAAGGTAAAATATCATGCTGTACACAGTCTTTTGGGTACTTAGAAACAAATGTATGTAACAGTATAAAAAATCGTGTTTTATGTTGCTCCCAAGCATTTCTGTGCCAGACAGCGCTCAAAACTTCTACTGCTGGAATAAGGGAAAAAGTTGCTTACACAAAAATTTCGATATCTCTGTTAAAAATGGACGGATTTTAACAATCTATGGCTTGTTGAATAGGTATTAAGTCTGAAAATATATTCTGTTTTCGAAGTCAATTGTGACAGATAGTGTCAATAAAATGTAAATTTTGACATAAAACTTTGTATTACTCAAAAAGTAAACATCCGATCTCAAAACCATTCAATAGCGTTCAGGGTGACGGGGAGACCTTTCATTTGCGACTAGTTTAATTACAATTACAATTACAATTACAATTACAATTACAATTACAATTACAATTACAATTACAATTACAATTACCATTACAATTACAATTACAATTACAATTACAATTACAATTACAATTACAATTACAATTACCATTACAATTACAATTACAATTACAATTACAATTACAATTACAATTACAATTACAATTACAATTACAATTACAATTACAATTATAATTACAATTACAATTACAATTACAATTACAATTACAATTACAATTACAATTACAATTACAATTACAATTACAATTACAATTACAATTACAATTACAATTACAATTACAATTACAATTACAATTACAATTACAATTACAATTACAATTACAATTACAATTACAATTACAATTACAATTACAATTACAATTACAATTACAATTACAATTACAATTACAATTACAATTACAATTACAATTACAATTACAATTACAATTACAATTACAATTACAATTACAATTACAATTACAATTACAATTACAATTACAATTACAATTACAATTACAATTACAATTACAATTACAATTACAATTACAATTACAATTACAATTACAATTACAATTACAATTACAATTACAATTACAATCACAATTACAATTACAATTACAATTACAATTACAATTACAATTACAATTACAATTACAATTACAATTACAATTACAATTACAATTACAATTACAATTACAATTACAATTACAATTACAATTACAATTACAATTACAATTACAATTACAATTACAATTACAATTACAATTACAATTACAATTACAATTACAATTACAATTACAATTACAATTACAATTACAATTACAATTACAATTACAATTACAATTACAATTACAATTACAATTACAATTACAATTACAATTACAATTACAATTACAATTACAATTACAATTACAATTACAATTACAATTACAATTACAATTACAATTACAATTACAATTACAATTACAATTACAATTACAATTACAATTACAATTACAATTACAATTACAATTACAATTACAATTACAATTACAATTACAATTACAATTACAATTACAATTACAATTACAATTACAATTACAATTACAATTACAATTACAATTACAATTACAATTACAATTACAATTACAATTACAATTACAATTACAATTACAATTACAATTACAATTACAATTACAATTACAATTACAATTACAATTACAATTACAATTACAATTACAATTACAATTACAATTACAATTACAATTACAATTACAATTACAATTACAATTACAATTACAATTACAATTACAATTACAATTACAATTACAATTACAATTACAATTACAATTACAATTACAATTACAATTACAATTACAATTACAATTACAATTACAATTACAATTACAATTACAATTACAATTACAATTACAATTACAATTACAATTACAATTACAATTTCAATTACAATTACAATTACAATTACAATTACAATTACAATTACAATTACAATTACAATTATATTTTTCGAAAATGCATCAACAACCTAGGCAACCAACGAATAAGTTCTATTATCCTTCAACCTTGCTTATTTCGTTACAGAAGCTACCAAGTGAATGGAAACAATAGGATACCAGTGAGAATTGAATATTCGTGATTTGCATTGGTACGATTCGTTAGTGTTTTTGTGTTTTATTTTCAAGTTCCTTCAAGCTACGAGCTAAATAAAAGCTATGTTCGTGGAATAAAGTGAGAGCTCCCTAATCAGTTACAAATAGAAGGAATGCGGAGAATGTGTGCTAATGAAGTATCACAAAGAAATCCCGATCGTTTTGAATGTGATCAAAATGGTGGTAACATAAAATAGATGGTGTGGAAAATGTATCATTGGAAGATAAATTGTAAGAAAAGGTAAGAGAAAAAGAGTTCATTTTGACGCAGCACCATAATTCTATATTAGCAGTAGCCCGCTGCCTGAAATGTATTGGAAGACCACTTTCTTTCTACCAGCATAAAATGTATTTCAGAGAAGCTATAACTAGTGTATTTCTACCGCTTTCACCTGTGCCAAAAAATCATCCTAATGATCATTGCGCTCAGTTTCTTAACTGCGATGTATATAAATATCCCGAGGAGCATAGATGTTACATACAAAAAAGAGAGTCATAAAATGAAATTCGTTCTTTTTCCCGCTTCTACCAGAGCTAGTTAATAATTTCAAAAACATCACAGAAGGAATCGCACGCAGGAAAAACAATCGCTGTATCAATGGTTAAAATACTTTTTACCATTATGATTTTAACACCCTTAAACAAGCTGTGTTCAATATTGGACACTGAGGCAATCAAACTTTCAAAAACCTGTTTTAATCCACCTAGTGGTGCTATGACGCCCTTCTCATATAACTCATGTTTTCTTGAAAACTACTAAGGAATTCTACAATAGACTTTTCTTTGAATATTGATTAAAAACAGAAAACTTTTCGTGTTCCTTTTAGGTCTCATTAAACCTATATTTTTGCGCCGAGGTTTAAAATTTGTATGGCATTAAGGATGGGGAAATTGACTTTTTACAAAATACAAAAATACCTAAACTGAAGATCAACCTCTGAAGTTTAAAAATCCGCTCATTATTTTCGTAGGAGATTAAACGAGGAAGAAAAACTTCAAAGACCGCAAAACAATCCGACATTTGTTTGAAAAGTAATTGTAGAAAACCCGACACAAGGTCCGAACAATGGCTCATTACTCAATTTATCTAGCACCACTGCTGCTAGTGATCGTAATATGATGCGACTTTTATTATGCTATAACGGTTGATCTGAATTAATTGATGTCCTTACGATAGTTAATCAGCATAGTGTGAAGAATTATTTGACATTTGCATTTTCGGTCCAAATGACGATTTCAAATTTTAAACATATCTCACCGATTGTTCGTGAAAATCGACTTATTCAGTTTATCAAGACTGTTGACGCTGCTGAACAAGTGCACTAAATAAAGTGAAATCCTGTTTATAAAGAACTGGACCAGATGGCTATGCCATCTTGGATTTCAGAACCACCTCAAACATCGTTTTCCGACATTCACTCATCAAACCCGCTCCGAAAATACCCGTATTGTAGTAATTTTCATGTAATATAAATAAACCGGAAATGATGTTCATTTTATGCAAAAACCTCTTTTTACGAAGTACACAGAAAGAAAAGATGAAACTTACACGACATGTAAACCAATAATACTATTAAACAGACATCAGTTGAACGAAAATCTTATTTAAAACCAAGATTGATGTAAAATTACATTGAAATGCATTTACTTTTTCATTGAGCATGGCTGTATATTTACAAATCGCTTAGTTTTGTTATGTAACTTTCCATTCAATTACCTGCTCCAAATATGTGCATGAATATAAATGTAAATTCACAAAATATTTTTATCTGTGTAGGTTCGTAAAATAGTTATTTGTGACTTGGTTCCTAAAAAAGATTACGTTATTTGGGATTTTGTTCGTAAAAAAGGTTACGTAAAAAAAAATAACGTAAAAAAGTTTACGTAAACGGAGGTTTGGAAGCAACTTTGAGCGTTGATATAAAAATACAACTTTATTCATTGAAAAATCAATGTATTTAAATTCAGTTTTATATCGATTATGGTTTTCAATTAGATTTTCGTATCAATTCGTAGATTTTCGTATTAATTCACAGATTTAAGTCATTGTAGTGAAATTCAGTCATTCGACGGTTTACGTTCCTATAAATTGTGTTACACGTACATTTGCTTCTCCTGTAAATTTCATGTTATTTCTGTGTATTAAATCGGCAATTTAACAACTTAGTTATAAAGCATATAAGGTTATTGAATCAATAGTCATCTAGTTAGCAGAGTAGAAAGAAAGCCTTAGTATTACATTCCTTTGGACGAATTTGACCTTCTGTGACAACAAACTTGGCATCCGATTCATGACGGCTAGTGATACGCTCCTACTGACACTAAGGTTGATGTCAGAGTGAGCGCGGAACGCGGACCGAAGCGAAGCGATTCAATGCGCTGTACTGTTTTCTCATCGCATTCACTCTGACAGGTTTGCTTTGATCAAATGTAACTACATGATTAAAAATAGTTACTCAAAAATGAGTAAGATCCCACTCATCTACAGAAAAAGTGGAACAACTCTAATTTAGAGTAACTCTTCAATTACTCAAATTTGAGTTCTTCCATTGAAAACAATGTTTGGGTAAAATCTACTCGTTTACTGAGCAATGCTTTATTTGTACATGTGCCAAAAATAGAGTAATTAGCACTCAAATTTTGAGTAAAATTTTATTTAAAATTGATTAAATTGAATTAAATTAATTGTAGCATTTATGCTAAATATAAGTACAGTATGTATAACTCAAGACGAACCACAAATTGTGTTATTGCTACTAATAATTTACTTTTTTTTATCTCTGGAAGCTTTTTTTACTTCTACCTCTGGATGTGAGACATCCCTCCGTAAATTTGCAGCAAGTTCACTTATTTTCTAGTGATTCCTGCCAAGGAAAGTTATGATTTAAAAAAACATTGGATTTGTTATTCACGATAAGTAATGATCTTCACGATAAGTAACGTTTCAGGCTTTTAAATCTTTGGTATAGTGAACCACACTCGGAGCACACGAAAGGTTGTTCTGATTTCCAGCTGGTATGCAAATTATGGCTCTTTCAATTCTTTCGCTTGTCCATGAATTATCATGCCACAACCTTTTAAATATGGCTCGAAACCCCTAAAAACGTACTCCTTATTCTAGATTTCAAATTTATTTCTTAATCTTTCATCAAATATTTTCTGCATTGTATTATTGCAGTCAAAGAAATTTCCACAAAATTACCGACGAAGTTAACCACAGATACGTAATTTGAGCAATAGAAAATAGGGAATGGTATCACACAATTTTTCGACGGTTCGCTAAAATAGTAATCCTAAAATTTGATACGTAAAACTCAAATTTAAAGTAAAAATTATTCATAATAATCACGGATAATTTTGACGTTTCCATGTATCATTTGAAAATGAGTAACTACCCGAGTAGAGTGTGAGATTAAAAAGAAAACTCAATTTGATGCTGTGCTGTTCGTATATATCGATTACTTAATTTGCTATCGTTTTGGTCGTTTTAACGGTTAAAAGATCAAAATTGAAAGCAAAAAAAATGCTGTGACATTGACATCAAACTGGAAACTAGTTTTGCTCTCAGTGAAAGCACATTGAAAACTTAATGTGATGTAGATTTTCTCGAAATGACACGTCACGAGCATAATCTAAAAATAGAACAGCCAAAGAAGGTCCGGGATAGTATACATTTAGGCGATAATACTCACAAGCAAGAAAAAAGATTGTATGCAATCTCCATACCAGTCGCAAGCAAGAAAAAAGATTTCATGCAATCTCCACACTACCGCGGAGACAAACCGGACTCGAACTTAGGTGTTTTGGAATGCGAACTTTTAGTTATTGCTATGGACTGTAAGTGCTAGCTGACAGTAGATGGAAAATGTTCGGTTATATTACAAGCAGTGTTGTTTCACAAAGTTGTGTGCAGGTAGTTTCTGTCAATGCACACTCGTTGCGTCGCTTCCATCCCGCATCCTCCATGAATAGCAGTGTGGTTATTTTAGCACAGTATAAAAATGTTCTCCTTGTCCTTCTCATATCCAAACATGTAACATTCAAACATTATAACATTAAATTAAGTTATCTACTTGATCTCAAACAACTCGCACATGTAATCACTTTGAAATACGAATTTAGAGGCTCTGAAGACCGAACGTTTTACAGTGAAATCTCCTACAGCACAGGGAACAAGAATCAGGAATCCGGCAATAAGGTATTCCAAATCATTTGTTTTTTCGACTAATTGGGACAACGAACGATTATCTCGCTTCTGACCACAGATAAAACCAGAACCTCTTCAAAAAATTTTTAGTTCTTCCGTAGACTTATAATTTACAATCATTTGATGCAGAATTAGTCCTGTGACTCAAAATTATAAAGATTTAGTTAGACGAATTCTTTAGAAAAGTGTATGAAAGTTCCAAGATCTATTAGATTATTGATAAAACACTTCTCATGTTAATATCTAGCGTTAGTAAGTATATAAAGTTCTAAGCATTTATAACTAGGAGTGAGAATTGTTTTGAAGAGTGTCTTCGACATAGTTTGTGGACTACTTAGGAATATACAAATTAAACATATATTTTCTTGGTGGCTCCTCTAAGCCACTAAAGTATTATTAAGAATTAGCTCTAGGTTCTGAAATCTGAGACATTCAATGTTCGATGTTCGAACTTCGAAAACAATGAATTTTTCCATACTGTTGGATATAAAGTTATGGGTATTTTTAGAACGGGTTTGGCGAATAAATTATTTTCGCCATCCAGGTCCCCGATTTCTGGATGCACTGAAAATAATGTTCTAAAAACTTTGGAATGAACTTCGCGACGTCGTATGATTACAAATATCGAAACGTTTTTTTAACTAAACGCAAAAATTGTTACAGGATCGGATATTTAACGTATCTAGAAGGAAATCGATGACGTCAAATATATTTCTCATATCAAATTCTGAAATAAGCTTCTACGGCTCTATTCAGATTGACCTGCTTCAGACAAACGTGGTACCGATGATCGCCAATTTATCTAATGCCTACCAGAAGTGTGGTTTGACACCAATATTCTCGTGGTTAAAAATAAAGAGCATCATTTGCGTAAAAGTTGAAAAAATTGTTTCTTCGCGGTTATGGTTGCGGTCAACTGCAGGATTTCGGCAGGATTTCACAGCATTTTTGTAAAGGGCAACAAAGGATTGAAGGAATAATTCTTCCATTGAAACTTAACTTTGTATTTTTATGCTGCCATTTGAAATTTGCTCAATTTCAATGGATTCACTAAGTTGTTGATCTCAATATTTTCATATTTTGAGTTTCACAAAACTTTTGCCGTTAAACAGCAAAATGATAACACAATGAGATATTAATTGCAAATTTGATGAGTCGATATCATATTAGGATTTCAACCTGAAGTTGCTATCATAATCAAATATCAATTTGTTCTAAAATTTTGATGTTAGACTTTACTCGGGTAGTACTCCAACTCTGAGTAACTTTTTCTAAGCGTGTAGCTCACACGCTTTCCCTCTGACAGCAACTTAAGGTTAATGTCAGGTTAATGGTTAATTGAGATGATTATTGGTAAATTATCGCTACCGTGTAAATCATTAAATATTTTTCAGGTCCAATCTAGTCGAATTGAAATCAAACAAAGAGATAAATCTAATGCATTCGGAAGTGTAGGAGGTTTGAGATTCATGTCATGCTACAAATATTTAAAACTGTCATGTTGAAATTGTAACAAGTATTGTATATTAAAGATCATTGTAGAGGGAACCCCAAGTAATCCCGTGCGAGTTGAATTCTCCTAGAATCAATTGTGGAGCAGGGAGGGCTTCATCCATTTCTTTAAGCTGTCATTGTCCAACTTGTGCTTTTGGAGTAATATACTACTATAAACAAAATATAGTAAGACTTTGTTCATAATTTCAAAAGTCTTTATTTATTATTCCAAATCTATTTCGTCCCCTTCAAAGTAATCCCCCCGACCCCAATACATTTGTGGAAACGTTTTTCTTTTCCAGTCCTCGAAACAGTTGTTAAAGTCAATGTCCGAAATAGCCTTCAATTGGCGTAGCGACTCAAGTTTGATATTTTCAATTGACTCATAATTGTTTCCTCAGAGCGGTCGTTTGAGTTTGCTGAAAAGCTCGAAATCACACGGAGCTAAATCATGAGAATACGGTAATTGCAGAACGATATTAGTTTTGGCGAAAAAAAACTCGAAGAATCAATGCAGTATGCGACGGTGCATTATCGTGGTGCTCTAATGATCTTTTAAACTGGTTTTTACTGATCCTTCCGATATTCCAACGATCCCAGTTAGGTCTCTGACTGTCAATCGTCGATTCTCGAGCATCAAGGCCATTCGAAACATTTCGAACGAAGTTTAATGGAACTTCTTTGTTGAATAATTGCCGATTGCACTTCAGATAGACGGACGTATACTAAACAGTAATGAATATTTTTACGTGACACTCGGCACAAACATCACTGACAAACCTAGGAAAGAAATATTTCGATAAATGAGGATTCCGCGAGAAATATAATTCTAAAGTCTTACTTCTACTGCCCACAGTTATACAAATGTGTATTCGTTAAATGTTTATTAAAGGAATAGTATTGCTTAATTTTTAAAAGCACATAGTTCGAAAAATTCTTGTGATTTTATATCTTATAAGATGCACATAACTGGAGCGTCATATTTCACACGAATTTATATTCAAGAACATGTAAAATTGTGTGATTTGAAAATTACACGGCTTTAAAAGAAATGAAATAAAAATCAAAAGATCGACAGCAACAACGCGACTTGAACCGAAAAACATTCCGAGCCAGTAAATTTCTGTACGAATGGAATATTGCGTCATTTGAGAAGTTAAGTAGTTATGAATTGTATCGTTTGAAGAATTATGTCAATTGTAAAATTCATAATTTCTTTCTGTGCACTCCACCATTCGGGGAATCTTTATCGAGACGTATAATGTTAAAGTCATCAAAATTTAAAGCTGTTTGAAGTAATCCATGTTTCGCACAAAGCCAATACATCACATTTTTGACTATGTAATACAACTTTAAATAAATCAAGCTTTGGCATGATGCTTTGACAATTCCAATGCAGGACAATGGAGGAATTATTTTCTGCGGATGATAAATTATCCATCAAATGATCCTTGAGAGAATTGGCCATTGAGCTGATAACTACTTCAAAAAGTTTCTAGTTATTGAGAGAAATGCCGTTATGAGGGTCTTTAAAATGTTCAGAAATATTGAATACTAAGAAAATCCCGTTAAAAATTTCCAAAAACTTCAGGAATCCTGTTGGTGTCTGTGAAACGGGGCTATTGGCTTATTGTTTTTTTGTGCCAGTTCCTGGATGGGTTTGTGAATTTGACAAACTAGGAGACAGAGCCTTTGGTTTTGAATTTGATTTTTTTGGTGGTAGACGGGGATCTGTTTTTGATGGTGAAATATTAGGTGTTTTGTGGTAATTTTGTCATGAATACGACTTACTTCACTATATGAAGGTTAACTGATAATAAAATTTTATAAATAAAAGGTTAACACTTGATATATTTCGTTCATTCTAGCCTGCACAGTTGACTAAGCAAGACTTAAACAAGTACATCATTCCGGTTTTTTCATGTCCAGAGCTCAGTTCCAGTTCTAGTAACAAAAATCCAATTCAGTTTTTAATCAATTGTGGGATATTCGCAGATTCAGTTTCGTTTCAAACAAAGGCGATTGCGTCATCCTGCTGCTGGCACTTCTAATTGATGCTTCATTAATCCTTGTCAACTACGTAGACTCGTTCAATTCAGATCAGAATCCAATTCTACACGGAACGACCGAAATTAGCTCTGCGCCTAATTCGTATTACTGTTTTTGAATTAGTTGATTTTAACAACAAAATTTCCAAAATAACTATAAAATTAGTTAAAATTTAGAATTTACTGTGCTGAAAAAACTCTTATTTTTAGAGAAAGTGTTTAGTTGGCGAATATTCTGGACACAAACCAGTAATATTTCAATCCAACACGAAATTCTCATTGACAACTAATTTCGTTATTAAATTCAGAAACTTTGATTCTATTTATCTATCACCGTCATTACTGAAGGACAGCAATGTCAAAGCAAAACAATCCATTAAAAAGCTAAAAGGGACAGTCTTGTTGAAACTGCTCGCAAATTGTTTAGATGTTTTTCGCATGTGTTACGATATATCCCTATATAATTTTCTAAACCGATATGTAAAAATGACGTAAACTGTTAGTGGAAAGTGTATTTATTCAGAATTTGTGCGCAGTTAAAGCGATTGTGGGTAATAATGTTTTTACGCGAAACAGTGAAGTGAGTTTCGAATGTTGCACTGTAATTGTACACGTCAAATGATGTTTTTTTTGTATCTTCTCATTCCGGGCTACGCCGTCCGGTGTACTACTTGTATTCGGTTTTTGTTTTCCGAGTGCTCAAAGTTTTCAGTGAGAGAGTCGATTTCGCGAAGTCGAATAAAGAAAACAGCGATTTAGAAGTAAAATTTTCAAAAAGAAGTTTATGTTTCGCTTATGTCTTTTTCTCCAATACAACATCGTATTTATACCTGCAAATATTGAAAAGATAACCGCGACTGAATTTTTTTTCGGTAGTAGTGTGCCATCTAGTGGCTAGTAGTCATTACGGTGTTAACGAGCGCCATATAGCTGCTAATTGCAAAAACCAATTCAACCATTTATGTTGGTTGAAAACAACGTTTTATTTCTCTAATTCAACTAAAAAATTAGTTGAATGGATATGAAGCGTGCCTTAGCTAAGAAATGACAGCACGTTTAATTGGTGAATTCAACTAAAAAAAATAGCCATTTCAACAAATATTTTATTATTATTAAGAAAATTAGAATTAAAAAATCTAAATTAGCAAAAGTAAGATTTTTTTAGTTGTCTCAAAAAATAACTAACTAAAATCAGAAAATCAACTATTTTTTTCGCCAAAATGCTAATTTCGGTCTTTCCGTGTAGGGTTTAGTTCTGAAATTCAGTTTCAGAATTCAATACCTGATATCTTTTTCATTCCCAGAGGACAGATCAAAAGTTTGGTACCTCTCCTGGAATCCAAGGCCAGGATCAATTAGTGCATTCCAGAGTTCAGAGAATCAGGTTTCGAACTTAGGTGATTTGGAATGCGAACTTTTTGCAATTGCTATGGACTGTAAGTTTCACAAAGTTATATGCAGGTAGTTTCAGTCAATGCACACTCGTTGCGCCGCTTCCATCCCGTACCGCCGTGAATAGCAGTGTGGCTATTTGAGCACAGTATAAAAATGTTCTCTATGTCCTTCTCATATTCAAAGCTGTAGAATTCGAGCATTATAACATTAAATTGAGTTATCTACTTGATCTCAAACAACTCGCTCATGTAATCACTTTGAAATACGAATTTAGAGGCTCTGAAAACCGAACGTTTTACAGTTAAGTCTTTTACAACACAGGGAACGTAAATTAGGAATTCGGCAATAAGGTATCCCAGATCATTTGTTTTTCGACTAATTGGGCAATGAACGATTATCTCGCTTCTGACCACAGATAGAACCAGAATCTCTTTAGTAAATTTGTAGTTCTTGTGTAAACTTACAATTTACGATCATTTGATGAAGAATTAATCCTGTGACTCAAAATTATGAATATTTAGTTAGACGGTTTCTTTGGAAGAGTGTATTAAAGTTCCAAGATCTATTAGATGATTGATAAAATACTTTTCATAGTATCTAGCGTTAGTGAGTATATGAAGTTCTAAGCATTTATAACTAGGAATGAGAATTGTTTTGAAGAGTGAGTTTGTGGATTACTTAGGAATATACAAATTAAACATATGTTTTCTTGGTGGCTCCGCTAAGCCACTAAAGTATTATTAAGAATTAGCTCTAGGTTCTGAAATCTGAGACATGCAATGTTCGATGTTCGAACTTCGTGAATAATGAATTTTTCCATACTGTTGGATATAAAGTTATGGGTATTTTTAGAACGGGTTTGGCGAGTAGATTATTTTCGCCATCCAGGTCCCCGATTTCTGGATGCACTGAAAATAATGGTCTAAAAACTTTATAATGAACCTCGCGACGTCGTATGTTTACAAATATCGAAAAAAAATGTCTAAGCTGAACGCAAAAATTGTTACAGGATCGGATACTTAACGTGGTACCGATGTTCGCCAATTTATCTAATGCCTCCCAGACGTGTGGCTTGACACCAATATTCTCGTGGTTAAAAAGAAGAAAAATTATTTGCGTAAGAGTTGAAAAAATGATGAAAAAATTCGTTCTTCGCAGTTATGGTTGCGGTCAACTGCATGATCTCGGCAGAATGTCAAAGCATTTTTGTAAAAGGCAACATAGGATTGAAGGAATAATTCTTCCATTTAAAAATTAACTTTCTATTTTTGTGTTGCCATTTGAAATTTGCTAACTTTCAATGGATTCACTAAGTTGTTGATTTTAATATTTCCATTGTTTGAGGTTCACAAAACTTTTGCCTTTAAACAGCAAAATTATAACATGAGATATTAATTGAAAAATTGATGAGTCGATATTATATTAGGATTTCAATCTGATGTTGCTATCATAATCAGATTTAAATTTGTTCTCATTTTGATGTTAGACTTTACTCGGGTACGAATACAACATGAACAGTATGCATGATTAGATCAAGTCATTTTCCGATATATGAATTGTGTCAAGTCAAGTAATGGAAAAGTTCTGTATTCTAAAATATATTAGAAAAAATACATATTACAAATTACATAGTTGTGTGCAAGACTTGACCATAATCATCATAATGACATTAAAAATGCAATTTTGAAACTCTCTTATCAACAGTTTCAAATTCCAAAACTAGACAAATAATTGTAAAACACTATCTAGGATTGTATTTACCTATTTTTAGGAAATAATGTGCGTTCAAGAAATATTTATAACAATATTCATAACATTCATTCAGAACATTTTTTAGCGAACTTCCGTTCGTAGATAGGTGTTTTGTTTGCTATGTTTGAAAATCTATTCGCACTATACCGGGACTGCCGATCCGGTACTATCCGAGACGTTTTTTTTCCTGCTCGGCGATGACTGAGCTGCCGGTGTGTGCATACATTGGAATGCCATAAAAGCCTTATAAAAGCCTTTTGGTTGCCACCGATATTCCTCGCTCATTTTTTCGTACCGTCGGCACTGGGAAAAACTCGGTGTGGAATATCGGTTGTAACCAAATGGATTTTAAAGCTTACTTCAGATAGAATTAGAACAAAGACAATTGCCTGTATTTCAGTTATTTATTATTGAATTCAAGATCTTTTATTGCACAAATGTAGCGTTTTCTTCATACTTTTAAGAAAAAATACGGATGAAATTATTCGTCACGGTTTCGAAGGAATTCTCGAATTTTTCCTGTAACGCGGTTCATTAGGCGGCACACACCTTCTTCGTCCATCGTTTTAGCTATCTTATTCCACCAGTTCGTCATCTGATTGATGTCTTTGACAACCTTTCCCTTTGCCTTACGTCTCCTCTTCATGATTGCCCAGTATTTCTCAATAGGGCGGAACTGGGGGTAGTTGGGTGGGTTAAGGTTTTTCGGAACAAACTGGACCCCTTTCTCTGCATTCCATTCTTGAACGACTTTGCTGTAATGACAGCTTGCCAAATCTGGCCAAAACATTACGGGATGGTCGTGGGATCGAATGAACGGTAAAATTCGTTTTTGGAGACACTCTTTTTGGTATAGTTCCGATGTCATTGTCTTATTTGTAACGAAAACTTTCGTTTTTTTTTTTGCACAGCTGCAAATGCCCTGCCAAATAATAAATTTTCTTGCAAATTTGTCGGCAGAAACAAATTTATATTTTGCTAGAACATCCCCCCGAGCCGTTGCCAAGTACAATTTTTGACCTGGGATTTGCCGAAATCAGCCTTGACATAGGTTTCATCGTCCATCAGAAGACACCCGTCGAACTTGGTCAGCACCTGGTCATATAGTTTCCGAACACGAATTTTGACCACACTATTCTGTTTTATGGTCCGATTTGGCTGTTTGCTAGCTCGATACGACTTGATTCCTTCCCGGAGTCGAGTTCTCCTCACGGTACTATGGGCCGCACCGAATTTTCTGGGAAAATCACGGTCCGACAGATTAGAATTCCTCTTAATCGTCTTCAAAATCTTACCCAGCAGTTTCCGGTCGACAGTCAACGGATCCCGCATTCCAATGCATGCACACGCCGGCAGCTCAGGCATCGCCAATGAGGAAAAAACGGCCCGGATAGCACCGGATCGGCCGTCCCGGCATAGTGCAAATAGACTTTTATGCATGTTTTAGGGTGACGTTGAATAATGGTCGTACGTGAAATTCACAACATATTGGTGTTTCTGATATAAGCCCATTTCAAAATTTTCAACGCTGACGCATATCTACGGGTTTATGTATTCTCTATACGGATCTACTTTTTAGAACTTATGTACTTTACTTTATTTCTTTAGAAAACTACAAAAAATTGAAATTTAATTTTACGAAAAAAATTTCCCACCGGTTCCCTAATCATAAATCTACAATCTAATTGACACCATCGACATCGACTTTTTGATAAACTGCATTTATCCCGCAGAAATAAGTGGTACATGACGATCCATTTTCTTACGAAGCGTACATTTGCAGTTAGAACCGAATCTAATGTTCATCGAGAAATAATATAAATCCATTTTCAAACCAAAATTACTAGTGAATTGCAATGCAGTGAACAATCACACAAGCAAACACATGTTTGGCAGCGCCGCACTGCACACCGACCAGATGACTATCATTTTCAACTATTTTTAATGCCTATATTATGTTACATAATACTATATCAATTTCTAACTATTTTATCAGGTTACATGATTATTTTTTTAAACAATAATAGCAGCTAAAGGCTTACGCTAGTTTATTGTGTTTAACCACGTTTAATTTAAAAGGAGTATTTACACTTTGAACTGAATCCATTTGCAAGCCACCGTTTCGCTTGTAAATGTCGATTCCAGTAACCACACGACTAACCAATCCATTTTCGAGCGTACAATGACATATTAAATTCCATCAGCCTTGTCCTATGGTGTTCTTTGCATGTATCTATCAATGACAATGACTCTGTACGATAAGAATCAGCTGCGAAGTCTGTTGAAACAGAAAGGCCAAATTCCACAAAAGGAATGTAAGGCCAGGACTTTGCTTTTTTACTACGTGACAGACCCAACCAATCGCAGTCGTAAAACTTTTGCTAGACGTACGATAGGTGGTCCTCCAAGCAGATATTCGTGGTTTATACGCCGTCATCCTCTATAGATGGTCCACAGCACCTTTCTGTCTAAAACACTAATGGCGCGTTGATCCTCTGCACGGAAAGATCGAAATTAGCATTTTGGCGAAAAAATTAGTTTATTTTCTGATTTTAGTTAGTTATTTTTTGAGACAACTAAAAAAATCTTACTTTTGCTAATTTAGATTTTTTAATTCTAATTTTCTTAATAATAATAAAATATTTGTTGAAATGGCTATTTTTTTTAGTTGAATTCACCAATTAAACGTGCTGTCATTTCTTAGCTAAGGCACGCTTCATATCCATTCAACTAATTTTTTAGTTGAATTAGAGAAATAAAACGTTGTTTTCAACCAACATAAATGGTTGAATTGGTTTTTGCAATTAGCAGCTATATGGCGCTCGTTAACACCGTAATGACTACTAGCCACTAGATGGCACACTACTACCGAAAAAAATTTCAGTCGCGGTTATCTTTTCAATATTTGCAGGTATAAATACGATGTTGTATTGGAGAAAAAGACATAAGCGAAACATAAACTTCTTTTTGAAAATTTTACTTCTAAATCGCTGTTTTCTTCATTCGACTTCGCGAAATCGACTCTCTCACTGAAAACTTTGAGCACTCGGAAAACAAAAACCGAATACAAGTAGTACACCGGACGGCGTAGCCCGGAATGAGAAGATACAAAAAAAACATCATTTGACGTGTACAATTAGAGTGCAACATTCGAAACTCACTTCACTGTTTCGCGTAAAAACATTATTACCCACAATCGCTTTAACTGCGCACAAATTCTGAATAAATACACTTTCCACTAACAGTTTACGTCATTTTTACATATCGGTTTAGAAAATTATATAGGGATATATCGTAACACATGCGAAAAACATCTAAACAATTTGCGAGCAGTTTCAACAAGACTGTCCCTTTTAGCTTTTTAATGGATTGTTTTGCTTTGACATTGCTGTCCTTCAGTAATGACGGTGATAGATAAATAGAATCAAAGTTTCTGAATTTAATAACGAAATTAGTTGTCAATGAGAATTTCGTGTTGGATTGAAATATTGCTGGTTTGTGTCCAGAATATTCGCCAACTAAACACTTTCTCTAAAAATAAGAGTTTTTTTCAGCACAGTAAATTCTAAATTTTAACTAATTTTATAGTTATTTTGGAAATTTTGTTGTTAAAATCAACTAATTCAAAAACAGTAATACGAATTAGGCGCAGAGCTAATTTCGGTCGTTCCGTGTGCCAACATAGTCCAGATCTCGTGGCCATAGAGACCAACCGGTCTAATGAGCGTTTAGTATATGGTCGATTTCGTGTGGTGGCGTACTTTTATCGATCGAAGGGTTTTTCTGAGTCGTAAGTACGCACGATTTGCTTCTAGAATTTCTTTTCTAGTATCATCATAAGCGGTTATCACCCAAGTTACCATATGTCTTACCAAACTTGACACAGGCACTTCTTGCTCCTCAGAGAGTGTCATAAGAGTATTTTTCAATGGAAGGGAGTGTCTTTAGCAAGGGGATATAAGATAAAACTAAGAAAATTTGGTAAAAATCATTTAACAATAAGTGTGGATGATAGATTTAAAACTATTAATATTTTCTTAGTTAAAAACGTGATTAATCCACCTAGCAGTGAGATGATACCTTTTTTTTCCGCGGACCCTCACGGACCGAAGAATGCGGCCAACATAGAAAATTACCATCGCCATCTGGAATCATCTCATCCTAAACTCAATTCACCGGCCACTACCGATCGCCGGATACTATATTACATAATGATACTACTCTAGTTTTAAGTTAGACGATAATTAAGATTAGTAAATACCCTTGGCATCTTAGAGCTTAAGCAGTGTGCCTTAATATTATATTATATTATTGATACCTTTTTTTTATCAGTCCGCATGTGTTGTTTGCATGGATATTCTTCGGTGTTTTTGTTCTCATGACATTATTTTAATTATCGTCGTTTTGAACGGCAAATAGAGATTTTAATCACTCATTACCTTGTAATACCGAAACTGCAAATCGTTTCGAATTTCAATCTTAACGTGTGACAATCGATTGAACATTCCATGAGATGTCGAAGTAAGTTCCACTTTAGAGTTTTTCGTCATCATTTATGGTACTTCCAGAGCCGGTATTCAGGAACTAGCATAACCCAAAATGATTCGAATGGCCTTAAATCAATACGCCAAACAATTTACATCTTCTATATCGGTATGAATTTTAAAAACTCATCATCTGTAATTCCAGAATGGGATAAAATTCACCAATTTTCAATGGGACCTTGAGTCCGGATTTGTGTTTTGTATGGGACCTGAATTATTGTTTTTGAAGTTCAATTTGGCGAAAATGATCGAGAAATTTTGAGAAAATTATTGAGCTTTGAGAAATGATTCGATACTGGAACCGGAATTCTTAAATCGGTGTAGCCGAAATCAGTTAAATTCACCTGAGGAGTGTGTAGACATCTTTGAGAAATTGTAGTGCGAATTAAAATTTGGGGGTACATTCCGAATCCAAAAACGAATACCACTTAAACTGAAATAAATTTATTTGGTAATCGACTATCCAAATCTGCCAACCCGATAAACCTGATTAATTTATGTGAAATGGACATTTTTATACTAATCACCCTGTATCTCCTAGAACAGAAGTTGGATCTGACTAAAAAGTAAGATGTTTTATAGGATTTTAAGACCTCTCATTTGAATCATAGATGTTTCTTATATTTCATTTGAATCTTAGATCGGTTCAGCCATTTATGAGAAAAATGATTTCATTATTTTAATTTCGTTTCACATATCATCCTGTGGTTCCGCAATCAGAAGTTGGATCCAAACGCAATTCAGTAACCTTGTTTGGGAAGACGGTTTAGCCATCTCCGAGAAAATTAAGTGAAATTTTTTGTGTTATGTTTTTTTAGCATTTATTGCTGTAATTAGTTTAAAACAATATAATTATGGAATTGCTTTCAACTCGAAAATTCTGCCATCATCTGGTTTACATACTCGAACGATTATGTTGCCAAGAACGAACCGTGCTAAAATCGGTCCGAGGCAAATTGTCATGAAAAAGGATGCTGTACACAGTCTTTTTGGTACTTAGAAACAAATGTATGTAACAGTATAAAAAATCATGTTTCACGTTGCTCCCAAGTATTGCTTTGTCATACAGCGCTCAAAACTCCTACTGCTGGAATAGGGGGAAAAATACAAAAAATACGCTTATACAAAAATGTCGATATCTCCGTTGAAAATGGACGGATTTTAACAATCTATGGCTTGTTGAATAACTATTACCGTGTGGAATCTAAGTATAGAAACATATTCTGTTTTCAAGGTCAAATGTGACAGATACTGTCAAAAAACTGAAAATTTTGACACAAAACTTCGTATAACTCAAAAAGTAAACATCCAATCTCAAAACCAATCAATAGCGTTCTGGGTGACGGGGAGACCTTTCATTTGCGACTAGTTTGATCAAAATCGGTCCAGCCATCTCTGAAATCTCGACCTCTTAGTTGACACACACATACACACACACACATACACACACACACACACACACACGGACATTTGTTCAGTTCGTCGAGCTGAATCGATTGGTATATGACATTCGGCCCTCCGGGCCTCGGAAAATTTTTCTAAAGTTTGAGCGAATTCTATACCTATTTTTTATATATAAAAAAAAGGTAAAAAACAAACAATTATTTGTTTGCTGTGGAGATTTCTGAGAAGTTTGGTTTAAAGTTAGAACAGATTAAACAATAAGGTGGAAAAAACTCTGTTGAAAAGATTTTTTGTTTGATAGTAATTTCTCTTAAAAATATTATAGGTTGCCGCTTGTTCTAACTATGTGCATATAACCTTTGTATGAGTTGTGTCTGTGAATGCTCCACACAAGGGTTCACACAGCGCCGATCATTGCAAAACTGTATCTATTTTAGTAAGGGCCCTGAAATACTCATCAAGCTGCTCGAGCTATTCTTTTCCAAATTATCGGCAATCTCCAACACTGCATGTGACGATGGCCCTTACTATGACAATCTTTTTTGCAGCAAGGAAAAACTAAACTTTAACGATAAATTGCGCTTTTGCTGAATATGCGTGCCCCACGCTTCTCTTATGCGAACCGTACACCAGAGTCCTTCAGAGCTCTGCTCTAGTAATTTAGTGTGATCTAATGCTAGAGTTAAACACTCGCTCTCATGATGCGTGAACACTTTATATAACAGTGGTGTATGTATGAAAGAGAAGAGCTCTCGTTGATGTTGTCAGTGCGAAATTATACTTGCTCTTCGTCACACAGAGGAGATGGACATCTCTGGTCAACAAGCTTTGAAACCTCTCTTGCAACGTTTAAATAAGTTAGATTCAGCACTGCCTACAGACCCAAGAAGTTTATTGAGTACTCCCCGGAAAAAGCCGTCCATTATTATCATGGTATGTGGAAAATACTGGCACAAAAGATTAAGTAAAATTATATAATATGAGATTAACTTTGAGCCGCTAAAATGATATATTTCATTTCCAGAAACTTATCTTCTCTAAGGTTTTGCTGAAATGAGCAAATCGCTGATGATATAAAATAAAATAAACATTGCTGGGCTTCCATTATTTAATAACGGTAACCATCAAGTTTGGCCAATATTCACAAAATACCTGAAATTGATCCCATGCTTATTGGGATTTTCCATGGTTATTCAGAACCAAAGAAGGCAGAAGTTTATTTGGCAACACTTGTTTGTTTCCTATTATTCTATTGTTTTGCTTACTCCATGACACATCACGTAAAAAATTACGGTCATCAAAATAGTCGATTAATTGCAAGAATACGGTTTGGCCAGTACCAGTGAAATAGTGGAGAACATGTCAGCAGCTTTTTGTGCAGAATTTTTTATCTTCTTTTTCGTCAATTTCACCTGTGTTAGAAGAGAAGTATTTCTTATAAGCCAATAAAAAAAGATCAGTGGCTCCAGCAAGTGTAATGAACTATTTGCATAAATCATTGTATGTTTGAAAATCAATTCGCTTGATTTTACATCGATGGGCAACAAGTAAATTTTCATTGACACAAATTATTGGTATTTTTTTTGCTTTCTCTAATCATCGATATCCAGCGGATATTACTGGATGGTAACACATATCTCCTCCTACTTATATGGAAAGCCTTGTTCCCAACCTTTCCTTACAACCCATGAAGAGGGTAACACGCGGAGAAAGTATACTTCTCCACCAAAACTGCAACGTACAATCGAATAGTTGTTCTGAGATATCCTATACGATAAGTATTATGCGGAATGTTAATCGTTCAGTATGGCGATTTAGTAATTTAATTAGTATTTAATTAGTTTAACTTAGCTTAGCTTAGTTGACCGCCCGTAAGTTTCCCGTGATTGATCAGAAACCAGTTGAAATTGCATATTGAACCAAATGCATGATACTTGGGGAGTCGTAGATCATGCTCAACGTGCAACCTAAACTGATTTAGAACATGGACTGATCAATAGCGTAGATGGCCACGCCCATGCAGGTAAATATGGGAAGGGAATGAAAGTTAGTTCAACAATTGTTGCTACTAGTAACCGAGGAATTCTCTGCATCACCACAAGTGTCACAAGAAAGGAGTGGTGTTAGTGGGGTGAGGAAATAATCAGGATTTATCTTCGTACTTATTACTTATAATATTATCATGTGTTTATTACTCTGGGTAGCCGGCTACCGAGAATACGTTGCAATTTTATCGTGTTTTGTATTAATATGTACTTCCTACTACAATATGAAATTTCTTCCGAAACTCGTAAAACTTCGGACAGCCGGCTGTCGGTAGGTTCGCTATCAATTCATATATTCAATTCATTGTGTTCTGTTATTTTTGTAATATACATTTTTGTAATAATGGCTTGATCGTCTTCAATCGAACAATAACGCCTTATGCGATACGAAGAAATGTCGATATCTACTCTAATAAAAAAAAAAAACAAATGGATCCTCCTCGCAGTCTAAACTACATTTACATAGGTCCTTGTTAAGCACGGTCGCAAAAAATATCTGCACGGTAATAAACTTCACGCACGCATCTTAAACTTAGCGATTAACCCGAAGACAAATAGATCAAATCGACCGAGTTTAGTCTAGTTTAGATTTTTAGTAAGGAGAAATATAACAAGATCTCACCAGCACCTGCTTCTCCGATTCGCACTGCTGTAAACATCGCGAGATGACACACCACTACTGAAAAAAATATAATAAAATTATAAAATAAACACTCGCGGATGAGTTGCTACAGACAAATTTTTGATTTTCAGTTTGAATTACACGATTTACTTGTAAATTGTCACACATTCCACCTAAATCTGATAACATAAATCTGATAACACCGACAATGACATGCAGATGGCGCTTCGATCGGTTGACGTCGTTTAATTTTGGGCGGTAAATTCGCATCGGTTGACAGCGTTTAATTTTGGGCGACAAATTCGCCGTTTCCGTCGCTTGAGCATTTTCTAGTTTCGCGAATCAGCAATATTCAATAAATAACACTTTTCACACACACACACACACACTTGTCACAACGGCTCTATAACTCAAAATAACTGTTTCGATCAATCACTTCACTATAAGTTGTTTAATACACATTGCAATCAGACTTTTTCTAGAGCAACACCAGATCCTGTCAGCTTTAGGGGCTGGGGTCCACTAGGAGATTGATAGTACCTATTAGCTCTCTCTGGACAGTACCAGCCTAGATGCCGTGTGGAATCCGACGGAAAAAAGGCGGGTGGGTAATGTCAGAGACATAACTGGATGTCGTGAATACGAAAACAACTGACATGTTCCTTAACACTTCCGAATATCAATTAGTAGATCAATTGTATGAATTATGCAAGCATTCCCCTTTTCCACTTTTTTCGCAAAAACAAAGAAGGCTTCACTTGATCTCGATTACTGTGAATTTCACACAGCGAAAAGTGCACAAATCCAACCAAACTGTTCTAGATTTGCACTAAACTGAGGATATTTCTTTTCGATTTGCGAACAACAAATCCTAATAGTTCCTTAGAAAACTTTTAGAGCTATTAGAACGGCTGATTTTGTGTAATGCTCTCCACCGTTGCTTTTTTACCAATGCAAATGACGCAGCTGTGACGTACACGCTCTTGTCGGAGGCGAAACTGGCTTTGCAAACCACACAAAATACATCTGCTCGCAGTGGCGATAGAATCCAATTTTTGTTGAGAGGCTTCTTTTTACCTGATTTCGTTTGTAGCTTTTTCACTAATAGGCGGTCCTAACGGCTATAAAAATAGCCGCATACAGAATTTTAATGTCGAATATTTCATTTCGGATTTGCATTTCATTGAAAGAAACTATCAGGATGCTGTGCGGGATTCATTCCTGCCTTTCAGAAGGACCAAATTGTGGAACTCACTACGATATTAAACACTGTTCGGAACATTTTCACAAACGATTTGTTGTACAGCAGCAGATATTTTTTTCTCTTCCTCAGAACGCGTTCTGATTGGCTGGTGTTGACATGGGTCAAATGAGACAGGTTTTTCAATAGTGTACTATTGAAATACTTCAACGCTTTTTCTTTACACGCTTAAGTTGAAAAATTTCGATTCTATTGGCAGTCGATTATATAAATCCTTTCACAGATCACTGAGCTATGAGCTTTATAAATACGAGAAAGGCAAAAGCGCCTTATGAATTATCCTCTTTGATACTCGTTTATACCAAACATTTCAGAAAAGTTTAATTTTGAATTATTTGAGATTATGTCACACAACTGAATATTATATCATAAAATTGTGATCATATTTCCGATGGCATGTAGCATAAATTATGTTGATTCGTTAGATACAACAAGAGATATTCACGATTAAAAACTTATCACTCTCTCAGAGGGTAAATTCTGAAAAGGCACCCCATAGTAAAGAAGTCGTATTCACGACAAAAAATGAATCAAAAATAGATCCACTGGGTTCCTGCTTCCATGTCGTAAAAAAGCGACAATTGCAGGAGTTTCTTTTTTCTTTCAGTCATTACATATTTTCAATTTCTAACTGATTGAAATAATTCACTTCTGATTACTCTATTTTACTAAATTATCTCTTCATTCAACCTATCAATTTCCGTCTTGCTTTGGAGAATAGTTTTATTTGGAATGTTTTCTTCTTCCATGTTATTGACTGTCTTTCAGTATTGTAAATTGAATGATAAAAATCAACTAATGCGCAAATCCATTGATATTACAAGTTAATAACAGAGATAACATATATCGGTATATTGAATTCATAGTATGAATACATTTGATATTAATATTTCAAACAATAAATTAATATTTTTCTCGGTAGCCGGCTGCCCAGATCAACCAATATAACCAATTAATAATTGTATTAAATAATTAAAATAATAAAGGATCAGGACGCGCGTGAGGTCTGTTGACCTTTGTTTGGCGATTTAAAATGATTTTATAACAACTGCTTAGAATATGTCAATGCAATGAATCAACTGTTTTGTCTAAATCCTATTCACTCGTTTATTTTGTAATTTCATTTATAAAAACCTGTTTTAATCCACCTAGTGGTGTAATGATGCCTTTCTCATATCAATCATACTATCATATATAATACTGTGGTATTCTTCAAAATAATTCTCTGCGATTCTTGAAAGAATAACCGAAATCGGTTTGTTTGACCGTCTACTGATAAAAACTATCAATTGGAAAAGATTTGAGGTCGATTTAGAATTTTTTTAAAGGTTTTTCCCCATTTTCAGTGATGGTATACAATGTTTTACACACTTTACCCTATATTTCCGGATCCGGAAGTCGGATCCGCATCAAATTCAGGAATTACGCATGGGACCACAGGACCTTTCATTTGAAACTAAGTTTGTGAAAATCGGTCGCGCCATCTATGAGAAAAGTTAGAACACATATTTTCTTGTTTTATGCACATTTTACCCCATAACTCCCGAACCAGAAGTCGGATCCAAATAATATTCAGGAATTTTATATGGGACCTCAAGACATTTCATTTGAACCTAAGTTTGTGAAAATCGGTTCAGCCACCTCTGAGAAAAAAGTTAATGCACTTATTTTAACAATTTTTTGCACATTTTACCCCATAATTCCGGAACCGAAAGTCGGATCCAAATAATATTCAGGAATTTTGTATGGGACCACAAGACCTTTCATTTGAATCTGAGTTTGTGAAAATTGGTTCAGTCATCTCCGAGAAAAGTTAGTGCAAAAAAACGTTACATACAGACATACGCACATACACACACACACAGACATTTTGCGTACTCGACGAACTGAGTCGAATGGTATATGACACTCGGCCCTCCGGGCCTCGGTTCAAAAGTCGGTTTTCACAGTGATTGCATAACCTTTCTATATGAGAAAGGCAAAAATAGAGAAGTTTTTATTCTTTACGCGATAGTATTGCACATTTTTCTTCGGTTTCCTCGAATAAAAGCTGTGAATCAAAACTTCCCGGGACTTCAATATAGGATTTTGTTGAAATGTTCACTCGGGAAGTCAGTGAGTTTACTGGTGCATCCGAGCATCTTAAAACCGGAACATACTGAGCCGTGCGCGAATATTACCAATTCTGAAATTTTTACTAACAAATATCCTTCGCCCGTGACACTTGTGGAGTGCGCAGTAGTACATACGGCCTCTAGTAGTAACAACAACTGTTGGACCAACATCCCTTCCCATTCCTTAGACGATCTACGTTCGGGCCTGGCCGGCGCCGGTACTGATCAATGAATTCTGGGATTACCAGAAGATGTACATTGAAGGATGATTTACCAGTCCCTGGTCGGATCATCTAAAAACTCCCTGTACAATTTCAACTAATCCCGATCAGTAACGGAATAACAACCACGAGTGGTCGCTCAAGCTCAAGCTCAAGCAACACCAGATCCTGTCAGCTTGGAGCGAAATCAATCAAGCAACGCCATCGCACGGTATCACATTCAACAATTTAATGTCAATTGTATGGACGCAGTGCTAAATAATGTGATTTCAAATTACTTCAATAGATTTATTTACTTACATAGCGCAAATAGCAGAATATGTACATATTTATTACAGAGCGGAGTGTATAGGCTACCGGAACACAAATCAGAGATGTCAGGTATTTTCATATAAAATCTGTATTACACGAATGGAAAATCTGTATTTATCTGTATTCACTATACAAACAAACTGTTATGTTGTTATGTTGAGACCATCGGATTATCGTATCACAAGTTATCACCTTGCCGTTACCCTCTCCGTGTTTCTAAGGAGCTGGAGAGCATACTAGACACTCGGGCGTATCACATCACTCTATCCATCGCACAGTGGTTCGAATCAATAAAAACGTGGATATAAATCAGTAGCTGCCAAACCGTTCTTTTAATGCATATAGTTGCTTTGAAGAAATTATTTACAAATATATACCGCGTAATTTGATCCTATCATTAATTGTTCATGGCCTACTTTGACAAAAAATGTAACCATAACTTTTTTTCTGAAGAGATAGAAATTTTTTTTCTTCTACAAAGTTCTAGAACTATTAAAAATAATTTACTTTGTCAAATATACCAAAAGTCTAGGTCGCACCGTTTCGGATATACAAAGCGTTTTTATGGAAACCCCCTTAAAATCAGTTTTTTATTTATAACTTGTTTCGAGTTAGTTTTTTATGCATACTTACTTTGGAATAATTGAAGAAAATAAAAAATACCATATTTTTGTTGAAGGTAGTGCATAGGTTTCTTGTTTCCTGGCAAAGTTGTACAACAGTTTACCTTTTTTTTACCTATCATAAAACCTTACACAGAAGCGAAATATGCAACTTTATGCAGCTGATTTTTACAAATTTTGTAGGAAAAGATGTGCCCAATATCATAAAAAAAATCTAAGTGGAACTCGGTGGAACTTTTTTTTAGGTCTTTTCAAAGTTAGTTTTCATTACTGAATTATGGCAACCCCCTTAAAACTAGTTTTCTAGTCATAACTTGTTTCGAGTTATTTTTTTATGCATACTTCGTTTGGAATAATTGTAGAAAATATAAAATTTCATAATTTTGTGGAAGCTAATGCATAAGTTTATTCTTTTCTGGAAAATGTATGCATAATTTTACTTCTTACCTAGAAAACCTTGCGCCGAGGCGAAATATGCAACTTAATGCAGCAAACTTTTATAATACTTATAGGAGAACATGTACCTTATCAAATTTATTTTCCAATGAGAATTTCTTGAGTAATATTCGTGTGACTCATTTTCACTATGGCCATGCTGAAACCATGAATTGTTAAGAAACAGAGGGCACACAGTGGTCCAAAACTGGAAAAAGACGGTCACAAGTCTGTACCTTTCACTGATTTTTAAGAGCTAACGTGTCTTCGAAGAAGTTTTACAAAATTATATAACGCTTCTTTTGAAAGTCGCACCTTAATTTTTGTTAAGGGGGTAGTACCGATTTCGAAAAAAATAATTTTGTTTTTGACGAAAAAAAAATTTTGTTCTATCTCATTTCAAAGAAAAAAACATTTCAAGTATTTTTGCTGAAGATATGAATAATGTAAAAAAAAATATTTTTTGAGATATTCGCTTTATTTTAAAAACAGTTTTTTTGGATTTACCTACGTAGAATTTATCTCTATTACCTAAGTATCTACTTCAAAGTTAGCATTTAAATGAGTAACTTTTCCCAATCCTTTTCACAACCTAATCAATCAACTAGGTAGTTAATGTTACCTAATAAATCATTACAATATGTCACTTAGTCGCATTGCATTCGATCAATCAGTATCAGTCACGCTATCGTCCGAGTTTTCCGTATCGCTAATTTCTTGTTCTGTTGTAAGTTCTAGCATATCAATTGCTTCCAGTGACAATTTCTTTCCAGTTTTGATAGGTTTGTAATAAATATTCGAAATCAGTGGGTCAGACGCTACTAGGAGTCTACAAAAAACATCTGTCATCGTTTTTTCACGGCTGTTTTTCCTCGTGCCCAAGTTTGGATTTTTTTATTTGTTTATTAATTTTTAACTTTTTAAATTCAATAAACTATAAAGGTTGTTTTAATAAATCGCTTATTTAAACCCTAAAAACCGTACATTCATGCCTTGGACGAATTTTTGTATCTTTGTTATATTTTACAGGCTGTTGAAAAAAGGCTTTGTGTGAAATACCCCATGGATTATTACTTTGTTACTTTTTACAATTGAATTTTTTGTTACTTTTTACAATTGACAATATTAGAAAAAATCTAAGTGGAACTAGATGCAATTTTAGGCCTTTTTAAATTTAGTTTAAATTATTGAAAATCCGAAAACTGTTCAAAACTTCAACACATATTTAAAAAATGGAAAAATGTTTTCTAGACAAAATATGATAAAGTATTGTTAAAGTACAAACCTTTACGTAGAGATTTCATGTTTAAACGTGTAAATGAATTGAGTTATCGCGAAGCAACACGATTTTTAAGACGAGATGTTGATCGGGCGATGCTCACTGCAAAAGTGAGTTACAGAAATAGCAGACTCGTGGCGCCCTCTGTTTCTTAACCATTCATGGTTTCAGCATGGCCATAGTGAAAATGAGTCACACGAATATTACTCAAGAAATTCTCATTGGAAAATAAATTTGATAAGGTACATGTTCTCCTATAAGTATTATAAAAGTTTGCTGCATTAAGTTGCATATTTCGCCTCGGCGCAAGGTTTTCTAGGTAAGAAGTAAAATTATGCATACATTTTCCAGAAAAGAATAAACTTATGCATTAGCTTCCACAAAATTATGAAATTTTATATTTTCTACAATTATTCCAAACGAAGTATGCATAAAAAAATAACTCGAAACAAGTTATGACTAGAAAACTAGTTTTAAGGGGGTTGCCATAATTCAGTAATGAAAACTAACTTTGAAAAGACCTAAAAAAAAAGTTCCACCGAGTTCCACTTAGATTTTTTTTATGATATTGGGCACATCTTTTCCTACAAAATTTGTAAAAATCAGCTGCATAAAGTTGCATATTTCGCTTCTGTGTAAGGTTTTATGATAGGTAAAAAAAAGGTAAACTGTTGTACAACTTTGCCAGGAAACAAGAAACCTATGCACTACCTTCAACAAAAATATGGTATTTTTTATTTTCTTCAATTATTCCAAAGTAAGTATGCATAAAAAACTAACTCGAAACAAGTTATAAATAAAAAACGTGTTTAATCCACCTAGCAGTGAGATGATACCTATTTTTATCAATCCGCATGTGTTTTTTGCATGAATATTCTTCGGTGTTTAAGTTTTCATGACATTATTTTAATGACCCTCGTTTTAAGCGACAATTTGAGATTTTAATCACTCATTACTCTGTAATGTCGAAACTGCAAATCGGATCGAATTTGAATCTAGAAGTGTGATAATCGATTAAACATGCCATGATATGTAAGTTCCACTCTAGAGTTTACGGTAATTTAAGGTACTTCCAGAGCCGGTATTCAGGAACCAGCATAACCCAAACCGATTCGTATGGCCATATGACGAATAAATTACAACAGTTTTGAGTTCAACTTTGAAGCTTTTCGGGATTGTCATCTTCTATATCGGTTTGAATTTTAAAAATTCATCATCATGTAATTCGAGAACCGGAAGTCATAATTGGATAAAATAATTAATTTTTGTATATAAGTTTGTTTTAATTAAAATTTTTGTTTCTGAAATTTGATTAGGCTTTTTTTGAGAAAACGATTGAGCTTTGAGAAACGATTTTATACTGGAACCGGAATTCTAAAAGCGGTATGGCCGAAGTCAGATAAATTCACCTGAGTAGCTGTACACTTTACATTTGTTTCAAAACATTTGAAAATCAGTTAAGACATCTTTGAGAGATCATAGCACGAATTAAATTTTTAGGTGCCTTCTGATCGACAACTGAATACCACTAAAACTGAAAAAAGTTAATTTTTTTATCGACTATCCAAATCTGCTAACCCGATAAACCTGATTAAATTATGTGGAATAGACATTTTTATACAATCCCCGAAACCGGAAGTTGGATCTGACTGAAAAGCAAGATGTTTTATAGAACTTTGAAACTTTTCATTTGAATCTTAGATGATTCTTAGATTTCATTTGCATCTTAGATCGGTTCAGCCATCTTCAAGAAAAATGAGTTACACAATTTTGATTTCGTTTCACATATCATCCTGTAGTTCCGAAACCAGAGGTCGGAACCAAACATAATGCAGGAACTTTGTTTGGGAGCATACGACTTTTCGTATGAATCTGAATTTGTAGAAAAGAAATTTTCCGAGAAAATTAATTGAAGTTATTTGTCACACACGCATTTGCTGATCTCGACGAACTGATTCGAATGGTATATGGATGTTATGTTGTTCCAGCATTTATTGCTGTAAGTAGTTTAAAACAAAATAATAAAAAAAAATTCTGCCATCATCTGGTTTATATATGTCATATTCGAACGATTATGTTGCCAAAAACGAGCCGTGCCAAAATCGGTCCGAGGCTAAATGTCATGAAAAAGAATGCTGTACACAATTTTTTTGGTTCTTAGAAACAATTGTATGTAACAGTATAAAAAATCGTGTTTTCCGTTGCTCCCAAGCATTTCTTTGTCATACAGCGCTCAAAACTCCTACTGCTGGAATAGGGGGAAAAGTCGCTTACAGAAAAATTTCGATATCTCCGTTAAAAATGGACGGATTTTAACAATCTATGGCTTGTTGGATAGGTATTACCGTGCGGAATCTAAGTCTGAAAACATATTCTGTTTTCAAGGTCAATTGTGACAGATACTGTCAAAAAACTGAAAATTTTGACATAAAACTTTGTATAACTCAAAAAGTAAACATCCGATCTCAAAACCATTCAATAGCGTTTTGGGTGACGGGGAGACCTTTCATTTGCGACTAGTTTGATCAAAATCGGTCCAGCCATCTCTGAGATCTCGACCTCTTAGTTGACAACACACATACGGACACACACACATACACACACACACACACACACAGACATTTGCTCAGTTCGTCGAGCTGAATCGATTGGTATATGTCATTCGGCCGTCCGGGCCTCGGAAAAATTTTCGAAAGTTTGAGCGAATTCTATACCTATTTTTTATATATATAAAAATAGGTAAAACTGATTTTAAGGGGGTTTCCATAAAAACGCTTTGTATATCCGAAACGGTGCGACCTAGACTTTTGGTATATTTGACAAAGTAAATTATTTTTAATAGTTCTAAAACTTTGTAGAAGAAAAAAAATTTCTATCTCTTCAGAAAAAAAAGTTATGGTTACATTTTTTGTCAAAGTAGGCCATGAACAATTAATGATAGGATCAAATTACGCGGTATATATTTGTAAATAATTTCTTCAAAGCAACTATATGCATTAAAAGAACGGTTTGGCAGCTACTGATTTATGTCCACGTTTTTATTGATTCGAACCACTGTGCATCGCGTCAGTTTGTTCTTAAAAATCTGGCGTAGCTGTTCTTGATCGTTTCATGAATTCTGATGTATTTAAATGCGAATACTAATGTTGTGAGGCGTGTTTGCCACAAACTACAGGCTATTTTGCTAAATCCAGTCCTTTGATGAATTATATTTTAATGAATTGCGTCATATGAGGAAGATATGAAATTGTTAAAGTTTTACTGTGTAGATCTAGTTTACATGTACGGATGTTTTGTTTCCCATTTTCTTATAGAGAAAGGCTAATCAATCACTCTATAAATTTTACATTTTCACCGGTCTCGGGTCATTTTCACCGGCCAAGGGTCATGTACCACTAATCGCGATTTGAATTTAAAGAAAATAATTGAAATGCGCCTCAATATTACCTTGCCTGTTTGGCCAGCTATGCATGTACGAAACACTACTCGCATTAATGCCGATCAGACATACGCAATCCATCACAACACCGTCATACGGCTTAATTGAATCAACACTTAATTATAGCATTGCAAATTGATGAATAACAATCAAACCCGATATGCCAACAGAAATATAGGTTAATCGATGCATTAAGTGATTATTCGTATTACAGATGCCATGGTAGTTTTTCATATCAATTAGGAAATTGTAATTTTCTGATGCATTGCAGATCAATCAATAATGTAAGGTTGTATTTTACGAAGGATTTGGGCAGTAAAGGGCAGTACATAAACAGAACGTAAATACATCTAATCTGGTTCTTCAATGAATAGAGAATTTGTTCGTTTTTTCATAAACACAGCAAACCCCGAAGAGCGTCGTGCATTCGACGAATGATACTTAATAGAGTTTGAGCTCATAGACAGAATAAAAATAAAACATGTATAAAGCGTAATTGATTGTCTTTGGGACAGCAAGTCAATTGTGTTCCTTGAGAGCTTGTGGTTTCTTCATCATTTTATTGCTCTTTGCTTTCATCCAAGTTTTGTTCATTTTATTTTAGCTCAACGCAACTGTGAAACATAAGTCTGGAAAATTTTCCTATCTAGACTATATCAATCAATAAGAATAAATTTAATTCTACTTAAGGTTCTTTCGAAAACATTGTGCTACTAACATAATTGGTTATTTGAACATTTTATGATACACATGCCATTATATATGAATGGTGACAACAACAACAAATCGCTTGCCTATACACTAAGGTCTCTTTTTATACGGCGGTTACGTACCGTGTTAAAAAATCCGTGTAAAACAAAACCATGTTAATTGCGGAAGCCGTGCCAAAAAAAACCACGTGGGAAATTCGACGTAATAATTCAAAAACCGTAGATTTAATTATTTATTTGTTTTGTTTCGGATAATATGTAACTTTTGATGATTTGAAGGTTAATCCACCTAGCAGTGAGATGATACCTTTTTTTATCAGTCCGCATGTATTGTTTGCATGGATATTCTTCGGTGTTTTTGTTCTCATGACATTATTTTAATTATTGTCGTTTTCAACGGCAAACTAGGATTTTAATCACTCATTACCCTGTACTTTCGAAAATGCTAATCGTATTTCAGTCTTAACGTGTGACAATCGATTGAACATTCCATGAGATGTCGAAGTAAGTTCCACTTTAGAGTTTTTCGTCATTATTTTTTAAATGATTCGTATGGCCATAAATTAATACGCCAAACAATTTACATCTTTTATATCTGTATGAATTTTAAAAACTCATCATACTGCAATTCCAGAATCGGATAAAATTTACCAATTTTGTATGGGACCATAAGTCCTTTGATTCGAATTTTTGTTTTTGTAGTTCGATTTGGCCTTTTTGAGAAAATGATTGAACTTTGAGAAACGATTCGATACTGGAACCGGAATTCTTAAATCGATGTAGCCGAAATCAGTTAAATTCACCTGAGGAGTGTGTGGACATCGTTGAGAAATTGTAGTGTGAATTAAATTTGAGGGTACCTTCCGAATCGAAAACTGAATACCGCTTAAACTGAAATAAATTTATTTGATAATCGACTATTCAAATCTGCCAACCTGATAAACCTGATTAATTTTTGTGAAATGGACATTTTTATACTAATCACCATGTATCTCCTAAATTGGAAGTCGGATCTGACTAAAAAGTAAGATGTTTTATAGGATTTTAAGACCTCTCATTTGAATCATAGATGTTTCTTAGATTTCATTTGAATCTTAGATCGGTTCAGCCATCTACGAGAAAAATGAGTTACAAAACTTTAATTTCGTTTCGCATATCATCCTGCAGTTCCGGAACCAGAAGTCGGATCCAAACGTAATTCAGGAACCTGGAGCATGCGATTTTTCATATGAATCTGAGTTTGTAGAAAACGATTGAGTCATTTCCGAAAAAAGTTAAGTAAAATTATTTGTCACACACGCATTTGCTGATCTCGACGAACAGATTCGAACGGTATATGGGTGTTATGTTATACCAGCATTTATTGCTGTAAGTAGTTCAAAACAATATAATTATGGAATTGCTTTCAACTCGAAAATTCTTCCATCATCTAGTTTACATATGTCATATTCGAATGATTATGTTGCCATAAACGAACCGTGCTAAAATCGGTCCGAGGCAAAATGCCATGGAAAAAGATGCTGTACACAGTCTTTTTGGTACTTAGAAACAATTGTATGTAACAGTATAAAAAATCGTGCTTCATTTGGGTCCGAAACAGCGCTTTGGCATCAAACGCGTAAAACTCCTACTACTGGAATAAGGCGAAAAGTCGTTTACACAAAAATATCGATATCTCCGTTAAAAACGGACGGATTTTGACAATCTATGGCTTGTTGGATAGCTACCGTGCGGAATCGAAGTTTAAAAACATATTCTGTTTTCAAGGTCAGTTGTGACAGATATTGTCAAAAAACTAAAAATTTTGACATGAAACTTTGTATAACTTAAAAAGTAAACATCCGATCTCAAAGCAATTCAATAGCGTTCTGGGTGACGGGGAGACCTTTCATTTGCGACTTGATCAAAATCGGTCCAGCCATATCTGAGATCTCGACCTCTTAGTTGACAACACACATACAGACACACGCACATACATACACACACACATACACACACAAGGACATTTGTTCAGTTCGTCGAGCTGAATCGATTGGTATATGACATTCGGCCCTCCGGGCCTCGGAAATTTTTTCTAAAGTTTGAGCGAATTCTATACCTATTTTTTATATATACACCAAAACCTTCATTTACGTAATAATCGGGACTACGTAAATCGAATTATGACGTAAAGAAAGTTTACGTTATTTGGAATTTTCAATGTAAAAAAAGTTAACGTTATTTGGAATTTTCAACGTAAAAAAAGTTTATGTTATTTGGAATTTTCAACGTAAAAAAAGTTTTTCTTATGTATATGTTTTGTTAGATATGTATAATATATTGGATACTTATGGAACAAAAATTATTAGCAGCATCAATTTCCAAGATGGCGACTTCCGGTTTATTGATATTCCATGAAAACCCTTACAATATGGGTATTTTCGGAACGGGATTGATGAGTAGATGTCCGAAAACGATGTTTGAGGTGGTTCTGAATTCCAAGATAGCGACTTCCGGTTTATTGATATTTCTTGAAAACCCTTACAATATGGGTATTTTCGGAACGGGTATGATGAGTAGATGTCGGAAAATGATGTTTGATGTTATTCTGAATTCCAAGACTTCCGGCGACTTGGTTCTGAATTCCAAGATGACGACTTCCTTGAAACCCCTTACAATATGGGTATTTTCGGAACGGGTTTGATGAGTAGATGTCGGAATTCGTATAAGACCTGAAGAGCTTTCTTAACTGATCCAAGTGTGTTAAAATCGGTTTATTCAACTCCGGAAGAAGTTGGTGTACTTCTTTTCACATTTTGTATGAGACCTCAAGACCTTTCATTTTAATCTAAGATTGTGGAAATCGGTGCAGCCATCTCCTATAAAATTTAGTGTAATAAAACGTTACATACATATGCGCACAAACACACACAGACATTTTGCGTACTCGACGAACTGAGTCGAATGGTATATGAAACTCGGGCCTCCGGGCCTCGGTTAGAAAGTCGGTTTTCACAGTGAATGCATAATACGAGATATAATTTTTATACGAGAAAGGCAAAACACATTTAACAAAACTGTTTTCAATTCTAAAGTTTGCTAATTTTTAGCTGCATATTTTATTCAACCGGCAGGTTTTTTTGCAATTGTTTCAATATTCTAAGTATTTGATAGTACACAAAAAGTGATTTTTTTTCAAAATCCTGACTCGAATACCTGTTATAAAGGCGGTGAGGCATAAAACAATCTCACAAGTACATTTCCTACACTTAAACAATAAAGTTCGACTGACCTAATTTAAGGATAAATTTAGACTGACCGATTTAAGAAAACGTACATCTTATGGTTTGGCACTGTTTTGCAACGCGCTTAGTTTTATCTCAAGGATAGTTGAGATCACTTTTCCTATATCACACGATACAAATATGTATGGAAGCAAAATCTCCACGTCACTAATGAATGCATATATTCTTATTTAATTTTTTAATTCAATTCAACATCTATTTCGATTTTGATCACTGTTGAGTCGTGTAAATTCCATTATTTTTGCATTTCTCTTTATAAAGAATATAGATTTGAATGAAAATCAAAATTTATTCAGAGTTCGGAGACACTTAGCGATATATGTATTTCAACTCAGCTCGATGAATGATGAACTAAGACATTTTAGTTCTATTTTTAAATAACCGCAGTTTTCCATCCAAAAACGTTCAGTATATGTTTGAAACGTCAACGACCATATAACCAAATTTATTTTTTCAAAAACTCATTGAGGATGATTTTCGGACCTGCCTTCCTGTACAATTTTGGGCTATATAAAAGGTTTACTATCACCATATTTCGGGTGTAACACCTATTACCAGTCACCATGTGCTACATATATAGATAGTGGAAGGTATCAATGGAGGACTATGACTAAAACATAGAAAACCTTGGCAACATGGTTTGTTTTAAGCGACTCTTCTCATTTCGAAAATATTAATACTATATAGGATACGATCAGCAATCCACTAATATTCAAACATTATTTTCTACGCAATATGCACTAAACCAGCTCCGAAAATACCCATATTGTAAGGGTTTTCAAGGAATATCAATAAGCCGAAAGTCGTCATCTTGGAATTCAGAACCAACTCAAACATCGTTCGTTCTACTCATCATACCCGTTTCGAAAATACCATTGATTTAAGGGTTTTCAAGGAATATCAGTAAACCCAAAGTCGCCATTCAAACATCATTTTCCGAAATCTACTCATCAAACCCGTTTCGAAAATACCCATATTGTAAGGGTTTTCAAGGAATATCAATAAACCGGAAGTCGCCATCTTGGAATTCGGAGCCACCTTGAACATCGTTTTTCGACATTTACTCATCAAACCCGTTCCAAAAATATCCATATTATAGGGGTTTTCAAGAAATATCAATAAACCGGAAGTCGCCAACTTAGAATTCAGAACCACCTCAAACATCATTTTCCGACATCTACTCATCAAACCCGTACCGAAAATACCCATATTGTAGTAATTTTCATTTATAGCCGGGAACGATTTTCATTGTATGCAGAAACCTCTTTTTACAGAGTTACGTAAAAAGAGGTAACGTAAAAAAAAGTTTACGTAAACGGAGGTTTGGGTGTATATATATAAAAAAAGGTAAAAAGCCATTTTTAACCCCCAAATTTATGCATGATGCACATAACTGTGAAAATGTAACTGTTATTTCACAATAAAAACAGAAATCTAAAAACCAACCTGGAGTTACTAGAAGGATCTAGTCATACTTGAACAAACACATTGCATGACAAATTAAAATTAGAACACTTAGGAAACGCGTTGTATGATAAGCAAATTAATCTAAATGACTCATGCCTTCTGTATAGTGCATTCAGTTTTCAAAAGAACGATAATACGTAGACCGTTCGACTAAAGAAGTGCTAGTAATACCAGCCATAAATACTTTCACTACAAGTAAAGCTTGAGAATAAGTTCTTTTCAATTCCGAAGGTGCGATATGTGGTAAACACTAACGATTCAGTCATTTTCAACTAAACTGAGTGGGAAGACATGGGTATTGGCAATGCCGACGAGAGAAAATTCGGGCCCGGGGAGACTGCAATATCACGGGTCCCTAAAACATAAAAATTAAGAAACATTCTGAGTATAAGAATGTCAATGTATCAAGAGATTTTTCAATACATTATTTTAACAAAATAGTTCGTAAGCTAAAATTGATTCGATTTTTGATATTTTGTTTCGTTATGAAGAATGAAACAAAAAAAACAATTTTGAATTTCCGGGCCCCCTGAAAAAGTCCGGGCCCATAATAATACTAGAGCTATATCATTCAAATGGGTATAGAATACTTGATTTATACTGGGTATAAATTGCTTAATATGATGAAGAGTTGAAGAGATTCGTAATTCCGGCTAGTTCTTCAAATCTCCAAATATCAAGGGGAACGTGCCATTTTAGCCAATTTGTTCTGATAACTTTCCAACTTTAAATTAGCTCTCATAATCGTTTTCTTACAGACAACCTATTTCTTTTTATAAAATTTTTCTCAAAAAACAAACGACAATGCTTTTTAAATTCTCATCAGAAACCGTGTTAATTGCGAAAACCGTGTGAATAAAAACCGCGTTAATTCCGGAATCCGTGTAAAAAAGCCGTGTATAAAAAAACGTGCGAAAAAAAACGTGTAAAAAGAGATCTTAGTGTATTTTCTTTCAACGCTCAGAATTTGAATATCGTAATAAGTCCAACAGTTCTATAATTTACATTGCTTTTCTCTATCCATGTTCTCTAAGGAATTGAAGGTCATATTATTCTTTGTTTTCATATAGCTCAAAACACAAAACATGAACTGTTAGTAGTTCTAGACGAATCGTGATTTTGCATCGTTTATATACAATATCATGTATATCTAATTTCTTCGTTTACTTGGGAACAACTTGTTACATATGAAGAATGCTACCTTGGAAACGTTTCCGCAAACAATATGAACGCGTTAGTATACCGCAGCGAAAGTTGACAATTTGCAGATTAAGTTGTCATTAACCCACTGGTTCAACAACTAGTGACCTGGATATTTTCTGCATGAATTTCACCTTTTCCTGTTTGTACACACAATCATATTCCAAGCAGTAAGGAGTTTTATGCAAATAAACCTGCTGAGGTGTAGAATAATTGTTCACCGTTCCCTTCTAGGGACAATAACACTGATATGATTGTTGCATTCCAAGAAATAATACAAAAGCATGCATGAGGTCATATTTGCGTGATTTGTGGAAATTATTTAAAATTTTATATGACTATGTTCATGAAAAACTTCAATCGAAACTTCAGTTTCTTTGCCAAGAAAAAATACCAGCAGCAAGTTTTAGTTGCATGTAGAATATGAACATACCAAAAGAAACAAAAACACGTAATCTTGAACATGCTAGTTCCTTTTTCTCTATATTTTCTGCCAATCACCTTCGCTTTCCAAAGCTGTAATAATATTCTGCAAACTAGGTAGAGTGTGTTATATAGTAATAAACATGTCTACTTACCTACAGCGTCTGAAAGAGGCATATACTTTTCTTTCGTGCCAAGAACCTTTCGAACTGTACGAAGGACTAGCGTACACGGTTTGCTTGTCACAGTTGGATCTACTACAACCAAACCAAGCATGGAAATGGATTTAGCTTACGTGAAGTAACCGATCTGTGTTTTTTTTGTTTATATCACGTTGTGAGAACTTTAAGTTAGATTTGTTGATTGGTTTCGTTTAATTTGTTTTATGGTGAGATTCGTTTGAAATTATGAGATTGGTTTGAAACTAACAACATTCATCATTTTAATAATCCGGAACTCTATTCTATTTTAAAGTTATTCAAAATTTACTTCCAGTGTTTCCGAAACCGAAAATTTGGAACCGGTAAAGATTAAGTGAGTTTATTAGACCATCAATTAACAAGACCTTGTGAGTGTGTATGTAACATTTTTTTGCACTCTCTTTTCTCGGAGATGGCTAAACCGATTTTCATGAATTTTAATTGAAATGAAAGGTCTTGTAACCCCATACAAAGTGATTTTTATTCGAATCCGACTTCCGGTTCCGGAATTAAAGTGTAAAAAATGAAAAATAAGTCTGGCTGAACAGATTCTCACAAACTTAGATTCAAATGAAAGGTATTAATGTCCCATACAAAGAATTACAGGGTGATTACGTGAGAAAAAATCCTATTTCAAATTACTTCCTCACTTTTCTCAGAGATGGCGTGACCGATTTTAACAGTCTTAGGTTCAGGTTTGGTGAAATGTGTTTAAAATTTGATCCCGTCACTTAAGGCGGCGAAACAAAAAACGTAAAACAATTTCCAATCTGGACTTGAAACCATTCCAATCGAAAGCTATTATCAGTAGACAACCAAACAAATCGATTTCGGTTATCCTGGTTCCCGATTTACGATTCCGGAAGCACCGAAAATAGTGGCTATGTATTGAAAAATATATCTCACTCACTTCTCTCAGCGAGCGCTGGACCGATTTGTACAAACTCAGGTTCAAATGAAAAATCTTCTAGTCCCATATTGAATTTATGAATTTTGTTCGGATCCGATTCTGGAATTACAGGGTAAGCAAAGCAAAATCTTGGCATTACATTCCTTTGGTGGAATTTGGCCTTTCTGTTTCAACAGACTTCGCAGCCGATTCTTAGTATACAGAATCATTGCATGGCTAGTACTATGGATCCTACTGACACTAAGAATCCTTCCAGGTCGGGGCTCTAACGTACGACAACGGGCTAGTAAGACCAGCGTCCTATGCTTCGACCGCCAACCCGGGACGAATTAGAAATTACAGGGTACGGAATTACAGGGTACGGAATTACAGGGTGAAGATTGTTAAAATATGTATACCGTCACAAAAAGCTACGAAGTAAAAAACGTTAAATAATTTCTAATCTCGCCCCAAACTGTTCCAATCGGTAGTCATCGTCAGTAGACGGCCGGACAAATTTCGGCTTTCCTGGTTCACAGTTTTCGACTACAGACAGAAGATTGTATCCATAGACTCAAAAATGGGTTCTAGTTCCTTTGCTAAAACAGACTGCGATTATACCGGTTACCGAATTCCGGTTTCAGAAGTACCTGCAATAGTGGGACTCACTTCGTTTTCTCAGATATGGCCTAACCGATCTGAGTACTGATTCACTCTGTAAGTTATACTAGTTTATGAACTACCTTTTTTGCTTTTTCAAGACTAAACCATGGTTAAAATCGATCATGTATTTTTGTACTTTGAACGGAACTGAACATCTTGGTGAGGATCTTCCACAAACACCTTTAACAACAATTCTAAAAGTGAATTCTAAACCTGGATTCTGGCCCACCTCAATTTTGAACCTAATTTCAGGTTGAGAATTTAGTTTCAGATTATAGGTTAAGGATTAGTAACACTGAAATTCAATCTTTATTCAGGATTCTGGAATTGGTTTCCTGACTAGATTTTGATACTGAGTTTAGTTCCTTAATTTATGTTCGGGATTCAAGTTCAGAATTCTGATTTATAATTTAAACTTCAGAATTTATGAACAAAATTCAAAATATGAATTTTAGATTTGGAATCTGGAACTAAATGTTATGCCTGAATTCAGTAATGTAATTCCTAAATTCAGTTTCAGAATTTATTTCTATAATTAGTAAACTGCATGCTAAAATTACAAATTACGAATGCCATACTCTTCCCTTGACACGGGGCGGGAAAGAAAAATGAAAAACTAGCCATAACCTTTTTCTGTCATAATTTTAAGCACCAGATGACACCCACCACTCAGTCATCTGTATGTATCGCAATGCCGTTATAGTATTGTATTAGGATACTAGTATGATATGCTGTGTCACATTTTTCTGCTCAGTCGGTTCCTGCCTGTGAACAAAGTAGATAGCTCGTTCAACGAGAGAATGTCCAGATTGAAAAGAATATACGTTCGCTCGCTGGGCCAGAATCCAGGTTTAGAATTGCCGTTCTTTTGACATATCCAATGTATTTAGTAAATTTTTTGACGATTTTGAAATATACTTGACCGAATACAGTTACAAAACTTACAAATATGGGAAAAAATGACTATTCGCGTATTGTTATCAAACGTATGGTTTAAAACCGCCCTATATACTAGAATATCTCGGATGAAATTTGAAATTATCGGCTCACAAACAAATTTGATTTAGGTGATAAAATATGAGCAAATAGACTAATAAAATTAATTTCGGTTTTAATTTATTAATTATTCTCAAATTCCAAACATAAAACCAAAAATTTATCAAGCCACGGAACGTTAATAAGTCATAAATTATCAAGTTTTCATTAAATGTTTATTTTTTTTAATATTTAAAAAACCAGCATTTTTTTCAAATCTTAAAATAACTGAAAATTATCACCTTTGCTTCGTTCAAATCTCGCACATTGACATTAAAAACGGTGGCTCATAAATGGATTCGGTTCAAGTTTGTGTTGCAAAGATAATCATAGATATTTCTTGCTTTCAAGAATCGCATAGCAGGAATAAAAATTAAGTGTAACAAGAACAATAAATCGTTGTGTAGTATCAATTTGATCAGGTTGTTGTCCAACCGGGAATAAAATGCTTCAAAACATTCAAAACAAATTTCTGAAAGTTATTTTATAGCGGCCTCCTTGGTTTAGTACTAATTAGTTGCACATACTCACATATATAGAATTATTAGATGCAATATCATATGGTATCAAAGGAGAACTCAAGATAAGGTGATCTGTGGTTGAATAGATGATTATCGACCCTTATTAATTAAGGATAAAATTTTTGGTACTAAATAAGTGAAAACTTTACAAGATAAATATTTGTGAAAAATGATCAAAATAGAATCAATTATCATGGAAGAATCTAATTGTCAATTTTATCATTCGCAAACAATCTAAGCACTTAAACAAGATGAAGTTTCTAATTTATCACATGAATAAGTTTTTAGTTTAGTACATCTACCATCATCTTTATATTTGTATCTATTAAGGGAACCTTGAAATTGTTTCATTTTTAATGTGCTCGATCGCGTCTTGCTTACATCCCCGTAGTTTTTTTTTAATCATTACAGCTATTTCCGAACAACCATTGATTGCACAAAGTGCACATACATATCTACAAGTGGTATATGAAACTCGACCCACCGAATTTGAACCAAAACTATTGGATATGTTTAAAAGGTGGCATATTATGTCAATCAGTGTAGACGTTACACATCCGCGTAAAGAAGTCGCTTGAGGTGAGATCATTGGTGTGTGAAGAGAGCATACACACGGAGAACCCTTCGATCATAAAATTGCGATATTGCAGTTTTTGATTTTTGCGATAGTTGATTTAACTAATTCATTTTTGATTCAACCAATATGGTTTTTGATTTGCATATATTCAAGTAGTTGAAAAATATGTTGTTTTGAATGCTGTCAAATGCCGGAGACAGTTGAGAGCAAAACAATAATAGCAATGCAAAATCAACAACTTTTTTAGTTGAAATCTGTTCGCGTCGCTTCAAAATGTCAATGAAAACAACATAGATGGCTAAAGTGTTTGGTGAAATTGTGTTCATTCGATTTGAGAAATTTATGACAACAAGTGTTTATCTAACAGCGGGGTTGTGATAAAGTTAACCTTGTTTAAGATGAAAAAGATTTGGTGACAAATTAGAAAATGTTAATGAATGATCATCTCGTAATCTTTCAGGTATGCGCAAAAATTTTATGCTTCAAATTCGTCATTGATTTACTTCCAGCAGACTGTTTTACTTCCAGCTGTTCGATACCGATGGTGATGTTCATGCATTAGCAATAAAACGCTTTTTGATATGAATTTAATTTATGAAAGTAACAGGAGCGAAGGGTTTCAAACACACAGAACGCGCTGCGTTTGAATGGCGCGTTTGAATTGCCGTCGCAAAATTCCAATTCCCAGCGGTTGATGCACCCAAGCTCATATAAATTGACTAAAATTTTCGCAAATCAATAACATTGTTTGAATTGATTCAACTATTTCTAAATGTCTAAAACAAGTAAAACCGATTTATTTTTCAACTAACAGAATTTTGTTTCAATAACAACACCAGTTATTTCAATTAAAATATTTGTTGAAATTGAAAGGTATGTGTCCTCACTAATTGACAGCATTTTTTTTTCAAACAGTTAAATTAGTTGTTTCAACCATCGTTTCTGCTAATCGAAAAACAAAAATGACAGTTTAGTTAAAACAACAATCGATTAGTTGTACCAAATTTTAACCAATCGAATTCAGAAAATCAACTAATATTCTGGTTGAAATGGGATCGCGGGTGGTTCCGTGCAGCTACGCATATTTCATCCCCGGTACCTTTTACAATCTCTTCAATCTGAGGAGAGTTGTAAAGTGGAATCAATCGATATTTGTTGTAAATTGTGTGGCTTCAATTTACGCCGGAAATAAATTACTTCGAAGGAGAAGTAGCGGTGCCATTAACTCAACTTAAATCTATGAGAATGGGGATGGTCTCTTGTGTCTGAGCAATTCCAGAAATTAACAGCAGAAAAAGTGGCAAAATCGGAATCGACTTTTTCTAATTTAACACGTTTTTGTTTTGCACGGATGGAGAAACCGATTCAACTCAAGACTAACTTTTAAAAAGGGTGTATGTATTTTCGTACACATACACACTTAGAAACATATACACTGTTAAAATTTTTTTCCAACAATGAGAATTTCTCAATTCACACTAACCAAATTTGCACCAAAATGTGGGCTTAAAGTTAAGGCTTATAATTAAATTATTTAAAACATATTAAAGAAGACGTTATTTTCAATTTTAGATTTCCGGTTAGTCAGGGAATTCATATTGTTATACCACATTCGAAAGGTCATAGACTGGAAACAATTTTCTCAAAGTTTCAACCCTTTAACTGCCATATTGACGGAGCTAGGGTGGTTCTATTGATTTTTATTTTATTCGATTTTTGAAGAAACTGCTTCTCCGAAAAATTTGAAAAAATCAGGCATGTTTAAGGCATTATGGGGATGCTTTACAATTTTTTTCAAAATTTTTGAAGATGTATTTCTTTTATTAAAAAATACTAGAAAATTTTGAAACATATTTTTTCCCTCTTCCAATTTTTGCACCACCCTGGATTTTTTAGTGATAAGTAAAGAATTTTTGGACATTTTAAAATGGTATGTTTTCATATTTTTTAAAAATGTGGACGACCAAAATATTTATTTTTTTCTAAAAAATCAATAACAGTCGACCATGCGCTCCCATCAAATTCTGAGAGAAGGAAACGCATGGTGCTTTATCTTAGCAGTTTCTAGTAGTAGTCGACCATGCGTTCCCATAAAGTTCTCTTAAAACGGAAACGCATGGTGCTTTGTTCTAGTAGTTTATGATGCAACTCAAGCGCAGGGCTTAGAAATCAAAGTAACGAAAAGAAGGAAATTAGTATCAACCTTTGCATAATACATACACGATCATACTTCGGGTACAACCTAGAAAGCTACAAAGCGAGAACTTACTGGTATGTGGTTTATATATGAATGGTAGTAATATATGAACGTTGCGAGTATCACACATATGCAGTTCGGTTACGGCAGTCAAGAACTAGAGCGAGTGACTGTATATAATTCGATGATTCGATAGTGTTTCATGAAATGGTCAAATCGTTTTGCACTGTTGGGTCTCGTACAACGCGGTTTTCTTTTTGCCAGCACTGTACATTTCACTAAATACATAGCGAGTTGAAACAGCAGTGAATTTAATTTTTTCTTTTTTATATTGGTGTCAAACAAAAGTGGCCACTGATGAAGGTTGGAATCGATTTCTTAGAATTGTTTTTCTATAAATACGTTTATTTCTTAAGGCAATTTACATAAGTTGTTCTTCGTCGTAGCATCACTTGTACATAGAATTCTTATCCTAATATAATACTAATATAGTCACATCAATTTGAGTTTAATAAAGCATATTCCTCTTATTTTTTAAATATCATATTATTTAAACCAAACGATGAACTGCTATAAATTTTAAAATAAGCTGAAATTTTTATACATTTTGTGGTTGATTTCATAACCCACTTGGAGTTTTTTTATCAGCACATCATTTTTAATAAAATTTTGCTATTGGATGAACTAATGGACACAGTAGGAGTCAGAACTAAGACTCAAAAGGGTCAATTAATAAATTGAAACTTCAATTGTCTTTATGAAAAGATTAAGAAGTATCATGTAAGAAAGGTCACGAAAAAATTTCTGAAAATTATTGACTGTATTTTTCATTTAAATAGGAAATGGGATAAAAATGTTATAAAAATACATTGCTGTTTCAATGCACACATTTTCTCTCTGATTCTTTTCGTTTATTATATAGAATTATCATCGTCACTTGGTAGCTGTTCTGATTTAAGCATTTCTGACAATATTTTCGCCGGTCTCACAATTCTGGATAAAAACCGAGCATAAGGAAAGGTAGTGAATAATGGCGGCCTCGTGTGAACAGCAACCAACAGTTCTATTGCCAATAACGCATTCACAGCAACGGCGCTGGATTCCCATATATCCAGTCGAATTTGTAGTGTACTCGATATAGTACTTGTAAGCTTTTAAAAATGAGACTTATTACCGGCCCGAATAGCTTTTTTGTGATCTGTGTGTCTCAATTGGGTCATCTCGTGATAAAGCTTTAAATCCAAAATTACTTGGCAGAACATCCTTTTCAAAAGCTTCTGTTCCAGAGCTACTATATTCCGATACTTGTTGCACTCGTTCCAATCCAAGGATTGATAATATTATCTCATTAGAACTTCCCGTTCGCAATTTGAACAAAAATACGAATAAATCTTTCTCATTTACACCAGCATATCACGAAGCTCAATGATATTTGACCATATTAAACCTGTAAAAACCTGGAAGCGTTCCTCTGGGAGTGAAAATCACTTACTGAGTTAATTATGTATTCTCAGATATTTTCTGGAAAATATGGAGCTTTCTACACAATATATCCAAAAATTAAAGAGATCGATTCAGCGAATCAAGTTTTTTAATAGACATGGTCGATAAATGCTTGATTTGAAATTATGCAAAGGTTATAACTCAAAAATGAAAAATAACGCATCACTATTTTTTTTATATCTGTTGTTGTTTCAAATTTTAGAATAAATAAAAAAATATACACGCTCTCAGTCTACAAACCATGAAAACCATCATAAAGATATTCGATTGAAGTTTTCAAACACAAAACTCCAACTTTATCTTTATTATATATTTTTCCAGAAAACTGTACACATCCCTCGATAACATATCTTTATGATAACTTTTGACACTGTAATGAAATTTTCATTCTTTCTTTCATTATTCTTTTTGCCTTTCTCTATAGAAAGGTATTAGAATTGCTGGAAAAACCGACTTTCGAACGGAGCCTCGGAGACCCATAGTGTTATATACCATTCGACTCAGTTCGACGAGAACGGAAAATGTCTGTGTGTATGTGTGTGTGTGTGTGTGTGTATGTGTGTGTGTGCACTTTTAGAAGATATTTGAACGCGCTCAATTTTCTCAGAGATGGCTGAACCGATTTTAACAAACTTGGGCTCGTTTGAAAGCTACTGTCGGGCCATTGATCAAGTTCGAAGATCAAATGGTTGTGACTTTTGGTTCCAGATATATGATGGTATAAGTGACGTAACCGACAAAACACATTGATTTTTACCGCTCTTATATATATATGGGTGCCAAAATTTTAGGATCACCTCTATTTTCGTTAAGTTCTAGTGCTCAAAAGTTTAAGCACCTCGAAAAAAGCCTTCGTGCAAAATTTGACCTAAATCGGACATGCGTAAGAGGTGCTGCCCGTTGGTAAAGGTTTGACAATTTTCGACCTTGAAAAAGCACCATAGAGGGGAGTACATGAAATTTCCAAAATCGAAATTTTTTTTGATGCCGAAACTCTTAAAACTGCATGAAACATCGAAATTTAGTGTCATCTCAAAAAAATTTTTTTTTGAAAAAATCAACTTTCTGGGACTTAGAAAAATTTTCATATTTTTTCTAAGCCCCAAAAAATTGACTTTTTCAAAAAAATTTTTTTTCGAGATGACACTAAATCTCGACGTTTCATGCGATTCTAAGCCTTTTGGCATCAAAAATTTTTTTTCGATTTCGAAAATTTCATGTACTCCCCCCTATGATGATTTTTCAAGATATATGAAAATTCCACTAAGTGGACTAAGAAGGCTTTTTGCCTTTCTCTATAGAAAGGTATTAGAATTGCTGGAAAAACCGACTTTCGAACGGAGCCTCGGAGACCCATAGTGTTATATACCATTCGACTCAGCTCGACGAGATCGGAAAATGTCTGTGTGTGTGTATGTGTGTGTGTATGTGTGTGTGTGTGTGTATGTGTGTATGTGTGTGCACTTTTCGAAGATATTTGAACGCGCTCAATTTTCTCAGAGATGGCTCAACCGATTTTAACAAACTTGGGCTCGTTTGAAAGCTACTATCGGGGCATTGATCAAGTTCGAAGATAAAATGGCTGTGACTTTTGGTTCCGGAGATATGATTGTATAAGTGACGTAACCGACAAAAAGCGTTGTATTTGAACGCGCTCAATTTTCTCAGAGATGGCTGAACCGATTTGAACAAACTTGGACTCGTTTGAAAGCTACTGGCGGGCCATTGATCAAGTTCGAAGATCAAATGGCTGTGACTTTTGGTTCCGGAGATATGATGGTATAAGTGACGTAACCGACAAAACACGTTGATTTTTACCGCTCTTGTATATATAAGGGTGCCAAAATTTTGGGATCAACTCTATTTTCGTAATGTTTTTTAGATTAGCATCACTGATTACAAATAGGCAACGCAAATGTCAAGCACTGGTTTGGAAAAATGATGCTGACTGTGTGACATAAACACTGAAGCATGCTTTTGTGAACTACTCGAATCAATCTGAATCAATTGGTGTCAAAATTAGTATCCAAAATTATTTAATAAAAGTATGAAACATATTTTCATGAGACTGTTATGAAAGAAGAGAAAGGCATTATCACACCACTAGGTGGATTAAGAAGGGTTTTTTTACATCCATCAGCAACACGTAAAAAACTGACACTCGCTCTAGTTCTTGACTGCCATAACCGAATTTCATATGTGTGATACTCGCGACGTTCATGTATTACTGCCATTCATATATGAACCACATACCAGTAAGTTCTCGCTTTGTAGCTTTCTAGGTTGTACCCGAAGTATGATCGTGTATGTATTATGCAAAGGTTGATACTCATTTCCTTCTTTTCGTTACTTTGATTTCTAAGCCTTGCGCTTGAGTTGCATCATAAACTACTAGAACAAAGCACCATGCGTTTCCCTTTTAAGAGAACTTTATGGGAACGCATGGTCGACTACTACTAGAAACTGCTAAGATAAAGCACCATGCGTTTCCTTCTCTCAGAATTCGATGGGGACGCATGGTCGACTGTTATTAATTTTTTAGAAAAAAATAAATATTTTGGTCGTCCACAGTTTTAAAAAATATGGAAACATACCACTTTAACATGTCCAAAAATTCTTTATTTATCACTAAAAAATCCAGGGTGGTGCAAAAATTGGAAGAGGGAAAAAATATGTTTCAAAATTTTCTAGTATTTTTTAATAAAAGAAATACATCTTAAAAAATTTTGAAAAAAATTATAAAGCATCCCCATAATGCCTTAAATATGCCTGATTTTTTTCAAATTTTTCGGAGAAGCAGTTTCTTCAAAAATCAAATAAAATAAAAATCAATAGAACCACCCTAGTTCCGTCAATATGGCAGTTGAAGGGTTGAAACTTTGAGAAAATAGTTTACAGTCTATGACCTTTCGAATGTGGTATAACAATATGAATTCCCTTTGGGGGCAGAATTTACATGCTTATCCTGCTATAGCCTTTTTTCTCCAACACCATTAAGACGAAATAACATTTTTAATTTTATTAAATACTTGTAGCAGTCTTGAATGTTACATCATAAATCTTGAATTGAAACTCTAAACTCAACAAAAGCTCACTGAAAACCATTTCAAGATCATAATCCAAACAAGCGGACAATAAGGTTCATAAAGCAAAATGATGAATCAGCATAAACCTGCATTATATCTATATCGAAATAATTCAAAATTCGAGAAAGTTTTAAAACATGCCTTTCGAGCAACATTATATTCATTCGGGTGGATTCCATAGAAAGAATTTTATTTACGACTTTGAGCATTTGTGATAAAAGTAAGAATTAGCCTGCATATTTAATATAAAAAAATATTTGTTGTGATTCATCGTAATAATGGTATAAAACGACTTGTGCCGGCGTTCCGAAAATTAAACATTAAAGACGGGTGGGTAATGTCAAAGACATAACTGGATGTCGTGAATAATAATAATAATAATAGTAATAATAATAATAATAATAATAATAATAATAATAATAATAATAATAATAATAATAATAATAATAATAATAATAATAATAATAATAATAATAATAATAATAATAATAATAATAATAATAATAATAATAATATTAATAATAACAATAATAATAGTAATAATAATATTAATACTTATTATTATTATTATTATTATTATTATTATTATTATTATTATTATTATTATTTTTATTATTATTATTATTAATACTATTGTTATAAGAATGATACTAATAATAATGGATAAACGGCCAAGTTTAACAATGAATTTGGAAATTATAAAATCGATCATTCGAAGTATTGATTATTCAGTGTGGATTCAAACTAATCAACAAGATGGAAAATTATTTAATATGTCAAGAAGTTTGACTCCGCTATCCGTAATATTATCGCTAGCACTTCATAATTATTATTGGAAAAACTGGCACGATTCCGAAATATAGGAACACCAACAATGATATTAACAATAATATCTTATGATTGTTATTATTATTATTTAATTATTATTATAACTTTCTTGAAAAACAAAGAACATCAAAAGTATGTTCAAAATAAATAGTTAAAACCGTTATAATCAATAACTATAATAAAAAGACATGATAGAAAAATTTAGCATAAACATACCATGTCGGTTTCCACTAAAAACCAAATAATATTCAACTAGCTCAGAATACTGCAATGAAGCTTGGAAAATGCAGTAGACATTTTATCATTTTCAGATTCAAATCAGATTCAAATGAGCGCAAGTCTGCAAGCATCGCCATTCCCAGTAATTCCAGAATGGTTACTGAAGTAAACTGTATTTGAAATGCAGAGGCCTTTGATTTGAGTTCGACATGCGATCACTAGATTCAACCCTGAATCATTCGAACTGAGTGCCTTTAAAGTTCACCATAGATTCTCTGCTGAAGTGTCGATTGTACCCCACACAGAATCGGGTAGATTTCTACTTGAAACACAGTACAGTATTCACTGAGTGAATTAGACTGCTCTAGTCTCATTTTACGACAGTAGAAATCAGCAGAAGCACGACCATCCAACAGAGAATCGTCGAACAAATTCTTGATAATTCCATAATGTTTTGGCGCCCCCTGGATGTTGGCACCCGAGGTGATCGCCTGACTCACCTCAACCTCAACACAGAATTTTGATCTCCCGATACAGATTTACAGATTTTTCTTCTGGAACGGATCTGAATGAAGTCGCACTGTTATTGTATTACATTATTGTCTGGAACCTTCTAAATAATTATATATCTGTTTTTGATTTCGGGAGGGGCCCGGGCCCCTCATCTTTCAAGACAATAAGAGATTTAATTTTCCGGTTCTGGATCTTTCCTTCACTAGTATCGGTGCTTTCGGAAGCGGAAACCAGGGAGTACTAATCTCAAAGTAGGTTTATATATCCACCAACTAAACAGATCTGGCAACTAGATGAATTTACCAGTAAATTTTATAAAAGTTTCGCCAGCACTAAAGGAAAAATACTCATGAACTACAAAATTTGAGTCGAAAAGAGTCGAATGGTACATGAAACTCGGCTCTCCAAGCCTCTGTTGTAAAATCGGTTGTGACAGTGATTGCATGGCCTTTCTATATGAGAAAGGAAAAAACGTAATAATTCCTGAGATATTTTGTTAGAAAGCGCTGAAGGTTGATCAAGTAATTATTATTTTAATGGAACAATTGCAGTAAAAGCAAAGTTATCCAAATAATCTATTACGGAAGAGGCATAATGAAATTATTTGTAACCCTTGAATAGATGGTTCTTGATTGTACTATTGAGCAACAGTGACAATAACCTCTACGTTAAGAAACGGTTGCGAAAATCTTTCAAAGTCAAAAGGTTAAATTTTATCTACCATCCCACAAGTATATTTTACTAAGCAAATACAAAGTGAGAAATGCGCTTTAACCATCACGCTTGTATATGTAGATTTTATATGCCAATTTAATCATACCCCATTCAACGAGTAGATTCTGAAAAATAAGACACGATGTAAGACACTTGAAATTATTAAATTATTCACCATCGATCTAAAAATGTCAAACGTTTTAATGCTGTCATACTTTGAAATCACATGACATGACCTAATTCTTCATTTTAGAACCATGTAAAACAGACTCGAAATGGATTTGCCAAACACAGACTAGTTCTGAACCAATTAAACCGACTAAACTAATAACCGTTGAGATCAATTTCATTATGGAAATAGGTAAAATAGAGACAAGGAAAGTGTAATTCCTAAAATGCGAGGTATATAGATAGGTCACTGGATATGGCCATCAATTACTCATCAGTTGTCATGACGCCAGAAAGGTACTCTGCCTCTCTTTATGTACATATACATATACATATTTTTATTCTACAACTGGTCAAAGTATTTGGGAAATCATGTCCCGAGGGTGTGCTGCGCTAACGAAGAAGTAAAAGGAACTCTTCAACGCGATAGGAAACGTAGATAATGCTTACAGTACAACCAACACATCAGGATAATGGAATTAACTTGTTCTAATAGAATGACCTTTACCTTTGATATATTATCTTCAGTGCGTAACTAATGCGAACGTGAAAATGGAATCGTTTCCCGTCAGTTGATTTGTGTATTTTTGATTCATGTTTTGTGCCTGTTTAAAGTAGTTTATAAATTGATCCACATGGATCGTTTTTTCAGACCAACCGTTTCGTGAATTTGAGGCAGTTTGTATCTCCCTGTCACGAATAAACTACTCGATTGGTTGGTTATGGTCATAAGAAAACGAAGTCGTTAGGTCAGGAACAACAAAGAATATCATTGGAGACTATTTCTGAAGGAGGAAGGTTCAACATACAATACTCATGCGTGACCTAAATCGAACATTTTTAAGCAGTATGAAATGCTTCCCGGTGCTGCTTTCGTTACTGAATGTAGCAGAATAAGTTTTATTTTTTACTATAATCGTTGGAATTATAGTGCAATTTTAATTTCTGTAGCAGGAGCACCATGTGAAAATTAAAAATCTCATGCAACAGTTTAAGTCACACCGTTCCGAAACCAAAAAATGAGTTATTGAAATCAACATGTTTTCCTATTTCCCCTCAATTTGAATTGAGTTTTGATTGACCGTTATGATACTTGTTCAAAAGAAAGTACTCTCATCGTGACCCGAAAAAATCGATATAGCAGCAGTGTGTTTCAGAATGACGGAAACAGGGGGAAACTGTGAGGTGTGTGATGTGATGTGATGTGATGTGATGTGTGAAAAAATCACTTTTGGAAGTATAGAAATCGATGAAGTGTCAGAAAACAATTTCCTATGAAGTGGTCAATTCTCTTCTTAATTTGTTAGAGCAGCGCGTTATGCTCTGAAAAGTCGGCCCGGGAAATGTAAATAATACAACTCATATACATTAGTAATGGTCGTTATAAAATAAAACGATTAGACAGAAATAAATACATTTTTATCTTTCAATAACCTTTCAGTTTTTATTTCAATTTAATTGCAGCTTAATTTGTAACGTTGGAATCACAAGCTGTTTTAACAAATGAGCAAGAACCGTTTTGTCATAACAAAATAAACATATGAAATAGGTTTGATTAGCACATTTAGTTTCCTACAAATCTATTTGACTTTTCGACACAATCGCCAATCACTTTCAAACATTTATCGTACCGCTGCACTAGCATTCGTAATCCCTCTTTAAACAACTTCACCGCTGGTAAGTTGAACCGGTTTTCAACGATGTGTAGACTAAAGTGCGCCCAAGGTGAGAAAATTCAGGGCACTAATTGTCCATCGATAACCTGATCGCACTCTTTGGTTCACCGGATAATATTCTATACTTCCTGAACTAGCCGGCATTGTTCAGGAATGGTTTGTGTAGGCGAAACCACCAGGACTGCGAAAAGATCCTAGGTATGCCAATGGAACTACTCTGAATAATAACACAACTTTGAAGCAACAATACATCGTACATCATTTCTTAGCTTCTTGTCCAGTAACTCCCATCCCTACCTCCCTGGTGCCGGCTGGGGTACGAGTAACTATAGAAAAGATCGGGTAACCAACCCCAGTGGAACCTTGGTCGTATACTGGAAGCGAAAGAGGGGGGGGGGGGGCTTGTTTCCTCTTTTCAGAGAGCGAGCCAATCCGAGCGTCTGCTTACCATGTTAGGAACGACTCGATACAGCGTCTGATCTCCATGTTAGGAGTGACTTTACTGTCCTTGTGACAGTGTGAGACTCTAAACATGGCTGACACGATGACAGGAGTTCAGTGCAGACCTAACAAACCGCCCGTAAAATAAGGAGTTTCGAACAATCAAGGAAGAAATACGACTCAAAATATTCCGCAAAGACCTATACGACGAACAAAACTACGACTACAATTTGAAGCTTGGCACATGGAACTGCAAATCGCTTGGCTTCCCAGGATACGACCGAATGTTGAGCTTCACATGGCTTCGATGTCGTAGCACTGCAGGAACTTTGTGGACGGGTACAGCAGCTATGTAGCATTCGTACTGCCAAGGGATACGCACATCAGCTGGAGCTAGTACTACCAACGGAAGAGCAGCTTGATGCGTCGATTTTTGAAGATGGCTGGAGGTCCACCGTGAGTAGCACTGCTGCAACCGTTCTAGGTACGAGGTTATAGAATCGAGAAAAGAACTGGTTTTACGGCGAATTCTAGCAGTTGGTCGAAGAGAAGAATGCACTACGGGTAAGGTTGCTGCAACATTGCACGAGAGTGAATGAGGAACGATACAGACAGGCGCGGAACTCGATTTTCCGGAGAAAAAAGTACGGGTGTGTGACATAACTGGATGTCGTGAATACGAATAAAACTGACAGTTTTTGTTATGCTTTCGAATATCAATTAGATGATCGATTGTGTGATTGTGCAAGCTTTCCCCATTTTCCCTTTTAGAAATTGGAATTGTACAATTTTTATTGCATCGCTTCTAAAATTTCATTGGAGCATCTATATTGAAGTATGACTGTAACTGAATTCAGAACATGGGACTAGCTCCGAATTCAGTTGCAAAATTCAGGTTCGGAATCCAGATCAAGAATTCAGTTCATTAGTTTAGTTTCTGAATTCTGGTACTGAACTCATTTTCACAATCCAGAATCCAAAACTTGGATTCTGAGCCTGACTTGAATCAATGAATCCAGTTCCAAAATCTTGTTCCATAACCCCAGTTTCTGAATTAAATTCAAGTCTAAAATTTTGTTCCAAAATCAGGATCTAGAATTCATTCATGAATTTTTGTTACGGATTTCTGCATTTTTGTTCCAGAAAAAGAATTCTGAACTCAAATTAAGGCACAAAATTTAGAGTCTAAGTTTTTATTTTTGAACCCGTATTCAGGAACTAAATTCCAAAACTGCATTCTAAAACCAAAATTAAGTACAAAGTTCAGGTGAAATTTGGTTCAAAAATCCAATCCAAATGAGGCTCTACAGACGAATGATAGCGCAACCTAAGCGTTTGATGCTTTATACCAGGTTTATTATTGCTGATGTTGGTGGGAGAAACTCATCACGACATCCAGTTCCGTCTAACGCACTAGAAGAAATGAACGATTTTCATTATGTTACATTAAATATTTTATTTATTATCCATTTTTTGTCAACATTTATATACAGTGGCCAAAATATTTTAGTGATACAGTTTATAACTTTACATCTATGGCATTATATGCTTAGTCTATGTTTTAATTTTTTAATTCTTTTTGTTTCAGTCATAAATTGTTAGTGACTTTTATTTCATGTTTGGATTCATATCTTTGAAATTGTATATTTTTATCTACTTAACCTAAACTAACCTAACCTAACTCTAGCTGTAAAGCGCTCTAATAATGGCCTGTTCAGAAGTTAAACATTTAGTTTTGAATTTATTGTGTGTGTTTTCAAATTTCTGCTCGATTATTTCTTGTTCAGCAATTGTATGTACATAAGAAGTTCTAGTCCATGGAGGTAGATTCAGAATCATTCTTAAAAATTTTTTCGAACGACTTGGAGCTTATTTTTATGACATTTTTCGCAACTTTTCCAAACTGGAACTCAATGACTGAATAAACTATTTGCCTATAAACAGCTAGTTTGTTTTGAGTTGACAATTTAGATTTTCTGTTAATCAATGGGTAGAGAGATCTCAATAAAATGCTGCATTTTAACACTATTTTGTCCTCATGTGACCTAACAGTTCGGCTGAAAAGTTCGTATCGTTTAATAGAAACACACATTTTTTTGCCAAAATTCGTTTTCATTATTCAACATAATTGCCATCAGAGGCGATACAGCGATTATAGCGATCTTCCAACTTTTCGATACCATTTTTTGTAGTTCGATTTGTCCTTTGCCTCAAAATAGGCCTCAGTTTCAGCGATTACCTCTTCATTGCTTCTAAATTTTTTACCAGCGAGCATTCTCTTGAGGTCTGAGAACAGGAAAAAGTCACTGGGGGCCAAATCTGGAGAATACGGTGGATGAGAGAGCAATTCGAAGCCCAATTCGTTCAATTCCAGCATGGTTTTCATCGACTTGTGACACGGTGCATTGTCTTGTGAAACAAAACTTTTTTCTTCTTCAAATGAGGCCGTTTTTTTTTAAATTTCGTCCTTCAAACGCTCTAATAACGCTATATAATAGTCACTGTTGATGGTTTTTCCCTTTTCAAGGTTGTCGATGAAAATTATACCAAGCGAATCCCAAAATACAGACGCCATAACCTTACCGGCCGATTGTTGAGTCTTTCCACGCTTTGGGTTCGATTCATCGCGTGCAACCCACTCAGCTGACTGTCGATTGGACTCCGGAGTGAAGTGATGGAGCCATGTTTCGTCCATTGTTATATATCGACGAAAAAAATCGGTTTTATTTCGATATAACAGCTCCAAACACTGCTTCGCCCGGTGCAGAGTCTGGATAACACTCATCAAGCCATTTTTTGGTATCGGCGGCACTTTTTTTCATCAAAAAGTAGTGTTTCATCAACACACGAAATTCCTTTTTTTCCATATTTTTTTACAATAACAAAAGTAGCTTCACTCAAAATGCAATATCTCACAAACTAATAATCAGACAGCTGTCAAATTTATACACGTATCTTTTGAAGGTTGGTACTAACTGAAAAGTGGCGCCCTCTCATAGAAACGATACGAACTTTTCAGCCGATCTGTTAAAGAGAAACTTGCAATCCATGGTCAGTCCTAGATAAAATGCCTCATTCAACCAATCTATTTCAGAGCCATTTATGTTAATTTTGTTATACTCAGGTGGGAAAAGTCGGGGAGATTCAGAGTGGGGAGTTTTAGTTCCATTGATGCATATTTTCCAACTGCTGAAATAATCAACCACTACATCCATTCCTCTCTGCATGTTGTTTACTAATGAACGAATTACGCGGTCTTTGTAGATGACAGAGGTGTCATCGGCGAACAGTGAGAGTACGCCATCACCCGGAAGTGCCGGAATATCTGACGTGAAAATATTGAAAAATATCTGGTCAAGGATACTACCTTGAGGAACACCAGCGGGAACAAGAAATTTATCCGATGATAAGTTGTTAACAAAGACTTCGAAACTTCTGTTTGACAGATAGTTTTTTTACTATTTTGACTAGATAGATTGGGAAGGTTTTTTTTATTCAATATTACAATATATTTTTAGGCACACTGCTTAAGCTCTGAGATGCAAAGGATATTGTCTAATCTTAATTAACGACTAACTTAAAACTAGAATAGTATCATTAGAATATGTCATCTCAGATTCTCGAAAATCAAGCTTTCAGCTGACGATCGGCAGTGGTCGATGAATTGAATATTGCACGAGTCTTCCAGATGCCGTTGATAAATATGGTTGGGAAGTTGAGATGATGCATTTTATGAATTAGGCCATCGTGCCAGACATTGTCAAACGCTTTTTCAGCGTCTAACAAAATCATGCCAGATGTTTTCGAAACAGCTTTATTTCTTGAGAGGGTGTTATTGACTCTGACCAATTGGTGAATAGTAAAACGACCTCTTCTAAACCCAAATTGTTCTTCCGGAAAAGTGTTATTGGTGTCTGCAAAATCTAACAAACGGGATTGTTTTTTCGAACATTTTAGACAGTGAAGATAAGAAACTGATCGGAAGATAGCTCTTCTGATAGGTGGAATCCTTTCCAGGCTTTTTTATTGGGATCACTTTGGCCACTTTCCAACTAGAGGGAAAGTAGCTAAGGACCAAACATTGATAGAAAATAGATGCAAGGTGTTGAAAATGAACGTTTTTCGACCAAGGTTTACCTTTTATACTCGTCCAGTAGAACATCGGGATTGATATGTGCCTGACTACCTCAAAACCGTCGTCCGGTTGCGAAAAAGGCAAGTAAGCGTGATGAGTTTTCCTCATTGTTTCCAAAAGTTTTGGAAAACTTTGTTTTAGAGTCATTTATGGTTATCTCACACTGTAGAAAATTTTATCACAAATTCCTGATCATATTTCCGATAGCTTGCAGAAAAAAATATGTTGTTGGGTAAAGTACATCAACAGATATTCGCGATAAAGTTCTGCCCATTCTTGTACAGGGTAAATTTTGAAAAGGAAGATCAAGATCGCAAAGCGATGGAAGAACTGTACCGTGCAAATGATACACAGAAGTTTTTATTTTTTATTTATTTTATTTTTTAGGAGCAAGGGAAAAGCCCGCTGGAGATGAGATCTTTGTTCTCCTTCTCCAGCAGGCATAAAACCTTCTCATCTTTGTATCAACAGATAACATTTGTCCAACTGATACATAACGAAATCTTAAATTACCCTTATTTAAACTACAAAGCTAGCTAACAACTATTGATATCGTCTAATTATCTAAATAAAACTAGCGGGAAAAAATCGGAGATAACGGGTTTTAATGGTGTTACGAGATAGATTCAAATCAAATTCATCAGAGCAAGTATTGAATACGCGACACATACTCGAAAACGCTTCATTAAAGCCATAGTTAGTTCTAGCACGAGGAATTCTGAGAAAGGGATTAAACCGCAAATTACGCCGATGAATGTCAAAATTTAGCTGTTGTAGGAGATCTGCACAATCAATTCGAGATTGGATGAGGTCCGCGACGAAAACAGCTTTCAATGTATCACGGCGGACAGATAGCAAATCGAGGTGTACGAGCCTACATCGATCTTCGTAGCTTGGGAGATTCAAGGGATCTCTCCAGGGCAGGCGACGCAAAGCAAAACGAATGAACTTGCGCTGAACAGTTTCAATGCGCAGCTTATCAGTTTGGTAATATGGTGCCCAAACAACAACAGCATACTCCAATGTAGAACGAACTAAAGCGCAATATAACGATTTCAAGCAGTATATGTTATTGAAATTCTTTGAGATGCGAAAGATGAAACCTAGCATCTTGAATGCCTTAGAGAGGGTATATTCTATGTGACCTTTGAAACTAAGTTTTGAATCCAATAACACACCTAGATCCTTAATTGATGTCTCCCGTTTTAGTACAGCTTGCGAAATAGTGTAATCATACGTGATCGTGGTTCGTTTACGAGAGAAGGAGATAACGGAACATTTAGAGGCGTTCAGGACCATTCTGTTGACGTTGCACCAGTTGGAAAATACATCCAGCTGTGACTGCAAGAAATTTGAGTCTTTCAGATCTTTGATGAGATGAAACAGCTTGAAATCGTCGGCGAATGATAGCTTCATACATTGCAATGCGAAATTCAGATCATTTAGATATAGCAGAAATATGAATGGTCCTAGATGGCTTCCCTGAGGAACGCCAGAGCTCACGATGAATGATGTAGTAATGCAGTCACCAATTTTCACGGTCATACTACGACCAGTCAGATATGATTCAATCAAATTGAGAAAAGGGCCGCTAAATCCAAGCCTGTCGAGCTTTGCAATTGCTATTTCATGGTTAATCTTGTCGAATGCAGCAGTGAAATCTGTATAGATGGCATCAACTTGATGTTGCGCTTGCATAGATCGAATGATATATGATGTATATAGAACAAGATTTGTAGACGTAGACCGTTTAGGCATGAAACCGTGTTGAGTATCATATATGTAACTGGAGCAGTTGTGAGTTATGAAGTCCAGGATTATTATTTCAAATAGTTTTGAAACTGAACATAATGCAGCAATTCCTCGATAGTTTGAAATAAGGGATTTATCCCCTTTCTTATAAACGGGAAAAACGTAAGAGTTTTCCCAAGATTCGGGAAAAGATCCAAGCTGGAGAGATAGGTTGAACAGTTTTGTCAAAGGTACAAGAAGACTTCTGCAGCATTTTTTCAACACTAATGACGGAATACCATCAGGGCCGGAACTTAATGATGATTTCAGTTTCAAAAATGCATTGTTAACGTCAGCAGTCGTAATCGTAGGATGAGGACCAAACGATGAACGGAGTGGAACATTGCTGGTGGCCAAGAGAATATCCTGCGTAGACAAAGTTTCTTTGGAGAAAACACTGCTAAAGTAGCTGCGGAATAGGTCACAAATACCAGAAGGGGTCGAAGCATCCAGTTCACCAAAAAACATATGAGTTGGTAATCCCGATTCATTCCTCTGATCGTTGACATAGTTCCAAAAAAGTTTGGGATTATCTTTAAGATTATTTTGGATGTTGCGTTGGTAGTTATAGTAAAGCGCCTTATTCAGTCGTTTATAACGGTTGTTAACAAACACATAATGTGATCTTAGTTGAAGAGAAGGATGCTTTGTAAGTTTTTTTAAGGTAGACCTTTTTTCACGTTTATAGCGTTTTAGAAGTGAGTTTGACCAGGGAGGATAAATTTGTTGACGACACGTTTTCTTTGGAACGAACTGGTCAATTGCATAAAGCACAATATTCGTCCAAACTGTGGCAGCGATGTTGCAGTCGTTGTCCGATAATAGCGAACACCAATCAAGTGATAACAGAAACCTATTCATCGCCTCGAAGTTACCTTTCTTGTAGTTGTAATAAGTAGATTCTGATGTAGTGTTAAATATTAGTGGCGAAGATTCCATTAAAGAAATATGGAGAGGTGGGTGATGACGACAGAGTTTAACCAGCGGTTCGGGGGCTGCATCAATGAAACAGAAATTCAAAAGCTCCTGACTGGCAAAACATAGATCCAGAAGGCGATGATTGCTGTTGTAATGATCATTCAATTGAACTAGACCAGCAGTGTTATAGTCGTCCAGTAGTCTATGATAAACATTGCTATTCAAGGAGTCAGCATTTGGATACAAATAATTGGAAACGGAGCGAATCCAATTAACACCAGATAAATTGAAGTCGCCTAGAATCATTAACTTATCGTTCAATTCCATTTGGTTAGTAACTAGCAAGAGCGAATTCAAATGTTGCTGAATCAATTCCATATCGTTGATGCGATCAGGCGGTATGTAAATTACACAGATAAAAAGTGTGCAATTTTTCAGTGTAAGAGCAACCCATAACTGTTCAACACTAGTACAGTTCGGAACATGTAGCGAACGAGAATGAAAATTTGAGCGACAGGCCAACAGAACTCCGCCGCCGCTTTTTTAAAGCTATTTAGTTCGTTCCGATCTTGCCTGTATACCGAATACGCATTTCCAAAAATTTGCTTTGATAGTGTGCTACTGTTCAGCCAGGTTTCGATGAATATGTATATGTCATAGGCACGATCAGCGCAAGCTAAACGGTATTGATACAGCTATTCATTCCTCCGATATTTTGATAGTAGATTCCTAAACAAGTGTTTGGCTTTGTCGAGTTGGATACTGATAAGGCATCGGAGGGTACTGTACCGGTGAGCGAGGGTAGGGACGACGGATCGATTGAGAAATGATTGGGAATGATCGAGGAGATTGTACTTGGGTGTAGTTGTATACATTTTCTTGTCGTGGTGGAGGTCGTGATGCATTCGGTCTGCGTAGGGGTGCTTGCTCTAAAAAAGGAGCAATAGACACACCGGATGGCCAGAAGTCCGGAGAAGTTATTAAATTTTCGAAATCGCAGCTTAATCGATATGAATGAGAGCGGTCGATCGATACTCTGGCGGACGAGTTTTAAGCATTCGATTAGACTACTGTCACACCTAAGTCTGGTTTGAACATAGTGTATAATATTTTGTACTGTTTCGTTAGGTAAAAATCTTGTTATATAGTACCAGTTGCTACTATCTTGTACTTGCTGTGCTGGAGGTGCAACTAATAGAGGAGCTTCCTGACTGTTTGTATCGTTGTTTGTAGAATGAGTAGTTAAAATACTATGATAACTAGGCCCTACATAAGGCACATTTGACAGAACTGAAATGCTATTAACTTGCCTGTTTTTGTTAATTCGTTTAGGTAACGGTTGCAGAATGTTGGTTGTTCTAGACTCTGATTGCGGAATGTTTAAAGTATGAGGTGAATTCGATGATGTAGAATGCGAAACTGATACGGCAAGGTCAGTTGCTGTAGGCGGCACAGTGGCTGGTAGTGTGAAATTGGTAGTCGATGATCCATTGCTCAGTACGGGTGTGCAGCTTGCATGAGCGTTGGTAGAGATCACAGTAGCGGTGGTGGCGGTTGGTGGTGGATGTGGAACAGTGCGGTTATGATAACCGGTCGGGAATGTCGGTGGTTGAAAACATGTGTTGATAGAGGTGACGGTTGACGGCGGATGCGTAGTAGTAATGTTGTGGTGGTTTGTGGAGCATATCGGCGGTGGAATGCTTACGTTGTTGGTACAGATAGCAGAAAGTGCCAGTGTTGAAGCTGTAGCATTTTGCAGTAGCGGTGGAGCGGTATCGGCATTGCAAGTATTGGAGGTGGTTATGGGCGACGGTGATTGAGCAGAGGTAGTATTTGTCGGATTTTCGGTTTCGTCTGGAATGAGCGGAACTATAGGATTCGAAGAAGATTTTAAGTTCTATGAGAAGGAGAACCGCTCACGTAGAGGCAACACTCCACAGGCCGAAATGTGCAGACGTACCAGTGGTAGCCTTCTCACGAACGAACGTGCGGTGATCTTCAGATGAAAGCAGTAATATGATGAGCATCTGAATAACGAATATGGTTTTCCGGATAAACTGACGCGATTGGTCAAAGCAACGATGGATAGAATGATGTGCTACGGCCGAGTATATGGGGCACTCTCGAGACCCTTCGAATTTTGGAAGCTAAGGCAAGGTGATGGACTCTTTTGTATCTTGCTCAATATAGCTTAGGAAGGTGAAGAGCGAGGATCGACACAAGTGGTACGATCCTCCGGAAGTTCTTACAGCTTTTTAGCTTCGTCGACGATGCTGATATTGTGACACATAATTTTGAGAAGATGATGGAAACATACATCGGACTGAAAGCTGAAGCCAGACGTATCGGACTGGCTATAGATGCGTCTAAGACAAAATACATGAGAGGAAGGAGTTTTGTTGGATGTTAACGTCATCCTTAATCAACACCGATCAACTTTAATTTCCGAAGCAACGCGGCGATTCGGATTTATTGCAAAAATTAGTAAGGACTTCAAGGATTCGTATTGTTTGAAAGCGTTGTATTGCTCGTAGGCGCGTCCACTACTTGAAAATGCGTGTTTGATTGAGAGTCCTTATGAAATAGTTTGGAATTTGCGGATAGAACGTGTGCAAAAAATATTTCTTCGATTCGCTTTGCGGTACCTACCCTGGCGGATCCCATTAGATCCAAACCGTTGGCGACTGATTGGAATGGAGACACTAGTGCGGCGATATTAACTCTCCAATGATATTATCTCTCTAACTTCGGTAGGGTCCCATTAGTTGATATTGAATTTTATCGGAATAACACTGCAGATTTCGGAATTGCAAATATTGCTAAATATTTCAAACCGTGAGAGCACAAAAACGGTGACCAGTGCCTTATGCACAAAAAAAGGTACAATTAGGTAAAATGTGGTTTGTTTACTTTTGTCACTTAGGTCGTGATGAAAATTTAATAGAGATTTATACAACTTTCCTTAGCCGAGTTGCATTTAAAAAAATAAAGTTTATACACTAATGAGAGACGAAACCAGAGAGACCGCTAAACACTCAAACAAAAATTGGTGGCCAAAGCCAAACAAACGACGCTATCGCGCTTAAATTGAACATGTCATGTGACATTTTTATTGGGGTTTCGAGTGTTTAACAACTAGTAAAACATTTCAGTAAATTATTGCATGCTTCGGCATAGTTTAAATTTCAATAGCAAAAAAACTCCTTGGGACATTTTCGAATGGAAATTTATTGATACTTGTAGTATTCAAAATGGAATGGTGGGTAGTGTACTTGTTTATGTTAGATTTAATAGTTAAAAGTTTTACGAGTTTTTCAGTTCAGTGCCATTTATTGAATGGAAATTGTGCATTTTTATGAAAGAACATAGGTTTTCTAACCAGCGAGATGCATCCATATAAAATTGCAGGAAGAAATGGCTATTTATCGAAATGATGGAAGCTAAAACTAATGCGTAAAGTTTAATTATTTATTTCTTAGATTGTTTAAGTTACTTAATTTTATGTAGCCTTCAACTGTTACTGCCTTTATACCTCTCTTTGTTTGTGTCGTTCTTAAATCGAGTTCTAAAGAAGGTATAGTCTTGGTATTTAATATTTCATATATTTCATGATCATTTCATTCTTCTTTTGGAATTCGATCATGTATTCGGCAACATCCACTCAACAGGGTAAGTTGGGTACGATAGCTTTGTATGTAGCAAAAATTGTATTCACAACACAAGGTGCTTGTTCGATGAAAATTGTTAAGAATATAGTGTCGAAATATTTGTCGGAGGAGAAGAAAACTATCAATAAATCTTTTACGCCGTGCCTCAATCAAACAGACAAAAAAGTAGAACAACTCTCTGGAAATCATAAGCTAAGGCATTTAATTCTAGAGGCTTCCCATAAGAACGATGTTTGCTCATATCTTCCAAATAGTAGTTAACCATAGATTTTGATTTTTTCATATTATTTATACAATTTATACGCTGACTTTTTCGAAAATCAGCTTTTTCACTTGGAACAAACTAGTTGAATAACGAGCTTTCCGAGGTTCTTTAGCGCACAAGAATGTATACGACAGATACGAAATAAATATAATATCAAATGAGCTAACGAATCGAAAGTGTTCTCACGACTTGACATTGGCATTGTAAATATGATGCGACAAAAAAGATCGTCACTGTCATGTCTGTGTGGCCCAGTCCTCACATGGACGGGACGGCTTTTTTCTCTTCGGCTTTGACGAAACAGTCGGCGTTCGTATGTGTTGGTGAGAAATTAATGATAGTTTGATCCCTCCTCTTTTGGAATGACTCCTGTGCATGGGTCTGAAGGCAAAGAAAGTTACTTTTCACACATTGTCTAAGATATATCCAATGTAGTTTTGCCTTTCTCATATAGAAAGGTTATGCAATCACTTGAAAAACCGACTAGTGAAAATTGGCCCGGAGGGCCAAGTGTCATATACCATTCGACTCAGTTCATCGAGCTGAGCAATGTCTGTGTGTGTGTGTGTGTGTGTGTGTGTGTGTGTGTGTGTGTGTGTGTGTGTGTGTGTGTGTGTGTGTGTGTGTGTGTGTGTGTGTGTATGTATGTGTGTGTGTGTGTGTGTGTGTGTATGTGTCAAATAATCTCACTAGGTTTTCTCGGAGATGGCTGAACCGATTTTGACAAACTAGGATTCAAATGAAAGGTCTCGTGGTCCCATACGGAATTCCTGAATTTCATCCGGATCCGACTTCCGGTTCCGGAATTATAGGGTAAAGTGTGTTCAATATTGTACACCGTCACATAAACCGGCGAAACAAAAAACGTGAAAATTTTTCTAAACTGGTCTCAAAACTACACAAATCGATAGTCATTATCAGTAGGCAACTAAACAAACCGATTCCGGCTATCCTGGTTACCGGTATCCGGTTCCGGAAGTACCGGAAATAGTGGTCATATATACCAAAATGGTTCTCACTCACTTTTCTCAGCGATGGTTTGACCGATTTTCACAAACTTAGATTCAAATGAAAGGTCTCCCGGTCCCATACGGATTTTCTGAATTTCATCCGGATCCGACTTCCGGTTCCGAAATTATAGGGTAAAGTGTGTTCAATATTGTACACCGTCACTTTAACCGGCGAAGCAAAGAACGTGAAAATTTTTCTAAACTGGTCTCAAAACTACACAAATTGATAGTCATTATCAGTAGGCAACTAAACAAACCGATTCCGGCTATCCTGGTTCCCGGTATCCGGTTCCGGAAGTACCGGAAATAGTGGTCATATATACCAAAATGGTTCTCACTCACTTTTCTCAGGGATGGTTTGACCGATTTCCACAAACTCAGATTCAAATGAAAGGTCTCGTGGTCCCATACGGAATTCCTGAATTTCATCCGGATCCGACTTCCGGTTCCGAAATTATAGGGTAAAGTGTGTTCAATATTGTACACCGTCACTTTAACCGGCGAAGCAAAAAACGTGAAAATTTTTCTAAACTGGTCTCAAAACTACACAAATCGATAGTCATTATCAGTAGGCAACTAATCAAACCGATTCCGGCTATCCTGGTTCCTGGTATCCGGTTCCGGAAGTACCGGAAATAGTGGTCATATATACCAAAATGGATCTCACTCACTTTTCTCAGCGATGGTTTGACCGATTTTCACAAACTTAGATTCAAATGAAAGGTCTCCCGGTCCCATACGGAATTTCTGAATTACATCCGGATCCGACTTCCGGTTCCGAAATTATAGGGTAAAGTGTGTTCAATATTGTACACCGTCACTTTAACCGGCGAAACAAAAAACGTGAAAATTTTTCTAAACTGGTCTCAAAACTACACAAATCGATAGTCATTATCAGTAGGCAACTAAACAAACCGATTCCGGCTATCCTGGCTCCCGGTATCCGGTTCCGGAAGTACCGGAAATAGTGGTCATATATACCAAAATGGTTCTCACTCACTTTTCTCAGCGATGGTTTGACCGATTTTCACAAACTTAGATTCAAATGAAAGGTCTTCTGGTCCCATACGGAATTCCTGAATTTCATCCGGATCCGACTTCCGAATCCGGAGTTATAGAGTGCGTACTAGAAGAGTTTGTGTGTCATGTTAGTTGGTTGCCGTACGAACCGACTTTGTCTATACCGGTTCTCGGGTTCCGGTGCCGGAAGTGCATATAATAGTGAACCCATTTCGTTCTCTTAAGGATGGCTTACGCAATCAAAGCACTGTTTTATTCTGTATGTTATGCATAAACAATCACTTGGTTTCTTTCAAAAATCGAAGAGAAAATTTTTGAATAGAATACCACAATATTATATGTACATGAGAAAGGCATCATTACACCACTAGGTGGATTAAGACAGGTTTTTTTCACTGCAACCATTATTTGACAGAAAGACATTTAATATCATTTTCTATTTTTGTATGACAGATTGTATGACTTTAATGTTTATCGATGTAATAAACTAAGCTTTCGAATGGCATATTGATACAGTAACAGTAATTTGGCTATTCTTTTTCTCTTTACAGATTCAATCCAATAATTCATTTGTGGCGAAAATCGGAAATGCAATGTGAATTTAAGGTTAATATTACAATTCTATCACGAGCATATTTTACTACAATATAAGACACTAAGTTACTATCGTTTTAAAGGCTATATTTATTAAGGATTGGTCATCCAGAAATGATAGTAGTAGTAGTAGTACAGAAGAGATAAATGTTTTCTTCCCCAGTATAAGCTGGATCATTTCGCCATGCTCCGTGGGGGCCAGGAATGTACGTAATATTTCCGGCAGATGAATTAATATTGTTGACATACGGAATCGCAGTACCGAGAGTACAACCACGACCAACTCTGGACAACCTGCGAGAGCCACTTGTCCCCATCGGCAATAGGCCTTCTTCCGCCACCGTCCTGCCCCCCAAACAAATAAATGAGCCCTTTCGGAACCAAGGACAACAATCCCACACGTCCTCTGCCTCACCCGGTATCCCACCTACACGTGCACCGAGAGACAGAAGTCCAAGTGTTAATTTCTCACCAGATGATAGGATATATGACTATGATGAAACATCACCGTTACACGATGCCGATACCATTGTGAATTATGTAAATAGGGAAATCATTTCTGGCGTTTCCTTCAACTCCTCGTCCTTCGTACCGTCCACGACGTTGCACAATCCCTCTCCAGCGGTTCCCAAATCGAACTCTACCTCAGCTGCGAAAGGGAAAGAAAAATCTAAATCCAGGCTACATCTCAAACTGGGACGCCTGCGACCACATTCCTCTGTTGAACAAAGCGAGTCTGCTCGAGTCCGCGAAGACCTACAAATTCACGTATCCAATCCCGTATTTACCCGTGAAAATCTAAGGCAGCGCAATTTCGACGCCTTCTTCGAATCTGGCGAAACGGTTTATTCGTTGGAGAAAAAGGAGAAACCTCTACCACCAAGTGCAGATTCCACCGAACTTTCTCCATGGAATACCAGTGATTCCTCTGCGATCCAGCAGCGCTCCATATCTGTTGGATTTTTTCGGAAATCCAAAACACCAATCAACACTCGGGCCAAGAGTGCAGACCTCGAATTCGAAGAGTCCCTGAAAGGTGACAGGTGCCCCTGAACAACTTTATTGGTTGTCATTCTTTTTGCCTAATCCTGGAGTGAGTTTTATCCTTCGTGAAGCATTTTCTATGACTAACAAATATTGATCGCATGACTGTGTAAGTTGACAGCCAAAGCCTCGCTGTATGATAACAATTCTAAGAGTGTCTTTAAACATTATTACAGTTTTCTATGGTCATCTTTCAACATCCTTGAAACTTCTACTCAACAGTAGTTTGTTTTTCAAGCTTATGATTTGCTTATAACGTAATTATCATGTCCAATTAGTATTACAACTCGAAATCGCGAATACATTGCAATAAAAGGTAGATGTACCATTGGTGGGTACATTGGTTTGAAAAAAAAAACTATTTGTAAACAAACTAATATTAAACTGAAATCGACTTTTCATGGTTTTAAAAAGACTTCAAACAGTTTTGTTACCTACTGCTACCTACCTACATCATGCTTCTTAAAAATATATCATATATATATAGGGAATCATTTATACTATCCTCTTTGGAATGCTCAGATTGAACCTTGCAAACATAAGATCTGACTACAATTTTTCACAATTGAAGAATATAAAAACCGCTATTGTTCAAGATGAATGTTTTTAATCAGCTGGTTGACAAATCATTGAACTAAAAGCGTTCAAAATAAGGAAATAAAAATCTGATGAAAGAAAAAGAATGATTTTTAGAATTCAATTCTAGAGTAGTTTGTACTTTTGACGTTATGTCTGTAAAATAGAGCTCGGACAACATTAGTTTGAAGTATAAATCTCTACTTTTAACACACAGTCATAAATTCAAAATTGCATAACTCAGGCACTGTAACCCTCAGTACGAGAAAATAATGAAATATATTAGCCTATTGCATGGTTTGATAATCGGAACGCGTGTGGCAAAAATTCAAATCAAATACTAACATTCTTTTATTGCATCGTTAAGTTTTTTAACTGCTCGAATACGAATATTAATAAAATCAATGTCCACACAATTGGTGAAGATATTTAGTAAATATTTTATTACAACCCTTTCTCAACACTTTCAGAGTCATCAAAAACTCATCGTAGCATATTCAGCAAAAGGGTAGAGACGACGCCGAGCATCGTCTCTACACCGCAGTTGTCACTAGGAGGAAGTATGACTTCCTCTGGAGGTGTACTCAAGGATTTAGGTCATCCTGGCCTAAACGAGGCACTTAAGTCTCACAACAGCGTTACATTCAAGTTAGTCAAAACAGGTAAGTAATTTTCATAATTGCAAGGACTTGGACATCAAACAGTCTAATATTATATTTCTCCCAAGTAGCACGTTAAGTTGCTGTCCTGTATTTTTCTACAGATTGAGCAATTTATCAAATTAGTTCATATTACTATTGTAGTGACTGTTGTGTTATGGAAAAAGCGCAATTTTTCTGTGTTGTGCAACATATCTTTAAGTTCTTCCGTTGTCACGAACATTTATTCACAATTATTGTGCAACTGATACAAAAACTCATGCATCGATCACATTGCAAATGCAGCAATTGAATCAGCGAAAAAACAATTGTGAAACTCATGGGAACTAATACGTAATGTAAACAAGAATTGAATTGATGTTTACAGAAACATAGCAAACATAATTTCTAATGAACAAGTTTCACATTTGATTTTCTATACAACTGCCCGTAACACAAACATGGAGCTTTAAAAATGTTCTGCACACAAATAAATGGTAATACTACATATTGTAAAAATGATCTTTTATGTTTTAGTAAATAGAAAATCGACGACGAACTGCATTTTTATGGTGAAACATGTCTTTGTACGCCTGAAATTTTCAAGCGCCTTTGAATGTACGTGTTTGATGATTGTACATCAATTTCTATGAAAATAACAATCTATTCTTTTCAATGAATATGATCAGGAGAGTGCTTTGAATATGTATAAGAAAGTTATCAAACATTCATACACCTTTTCAGACGATTTTAATCATATTGATGTTTGAATTAATCTGAAAAATCTTGAAATGAATTTTTCTTCAATATTTTCCAATATGGCATCGAGGGTAACAGTGTGCTGAAAAGAAAATGGTTCACCCAACGTAATGATTTACCTAAATAAAAGGAAATATAAGCATGTAAATATTGAATAGGGGCTGTCCATAAAAGACGTCACGCTTTTTTTGGCAATTGTTGACTCCTCACCCCCGCTTTGTCACAAATTGTCACAGCAGCAAAGACCCCCAATCCCCCCTATGTCACATGTCACAAATTCAAAATAAATAAAATCAACTCAATATGTATGACAAACCATACAAGTATGAGGGAAAATCGATTTATTACATGCTGTCATTTGATTAAAAAATATGCCTAAAACTACAAAACCATCGAAATTATTTTATTAATATTTAATATAATTTAACAAAGGTATTTGATAGGAACTGATGAAACATTCAAATCATCTGTTTTAGTTCTGATCCACAGATATATTATTTCTTTAGCTAAGGAATAATATTTACTTACAGGGCTGCAAAATCGGTACTGATTTTCCTTGATTCATGTAAGTTCAATCATTGGATGATTCGATCAGCTTTGATCTTGGTTGAGGAAAATCGCAATAGCAAAGCTCCATACCAATTTCATTAAGTACAATTGATCCAGTGGTTCCTTTTTCAAATGGAATACAATTGAATAAACTGCATCAGAATCAGATAAGAGAAATTCTTATGATATACTATTCTCAATGCTAGAAAATCAAATTACTGAAAAAATCGTCTTCTACAAATGTTTTGCTCTCGCTTTGATGTTACAATGTCAGAATTTTATATTTTGTTGTTATTTTCTCATGCAGACTTTGCAATGATGTTTGATATTTTAACTCTTATTTTAAACTAAATAATGTTATATTCTACCATTGAGATGTTTGGTTTTAATAATTGGTTTGCAAATCACTTCCGTATGATATTCAAGCTAAACAGGGTAGATTAACCAGCTGCATGACATGCTTTATGATTGAACATGTTTTTCTTATCATTAAAATTATTCATAATCACAGCATATATGTTAATGTTATTTGCTGGTTTGATTGACATCACTCCGCCAACATGGTATTGCTGAATTAATTTTAAATACATCAAGAAGCATGCAATTTCAATACGACCGACCAAACAAACTTTTTGATTTGATTGAAATTCTTTCATTCTTTGTGTGGTTTATATTCCACATCTGCTTACTACCTATCATTGGATTAAAGTTAAAGATAAAAAATCCATGATTTTAGGCGATTGGGGCCCCCAAACTCATATACATTGACTGGAAAAACCGTTTGAAGGCATCTTTTTTTTACTCATATTAGACAAATTTATTAATTTCGTTAATCTACTCGCCCCTCCATGCACTTTTGCTGATCACAATAGAAATGATTTCCTGCATCATTCATTTCCGAATTTACAAGAAGAAGCTATTACATCAACAAATACTCGTTTTGCTGTAGAATGTAAACGTGTAGTGTGGAGATTTTTTCAGGAAATAGGGCAAAGCAGTAATATAATTAGGTATTTCAAAAATGTGCTCATTGAACATATTGGACGTCACATTCCAACAACCCTCCCCTCTCCCCCTTGTCACAAAAGGTCACGTTTTGTGAAACACCCCCCTCCCCCTTGCGGCGTGACGTCTTTTATGGACAGCCCCATAGAGAAATTTTCGTTTTTATCAAACTAGTGACTTAAACAACAATACAGTTTAATCATTCATCTTAGTGAACCCGACATTTGTGATACGCACTGTAGGTATTATTTTGGTGAGCCCATGTGCTTTAGTTGCAAGAACAAGTTGCTCAAGCGGTAATATATAACTATGAGAGTAATTATGTTGAACTTAACTTTTCGTTCAATATCTTTGAAAAGTGATGTCAGGTCTGTTCATTTTTTTCGCGAGATGAAAACCGAATACAAATTAATTGATTGATTTTTGTTTTCATTGCGTATGTAATGCTGTATTTCTGAAACTTTTATGATAATAATCTCATGTCGGCAAGTTTTACGTTCATTTAAAGCAGATAAATCTGGATCAACTTATTTGCAAGTTTCGAATTGTTTTTCTAAAAATGAAGAAAACTGCACACACTGACCTAATATTTCATGAGACAGTCTAGACAATGCGGACTCGGAAGCAAAATAGTTTTTACTGCGAGGTTTCTAATTCGGCTTATCAGTTTTTGCCTTGCGGAGAGCATAATTTCACTATTTTTTTCTTCACAAGAGATATACAACCATTTCGGCATATATTGAGTCCGATACAATTATGACAACCATTTGGAAAATTTTTGATAAGTTGAAGAATTGTTTTAGTTACTTCGTTTCTACATGACGATGTGAAAATTTTGGCAGAGCTTCTATAACTACTAGTGCAACGTGGGCAAGTTGGTGATTTGCTGCACAATTGTTTTAGATATACTTAAAATTGTTCTATAGTGATTTTTTCGGTATTACCGTAAAACTTAACAGGTATAAGTTGCACAACCGATTTTAATATATTTAAAAATCTTTTTGAACTTATCTAACATAAAAAACAATTCTAAGACAATTGTAGAACCTCTTGAAATTTCAATAAGTTACATTTGCTACTTGGGCTGGGATAATGGCTACTTAACAAACCAAACTAAGTATAAATTGAAGTTATATTCCTCTAGGCGTTTTTTCGAAATAGATGTGTTTGTTAAAATTTAATAAGGTGCAATTTGAAAGAAAATATTGGTCATCAATTTCTCCTTCAAGCATATAAATCACAGTTTATTCCGTCTAGCGGAATACTTGTTCAGTTCAAGAGCACCTCGCGTTGGTGTAATATTATTTTTTCAATCTGCTGTAGTTATGTCAAACACTCACACAACCATAAACTCAGAATATTTTCGTTAAGTAATATTTACCACTCGTTAAGATATCATTTTACGTCACCCAAATAATGGTCGCATGTTTGGGGAAAGTGAAAATATTTCACATCACACGTCGAATATCATTTACTGTCACCCACTCTGTAAGGTGTCTTGTATGTAAGCATTTGTGTCTTGCTTTCAAATTCCTCAAGACCACTCACCCTAACGGGATTTCTGCTTGTCCTTCTATCATTTCGAGCATCGCCATTCATAAGCGCAGACAGCTTCCCTGTCGCATTATTGAAAATTGTCCGAGACTATATTAATAGTACCGCGCAAAGATTCGGTCGTTCCATTCATCTTGATCACCTCCGTTTGCGCTTTGTATGGACAACAAATGCTCGATCAATTTCTACGTGCGCTCAGGTGCATTTTTTGCAAGTAGTAATTACAAGCGAGTGCAATTAATTTATAAGAGTTTTTCCAACTCATTGTCGTCGGGATATCTCAAATTTAGTTAATAAAGGGTGTTTTTTTATGAGTTTTCTGATTTGAAATTCAAATGAAAACACTTGCCAAATTATGAAATGGCCATATTTTTCATTTGGTAGATAATTTCTTGGCATTCAACATTAAATATAATTTCGGGCATCTGGCCTTATAACACATGGATCAATAAGTCCCGAGACTAACAATGGAAACAAAATTTTTTTTGCAATTTGTTTTTGTTCATCAACATAACCACCTTTTAGGGTGATACAATGGTTCCAACGTTTTTCCAAGTTGTTACTTTATTTTATTTATTTCTTTATTGTCTTCGACTAGAGGTGACCTATCGCACAGACTTTTACTTTATTGCTACACACTTATGTTAACTTAAAAATATTATTTTCGATTTGAATGTGTCTTTGTTCATATTAAAATCAAATAAATGATACACGGTATTGAAACGATGACAACAGACATCCATTGGGTTGTTTTGGCCATACTGTGTGCGATGAAGTGAGCGACGAAGAAAATCCGTTCTTCGCAATGATTTTCCCGGAACGTTAAAATTAATTCTTTCCAGTAGTATGGGGCAATCAATGTTGTCATTTAGTAGGTCGAACACGAAGAGTTGTTGAAGGAGTATTCGTCTGTTTTGTAAAGTAGGTAGGTTGATGAGAGCACAGAGATTCTCGTAACGAGGTAGTTGAGGACGATTTATCCAAGGTAGTCTTCGGAGTGCGAATCGGACGAAGCACTTCTGCACCCTTTCGATCCGATCGATGTGAACACCGTGATACGGAGTCCAAATTGTAACTCCATACTCCAGAATACTGCGTACTAGTGCGATGTAAACTGTTTTGAGGCAGTACACGTCGTTGAAGTTTTGAGTGTTTCGTTTGATTAGTCCCAAAACTGCATAGGCCTTCGCAGTAACGAATGAAAACTGTTCGATGAAACGGAGCTTGCAATCGAGAATAATGCCCAAGTCTTTAATAGACGAAACTCGTTCAACTGAAGCCATCATCATGGAGTATTCGAAAATAATTGGAGACTGTGCCCGTGAGAAAGTGATCACATTACATTTCTTAACGTTTACTGTCATGCCGTTTCTGTCACACCAATCAAGGATTCGGTCAATATCCATTTGTAGAGCACAGCAATCCACAAGGCTTGTAATGATGCGATAAATTTTGAGGTCGTCAGCATACGTTACTTTAAATGACGACAATTCACTGTAAAGATCGTTCACGAATAATACGAAAAGAAGTGGTCCGAGATGGCTCCCTTGCGGTACACCCGAAGTAACATGAAATGAATCCGAGAGTGCAGATCCGATTCGTACGGAAGCATTACGATCCGTGAGATATGATAGAATCCAATTGGTTAACCAAACAGGGAATCCACTACGCCTCAATTTTTCCACAGCGAACTGATGAGGAACACGGTCGAATGCTTTTGAAAAATCAAAATACACCGCATCGATTTGTTGTCGTTTTTCAAGTTTGTCTATCAATAAAGAAACGTAGCTCATTAAATTGGTGGTAGTAGACCGCTTTTTGACAAACCCATGCTGATCAGTGGAGATAATGTGCTTTACTGATGGGTAAAGAACATCCAACACCATGCGTTCGAATACTTTTGGTAAACAGCTTAGGATAGAAATTCCTCTATAATTGGTGACATCGTGCACCTTTCCAGTTTTGTGAACAGGAACAATTACAGCTTCTTTCCACTTCGCTGGAAAATAGTGCTCGGCAAGCGAGCGGTTGAAAAGCAGAGATGCAGGTAAAGCCAAAGCAGAAGAACATTCCTTCACGAGCGTCGGAGGTAACCCGTCAGATCCTGGCCCTTTCGATCCATCGACTTGTCGTAGATTGTTGTACACCTCGCGTTCAGTAAAAGCAGTAGCAGGTATACTCAAAGAATACGTCGGCAAACTACTCAGGTACGATTCTGACAAAGGCGGTGAGTTATTACTTAGCACGCTTTGAAAGAATGACGAGAATAGGTTGGCTGAATCCGAAACTGTCGACGAAGATTGGTGACGATAGTGGACACTGACAGGAATTCCACGGGAAGAAGTTTTATTTCGCAGATGAGACCAAAATTGTTTCGGGTCAGCCTTCAAATTGATCTCCATCCGTGAGACGTACAGCCGAAAACACGATGCGTTCAATAATTCAAACTGGTGTTCCAAATCACGAACGAGCAATTTATCATCTAGATTTTTTGTCCGGAAAAATCGTTTGCGAGCTTTCCTTAGACGATACCTGAGGTTACGCAGCTCTCCATTCCACCAAGGTTGTTTGTTATTAGATTGATATCTGCGTTTTCTTCTAGGCACGAGATATCGAAAAATTGCATCTAATTCATAATAGAACTTCTCTATTGCTTCATCCAAAGTGCCATGCGCCAGTATCTCCACCCAGTTAATTCGTGTAATTTCAGCACTTAACTCACGAAAATTGCACCGATTGAAATCGTAGAAAATTTCTGCATCGTCAATCATGTGCACGCATTGAGGAACTTCAATTTTTAAAATGAAAGGAAAATGGTGGTGATCTAGTTTCATTAGTGGCGATGGTGGTGCTAGAATTTCGCAATCATTGGCGCAACTAACAAATGCTAAGTCTAGCAGTTTTCCATGCAGGTTCGTTAAAAAGTTAATTTGTTGTAAACCGGAGGCAATCATAGTTTCCACTAATAAATGTTCATGCTCTGAAGACGCGTTGTTCGGCAGTAGACACCCAACTTCCTCATCCAAGCTCCAGCGTAACAACGATAAATTATAGTCGCCTAAGACTACAACCCTATCACGGTCTCCAAATTTATTGTAAAGCTCATTCACACAAAAGGCATGTTGCTCATATAGAGAAAGATCAGTATTCGGCGGTAAATAAATAGCACAAATGACAAAACCAGTGCTCTCGCATGTGACACGGACTGCTATCTGCTCAATACTGTCAGCTCCATGAACGTACACTGTGCTACTCTCAATGCCCTTTTTTATTCCAATCAAAACGCCGCCACCACGCAGATACTGGCTAGTCAAATTATTACGATCACATCGATAAACAATGTACTGGTCGGTAAGCTCTGTATCAAGTATATTACCATTAAGCCAAGTTTCTGTGAGTACAATCACGTCGTAATCAGAAGCAGAAAGAGACGAGAAAAGTGCATTCGTTTTGGTGCGTAAACCCCGGACGTTTTGATAGTAAATTGTTAGTAATCGGTTCATATGGTTATATACGCTGTTTGAAACAATGCTGTTGGATATCGATTGGGAATGTAGAGTTGAATTAGAATAAGCAGTGTGCGACATATTATAGGGTGACGTAGCACACATAAAATTTGTCGTTAGATGATTATTACAGGTCAGGTTGAAATTGAAAGCTTGTTCGTGGCTGAAATTTGAGTTCCCGGAAAATGATTCCCTTTTGCCATGTAGATTGCAATAGAGATAGAGATTTGAACTGCAACCCAACTCCGACCTTGAAAGACACAAAGGATAGCTCATCAAGATTTCTACCTTTTGGAACTAGCTTGTGCACTTCGACAGTCGCGTCGGTATTCAGGTTACGCTGTACCAACTCGCGTATGTTCTCATCGGTGGCTTTAGGATTAAAGCCGGACAAATATAGCCAAAACATATTTTCGGTGGACTTACGTGTTGCCAATGGTATCACAATATTTGCATCCACGTCTTTTGTTCCTTCTGTTACATCAAAAGTAGACTGATCGACGTCATCATCTGTTCGGGGGCGCTTACGAGAGTTTTTTGAAGTTCCATCTTCTCTACCGGACTTCTGAAACGCGGCTGGAATATGCTGTAAAATTTTATTTATTTTTTCGCTGTTTAGCTCCATTTCTTGTCTCAGTTCCAGTAGCGCTTTGTTGTATTCCTCGCTTATAACGGTTATGGCATTGTTCGTGGATGAGATGGTCTGACGGAAAGTGGCATTTACCATTATTTTTGTGCACGCATTGCACATCCAGAATATATTCGAGCATTCAGCAATTAAATCACGAGTCGCACTTGATTGCTTCACGCACTTTAGATGGAAGGATGATCGGCAAAATCCGCTGCAAACTATTTCTTCTGCTTTCTTTAGCTCGCAAGCGCAGGCACAACAAACTGAGATGGAATCCATTGTTTGGTTACGGGTGGATGCTTGGAATTAAAAATTGTCTGGATCGCTTATTCGGTCACACGAAGCGGGTGTACTCCAATTATACCGGGTGATGTAAGAAACGGTGATTATAATAATAACGATGAAAATGTTGAAACGGCCATAAAATACAAAAAAATCACTGGTTAAAAGTCGAATACGTAACACAAGCTACAAATCTGTTTACCTCAAACTGTCAAAACTGTTACCATGTTTATAAAAAAAATTATCTTTCGCTTCAAAATAAGCTTCAGTTTCAGCGAAGACCTCCTCATTTTAGCCAAATCTTTTTCCCTGGGGCTTTTTTTAGGTTCAGCAAAGGGCCAGTAGTCACTGGGGGCTAAATCTGGCGAGTATGGGGGGTGGGGAAGCAGATCAAAGCCCAATTCGTTCAATTTCGCCATTGTTTTCATCGACTTGTTGCAGGGTTCATTGTCTTGGTGAAAAAGGATTGTTTTCTCTGCATGTGCGGTCGTTTTTTGCGGTGTCCTCCTTCAATCGCACCAGTAAGTCAATATAATAATCACTGTTGATCGATTTACCTTTTTCGAGGTAATCAATGAAAATCACGCCATGCGTATCCCAAAAAACTTACGCCATGACTTTGCCAGCTGACTGCTGCGTTTTCGGACGATTCGGACGGCTTTCGCCAGCTCAGACGGCTTTCGCCAGCGCTTCGACTCTGGAGTGTAGTGATGTATCCATGTTTCGTCCATGGTCACGTAACGACGCAAGAAATTTTTTTTTGTTGCGAGTAAATAGCGATAAACTGCTTTCTGAATCATCGACTCGTTGCAGTTTTTGTTCCATCGAAAGCAATCGCGGCACCCACTTGGAAAAAACCTGCTCAATTTTTCATGAAGGATAGTAAATACACTTCCATATGATATCTGTGTCATCTCAGCATTCTCACGGAGCTTCACTTTACGATCTTTCATTATAATTTTTGTCACTTCACTCACATTTTCCGGTGTAAAGGCTTCCACAGGTCTACCCGGGAGTTCCGCGTCATTTGTGTCGGTACGACCACCGACAAATCGTTGCTTTTGATGGACAAGAGTCCGGATAACATTTTTCAATCCATTGTTTCGCTTGTTTTTACCCATTAAAAACAATGTTTTATCAAAACACGAAACAAACTACAAAACGACTTTACTCCAACCTCGATAACTCAGCTGTTTCTGGTCGGATCGACTTAAAATTTTGACCCGTTTCAAGCAAAGGTTAGTACTCTAGAAAGACGTGGTTACTGGTTTACTACGAGCGCCATCTTCGCATTAGTCTCAGGGCTTATTGATCCATGTGTTATTATATTATTTTATATTCTGCTGTCAAACATAAACTTTATTCATTTATTTATTTATTTGTAGCAAGGGAAAAGCCCGATGGAGATGAAATTTGGTAATCTCTCTCTCCAGCAGGCATAAAACCTTCTCATTATTTGTATCAATAGATTACAAAGATCCAACAGATACATTTGGACTTATTACTAACAATTAAAACTAAATCTATAACCTATCTATCTATAACATGGCAGTAATAGTACTCTTGCCTAAAGTGAGAGAGAGGAAAAAAGTGGGAATAGTATACAAGTGTTGGTGAAGAAGGTGGTAGACGAGCGTGGGCTAGCAACTGTGTTAGAATCGGTATGAAGATCTAATTAGTGACCAAAAAGATGGTGGAAGGCAGAGAAAACGACGGGTTTAGAATCAGCATGTAGATCTAATTAGTGATCGAAGAATGCATGGTGGAAGACAGAGAGAAAGAAGAAAAGACAACCGGGTTTATTTCGGCGTGCGAATCTAGTTAGTTTCCAATGGAGCGGGGGGGAAGGGAAGTGGGGGTTGAAGAAAAATACAATAATGTATGTATGCATGTATGCGGAGCAGGGAAAAGACCACTGGAGTTGAGAATTTTTAAACCTCTGTACCAATCTTTGATTCTAAAACTAACATGATAAGTGACTAAGAAACAATCGTTTGATTACATTTCGAGATAAATGAAAATCGAAGACATTATATAAGTTAACGAATAAACTACACATACTAAGTAGTCAGAAGTAAATGGTTCATTGAATCCATAGTTTGTTCTGGCGGAAGGTAATCTTGAAAAGGGGTGATAACGCAGACTACGACGATGAATGTCGAAATTAATTAATTGTACGAGTTCGGGACAATCGATACGTGACTGTAACAAATCGGCTATGAAAACAGCTTTTGAGACATTCCTACGAACAGATAATAGATCCAAGCCTATAAGTTTACAGCGATCTTGGTAACTAGGTAGGTTTGCAGGGTGTAGATTGCGTAGAGCAAACCGAACTAATTTTCGCTGGATAGCTTCGACGCGCTCATCGTCGATTTGATAGTAAGGTGACCAAATAATAGCGCCATATTCAAGCGTCGAACGGACTAATGCACAATATAATGCCTTAAGGCAGTGTACATTGACAAAGTTTTTGGTTACGCGAAATAAAAATCCTAGAAGCTTTGGAAATTATATAATCAATGTGGTTTTTGAAGTTTAACTTGGCATCAAGAATAATTCCTAAGTCCTTTTCAAATGATTCTCGTTTCAGCACTTTTCCCGTAATGTTGTATTCGTATCTTATAAACGAGTGTTTGCGAGAGAAGGAAATAACAGAGCATTTTGAGGCGTTTAATCCCATTCTGTTTGATTGACACCAATTGGCGAATGATTCAAGCTGTGATTGTAGAAATATTGTGTCTTCTTGAAATTTAACCTGGTGATATAACAGTTCGGCTGAAAAGTTTGTATCGTTTAATAGAAACACACATTTTTTTACCAAAATTCGTTTTTATTATTCAACATAATTGCCATCAGAGGCGATACAGCGATTATAGCGATCTTTCAACTTTACGATACCATTTTTGTAGTACGATTTGTCCTTTGCCTCAAAATAGGCCTCAGTTTCAGCGATTACCTCTTCATTGCTTCTAAATTTTTTACCTGCGAGCATTCTCTTGAGGTCTGAGAACAGGAAAAAGTCACTGGGGGCCAAATCTGGAGAATACGGTGGATGAGGGAGCAATTCGAAGCCCAATTCGTTCAATTTCAGCATGGTTTTCATCGACTTGTGACACGGTGCATTGTCTTGATGAAACAAAATTTTTTTCTTCTTCAAATGAGGCCGTTTTTTTGAAATTTCGTCCTTCAAACGCTCTAATAACGCTATATAATAGTCACTGTTGATGGTTTTTTCCCTTTTCAAGGTAGTCGATGAAAATTATACCATGCGAATCCCAAAATACAGACGCCATAACCTTACCGGCCGATTGTTGAGTCTTTCCACGTTTTGGGTTCGGTTCATCGCGTGCAGTCCACTCAGCTGACTGTCGATTGGACTCCGGAGTGAAGTGATGGAGCCATGTTTCGTCCATTGTTATCATCATCATATCATCAATTCGTTGTTGTTTTTGATCGATTGTGAGCTCACGCGGCACCCATTTTGCACAAAGCTTTCTCATATCCAAATATTCGTGAATAATATGTCCAACACGTTCCTTTGATATCTTTAGGGTGTCAGCTATCTCGATCAACTTCACTTTACGGTCATTGAAAATCATTTTGTGGATTTTTTTCACGTTTTCATCGGTAACAGCCTCTTTTGGACGTCCACTGCGTTCATCGTCTTCGGTGCTCATATGACAAGTACGAAATTTGGCAAACCACTTTCGAATTGTTGCTTCGCCCGGTGCAGAGTCTGGATAACACTCATCAAGCCATTTTTTGGTATCGGCGGCACTTTTTTTCATCAAAAAGTAGTGTTTCATCAACATACGAAATTCCTTTTTGCCTTTCTCATATAGAAAGGTTATGCAATCACTTGACAAACCGACTAGTGAAAATTGGCCCGGAGGGCCAAGTGTCATATACCATTCGACTCAGTTCATCGAGCTGAGCAATGTCTGTGTGTGTGTGTGTATGTATGTGTGTGTGTGTGTGTGTGTGTGTGTATGTGTCAAATAATCTCACTAGGTTTTCTCGGAGATGGCTGAACCGATTTTGACAAACTAGGATTCAAATGAAAGGTCTCGTGGTCCCATACGGAATTCCTGAATTTCATCCGGATCCGACTTCCGGTTCCGGAATTATAGGGTAAAGTGTGTTCAATATTGTACACCGTCACATAAACCGGCGAAACAAAACACGTGAAAATTTTTCTAAACTGGTCTCAAAACTACACAAATCGATAGTCATTATCAGTAGGCAACTAAACAAACCGATTCCGGCTATCCTGGTTCCCGGTATCCGGTTCCGGAAGTACCGGAAATAGTGGTCATATATACCAAAATGGATCTCACTCACTTTTCTCAGCGATGGTTTGACCGATTTTCACAAACTTAGATTCAAATGAAAGGTCTTCCGGTCCCATACGGAATTTCTGAATTTCATCCGGATCCGACTTCCGGTTCCGAAATTATAGGATAAAGTGTGTTCAATATTGTACACCGTCACTTTAACCGGCGAAGCAAAAAACGTGAAAATTTTTCTAAACTGGTCTCAAAACTACACAAATTGATAGTCATTATCAGTAGGCAACTAAACAAACCGATTCCGGCTATCCTGGTTCCCGGTATCCGGTTCCGGAAGTACCGGAAATAGTGGTCATATATACCAAAATCACTTTTCTCAGGGATGGTTTGACCGATTTCCACAATCTCAGATTCAAATGAAAGGTCTCGTGGTCCCATACGGAATTCCTGAATTTCATCCGGATCCGACTTCCGGTTCCGGAATTATAGGGTAAAGTGTGTTCAATATTGTACACCATCACTTAAACCGGCGAAGCAAAAAACGTGAAAATTTTTCTAAACTGGTCTCAAAACTACACAAATCGATAGTTATTATCATTAGGCAACTAAACAAACCGATTCCGGCTATCCTGGTTCCCGGTATCCGGTTCCGGAAGTACCGGAAATAGTGGTCATATATACCAAAATGGATCTCACTCAATTTTCTCAGCGATGGTTTGACCGATTTCCACAAACTTAGATTCAAATGAAAGGTCTCGTGGTCCCATACGATATTCCTGAATTTCATCCGGATCCGACTCCCGGTTCCGGAATTATAGGGTAAAGTGTGTTCAATATTGTACACCGTCACTTAAACCGGCGAAGCAAAAAACGTAAAAAATATTCTAAACTGGTCTCAAAACTACACAAATCGATGGTCATTATCAGTAGGCAACTAATCAAACCGATTCCGGCTATCCTGGTTCCTGGTATCCGGTTCCGGAAGTACCAGAAATAGTGGTCATATATACCAAAATGGATCTCACTCACTTTTCTCAGCGATGGTTTGACCGATTTTCACAAACTTAGATTCAAATGAAAGGTCTCCCGGTCCCATACGGAATTCCTGAATTTCATCCGGATCCGACTTCCGGTTCCGAAATTATAGGGTAAAGTGTGTTCAATATTGTACACCGTCTCTTAAACCGGCGAAACAAAAAACGTAAAAAATGTTCTAAATTGGTCTCAAAACTACACAAATCGATAGTCATTATCAGTAGGCAACTAATCAAACCGATTCCGGCTATCCTGGTTCCTGGTATCCGGTTCCGGAAGTACCGGAAATAGTGGTCATATATACCAAAATGGATCTCACTCACTTTTCTCAGCGATGGTTTGACCGATTTTCACAAACTTAGATTCAAATGAAAGGTCTCCCGGTCCCATACGGAATTTCTGAATTTCATCCGGATCCGACTTCCGGTTCCGAAATTATAGGGTAAAGTGTGTTCAATATTGTACACCGTCACTTTAACCGGCGAAACAAAAAACGTGAAAATTTTTCTAAACTGGTCTCAAAACTACACAAATCGATAGTCATTATCAGTAGGCAACTAAACAAACCGATTCCGGCTATCCTGGCTCCCGGTATCCGGTTCCGGAAGTACCGGAAATAGTGGTCATATATACCAAAATGGATCTCACTCACTTTTCTCAGCGATGGTTTGACCGATTTTCACAAACTTAGATTCAAATGAAAGGTCTCCCGGTCCCATACGGAATTTCTGAATTTCATCCGGATCCGACTTCCGGTTCCGAAATTATAGGGTAAAGTGTGTTCAATATTGTACACCGTCACTTTAACCGGCGAAACAAAAAACGTGAAAATTTTTCTAAACTGGTCTCAAAACTACACAAATCGATAGTCATTATCAGTAGGCAACTAAACAAACCGATTCCGGCTATCCTGGTTCCCGGTATCCGGTTCCGGAAGTACCGGAAATAGTGGTCATATATACCAAAATGGTTCTCACTCACTTTTCTCAGCGATGGTTTGACCGATTTTCACAAACTTAGATTCAAATGAAAGGTCTCCCGGTCCCATACGGAATTCCTGAATTTCATCCGGATTCGACTTCCGGTTCCGAAATTATAGGGTAAAGTGTGTTCAATATTGTACACCGTCACTTTAACCGGCGAAGCAAAAAACGTGAAAATTTTTCTAAACTGGTCTCAAAACTACACAAATCGATAGTCATTATCAGTAGGCAACTAATCATACCGATTCCGGCTATCCTGGTTCCTGGTATCCGGTTCCGGAAGTACCGGAAATAGTGGTCATATATACCAAAATGGATCTCACTTACTTTTCTCAGCGATGGTTTGACCGATTTTCACAAACTTAGATTCAAATGAAAGGTCTCCCGGTCCCATACGGAATTTCTGAATTTCATCCGGATCCGACTTCCGGTTCCGATATTATAGGGTAAAGTGTGTTCAATATTGTACACCGTCACTTTAACCGGCGAAACAAAAAACGTGAAAATTTTTCTAAACTGGTCTCAAAACTACACAAATCGATAGTCATTATCAGTAGGCAACTAAACAAACCGATTCCGGCTATCCTGGCTCCCGGTATCCGGTTCCGGAAGTACCGGAAATAGTGGTCATATATACCAAAATGGTTCTCACTCACTTTTCTCAGCGATGGTTTGACCGATTTTCACAAACTTAGATTCAAATGAAAGGTCTTCTGGTCCCATACGGAATTCCTGAATTTCATCCGGATCCGACTTCCGAATCCGGAGTTATAGAGTGCGTACTAGAAGAGTTTGTGTGTCATGTTAGTTGGTTGCCGTACGAACCGACTTTGTCTATACCGGTTCTCGGGTTCCGGTGCCGGAAGTGCATATAATAGTGAACCCATTTCGTTCTCTTAAGGATGGCTTACGCAATCAAAGCACTGTTTTATTCTGTATGTTATGCATAAACAATCACTTGGTTTCTTTCAAAAATCGAAGAGAAAATTTTTGAATAGAATACCACAATATTATATGTACATGAGAAAGGCATCATTACACCACTAGGTGGATTAAGACAGGTTTTTCCATTTTTTTCACAAAAACAAAAGTAGCTTCACTCAAAATGCAATATCTCACAAACTAATAATCAGACAGCTGTCAAATTTACACACGTATCTTTTGAAGGTTGGTACTAACTGAAAATGGTATGGATTTAATTCTAGTGGCGCCCTCTCATAGAAACGATACGAACTTTTCAGCCGATCTGTTAGCTTGAAATCATCAGCAAAGGACAGCTTACAGCATTTAAGCAAAAAATTGAGATCATTAAGGTATAGTAAAATATAAATGGTCCCAAATGACTGCCCTGGGGTACTCCAGAGCTAACGACGAAGGGTGTCGTCGAGCAGTTTCCAATTTTTACAGACATTTTGCGGCCAGTTAAATATGAATGGAGCCAGTTCAGTAAGGATCCATTGAAACCAAGCCTATCGAGCTTAGCTACTATATTATATTATATTAGATTGTATTGTATTATGTTATATTCTATTGCATTATTTTATATTAAATTATATTGTATTATGCTCAATTCTATCGCCTGGGGGGGAGGCAGGAAGTACATCAGGGTATCTTACAAGTGAATGACTGGATGATGGAGTGGATTGCCAACCTGAGTCACATGGGAGAAGCTTTGTGTTTCTCCCTGAAGGTCTGAAATGAGTAAGACGCACCCTTCTAACAAACAAACCATCGGGCGGATTTAAGCTGGTACAGCGAAATTCTTTATTATATGGCCGGATGTTCTACTGTACGTCTACCCGCGTACATTGGTAATGCCTTGAACTGATGCTGGCTTTACATATGCATACATTTATATTATCTTCATTTCTCCTGTCACTGCTTGATTACGATGTGACTATAATTAATCAAGCAGCATAAACATTGAATTAAATTCATTTACACCAATAAACTCCGAAGTCCGATGACTTTTTGCAAAGAACAATTAACTTTATCAATTTATGTTTATATTAGTACTCTCATGGAATTTTTTTACTTCAACAGGATAGGAGAATGAGAGAGAAAAAAAGTCGTCTGTCTTTGACTGAGTATACAGGGTTCGCCATCTAACTTTTTTTTTGAATTAGCGGGTATTACGACATTGGTAACTTTAATGTCACTTCTGATTTGACAGAAACTTAGCTTTATCCTTCCGCTGAACGAAAATGGTTGTGTATACGCTTGAGGAACGCGTGAAAATAGTACAGTTTTACTTTGAAAACCATGGTAATGTTGCGGAATTTGTGCCAAAAAATCATTTTCTCGGATGAGACACATTTTCATGTTGGCGGGTATGTTAACAAGCAAAATTGTCGCATCTGGGGGACGGAAAACCCGCACGTTATCATCGACAAGCCGATGCATCCTCAGAGAGTGACGGTTTGGTGGGGATTTTGGTCTGGCGGCATCATTGGGCCATTTTTCTTCGAAAATGAGGCAGGAGCCGCCGCCACGGTCAATGGCGAGCGCTACCGCGCCACCGCTACCATGATTAGCGATTGGTTCTTCCCGTTACTTGAAGAGGAAGACTTGGACACTATTTGGTTCCAACTAGATGGCGCTCCGTGCCACACAGCCAACACTACTCATATAGACCCATTGCAATGTTGTCCTGCATCAGAAAATTGTTTGAAAAAATTATTCTTCAACTTCTGGACAGGGTCTGATTGAATAAAAGTGATGAACTGATACAAACAAACTTGAAATAGTTATAAGATCATGTGCAAAATAAATATGTTTTTCTTTAATGAAATGTATAATAGCAAATCGTTTGATAAAAACAGTGTTTAGATTAATGATTGAATACCGACATACTAATATGATATTCAAGGAAACTAGTAGTAATATGTGCTATCAAATACTAAACATTGTGACTGTATTCGAAATGTATTAGGTTTAAAGTACTATGTATTGTGGATGTTACGGCGAAGAAAAACTAAACCTTATAAAATAAATGTAGTTGTGAAACAAAAATCACATGATTTCAGTACAATCCAAATTTAGGTCTAATTTAATAGTGTTATTCTTTTTTGTTTCCTGATATGGTTTGAGTGTTTTTGACTCATGATAAAAAATAAAACGTTTATACACCAAAACCTCAATTTCCGCGCCTTATATATGTATATATGTGCACGTATGTTTATATATATATATATATATATATATATATATATATATATATATATATATATATATATATATATATATATATATATATATATATATATATATATATATATATATATATATATATATATATATATATATATATATATATATATATATATATATATATATATATATATATATATATATATATATATATATATATATATATATATATATATATATATATATATATATATATATATATATATATATATACATTCACTTTACCTACTATATATGTTTAAATATATACACATATATGCACATATACGTGCAAATCTGAATACATATATGCATATATAAGGTGCGTAAATTAAGGTTTTGTTGTACGTCTCAGAAGCACATTTTTCGGATATTCTATGAGCTACTACATCCTTGGCAAGGTTTAACAGTTGTTGGCTTCAACTCACTCGGCTAGTTCCGTGGCATCTGTTGAAAGACACCAGTCTTAATCAGGATAATCAAATAAAACAAATACCGCCTTCGGCCTTCGGCTCATCAGTACTTAAAGCAGTTCAAATTGAACTGGCATCTCCGCCTAGCAGTTCAATTTAAACCGCTAAGCAGACGCAAAGTTTACACTATTTTATAACACATATGACACAACACGAGCAGTCTTATTTGTATATTGTTTTCGTACTGCGTTGAAATCGATCTTTTGGTTTATATGATTGTAAAATCGTTTCAAGTAAAGTATTGCCGGTATTTCCGAGAAATCACTGCACAAAGTAGAAGCAAAAACTTTCAGGCCTGATACTCAACTCGATGGCTCTTCATTACGCGTCCCAAAATTAATTGAGTTTTATGTTGATTTATGCATTGCGACCCTAATTATTTAAAATCCGTGTTTTATTATGGTTTGGAAGTTCATTGCCATGACAAGGAAGTGGGTTAATTCGATGGCCGTTATGTCAGCCCTTGGGCATCAATCAAATAATCCTAGATTCCTCACTGTCCTGAGACACTGAATCAACGATATGCTAAGAAATGTGTGTATTGCCAATAACTACTGTGCTTCTGTGAAATGCACAGGCATTTTGGGAGCATTTTCATACCGCGAATCACGAAGAAATCATAACACAGTTATGAAATTAGCACACTGGTTTAAAAAAACTGTTTTTATCCACTTAGCCTCACACACACACACACACACACACACACACGCGCACACACACACACACATATACACACACATACACATACACCCACATGCACAAACACACACACACAGACACACACACATACACACACACACACACATACACACACGCGCGCACACACACAAACATACACACACACATTTGCTCAGTTTGTCGTGCTGAGTCGAATGGTGTATGAAATTCAGCCCTCCGGGCTTCGGTTAAAAAGTCGCTTTTCACAGTAATTGCATAACATTTGTTTATCAGAAAGACAAAAATAAACGATTTTAAATAAGACATCTTCACTATGGATATTCTAAAAGTGATGAACAACAAAATAAAGCTTTTAAATATGGAAATGATGATTTTTATTTCATAAATTGCAATGATCGTTACAGTAACCGCGAGACTAATCAAAATACAAACAGAAACCGAAACTCTAAACCAATCGGAAAATATCTACCAGAACAGTATTTCTATTGGATGATTCAACTTTTCAGACTAACTAACATGATGAAACCGAACAGAGACAGAAATTCAACTTGACGGGATCTCTTGTAACAACAAAAAGTGATGCAGAGAATTCGTCGAAGAGGAATATTTCCATAATTTGAGTATCCATTTTCTATTTAATTGTGAAAATAATCTAAACTATTTCAACCGAAGATTGGGTCAATAACCAGAATTAGTAACCCTTTTTACAACCCGAATCAGCAGGAGTTCCTGACGGTTCGAACGTGGGTACAATCCATCCATTTTTTTCCTGTGATCTACGTAATGGTTGTCAGGAATCTCTTTTCTGTAATGGAACAAGACTACCTGTCACAGGTATAGCGCGATGTCATGTTCAGTGACATGCAATCAAGACTTTAAATTTCTTATGTGTTTCTAGGCTAATGAGAAAATAACCGAAATGTCACAAAAACACTAACACGATTTTTTGCCACCAGATCCACGGGGTTCCAACTGGATATTTTATCATTTTTTCGAGAAAGAGAAACTTATCTTTGTTTTATTTTTCATGTAGTGATTCTGGTTTAAAATTAGCCCAAATTAAAAAACTTTTGTGTTGGTTTTCACGTAATTAAAATTTGTTTTGAACGCAGCAAAAAGTACAAGCGTCTGTTTGCTACGGTGTTCGGAACAAAAATAACGTGCTGCTATTACATAAACATGACATTTGTCGGATTGACGCAATCTGCTTTCTGTCAAAAGCTCCGGCAACCGAACACCTTTCACCATGTAGAAGTGTCGTCCGCAAACGAATACTGAATTGAAAAAGTGCTTTATCCACCTAGCAGTGAGATAATACCTTTTTTTTATCAATCCGCATGTGTTTTTTGCATGAAGATTCTTCGGTGTTTTAATTCTCATTTTTGTTTTTGAAATTCGATTATCCTTTTTGTGAAAAAACGATTGAGCTTTGAGAAACTATTCGATGCTGGAACCAGAATTCGAAAATCGGTGTAGCCGAAGTCAGTTAAATTCACATGTATAGTTTACATTTGATTCAAAATGTTTGAAAATCAGTGTAGGAATCTTTGAGAAATCGTACTGCGAATGAAATTTTTGAGTATCTTCCGAATCGAAAACTGAATAATTTATGTGATATATACATTTTTATACTAATCACCCTGTATCCCCTAAACCGGAAGTCGAATCTGACTAAAGAGCAAGATGTTCTATAAGATCTTAAAACTTTTCATTTGAATCCTAGATAGTCCTTAGATTTCATTTGAACCATAGATCGGTTCAGCCATCTACGAGAAAAAGGAGTAACACAATTTTAATTTCGTTTCACATATCATTCTGTAGTTCCGAAACCAGAAGTCGGATCTAAACGTAATTCAGGAACCTTGTTTGGGAGCATACGACTTTTTATATGAATCAGAGTTTGCAGAAAACGCTTGAGTCATCTCCGAGAAAATTGAGTGAAATTATTTGTCACAAACGCATTTGCTGATCTTGACGAACTGATTCGAATGGTATATGGGTGTTTTGTTCTTCCAGCATTTATTGCAGTAAGTAGTTTAAATCAATATAGTTATGAAATTGCTTTGAACTAGAATTTGGTTTACATATGTCATATTCAAACGATTATCCGGTAAATATGAACCGTGCTAAAATCGGTCCGAGGCAAAATGTCATAAAAAAGGATGCTGCAGACAGTATTTTTGGTACTTAGACAGAGTTGTATGTAACAGTATAAAAATTGTGTCCAAGCATTACTTTGTCATACAGCGTTCAAAACCCCAACTGCTGGAATAAGATGCTTACTCAAGATATCGATATCTCCGTTAAAAATGGATGGATTTTAACAATCTATGGCTTGTTGGATAGCTATTACCATGCGGAATATAAGTTTGAAAACATATTCTGTTTTTAAGGTCAATTGTGACAGATATTGTCAAAAAAGCCACTCTTGTCTATCCTCGCTCTTCTTATCACACCCTCCAAAGCAATGTTGAATAGCAGACACGAAAGGCCATCACCTTGCCGTAGCCCTCTGCGAGTTTCGAAGGGACTCGAGTTTATCCCCGATACTCGAACAACGTACATCACTGGATCCATCATAGCCTTGACCATATAACTGGTCAGCTTACTGCCCCGTTAATAAGTAGGTGATTTATGCGCCACTCTCTGGTTGAGAGATCACCCGCCAATTCTTGTTTGCCCGGCTTGAGACCTTAAAGGGGAAAGGTTCATTCTATCCCTAATCAGGGAAGGGAAGCGAGCTAGCTGACTCAAACGGCTCTTGAAACAGAGAAAGGATCTAACCGCAACTATGCCGGGGAAATTATCATCATAGGTAAACCTCGGAATCCTCAATCTAGGCGGAGGAGCAGAAAGATTCGGGATTCGTTCGGATCGATTTCGGAGTCGACCTCTCCAGTAAACAACCAATCAACAATCTAGAACGCCAAACGCTAACATGAAATTACTTCTCCAGCAAACTAAAGACGGGACGACTTCATATAGAGCAAATCTATCTACATTGCATACTACAAATTTAAGCTTTATTGTATCCCATTATCGTGCAAGTTGAAAGGCTTTTAGGGTTTATTTTACAATTACATTTATTCGTGTCTACGTCTTGCATTCATGCCTAGGCCTAGTCTTAGTCCCTTTCCTTTCCCTTTTCCACATTCATCTCCTACATGTATCTACTGTATGGAATCTCCGTGATCACTAAGATGCTTTGTTTCGTGTGTCTCGTGTGCTGATTCACTGAGCTTTGTCTCGGTCTGCCGTGCGGCTGGCAGCCGTTGCTTATAAAGGGTTCACTTAAATATATCGAGGGTAGTGACCCTAGTTTGAGTCACATGCGCATGGACACTCACAAACAGAACGTGCAAATTGTTTTACTCACGACCTAGGTTTTACGTGGTTCTGCAGATGGCGGTAACAACGGATGACATTAGTTTCTCCTTCTGCTGCTGCTGTGTGCGACCGCCTTCGATCACACCGAACCGGCGCTGAAGTCCTTACCGCAGATTCGCACGGCCACTGTATCGACAATAGAAGCTATCTGTTTGGGAAAGGAAAACTAAACTTTAGCTAACTGCGTGAAGTCTTTTCATGTTACTTATAACCTGATCAAACACACCACGTCGCGAATAACAAATTACGGACAACTCCTGCCTCTTCCACTAGTCAGACCAAAGTGAGAATTCGAGGTCTGGAAATCCTCAGACTACCCGGGCATTTGGTAATCTTCGTTACCGGAACTTGCAAGGCGAAGTTTGTTAATTGCGTTTAAACGCACGGAAACCCAAATTTCAGCAATGGTTATCCCTTTCTAGCGAACCGTCTTAACCATACTAACCAGATCCCCCTCGCGTATTAAAGCGAAACGAACATTTTCCCACACATTTAGCCAAGGGTCAGTGGCCGCATTCGGCTGTAAAGCTATTATCATGTGAACGAGAGTGTCACAGAAGCTATTATCATGTCCGCGAGTGAGTCACCGAATCACGAAGCGCCAGTGCCATGGGTAACTCAGTTGGGTGTTATAGCAAACCTTCCATTGAATGCAGTTCATTTGCGGTGCTTCAAGTTGTTGATTTGCGTCGGATAATTTATGAGATAAATAATCGATAAATTAGATATTACTTATGACATTCATTTAATATTTTGGTACTGACGATAAACTAACTAAATATTTTTACAGATAAGTCTGCAATAACTATTTTACGAATATGTACTTGTTACAACCAGTCGTTTCTTACGTTCGGAGCCGCCGTACCTAGCGTTGCTGATGCAGTGCTACCTATGGCAGAACGGATGTCTCTCCAGCCATCTTCAAGAGTAGCTGCATCAAGCTGCTCTTCCGTTGGTAGTGCCACTGCCAACTGCTGCGCGTAATCTTGGACTACTCCAGCATCCCGGAGCCGCGCGATGTTAAACCGCGACGTTCGGTTTCAACGTTGGGTAGCCACCGTCGAAAGTTTTGAGCGCATGCATACAGCAACCAAGTAGTGGTCCGAATTTATATTCGCATTGCGGTAGAAGGTAGCCGCTCGATGACCGCTTTTCCACACCTTCTGTGCCATCCAACAAAGCTCCTGCAGCGCTACAACGTCGAAGCTGCGAGGATTTAGTTCGTCGTATATTATCATGTCGCAGCCTGCGAAACCTAGCGACTTGCAGTTCCATGTTCCAAGTTTCCGATCGTAGTCCTTATTTCGTCGCATGGGTCAATGCCGATTGTTCCGGGTTGTATTCTCTCCTGTATAATTCGTAATAGGTGTTTTACGGGCGGCTTATTAGGCCTACGCCCCTGTCTCGCCGGAGGATCATCGTGCTTGCTCTGTTTAACTTCCCAACTAGCACTAGGACGATCCCGTTGGTATGGTTGCCACCTTGGATTTAGCTGGACGGGATGCAGCATTTCATACTCAGCCGCTGGATACCAGAGCAGACGCTGTTTGAAGCCGCTCCTAACATGGAGTACAGACGCTCTGACACCCTCTAAAGAGGACCCCCTTATCTGTCAGCATACGACCAAGGTCCCACCGGGGTTGGTTACCCGATCTTTCCTATGGTTGCTCGTACCCCAGCCGGCACCGCGAGGAGGTAGGGATAGGAGTTACTGGACAAGAGGCTAAGAGCCATACTGGGGCCTGAATTACGCATTGTCCAGTCGTTTACCAACCAAATTTTGTCCAGTCGTTTACCAACCAAGTTTTGACATACATTGCCCTATAATGCTGTCCCGGGTTGGCGATTCAATGCATAGGACGCTGGTCTTACAAGCCAGTTGTCGAATGTTTGAGCCCCGACCTAGAAGGATTCTTAGTGTCAGTAGGATCCATAGTACTAGCCATGCAATGATTCTGTACACTAAGAATCGGCTGCGAAGTCTGTTGAAACAGAAAGGCCAAATTCCACAAAAGGAATGTAATGCCAGGACTTTGCTTTGCTTGCCCTGTAGTGCTGGAACCGGAAGTCGGATCAGCATGTAATTTTACAGAAGTTTTTTAAGACAGTGTGAGCTTTGATTAAAATCTTTAGATTTAGATTTGTGAAAATCGGTTCAATCATCGTTGAGAAATCGAAGTGAGTTCTACTTTTGGAATTTTTCACTACTTTCGTTGCTTCCGGAAGAGGAAATAGGAGACGGGTAGTGTAGAATTAAGTTTATATACCTACAAACTACTAAGTGTTGCAAACTGGAAGAATTTATCAGTCAGTTTTATGGGATTTCTATTTTTTTAATTTTTAACCATCGTTTATGATAAATACTTATGAATTTGAAAATTTCACGCTTATTGTGTTGAAGTTCCGAATCCGGAAGTTGGACTTGGATCAAGTTTTCTAAACAATTTTAAAAACTTTAGAACCTTTCATTTTAATCTTAGTTTGTGAAAATTTAACCATTTTCGAGAAAACTAAAAACACATTTTTTCCTTAATTTTCACATATTACCCTGAAGTTCCGGCACCGGAAGTCGGATCCAAATGAAATTCAATAGCAGGCTATGGGACCATACAACCTTTCATTTGAATCTAGGTTTGTGAAAATTGGTTCAGCCGTCTCCGAAAAAAGTGACTGCATATTTTCTCCCTGTTTTGGTGCATATCACCCTGTTTCTCCAGAATCGGAAGTTGGGTCGGGTTGAAATTCGATAGCAGGCTATGGAACCATGAGACCTTTCATTTGAATCTAGGTTTGTGAAAATCAGTTCATCCATCTCCGAGAAAAGTAAGTGCGTATTTTTGTTACATACATCTTTTTTGTTAAGATAATTTCTAACACAAATTTGAAACAAAATAATATGGCCACTATCGACGAGTACCCACGTCTTCAGGACAATCCTCATGTAAGATCCATCCCATCAGCCGCTACCGACCACCAACTGGAGACTGGATCCCCCAGAGTTGCAGTTATCAGCATACGACAATGTGAACCAAAAACATCAACGTTATAATTAATTAAAAGATCTTACTCTTAAGCACAGTTGAGAAATACCCTCGAAATCTTAGAGGCAGTGTGCTTTATTAAATATATTATTAAATTAAAAACACGAATTTGGGCTGATATTTGATACAAATTTCGTCAGATTGATTCGGGTGGATAACAAAAGTATGGTTCAGCGCTAACAACACATATTCGGTAACATTCCTCAAAACAAATATATTGAAAATAATGCATTTAAAATTGATCATTGGTCAAATGTGATATAACTGTGCGAAATGAAATGAGTGCTATTTGTCGTAGTTACGTAAAATACTCGTATGATCATGGAACTTGATCAATAATTAAATAGTAGGTTTCAAATGAGCCTAAGCTTGTTGAAATCCGTTCAGCTATCTCCGAGAAAATTGCACGTGTAGATTAAAAGTGCGGTTTGTTGGTTACGTCACTTCTACTATCACATCTTCGGAACCGGAAGTGTCAGCCATTTGATCTTCGAACTTGATCTACTGACAGCTGACACACACATATATCTCCCGATCTCTTCGAGCTTAGTTGAATGGTATATAACAGCGGAGCTCCGATCACTCTTATTTACCAACCTACTTAAAAAACAGACGAGAACTCTTTCAACGCTTCTTCGTTTTCGACCTACTAAACGATAACATCGATTTCCCCATGTTACTGGAAGAATTCATTTTACTGTTCCGAGAAGATCATTGCAGAGGACGGAATTTGCTCGACGCTCATTCCATCGCTCACAGCACGATCCAATGGATGTTTGTTGTTACCGTTACAATGGATTGTATCATCTATATGATATGAATATGAGCGAAGACACCTTTAAACCGGAGGACGTGATTACGAATAAAATGTATGGTTCAGTTTCTTTGATATTAAAGAATCTGAATTCTGGACCTGGAATTTAGAACCGAATTTTGGAGCCAAATGATAGAACTGAATTCTGAAACTCAACTTTGATGCTAGATTCTGGAACTGAATTCTGAACCTGAGCCCAAAAACTGTATTCAGGAATGTTGAACTGATTACTGATTAGGATTCTGGTTCGGTATTGAATTCTAAATCTGAACACAGAACTTTGGACCTGGATTCTGGTCTACAGCTAAATTTTAGTTACAGAACCCAGGACTCAGTTTTCAAATTCGTATCTAGAATTCAGCACCAAAACTCAGCTCAAGAATCCATATCTGGAATTCAGTTCAAGAATCTTCAGTTTCTGAACTCAGTAACGATCCCAGAACTATGAAACTAAATTTTGGAACCAAATTTTAGACCTGCATTATGGAACTGAATTTTGAATTCTGACACTTAGCTTCTGAAAGAACTGAAATTGAGATCTGAATTCTGTAAATGAAAATTAAAATCCGAAGGAACTCTTGAATTAGATTCTAGACATGGATTTTGCTCTGAACTGAACGAGGTAAATCGGTAGCTAAGAATTAATAAAGTTTTTACCTATTTTACTTGCCAAACAGTTTAGAAAACTTTGTTATTTGTAGTTATCTTTTTACTTTTTTATTTATGACTTCTGGTCAGTCAGTAATTTTTACTTTTTTCGGCTTTTAACGATATCAAACTAACTGCACCCTGGGACGCATAGCCATACGCTACAACTCCAGACACTCAAGCAATAGTTTCGGACAAATCTTCCATTCCGGTGTTAAAACTAGCTATTTATATAGAGATGAGAAAATATCAACACAATGAAACACATTGTGTGAGAAACCGTCGTGGGCAGAATGTGACAACTTCTCATAACTTTACTTTTACCGGTTCGGATAGTAAATGGTAAACGACCTTTGGCTTTACTTTCTGACATATCAGAGACTCGGATGATTCGTATCGCTAAGATGCCTAAGTTCGACTCCTCTGGTAGATGGTAAAAGTTTAGATACGAGAAGCCTTCTGCTTACTGACCCTTGTCACGTCTCACTTTTCCGCACTTTATTTTCACATCCTTGCTCTTCCTTGAATACTATGGCTCTATAATGTCATATTCTTTCTCCTCTCATAATCTCTAGTTAGTTTGTAGTTATCTCATACTACTGAAAATGCTATCATAAATTGCTGATCATATCTTCGATGATATGGAGATAAATATATATTCACACGTTAAATAAAACAAGAGATATTTTCGATCAGAAACTTTTCACTCCCCCATATGAAAAAATTGAAGCCCTATAGTAGAGTTAGACGTATTCAAGTTGAAATATTAAGTTAACGTTAGTTTGATAGTCATAGTCTGTGCGATAGATTATCTCTAATCGAGAACAATTAAGATAATAAATACTATTTAAAATAACTGAACTTAAGGGTAGTTCCATAATAACTCATACTAACGCACTTGAAACTGGTAGACTTTCAACTTTCTCAATTAAATTAGGAAACGTAAACAATATTTTAGCGTATCGCTCGACCGAACGTTCGCTTTATATTAATATTGTTAATTAGTCTCGTCTTCCATGATGCTGCCAAATATTGGCGAATGGCAAGAGAGAATTTACATATTTTAAGTTACTCGACAAGGTAGATCACCCTCGAAGTTTACCAGTAAAACCGAATACCGGAAGCTTGAAAAACTTTGTTCTTTTTGATTATAATTTTGCTTTGTTACGGCTCACAATGCAATGAGTTCGACAGTAAGTTGGACATAGCTATTTTAAGAGGTTTCAAAACCGTCATCTTTAGCATTTATTTTTTTATTGCAGTGAGTGTTTTCTTGTAGTTAAACCATAAAATCTTGATCTTTCGGGTTCAATATAGAACTCTGGCTGGCGGATTACCCAGCTGCGTTATGCGACACTATTCTATCAACTTTTCCTATTTCATAATTAAATTGCGTTTTGTTCACAAACTAAACGAAAGTTGTTAGAATATTTTCAGGTTTCGTTGCCAACAATTTATTACCTATCAATACAATTTGGAAACATGGTTTTCATTTTAACCTACTGTGCACAGCAAAGCTCTAATCGTCGAGCACCAACTTTAATTAAACAAGTTTCCCAAGAGCACTTTTCGCATTTCGACAGGAGGGTCACGTGTTCTGGTGGTTGTGAACTGCTGTCGTTTTCGTACTTAGAGGACCATCGAAAAGTTTTGCTGGTGATATGTGTTTCGAGGCATGATTCTCGAATTCGTTGTTATGAAAGACACGAAAATTTGATAAGATTAAGTGACAACAGCCAGATGATGCTAAATAAAATGTAGAGTTCGACTGAGGTGATTGCAGGATGAAGTATTCACACTTTTGAAATTGGATTTACCAATATTATAATCTTCGACGATAACAATAATTGGAATTATAACTGTCCAAAATATATTGTATAATTTCCATTTAGCGTACCTCTAATCGTCTCAGCTCCATCATTACATTCATGTAATGGAACTATTAGTTATTGTGAGCATTGACTGAAATGATAAGGTGTTAATTGAAGTATTTGTTTTAAATTTTGGTGAGACTTTAACAAAAGTATTGAACTTCTATAACGCTCTCTGGCTGTGTTATTTATTCTAGGGCTGTATTCCGGAAATCTATTGCAATTATTTGGAAAACGAATAGTCGTCAGTTTAGAGTGAAGAGCACAATAAATAATCATCTTAAGCTTTCATGGTTGCATCGCTTGATTACAGCGAATCCCAAATCCAACCAAACCATCGAACCATCAACATTTTATATTTATTTCATATACAGTTATGGACGAACCTGAATAGCATATGGCCCGTACGCACAGACCTTAGCAAAGTACGCGCCAGCAGTAAGACGCCAGTGTATCCAACGCGTAGAGATGTCAACCACCCTGTTACCAATTATTGAACCGCTGACATCGCAGCAGACATCCGGCCACCGTAGTTGCATCAGCCAGGAACCATCAGTAATTGCATCAGCCGAAACCACCACGCCGCATCGACGATTCGACATGTTCGGACAGGATAACCGCTGAATCAATAGTTTAGGGCTAGGTAGTCAGGTCTAACGAACATTCAGGTAGGACAAGTTAGTCAGTTCGATTTAAGAAGTGAAACAGTTCGGTCCCAAGACCAACAGGTGAATCAAAGTGTAAAACATTTTTAAAAACCTTTTTATGTAATAAAGAACTTAAGTGGCGCAGTCGTACGGCTCGTTCTACGACTTAGTGAAGAGACTCCAACTAGTGTAGTGAAAGTTTACGATAAGTAAAACTAACAAATTAGTGTTCAACCCGGAACGTTGATTGACCGGCGGAGAAGTTTTCATCGAGAAGCATCGCAAGCCATCCCTCACCCCGTAGGCGATTCGCGTCAATCAATTGGAGGATCTCAACTAAAGCGGTGGATTTAAATCCTTCAAGAACGAGGAACCGTGAGTAATCTCTCCCTTTCTTTTACTAAAAACTTTATGCCCAAATTCAATCCTATTCCAAAAGTAAGAGCCTTAAAGTTCTCTGAAATGGAAAACGTTAATTTGCAAGCCATCTTTGACCAAATTCAAAGCTTGGAACAAAGAATCGGTGCTCTCCAAATGGAGAATAGCACTTTACAACAGCAGCAGCAACAACTGCAACAACAACAACGGCAAGCTCCCATAATGGAGGAACGCCGCACTGACTTCTTTAGAATTCCTGATCCAATTCGGATGATTCCACCATTCGACGGGAATAAAAAACAATTGACTCATTGGCTAGACACAGCCAGAAGAGCTTTAAATTTATGCCGACCACACGTAGCACCGGATCTATTTGCCGTGTACGAACAGGCGGTGATAACCAAAGTCGAAGGCAAAGCCCGAGACATGATATGTGTAAATGGAAACCCTACTACCTTCGAGGAGGTAGCAGACATGTTACACAGTGCTTATGGTGATCGCAATAACATTGCGACTTACCAAACACAACTCTGGTCATTGAAAATGACCGAATCTTTACACATTTATTACAAACGCACTAAAGAAATTATGGTTAACATGAAATCTTTAGCGAAGCAAAATCAAACATACTTGGCACACTGGGAAGCAATAAACCAATTTCTAGAACAAGAATGTTTGGCTGCTTTTATAAATGGACTCAGTAAACCATATTTCGGATATGCTCAAACTGCTCAACCAAGTGATTTAGAGGATGCTTATGCATTCTTGTGTAGATTCCAAAATGCAGAGAAAACTAAAACACACACCCAAGCAGCGTTCGAGCAACAACCTAATTCCAACAAAAATTTTAACCCTTTTAATAAATCATACAATAAATACCCGGAAGCACAATCTTCAACCCGGCACAAAAATTCATCAGACAGGCAAAAAACGACACCAATGGAAATAGACCCATCGTTGCGTTCTAACAGAATTTACAATCACGATGCCGAGCAGGAAGACAACGAATTAGATATAAGCGACACCGAAGAGGAAGTAGAAGCCGAAGAATCTGGTGTAAATTTTCAAATTGTCTTTCCTCACAACGCGCTGACCTGAATGCAATAAACGGATTACCCTATGTAACAGTTAAACTCTTTGACAAAGATGCAAAATTACTAGTAGACAGTGGTTCAAACAAAAATTTTATTTCTCCCCGTCTGATCCCAAAATCAAAACAAGAAAAATGCAAAACCATTCGAATCTCGAACACTTCAGGGCAACATTCCGCTGATAAAAAATTTATTACGACACTTTTCGGTATGAAACAAAAAGTTCATTTTTACCTTTTAAATTTTCATAAATTTTTCGACGGTATCATTGGTTATGAAACACTCTCTGATTTAGAAGCTCTTATTGACGTGAGCAATCATAAATTAGTTCTCCCACAAAAAACACTTGCCATGCAAATAAGGAAATTAGGTCCGCCGCAGATCACACTGACTGAAAATTCGACGAGAATCATTAAACTCCCTGTTTCTCAAGACAGTGGCAACGTTTACCTTCCTAATGATATAAAAATAGACAATGCAGTAATCCAGTCAGGATTGTATCATGCAGAAAAAGGTTTCGTAAACGCCCCGATAAGAAATTTCGGCCAAACCGTGACATTTCATTGGACGCATCCGGCAAAAACAATACAGGTAGCAGAGGTGAATAACATAAACTTAAATCACCTGCATCAAACATCTCACACACCTTACGCAGAATTAGAAAAAATGATTAGAAGTAGTCATCTTAACTCTGAAGAAAAACCTGCTTTATTGAAAACCCTTGCTAAATATTCCAAAATCCTTCACAAAGATTCAGAAAAATTGTCTTGCACTTCCACAATCCAACATCGAATTAAAACAGTTGACGACATTCCAGTGCACACGAAAACATACAGATACCCCCAGGTTCACAAAGTTGAAGTCGAGAAGCAAGTAAACGAAATGTTTGAAGATGGAATTATCCAGAATTCCATCTCCCCATGGACATCTCCAATTTGTATCGTTCCAAAGAAACTTGATGCTAGCGGCAAGAAGAAATGGCGCATTGTCATAGATTACCGCAAATTAAATGAAAAAACCGTGGATGACAAATTTCCAATCCCACGAATCGAGGAAATACTCGATAGGCTTGGTCGTAGTACCTACTTCACTACGTTAGATCTAAAATCAGGATTCCACCAGATTGAAGTCCATCCCAAGGACAGGCCGAAAACCGCTTTCAGTACGGACCAAGGACATTTTGAATTCATACGTATGCCTTTCGGACTTAAAAACGCACCAGCAACTTTCCAGCGTGTAATGAATCACATTCTTGGAAATTTAATCGGAAAGTGTTGCCTAGTCTATTTAGATGACATCATAATCTTTGGTAATTCACTTCAGCAACATCTCGACAATTTAAACAAAGTTCTTCAAACACTCGCTCAAGCTAATCTCAAAATTCAGCTAGACAAATGTGAGTTCCTTCAGAAGGAATGTGAGTTTTTAGGCCATATAATAACCCAAGACGGCATTCGACCAAATCCGAATAAAATTGAAAAAATTCTAGGTTGGTCAATTCCAAAGACCACTACTCAAATCAAAGGATTCTTAGGTTTACTTGGATATTACAGGAAATTTATTCGCGACTTCGCGAAACTAACTAAACCTTTAACGAAATGTTTAAAAAAGGATGAAAAAATTATTCATAACGAACAATTCATTAACTGCTTCAATGATTGTAAACGATTACTGACAACCGATCCCATTTTAAAATATCCTGATTTTAACAAGAAATTTATTCTCGAAACTGACGCAAGCGACTTCGCACTCGGAGCAGTTTTGTCCCAAAAATTCGATGACGGCAAAGAACACCCTATTGCATACGCATCAAGAACTTTGAATGAAGCAGAATGCAACTATTCTGCTACTGAAAAAGAATTGTTAGCCATTGTTTGGGCAACAAAACATTTTAGACCGTATATTTATGGAACCCATTTTGAAATACGCACGGACCACAAACCACTCGTGTGGCTCCGACAGAAAAATGATTTAAACCGAAGACTTTTACATTGGAAACTTGCTTTAGAAGAACTTGAATTCGAATTCAAGTACAAAAAAGGAACATTAAACACAAATGCGGACGCACCTTCTCGTATCGAACCTGAACCAGAACAGCAAACAGAAATAAACGCAAACTCCTCCTCCAGTGACGACGTGACACAACACTCTGCGGATACCGACGATAGCGACTTTATCCCATCGACACTTAGGCCTCTAAACGACTTCAGAAATCAAATTATTCTGCAAGAAGCGAACGAGGATAGCCAAGAATCTCTAACCTTATTTAGAAACTATCATAGAACTATAATCAAAAAGACCAATTTCGGTCCCGCCTCATTAATCAACATTTTGAAGGAATACGCCACAAATAGGTGCACTACCGGCATTTACTGTAGCGAAAAGATACTGTGTAGTTTACAAACAATATACAAGAACTATTTCTCCAGAGCGAAGACATTTAAAATATTCTGGACGCAACAATTGCTAGAAGACATAACTGACGAACTTGAACAAGACCTAATAATCCAAAGACAACACAACGCAAACCATAGAGGCATTACCGAAACTAAATCCCACATATCCCGAAAATATTTTTTCCCAAATATGAAATCAAAAATTACCAAATTTATCAACCTTTGCAGGTTATGCCAAACAGCTAAGTATGAAAGAAGGCCATATAAACAACAATATAAACTAACAGCAACACCTACAAAACCGTTGCAAATTGTACATATGGACATTTTTATCATCAATAACAAACATTATCTAACATTATGCGATAAGTTTTCAAGACTAACAATGGCGATCCCTCTAAGGACACGCAACGCTATACACATACTTAAAGCTATAACTCACTTCTTTTCAAACGTAGGAAAACCTTCCCTTCTCGTCATGGACCAAGAAGCATCATTCACTTCAACAACAATTAAAGAGTTTCTTGAAGAAAATGATGTTGAGTACCAATATACAAGTGTTGGGCAGTCCTCTTCCAACGGAACGGTTGAAATTGTTCACAGAACGTTGAGAGAACTGCATAACATCTTGAGTATTAGAGAAACAACAAAAGATTTGTCAGAAACAGCAAAAATTAATTTGGCAGTCTCTATTTATAACGAATCAATACACTCGCAAACAAAATTAACCCCTAAAGAGCTATTCTTTGGCTTTAAAAACGAGGAAACGGTACCCGAAGATTTAGAAGAAAGAATTAGACAAAAAGAGATATTCTACAGAATCTTTCCTGAAAAATATGAACAAAAGAAGCTCAGAGATTTAGAAAAACTCAACAAGAGCAGAGAAGAGCCTGAAAATTTCTCTTTAAATGACACGATCTTTGAGAGAAAACGCAATAATCTAAAACACCAACCTCGATATCAAGAACTAAAAGTAGTAGAAAATAGGGAAACTAACATAATTGACGAGAGCGGAAGAAAAATCCACAAAACTAAGCTAAAACGAAAACGAAGTATTTTACCCTAACAATAATTAATAATTTTTTTTGTCTTCAATTTAATGTTTCTTTACAGCTGGAAGATGACACCCAGAGTTACTATAATTTATTGTTGCATCATACTTCTGTGGTGTGATTTCATCAGTCCTTCTGACATAGAAATAATCGAACTAAACAACAATCCAGGCATTGTTGCTTTCAAAACCAAACCCGTTTTTTTAAAAGAAGGTTCCCACACGCTAATTCACAAATTCAATCTGTATCCATTTAGTATTATCTTAAAACAATATAAAACAATTATCAACAAACTAGAAGAAAATTCAAATATTATCGAAATAGTCAACATTTTAAAACAAAAACATAGCCAAGCTTATTTTGTACTAGAAAATTTAACTATAAAACGAAGGAAAACAAAAAAATCTCTCAATTTTCTTGGATCTACTATAAAAATGATAACGGGAAACCTTGATAATGAAGATTTACTCAAAATTGAAAATCAATAGGAATCTTTGAAATATTCAAACAATGCTTTAATTACAGAAAACAATGAACAGGTCAGAGTAAATGAGTTATTTGAAAGCAGGATTAACAATTTAACAAAAGAAGCTTATAGACAATCTATAGAAATTGATAGCATCATAAAACAAGCTAGGTTGAGTTTAGACAGGCCAATCGACTGGAAACACATTCTACACGTACACAGCATCATCTTCAACATCGACATGATCCACCACCAGCTGATGACAATCTTCGAATCAATACAACTATCGAAACTTGGTATAATATCAAAAACGTTCTTACAACCTCCAGAACTGGAATTTGCAACGCAACTGTTGGAATCACAAGGCATATCAATTGAAAGCTACGATCAAACTTATGAGTTTCTGGAACCTGTAGCTTTTCATAACGATTCAGACATAATAGTCCTTATCAAAATTCCCAAGCTTAGACGAGGAGAATATGTACAACTTCATATAGAAACCATTCCCATAAACGGCAAAATCATCGCAATAAACGCTACCAACGCCATTGTTGGCAACAACGAATCATATCTGGTAGAACATCCATGCAATAACATTGAGAAAAACAGTATTTGTGACATACAAAATCTCTTCAACATATCCAACGACAAATGTCTCCATCCAATATTACGAGGAAATCCTGGTACTTGTACTTTTACAAAGCCATCAACGCTCTCGAAGTTCAAATCAATCGAAAACCTTGGAGTACTGATAAAAAACTCCATTGAACCAACACTTATGCAGAACAGTTGTGGTTTTGGATCAAGAAATCTGACAGGAACATACCTTGTGTCATTCGAAAATTGCTCCATAAAACTCAATGGAACGCAGTTCAACAACAAGATTTTCAAAGGAAAAACCAAACCCACTATTCTTCCACTCCATTTAGTCCACGTAAATGAATCAGAATTAATATCTGAGCCCATCACCAATTTGGAACTGTTACACGTACGTAACCGTCATAAGCTAGAGCATCTAGAAACCATTACAAAAAGGACCAGAGTATTTAACATTGGAGCCATAGTTTTAATCACATGTCTCGTCATAACCTTCGTTACATTCATCATACGAGAAATCTACAAACTTAAGCTGAAACTAATCATTCGAATTCCAATAGACAAAGTTGCAGACAGCTCACAATCAGGGTTGAACCGAGACGGTTCAATCTAAGAAGGGGGAAGTTATGGACGAACCTGAATAGCATATGGCCCGTACGCACAGACCTTAGCAAAGTACGCGCCAGCAGTAAGACGCCAGTGTATCCAACGCGTAGAGATGTCAACCACCCTGTTACCAATTATTGAACCGCTGACATCGCAGTAGACATCCGGCCACCGTAGTTGCATCAGCCAGGAACCATCAGTAATTGCATCAGCCGAAACCACCACGCCGCATCGACGATTCGACATGTTCGGACAGGATAACCGCTGAATCAATAGTTTAGGGCTAGGTAGTCAGGTCTAACGAACATTCAGGTAGGACAAGTTAGTCAGTTCGATTTAAGAAGTGAAACAGTTCGGTCCCAAGACCAACAGGTGAATCAAAGTGTAAAACATTTTTAAAAACCTTTTTATGTAATAAAAAACTTAAGTATACTTCATCTTTCCCTGAGACCGACGGAAATAGGAGCTGCCGACAATGGACGTTATCATGCTGTTTAGATATTCAATCTGACTTAGATGGGTATCAATTAACAGGAAACATGATGATATCAGTGACCAATCCGCCAAGACAACCATAATAAAGTAACGCAACTTCATTGCAAAAGTCCAATATGGTAAACCACATATACGTCCAATAATCAAACTGCATACGGCTGAGACATCAAAGCAAAGAAAAATATAGCATTCTGAACAATAAGACGATTTCGAGAAAATCTAAGTTCGTTGTTGATTGCAAGCGGGTGTTCGGTGCAAACATTTGATCTTTGTTACAAGATCGAATACATTTAAATCTGAAGCTGCTACTTCAAATGAAAAAAAAACTAATATTCAATATACAATCGATTCTATAAAAAGTGCGAAGCAAATGAATCCATTAAAAAATTCGTAAAATGATTTTAAGCCGCGTCATCTTATTATTAAAACACTAAATAAAACATTGAAACATTAATAACATACATGTAGGTTCACGTCATCAGGTGTTCACTTTAATTGCTATTGTTATTTACATATGACATTAAATATGCGTTTTTAGCAAAATTACTTATCCAATTCTATTTCGGTTCTAAGACAAGAACACAAGGAAATTATGCGCACTAGCTTTTATAAATTAGGGTTTCCTGTATTCGTATTTGAATATCATCTTGACAAATACTAATAAGGGACGCTGATGAATGTAACTCATTTCAGAATAAAAAAAAGTGTGGGTTGTACATACTTCATGAAAAAAATTCCACTCAATTCAATTACTACAGCATTAAAACGATCATTGCATTTGTTGAAATATTGGAATAGCAAAGGTTTATTACCGATATTTCATGCAATAATACCATACCATTAGGCAGCACAATAAATAAAAAAAAATCTGAAATAAAATTGGGATCGTCTATTTCAACATTGGACTAATATGCAAGCATGGGCAGTTTATGCTTTATTCAAGGACATATTAGCCAATTTCCCGACTGATTGGTTAAAGTTTTGTTATTAAAAGTTATTGTTTGCCTCTTAGAGATGCCCTTCCGATGCTATATAAGAGGATTGTTAAAGCTTAAAAGTAAGCCTCTTTACCAGAAGATTCAGCTTTGAGCAAGTGTGAAGAAATGTTCCATTTGGAAATCAAATTTAAAATAAATTGAAAAAATATAACATATGAATCGATAATGCAATTTCCGTCTATGATTGAGGACAGAACAATATTGTATAATCACACACGAATTGTTGAAGGAAAATCCGAACCTTCCAAACTCTGTAAAAGTACACACTTAGAAAAAATCGTGTAAATTAACATCTTCTGAGACCGACATATTCGATTCAGCTCGAAGAACTGCGTGTGTGTTGTCTACAAACAGGTCGTCATCTCAGAGATGACTGGACCGATTTTGATCAAACTGAAAGGTCTCCCCGCAACTCTGAATGCTGTTGAATTTAACCGACTTCGGCTACATCGATTTCCGAATTCCGTTTCCAAGAGTATCGGGAATAGAGAAGCTAATAGAAGGCCAGAACGAATTTAATAAACAAAACTTCAAATTAAAACAAACTTATGGTCCCATGGAAAATTAATGTATTTTATTCGATTCCGACGTCCAAGTTTTAAGTAACATGGTGATGAGTTTTTAGAATTCAAACCGTCATAGAAGATTACGATACCAAAAAATCTTTGATGTTGGGCTCAAACTATTTCAATTCATTCGTCATACTAATTCATGGCCATACGAACTAGTTTTGGTTATGCTGGTCTCTGAATACCGTTTCTAGAAGTACCATAAATAATGACAAAAACTTTAAAGAGGAACTCAATTCTACATCTCATGAAATGCCTAACCAATTGTCACACGTTTAGATTGAAAGGAATAATTTTAAGGTTTCATAAAATTTCTATCTACGATTCGTCTTGCAGTTCCAAAATTTTAATTACAAATCATTTAAAACGACGATCATTAAAATAATTTCATGAAAACTAAACACAATGAAGAACATTCACGCAAAAATGCTGATGCATGCTGATTCATAAAAAAGTCATCTCACTGCTAGGTGGATTAAGCCCATTTGTTTTTCGATTAGGAACTTAAAAATATTTGACACGTATTTTTTATATCAATTTGGTATGTGGAATTTTCAAGAAATGATTTTCTGAAGTTCCGCGTTCACAAAAAGAGTTTTTTTTCAACAGCCTATGCTGTAAAATCTAATAATGATCTAAGACATGAAATGTGCTTCTTTTCCTTTGCTTTTAAAAAAAGTGATTCAAACTACAACCTTATTGTTTATATAATGAAAAGATTCATTGCTCCGTAAGTATTAATCTTTCCATTCTAAAACTGCCAGAATTAAGTCAATGATTTTGTGTGGAATGCCCCGTATATTCAAACATGGAAATGCCAAAACTGATAAAGAACAGTCATTCAGTTACACAAGGAAGTTGGTCGCAGCTTGATTTATAGTTTAGCCCTGAGATATCTATCGTACATTTTCCCTAATCATGCCACTGAATTAAAGCAGACCGACTATGTGAGCTAAAACAGGCGAAGACAAATGAAATCTCCTATTGGAATACCTATGGCATGACGCAGAGGGCGAAAAGTTGGCAGGATAACTCGGTAGGGAATGTGATTCCACTTGTTGAGTGTTTACTACTGGGTAGTAAAATCCAAATATGAAAAAAGAGATTGGGTGTGGTATGGGCACGGAATTTTCTTCTTTCTCGTTTGATACCGCCCAAATTGAAGTCGGGTCTTTATGTACTTCCTGCCATGAAAAATAGGTCAAGACTGAATCAAACCCCTATTTATACTGTATTACATACACCTATCAAAGGCTTTATCTATTGAACAACAATCTGGAAAAGTTGTATTTAATTAATAAACTCTAACTTTCTCAATATTTTTAGAAGCTAAGTTATGCTTCTGTAGAGTTATGGTTGGTGCAACTGTTGAAAGCGAAAATATAGTCGATAAGATGAATTGATCTGTGAAGTTGGTCGCATCAGGCATTGTGGAATTATTCCAGTGAAGGTAAATAAGCAGTGAAACGCTTTTATCTCGAAAGGCAACCGTATTTACGCATTCCATAGTTACGTATCGTCATTTGGCACAGCACCGTAGGGAAAATAAAGAACACGAAAGCATAACCAAAAAGAACAAACATGTCTAAACATCACAGTAAATTTCGTAAGCAAAAAGGGACGTATGCGATCTGAAGTTACGACCTAAGGGTTCGTTTTTCTGGCACATCAGTCACGCACTGAAAGCATCCAATAAAAGCAAAAGCATTTCTTCTGACTGTGACTAAACGAAAGAACGGCAATCAACTGAAAATGTTATCCCAGTATGTTGATAGTGACATATTTGTATTTTGGTACGTGCTATACGATTAAAATATCCATTTTGCTTCGTGCCTAAGCACCAGTACTTAAGGAATAAGAACAAAGTCGTCTTAAGTTGCAAACATTTTTTATGATGATGCTAAACTCAATTTTCAATATATTTCTTTGGAAATGTTTTGTATAATCTCAATTACTGAAATGCTTAAAGACGTTAGGATTTGCACCATAGTACATGTTCATCGATATGATAAAAGACCTGTAACCTGTGGAAAAATGTTCCATGGCCCGGAGGGCCGAGTGTCACATACCAATAGATTCAGCTCAACGAATTTTTAACGGAGACATCGATATTTTTGTGTAAGTGCCTTATTCCAGCAGTAGGAGTTTTGAGCAATGTGTAACAAAGCAATGCTTGGAAGCAACGTGAAACACGAGTTTTTATACTGTTACATACAATTGTTTCTAAGTACCAAATTGACTGTGTACAGCATCCTTATTCATGACATTTTTCCTCGGACCGATTTTAACACGGTTCGTTTTTGGCAACATAATCGTTCGAATATGACATATGTAAACCAAATTTCATAACTATATTGATTTAAAGTACTTACAGCAATAAATGCTGGAAGAACAAAACACCCATATACCATTCGAATCAGTTCGACAAGATCAGCAAATGCGTTTGTGACAAATAATTTCACTCAATTTTCTCGGAGATGACCCAACCGTTTTCTACAAACTCAGATTCATGTGAAAAGTCGTATGCTCCCAAACAAGGTTCCTGAAATACGTTTAGATCCGACTTCTGGTTTCGGAACTACAAGATGATACGTGAAACGAAATTGAAATTGTGTAACTCATTTTTCTCGTAGTTGGCTAAACCGATCTAAGATTCAAATGAAATCTAGGAACCATAAAATAAAAAAATGAAAGGTCTTAAGATCCTATAAAACATTTCGCTTTTTAGTCAGATCCAACTTCCGGTTAAGGGATACAGGGTGATTAGTATAAAAATCTCTATTTCACATAAATTTATCAGGCTTATTAGGCTCGTAGATTTGGATAGTCGATAACCAAATAAACTTATTTCAGTTTCAGCGGTATTCAGTTTTCGATTCGGACGATACCAAAAATTTAATACGCACTACGATTTCTCTAAGATACCTACACTGATTTTCAAACATTTTGAATCAAATGTAAACTATACAGCTCCTCAGGTGAATTGTATAGAATCGTTACTCAAAACTCTCTAAAAAGACCAAATCGAATTTTCAAAACAAACATTCAAATTAAAGCGTTTATGGTCCCATACAAAACTAATCAATTTTATCCAATTCTGGAACTACAGGGTGATGAGTTTTTAAAATTCAAACTGATATAGAAGATGACAATCCCAAAAAGTTTCAAAGTCGGACTCAAAACTATTGCAATTTATTCGTCATAATAATTTATGGTCATACGATTCGTTTTGTGTTATGCTGGTTCCTGAATACAGGCTCTGGAAGTACTGTAAATAACCATAAACTCTTAAGTGGAACTGACCTCGATATCTCATGGAACGTTCAATCGATTGCCACACGCTTAGATTCAAATTCGATCCGATTTGCAGTAATGAGGGTAATGAGTGATTCAAATCTCAAATTGCCGCTTAAAACGACGGTCATTAAAAGAATGTCATGGAACATAAAACACCGAAGAATATTTATGCAAAAAACACATGCGGATTGATAAAAAAAAGTATTATCTCACTGCTAGGTGGATTAAGCACGTTTTTGCCTTTCTCATATAGATAGGTTATGCAATCACTTGAAAAACCGACTAGTATAAATTAGCCCGGAAGGCCAAGTGTCATGTACCATTCGAATCAATTCATCGAGCTGAGCAATGTCTAGGTGTGTGTATGTGATAAATAATCTCACTAGGCTTTCTCGGAGTCGGCTGAATCGATTCTGACAAGCTTATATTCAAATGAAAGGTTCCATGATCTCATACGGAATTCTTGAATTTCATTCGTATCAGACTTCCGGTTCCGGAATTATATGGTAAAGTGTGTTAAATATTATACAGCGTCACTTAAACCGGCGAAACAAAAACCGTGAAAAATTTTCTAGGCAAAGCCTAAAAACCTTGGTATTCCATTCCTGTAGTGGAATTTGACCTTCTGTTTCAACACACTTCGCAGCCGATTCAGAGCGTACAGAACCATTGCATGGCTGGTGCTACGATTCTACTGACACTACGAATCCTTCCAGGTCAGGGCTCGAACATACGACAACTGGTTTGTAAGACCAGTGCCCTATGCATTGAACCGTCAACCCGGGATAACGAAAAACAAATTTTCTAAACTGTTCTCAAAGCTACACAAATCGATAGCCATTATCAATAGGCAACTAAACAAACCGATTCCTACTATCCTGGTTCCCGGTCTCCGGTTCCGGGAGCACCGGAAACAGTGGTCATATATTTCAAAATGGATCTCACTCACTTTTCTCAGCGATGGTTTGACCGATTTCCAAAACTTAGGTTCAAATGAAAGGTGTGATACCTTTCATTTGAATCTAAGTTTATGAAAATCGGGCAAACCATCGCTGAGAAAAGTTAAAAAAGTGGTCTCACACGGAACCACCCACGATCCCATTTCAACCAGAATATTAGTTGATTTTCTGAAATCGATTTGTTAAAATTTGGTACAACTAATCGATTGTTGTTTTAACTAAACTGTCATTTTTGTTTTTCGATTAACAGAAACGATGGTTGAAACAACTAATTTAACTGTTTCAAAAAAATGCTGTCAAGTAGTGAGGACACATACCTTTCAATTTCAACAAATATTTTAGGGGCTGTCCATAAAAGACGTCACGCCGCAAGGGGGCGGGGGTGTTTCATAAAACGTGACCTTTTGTGACAGGGGGAAGGGGGGGAGGTTTTTGGAATGTGACGTCCAATATTTTCAATGAGCGTATTTTTGAAATACCTAATTATATTACTGCTTTGCCCTATTTCCTGAAAAAATCTCCACAATAAATGTTTACATTCTATAGGAAAACGTGTATTTGTTGATGTAAAAGCTTCTTCTTTTAAATTCGGAAATGAATGATGCAGGAAATCATTTCTGTTGTGATCAACAAAAGTGCAAGGAGGAGCGAGTAAATTAGCGAAATTAATAAATTTTGCCTATTATGAGTAAAAAAGAAAAAGATGCCTTCAAACGGTTTAACTTAAGTTATGCACTGACAATTTTTTCAGTAATTTGATTTTCTAGATGATTTCAGACGTAGATCATATCATGTCATCTTGATCATATGTGATTTTCCTTCACCAACATCAAAGCTTATCGAATCATCCAATGATTGAACTTACATAAATCAAGATTCATTTTACCTCAAAATCACTACCCATTGTGTGACGGAAGATCAGTACCGATAGGGATCGATGTGATTTAAAATTCACTGATCAAGCTCAAAGCTCTTGGTATTACATTCCTGTAGTGGTATTTGACCTTCTGTTTCAACAGACTTCGCAGCCGATTCAGAGTGTACAGAACCATTGCATGGCTGGTACTACGATTCTACTGACACTACGAATCCTTCCAGGTCGGGGCTCGAACATACTACAACTGGGTTGTAAGACCAGCGCCTTATCCATTAAACCTCTAATCCGGGAAACAAAATGTTAATTTATATAATTTATATTAATAAAATAGTTCCGTAGATTTGGGGATATTTTTTAATCTAATGACAGCATGTAATAAATCGATTTTTTCCTCATATTTGAATGGTTTGTCATACATATTGAGAATGTATTGAGATGAATTTTATTTATTTTGAATTCGTGACATGTGACATAGGGGGGTGGGGGGCTCTTTGCTTCTGTGACAATTTGAGACAAACTAAGGGAAATTTTATGAGGAGTCAAAAATCGTCAAAAAAGCAGGAGTCAAAAATCGTCAAAAAATGATTGATGTAGAAAAACGTTTTTAATCAGCAAAAGTGCCCGGAGGGGCGAGTAAATTAGCGAAATTATTAAATTTACCTAAAATGAGTATTGAAAGATGATGCCTTCAAACGGTTGAACTACAGTTATTCACTGATAATTTTAGTCAATTTATATGAGCTTGGGTACATCAATTCAATGAGCTTGGGTACATCATTCGCTCCTGTTACTTTTATAAATTGAATTCATGTCAAAAAGCGTTTTATTGCTAATCCATGAACATCATCATCTGTGATGATGATGCTCGGTAGTTAAATCAACTATCGCAAAAATCAAAAACTGCGATATCGCAATTTTATGATCGAAGGGTTCTCCGTGCGTATGTTCATAGAATGCCTATTGGATAATTGACTAATTGATGCTCCATACAATGTGCATAACTATATCTAAAGAAGGATTATAATGAGTTTTCCATTCCAGTTTCAGATTTCACGGAAACGCTAGCACAGCTCTACGAACAACATGCTGAGGCTCTGCAAGTTTTGGTTTCCAATTATAGAAAGCGCAACAGTGAATTGAGAAAAGAAAGGTATGTTTGGAACATTTTTTCAGATTCTATTTTTGACCGTATGTTATTTAAGGTTTAATCATAGGTGCAAAATATTTTTTGATTAGGTTTTAGCAGTTTTTTTTAAATTAAAATTAAAATCCCCAAACGAAAGGTAAAATAATTCTAAGAATATTGATAAATCTATAAAACTATAAAAACACATTCAAACACATATCCACGAAAACCATTCATTATATAAATTTCCATATTTGATGTAACATAGATCGACTACGTCGCATATAAAGAAACTACATACTTAAATTTCATTGCTGAATATCGGCACAGCCGTGTGCTCGGTAATCGTCTCTGCAAAATGCATAATTACTGAAAATCTCGGCAATCCTAAATTTATTAACGTTCAATTATTGCCGAACTTGTCAGCAGAAATTTAACTGTTAGTTCGGCAAAAGTGATCAGGATTGAATCATGAATTGCCGAGTCATCAGTAACCGAACGTAGAATGGATTTTTCTTTATTATTGTATGTAAAATAAGTCACAAAAGCAAAGGTTGGAGAAAGATGGTGTTTTATTACGTTCATTTGAATCTAGCATACAAAATCTATTTTCTTTCTTCCAATGTTTTCCAGCTCCACGAGCAATGGCGACGTGGTGCTTAGCAAAATTGAAAAGAGACATTAGATGACAAGTGTTTCACCGAGTTTCAGTAAAAACTATTTCATTGTTCGAAATCTCGGCAAACGAATTAGCTGATTTCGGTATATTTGTTGTTTACTGACAAGTTCAGCACAATATTGTGCCAAACTTCCGCAAAAGTACGCGCTTTACTGAGATTTCACTTTAACGAATTTCGGAAAAGAGAATGTCGATGTTGCCGATAGCATTTCAATATGCCGAGCTCGAGAATCAGTTTTAAGTGTGTATGAGACAAATTGCGCAATTTTTATGATTTTTTCTCTGCGCTGGAATTATGTTATTATGGTGAAACGTTTCCAGTTCTATGCAAATAAAACTAAATATGTTGTCTACTAGAGAAGTGTCATTTTAAGGAGTGTATCGATAAGTAGTTAGCAACATTCAAACAGTTATTACTCTGAAATAGCTTAATTTTTTGCAACGTGTTTTGGGGTGACATGTTTGTTTACATGTCAATAACAGCTCCGCAATCGATTGGTTTCGGTACGGTTTATCGTTTCAATGATGAGTAGAATTGATCCAGAAACGCGAAAGAAAATTTTGCACACTTGGTGCTCAGAAAGTGGTATCACGTACAACGAAATTGCAAAACGGGTGAAAGTGCACCACACCAGTGTCAAAAATATTATTACCCTTTCCATGAAGGATTTGCCCCGATCCGGTAGGAAAACGGGTCCCAGCAGCCCGGCCGGGACTTAAAAGTGGTTGAGTACATCAGGAAAAACCCATCGGCGTCGACGCGGGATTTGGCCAAGTAGTTCAGGCCAAAACAAGAGCGCGAAAACTGTATAACCGGATTCTACAGCATAAGGACGGATGCATCCTGACCGACGACGAAACCTACGCCAAGGAAGACTCTCGAGCGCTGCCCGGACCGCAATATTATACGAAATCGGTGTACCAGGACCTGGACGACGCTGACACCACGGTGGCGATGGAAAAGTTTGGGCAGAAGATGTTGGTCTGCAAGCAACTTGTACCTGTGGTTTGCGGTTGTCGATTTTATTCACGAAGGGCACAATTAACACCAAGGTGTACGAGGAAAAATGTTTGAAAAAGAGAATGCTGCCACTGTACAGAAAGTATAAGGCTTCTCCTCTCTTCTGGCCGGATTTGGCTTCAGAGCACTACGCCAACTCCGTTCTACAGTGTTTGTCAAAAAATAATGTACAATTCGTGGAAAAGGACATCAACCCACCGAACTGACCGGATCTTCGGCCAATTGAAAGGTATTGGGAAATTCTCAAGCGGCACTTTCGGAAGGAAGGTGCAGTGTTCCAAAACATGCAGGAATTAAAAAAACTGGACAGCTGCCACCAGGAACGTCACAAAAGTAACTGTGCAGAATTTAATGAAGAATGTCAAGTCCAAAGTGCGAGCGTTCCACAGAAACTAGGATTTTCTTCAATATAATCAGTGAAATGCATAAAAATGTAATTTTTCTACAATATCTCGAAAACTGATGTCAAAATATGTTTTTTTTCGCTTTTTTATTCAATAATCAATGTTGCTAACTACTTTTCGATACACTCCTTATCTCATAATATGCATCGCGACTAAACAAAACGTCTGTAAACATTAAGGAGTAAGGCCACCATGCGCGTCAGAAAAAAAGGACAATTTCCGAAACGTTTTCCGAAATATAGTGAAAGCTATCGAAATTTGTTTTTCAGAGTTTAATTAAGTATAATTCAACGTACAAAAAATATTATTGTTATATAATTCAGATAAAACCTAACCTCTCAGGGTTGCGAACGGTATTGGAAAATAACACAAAACAGCAGACAGCCAACTCGCACAAATGGCAGCAGTCGCCGACTGTACTTCGCCGTGACTGCAATTGATGAAAAATGTTATAAGTCTCATGATATTTTCTCTCATGAATGTCACCGTTTGCTCTCATCGGTAGCTGTTCTACCCTTTCCAATCTGAGTATGGCTTAAACTGAAACAAGCGTATTCCCAGCAAGCCGTTTTAGTTTTATTTATTCGAACAGTTCTACTGTCAAATTTAAAACTGGTATACGCTGCCGTTCTATTTTTCTATCTTTGAAACACAAAGGAAAACAAGGATAATTTTTTTAATATTACCATTTAATTCTGTTATAAGTATATCACGTCACTATGCAAATTCACTATGTATCTCACAACACTATAAATCATGTATAATGAACGTCACATCACATATACGTATTTCGAATACAATTTATATTCATCTTTAGGGCATATTCAGGAGTGTTCTAGTTCTAGATGCATAATTTATGTCAGTTTTAAAATTCAAATCTAGAAATTATAACAAAATAAACTGGCAGCCCTAGCAGCGTTTTATCTGTGTTTCAAACATAGAAAAAATAGAACGGCAATGTATACCAGTTTTAAATTTGACAGTAGAACTGGTCGAAAAAATAAAACTAAAACGGATTGCTGGGGATACGTTTGTTTCAGTTTCATTTACATTATAGACCGCCCATATGAATCTTGCAGCTGCTGAATTTGCTCTTAGTGTATTGGTTTTTTTTTAATTATTGAAAGAATGCTGCAATGTTGTTCCTTTTATATGAAACGGAAGTAGGTAGATTCCTACAACAGGTATATATACCTCGAAAAAAAATTTATCTAATTTGTTTAGGGTAGGAAGAGGTTAAGTGTTTTCTGTGTTTGTCTGTCCCCTGTGTGTATGTAGTAACTTAAAAAGCCAGAAAGACCTATTTCCTTGGTCTCTGTTTAGTAAAGAAGTGGAATTGTGTTTAAAAATTTCCAGACTTTCCGCCGAATCCAATTTCCATGGGTTGGAAATTTGTCTTAAGATTTTTATGTCATTTGTAGTGAAATCATGGTTTTCGGAAAAAGAATGCTCAGCTACTTTCGACTTGAAATGGTGTGATAATCCCCGTTCCAAATCCTTGGATGCTTTCCCTATTTCCGTTATGTGTTTCTTGAAACGGGTATCCAATGATCTCTTTGTTTGTCCAATGTATAATTTATCACAATGAGAACATGAATTTTGTATACCCCAGATTTTTTTCAATTTGTCAGTAGGATCTTTAGTAGATCCTAATAAAGTTTTCAACTGGTGGTTAGTACTACTGAACACTAAATCCAAGCCAAAGGGTTTTAATTTTGATTTAAGTGGATATGCCATGTTAGAGTTGAAGTCTACCGATATTCTTTTCAAATTTTCTGATAGGGGGGTCAAAGTTGTAAGTGATATTTTTTTACAATGATCTTAATTTCTTATCGAGGATTGTTTGGATTGAGCGCTCCGGATATCCATTGAGCTTTCCAATTTCGAAGATAAAATTTCTATCTTTCACTACCGCATCATCTCTGAGGGGTAAGGTTAGCATTCTGTGAAACATATGGTGAAATGCTGCCATTTTGTGTTGGTTAGAAATATTAGGTATAACTCGCTCTGTATTGGTTGGCTTCCTATATATTTCGAAAGATAAAGTTTTTGCCTCCCGTATAATAAGAACATCTAAGAAAGGTAAACTGTTGTTTGTCTCCCTCTCGCAGGTGAATTTTATGTTCCTATGTAAATTGTTGATTGTATCCAAAAAAATTCCAAATCGTTACGCTTGATGATGCAAAATATATCATCAACGTATCTCCACCAGCGATTAGGTAGTAATCCTTGTTTATTGAAAAGTTCTTCGAGGTTTGCCATAAATAATTCGCATAAAAATGGGGAGAGCGGATTACCCATTGGGGCCTCTTATAATTGTTTATAAAATTCCCCTCTGAATTTGAAATAATTTACATCCATGCAAAGCCGGGTTCGAGTAAGATAAGACCTTACATTGCATTTCCATAAACTACTACTCTTTTGTTTAACTAACCAGTCTTCCAACAGATTGATTGAGTCCTTCACCGGGACACTAGGGAATAAGGCGGCTACATCGAAAGATACCATTATTTCGTCATCTTCGATTTCACCTGAGTTCAAAAGTTGAGTAGCGAACTCTTGTGTATTGGGAATGTATCTACTAAAAAACTTTTTCGGCATATTTTTGAATTCTTCCACTAGCCATTTGGAGATTTTTTGGGTAGGGGCTCCTACTGAAGAAATAATTTCCCTTATTTCATTCCCAGGTTTATGGACTTTAGGTAATCCTTTAATTTTTGGTAATGAAGGGTTAGGAACTTTGACGCCGCTGAGATTAATATCGAAGTTAGGATTACATTCTATGAGAGTTTCATCTATTTTTTTAATAATTTCTGGAAGGGGGTGGGATCTTTGTTTCCTATAAAGTCCGACATTATTTTTTTGAGTGATTAGATTGTCATAATCATCTTTTTCTATAATAACAACTTTGTTTCCTTTGTCAGCTCTAACATAAAAACTGACTTTTCTCGCAATTGTTTAACTAGCTCTCTTTCATTTTTAGTTTGTTGATTTCTTAATGGAGTATTTTTAATGACTTCAGACTTTTTTTTTTCGAGGTATTTATACCTGTTGTACGAATCTACCTACTTCCGTTTCATATAAAAGGAACAACATTGCAGCATTCTTTCAATATTAAAAAAAAACAATACATAGAAGATGAAGACGTCTTTATGTATTTCTTCATGAAAGTTTATGACCAGCAATGAAATTCACACTGAAAACATAATGCAGCCGATCCTATTCATGTCTATCATTCTTTCGTTACATTCATCGCCTAATACGAGCAAGACTGTTTCTACCACATTCACGTAGCGCTCTCTCATGACTGTCACATGCGACTTTCATCTATGCGAATCGCGCGACATTCATATTTGACTCCCCGGATAGTAGGTAACGTGAAAGTTTTCATCCACATGACGTTCATAGCAAACATCTTCAGTCTTAGAGCAAATTCAGCCGCTGCAAGATTCATATGGGTGGTCTATAATATAAATGAACCTGAAACAAACGTATCCCCAGCAAGCCGTTTTAGTTTTATTTATTTATTTATTTATTTATTTCGTCAAGCAAATGTAGACTACATATAAATTGTTTACAATGTTCACTTACATACTACGCATTATTTCTACGACAAAGCTGAGATTTGATTTTTTGACATAGTAAGGTCAAGATGTTCGCAGTATTGATTGTAATGGCGCATTATTCGATTGACTGGACTGTATTTTGCATAATTTGTTCTAGCTTGTTTTTCTAAAAATGATTTCCTGGAACGTAATTGACGGCTAGGTATATAAAAATTTAATTGCGATAATAATGGAGCTGATTGAATGCGTTGAGAAATAATGTCGCTGATAAAATAAAGCATTGCAAAGTCGCGGCGTTCTTTAAGTGTATGTATATTGATGAGCATGCAGCGTGCTTCATATGATGGTAGAGGAAATGCTGTCCAGTTTAATTTACGAAGTGCATATAAAAGAAATTGTTTTTGAATAGATTCGATGCGTTCTTCGTGAATAATATTGTATGGATTCCATACTAGGCTGCAATATTCCAAAATAGGTCTGACATATGTAGTGTATAATAATTTAATTGTGTATGGGTCCTGAAAGTTATGACTGAAGCGTTTAATAAAGCCCAGCAAGCTATTAGCTTTATTGATTATGGTATTGTAGTGTTCCACAAAAGTGAGCTTGGAGTCTAAGATTACGCCTAAATCTCTTACAATTTTGCATTTTTCTACAAGTTGATTTCCTAGATGTATGTTTATAGATATAGTTTCATTTTTCCTACTGAAAGTTATTGAGTTACATTTTTTTACATTGAGTTGGAGTAGACTTTTGCAGCACCAAATGTGGAATAGATTGATTTCGTTCTGGAATATTACAGCGTCGTTGATATTTTTAATTTCCATGAAGAGTTTCATGTCGTCTGCATATATAAGCACTTTCAGATTTTTGAGTATGAAGGAAATGTCGTTTATATGTAAAATGAAAAGGAGAGGCCCTAAGTGAGAACCCTGAGGTACGCCAGAAGTTACATTAATTGGTTCAGACAGAATGTTTTGGAAGCGGACTACCTGTACACGATTCGTTAAGTATGATTTGAGCCATTCCAGAAGAGTATGTTTTATGCCATATTTTTGTAGTTTGTGTAGAAGTAATGGTATGTCAATACGGTCGAAAGCTTTGCTAAAGTCAGTGTAAAGAGTTTCTACGTAGTTTCCGGCGTCCATTGCATTCAGAGTGAATGTCATAAATTCTAAGAGATTTGTTGTAGTTGAGCGGCCTTTAAAAAAGCCATGTTGTTTGTTTGTTATTACATTTTTAAGTTGATGAAAAAGTTTTTCATTTACAATTTTTTCAAATAATTTTGGAATGCATGAGATAATGGCTATTCCACGGTAGTTCCGAATGTTAGATTTTGCACCAGATTTAAATATTGGTACAAGAAAGGAAGATTTCCATGCTTTAGGAAAAGTACATTTATTAAGTGATAGGTTAAAAAGTAGTTGTAGTGGTAGTGTAAGTTCTTCAGCAAGATTTTTTAAAAATATTGGTGGTATACTGTCAGGTCCAGGCCCTTTTGAGGCGTCTAAGTTTTTCAGTGCTGTCGAAATGTCATGTTCTGATAGATAGTTTACAGAGATGGAGTTGGAAAATGCAGGTATGAAAGAGAAGTATTCACGGTCACGGTCAGTTTCTGAATAAGATGTATATACTTCTTGGAAAAAATTTGCAAAGTGATTGCAGATTTCTGTACTATTTTTCCCTACATGTTCGTCGAGGTGCATTTGAGATGGAAAATTGTTGCTTTTTAGTTTAGTTTTTGTGTAGTTAAAAAAGTTCTCAGGGCAAGTCTTTATTTAGTTTTCAATTTTGCGGTTGTATTCTTCGTGTGCTGTGTTAATGGCTATTTTGAGTTGATTGCATAGATTTAAGTAATTTTGAAGATGAGCGTCACTTTTTTCTTGTTTGTAAATTTTGTGCGCTTTTTGTTTCCTATTTTTCAAATGTTTTAGTTGTGAATTGAACCATACAGGTAATTTGCTGTTATGATTTTTTCTTCTTCTTTTCATGGGCAATGTTTCGGCTAATATTTTGTTTATAATGTGATAGAATTTGTTTACTTCGACGTCGACATTTCCTTCTGTACTCAGTATGTTCCGCCAATTTATTATACTTAGTCTACACTTGACTTCTTCAAAGTCAATTTTATTGTATTCCGGCACTTCCTCATATTCCAAGTCGTAGGGAAGGGATGTATTGTGTGAAAATAATGAATATTCAATTGCGGTGTGAAATGCTTCATTTTTCCATAATGGCAGGTTTGATGCGTTCACACAAAAGTCTTCTGTGCAATTTGTGAAAAGAAGGTCTAAATATGCATTTTGTTGATTTTTCACGGAGTTTACTTGATGCAGGCCAAAATTAGAAATTTTGTCGAAAAAGTAATGCAATGTTGCGTTTTCTCCTACGACTGGAAGTAAGATTGATTCATTTTCAGTGTCAGAAATAAAGTCCGCATTACGTTGATTGAAGTCGCCAAAAATATGAAGCTTTACTTCAGGTTCCATATTCGAAATAATTGTGTCTAAAGATTGAAAGAATAATTCAAAAAAGAATTTGTTCGCATTTTCGGGTGGGAAGTAGACAGAGCAGTAAATATGTTCTTCTCCCAATATTGAGACTTTGGCCCATACATGCTCAAATTCTTTATATTTAGGAGTAATAGTTTCTTCAGAAGTAAAGCAAGAGTTTATGGCTATGAGGACTCCACCTCCAGATTTTTTCTGACAGAGAGATAAATTTGGGTCGTGCCGGAATACGTTAAAATTATTTCCAAAAACTTCTTCGCTTCTAACACTTTCATCCCAGCTGCTTTCAGTTCCAAGGATTACGTCGAAAGAGGAGGTTATTAAATTTTGATGAATTTCTTTCATTTTGGCCGGGCTTTTCATGCGGTTGAAATTTTGGCAATAGACCAAAATTTCAGTCACATTTTGTCTATGAAGCGAAGAAGTTTTTGAGAATTCTGGAATACTTACATTACTAATTCCTGTTTCTATTCCTTCGTCAAAGGGCGTCGTTATTTCCGAAAATTCGGCCTTGTAAAATTGTGTTCGGCTTCCCGGATTAGTTGGAGTCGGCGGGTACGTTCACTTGTCAAAAATTTCCCATAAGAGTCCAGGTCGGCCAGCGCTTCCTTAGGTTTCATTCCATATTCCTGATGCACTTCGATGAAGATTCGTAGGAGGTGGTCAGGTGTTGTTGGAAGGCCTTCTGATGCTAATAGCATTTTTATACTAGTTGGTGTCATACCCTCGATGCATACTGTAGGTCGACGTGCATTATTTTCGGGTCACGAAGTCTTGCTTTCAAGAAGCGTTCGTCGCCATTTGCAGATTGTGAAGTAAGACGTACAATGGGAGGACGCATTGGATCAATTTCGAATTGGCTGTCTGTATTCATGTCCTGTGATATTGCAGATGTATTTATGTTCTGTGATTTTGAAGAAGTGTTCACATAGTTAGTGGATGGTGCAGCTTTGATGTCATTACTTCCGAAGTAGTGTTGTTTTGAATACTTCTTGTTCCTTTGTAGGGGTTGATTGTTTTACCTTTTTGAAAATTTATGAATTTTGAGGCAATATCTGCACCTGGATTCCCGGAGAATTGAACCCGTGCAGCTGCTAGTAAGTCTTTGTCCAAGGGTAAGGTATATTGTAATGACACATTTTTGTTATTGTTGTGGCAGGTATTATTACTATTAGTGTTCAAGTTGCTGTTGTAGTGCACATTATTGTCGTTGTTGTTGTTGTTGCTGCTGCTGTTGTTGTTGCTGTTGTTGTTGTTGTTGTTGTTGTTGTTGTTGTTGTTGTTGTTGTTGTTGTTGTTGTTGTTGTTGTTGTTGTTGTTGTTGTTGTTGTTGTTGTAGTTGCTGTTTTTACTGCGTGTACTGTAATTTGAATTATTTTGTTGTTTCCGCTTCCGATGTTTTCGTCTGCAGTTTGCTTTTTCAGCTTGTTTTTCTTGCAGCCGTCGAGTGCGCTGTTTCTTGTCATACTCACTCCAGTCTCGTTTCCAGATTTTTTTACTTCCAATGGAGCGCCAGCCACTGTCGCATGTTTGAATTTCCTTCTCTTTGAGTTCTTCAGCTAGAGACTTAGGTTTGGTATTTTGGTCTTTGGTTCCGATACTGGAGATTGATGTCGATATTGCTTTGACTTTATCTCTCAATTCTTCCAGAACAGTGTTAGGTATTATTGCAGGGACTTCAGATTTGGTGGGTCGTAAGAATTTTTCTTCGAGGCGAAGAAGGCGTTCGCTCATTTCCTTGATGTGCTGGTCATTCGATCATTAGATCATTAGATCATTCATTAGATTCCCGAAAGATGCAAGATTAATAATTCTTCCTGGTCCGAGCATCTTCACGCATATAAATAGATCAAAATTATTAATGAACAACTTTAGTTCAAGCGTCTGCATGCATCATCTTTCAATACTCATATTTTGCAAAAATTATAAATTTCACTGATATACGCTCCCCTCTGTAACAACGGCTGATCACCATCAAAGATGATTTTCAACTCCAATCAGAATTTAAATCATAAAAAAATAAAAATTTGACATCAGATCAGATGTGATTTAGCAACGATGATTTTTTCCTTGGCTAAGATCACTTGTGATAAAATCAGTAGTGATTATTTTTTCAGTGATTTTCTTAGCCCTGAGTCTACAATCAAAGAATTACTGTATAAGATAAATTCAATTACACTGAAAGTTTGTTTTGATTTCAAATTTCATTACGGGTTCGGCCAGTCTTGAGCATGTTACTGTCATGAGCCGTAGATTTATTCCAGAGAACTAAACTGACCCTCGAAATGTTAACATCTTTTCTCTTTTACCTATACTGTGTTTCCACTTTATTGCATGTTTCTATTTCAGACCAGCTTGCCAGTCGAACCTATTCCATGCTTGGGAAACGTTTTTGCAGGAGATCGAAGCTGACTCCCAGGCAACCATCGATGTCGCCAGTTCCCTTTCCAGACAGGTGAGTTTCCTGGGCATGAAACGTGCTGTTTGGTTGAAGCACGTTTACATCCATTTACATTATCTTAACTAATATTTTGGTATACAGAAGATTTATTTACTAATTCGATGATAGTTCAGTATATTTTGATCAATTCACTTGATTTTGTCGACAACTCTGCCAACAATGTGTCAGATTCCATCATTACGTTCCATCAAGATACCCCGTCACTAATGCAATTACTGTTAGAAGGGTTACATTGAAATTGTTGGAAAAAGCTTTTATAGGAGCTATTAATGTGCATTGCACTGAAATTTACATTGAGATAAATTGTATCTGAATGAACATTGCATTATGGCTGCTGTTTTTTTGCTTTTCTCGTATAGAAAGGCTTTGAGAATCCAATCGCGGCCCGGAGGGATACGTGTTGCATACCTTTCGACTCATTTCGTCAAGATCAGAAAATGTCTGTAGCTTTGTGTGTGTACAGGGTCCGGCACTCGAAGTGTAACCAATTAAAAAGGCCATAAATTCAGTTTGGAAAATTACTTTTACTTAATTCAAAGTACAAAATGTGTAAAAATAATACAAATTTCAGAATAAATTCATTTTTGCTCGATATGACCACCTTTTGCCTTGACTTGATGACTTGAGAGAGCGAAGGAGTTGCTTCGTTTGGCCGAAAGCGGTCAATTTCCGAACATTGTATTTTCTGACGAGAAAATTTTTCCAATTGGGCAATTCGTAAACTCTCAAAACGATAGGGTTTACTTGACCGACCGTTCATACGAGAATTTGAGTCATCGATTGGCCACCAGGAGGCAGCACCCGCAACAGATAATGATTTGGGCCGCTGTAACCGCAGATGGGCGCTCTCCAATCGTTTTCATCGAGCCTGGCGTCAAGGTAAATGCGACATATTATCGGGAAAGTATTCTGGAGGTTGCTTTGAAGCCGTGGGCAGACAAACATTTCGGTGGCAGACCATGGACGTTTCAGCAGGACTCGGCACCGTCTCACAATGCTCGAGTGAACCAAGAATGGCTGAAAAACAACGTTCCGAACTTCATCACGTCCACACAATGGCTCTCGAATTCACCAGATGCGAATCCAATGGATTATTCTCTTTGGGCCATTTTGGAGAGCAAAGTCCGAACTAAAAGATACACCAGTCTCGAGGCGCTGAAAAAAGTTATTGTCCGCGAGTGGGCCAAAATACCTGCAAGTCACATTCGGCCAAACGAAGCAACTCCTTCGCTCTCTCAAGTCATCAAGTCAAGGCAAAAGGTGATCATATCGAGCAAAAGTGAATTGATTCTGAATTTTGTATTATTTTTACACATTTTGTACTTTGAATTGAGTAAAAGTAATTTTCCAAACTGAATTTATGGCCTTTTTAATTGGTTACACTTCGAGTGCCGGACCCTGTATGTACGTGACAAAAATGAGCCCTTGATTTACTCGGAGATGGTTGAATAAAAATTCTCGGTATTTCATATCCTGCTACTGCTATCTGAATCTGAATACCGATTCCAGAATATGATATGTGTTTTTATGAGTTGCTATTTGAAAGCAAGTGAATTACTTTAAACTAACCAGTTAATTTTTTAACTTTTCGTGACATGTTAGTTGGTAGCTAAAGAAGCTCACATCGACTATAACGGTCTGAGGTTTTCAGCTTTACAAGAGGTCATCAAAATGCTGCGAAACTGCAATTTCTTAGAGCTTTTTATTTTTTATTTAATCCGGATCCGGAATATATGAAACGAATTATCCAACTTCTTCGTCAAAGCTCTCGTTCGGTTAAAATCGCCTACAACGACAACTCTTTCACGATCAGTAAATTTATTAGAAAGCTGCATGTTGCTAATATAAAGAGAGGCTAAAAGCTCAGTGGTGTAAATAACCAGCAAAAATAATAAAGGAAATGCTCTCGTACGTAATACGTACCGATATCTGCTCAAGACAATTTGTTCCTTGGATACACCGATTCTCTTTTTATTGCAATAAGAACATTTTATTGACATCAGGTATGTTGGTACATATATCTAAGGACTGTTGGTATTCCTATCTAAGTTAAACTAAGTTTTTGTGACCTGTCATTTTAGTTTCTAAATCTACAATCAAATTGGGCAAATGGGCAATCAAATGGTTAAATGGGCAATGATTGTCATCAAATGGTTAAATGGGCAAAAAACATTTAGTTGAAATTGAGTTAAGATACATACCACTCAATTCAGCAATCAAATAATTAAAATTATTTAGTTATTTCAACTATTTTGAATCTTGCTCGAGCGTGTAAAAACTATGACAAAAAAATTGATTTGCATCAGTGCACAGTGGTCCCATTCATGTCAAAACACGCGTTATTTTTATTTGTTATTCATGGGTTGATTTTGGATTTTTCATGACTTCAGAAGAATTTTTGTTTGATATAGTCCACTTCTTTTAATATAATCAAAGTGGTCATTAATCCACCTATTATTTTGCACACAATACGAGATAGAGCATTTACGTCTTCATGAAAGTTGTAGATCATATTATATCAACAAGAATGTTGACATGTTTCAAAGGTATAAACACTCTAAAATGCATTGGTGTCGGGATATGATACATTGTTTATTGTGGACCCCCAAAATCAAGTTTTTCCATCATAACTTTTTTCAATGAATGTTTAGAACGTTCGAATATTCTACAATTATATTTTAATTATCAAAATACATATTTTTGTCAAAGATTGCATATTTTTAAGTTTACAAACTACAAAGTTTTTTGAACAATGCAATGCACTTTTAAAAAAAGCATGTTCTAACATTCTTCAATATATAAAGCACTCTTACATACAGTATTCATAACCCTGTACCTTAAATTCAATATTTGTCAAGGTAAACGAGAAAATAGGAGCAGTTGAAAATAAACAGAATTTCCTAAAGATTGATGAAGTTTTCAATGTTTACTTCAACTGAATGTTGTTAATCTGTTTAGCGGTTTGTATTTCATTTTTGATTGGAAGAAACACTTTATCAGGTGATCTCTCCGTTCCTTTATGTTTGTCTGTTTTCTCGCTTACTTTGATCAATATTGATTTGAAGGTGCAAGATTGATGAATATTGTATGTTAGGGTGGGTATATATATATATAGATATATAGAACTAAACTATTGAATATGCTAAATGAACTGAGCACAAACGCAACAATATAAGTGTGCCAATATTTTGGGATCCCCTTTAATTTTGTAAAGCGCTAGTGCTGAGAAGTTTAAGCACCTCGGAAAAAGTCCTTATCCAAAATTTGAGCTAAATCGGATATGGGTAAGGGGTACAACCCGGCGGTTAAGGTTTGAAAATTTTCGAGCTTCAAAATCACCATAGGGAGTACATGAAATTTCTAAAATCGAAATTTTTTTTTATGTCGAACGTCTTATGACATCAAAAAAACGTGAAACGTCGGGATTCAGTGTCATCTCAAAAAATTTTTTTTTTGAAAAAATCGACTTTCTGGGACTTATGAAACCAAAACAATCGAGTTTGTAAACGACTAAACTTGATAAGAAATGGTCGATATCTTTATTGATATCGACTTTGAATATTCGAATACTTTCCGTTTATTTAAAGTTAGTTATCGAGAGCGTCATATATTTTCATAAACAAATTAGTATATCATGATATATTTTGTGCGTTTGAAACGAATTGTGAGAAAAGGTGTAGGAAAGTGGGTGATATTGAAAACGATTTACTAATGCGGAAAATTGAAATTAGTAGCAAAGTTTGATTCAATAATTTTGATTTTTTGTGTTCCATTTAATGTTTGGCATGATAACAACTGGAAATTTTATTTAGAATTATTCCAATCTAATCTGAATTACCTACTGCGTCCATTAGTTCATCTAATAGCAAAATTTTAATAAAAATGATGTGCTGATACAAACAAACTCAAAATAGGTTACGAAATCAACAACAAAATGTATAAAAATTTAAGCTTATCTTATAATTTATAGTAGTAAATCGCTTGGTTCAAATAGTGTTCTTAAGTAGATTTAATAATAAATAACGAAATAGCTAATATGATATTTAAAAAATAAGAGGAATATGATCTATTAAACTCAACTTCCCTCTCTGAGCAGCCTAGATAGCCGTGTAGTGTCGGTAGCGGTTTCCCAACTGGCTAAGAATAACGCTACGGTCCACCTGTACCGGTGGTATAAGTCCACCAAACAGGTAAGCCGTGTGGTATCCGGCGGAATTATTTTTTACCAAGAATTGATCCACTGGTTTCCTGTTCCATGTCGTAAAAGGCCACAAAAATAGGAACTCCTAAGTCAAGGTGTATTTCCGTGCCGATGGCTGAATGGCTGCAGGAGGTTAAACATTGCAGTCGTGAACGGAATATCTTGGGTTTTTCCTCAAGGTGGTGTACTATCCCCACTTTTATGGAACCTAGTCGCTGATGGTTTGTTAAGGAAACTTAATAACCTTGGATTTCCGACTTATGGTTTTGCCGACGATTATCATATATTGATGACCGGTAGAAGCATTAACACTCTCTTTGATTTAATGCAGCAAGCCCTGCGATCTGTTGAACAATGGTGTTGTCAGGTTGGATTATCTGTAAATCCGGGCAAAACATCAAATGGTGCTTTTCACTCATCGTAGGATAATTACAGGAGCTCGTCCGTTGCAGTTCTTTGGTTCAGAGGTCACTGTGGTCGATCAAGTTAAATACGTCGGGGTTATTCTTGACTCAAAACTGAATTGGTCTGCTCACATTGACTTCAGGATTGAAAGAGCTTGCATGGCTTTCGGCCAATGCAGACGAGCTTTTGGAAAATCATGGGGACTCAAACCCAGATATATTCATTGGATCTACACAACTATTGTTAGACCAATTTTAGCATATGGATGTCTTGTATGGTGACAGAAAGGAGAAGTCGCGACAGTTCAGTCAAAGCTAAATCATCTCCAAAGGATGGTCCTAATGGCGATGACAGGAGCATTCACGACAACTCCTAATGCTGCTCTAGAGGCGCTACTGTGTATTAAACCACTACATGTGTTCCTAAAACAAGAAGCATTATCTTGTGCATACCGTCTTAGGGTTACAGGGCTTTGGAACAGTAACCCATTAGATTATGCTACCAGCCACACTCGCTTGTGGTCTCAAATGGTTACGTGGGATGAGTATTTACTCGCTCCTAGTGACCTAACTCTCACATGCAGTTTTCCTTTTGAAACATTCAATGTGAGCTATCCTCTTCGTTAGGAATGGTTGTCTGGTTGTCTGGAACGACAACTTGATGAACACATAGTTTGTTTTACGGACGGTTCTCTGTTGAATGGTCGTGCTGGTGCTGGTGTCTACTGTCGTGAAATGAGGCTGGAGCAGTCTCATTCACTTGGTAGATACTGTACTGTGTTCCAAGCAGAAATCTACGCAATTCTGTGTGGAGTACAATCGGCACTTCAGCAGAGGATCTGTGGTAAACGTATTTATTTTTGTTCCGACAGTCAGGCAGCCTTAAAAGCACTCAGTTCGAATGACTCACGGTCGAATCTAGTGATCGCATGTCGAACTCAAATTGAAGACCTCAGCATTTCAAATGCTGTTTACTTCTTATGGGTACCCGGCCATTCTGGTATTACTGGAAATGAATGGGCTGATGAGTTGGCTAGAGCTGGTGCAACGAATGATTTCGTTGGTCCTGAACCAGCTTTACCACTTTCAACTAGTTGGATAAAGCACAAGATACGTTCTTGGGCTGCATCCAAACATGCCAGCTACTGGCGCAGCTTGCAAACTTGCGCTCAGACAAAAGCATTTCTACCAGATTTAAATCTGAAAATGTCAAAGTGTCTACTGCATTTCTCCAAGTATCATTGAAGTATTCTGGTCAGAGCTCTGACTGGACATTGCAAACTCAATTATCACATGGCTACTATTCAACGTGCTGAGTATTATTCGTGTGATTTGTGTAAATGCGATTATGGTACTTCATATCATCTGATATGTAACTGTCCCGCATTGACGCAGCTACGTATCCGGATTTTTGGTTCTCCATACATGGTTGAGTCTGTGTATGCGGAGCTAAAATTGAAGGATATTCTCTCGTTTCTCACCCAATGTGGTAAGGAGCTATAGTCAGAAGGGTTCATCGTTCTTCCTGGAGTGAATGAATCCCTTCTGTATTCACCTTAAATAGGGTTTAGCAGATTGTTTGGCATCCTTTGGGGGGTACCGAATTTACTTCTGCTCGTACACACTGCGAGTCGTTCTGCATTCTTCCGAGAGTGCAGAATGGTGTCGCTTTTGTAAGATCTCTAAATCCTCTCGGGGGTTGGAGGTTTTATTAACAGCAGACTGTTCGGGACCTCGTAGAGGTTCAGAATTTCCTTCTGCTTCCACTAAATGTGATCCTCAGCAGATTTTTTTTTATAATAAAATTTTTATTGGGCTCATTTGCGTTAGCTTAACGTGGCCGATTATCTTGTTGTTAGGTGGATATGAGTGGAAGCCGTATTATGGGGCGACCTGCTCCCCTAAAGTTAGTAAAGGAGTGTCAGGAGGGTGGGACCTATACTGTATTGATTTTGAACATATTTTGGTATTACAAATCATTCATTAATAGCTTGCATCTTCTTAACACACTTTTCATTTCCGAGTTCTTGACGTTCTCCAGATTGTAACGAGGAAGAGACTGTACTAGACTCGGATGCTTTGTTGGTGTACTTTGATGTCGGTGTGTCATTTATGGATGGTTTCCAGCAATTCAGCTTGACCAGTGTTTAGTTCATTTGGGGTAGGACCACTGTAGAAGAAAGAAAGAGAAAGAGAGGGCACTAGATTTGCACGTTTATAGCTTTGAGGAAGTTATAGAGGTAGGTCATGTAAAGGAGATCTCGGGTTGCCAAAACGTCACGGACTGGAACATAAGGTGGTCTACCTCGGGCCCGAAGGGAATCAATTAGCTGGAGTCTGACGTCGCAATACTCGGAGCACACCCAAACAACATGCTCGATGTCATGATAACCGTCTCCGCAAACGCAATGATTACTCTCACTAAGGCCAACACGATGAAGATGCGCTTTGAGCAAAGAGTGGTTGGACATAAGTCTTGACATTGTGCGAATAAAGTCCCGGTTCACGTCCAACCCTCGGAACCAAGCTTTCGTCGATACCTGCGGTATAATGGAATGTAACCACCGTCCTAGATATCCATCATTCCAGGAGGTTTGCCAGCTGACGAGTGCCTCTTGACGAGAACGACTGAAAAATTCATTGAAGCAGATTGGTCTTTCATAGGTTTCACCTTGTAATGCGCCCACCTTGGCCAGTGAGTCCGCCATCTCATTGCCCCTTACGGAACAATGTGATGGGACCCAAACCAAGGTAATCCGATATGATTTTTCAGATAAAGCACTCAGTTGTTCCCGTATTTTCCCCAGGAAATACGGCGAGTACTTTCCAGGCTTCACTGAGCGAAGAGCCTCGATAGAGCTGAGACTGTCCGATACAATGAAGTAGTGGTCTGTGGGCAAAGTTTCAATGATCTCAAGGGTATACTGAATTGCAGCTAGTTCTGCGACGTAAACTGAAGCCGGATCACTGAGTTTATAGGAGGCGGTGAAATTTTCATTAAAAATACCGAAGCCAGTGGACCCGTCGAGATGTGATCCGTCAGTGTAAAACATTTTATTACAGTCGACTTCTCTAAATTTGTCATTAAAAATATTTGGGATCACTTGAGGGCATACGTGATCCGGGATTCCATAAATATCTTCTTTCATGGATGTGTCGAAAAACACCGTAGAATTAGAAGTATCATAGAAACGAACACTGTGAGGATTATATGAAGAAGAATAATTGTTACGTGACATGAAATCAAAGTACAATGTCATAAATCGGGTCTGAGAATTAAGCTCGACTAGCCGTTCAAAGTTATCGATAACCAACGGGTTTAAGACGCTACATCGAATGAGTTGTCGATATGAGAGATCCCACAAACGGTTTTACAGCGGTAGAATTCCCGCTAGTACCTCGAGACTCCCCGTATGAGTCGACTGCATACAACCCAAGGCAATACGCAAGCAACGATACTGGACTCTCTCCAGCTTGATAAAGTGTATCTTCGCGGCTGAACGGAAACAGAAACATCCATACTCCATCACTGACAATATCGTTGTTTGGTACAGCCTTATAAGATCTGTTGGGTGAGCTCCCCACCAAGTCCCGGTCACTGTACGGAGAAAGTTGATTCTTTTTTGGCATTTTCGTTTCAGATACCTAATGTGACATCCCCAGGTACCTTTGGAATCGAACCAGACTCCGAGGTATTTGAATGTGAAGGCCTGAGCTATGGTTTGACCCATTAGTTGAAGCTGTAGTTGTGCAGGTTCACGCTTCCTGGAAAATACTACCAACTCAGTTTTCTCCGTGGAGAATTCGATACCTAGCTGTAGAGCCCATGTAGACAAAGCGTCTAAGGTAGTTTGTAATGGTCCTTGCAGGTCGGTAGACTTGGATCCTGTAATAGACACCACGCCATCATCTGCAAGTTGCCTTAACGTGCAAGAATTTTCAAGACATTCATCGATGTCATTGACGTAAAAGTTATAAAGAAGGGGGCTGAGGCATGAGCCCTGGGGAAGGCCCATGTAACTAATTCGTGAGGTCGTCAAGTCTTCATGTGTAAAAAACATGTGCTTTTCCGATAATAAGTTGTGCAAAAAATTGTTCAAATGTGGGGAAAGACCATGCTTGTGCAGCTTCTCCGAGAGAATTTTTATGGAAACTGAATCAAAAGCCCCCTTTATGTCCAAGAATACTGATGCCATTTGCTTCTTGTGAGCGAATGCCATTTGAATTTCTGTAGAAAGCAGCGCAAGGCAATCGTTCGTTCCTTTGCCTTTACGGAAGCCAAATTGTGTATCTGAAAGCAAGCCACTTGTTTCCATCCATTCATCGAGACGAAACAGAATCATTTTTTCCAGCAGTTTCCGAATACAGGAAAGCATTGAAATCGGCCGATACGAGTTGTGGTTGGAGGCTGGTTTGTCCGGTTTCTGAATAGCGATAACCCTCACTTGTCTCCAGTCTTGAGGAACAAAGTTCTGTTCGACGAACTTGTTGAACAAGTTTAACAGACGTTTTTTCGCGATATCGGGAAGATTTTTAAGCAAGTTGAATTTAATTTTATCACACCCTGGGGCATTGTTGTTGCACGATAAGAGGGCTAGAGAAAACTCCGTCATCGTAAAGGGGGAATCGTTTTCACTGTATCGAGAGGACGCGACGCGATAGACATTCGATTCGCGAACAAAATCCGGGCAAACTTTCTTGGCGAAGTCAAATATCCAGCGATTTGAATATTCTACGGATTCGTTATTAGTGGTTGCATTTCTCATACGACGGGCTGTATTCCACAGAGTGGTCATCGATGTTTCCCTAGATAGGCCATTGACGAACCGACGCCAGTAACCTTTTTTTTTTGCTTTAATCAGATTTTTCAGGGTCTTTTCTAGTGATGCATATTTCTCGTAGTCTTCGCGCTTGCCACTGTTCCCGAATTTTTTATACGCGGATGATTTTGTTTTATATATTTCCGAGCACTCTTTATCCCACCATGGGGTTGAGGGTCGCGTAGTGATTGTAGTTTTGGGTACTCGTTTGGTCTGGGCTTGAATCGCGGCGTTGAGGATCAAGTCAGCTAGGGATTTGTATTCTTCTTCTAGCGAATCTGGTTGTTTCGTTTCGAGAGCTTGGGATATCGCGGTCGAGTAGGAACTCCAGTCGATGTTTTTCGTGAGATCATATGTCATATCGACTGATGTCGGTGTTTGTGCACCAGTGGATATTGAAACCAAAATCGGCAAGTGATCACTACCGTGGGGATCAGGGATTACCTTCCACTTGCAATCTAGTTGTAGTGATGTCGAGCAAAGGGATAAGTCCAGCGCACTAGAGCGGCCTGGCGGTCTTGGATTGCGTGTCATTTCACCCGTATTTAAAATTGTCATATTGAAGTTGTCGCACAGATCATAAATTAACGAAGAACGGTTATCATCATATAGGCAGCCCCACCCCGTACCATGCGAGTTAAAGTCTCCTAAAACTAACCGCGGGGTGGGAAGAAGCTCAATGATGTCTGCCAGTCGTCGATGCCCTATCGAGACTCTGGGAGGTATGTAGATAGAAGCTATACAAAGATCTTTGCCTCTAATTCTGATTTGGCAAGCAACAACTTCAATGCCCGGGATCGAGGGGAGGTTAATTCTATAAAACGAATAGCACTTTTTGATCCCTAAAAGAACCCCTCCATAGGAGTCTCCTCGATCCAGGCGTATAATGTTGAAATTGTGGAAGTCAAAGTTTATATTTGAAGTGAGCCATGTTTCACACAATGAAAATACGTCGCAGTTACGCGAATTTATCAAAAATTTGAAAGAATCTAAGTTTGGGATGATACTTCTGCAATTCCACTGCAGTATAGTGATCATATTCTCGATTTCTGTAGGTATTTCAGCCATCGATAGATACGATCGCTGCAAGGAGGGGCCATTGTTCTGTCAACTGTTTTAAAAATGTTCTTACTGTTGGTAATAAAGCCGTTAGAATACTTTTAAGAGGATCAGTTATATTGAAGGCTGTTAATATCCAGTCCACGATATCAGAGAATTTTAGTAATCCAGAGTTTGTCGGATTTTCTGGTTGTGTTTTGGGATCACCTGGGTTTTTCGGTGTCCCTGGAAGCGCAGGAAATTCCTGGTTGTATTTTAGAAATCCAGGCGGTATTGGCTTGGGTTCAACGGAATTTTTCTGGTTGAACTTTAATGTTTTATTTTCATTTTGATGTAGTACTTTTAGACCTTTGCGAGGAAGGTTAGGAGAGGACATAATTGGTCTTTTCCTATTTGTTCCTAGCTGAAGAGAAGAAGGTCCTACGCCGGGGTCATAAGAAGCATCAGCGTCAGTCGACAAAAGAGCAAACGGATTGTTAGGGGTAGGGGGAGTGGCTCGTTTGAGGATTTCCGCGTAAGATCGTTTAGAATGCTCCCTTACGGTTCGCTTAAGCTTTTCCTCGCGTTGTTTGTACTTGGAGCATTCAAAAAGATCATGCGGATTCTCGCCACAGTAAATACACTTTTCGGTCGTTTTCCTGCATGAGTCATCCCCGTGTCCCTCGCCACATTTACCACACCGTGGTTTGTTACAACAGTATGGTGCCGTATGTCCCATCTTTTTGCAGTTCGAACAGTGCATTACCCTCGGTACATACAACCGGACAGGTAGACGAGCCCCTCCCACTAAAACGTAATTCGGAAGTGCAGAACCGGCGAAGGTCACACGAAAAGAGTCTGATGGGTAGTACTTCCCATCTTGTGCCGATTTAGAGTGCAATTGCTTGCACTCCAATATCTTCACTGGTTGAAGATCGACATTCTTGAAGCGGCCAATCCCATCCTTCATAAGATCTTCAACCGTTAAACTCTCCTCGCGAACCACACCGTCGATCTCCACCATCCGAGAAGGTACGTAGACGCGATACTCCCTCGTGAAGATCTCATTGCTAGCAATATCGTTTGCTTGTTTCAGATCAGTCACGACGATGCGCAGTCTATTTGGTGACACCTTGTCAATGTGTTTCACTGCCGAGTAGTACTTATACAGATCTCGAGCTATATTAAGGACTCTAAGAGATTTAGCTATGGGCCGGAAGTATACCACCCACGGGCCAACCGATCCGTCATCCTGATAGACCTTCCGACGGAGGGGTGGTTTTTCCAAAGGGGTTGCGGGGATATCCATGTAAGATGTGTCACCATAAGAGTATTCATCTAAATGTTCCACCTCTTCAGGTACATCATCATCTTCCCCGGGGTTCCCCCCATCGGAAGACATATCTCCCACAACAACAAGATAAATAGAGCAAATAGATAGGGTAGTAAGAAATAGAAAGATAAAAATAAGGAAAAAACTACTTCACCGGTATGGTTTGTTGAGCCGATAGATGAGTTCGCTTCGATTGTTTCCCTCGCGTGACCTTGATGAATCAACCACTGCTGGTGCCGATGCTATTCAAGCGACAGGTAGAAACGCTGAAGCACACAACTGTCTGCTGCCGGTGTGTATCACTGCCGATCACTTATTAGATCTAAGAAAGATCTCACAACAGAAATGTTTCCGCTAGCCCTTGCTAGGGAAACACCTTCGCACTCGAGATTTTGTAATTAATACCGTCCTGATACGGAGCAGAAAAAAAACAAGTGTATCGCGGACGACTGCTCGGATACGAATGCCTCAGCAGATTGTTCAGCATCCCTTAGGGGTGCAGAATTTACTTCTGCTTTTATGTGTTTTTGTGTCGTCAATTTTTCCCATCCTCCTACTCCAACCCTTACCATTTCCTTTCAATCCTTCCCTCTTATATATCGGGAAAATGATGCTAAAAACAAATTGATGGCAAGGCACAAATCTCCAAATATCAAGGGAAACGTGCCATTTGAGCCAATTTGTTCTGATTCCTGATTCCTGAACTCAAAATAGGTTACGAAATCAACAACAAAATGTATAAAAATTTAAGCTTATCTTATAATTTATAGTAGTAAATCGCTTGGTTCAAATAATGTTCTTAAGTAGATTTAATAATAAATAACGAAATAGCTAATATGATATTTAAAAAATAAGAGGAATATGATCTATTAAACTCAAATCGCTGTTACTATATTAGTATTATATTAGGTTAAGAATTCTATGTAAAAGTGATGATACGGCGAAGAAAAACTTATTTTTTTATTCAAGAATATAATGTTTAAGGCACACTGCTTAAGCTCTAAGATGCCAAGGGCTTCTACTAATTCTAATTTACGACTAACTTAAAACTAGGGTTGTATCATTGAGTAATGTCATATTTGGGTCGCAATGGTTGACTTTGGCAGATCCAGCCTTCAGCTGGTGATCGGCAGTGGCCGGTGAATTGAATATTTCATGAGAGTCTTCCATATGGCGTTGGTGAATGTTCATGTTGGCCGCATTCTTCGGTCCGTGTGGGTCCGCGGGAAACACCCCCAGGTTACGAATACCCGGCGGGTGGCCCGCATGCTGTTGGTAAGTTTCCGTGGGCGATGATGGTGTTGTTACAGAAGAAAATGAAAAAAAAAATAGCGAAGTAAATATTGCGGAAAACGGAGTAAAAAGGGGATATGGGAATGAAATGACTAAAACGACAGAGATCTAATTAGTTGACATCGAGATGGTGAAGAGACGGGGAGCGGGGAAGCGAAAAGGTTAGTGACAGCACAAAGATCTTGTTAGTTCCGATGAAGATGGTGGACAGATGAGGAATCGGGATAATCGGCGGAAGTTAGTGTCGAACCTGCAGGTGAAGATTATTCCTAGCCACAGTTGAAACAACGTCGATAAATAGGAGGAACTTTCTAAGCCAGATGTAACAGATTACACTTGTATATTAATGTGTTTGAGAAACTCGTATATCAGAAGCATATATGAGCTATCCCGACTCGCCAACACATCCCGAACCGGAACTTCAGGCGGTCTACCTCGGGCCCTGAGGGATTCCAGTAGCTTCGACCTGGCGTCGCGATACTCTACGCACGACCATACGACATGCTCGATGTCCTGATAACCGTCGCCACAGGTGCAGAGCCCGTTCTCCACGATCCCGATACGCCGGAGATGTGCGTTGAATGTATAGTGATTTGACATGAGCCGTGACATAACGCGAATGAAATCACGACTCACGTTCATCCCCTTGAACCACGGTTTCGTTGATACCTTAGGAATAATGGAGTGTAGCCATCGTCCCAGTTCGTCATTCGTCCATGAAGTTTGCCAACTTTCGAGAGTTTTCTGACGAGAAATACTGAAAAATTCATTGAAGCAGATTGGTCTTTCATAAATATCACCTTCTAATGCGCCCACCTTAGCCAATGAGTCTGCCTTTTCATTTCCCGGAATGGAACAATGCGAAGGGACCCAGACTAACGATATTGAATAAGACCGTTCAGATAAAGTTCTCAAGTGTTCCCGTATTTTCCCCAGAAAATAAGGGGGGTACATTCCTGGCTTCATTGCCCGGAGAGCTTCTATTGAGCTTAGACTGTCCGTGACAATGAAGTAATGGTCTTTGGGCGAGGTTTCAATGATCTCGAGGGTGTACTGAATAGCAGCTAATTCTGCGACGTAAACTGAAGCCGGATCACTGAGTTTGTACGAAGCGGTGATGTTTTGATTGAAGATACCGAAGCCTGTGGACTCGTTGATGTTTGATCCGTCAGTGTAAAACACCTTTTCACAGTTGACTGTTCTAAATTTATTATAAAAAATATTTGGGGCCACTTGAGGGCGCACGTGATCCGGAATTCCACGAATCTCTTCTCTCATGGAAGTATCGAAAAACACAGTAGAATCAGAAGTATCCAAGAAATGAGCACGGTTGGAAACAAACGAAGAAGGATTAATATTCTGAGCCATGTAATCAAAATACAAGGACATAAAACGGGTTTGAGAATTGAGCTCAACTAACCTTTCGAAATTTTCAATCACCAGAGGATTCAAAATGTCGCATCGAATGAGTAAACGATATGAGAGATCCCAGAACCGGTTTTTCAATGGGAGAACGCCCGCCAGCACTTCGAGGCTCATCGTATGAGTCGATTGCATGCAACCCAAGGCAATACGCAAACAACGATACTGAATTCTTTCCAGCTTGATGAAATGAGTGTTCGCCGCGGATCGGAAGCAAAAGCATCCGTATTCCATCACGGACAATATCGTTGTTTGGTACAGCCTGATCAGGTCTCCTGGATGGGCACCCCACCACGATCCGGTTATTGTACGAAGAAAGTTGATTCTTTGTTGGCATTTTCGTTTCATATACCTAATGTGACATCCCCATGTGCCTTTGGAGTCGAACCAGACCCCGAGATATTTAAATGTGAAGACCTGAGCTATGTTTTCACCCCCTAGTTGAAGCTGTAGTTGTGCTGGTTCTCGCTTCCTTGAAAATACAACCAGCTCAGTTTTCTCCGTAGAGAACTCGATACCCATTTGAAGAGCCCATGTGGATAAGTTGGCAAGAGTATCTTGTAACGGCCCTTGCAGATCGGCAGCTTTGGGTCCTATAATAGACACAACGCTGTCATCGGCAAGTTGTCTTAGCGTGCAAGATGTGTTGATACATTCATCAATGTTGTTTACGTAAAAATTGTATAAAAGGGGGCTTAAGCATGAGCCCTGAGGAAGACCCATGTAACTGAATCGTATTGTCGACAAATCACCATGCGCGAAATACATGTGTTTCTCAGACAATAGATTATGTAAAAAGTTGTTCAAAACTGGCGAAAGACCATGCTGATGCAGCTTCTCAGATAGGATGTTTATGGAAACTGAGTCAAAAGCCCCCTTGATGTCTAGGAAAACTGACGCCATTTGTTCCTTACGAGCAAATGCCATTTGAATTTCGGTTGAGAGCAACGCCAAACAATCGTTCGTTCCTTTGCCTCTGCGGAAACCAAATTGTGTATCTGAAAGTAAGCCATTAGTTTCGACCCAATTGTCTAGACGGAAGAGAATCATTTTTTCGAACAATTTCCGGATACAGGAAAGCATAGCAATCGGCCGATACGAATTGTGATCGGTGGCTGATTTTCCTGGTTTTTGAATGGCGATCACTTTCACTTGTCTCCAGTCATGTGGAACAATGTTGCCCTCAAGGAACTTATTGAATAAACTCAACAAGCGCCTTTCGGCGGGGTCAGGCAGATTTTTCAACAAGTTGAATTTTATTCTGTCTAATCCCGGGGCTTTATTGTTACATGACAAGAGTGCAAGTGAGAGCTCTACCATCGAAAACGGTGTTTCGTTTGTGTTTGGTGTCGCGGCGCGGGTGATCTTCTGTTCCGGTACAGAGTCTGGGCATACTTTTTTAGCGAAATCGAATATCCAGCGGTTGGAATATTCCTCGCTTTCATTCGTGGTGTTATGATTGCGCATTCGTCGGGCTGTGTTCCAAAGAGTGCTCATAGATGTTTCTTTCGTTAAGACGTCTATAAACCGACGCCAGTAACCGCGTTTCTTGGCTCTAATCAAGTTCTTAGTTTTAACGTCTAACGCCGCGTAATTCCGGTAATTATCAGGTGTTCCATTTTTTCTGAATATTTTATACGCGGAGGCTCTCTCCGCGTTTAAATTTGTGCACTCTTTGTCCCACCACGGGTTGGGAGGACGGATGTTAGTTTTCGCGCCGGGTACACGTTTCGTCTGAGCTTGAGTCGCGGTGTCGAGAATCAAGCCAGCCAAAAACGTGTACTCTTCCTCCGGAGGAAGTTGTTGAGTTCTTTCAAGTTTCTCAGATATCGAGGTCGCATAGCTATTCCAATCAATATTTCGTGTGAGGTCGTACGAAACATTGATTGTCTTCGATGGTTTTGAGCCGCTGGTGATTGATATTACGATCGGTAGGTGATCGCTACCGTGGGGATCAGGAATTACCTCCCACGTGCAATCCAACCGTAGCGATGTCGAGCAAAGGGATAAATCCAGCGCACTTGGTCTTGCTGGTGGTGCAGGAATCCGTGTCATTTCTCCCGTATTCAATATTGTCATATTGAAGTTATCGCCGATATCATGGATCATAGCTGATCTGTTATCATCGTGAAGACAGCCCCATCCCGTACCGTGTGAGTTAAAGTCTCCCAAAACCAACGTCGGTGCGGGAAGGAGCTCAATGATATCACTGAGTCGCCGATGCCCAACTGAGGCTCTTGGGGGAATGTAGATGGAAGCAATACAAAGGTCCTTACCTTTGATTGTAACATGACATGCGACAACTTCAATACCTGGTATCGAGGGGAGGTTAATTCGATAAAAAGAATAGCACTTTTTGATCCCTAAAAGTACTCCTCCGTAGGGATCATCTCGATCCAGGCGAATAATGTTAAAATCGTGGGAGTTTAAGGGTATTTCAGAAGTTAACCAAGTTTCGCACAATGCAAATGCGTCACATTTCAGATTATTTACTAGAAATTTAAATGAATCTATTTTTGGGATAATACTTCTACAATTCCACTGTAAAACAGTGATTAGATCCGTGACCTCGGTGGATGATTTAGCCATCGAAAGATACAATCGCTGAAAGAAGGGGCCAATTTGCAGTCAACTGCTTCAAATATGTTTTTACTGTAGGCATGAAAGCAATTAAAATGCTTCTAAGAGGGTCTGAAATATTGAAAGTTGTAAAAATCCAGTCCACAACATCAGAAAACTTGATAAGTCCAGCACCTAGTTGGTTCTCTGGTGGATTTTTAGGGACGCTTGGGGATTTTGTAGTCCCTGGAAGTGGTGGGAATTCTATCTCGGAATTGAGCTTTCCGAGACCAGGAGCTTTTTGCTTCGGTGATTTTTCCCGATTCCCGTTAGCTGTAACTTTTCGAAGCCCTTCGGAAGACACCTTCGAACCCTTACTAGGTAGCTTATGAGAAGATTTATTCATTCTTTTCCTACAGCTATGAGGGACCGCTGAAGATGGACCTTCCAAAGGGTCGTCAGAATCGCTCTCGTCAGTCGACAAGCAGGCATATGGATTCGTTGTCTGTTTAGGAGGGGTGGCACTTTTAAGCATCTCTGCGAAGGAACGCTTGGAGTGCTCCTTTAGGGAACGCTTCATTCGATCACCTCGCAGTTTGTAAGCGGGACAATCAGAGAGGTCATGTGGACCCTCCTTACAGTAGAGACACTTTTCAGCATCCTTACCGCAAGAGCCGTCCGCATGAGCTTCCCCACAGTTAGCACAACGTGGCTTATTGCTGCAATGGGTAGCTGTATGCCCCAGTTGTTTGCAATTGGTACAATTCATTATCCGGGGTACAAATAAACGAACAGGCAAACGAACCCGGTCCAAGAGGATGTAGTTGGGCAAAGCAGTGCCGGCGAAGGTCACACGATAAGAGTCTGATTGGGGATAAGACTTTGTTCCATCCCCTGCGATCGATACTGAATGCAATCGCTTGCAATCCAGTATCTTGACATTCTTAAGTGAGGGGTCTTTAAAACAACCCGCCCCGTACTTAAGAATATCCTCGCAAGTCAAACTCGAATCGGTGACCACACCGTCGATTTCTACTTCGCGAGCGGGCACGTAGACGCGGTACTCCTGCGTAAAGGGATCCTTTTGAACAAGCTCATTAGCCTGTTTAGAGCTGGTAAACAGGACCCTGAGCTTGTCTGGCCGTATTCTATCAATACTTTTTATAGTATTATATCGCGAAAACAGGTCTCGCGATATTTTTAAAATATTTAAATTTTTTTCTCTTGATTTGGTCCGGAAATAGACCGCGTAAGGCCCGGCCGGTAGTGCGAGCCCATCAGGATAGCTCTTTATGCGGGACATTTTACAGACAAGGGAAGTCTCCATTTGAACATCGGGAGCGGGGGGGCCAGGACTTAAATTAGACATGTCGCGGAACTACTTCCGCGCAGAAACAAGTAATTCGGGGGGAAATATAATGGTCAAAAACGAATAATCGAAGTAACGGTACTTAACTTAAGATCCAACGGGGGACACCAAGCTGGTCTTCGTCGGTCGGCGTATCGCCGCTTTGATGATGTGCAAAAAACCTCCGAGAGGAAAAAGCACACTTATTTATTATCCTCACACAATGGCCGCTTGTTTACAATCCGCACACTTGGCCTTGATCGGCGAAACAATAACCGGCTAACGGTACCGTTTCGATCCACCGCTCACAATAAGGCACTGTTCTATTATATAATGCGAAAAAAACCTCTCAGAGGAAAAAGCACTATTGTCTATAACACAATATCGTTTCGAACGTCCGACCACTTTATCACACACACACACAACTGGTTTTCAATGCTTTCGCAGTAAATCCAAATCACGTCCGTTCGCTCGGAAGGTTGAAACGGCAATGAAGAAAAACTTATGTAAATTGCCTTAAGAAATAAACGTATTTATGAAAAAAAAAAATAATCTGAATTACCTTTAATGTGTTTGTAATTTTATGTTGTATGTTTGATTATTTTTATTCAACATTTTAAAAAAAGTATTTGAATTAAGATTAGGTGTCAATTGGTGATTGGGATTTATAGATTATTTGACAAATTTCAAACGATATTGATCACGTTTGTCAGCTTGCACAGGTCGTATCTTCCAAATAAAATTTGTATGTGTACAAAACAATATAAAATTGTATCCTTAATTATCAAATATATTGGGCAGTTTTCAATCATATGCTTCATGACAATACGTAAATAATGTTTTGTCATTCTTATATAGAAAGGCTATGCAATTACTGAGAAAATCGACTCTTGAACGGAGGCACGGAGGTCCGAGTGTCATATACTATTCGACTCAGTTCGTCGAGTCGTAGATAGTCGATATTTAATTTTTTTTCTCGAGATAACACTGAATCTCGACGTTTCATACAATTTTAAGACTTTTGGCATACAAAAAAAATTCGATTTCGGAAATTTCATGTACTTCCCCTATGGTGATTTCTCAAGATCGAAAATTTTCAAACCTTAACCGCCGAGCAACACCCCTTAATTATGTCCGATTTAGCTCAAATTTTGCATGGAGGCTTTTTTCGATGTGCTTAAAATTTTGAGCACTAGCGCTTTACGAAATTAGATGTGATTCCAGAATAGTTTAAGATTAATAAATATTGTTCTAAAACATTGCACCTTCATTTAGATTTTATGAAAAAAGGCCGAACAATTGAATCACGGTTCCTTTTCCTACGAATTAGTAACTTTTAATTGTAGTTCACAAATTGGATAGTGCATTTGTTGTATTGCCTAATTCTAATGAATGAGATTTGGAGTTGAGTCTGTTGAGAGGCTTGGTTTGCGAGATAATTTTACTCGTGTGTGAAATAAAATTTGTATTATCGTCATTGCGAATTGAATTTGTATGACAAATGCGTTTTCGAAACAATCTTTTGTGATTTCTAGCAAAGAATATATGTAATTAAAATTCTGTATCAACATTTATAAGCGAATTATCTTTTCACAGCACTACATTTTGCATGTTGCTAGCTGTTCATCTTATGCTACATATTTTTCTCATCACTTAAGTATCAATAGAACTGTTTGATGTTTGAATAACGCGTTTTCACTCAATCGAATTGAAACATATCGCAAAAAAGCACATGATCGATTACATAAACTTATGTCTTTGTTTGACCTTCAAGTAAAATTGCAATACTCCAACGGAACCATAGCCAAATTTCTAGAATCTTCTATCGACACGTAACAGAAATTGATTGATGAGCTTAGCACACACAGTTATATTTGTGTGTCATTATTCTTCAACTTTCACATAGACTTTAAGTTTCAGAAATAGTATAGCGTGTCATACAGAAACGAAATAATGTTTTCAGCTCACAATAAACGTATAAACGTAAAATTTAATAAAGCTTCAATCAAAATTGAATACCACTTTTCGTTTTCTTTCCTCGTTTCGATTCAGGTTGCCCGACCGCTGTTGGAACGTTCATTCTATAGAAAGGTCCAAAGTAGAAAAGTATTCACCCACAGGGAATCATTCGATACAATCATTTCAAAGACTGAAGAGAAATTATCCAAGTGCCGAATCGACTACAAGCAATGCTATATTGCGCATCGTCAGAATCCTACCCAACATACACTGACGCAGTACATCGACTCCCACAATGCATATGTTCAGCAGCTGCATGCCACCAATGCCATGTTGGAGGCGTACCATTGTGAGACTTTGCCACAGTTGATGCAAGAGCTAGAGGAAATTTACAATGACCTATGCAACATAGTAGCGGAAGCGGTATTGCAAGGCGCTGAAGCAATTTCAGTCAAAGTGAGTATCCATTTGTGTTCATATTTATATATTTAGAAAACATGATATCGTCATTATCATCATCGTCAGCTGTTGCAAACCTATTTCAGTGGACACTGAGTTGATGTTTCACTACTCTCTTTTATGATATACGGCATATTGGCAGACTATTTGTCAGACAACTGGGGCTTCCGTATAATCACCGGACACCACGGGAAGACACTTTGTGACACTGATGATTATTCCTTGTGGGCTTCCATTATTGCTAGAAACAATTTCCTGTCCCATCATCATCATTTCTTCTTTTTTCCCATACGAAACACAACGTTTAGTGAGTTTCCTGTTTCCTGTACATAACTTAGTTCATCAAATCATCAAATGTTTGATCGTCGAGTGTAGACAACTCTGGAGTGGTATTATGTATCTCGATTCGACTAAAAATTTATCGAATCGACCTTGTTTCGTATGTTCTCGATTCGAACTCGATCATTGAGTTTCATTCGACTTCACTCGAAGAAGTATAAGAAACTCGAGAAGTTTTGGTATTATGAAACCAAAACAATCGAGTTTGTAAACGACTAAACTCGATAAGAAATGGTCGATATCTTTATTGATATCGACTTTGAATTTTGGAATACTTTCCATTTATTTAAAGGTAGTTATCGAGAGCGTCATCGATTTTCATAAACAAATTAGTATTGATGATCTTTAGTCTAACGCATTGTTTTGTATATCATGATATATTTTGTGCGTTTGAAACGAATTGTGAGAAAAAGGCGTAGGAAAGTGGGTGATATTGAAAACGATTTACTAATGCGGAAAATTGAAATTAATAGCAAAGTTTCATTCAATAATTTTGATTTTTTTGTGTTCCATTTAATGTTTGGCATGGTAACAATTAAAAGTTTTATTTAGAATTATTCCAATCTAATCTGAATTGCCTTTAATGTGTTTGTAATTTTATGTTGTATGTTTGATTATTTTTAATCCATAATTTATAAATAGAATTTGAAATAAGATTAGGTGTCAATTGGTGATTGGGATATAAAGACAAATATGACAAATTTCAATCGAAATTGATCACATTTGTCAGCTTGCACAGGCCATATCTTCCAAATAAAATTTGTATGTGCATAAAACAATATAAAATTTTATTCTTAATTTTCAAATATATTGAAAAAATTTCAAAAATTCCCGAAAAGTTTATCCAGCTCCGACTTCCGGTTTAGGTATAAGCGCGATAAGTGAAAAATTTATAATTTCATTAGAAGCTTTTCAAAAGTGATGGCGAAACGAGGTGCAAATTTTTATAAAACCTACTGGTAAATTCATCTTATTAGACGATCTTGTAAGTTGGTGGATATATGAATCAACTTTGGGACCACCAGTAACAGTTCGGCTGAAAAGTTCGTATCGTTTAATAGAAACACACATTTTTTGCCAAAATTCGTTTTTATTATTCAACATAATTGCCATCAGAGGCGATACAGCGATTATAGCGATCTTCCAACTTTTCGATACCATTTTTGTTAACGATATTCGTCGTCAAGAGTACTTGTGAACCATCTGCCCTATCCCTCGCAAGAAAGTTACCACAGGGAATAAAAATTACGTGACTCATGCTCATGTTTGACAGACGGTAGGAGTGAAAGAGAAAAATAGAAATCAATCATCGTAAGCAGTTTGATAGCGCGCAGTGAAATTTATTTATTTCCCTATTGTTCAATTATTAAATCTAAATTGATTCATCCACGTAGTGAGTGGAAAAACTAGTTCAATTGAGGTACGTTGTGAATTGCGAAGATTTACTTAGATTACTTACCTGAATAATTGAATTACACTTACCTGAAAAGTTGTTGAAAAATACTTACCTGAAACTTAACCTAAAACTTACCTATTGTAGATTGTGAGCAATCATCCTTCCGTGACAATACCTGAAAAGAAAGAAGAAGAAAACACTGAATATGTATGAAATAAGTATACTTACCATAGAATAATAATTAATTAATTGAATAAATTACAGCCTTTTAGCTGCTTAGTTTGGCAACTGTAAAGACGGTGTTTACTTTCTGGAACATTTCTAAAAGGATATTCATCCTAAGTTGGATGTTTGGATAGTCATCCTTGGAAGTTCCTTCGACAGACGTACCGTCCGGAAGATAGTCTACTGCGCCGAGAAGTACATACCGAAGACGACCGCTCGGAAGTGAGGTTTGAGAGTGCAAACATCGATCGCTATAATTATATACGATAGTTTTCTGTCACCAACTATTCGCGAGTCCCGTACAGTTTAGGATAGATTGAAATAAATTGTATAAACTGCTTAGGGAAAGTTAGGTCGCAATTTCGGTTAAAATAATCGTTCGAAATGTCAGACGAACGAAATAATTTGACATCGGGTGATAATGGTAGGCACTGCAAGAGGTGCGATCGTGTCGATGCCGATGACGACATGGTATGTTGCGATATGTGTGAATCGTGGATTCACTTTCAGTGTGCTGGTGTAAGTGAATCTATTGCTGAACCGGATCGGAGTTTCAAGTGCAGTAAATGCTTGGCGGATTGGGATGGCGAATCAAAATCAGCTGTTTCTTTCAACGAGTCATCCGTCAGCAAGAGTAGTCGAGCATCGCAGAAACTACAGCTGAGTCTTCAACTTCTTGAGGAGCAACAAAACTTAAAGAAGAAGCGTGCAGAAGAGGAGAGGAAATCCCGGAAGTTGGAAGAAGAAGCGAAACTGAAGCAAATCGATGAAGAGCAGGAGTATTTAAGGAAACGATATGCATTGCTGCTTCAGATTGAAGAGGATAAGGATTCTAGCAGATCGAGTCGGAAAAGCGGAGTTAGTGTGAAGAGGAGGTGTGAACAGCTGGAGAACTGGCTTAATAAGGGAACACAAGTTGACAAAACGGGACAGTCGAAGCCTACAATGTCAGAACAGGAAGTTACCCTGCCAGTACTAGTCGTTTGCCTACAAAATGACGTTCAGGTATCAAAGCCAACGTCACTTGTCTCAACCATTTGTACTTCGACTGTTCCGGATATTCTTCATCCGAATCCAGCAGTTCCAGTTTCCAGTGGAAGTCTTGGTGCTTTGGCGAAATCGTACGAATTGTTTGCATCGATACCGGGAAACACGACGTTAAATTCGTGTTTGGTTTCTACGGCAGTTCCAGCTACAGTAGTAGCTACGATAAGCGGAAATTGTATCACGACGGTCGCTACTGCGTCAACGAGTGTTTCATCAATTCATGCACCAGTTTCTACTACGTTTCCAAATTCGAATCTGCCCAGTATTACGGATGCTCTAATGCATATAGCGCCTGTCTATTCGTATCCGAGAATGAACAATGGACAAGGACTCCAGTTGTTTACTCCAATGCCTTCGTTGCAGTTATCTGACAGAAGCGTAACCAATTCAAGACCTGTTATTTCTTCGAATACAGGTATATATTCAACAGTCCAGTACCCTTCTACTTCTACTGCGGCGGTTTCCGGAGTTCCTTGGTTACCGGAAGATCCCGTTTTGAATCATTATCCACCAGCAAGCGTGCCCTTTTCTACTGTAAGATCAGGAGCGATACCGTCTGCAATACCATCATCGCTAGGAATGTACGGAAATGGAAACCATGTTCCAGTTAGCGTAGGGCCTAATAGCGCTCAGTTGGCGGCTAGGCAGGTTATGCCACGCGAATTACCGAAGTTTAACGGAGATCCTCAAGAGTGGCCTATTTTCTACAGTTCATTCAAGAACACAACGGACGTTTGTGGATACACCGACGCCGAGAATCTAGCAAGATTACAGCGTTCTTTAGGAGGTCCCGCTCTGGAAGCAGTAAGAAGTCGCTTACTTTTGCCAGCATCCGTTCCGTACGTGATGGGAACACTACAAAAGCTCTACGGTAGACCCGAGATTCTTATCAGTTCTCTTCTGAAGAAGGTGCGAAACGTTCCACCGCCAAAGTCGGAAAACCTTAGTTCCATCGTCTGCTACGGGCTAGCAATACAAAATCTCGTTGATCATATTGTTTTGGCTGAGCAGCAAGCGCATTTGTCGAATCCGATGTTACTTCAAGAGTTGGTCGATAAATTGCCCACTTCGTTGAAGATGCAATGGGGTACGTTCAAACAAGCGTACACTAACGTCAACTTGGCGACGTTCAATGATTTCATGTCGGGACTAGTGAATCTAGCTTCCGAGCTGAGTATTGATGTGGTTTCCGCTCAAAACTATCAGCAGTCGCAAAGAACGGAAAAGCAAAAGCAAAAGGAGAAGCTTTTCACTCACGTGGGCATGTCGCCGAATAAATCGAACATGGACAGTTCAGTCGAGAAATCCACATCAAAAGCGTGTTCTTACTGTGAGAAAAACAACCATCAGATTCTAAATTGTCGCAGTTTCAAATCGTTGGACGTGGGAGGTCGCTGGAGGGCTGTTCGGCAGAAGAACTTGTGTCGATTGCGCTTGATTCCGCATCGCAGTTGGCCGTGTCGATCGAAGAAAGAATGCGGGTAAGACGGGTGTCGAGTTAGACATCATATGTTGCTACACAGTAGTCGCGATGACACCAGTGAGGGTAACAGGTCCGGAGAAGTCGTTCATCAGAACCATCATCATACGAAATCCTTTTCGTTATTCCGTTATTTGCCAGTTACTTTGTATGGGAATGGAAAACAAGTAAAAACCTTCGTATTCCTAGATGATGGATCATCGTGTACACTGCTTGAAGAAGGAATCGCTGCACAGCTTGGCATAGAAGGAGAACCTGATCATCTATGGCTGAGTTGGACCGGAAAGGTTAGCAGACACGAGAAAGCGTCAAAGAGGCTGACAGTTGAAATATCGGACGACAAAGAGAAGCAAACGTTTCGACTGGCCAATGTACGCACGGTGCGCGAGCTTGGCCTTCCAAGTCAAACGCTGGACTATACAGAATTGTCGAGTAGATTTCCGTATCTTCAGGGACTTCCCGTAGCCAGTTACATCGATGCCAAACCTGGTATGATAATCGGTCTGGAACACGTACGGTTGCTGACTAGCTTGAAAACACGAGAAGGCGGTAACAGCGAACCTGTAGCATCTAAAACTCGATTAGGCTGGTGCGTATACGGGAGAAGTTGTGGTAATAAAGATTCTGTCGAGCAGTTAAACATCCATTCTTGTGCCGAAATGAGTAACAGTTGTCTACACGATGAAATGCGGAAATTTTTTGCAACGGAAGAAGTAGTTTCGATGCAACAGCTTGAATCTGAGGAGGATAAGCGAGCACGTAGTATCTTGGAGGCAACAACTGTACGAAAAGAAAACCGAATGGAAACGGGTTTGCTTTGGCGAAATGACGAGCGGAATTTCCCGAACAGCTATCAAATGGCGATCAGCAGGTTGAAAGGTTTGGAGAAACGCTTGGCAAAAGATTCTGATTTACGGATAAAAGTTAACGATCAAATCAAAAGCTACGAGCAGAAACAGTACGTTCGTAAAGTATCGCCAGAAGAGTTAGCGAAAATGAACACCCGTAGAACATGGTATCTACCGTTAGGAGTAGTGACGAATCCTAAGAAACCCAACAAAATTCGGATGGTGTGGGATGCAGCCGCAAAAGCCGGTGGAGTTGCGTTCAACGACATGCTGCTCAAAGGTCCGGATCTCCTCGTATCGTTAATAGGCCTCCTGCTACGTTTTCGAGAAGGAAAAATAGCAGTTTGCTCTGATATTCGCGAAATGTTCCTTCGCATCCTTATTCGGGAGGAGGATAAGTGGTCGCAGTGCTTCGTATGGCGTAACAGTCCGGCGGATGAAGTTGAGGTGTACGTAATCAACGTTGCTATGTTCGGAGCTACCAGTTCACCGTGTACAGCACAGTTCGTGAAGAACAAAAATGCACTCGAATATGCAAAACTGTACCCAAGAGCCGCAGATGCAATCGTCTACAACCACTACGTGGACGATTTTCTGGATAGTGTTGATTCGGAAGATGAAGCAGTAAAACTCGTTAAAGAAGTGCAACTCATTCATGCCGGAGCTGGTTTCGAGTTCGGAAAAATTTTGTCAAATTCACAAAACGTGCTCGATCGTCTCGGAGAAACCGGTTCGTCGAACAGCAAGTCGTTGGGATTGGATAAAGATCATTCGTTCGAGCGAGTTTTAGGAATTGTGTGGGTTCCTTCAACGGATCATTTCACATTCGACCGATCGGCTGTGAAAGATGTTCTGAGCAGCAGTGTTGTAATTCCGACCAAACGGCAGGTACTGCGAACGGTAATGAAGCTGTATGACCCATTGGGATTTGTAGCGCATTTCGTAGTCCAAGGAAAAATCTTAATGCAAGAGATTTGGCGCACAGGAACGAACTGGGACGAACCTATTTCGGAGAGCTTACACGATCTATGGAGTAGATGGATCGAGTTGTATGATAGGATCGACGAAGTAAGAATACCTCGATGTTATTTCGGTGGTCTTCAGTCTCAGCAGGTGAAGGAAATCGAGATTCATGTGTTCACCGATGCCAGTGTGTCGGCGTGCGCTTGCGTAGCATATTTAAGAATGTCTCATAACGGCAGTAGTTGGTGTTCGCTAGTAGCAGCAAAAACAAAGGTTGCGCCAATTCGTCCGCTTTCGATTCCTAGGTTGGAAATACAAGCAGCTTTGATGGGAGCTCGATTGATGCAAACGGTATGCTCTGCACTCACGGTCAACATAAGAAGACGTTTTCTGTGGACAGATTCAACAGTGGTTCTAGCCTGGCTTCGCTCTGACAGTCGTCGTTATCCCCCGTTCGTGTCCTTCCGAGTCGGCGAAATTCTTTCGCTCACCAGTGTCGATGAATGGTACTACGTGCCCTCAAAGCTCAACGTAGCCGACGATGCTACTAAGTGCAACGCAGGACCGTCGTTCAATCCGGAAAACCGTTGGTATAAAGCCCCATCATTTCTACCCAGGAAAGAGCAGTGGCCCAAGCAATCAAACACGGTAGATGAGTTAGATGCATCCGTTGAGGAAGTTCGAGTGGTAGCTGTACACCAGACAGTTGATGAGATCGTGGACGCTGGTCGTTTCTCTAACTGGAATCGCTTAGTACGAACGATGGCTTATGTCTACAAAGCATTAAATATATGGAAACATTCGGAAAACCGTGGGCGCAGTAGTTTCGCTCTCGACCAGGATCAATTAGAGAAGGCAGAGAAAGCTCTTTGGCATCAGGCACAAGTGCAGGCATACTTCGAAGAGATTCAGGCGCTGACAAAGGGTCGCAACGTTAGTAGACGAAGTCCATTAAGTTCGATGGTTCTCTTTCTAGACGAAGAAGGACTGATTCGGATCAAAAGTCGTATCGGCAACGCATCACATGTTCCCTACGCGACAAGATACCCATTAGTACTTCCTAGGAATAGCCGTATAACCTTTCTTCTTGTGGATGCTGTTCATCGACGGTTTCTTCACGCTAACAATGAGACAGTCTACAACGAATTGCGACAGAAATTTCACATCTCGAGGTTGCGAACTCTCATACGTCAAGTTGGCAGAAGTTGTCAGTACTGTAAAGTGAAAAAAGCTGTTCCGGTGCCACCGCTTATGGGACCGCTTCCCAAGGTTCGCCTAACACCATTTATTCGACCATTTACGTATGTCGGTGTCGACTACATGGGACCCTTCGAAGTCAAGGTAGGACGCAGTTTGGTCAAGCGGTGGATATGCCTGTTCACCTGTCTCACGGTTCGTGCGGTTCACTTAGAGTTGGTGCATAGCCTATCGACAACCTCTTGTGTAATGGCATTCAGGAGATTCGTGTCTCGGCGTGGCGCGCCCCTGGAGGTTTTCTCCGATAATGGCACTAATTTCGTTGGAGCAAATCGTCAGCTATCGGAAGAAAGGTCGAAAATCGAGGAAATATCGAAGCACTGTGCCGCTACATTCACGAACGCTGATACGCAGTGGCATTTCAACGTTCCGGCAGCTCCGCATATGGGAGGGCCATGGGAACGCATGGTTAAGTCCGTGAAGGTCGCGATGAAGGCTATTTCAGACAGTCCTCGACATACAAGTGACGAAGTACTGGAAACGATCATGCTGGAAGCCGAAGGTATTGTAAATTCGCGGCCACTGACTTACGTGCCCTTGGAAGCAGAAGACCACGAAGCACTCACACCTAATCATTTCCTGCTATATAGTTCGAGCGGTATCAAGCAACCACCGAGCAATTCTATACCTACCGGAAACATTCTTCGGGATAGCTGGAAGCTAGCCCAGCTCATCGTGGATGATTTCTGGCGAAGGTGGGTTCGGGAATATCTTCCAATGTTAACACGGCAGACAAAGTGGTTCGATGCAGTTAAACCGTTAGAACCTGGCGATCTGGTCGTCATAGTTGATGAACAAGCTAGAAACCGCTGGGAACGAGGACGTATTCTGGAGACCTTTCCGGATAAAACCGGACAAGTAAGGAGAGCGACAGTGCAGACAAGCAGAGGCGTGTTTGGTAGGCCGGCAGTGAAGTTAGCCGTTCTAGATGTCGCCAGCGATAGCCAGAAGTCGGAGCGAATTGTCTCGGAATCGGAAATGGTTCACGGGTCGGGGAATGTTAACGATATTCGTCGTCAAGAGTACTTGTGAACCATCTGCCCTATCCCTCGCAAGAAAGTTACCACAGGGAATAAAAATTACGTGACTCATGCTCATGTTTGACAGACGGTAGGAGTGAAAGAGAAAAATAGAAATCAATCATCGTAAGCAGTTTGATAGCGCGCAGTGAAATTTATTTATTTCCCTATTGTTCAATTATTAAATCTAAATTGATTCATCCACGTAGTGAGTGGAAAAACTAGTTCAATTGAGGTACGTTGTGAATTGCGAAGATTTACTTAGATTACTTACCTGAATAATTGAATTACACTTACCTGAAAAGTTGTTGAAAAATACTTACCTGAAACTTAACCTAAAACTTACCTATTGTAGATTGTGAGCAATCATCCTTCCGTGACAATACCTGAAAAGAAAGAAGAAGAAAACACTGAATATGTATGAAATAAGTATACTTACCATAGAATAATAATTAATTAATTGAATAAATTACAGCCTTTTAGCTGCTTAGTTTGGCAACTGTAAAGATGGTGTTTACTTTCTGGAACAATTTTTGTAGTACGATTTGTCCTTTGCCTCAAAATAGGCCTCAGTTTCAGCGATTACCTCTTCATTGCTTCTAAATTTTTTACCAGCGAGCATTCTCTTGAGGTCTGAGAACAGGAAAACGTCACTGGGGGCCAAATCTGGAGAATACGGTGGATGAGGGAGCAATTCGAAGCCCAATTCGTTCAATTTCAGCATGGTTTTCATCGACTTGTGACACGGTGCATTGTCTTGATGAAATAAAACTTTTTTCTTCTTCAAATGAGGCCGTTTTTTTTTAATTTCTTCCTTCAAACGCTCTAAAAACGCTATATAACAGTCACTGTTGATGTTTTTTCCCTTTTCAAGGTAGTCGGTGAAAATTATACCATGCGAATCCCAAAATACAGACGCCATAACCTTACCGGCCGATTTTTGAGTCTTTCCACGCTTTGGGTTCGGTTCATCGCGTGCAGTCCACTCAGCTGACTGTCGATTGGACTCCGGAGTGAAGTGATGGAGCCATGTTTCGTCCATTGTTATATATCGACGAAAAAATCGGTGTTATTTCGATATAACAGTTCCAAACACTAATCAGAATCATCAATTCGTTGTTGTTTTTGATCGATTGTGAGCTCACGCGGCACCCATTTTGCACAAAGCTTTCTCATATCCAAATATTCGTGAATAATATGTCCAACACGTTCCTTTAATATCTTTAGGGTGTCAGCTATCTCGATCAACTTCACTTTACGGTCATTGAAAATCATTTTGTGGATTTTTTTTCACGTTTTCATCGGTAACAGCCTCTTTTGGACGTCCACTGCGTTCATCGTCTTCGGTGCTCATATGACCAGTAATAATTTTGCAAACCACTTACGAATTGTTGCTTCGCCCGGTGCAGAGTCTGGATAACACTCATCAAGCCATTTTTTCGTATCGGCGGCACTTTTTTTCATCAAAAAGTAATGTTTCATCAACACACGAAATTCCTTTTTTTCCATTTTTTTCACAATAACAAAAGTAGCTTCACTCAAAATGCAATATCTCACAAACTAATAATCAGACAGCAGTCAAATTTATACACGTATCTTTTGAAGGTTGGTACTAACTGAAAATGGTATGGATTTAATTCTAGTGGCGCCCTCTCATAGAAACGATACGAACTTTTCAGCCGATCTGTTAGTAGTTCCCGGTTTCCGCTTCCGAACGCACCGATAATAGTGAAGAAAAGCTCCAAAAACGGAGCTCACTTCGATTGCTCAGCAAAGTTAAAAATCATTTACACAAATCATGATTCAATTTAAAATTTCCATCGTCTTAAAAGATACTGTGCAATTGCATCCAAATCCGGCTTCCGGATTTGAAACTATATGGCGATGAATTGCAAAACTTTTAAACCGTTATACATAAAGACGATTCAAAACCGCTACGTGCTGGTACTGAAGAAGAAAATACCACAGTCTTTCTAACGAAGCACACAATTCCGTATAGCATGCATGGTTGCCACATTTAAATCTAGGAATCTGTTTTTTCCAGGAGCAAAGTCTGTAAATCTGTTTCTGAGTATCAAAATTATGTATTGAAACTCTGTATATGAAAATGATAAATTAAAGCGCATGAAATGAAAACTTCATTAAATCGAATCTGAAAATAACAACTACTTTTGTTTAAAGGTAGCGTTTATTGTATTGTGATCGGTCTTTGTGTGTGTGTATGTTTGTACGTTGTTGAATTTCATCAGGGTTCGACTTCCGGCTTTTGAACTATATGGTAAAGTGTTTAAAATTTCAAACCGTCATTTAGTGGGACGATTCGAAATTAAGAAAAATTATGCGAAGCAAAATTACGAAAAGATTATGTTACTTCATACCCAAAGAAAGTTTTTAATTTTTTTTCCATAAATACGTTTATTTCATAGGCAATATACATAAGTTTTTCTTCACCGTGGCATCCACAATAGTACTTTAAACCTAACACATTTCGAATATCATATTAGTATCAGGTGTACAACTTTGCTTCCGCCGTTTTCCGATAGGTGGCTGTACCGGCTGAGGCTGGTCAAAATACATAGATGATAATGCCTCTAAAGTGAGTCTGTACAGTGCCTAACGAATTGTCATCGCCGTTTCAGTGACAGTTGTTCTTGTTTTCGTATTATACACAATCGAAAATGTCTGTTTATGTGCTTAATTCTCACAATTTGTGGGAAGTTTTACTTTTCTGTTACAATTCGAAAAAAAATGCAGCTGAAGCGCATCGAATGCTCTCAGAAATTTACGGTGATGCTGCTCTGAGTAAAGGAACGTGTCGGGAGTGGTTTCAACGTTTTAAAAATAGTTATTTCGATGTCGAAGACAAACATGGTGGTGGAAGAGAAAAAACCTTCAAAGATGAACAACTAGAAGCATTGCTTGATGAAGATTCGTGCCAAACCCAAGAAGAGCTTGCCGAATCGTTGGGAGTGAGTCAGCAAGCCATTTCAAAATGGCATAATTCAGAAAGAAGGAAACTGAGTGCCGTACGAGTTAAAACCGATGGACATGACAAAGTCATCCTCCAACACGACAATGCTCGGCCTCACGTCGCAAAAGTGGTCAAAAAGTACCTGGAAACGCTTGCCCACACGCCGTATTCCCCAGATGTCGCCCCTTCTGACTTCCACCTATTCCGATCGATGGCACGCGACCTGGCAGATCAATAATTTCAATCCTTCGAAGAGTAGGAAAAATGGATTGCTTCATGGATAGCGTCAAAAGAAGATTCCTTTTTTCGAGCCGGAATCCGAAAATTGCCGGAAAGATGAGAGGAAGTTGTCGTTAGCGACGGAGACTACTTTGAATAATACATCTGTAAGCACTTTTTCGCAATAAAGCTTTTAAGTTTGGAAAAAAATGGCGGAAGCAAAGTTGTACACCTGGTAATAACTTCGAAAGATAAATCGAGCTTCAATCCCAAACAAGATTCGTGACAGTATATTTTAACCATATGTCTCCGGAAATCAACCCTTCAAGATATATTCCTATCCAGGACAGCCTTCTAAATGTTCCTGAATGAACGTTATTTTTTCGACATATCCATGCAGCGCGAAGTGCGTAGGATCCCGGAACACCTACGCTCGATGGAAATCCCAAAAATATTTTCAAGTAAGTTCAGGCATATTGACTATCAGAAAATGCTTTACTCGGACGAATCACGAATTGATGAGGCTGCGGGGTTTGGTATGTTCAACAATAATGTTTCGGTCTCATTTAGGCTTCAATAACCTGCATCTGTTTATATAGCAGTAGTTCATTATAGTTTGAGTGTAATCGTCACATTATCTCCAAACCATTATTTTCTCTTCACAGATAGTCTGAGTGCAATTGAAGCCATTCGCTCAAATGCTGCTGGCAAAAATGAACCGTTTTTCTTGGGCAAAATAAAACAGTGCCTGAACACCATATTGAATAATAATTATCAAATCACAATAGTTTGGGTCCCGGCTCATTGCTCCATTCCAGGCAATGAAAGAGCCGATATTTTAACCAAACGTGGTGCTATTGAGGGTGAAATTTATGAGAGACCGATTGCTTTCAACGAATTCTATAGCGCGTTCCGCCAGAGAGATGATCTGGGTCGGTGGATGCACTCAATTATTCCTAAAATATCGACAAAGGCATGGTTCAGGGGACTGGATGTGAGTAGGGACTTCATTCGTGTGATGTCCAGACTCATGTACAATCACTACACGTTAGATGCACATCTCCTTCGAATTGGACTTTTTATTTATTTATTTGGAGCAGGAAAAAGTCCACTGGAGCTGAAATAATAATCTCTCACTCCAGCAGGCATAAAACCTCCTCATCGTTTATATCAACAGATTACAACAATCCAACAGATACATGTATGTACTTAATACTATCAATTAAAACTAATCCTAGCTAACTAACTCCGACACTAAACCCATCGGGTAAACGTTGGTGATTTTGCATTAAAACTAAAGAAAAAAAGAAATATGCTTTAAAATGGGAGGTAGAAGGAGGGAGTGGTGAATGAGAGTTGGCGAACGAAACGGGGTTAGGTTCGGCATGTAGATCTAATTAGTAGTCGAAAAGATGGTGGAAGACGGATAAAAAAAGAGGGCTAGCAAACGAGGTTAGAACCGACATATAGATCTAATTAGTGTTCAAAAAGATTAGAGAAGAACGATTAAGAGCGGAGAAGAGGAGATACAACAGGATTAGTTACAACGAGCGAATTTATTAGTTTTCAATGGAGATGGTGGAGAGAACGAAGGGATGATCGAGCGGAAAGAATTAACATTAGTATTATAACTGCAAAAATAAAGAATCATGGAATAATCGTTGTATCGCATTACGAGAGAGATGAAAATCAAATTCCTGTGAGCAACTATTGAATAAACGGCACATACTGGAAAAGGGTTCATTATATCCGTAATTGGTTCTAGCATGGGGAATTCGTATAAATGGATGAGAACGAAGACTTCGACGATGAATGTCAAAATCGATCAATTGTAGGAGATCAGGACTGTCAACACGTGATTGAATTAGATCAGCAATAAAGACAGCCTTGCATACGTTCCTACGTACAGACAACGGATCTAGCTCAATAAGCCGACAGCGATCTTTGTAACTAGGAAGGTTGAATGGGTCCCTCCATGGTAGATTGCGGAGTGCAAATCTTACGAATTTGCGTTGGACACTTTCGACACGGTCAATGTCGATTTGATAATGAGGCGACCAAACGATAGCTGCGTATTCTAATGTTGATCGAACTAGCGCACAATAAAGAGTCTTCAGGCAGTGTATATTGGTAAAGTTCTTAGTGATCCGAAATATGAAGCCTAAGAGTTTAGAAGCCTTCGAAATTACATAATCGACATGATTCTTGAAATCCAATTTGTGATCGAGGATAACACCCAAGTCCTTAACCGAGGATTCACGTTTGAGGACATTTTGCAAGAGATGATAGTCATATGTAATTATTGAGCGTTTACGGGAAAAAGATATAATGGAGCATTTGGAAGCGTTTAGTACCATCCTGTTATTGTGGCACCATTTGGCGAATGTGTCAAACTGAGCTTGCAGAAAACGTGCATCTTCTAGTTCTTTTATAGGATGATATAGTTTGAAATCATCAGCAAATGATAGTTTGAAACATTTCACGGAGAAGTTGAGATCATTGAGGTAGAGTAAAAATATAAACGGTCCTAAGTGGCTTCCTTGAGGTACTCCTGAACTAACAGTAAAAGGAACTGTTGTGAATTTTCCTATTTTCACCGACATCTCGCGACCAGTAAGATATGAACTCATCCAATCCAGTAAAGCGCCACTAAAGCCCAGTCTGTCGAGTTTAGCAATTGTTATTTGATGATTTATTTTATCGAATGCCGCTGAAAAATCTGTGTAGATAGCATCAACCTGTAGATGCGATTGTAGAGATCGGATGATAAAAGATGTGTAAGCTACAAGGTTTGTAGATGTTGACCTCTTAGGCATGAAACCGTGTTGAGTTTCAGATATGTAGTCCTTGCATTTGTGAGTTATAAAATCGAGAATAATTATTTCAAATAACTTGGACACAGCACATAGTGAAGCTATTCCACGGTAGTTAGTAATATCAGATTTGTTACCTTTCTTAAAAACCGGAAAAATATATGATTTCTTCCAGGGGTCTGGGAAAGTCCCCGCATTAAGGGAATCGTTGAACAATATAGTCAGTGGTGTTAAGAGTGAATTCAAGCATTTTTTTAGGACTATCGAAGGAATGGCATCGGGTCCTGCGTTAGTAGAGCTTTTTAGTTTTGAGCACGCCGTAATTATCATGGTCGAGGTAATAGGAGGATGAGCTCCAACAGGAGAACGGAGAGGAACGTTCACGATTGCCTCTGATACTTCTTTGCTACTAAGAACTTCATTGGAGAAAACGCTACTGAAGTGCCTTCGAAAAAGATAGCAGGTTTCAAGTATGGTGGATGACTGAACTTCACCAAGCGACATATGAGTAGGCATACCTATTTCCTTACGCTGTTTGTTTACGTGATGCCAAAAACTTTTCGGGTTGTTTCTTAAGTTCTGTTGAACGCGGTTTAAGTGAGTATAATATAAAATTTTGTTTAGTCGTTTATATCGATTGTTAAGAAACATGTATTGAGACCTCAAATGAAGAGTGGGTCGCTTGGTGAGTTTTTTCAAAGCAGATCGTTTGGCGCTTTTGTATCGCCTCAGAGTTTGATTAGACCAGGGAGGATAAACTGGTTGACGATGATTTTTTTTGGGGACAAACTGATCAACAGAGTATAACATAATATTTGTCCATAGTGTAGCAATAGAGTTTCCATCACACTCAGAAAATAGAGCTTCCCAGTTTAATGAGAACAGAAACTGATTCATTGCGTTGAAGTTAGCTTTTTTATAATCGTAGTAAGTAGTTTCAGCAATGATTTCATAAACAACAGGTTTGCATTCAGTTAAACTAAGTTGAAGCGGAGGGTGGTGGCGGCATGATTTAACAAGAGCGGATGGTGCAATAGTTACAACACAGTTGGGTACAAAATCTTGACTGACGAAACATAGATCAAGCATGCGATTGTTACTGTTGTAATTATCATTTAGTTGCACTAAACCAGCAGTGCTATACTCGTCTAATAGTCTTGACGTTGTAGGTGTTTTAGAAGAACGCGTAGCATCAGGATGTAAGTATCTGGAGGAGCAGGGAATCCATTTAATACGTGGTGTCAGATCTCAACTAATAAATTCCTTGCGTACTCAAGGTAGACTATCCAAATGTCCCAGTTCACGACATTCTTGCTTGTCGTGACTTTCTTTACATGAAACTTCTTTATCATTTCATTAAGACCATTGGAGTTCCAATTTGATTTTTTATTTTATGTTAGACTCCTTCCTCTTCCATGAGTTCAACCAATAACCAGCTATCTTATATTGAACTAGCTGACCCGACGAACTTCGTCTAGCACAATTTTTTTTTGTTCGAATTTATGTTTTCGGACAGCAGAATTTTCAAACGAATAAGTGCTTCACGTATGTCTCCATTGTTTTTCTGGTTACATAACCTACAATCAACGGAATGCGACACACACAATGTGAAAATGTGAAATACTTATATCAAAATTGAGCAAATACACAGGTTGTCATCTCATCCTTTGAGTCAATGAATTGAACAGAGATCCTTCTCTAACGGCTTCGACGGAATGGATATAAGGTGCCACGTTTCCCGTTCCAGATGTGACTCTTACTTCCGGTAATCGATATAAAAGCTCACTAACCATAATGTTGGATTGATAAACTTAACACAAGTGCAGAGTTTCTCTTCTAAAGTTGTTCATTCGGTAGAGTAAGATATATTTACATTTTTTTTATCCCAAGTAACCAAAAGTTCGTAAAAAAGGATTTGGCTTAAGTAGCATACAAAACATTCCCAACAGTCCGTTTTTAAGGAATTACTCAAACTTGAATGTTCACCCGACGCAACAGAACAAACTTTGCAGAAGTTCCTTGTACAGCTTTAAAGCAGCGAGAAACTTTTCCGGGAACATTTTCTGTACGTTCTTGTTGCTAAAAAGTACCACGCGTACATTAAGGCTCTAATAAAGTTGATACTTTTCAGGAACTGTGGAACTTTTGGTTGCTGGAGAGACGACGCTCAAATTTTAATTTGATATTTATCTTACCAATTTTAACATTCTTCACTGAATATGAAATAGAAAATGGCAGTCTCAATCCATTATGGTAATCTTTGTCCATCCGTCCAACCGAACGGACGTGTTCACGGGACTCGTGTCGCAGTATATCGCGCGCGTATATTTAAACTTTTTTATTTCGACGCAAACGTGCAAGTAGGCACTTTTTTTTAAATAGTAATCATTTTTTAACATACCGTCGCGTAAACATGGAGAAGTGCGGAATTAGTAATTGTACTGTCTACGACAATCGCTATCTCTGGAAGTGTCACGGAAAGTGCAATCGAAAATTTCATGCAGCCTGCGTGGGAACACAGAGAAACCACGAAGAATTATTAAGGACCTTCATGGTACCTCTCTGTATTGACTGTCAGCAGGAATTTGCCGAAGAACTGCAAATGAAAAAACTTATTCATCAACAGCAGGAATTGAACCAAACAGTCCGTGCCCAAATTGAAGCAAACCATGCTTTATTCGCACAAATAAAAAGCATGAAAGTATCACATGACGCTCTCGACAGCATGGAATCTCTTTTGCTGAAGCTAGAAACGGAAATAAAAAATGTAAACATTAATACATGCAACGCGGCTAGTAAAGTCATAAATCGCATTTCATCACTTTTGAATGAACGCGACGAAACTTTTTTAGCTGACATAAAAACCGCCAACAAGCAACTGTCCACTAAGACAGAAGTAAACCTTGAAAAAGTGTTTACTTTTTTCGAAAACAAAATTGACGGCGTGCAAACAAATATTAATGAAATAAAAAGTATCGACCCACCATGCAGCTTATCATCGAAAGAATTTTTGGACGACATCAAAGCACTGTGCAATGAAGCAATAATGAAGAAAGAGCAAGTCCCTCAAGCTAATCCATGTTATGCTGAAGAAATGGGAATCAGTGCCCAGTATGCTAAACCTTCGGAAGAAAAAGCTGACTCGAAAGTCACGTCAGGCTGGCGCTTCATCGGCAGCAAAAAAATATGGAAATGCGACTGGAGCGAGTATGACAAAAAACAGCGCACTCGACGACTGCAAGAAAAACAAGCAGAAAAAGCAAACCTCAGACGAAAACATCGGAAGCGGAAACAGCAAAATAATACAAATTACAGTATACGCAGTAAAAACAACAACTACACCAACAACAGCAAACACGACAACAACAACAACAACAACAACAGCAGCAACAACAACAACAGCAGCAGCAGCAACAACAACAACAACAACGACAATAATGTGCACTACAACAGCAACTTGAACACTAATAGTAACAATACCTGCCACAACAATAACAATAATATGTCATTACAATATACCTTACCCTTGGACAAAGACTTACTAGCAGCTGCACGGGTTCAATTCTCCGGGAATCCAGGTGCAGATATTGCCTCAAAATTCATAAATTTTCAAAAAGGTGAAACAATCAACCCCTACAAAGGAACAAGAAGTATTCAAAACAACACTACTTCGGTCTTAGGAAGTAATGACATCAAAGCTGCACCATCCACTAACTATGTGAACACTTCTTCAAAATCACAGAACATAAATACATCTGCAATATCACAGGACATGAATACAGACAGCCAATTCGAAATTGATCCAATGCGTCCTCCCATTGTACGTCTTACTTCACAATCTGCAAATGGCGACGAACGCTTCTTGAAAGCAAGACTTCGTGACCCGAAAATAATGCACGTCGACCTACAGTATGCATCGAGGGTATGACACCAACTAGTATAAAAATGCTATTAGCATCAGAAGGCCTTCCAACAACACCTGACCACCTCCTACGAATCTTCATCGAAGTGCATCAGGAATATGGAATGAAACCTAAGGAAGCGCTGGCCGACCTGGACTCTTATGGGAAATTTTTGACAAGTGAACGTACCCGCCGACTCCAACTAATCCGGGAAGCCGAACACAATTTTACAAGGCCGAATTTTCGGAAATAACGACGCCCTTTGACGAAGGAATAGAAACAGGAATTAGTAATGTAAGTATTCCAGAATTCTCAAAAACTTCTTCGCTTCATAGACAAAATGTGACTGAAATTTTGGTCTATTGCCAAAATTTCAACCGCATGAAAAGCCCGGCCAAAATGAAAGAAATTCACCAAAATTTAATAACCTCCTCTTTTGAAGTAATCCTTGGAACTGAAAGCAGCTGGGATGAAAGTGTAAGAAGCGAAGAAGTATTTGGAAATAATTTTAACGTATTTCGGCACGACCGAAATTTATCTCTCTGTCAGAAAAAATCTGGAGGTGGAGTCCTTATAGCCATTAACTCTTGCTTTACTTCTGAAGAAATTATTACTCCTAAATATAAAGAATTTGAGCATGTATGGGCCAAAGTCTCAATATTGGGAGAAGAACATATTTACTGCTCTGTCTACTTCCCACCCGAAAATGCGAACAAATTCTCTTTTGAATTATTCTTTCAATCTTTAGACACAATTATTTCGAATATGGAACCTGAAGTAAAGCTTCATATTTTTGGCGACTTCAATCAACGTAATGCGGACTTCATTTCTGACATTGAAAATGAATCAATCTTACTTCCAGTCGTAGGAGAAAACGAAACATTGCACTACTTTTTCGACAAAATTTCTAATTTTGGCCTACATCAAGTAAACTCCGTGAAAAATCAACAAAACGCATATTTAGACCTTCTTTTCACAAATTGCACAGAAGACTTTTGTGTGAATGCATCAAATCTGCCATTATGGAAAAATGAAGCATTTCACACCGCAATTGAATATTTATTATTTACACACAATGCATCCCTTCCCTACGACTTGGAATATGAGGAAGTGCCGGAATACAATAAAATTGACTTTGAAGTAGTCAAGTGTAGACTAAGTATAATAAATTGGCGGAACATACTGAGTACAGAAGGAAATGTCGACGTCGAAGTAAACAAATTTTATCACATTATAAACAAAATATTAGCCGAAACTTTGCCTATGAAAAGAAGAAGAAAAAATCATAACAGCAAATTACCTGTATGGTTCAATTCACAACTAAAACATTTGAAAAATAGGAAACAAAAAGCACACAAAACTTACAAACAAGAAAAAAGTGATGCTCATCTTCAAAATTACTTAAATCTATGCAATCAACTTAAAATAGCCATTAACACAGCACATGAAGAATATAACCGCAAAATTGAAAACGAAATAAAGACTTGCCCTAAGAACTTTTTTAACTACACAAAAACTAAACTAAAAAGCAACAATTTTCCATCTCAAATGCACCTCGACGAACATGTAGGGAAAAATACTACAGAAATCTGCAATCACTTTGCAAATTTTTTCCAAGAAGTATATACATCTTATTCAGAAACTGACCGTGACCGTGAATACTTCTCTTTCATACCTGCATTTTCCAACTCCATCTCTGTAAACTATCTATCAGAACATGACATTTCGACAGCACAGAAAAACTTAGACGCCTCAAAAGGGCCTGGACCTGACAGTATACCACCAATATTTTTAAAAAATCTTGCTGAAGAACTTACACTACCACTACAACTACTTTTTAACCTATCACTTAATAAATGTACTTTTCCTAAAGCATGGAAATCTTCCTTTCTTGTACCAATATTTAAATCTGGTGCAAAATCTAACATTCGGAACTACCGTGGAATAGCCATTATCTCATGCATTCCAAAATTATTTGAAAAAATTGTAAATGAAAAACTTTTTCATCAACTTAAAAATGTAATAACAAACAAACAACATGGCTTTTTTGAAGGCCGCTCAACTACAACAAATCTCTTAGAATTTATGACATTCACTCTGAATGCAATGGACGCCGGAAACTACGTAGAAACTCTTTACACTGACTTTAGCAAAGCTTTCGACCGTATTGACATACCATTACTTCTACACAAACTACAAAAATATGGCATAAAACATACTCTTCTGGAATGGCTCAAATCATACTTAACGAATCGTGTACAGGTAGTCCGCTTCCAAAACATTCTGTCTGAACCAATTAATGTAACTTCTGGCGTACCTCAGGATTCTCACTTAGGGCCTCTCCTTTTCATTTTACATATAAACGACATTTCCTTCATACTCAAAAATCTGAAAGTGCTTATATATGCAGACGACATGAAACTCTTCATGGAAATTAAAAATATTAACGACGCTGTAATATTCCAGAACGAAATCAATCTATTCCACATTTGGTGCTGCAAAAGTCTACTCCAACTCAATGTAAAAAAATGTAACTCAATAACTTTCAGTAGGAAAAATGAAACTATACCTATAAACATACATCTAGGAAATCAACTTGTAGAAAAATGTAAAATTGTAAGAGATTTAGGCGTAATCTTAGACTCCAAGCTCACTTTTGTGGAACACTACAATACCATAATCAATAAAGCTAATAGCATGCTGGGCTTTATTAAACGCTTCAGTCATAACTTTCAGGACCCATACACAATTAAATTATTATACACTACATATGTCAGACCTATTTTGGAATATTGCAGCCTAGTATGGAATCCATACAATATTATTCACGAAGAACGCATCGAATCTATTCAAAAACAATTTCTTTTATATGCACTTCGTAAATTAAACTGGACAGCATTTCCTCTACCATCATATGAAGCACGCTGCATGCTCATCAATATACATACACTTAAAGAACGCCGCGACTTTGCAATGCTTTATTTTATCAGCGACATTATTTCTCAACGCATTCAATCAGCTCCATTATTATCGCAATTAAATTTGTATATACCTAGCCGTCAATTACGTTCCAGGAAATTATTTTTAGAAAAACAAGCTAGAACAAATTATGCAAAATTCAGTCCAGTCAATCGAATAATGCGCCATTACAATCAATACTGCGAACATCTTGACCTTACTATGTCTAAAAATCAAATCAAATCTCAGCTTTGTCGTAGAAATAATGCGTAGTATGTAAGTGAACATTGTAAACAATTTATATGTAGTCTACATTTGCTTGACGAAATAAATAAATAAATAAATAAATAAGTTCCTCATCTTGAACATTGATCCAATTGCCACTTATTATGTGTGCTTAGTGTAATCTGAAACATTCGAAAGTAAAATGCAAGGAAGATCTCTTATGTCGTTTTCGCTTGATGCCAAACCTAACCCAGTTTCCACTCTAACTGCTGTCAAACCGTTTGTTTGAAACCAGTTTCGAACCTAGTTTCAACGTTGTTGAACTGAAAATCGAGTCAGTTTCGAACCTGCTTTTTATATCACGTTTGCTCAAACCCTCGTTGCTAAGTGCGGAATCAAAACAGTTTCATGAAAAGTGTTTGTTTGATGAAACTACCCTTGTTCAGTTTCAGTTTTCTCAAGCGAAAACGACATTAGTTTGACCTTAGCGCTTCTACAGCACAATCTTTTCATTGATTCATTCAAAAATTTTAAACTCGCGCTCTTAATGATCAATATTATACATCTGATTTCATTACACACAATTCTTCAACTGGATATCAGAATTTAGCGCTATTCACACTAGGCCGTGACGTATCCGGAACGAGACCGGATCGTGTCCGCAACGTGCCGGGAATTATTTGAAAAATATTCTCATCATACCGTGCACTTTCCGTGTCGCTGCCGTTACTATTAGTAACATACACAATCGTTGCGTTTGACGTTTTTTCTGTTAGTCACGAAGATGGCACAGTTTTCCAACGAAGAATTGGCCGTGATTGCAATTGCTCTAGATGACGAAGATAATAAGCAGTTTCAAAACAAAAAAAGTAGGAAGACTTGGGTGCACGAACTTTGGCGAAAGAGAGCAGTTGAGGGTGAATTCGCTACCTTATATAAGCAGCTTGTGAATGATGAGATCAAGTTCTGGGAATATTTCCGAATGTCAAAAGCCTGTTTCAACTCGCTGTTGAGTAAAATTCATCCGTATGCTCAAAAACAGGACACTACATTTCGATAAGCAGTGACTCCCCGAGAGAGGCTGGCAGTTTGCTTAAGGTATTTTCATTTATTTGTTGACAAGATTTCCTTGTAAATGTCAAGAAAACTCCAAACGAAAATTGTATTGCGATCATTGAGATGGCTCATAGTTTGTGTTCGTCTCCTGATTTCAGATATTTAGCAACAGGAGACACGCAAAAAACCATAGCTTTTAGTTACAGACTTGGGGTAAGTACTGTCCACCAGATTGTTCACGAGACATGTCGTGTGATTACCGAAAAATTAATCGATGATGCAATGCCGAAACCAACAGAAGATATGTGGAAGAAGATTGCTAACGATTTTTACACTAAGTGGAACTTCCCGCTGTGTCTTGGAGCCTTGGATGGAAAGCATGTGACAATTCAAGCACCTGCCAATAGTGGTTCACTTTATTACAATTACAAAAAAACCTTTTCGATAGTGCTACTTGCTCTCGACGATTCGCATGGGAATTTCACTGCGGTTGACGTAGGAAGCTTCGGAAAAAATAGCGATGGAGGTATTTTCGCAAAATCTCGTCTTGGAGTATTTCTCGAGCATAACAAACTCTCCGTACCAGCGGACACATACCTACCAGGAACGAATCAATTAGCCCCATATGTAATTGTTGGGGATGAAGCCTTTCCTTTAAAAACATATCTATTGCGACCTTACCCAGGTCAAGATCTGGATGAATCGAAGCGTGTATATAACTACCGTTTGAGCCGAGCAAGAAGAACATCGGAAAACTGTTTCGGAATGCTTACTTCGTGGTGTCGAATGTACCATCGTACTATTCATGCGAATCCAAAAAATGTGGACCGTATGATTCTTGCCAGCTGCATTCTTCACAATTACAAAAGAAGATTTCATGGTATTACTCCAAACTATCGAGCTACGTCGATGGATGAACCTAGTGTTTTGAACAATCTTCCTGCCCAAGGAGGAAACGCTTGCAAAAATGCATTCAGTACACGGGAAACATTCAAAAATTACTTTAATTCCACCATTGGAGCTGTTCCATGGCAATAATAATGAAATCATTATCGTTAAATATCGTTTTCCAACATACGATCTTTAGTTACAAAATCATATTTTGTTTTTTTTTCTTCATTTCTTAGCAGACAACTTTGCGATTAGAACCATTAAATATCTATATAACAATGAAATAAAACACAGTACTTATCTGAACTATTGTGATTTTCATTTATTTATCAACTTGTCATTCTTGTGAATCTCGATATTTTGTAGGAGGATTGTTTATACATTCATTGCTAGATGATGGCGACGGAGAATGTACCGAGCTAGTATCATGTTCCACTAGTAGCGATGGTGAAATAGAATTTGCAGAGCTATGCAATAGTGCAGCAAGTTCATATTTTTGTACCACTGCAAATGTTTCGGATCTAGCCCTGTTTGAACTTAATTTGTCCAACGATTTTAACACTGGCGCAATACCTGCAAGAAATGCATCCATAGGATGTTGTTCCTCTACTTCGGACTGTTTTTTGCTTAATAGGTAACCCATAAGTTGAGCCGATGCAGAACCCTTTTTGTCGTTGTTATTTGAATTAAATGTTTTTTGTGTTCCTTTAGGTTTAGATGTTTGTTCCGATATCTTAGATGTTGAAGCTTTTGAGGTTGTGAAATTAGGCTGTTGATTTGAGCCTTTCGGAGAAATTACCACTTGGATGGATTCTTCATTGAAATTTTGTTCTCTTTCATCGTCACTGATGGCTTGGTTCTCGATGTTGCTTATAGTTTCTCTTTCTCGGAACGAAATGCTAAGGAACTTCAGTTGCTCTGCGTATTTATACGGACGATTTTTCAAAGCGCTTTGGCCACTAGTAGTGACATTCTTTTTAAGAATCTTCCTATATTGATCCCTAATGTTGCTCCATCGAGATTTACATGCAGATGCTAAAATTGATGTAATAAATTAATAAAAAATTCTATCTCGATTCATAATGTTTTGATCTGAAAACTGTTTGAGATTAAATTCTCAACTAACCCATAATCAAACAGATATTTTTGTTGTGATATATTCACAACATATAAATACCATTTGATTCAACTCAAATCCAATAGATTTAAATAAATTAACGATGTTTTATCAATTATAAACTTAGCGTCTTGTTGGAGTTCTTGACCAATTTTTTTCCATATATCAGCTTTGTATCGACAATCCATATATTTCGGATGCGATAGATCGTGCAAAACAGGATATTTCCGCACCAACTCAATTAAATATTCCTCATTCATTTCGCTAATATCCAAAGGCACTTGCATTTGTTTACAGACTAGATGTCAACGCACTAATATCTTTTAATCAACGCATGCTTTGATCGTGGTTCAACCGTGCTTCGGACGTGTATCGATTCAGACATGGGTACTGCACGGTCTAGTGAGAATATTCACATAGAGCTGCATTAAACAAATTGGAAGCGTAACCCGGACGGGATCCGGTCCACTCCCGTTCCGGATACGCCACGGCCTAGTGTGGATAGCGCTTTTTTCTTCTTCCTGCAGCGGTCATACAGTCATATGCATTCTGTCATTAAATTATCGTTGCGCGCCAAACAATTTGTTCAACGATCTAGTATTCTTTCCTACGACGGCCTAACACTTATGCAACTCGCTGCGCGCCAAACATCAATCGTAGATCTAGCAAGCATTGGTGGCTTTTTAAACGAAAAATTCCATTGTCCATACAAAACAATTTTTTTGATTTTTCCCACTTTTCCGGCAAATTTTCCAAAATTTTTTGATGTACGAACCCGGTGGGGGTAAAAACTGATCAAACAAAAAAAGAATCATGTAAATCCGTCCATCCGTTCTCTTACGTGATGCGATTACAATGAATGATCTCTGCATTTTATATATATATATATATATATATATATATATATATATATATATATATATATATATATATATATATATATATATATATATATATATATATATATATATATATAGATAGATAAAAGTGATGAACTGATACAAACAAACCAGAAATAGTTATAAGATCATGTACAAAATAAATGTATTTTATTTAATGTAAGTGATAATAGCAAATCGCTTTATAAAAACAGTTTAACTAATGAACTAAGCATTTCAGAACCACACTAACGAATACCGAATACAGTATCTTCGATTTGAATATATCTCTCGCTACGAACTGCGCCAAATGTGCACGGCTTTCTTAGCTAGCATTTATTTATTTGCAACTAAGTCTAAGGAAGAAAGGAAGAGGATGGAAATGACGCACAAACCGCTCGTAGATCGATTGAAAAGAGCGCGCCGCGCTATCTCGTGCAACAAGAGCGCTTGAGTCTCGTTCTTGGCAGAATGCGATGAGATTATACAACGAAGCGTGCATCAGTTTCTAGTGCGTAAATGTGCCAAAGAATTCTCTTGAGAGCGGCATAAGCACGCCGCATGCTCGTGGTTGTCTTATGAGAATGAGAATAAATTTGTCTCAGCGCAAATAAAGAGCGCGCGTGCATAAGGCCTGATCTAACGGGGAAACAGATTGGAAAACTGACAAATGAACACAATGATGTATGGAAAACCGCGAAAATGTTACCGCATAGACGGGACTCGAACCCGTAGCTAACTCCTAACCGGGGAAATTGTTTTACCAATTGAACTACCCTACATATGAAAACACATGAAGAGAAAATCCAATTGATTGGACAAAACTAAGCATGCTTGGACAATTCAATTGGACTTTCTCTTAAATAAGATGTAAGTAAGATGATTCTAAATCTACCCCCTTGGACAAGGACTAGTGAAGTACACAAGATGGCCTCCCTGGATGTACTAAAGGGTGATTTTTTAAGAGCTTGAGAACTTTTTTAAACAATAAAACGCATAAAATTTGCAAAATCTCATCGGTTCTTTATTTTAAACGTTAGATTGGTACATGACATTTACTTTTTGAAGATAATTTCATTTAAATGTTGACCGCGGCTGCGTCTTAGGTGGTCCATTCGGAAAGTCCAATTTTGGGCAACTTTTTCGAGCATTTCGGCCTGAATAGCCCGAATTTCTTCGGAAATGTTGTCTTCCAAAGCTCGAATAGTTACTGGCTTATTTCTGTAGACTTTAGACTTGACGTAGCCCCACAAAAAATAGTCTAAAGGCGTCAAATCGCATGATCTTGGTGGCCAACTTACCGGTCCATTTCTTGAGATGAATTGTTCTCCGAAGTTTTCCCTCAAAATGGCCATAGAATCGCGAGCTGTGTGGCATGTAGCGCCATCTTGTTGAAACCACATGTCAACCAAGTTCAGTTCTTCCATTTTTGGCAACAAAAAGTTTGTTAGCATCGAACGATAGCGATCGCCATTCACTGTAACGTTGCGTCCAACAGCATCTTTGAAAAATACGGTCCAATGATTCCACCAGCGTACAAACCACACCAAACAGTACATTTTTCGGGATGCATGGGCAGTTCTTGAACGGCTTCTGGTTGCTCTTCACTCCAAATGCGGCAATTTTGCTTATTTACGTAGCCATTCAACCAGAAATGAGCCTCATCGCTGAACAAAATTTGTCGATAAAAAAGCGGATTTTCCGAATGGACCACCTAAGACGCAGCCGCGGTCAACATTTAAATGAAATTATCTTCAAAAAGTAAATGTCATGTACCAATCTAACGTTTAAAATAAAGAACCGATGAGATTTTGCAAATTTTATGCGTTTTATTGTTTAAAAAAGTTCTCAAGCTCTTAAAAAATCACCCTTTAGAACAAAAATTCGAACAATACTGCACGAAATTTGAAGAGAGGTGCTCAATCTCTGTCATACAAATAATTCAAAATTTGTACGTATTAGGTTAGGGATAGTTATAATTAGGTAGACATTTTATTAATAATTAAAATAAATATTATTATTAAACATTAGTATGTAAAACAAGAGTAACTAAAACACCTAATATTAATAACGAATCGTATGAACAACAAAGATGAAAGGCCAAAGGGTCAAAACACTTGTACTGTAAAACGTTTATGTAACACACAAAAAAAGATTAATAAACAGATATTTATGCAAAAAAAAAACTAACGTTTCAGTCCTACGTGTAGCATGCTAGAGTTAGGTTGTTGCTAGAAAGCAAGACATAAAGTGACATAAAACGATTTGAAGCTTTAATTGGTATGCTCTGATCTTCTATCATGCAAGATTGGATGAAATCCCACGTTATGTCTACCCCAGGGTAAATTTTGAGTGCATAAGACTAATTTATATAAGAAACTCGATTGATAATGTGAAATAGTTTATCGCTTCAACCGAAATCGCAGAATGGTAGTAATGGTAGAGAAACGTTATAAAAATAACTGCTTGCATACAAAGCAAAGAAAAGCTTATATATCGATATCCGTATTGCGAGTATGTAAAAACATATAATTGCATACATTTGGACTTTTGATGTAATTCCGTCGGCTACAAAACAAATACAAATCACGACAAATAGAGTCTATATTCTGGGTTCGCGTGTTCGGTGTTGGTTACTAATAAAGATCAATCTAAGCAGACTCTCGTGCATTTGCGGAAACAAAAGTGTGACGATTAATTGAAAATGACGATCATTAGAAATTTTGGTTGCCTTGTTCCATATCAATGGCTCGAACAACTGATCAATCGGAGACCCATAATGTCATATACCTAACCGACTAAACGCGTTGTATGTTTTGCGCTCAGAGACGGCTGAGACCGATTTTCTCAGAGACGGCTGAACCGATTTTAACAAACCTATGCTCGTTTAAAAGGCACTGTCGGGCCATTGATCAAGTTCGAAGATCAAATGATTGCGACTTTGGCTTCCGAAGATATGATGGTATAAGTGACGTAACCGACAGAACGCGTTGATTTTCTACCGCGCAAGATTTTCGGAGATGGCCGAACCAATTAAAACAAACTTAGGCTCGTTTGAAAGCTACTATCGGGCCATTGATCAAGTTCGAAGACCAAATAGCTGTGACTTTTGGTTCCGGAGATGAAATGGTATAAGTAACGTACCCGACAAAACACGTTGATTTTTACCGCTGTAATGTATATAAGGATCACCTCTAATTTCGTAAAGCGCTATTATTCAAAAGTTTAAGCACCTCGAAATAAGTCCTCATGCAAAATTTGAGCTAAATCGGCCATGGGTAAGGGGAGCTGCCCAGCGGTTAAAGTTTGAAAATTTTCGATCGTGAAAAAGCACCATGAAAAAAATTGAAAATTTTTTTTGATGCGAAAAATCTTAAAATTGCATGAAACGTCGAGAATTAGTGTTATTTCGAAAAAAAAATTTTTGAAAAAGTCCCAAGGAAATTTATATATTTTCTCTAAGTCCCAAAAAATGATTTTGACGTTTCATGCAATTCTACCCAAAACCACCCCTCCTTATGGTGATTTTTCGAGTTCTATGAAAATTCAACTAAGTGGACTACGAAGGGTTTTGCCTTTCTTTTTAGAAAGGTATTAAAATTTGCTGGAAAACCCGACTTTTGAACGGAGCCTCGGATACCCATAGTGTTTTATACCATTCGACTCAGTTCGACGAGATCGGAAAATGTATGTGTGTGTGTGTGTTTGCGTGTGTGCACTTTTCGAAGATATTTATACGCGCTCAATTTTCTCAGAGATGGCTGAACCGATTTTAACAAACTTGGGCTCGTTTGAAAGCTACTGTGGGTCATTGATCAAGATCGAAGATCAAATGGCTGTGACTTTCGGTTCCGGAGATATGATTGTATAAGTGACGTAACCGACTAAACGCGTTGTGTTTTTACGCGCTCAATTTACTCAGAGATGGCTGAACCGACTTTAACAAATTTATGCTCGTTTGAAAGCTACTATCGGACCATTGATCAAGTTCGAAGACAACCAAATTCACTACTTTTAAATGTTGTTGAGATTTAAAAAAAAATCTAAAATTAGATCCTACCTCCTTTGATATTTTTATTACTCTCCATTAACTTGGCGCAAGCTTTGAAGTCCTGCGTATCTAAACTTGCTCGACCATCATAAATAATGTAATATATATATATATATATATATATATATATATATATATATATATATATATATATATATATATATATATATATATATATATATATATATATATATATATATATATATATATATATATATATATATATATATATATATATATATATATATATATATATATATATATATATATATATATATATATATATATATGTGAGTGTGTGTGTGTACGTATATACAAAACAAAATCTGTTTATTTCCATAAAAACATTTATCAGAGATAGAATCATCTCGGCTATCGGAACGGTCCCGGAAAATTGGTCTTAAGTTTCTTTCCGATGTTAATAATTGGCTGAAAAACAAGCTTATTATGTTGCTCCCAATTAAAACATGAGTGCTATATAATTAAACTTGAGCTTTAACGGTTATTCAAATCGTTAGAATTATGTTACTTTGCATGTCACTACTAGTTTATTACATTATTTATTACACAAACGACATTATTTTCTGGTCGGCTGTGTATTTCAATCTATGCTCTGCTTTCATCATTTCAGCCAGAGATTATAAATCTTGTGGTTTGAAAGCTCAACCGGCAGTGTGAAGCAGAGATTTTCTCTCGTCCCTCTTCAAGATCCTTTTCAACTAAAGCCTCGGAGTCAAAATTAATTATGAGAGGTATTATGTATCGCGGCTGTTCACCCCATTAAGTTTTGAAATGCTTATAGATGGTCGAATATTGCGATCTTTCAGGATAATTAAAATGAAATGGAAAATAGAAGAGACATATTTAAACTTCTAATGAGTCGGACGGAAGTACTGTGACCCAAAACTCTCCTACCTCGAAAGTATTTCCTAAGCTTTAGTCGTATTTTCAGATACAATGAAATATTTAGAATAGTTTTTGTTGCATTGTTTATACTGAGAGGTTTCTCTGAAGTACTGTTTTTAACAGTGGTCACCCAGCAGATTTTCATTTGGTACCGAAAACAGGAGTTTTGATTTATTTATTGCGGCTACATACGACATTTTCATACAATCCGAATGCGCCAAAAATTAGTGGAAACTATCAACATCTTTTAAACTAAACGGTGTGGTTGCATACTGTACTCTTAGAAAAAAACATATTTTAGGGTCATCTCTAATTTCGTTAAGTGGTAGTTTTCAAAAGGTTAAACACCTTAAAAAATGTTTCTATGAAAAATTTCAGCTAAATCCGATAGTTTGAAAATTTTCGATTGTGAAAAATTACCATAAGGGAGGTGGGTGTACATGAAATTTCCGAAATCGACAATTTTTTGATGCCAGAAATCTTGGGATGGCATATGTAGTGTTCAAAAGGTTAAGCACCTTAAAAAAGTTTCTATGAAAAATTAACATTCTTTGGAATACGGCCAGACGAATGAGGAATCGTAACGTAGGAAATGAGAGTAAGGAGTACTCGAACCGATGGATATTTGACTTTGCAAAGAAAGTTTGTCCAGATTTTGTTCCAAAGTATAGCATTATTAGGGAGTCTTTTCAAAATAATGTTTCCATTTATAGCCCCTTTTCAATGATGGAATTTTCCATAGCACTCATGTATTGTAACAATAACGCTCCTGGGTTTGACAGAATTCAACTTGGTGAAGAATCTGTCCGACCTCGCAAAAATACGTTTGTTGGAATTGTTCAACAAGTTTCTTGAGAAAAATGTTGTCTGACTGGAGGCAAGTGAAAGTTATCGCCATTCAAAAACCGGGGAAACCAGCTTAGAATTAAAACTCATATAGATAATATTGTCCTGCATCAGAAAATTGTTCGAAAAAATTATTCTGCGACGTCTCGGAAACTTGTGTCCATAGCATTTCGATTTCGCTCAAAAACAACAAATGGTGTCTGTATTTTTAGACATTAAAGGAGCATTTGATTCAGTTTCCATTGATGTTCTTTCAGACAAGCTCCATCAACATGGACTTCCAGCGATTATAAATAATAATTTGCACAACCTTTTGTCAGAGAAATGCATGTATTTTTCACATGGCGATGTCCCAAGTAGCAATTTTTGTTATGCTAGCTTATTTATGACTAGTATGCAACCAGAAATTTTAGTTATTGTTACTAACATTTAACCACTTGGGTGACTTAAAAAGCGCAGTTTCTACTAGTTTCTATGTTGGCTAAAAATAAGTTGTCGTTACGTTGTAATACCATACTGAAATAACTTATTTTTCCATAACTTGAAAATAACTTGTTTTCAAGTAAACTAGTTGAAAATTATCTTCGACATTATCAACATTGAATGAATCCATAATGTTTTTCTATCAGCATTTAAAAGGCAGTATTATTTGAAATTACAAATTTGATATAAGGTACAAATTACACAACGATTTTAAAACTGTCGAGCGGAATTAAATTTTAATTAACTGTTTTTTTATGCGCCTTCAATTAAAATCTGTTTATGAAAATATGAACAATAAACAACGATAAAACCTTATGTTCGGAATGCTCAAAATTAATTCAAGTAGAGTGATTGCTCCTTATTTTAAATTTATATATGATATATGATAATTGTAATATCACAATCGATGGTTAATTCCTATATTGTTTTCTTCGAGTTTATACTAGTGCATAGAACAAAAATGACTATTCTGCTTTTCATTATTTTCGCCAAAAAGTAGTTTTGAAAAAAGTATTATCCTGGTTTTATTTATGTTTTATGTTGCATTTCCGTTATCATTACTTTGGGAAAACCTACAGATAGCTATCTGAATCAATGAAGAAATTGTATGTTAAAATCTTGTAATATCTAAGTTATTGCTACATCAATTCATCCTAACGATTCACATTTACACTTACGTATTTATAATGGTTTCGCAAACTTTTTTCAACTAGTAGCTAAAACCATATCTGTGATTAAAGATATGTTAGAATCAAGTAACGATAACTTACAAATGATAGCTAGTTCAATGTTTATGTTATAAAGAAAGACTGCCGTCACCTTGTTTTAACCAGCATAACATAAAAAACATGTTCGTGCTCTTGTTGCAACATAGTTGGGCTAAGTGGTATCAGAACTAGTTACGGATTGCTACTATTGGAGTCAAATAAACTTATTTTCAGTATCTAGAAGCATTGTTGTTATTAAAGATATGTTTGGATTAAGTCACGATAGCTTATAATTTATGATTATTTCAATATGACAAAAAGATGTGGTTGTTTGAAACCTAAATAACTATTTCGTAACTAGTTATGTTATGAAAAAAAAAAACATTACTGTCACCTTGTTTTAATCAGTATAACATAAAAAACCTATTCGTGCTCTTGTTGCAACATCGTTTGGACTTGCTCGCATCAGAACCATCAGAACGGATTGCTACTTGGGTTGGCAACATTCAGAATTAGCTACATGCTACTCCTCTATAATTTTTACGTGAATGACGTTGACAGCTGTCTAGTAACCCCATGTACACTAAGACAATTGGCAGATGATGACGTGGTTTCAGTTACTGGACCCATAGCTATTGATCTGCAAAAACCATTGCAAGATACCTTAGATAACTTGTCCGTTTGGGCTGTTCATCTGGGTATCGAATTCTCTGCGGACAAAACAGAGCTGGTCGTCTTTTCAAGAAAGCATGATCCCGCGCAGTTTCAGCTTCATATGATGGGAGGAATGATGCTACAGGTTTTGACTTTCAAATACCTCGGGGTGTGGTTTGATTCCAAATGCACGTGGGGAGGACACATTAGGTTTCTGATAACAAAATGCCAACAAAGAGTAAATTATCTTCGAACAATAACAGAATTTTGGTGGGGTGCTCATCCGGAACATCTAATAAAATTGTATCAGACAACGATACTTTCAGTGATGGAATATGGATGCGTTTGCTTTCGTTCTGCTGCAAACTCTCATATTATCAAACTGGAGCGAATTCAGTATCGTTGTTTTCGGATTGCTTTAGGCTGCACGCATTCGACACATACAATGAGTCTTGAAGTTCTGGCGGGAGTTATTCCATTGAAAGATCGTTTTTGGGAGCTATCCAGGACAGCCTTCTAAATGTTCCTGAATCACTATCCAGGACAGCCTTCTAAATGTTCCTGAATCAACGTTATTTTTCGACATATCCATGCAGCGCGAAGTGCGTAACATCCCGGAACACCTACGCTCGATGGAAATCCCAAAAATATTTTCAAGTAAGTTCAGGCATATTGACTATCAGAAAATGCTTTACTCGGACGAATCACGAATTGATGAGGCTGCGGGGTTTGGTATGTTCAACAATAATGTTTCGGTCTCATTTAGGCTTCAATAACCTGCATCTGTTTATATAGCAGAGTTAGCAGTAGTTCATTATAGTTTGAGTGTAATCGTCACATTATCTCCAAACCATTATTTTCTCTTCACAGATAGTCTGAGTGCAATTGAAGCCATTCGCTCAAACGCTGCTGGCAAAAATGAACCGTTTTTCTTGGGCAAAATAAAACAGTGCCTGAACATCATATTGAATAATAATTATCAAATCACAATAGTTTGGGTCCCGGCTCATTGCTCCATTCCAGGCAATGAAAGAGCCGATATTTTAACCAAACGTGGTGCTATTGAGGGTGAAGTTTATGAGAGACCGATTGCTTTCAACGAATTCTATAGCGCGTTCCGCCAGAGAGATGATCTGGGTCGGTGGATGCACTCAATTATTCCTAAAATATCGACAAAGGCATGGTTCAGGCGACTGGATGTGAGTAGGGACTTCATTCGTGTGATGTCCAGACTCATGTACAATCACTACAATCACTACACGTTAGATGCACATCTCCTTCGAATTGGACTTACCGAGACAAATCATTGTGCTTGTGGCGAAGGTTATCGCGATATTGATCATGTCGTTCGGACATCGTGATGTCAGATCTCAACTAATAAATTCTTTGCGTACCCAAGGTAGACTATCCAATGTCCCAGTTCGCGACATTCTTGCTGGTCGTGACCTTCCTTACATGAAACTACTTTATCATTTCAATAAGTCCATTGGAGTTCCAATTAAAATTTCATTTTATGTTAGACTGTTTTCTCTTCCATGAGTTCAACCAATAGCCAACTATCTTATACCGTTTTCGTTTTTGAACCTAGACGCGGGCTACTCTGACTCCGAGTAAAACGAACACGTGGTATGCGCTCTAAACAACAACTCATGAAAAAAAGAAAAAATAAACAAACTCGGCAGGATGCGTGGTGCGACCCGAGAAAATTTTCAGAGCGAAACTACGCGATTGGAGTCCGATCTAGAGCGATCTCAGGTTGCTAAAACAAACATATCAAACGTTGTTTGGGCGACTCTGGGTCAGCTCTGATCAATAAACGAAAACGGTATTATAGTAAATAAAAGTGATGAACTGATACAAACAAACTTGAAATAGTTATAAGATCATGTACAAAATTTGCTTCTATGAGCTTCTATTTTAAATCAACACACAGACGTTCCTAAACTATGGTGCCCACTTGGTTAATTTTTTTTCGTGCTGATTCAAATAGATTGTATAAAATTGTCTTTATAATGTGTGGTTCTGTTTTACCTTTCTCATATAGAAAGGCTATGCAATCACTGTGAAAATCGACTTTTTAACCGAGGCACGGAGGGCCGAATGTCATATACCATTCGACTCAGCTTGACGAACTGAGCAAATGTCTGTGTGTGTATGTGTGTATGTATGTAACAAAAATATGTACTCACTTTTCTCAGAGATGGCTGAACCGATTTTCACAAACCAAGATTCAAATGAAAGATCTCATAGTCCCATAGTTTGCTATTGAATTTCATTCCGATCCGACTTCCGGTTCCGGAGATATAGGATAATATGTACCAAAAAAGTGAAAAAAATATGCACTCACTTTTTTTCAGAGATGGCTGAACCGATTTTCACAAACTAAAATTCAAATAAAAGGTATTATGGTGCCATAGCTTGCTATTGATTTTCATTTGAATGTGACTTCCAGTTCCGGAGTTATATGGTAATATGCGAAAATTTGAGAAAACGTTTACACTCAATTATCTCTGTAATATTCTTAAAATTTGTGGAACATTTTATCAGGATCTGACTTCCGGTTTCGGAACTAAAGCGTAATAAATGGACAATTACAAATTTTATTAGTATTTTTCCACGAACGATGGTTAAACACAGGTACAAATCCCATAAAACTGTCTGATAAATTCTTCTAGTTTGCAGAGCTTGTTAGTTTGTGGGCATGAAAACTTAATTCGGCACTACTGGTCCCCTCTTTTCCTGTTCCGAGAGGACCGAAAGTGGAAAAGAAAAACTCCTAAAACTAAATTCACTTCGATTTCTCTGCGATGCTTGAACCGATTTTCACAAATCTTGATTTGAATTAAAGTGCATACTGTCTTTAAACCTACTGTGAAATTTCATCCGGATCTGACTTCCGGTTCCGCAGTTGCAGGGCGATGAGTGTCAAAGTTTTCAAATCGCCGTATAGTGTGACAATATGTACAACATTTGTTCTATTTCGTACACGTTGTGTAGTGATGTCAATAATAATAATAATAATAATAATAATAATAATAATAATAATAATAATAATAATAATAATAATAATAATAATAATAATAATAATAATAATAATAATAATAATAATAATAATAATAATAATAATAATAATAATAATAATAATAATAATAATAATAATAATAATACTAATAATAATAATAATAATAATAATAATAATAATAATAATAATAATAATAATAATAATAATAATAATAATAATCATTCAGTAAAAAGCGTTCAAGCAGACAGGTTGTGTTACTGGCTTGTGAGTTAACGGCTATCACCGAGTCAAGGCAACTTTAGCTGCAGGTAAACAAAACCCGCCTGCTCCTATTGCAAACGCAGCAAAAGCTGGTGTACAGCCAATATTCGGGGCGTTCCCGACTTGGAAGCAATCGAAGAAGGCCATCCCATTCATACGCACAGAGGTGCGAACGCATAGAAGTGCTCAGACACAGAGGTGCGGAGACGAAGGGATGTAAAGGCACAGAGGTGCTAAGGCACAGAGGTGCTACGGCGCATCAGCGCAAAGCCACAAAGACAACCACCAGGTATCATTTCGTATGGTGTACAGTACCGGTTGCGGTGGACAAAACGAAGCATTATCGTGTGGTGCTACACAAGAAGCATCACAACTCATCGTCAACAAGAGCTACAACGCTGTATCTAAGGCCAGGTACAGACAGCGTACAGACCAAGCTCAGCGAAGACCACGACGGCAGAGCAACGGAGATAGAAGATAGCAAATTTAAAATAGTTTCAGCGAGCTTCATGCCGAGTACCTGTGGGAAGCAGAAAGCGACTAACAGGTAGATCTATAATTTTAATTTCTTTCACTTCAAAGAGTATTCTCGTTTATATAATTCAGTTGAGATCAATTATTTAAACACATTTATGTAATGGATGATCTAATGGATGAGAATCCAGGAGATCCATCTCTGCCAACAAGCGAAAATTTAACGGTTCCTAACTCGCAGAGAACGAAGTTTTACAATGAAACTTCAGCGGGCCCATGGATAGTCTATTTTCGGCGTAAAATGAAGGCATTAAATTTATTTAATATATCTAAAGAATTGACATCACGATTTCCCGCTACCAAAGAGATCGTAAGAGTCCATAAAGACAAGATCCGTGTTGTAGTCGATTCCTTAAAGCAGGCTAACGAGATTGTTGTTTGCGAATTATTTACCCGCGAATATCGCGTATATATTCCTTCGAAAGACGTTGAAATAGACGGTGTTATCACCGAAGCGGGTCTTTCGGTTAAAGAGTTGCTTGAGCATGGAGTTGGACGTTTTAAAAACTCTATGCTTGAGGGAGTAAGGATACTCGAGTGCAAGCAATTGTACTCAGCATCTTTTGAAGAAGGAATCAAAACTTATCGACCTTCGGATTCGTATCGAGTAACATTCGCTGGATCTGCCTTGCCTAGCCATGTCCACATCGATAGAGTTCGCCTTCCTGTTCGGCTTTTCATACCAAATGTTATGAATTGCACGAACTGCAAAAAATTTGGCCACACAGCTACTTACTGTAGCAATAAGTCGAAATGTACAAAATGTCAAGGGCCTCATAAGGATAATCTTTGCGATAAAGATATTGAAAAATGTGTTTATTGTGGAGAAAGTCCTCATGATGATCTTTCAGTATGCGCTGCATTTAAATTGCGTAAGGACAAAATGAAGCTTTCTTTAAAAGCACGGTCTAAGCGCACATATGCGGAAATGCTCAAAACTATTATTTATGTCCCACCTTTGGAATCCGAAAACGGTTTTTCAAATCTGGCGGAACTAGAGGAATCTGACTCTGACGGAAATAGTGAAGATACCTCGTTTGTCACTCCTCAAGGGTCTGTTAAGAGGAGATTAACAAACCACAAAATACCAAAAAAGACACCTAAAATTACACCTTCAAAAAAAGATCCCCGTGTTAAATCTAAAAAATCAAATTTAAAACCAAAAACTGTGCCTCCTGGTTTGTCAAATTCACAAACCAATCCAGGAACTAGCACAAGAAAAGACAATAATCCAGTGGGCTCCGTTTCACAGCCACCATCAGGATTACTGAAGTTTTCGGAAATTGTAGAATGGATTTTTGCAGCATTCAATATTTCTGAACCACTAAAGACCATCATAACGGCATTCCTTCCAATAGCTAGAACTTTTTTGAAACAGTTATCAGCTCAATGGCCAGTTCTTTCAGGTTTTGTATCATTTGATGGATAAATTATCATCCGCCGCAAATGATTCAATCACTGTCCTGCAGTGGAATTGTCGAAGCATCATGCCAAAACTTGATTCATTTAAAGTTTTGTTGCATAGTCAAAAATGTGATGTATTTGCTTTGTGCGAAACATGGCTTACATCAAACATAGCCTTAAATTTTAATGACTTTAACATTATACGTCTCGATAGAGACTCTCCGTATGGTGGAGTGCTTTTAGGAATTAAGAAATGTTATTCCTTTTATAGATTAAACATTCCTTCGACTTCTAGTATAGAAGTTGTTGCTTGTCAAATAAACATTAAAGGAAAGGACATTTGCATTGCTTCGGTATATATTCCTCCAAGAGCTCAAGTTGGACAACGACAGCTTAATGAAATGGTTGAAGCCCTTCCTGCTCCACGTTTGATTTTAGGAGATTTCAATTCGCACGGAATGATGTGGGGTTCCGTTTACAATGATAGCAGATCATCTTTAATATATAATATTTGCGACAATTTCAATATGACAGTATTGAATATGGGTAGCATGACACGGATTCCAAGACCTCCTGCACGTCCAAGTGCATTAGATTTATCTCTTTGCTCGACTTCAATTCGACTAGATTGCACCTGGAAAGTATTTCCTGATTTACACGGTAGCGATCATTTACCAATCATCATCTCAATTAGCAGTAACAAATGTATTGCTAATTCAGTTAATATTCCATATGATTTGACAAAAAATATTGACTGGATTAAATTCCAAAGTAATATGTCAAGTATCTTAAATTCCATGGAAGAGCTCCCCCCACTTGAAGAATATGACTTCCTCGTTTGTTCGATACTGGAGGCCGCTGAACAAGCACAAACCAAACGATTTCTTGGTCCGTCGTCTAACAGAAGACCTCCAAATCCTTGGTGGGACAAAGAGTGCTCAGATGCTAAACACGCGAAACAAAATGCTTTCAAGACGTTTTTAAAACGAGGAGGAGGAACTCCCCAGAATTTTGAAAAATTCTTGGTTTTAGAAACCAAGTACAAGAACATACTTCGGGTCAAGAAATGCAGCTATTGGAGACATTTTGTGGAAGGTTTGTCAAGAGAAACCTCAATGAGCACTCTTTGGAATACGGCCAGACGAATGAGGAATCGTAACGTAGGAAATGAGAGTGAGGAGTACTCGAATCGATGGATATTTGATTTTGCGAGGAAAGTTTGTCCAGATTCTGTTCCTACGCATAGCATTATTAGGGAGTCTTCTTCAAATGATGATTCCATTGATAGCCCCTTTTCAATGATGGAATTTTCCATAGCACTCATGTCTTGTAACAATAACGCTCCTGGGTTGGACAAAATTAAATTCAATTTGGTGAAGAATCTGCCCGACCTAGCGAAAAGACGTTTGTTGGAATTGTTCAACAAGTTTCTTGAGCAAAATATTGTTCCACCTGACTGGAGACAAGTGAAAGTTATCGCCATTCAAAAGCCGGGGAAACCAGCTTCCAATCACAACTCATATAGACCTATTGCAATGTTGTCCTGCATCAGAAAATTGTTCGAAAAAATTATTCTTCGACGTCTCGACACTTGGGTCGAGACGAAAGGTTTGTTATCAGATACTCAATTTGGCTTCCGAAGAAATAAAGGGACGAATGATTGCCTTGCATTACTTTCGTCTGACATCCAATTTGCCTTCGCTCAAAAACAACAAATGGCCTCTGTATTTTTAGACATTAAAGGAGCATTTGGTTCAGTTGCCATTGATGTTCTTTCAGACAAGCTCCACCAACATGGACTTCCAGCGGTTATAAATAATTATTTGCATAACCTTTTGTCAGAGTGCATGTATTTTTCACATGGCGATTTGGCAACATTCAGAATTAGCTACATGGGTCTCCCGCAAGGCTCATGCCTCAGTCCGCTCCTGTATAATTTCTATGTAAACGACATTGACAGCTGTCTCGTAACCCCATGTACACTAAGGCAATTGGCAGATGATGGCGTGGTTTCAGTTACTGGATCCAAAGCTATTGATCTGCAAAAACCATTGCAAGATACCTTAGATAAATTGTCCGTTTGGGCTGTTCATCTGGGTATCGAATTCTCTGCGGAGAAAACTGAGCTGGTTGTCTTTTCAAGAAAGCATGATCCCGCGCAACTTCAGCTTCATATGATGGGAAGAATGATCCAACAGGTTTTGACTTTCAAATACCTCGGGGTGTGGTTTGATTCCAAATGCACGTGGGGAGGACACATTAGGTATCTGATAACAAAATGCCAACAAAGAGTAAATTTTCTTCGAACGATAACAGGGTCTTGGTGGGGTGCTCATCCGCAAGATCTAATAAAATTGTATCAGACAACGATACTTTCAGTGATGGAATATGGATGCGTTTGCTTTCGTTCCGCTGCAAATTCTCATATTATCAAACTGGAGAGAATTCAGTATCGTTGTTTGCGAATTGCTTTAGGCTGCATGCATTCGACACATACAATGAGTCTTGAAGTTCTGGCGGGAGTTCTTCCATTGAAGGATCGTTTTTGGGAGCTTTCGTCGCGACTGCTAATAAGATGCGAGGTACTGAATCCCCTAGTTATTAATAACTTCGAAAGGTTAGTTGAGCTTCAATCTCAAACAAGATTCATGACTGTATATTTTAACCATATGTCACAGGAAATCAACCCTTCAAGATATATTCCTATCCGTGTCAGCCTCCTAAATGTCCCTGACTCAACTTTATTTTTCGACACATCCATGCAGCGCGAAGTGCGTGGAATCCCGGATCACCTACGCTCTATGGAAATCCCAAAAATATTTTCACGTAAGTTCAGGCATATTGACTCTGAGAAAATGTTTTACACGGACGGATCGCGAATTGAAGAAGCGACAGGGTTTGGTATGTTCAACAATAATGTTTCGGCCTCATTCAAGCTTCAAGAACCTGCATCTGTTTATATAGCAGAGTTAGCAGCAGTTCATTATAGCTTGAATGTAATCGTCACATTATCTCCAAACCATTATTTCCTCTTCACAGATAGTCTGAGTGCAATCGAAGCCATTCGCTCAAACGCTGCTGGCAAAAATGAACCGTTTTTCTTGGACAAAATAAAACAGTGTCTGAACGACATATTGAATAATAATTATCAAATCACAATAGTCTGGGTCCCGGCTCATTGCTCCATTCCAGGCAATGAAAGAGCCGATAGTTTTGCCAAACGTGGTGCTATTGAAGGTGAAATTTATGAGAGACCGATTGCTTTCAACGAATTTTATAGCGCGACTCGCCAAAGAACACTTGCCAGCTGGCAAGCTTCTTGGGATAGAGATGATCTAGGTCGGTGGATGCACTCAATTATTCCTAAAATATCGACAAAGGCATGGTTCAAGGGGCTGGATGTGAGTAGGGACTTCATTCGTTTGATGTCCAGACTGATGTCCAATCACTACACCTTAGATGCATATCTCCTTCGAATTGGACTTTCCGAGACTAATCTTTGTGCTTGTGGCGAAGGCTATCGCGATATTGATCATGTCGTTTGGACATGCGTGGAGTATCGTGATGTCAGATCTCAACTAATAAATTCCCTGCGTACCCAAGGTAGACTATCCAATGTCCCAGTTCGAGACATTCTTGCTTGTCGTGACCTTTCTTACATGAAACTTCTTTATCGTTTCATAAAGACAATTGAAGTTTCAATTTAATAATTGACCCTTTTGAGGGTTAGTTCTGACTCCTACTGTGTCCATTAGTTCATCCAATAGCAAAATTTTAATAAAAATGATGTGCTGATACAAACAAACTCAAAATAGGTTACGAGATCAACAACAAAATGTATAAAAATTTAAGCTTATCTTATAATTTATAGCAGTTAATCGCTTGGTTCAAATAATGTTATTAAGTAGATTTAATAATAAATAACGAAATAGCTAATATGATATTTAAAATATAAGAGGAATATGTTTTATTAAACTCAAATCGATGTGACTATATTAGTATTATATTAGGTTAAGAATTCTATGTAAAAGTGATGATACGGCGAAGTAAAACTTATGTAAATTGCCTTAAGAAATAAGCGTATTTATGAAAAAAAAAAAAAAAAAAAATAATAATAATAATAATAATAATAATAATAATAATAATAATAATAATAATAATAATAATAACACATGGATCAATAAGTCCCGAGACTAAAGCAGAGATGGCGCTCGTAGTAAACCAGTAACCACGTCTTTCTAGAGTACTAACCTTTGCTTGGAACGGGTCAAAATTTTAAGTCGATCTGACCAGAAACAGTTAGAGTTATCGAGGTTGGAGTAAAGTCGTTTTGTAGTTTGTTTAAAAAATGAAAAAAAAACGAGTTTCGTGTTTTGATAAAACATTGTTTGTTAATGGGTAAAAATACAGTGCATGCGAAACAATGGATTGAAAAATGTTATCCGGACTCTTGTCCATCAAAAGCAACGATTTGTCGGTGGTTCGCCGAGTTTAAACGTGGTCGTACCGACACAAATGACGCGAAACGCCCGGCTAGACCTGTGGAAGCCGTTACACCGGAAAATGTGAGTGAATTGACAAAAATTATAATGAAAGATCGTAAAGTGAAGCTCCGTGAGAATGCTGAGATGACACAGATATCATATGGAAGTGTATTTACTATCCTTCATGAAAAATTGAGCATGAAAAAGGTTTTTTCCAAGTGGGTGCCGCGATTGCTTTCGAAGGAACAAAAACAGCAACGAGTCGATGATTCAGAAAGCAGTTTATCGCTATTTACTCGCAACAAAAAAGATTTCTTGCGTCGTTGCGTGACCATGGACGAAACATGGATACATCACTACACTCCAGAGTCGAAGCGGCAGTCATCTGAGCTGGCGAAAGCCGTCCGAAGCGTCCGAAAACGCAGCAGTCAGCTGGCAAAGTCATGGCGTCAGTTTTTTGGGATACGCATGGCGTGATTTTCATTGACTACCTCGAAAAAGGTAAATCGATCAACAGTGATTATTATATTGACTTACTGGTGCATTTGAAGGAGGAAATCGCAAAAAAACGACCGCACATGCAGAGAAAAAAATCCTTTTACATCAAGACAACGCACCCTGCCACAAGTCGATGAAAAAAATGGCGAAATTGAACGAATTGGGCTTTGATCTGCTTCCCCACACCCCATACTCGCCAGATCTAGCCCCCAGTGACTACTGGCTCTTTGCTGATCTTAAAAAAATGCTCCAGGGAAAAAGATTTGGCTCAAATGAGGAGGTCATCGCTGAAACTGAAGCTTATTTTGGAGCGAAAGATAAATTTTTTGGAAACATGGTACTGAAAAATTGAAAAAACGTTGGAACCATTGTATCACCCTAAAAGGTGATTATGTTGATGAATAAAAAAAAATTTGCAAAAAAAATGTTGTTTCCATTGTTAGTCTCGGGACTTATTGATCCATGTGTTAATAATAATAATAATAATAATAATAATAATAATAATAATAATAATAATAATAATAATAATAATAATAATTATAATAATAATAATAATAATAATAATAATAATAATAATAATAATAATAATAATAATAATCCTACTACATGTTTTATGCTGCTGATTCATCCTGTTTAGCTTGATTTACATATGCAGAAGTAACAGAAACGCAGGTTCGATTCGTTTGTTAGATTTCGTTTAATTGGTTTAATCGAAATAGAGCATGAGATAGTAAGTATAAGTTTAACTACGTTCAAAACTGTTCCAATTTGTAGGTCATATTTGTTGGTAGTAAACGAACCAACTTCGGCTATTCCGTTTATCTGAATCCGGTTTAAGAAGAATTGGAAATAGTGATTAAAAACTGCAAAAAGGATCTTACTTACTTTTCTTGGAGATGGCCAAATCGATTTTCACAAACTTATAAGTTTAAAAGAAAGTCTTACAGTTTCATACGGAATTTCTTTATTTGTTGTGGATACTATTTTCGGTTCCGGAACTACAGGGTAAACAGGTTTTAACATATAGAGTTTGTGAGATTAGATCCGAACAAATTATCCTATTTCTATTCAATAAATAGTTGTTTTTGCGAATTTCACGATTATATTTATGATGTAATGAGTAATATGAGAAAGGCATCATTACACCACTAGGTGGATTAAAATAGGTTTTATAGTTTAGTTGTTGTTTTTGTGATGACAATGGTCGTAGATCTGGTTTTGTGATAATGTAAATTGTGGTATGTGGTTCTTGTAATGGTGTATATGGAATGTAGTGGTAATAACTGTAATAGTAATGTAATAATGTAATAATGGTGATAGAATAACAATAATAATAATCTTTTAAATGGTTTACCTGTTGAGTACTTGATGTTTTTTTACATACGTATCTATACTCTTGCGTTATTTGTTCGTTTCTTTTTTTATATTTCTGGTATTCTGCATCATTCTTCTTCTTTTCTTCTTTCTTCTTCTTCCTTCCTTTCCAAGTTTAAGAGCTTCTCTTAGTTCGATTTTCCAGTTTTCTCAGTGTGAATAAATTTCATATGGAATAGAAATGTTGAGTTAGTAATTATTTATACATGCAATTTGCATATACATATACATCTACATATGCACGCACATACTCACACACATACATACATACATACATGTACTTCACAAGCAAACATAGTAACATTGAGCTACTGTTTCTATTCTAATAGATTCTGACTAGGGTTAATGTACCAAAAGAAATAGAAATTTTAGCGTGATTTAAGTTCGGGGAAACAAATGATGCCCACGAATGCGTTCACGTATAGAAAAAGTCATGAGAGCATTCAGGGGTAGTTGTAGTTAACGCTACTTTCGAATTTTAGTATTTACTGCGTGCAGTATCGCCACGGAGCCGGAAAAGCTGGAATAAGCATGTACAAAGCAAGAAACGTACTTACTGCTGCAAAAATGCCACTTTGTTTGATTTTACTGCTTCACTTCATCAGGAAACACACGAGTAGCAACCTCTGGAGCTATTTACCGGAAAATTGCAGTAAATACTTCATGTTCGAAAGTTGTTGTGTAGTAAAGTCTCCGCTTTTGACAGGAACGTGATCCACATATAGCATTTACTACCGAAATTCAAGCATGGCTCGTTTTATTCATACGGCCCATTGTGTCAAGTGGGAGAGAAGGGGCTCAAAGGACTTGAAGTAAAAATTTTTCGGTTTTATATGTGACCTCGTCTACGAAAATTTCTTCTTACTTGCGAAAACCTGTTTTCTAGAAAAACGCAGCCAAGGAAACGTTTCCGCTCTAAATCTGAATCTAAATGAAGCTGAAGCTTACTACGAGAATTATGTGATAATAATTCTGAACAAAATACTTCCACGACAGCCATCGCAAAAATCATCAATAACTTTGAATTGCAGCCTTGTCATTGAGTTCAATGCATTGAGTTCAACGCATTAGATTGTATTTGAGATAGGCTAGATAATACTTATTCGAATCTGAACACAAAGAAGGGGGAAATCTAAAACAAATGCACCAAATTGTTTTGATTCGGCCGACGATTAACTGAAACTCTATTGGCCATGTTGGTTTCTAATTGCCGTTTCCTGCAGTTCCGGAAGTATCATAGCAAAGGGTCAGAAGTGAAACTCACATCAATTCCTCAAAGATATCTCAGTGTAATTGTATAATATCGTGAAATTTCGGCTTTTTTAAACTTTTTTTTGATATGGAACACATTTTTGTTTTTTATGAAGGGGGGGCAAATTAGAAATTCGAGGGAAAATACAAGTAGAAATGTGGTCAGCTTTTGAACACTTACAGCCCAGTCAGCTTAGTTTCAATCAGTAATATTATTTCACCAATTGATTGGAAATATTCCTACGTAATGATTTAAATGTTCATAGTCATGTATTTTCAATTATATATCTTGAAATGTTGATTAATAGCTAGCTGTGTCCTATGTTGCCTGCTAAAATCTCCAGCCTACCGGATTTCCCTAACGTAGACGACGGCTTTGAAGGAGTAAGCGATATATCAATGGGAAAGCATCGCTCTGATTGACCAATCGATGCAAAAGCGAAGCTGTAGGGAAGCATGCGAATCTATAAATATAAGCGAAGTTATAGCTAACGTTTCAGTCCTACGTGTAACATGCCAGAGGTAGGTTGTTGCTAGACAGGAAGACAGAAAGCGCTATAAAACGATTTGAAGCTTCTACTGATATGCTCTGAGTTTGTGTCAAATTCAGGGTAAATTTTTAGTGATTAGAATATTATATAAGATGAACTAAATTAAGAATGAAAAATAAGTTTATCGCTTCAACCGAAATCGCGGAATGGTAGTAATGGTAGAGAAACTTAACGCTATAAAAATAATTGCGTACAGACAAAACTTGAACACAAGCTTGGCGAAGAGAAGCTTAAATATCCAAATCCGTATCGCAAGTATGTACAAAGATATTATTGCATACATTTAGGATATTTATGTAATTTTGTCGGCTATAAAACAAATACAAATCAAAGCAAACAGAATATATATTCAGGGTTCGCGTGGTCGGTGTTGGTTCCTAAAAGAGATCAATCTAAGCAGATCAATCTTGTGCAATTGCGGATTCAAAAGTGTGACGTTTGATTGAGCTGTTTGATTGAAAATGTCGATCATTAGAAATTTTGGTTGCCTTGTTCCACATCAATGGCTCGAACAACCCCATAGGGCTAATCCTTGTAGCTTTTTGTGTTCGACTACACATGAGCCACTTGGTTACTGACATCGCGTATGGATTGTTTATATAGATTGAACATATTATCTACCAGGATAAATCTTGGCCATTTCGTCGGTGTGGCGGTGTAGAGAATTCCTTGGTAACTAGTTGCAGCAAGTGTTAAACTAACATTCCTCCCCTTCATACAGTGTCCTGCGTCAGCATTGCAATCAGAGTTATTGATTATTTCATGTTCTAAGTAAAGAAAATGAACGCTTCAAAGGAAGATTACCATGAATCGTACTTCCTGGTTTAGTACAAATGAGTTCCAAATGCCCTGATGGTAATAACCAAAGCATGTATACAATAGGGCTGAAAAGTCACCACTTGTAACTCAAGTGATCACAAAAATAATATTTAAGATAATGTTCTAAGTCAGTTTAAGTTGAATCATACTAAATCTAAGTATCAAAGGACCCCTTTCATTTTAAACACACAGAAATAATATACTCATTATACAACCGGATTGTCCTACTTGGTTATCGATTCAATTTTGACAAATCCTAATGTTATTAGAAGACAACTGACTATTTGTTAATGAAACCCCTCAATTATATTCAGACTTTCAAACCATGATTGGCATTAGCAGCCCAACATAATCTGCTAGTGATGATTGATGAACCGAAGGTGAAACGAAAAACGTTAAAAAACAATCATGTGCCCTTTGGCACAAACCGGTGCCCATGAGGTACCAATTTTAAACTTAAATCATTGAATTGGTTTTGAAAAGCTCTACTGACATCGATACAGAAGAATACATAATCAAGAATTTCGTGATTTCCATTATTAAAAATCTGCGAAACAGAACCATATGGCAATTCACTAATGAAGGGAGAAGACTGTTTTCAGGTTCTTGTGATGAGAAACCTGGAAACATTGTACATCAAAAATAATTTCTTTTGCAGACAAGACCTCTTTGCGATGATCAAAACGTCACTTACAATTTTTTCTCGACGTTGTTTTGACTTCCAATCACAACAATTTACTTATTCTTATTTTTTTCTGCAGGCATTGGAACAAGCGAAACGGTACGACTGCTTGGCAAATCAGTGTAAAGGCGTTTCACCCACTCAGGATTTGGGCTATTTCGTTCGCAGTTTACCCCTTCCACCCAATGCTCAACGGATTCCGAGGAAGGTATTCACACCTCCCCAGCAAGCCGCTGCACAAGCGGAAAACGAAGATCCGTCCGATTATGGCGGAAACATACTGGTAAGTGAGTGGGTGGAGAAAATGCGGTTTAAATTGCCCCTTAACCGTAATCTTAAGGAATACAGAAGGAACATATTTCGACCACAGTAATCAGTTCAGTGTGGCTGCTCTACTGGAAAATGTCTATATATGCATATTTGCGTTTGCTTGTTTATAGTATTTCATTGTGTTGATATTTTTGAGTTTCTGTTCTATTGCAATGTTGAAAAACATAACCAACAATCATATCTTCAAATTACAGGATTCCCAGGGTTCCACATTGAAAAATGAATTGGTGGTGGATAAAGGTGCCTCAATACAAGTTCGACCATCATTAGAATCCCTTAAACGGGAATCGCAAGAGTTAGAGGTGCAGATAAAGCAGTTACAAGTAAGTCGCATCAATTAATACACTACAATACAAATCCATTTTCCCGTTGTTGCGTTTGGCATGGTTGTTGTAATTTTGTTTTTGTTGTTTACATAATTATTGTTCGTTTCTCAGTACGGAACAGTACCAATTCGTGTTTTGTTGTCTGATAATTCGGCTCATTATACTGAACATTCTTTTTTTGCGTGCAAATTTGAGAAAAACGGGCGTTTATGTTATTTTCATTGTCTGTTGAAATTATTCTGTAGGATTCAGTAGACGCTTTAGTTCGGTCACAAATAAGAGGAATAGAAAGTCAGCTCTATAACAAAGCCAATGAGATTCAGGAGGAAATTTCAATGAAGAAGTTTGATATACGAGCAAAGCAAATCCATCTAGCAGCAGTTCGGGCACAGGTGAGCGATACACGTACTAAATTATTAATAATGCTCTGAATCTTTCATTCCTTCTGTATATATATGTCTGTAGCAAATGCTTGTTTAGATATTCCAATCGTTACGGTTGCGTTGTATTGAAGCATTTCTAAAATTACATGTAGTTAGCAGCTCTGTAGCTTTTCAGAGAAAGCTTTCTTGTTGCAAATGAAAAGCTTAGGATAAAGCTTTGGAAATGTTTTTGCATGGGCAACCAGGATGCTCCATCAGATTAATGCTAATATAGGGGAACGGATTTTGGAACGATTTAATGTATCATTTACATAAATTTTTACTTTTGAAATGTTAGTAAGTATAGATTTCGTTTTCTATTATTTTGATAGAGGATGAGTTAGAGTGAGCGTTAGTTTACAGTGACCATTGTGATAGTTCATATGCAACCGCTTTCGGGGAGAAATTTTGGATAGTGGACCAGCGGATTGACAGATTATGAAGTTCAATCTTCTTTCGAGTGCACATTTTTGTCACATACGCACACAGATATTTTCTGATCCCGACTAAGTATCCCGAATTGTACTTGACCTACGCGCTACGACAAATTTTACAGTAATAGTCATAGCCAGGTCAGTTTTCAAATCGAAGCAAAATTGGATCGTCCAAAAAGCGTCCAGCAGTAAAATAAAAGTTTTACCTTTGTTTCCTGGAATGCTTGCCTTTGTTTCCTAGAGACTCTTGCGATTCACATTGATGGGAAGTACGAATTTGAATTGTCTAATAGGAGACACAAAGTTTTCTGCATACTGAAATGACACTTGTCGCATCGTAATTTTCTACTCATGTTCTCTTTACCTTCCTCTTTGTAAGGTACGATGATTACAAGTTTTCCTCAACTAGATTATCTGTTATTAGCTGAAATCATTAAATCATAAAACCCATGAAGTTTTCACCAAATTCTACAGGTTCTGCACATTCGGACAAGTGATAACAACATAAGGTGTAACTGAATATCGTTTTGAGCTCGTATTTTAATTTCATGAATGTAGTGATGTATGTATTTATCAAATTATCACTACGAAGTCAAAGTAAATCATTCAATATAAACACGGATATGAAATGAAAATCTATCCTTGTCACAGCCTGATGTCGGATACCGTCTACGGCAACATTGACCATTTTCGGAGAAATTATAAACCATTGTATGGGAATCGACTGCGAAGTTTGTTGACACAGAATGAAAAATTCCACAAAACTTCATGGAAAAACTAATTTTTCCAAACGATTTATCTTCATATATTTTGTTTTGAAAAAACAATTCTTATTTATTTCTTCTACGTGTTTCTTGATTATCCACTACACAAAGATTTACTACACCAACTCATCAATCTTCATTCAATAAATAAATTTAACACTTTTTGTAAGCAGAGTTATGACGACAAAGTATTCTATAATTGGACCATTTTATCATTTTCGTAGATGTGTCTATTGGAAATTGGGTTGAAAAGTTTACTATTCGTTTGTGAGTGATTTCATAATAAGTAAAGAATGACATTTTCAGTCTTCAGAATCTTATCTGAACCAAATATCAAACAATATGAGTGAGAATATATTTTATGTTATCATTATTATCTTTTCTTACAACCAGGCAATGCTGTTGGTTTATGTGAACGCTGCGCTTCTTGGATACTGTCTTATGCTTGTTAAATAAAATAATAACAATTTTTTCCAGCTCATCTTAGAATAACAAAAATGGAATTCAATTCAAACGCACTATACGCAATAAAGTACAATGGAAATGGTCATACTAATGAGTAATTAAGAAGTAAACAAGTTGTTCACCATTATTTTATTTTCGTCAGGTATTGTTGACAATTATACATACGGAATTACAAACCATCACGATGAAACCGAATGAATGAAAGCTCTTAGTAACCGTCACACAAAGCATCCGAATGTACCTACACGTACCATTTCTAGCATTCCGTTACACACAGATATATGAAAAGGTCATTTCATTCAAGAAAACTCGGCTACCACATGGTTAAAAAGCTCTCTCGAGATTCTCTCGGTAATTTGCTGGATCTATTACTTGCTCTCTTTGCGCATGGTAGTTTGAGACTGTTCGTATCTAGTTATTTCTCATGACTAACCAAAAAGCAACCGAGATCAAATTTCCAATTTCATTTTCCACTGGTAGCTCGTCCTGAAAACTTTCTCATTTCATCGACGTGTGCTATCACCTGTTTTGGCTGTATCCCTCTTTTTCTAGGTGGCAGTAACAAGCGAAAGTAACTTCTGTGGCGAGCACGGATAAGCTTAGCATTTGTCATCAGCAAGCTGGCAAGAAAATAGCCAACCAGGGAAAGATCTATTTGGAATAGACACTAGTCAACGGAAGTGTTTCAACTTTTCGGCTAAGGGACGTTTTTTTGTGAATGCAAATTCTCTACATTCTGTGCAATTGAGTATGTTATTCGGTCAGATGCTGTTTCAGTAGGCGCCAGTTGTATGAAAATTATTGGCAGTGTTACCGTTCCACCGCATTGAATAAAGAAGTGCAAAACCAGGTTATATTTGAAAAGCAGTGCTCAGTTCCAGCTGTCATGATCTGCTGAATGAAAAGATAAAGTGTTCACAAAACGTTCAGTGTAAAAACTGGCAATATAATCCTCACTTTCTCCAGCAGCACAAACGCCTCAGTTTTGTTTTGTTGAAACGATAAAGGGAAAAGTTTTCAAAAATGGTTGCTTTTCTCCATATGACACATATTTTTACACCAATTTTCGGAGACGCTGACAAAGTTAGTTCTATCTGTTATCAACTTTCTACGAAATACATTGTGATAAATTGATATTTTAACTAAAAAATTGTTGACGAGTGTTTGACGCGAGGTCTCATGTGTATTTTTTTGATAAACGTTTATTCAATATTTACGGCTTTGAACATGGCCAATAACACCAACTAAAACGTTGACAGAATACTGTTTTAACATATTGTGATAAGCAATTAAAAGCACAAATATTTTTAAAATAAATACGCCTTTGCTAGAAAACATCTATTAATCGAAAAATAATTGAAGCTAGTAGAGTAACTCGCAAACAGACGATAGAAAACTGGTGCAAAAGGTGAATCAACGATAGAGGAAGAGTAACCGTGTGCCTAGATTCCCTATCCTAGAGTTATTCGAATCACGTAAAGAGGAGTTACATCAGTCAAAAGCGCGTGAGTGAAAATTAGATCTTAATAGAAATCAATTAACAATATTATATTCCATTGCAATCATAAGTTTTTTTTTATTTTCAACTCTTCATGACGTTTTTGTAGTGCAACGAGACACCACGCTGTGCTTCTGAAACATAAAATAACGGAAAAATGATCTCATTCTACCATGATCAAACTCCGCAAGTACATAAACTGGCACATAAAACAGACATCACAATATTTTGTTATCTTAAATAATCAATGGACACTACAAATAGGCTTTGAATTTGGTCACCTTTCTGATGATTATTTCATGTAATGTACAGTCTGTTCAGCCGCATCCTTCAGCGAAGTTAGTAATCAAATACTCTTACATTTATAATGGAGTCAAGTTTTGCCACACTTTATCAATGGATTTTCTAATGAAATCTATAAACGAAACAATTTCATTGCACCAAATATTCTAATAAACTACCTTAGGGATACTTTTCGTCTTAAATAATAAGCTCAGATTGTTGTGTAATCGTAACAACAGTTATCTTATTAGTCGCACCACTACATTATTATACTGATTACTCGATCAATAAACAACGAATTTCAATGTAATCGAGTCTGTCGGTTACGGAGATTTGAAGTGACTTAACCGTATAAGTGACGTAACCGTATAAGTGACATATAAATGACGTTACCGACAAATCGCACTTTTTTCTATCCGCTCAATTTTCTCAGAGATGACTGAACCGATCTCAACAATCTTTAGCTTAACCATTATCAGGCCCATGATAAATTGATACCGTCTTCCATCCGCACTCCGCCAATATAATCCTATAAGTAGCATAACCGACGATATATATAAAATCTGGAAATTATTGGAACTGTCTAAATTTGAGTCAAAATGTAGCTATCTGAATAATATTTTCAATGACAAGAAAAAGAGCTATACCATGAAATTAGGTGGATTAAGAATCGGGTTTTCTAATGGTACAGGTTTTATTCCGCTAGATCTTCCGTCTGTGGGGTTGGGGAGCGTACTCAGGAAAGCTGCGTGAAGGCGATGGTCTTACCAATCATGAAATAGCCATTCTCGTAAAGTTTTTTTGCATAGTAGAACATATCAAGTTATTGGACTTTGGATTGGACTCGCACAATCGACACAATGAATTTTTTCCTTATGTACATTTTATCATACAAATGTTACTCGAATGATAAATTATAACAAATCACGCATTGTAAATGCATACACCACTTTTTTCCGTGATCAAATCCCCAGCAACAAAGACTTTGATTTATGTTAGAGGTTTCTTTGTTTGATATAATTTTCTTATCTAATGCACGCGTGGATCATAAAACGTGCCCTTTTTAATATTTGGAGCTTGTTAACCTCTTTTCTATTGAAGTGAGTTAATTGAAGTTCCTGTGTACTTACAGAGTTTTGTTTATTACCCTAAAGACAAGGGACAAATCCAAGTAATTCTTTCAACTCATGATATGTTTCCTCGGTGTTTCGATAGTTTATATAACTTTCTGCACGTATAATTTAACTTCACAGTTATATAACGCTGAAGACTTTTGTTGGAATTTCGAAATATGATTTTTTCAAGTGTCGCGTTTACAAAAAAGAACTTTTTTTCAACAGCCTATACTGTACAATCTAATAGATATACAAAAATCGCAACAGTCGACACATGACGCGCCACTAATCGAATCCTAACTTTGACAGTTCATTGTTAGCAACGTTTCAGTTAGGATCGCGATGTAAAAATGAATTCAAAAATCAAAAATCTGCAATCCATTTAACTTTTAGACTCATGATAGCAAAAATCAAACACATTCGTTGTGATGGGCCTTTTTTCCCTGTTTGAGAAATTCGATTTTTTGCAAGCAAATGATGTTTTGTGTGCACCGTGTGGGCGAAAGCGAGAAAAATTGGGGCGAAGGATTTACGTGAGTATTAAAATAGTGATGACCTACAGTTTTGCAAAAGTTGCTGGAAAAATTCTGCTGATGCAATAGTGATCACAGATTCTGAATCCTCTGAGACTGATCATAATGATGGCAATGTGTCTTATATTCAGCGACTATACAGAAGTTTTAATTTTTTAATTCTTACATTTACTTACATTGTAACATTGCATTTTTCAAATTTTAAAATATTGATTGCTTTTTAAGAATGAGCCATATTTGCCTTCCGATTATCTTACCGAATTGAAACAAAAATGCAAAAGATGTAACTAAAACTTTGCCAAGATTGAGTTAAACCCCTAAGGCTTCTGTTTTCAATTGAAAAAAGAAAAAAAATAGGCCCAAATCTGAATTTTTTTTATTTGTTGATTAATTTCTAACTTTTCTCATTAAATAAAGTGTAAGGGTTGTTTTACGGAATCGCATATTTGAAAGCTAAGGAAAAGACGCACATTTCATGTCTTGGACGATTTTTGTATATCTATTAGATTGTACAGTATAGGCTGTTGAAAAAAGGCTCTTTTTTGTAAACACGAAACTTCAAAAAATTATATCTCGAAAATTCCACGTACCATATTGAAATAAAAAAATGCGTGTCGAATATTTTCGAGTTTTTTTACCGAAAATAAAAAGTTAGGTTGAAAAAATTTCCCAGTATCTAATTTTGCGTGGAATGTCCCACAAATATATTACGCTGAATCAGTTTTTATGTTATCAAGGTCTGAAAAAAACTAGCTTTTGATAGTCTTGGCAGAGGCTGACATGGGGAAAAACCTTGATAATTTCCAAACTATTCTAAATTATCAACCATTCACTCAGCTTTTTCATACCTCCGAAAAACGAAACAACATTTCTTTATATACGAAGCACAGCGTGGCAAGAGATGCACAAAAGAAGTATTTTACATATGATTTTGTCGTTTAGTACTCCACGTCAAACTGCCCGAATAGGACTATACTAACACTTCAAAAGGTCTTAATCTATATTGTTCGATGGGATTGATATCACTTCGTAGGCATTTCGTAAGTTCAAGTATTCGATATAAAACTGTTATGTTTCATGCCCGCCAACTGTTGCACTACTTTTTGCGCTTTCTATAACATGTCGCCTAAACTTATTGCTCTATCTGTTCTTTTATGCTCTGTATTTACACAGTATCTATCATCTGTCACATGGCTTCCGTCGGACTATCAAATCAGTTAGGATATATTGCAGGAATGAGTAATTTATAAAACGAAAGGCCACACTATTCTGAGAAAACGATTATAATTTTTACATTTTACAAGGCACAGAAGCATGTTTTATTTTATTTTGCTATACTATTAGGCAGCTGAGTCCGTTTCACAATCACGGTTATCTATATGATTTGGCATAGGTATTCCAATACACGTTAAGTGTATTTTTTTACATTTATGAAATCAAACTCAAAAAGTTAAGCATTTAAATGTACTTAAAAAAATTATCATTATATAAATGTACAATTTGGTTATACATAATAGAACAAACAACAATGGTCACTGATTAAGGCAGTTATAAAAAATATCAGTGTACGCTAGCGGTAATATGTTACCATATAGGTACGGTTTATCTATTCTCAACACATGTTCTCATCTGCTGCACACTGTGTTCGGTTTCGTAGCACTGGTCATGCAATGATTATGTACGCTAAGAATAGGCTGCGAAGTCTGTTGAAACAGAAAGGCAAAATTCCTCAAAAGGAATGTAATGCCAAGACTTTGCTTTTACCAATGAGCGAGAACTGTATACACACGAACCTCCGTTTACGTAATAATCGGGGGTTCGTAAATCGAATTATGACGTACAAAAAATTTAAGTTATTTGGAATCTACAACGTAAAAAAAGTTTTCCGTGCATATGTGTTATTGATATGTACATATGATATAATGGATAGTTATGGAACGAAAATTATTAGTATTTGCAAAGAAAAGGATGTTCTAAGTCGCATCAATTTCCGAGATGGCGGCTTCTGGTTCATCGATATTCGTTAGAATTCAGAATATGAGTATTTGCGGTAACATACTGAAATGAAGCTCCTAGGGCTCCATGTTCTAAAAGGCGAAAATTGTAAGAGTTTTTTTTCTTTCAGTTATCAGATTTTTTCAACGTTTCACATCTGCTTCCTCTATTTGAGCTTGAGCTTGAGCGACCACCCCTGGTTGCTACTCCGTTACTGATCGGGATTAGCTGAAATTGTACAGGGAGTTTCTAGATGTTCCGACCTGGGACTGGTAAATCATCCTTCAATGTACATCTTCTGATAATCCCAGAACTCATTGATCAGTACCGGCGCCGGCCAGGCCCGAACGTAGATCGTCTAAGGAATGGGAAGGGATGTTAGTCCAACACTTGTTGTTACTAGAGGCCGTATATACTACTGCGCACTCCACAAGTGTCTCGGGAGAAGGATATTTGTTAGTAAAAATTTCAGTATTGGCATTATTCGCGCGCGACTCAGTATGTTCCGGTTTCAAGATGCTCGGATGCACCACTAAACTCACTGACTTCCCGAGTGAACGTTTCAACAATATCCTATATTGAAGTCCCGGGAAGTCTTGATTCACAGCTCTTATTCGAGGAAACTGAAGAAAAATTTGCAATACTATCGCGTAAAGAATAAAAACTTCCCTATT